>NC_134125.1:9285000-10485000 GCF_040939455.1 Microcebus murinus | reverse complement strand
GAAGCGAATGGTTCTTGCTGTAGCACAGCATTTAAATGTGTGAGTTGCCCCAAACGGAGTGGACCTCTTTGAATTCAGGGCATACAGAGACCCGACAGGTTGTGGTTTGGAGTAGACAACACACCACGCTATGATTCAGAAAGTCCAGATTCTAGCACCATCTCTGGCCTCAACTTAGGTTGGTGAACCCACGGAAGGCTCACATCCTCGCCTGGACAAATAGATAGAGGGTCAAGAACACCAACCCTGGACCCAAAGAGTGGATTAAATTCTTGGCTCTGTCATTTATCCGTTCTGTGTCCTTGTACACATTATTCCTCTGAGCCTCAGTTTCCTCAGCTGTTAATTTGTGATAATGTCCGAACCACCTCAATGGGGTGTCTTGAGAATTAAATAATTTAACACGTATAAGGCATTCAGAAAAGGGCTATTATTAGTGTAATTTGGAATCAGTTTTCTTATCTCCCAAATAAACGAATGTGCACATGGGTAGTCACGTGTGTTGTGCATATGTTTTTTTAATTCAAGGATGAACAATGATGATGATGATGATGATATCTATATTTGTGAGAATCTGCTATGTACCAGAAACTAAGCAAACTGATATGCAAGGATTATTTCATTTAATCATCACTGTAAGTCCGTGAGGCCCGGATTCCTACCTTCCTATTCTAGGAAAGTGAAACTGTAAAAGATTAGATAACTCCTGCAACATCACGAAACAAGCAAGTGGAAGAGTTGGGACTCAAACAAGATGTTGTCCAGGGTCAACACCAGGAAATGTAGCTTCTCTGGGCTGGTTTCTAGCTCCGCAAACTGAGGGTCATAGCGGCCAAATTGGAGGGTAGATGACAGAATGAAACGGAACATCACCACGTGCTCAGCGTGGAATGACAGGTAGGGTTTCCTCACTGGAGATGGCAAGGAAGGGGGGGGGGGCTGGGAAGCAAACAGAAGAAGAGGTGGCAATAGGAGGGGCCCGGAGACATTTACTAATTAAAGGCTTCATCACCAGCTCAGGGATGTGTCACTATGACAGTCAGTCAGGCAGATAAGGGGCATGAATTAACATCTCCTGGGGGAAGCCCAGGCCTGAGACTGGCTGGCAGACAAGAGCACAACAGTGAAAAGGAAGCTGCCAGAAGGTTATGTACATGAAATTACAGTGAAGGATTTGAACCGTGCCACCCTGGTGGCTTTAACCCTCTCTGGGTAAAGGCAAGGTCCAAAGTAGCCTTGGGAATAAATTCATGTCCTCGGACCATATGAGCTAATGCAAGCACAATAGGAATGGCTATTTGGGGACATGAAGGGCAGTATGGAAAAGAAATATGAAGAGAGGCACAACAAGCCGTGGAATCACGGCTCTTACACGCTTCGTCTAAGGGCAAGTCTGAGCACAATGCAACTTTCAGGCATGGCTGGATCCAGGTGCCCAATATGGTGCCATCAGGAACACGTCTGCCACTCCCTGCGCTTTTCAGAACTACCTTTTCTGTGTGGGTGGCGTCCTCGGGCAGGTTCTTGCCCAGTGGTGTCCCTGTGGCTTAGGGTGGGTTTCCCTCAGACACTCACTCTGAGACAAGGATTCAGGTGCAAGTGGCTTATCTGGGAAGTGACTCTAGAAAACTCTGGTGGGGGAATGGTGAAGCGAGTAGGGGAGGGGAGAAAAAGTGTGCTCAGGAGTAGGCTACCACCGTGAACAACTGATGCTCAGTCCTACCGGGGACTCCGTGTCTGGGGACATTCAGCAGCGAGGGGGATAGGTGAGACAAAGGATCCGCTTCTTCCTTTCCCCCGAGAGCTGCAGCAAAAGTTCTGGGACGGAATCTCACTCAGCTGACTCGAGTCACATGCCCTTCCTCCAATCCAGCACGGTAACCAGGCAGTGGGAGGATGCCAATTAGCCAAACCCAAGGGAAGAGTCGACCTTGTCCCCATGCGCAGACCGAGGGTGGGGTAGGGTGGCACCCCAGCGAATAATGAGGCGCTATTAACCAAAGGGCTCCGCGGGAACGCTACTCCAATAAAAGCAACAGACAGGTGACGACTTGCTGCCCGAAAAGTGACAACTGACTTTGTCATCCTCCGCCTCCTACTTTAGATTAATTCCTTTCCTTCTGGAAGGGCAGGGAGCGACGGCACATTTGCACATTAAATACCAAGTGCAGCAAAACCCAGACACATACTTAGGTATTTCCTACACATAGTTGGGCATAAAACTTTATGATTCATTTGTTTTTTTCTGACTCATGATCTTATTGTGTAATGATGTTCGGTGCTCACATCGGAACACACTGACTTAAACGATCCCTTATTGTTGGACACTTAGGTTGCTTCTACTTTTTTTTCCCCCTCTTGTATCTACCAAGGCTATTTCTGGGTCAGTTTGCACAGAATCCTTTCCATTTTTTTTTTCTCCGAGAAGCCTCTCTCAGCTCTTATAAAGCTACTTGATCACTGATGTCACCGAGGGATCATTTACCTGGCAGTGAATATGCAGCATGTGAAGTGACTGGGAGTCAATGGGAAGCCCAACTCAGTTACCCAAACCTAGGTCCAGATGGTACGAAAGGAATTGTAGACGTAATACAGGGTGTGCCTGTGCAGGCGGTTGGATTTGGGGGTGGGTTGCTGCCCTTTTTATAGACAAGGAAGGCCCTTTCATTGACGTCTCTCCCCGTGGGGAAGTCTTCAGTCTGCGGAGGCTGGGGGAGGGCAGCCTGTTGCATCTGGCCTGGGGCATCCTCTCTCCTCCTCCCTGCCACCTCCCTGCTCCTTAGAGAAAACCTGGAGGGGCCGAGATGTCAAGCTCTTCTGCAGCATTAGTCAATTGGAAGAAAACCATCCTTAGCTAGGCTGAGCAATAAGGTACCTTGTTAGAAAGAAGGGGAAAAAATATTTCTTTCTTGCATCAAAAGAGTGGCTCCAGTGATGCTCTGCATTTGCTGGGAGTGAATTGTGCCTTCCCTCCAGGCCCGTTGCTTGTCAGTATCTGTGACAGTTAGAATTTTTTGCTTATTGGATTCTTGTGCTGAGATGTTTGTGCCTGTAAAAGATGCCAAGTCTTTCGAGCTTCATAAGAATGGAGGGAGGAGGAAAGGAAGGGAGGAGTTTAGCATGTGGGGCATTTGCAAGCTAAAAAAAAAAAAATTTTTTTTTTTTTGCAGACTTTTCTAGAGCTGTGAAATCCAGTCCTCAACTTTGCAGGGTGAACGCTTTCCTTAGTCACTGAAGAAATCCCCTCTTGAGCTGGATGTCAAATAATAAAGAACTATAGCAACAGCAGTGGCAACGATACTTACAGAGTGTCTTGTGCCTGGCTTTACAGGTATGGGTTCATTTAATCCTTGCCACCACCCTGGAGGGTAGGTTGCTATCATCATCCTGGTTTGCGGATGTAGAAGCTGATACACAGAGAGGTTAATTCACTTGCCCAAGCTCACACAGCTAGTCATTCATGGAGCCTAAATTTGAACCAAGGCAGTGAGGTTCCAAAGTCCGTTCTTAGTCTCTCTTCTGCCTCTGTACAACTCTGTCTGGTGCAAAAACCTTGGACATGGCATAGCTTTGTCCTGTTCAGCTGCTGGCATGTACGTTTGAAACTCAACACAGGCTTGGTGGGCAAGGCAACTACAGGCATGGTTATTCTTCAAGCATTGGAAAGGATATTGGAGTGGGAGTTTGAAAACCTGGATTCTTCTGCTCATTTCTGCCAATGCTTACTTGCAGGGCCTTTAGCAGACTTTTAACAACGTTGGGTTTAATCGCATCTCCATCCAAAAGTCAGTGGAAGGTCTGTGCCCCTCCAAACCGATAAGGGGTTGTCACTTTGCCAACTGAAAACCAGCACCCGAAAGGTGATGGTGTTTGTTCCCATTTCGCAGATGAGAAGGGCGAGGAGAAGAGAGGTCTGGTCACTACCCCAAGGTCACTGAGCCTTAAAGTTAAGGCTCAGTCTGGTGCCTGTGAGCCAGGTCTTCTGATAGATACGCTGCCCAATCGCTTTTCGTTACACCAGCATCTTTCAAGAGAAAGGGAAAGAATTCTGGTCCTTCCAAGGTCCACCCCATCCAGGGGTTGCTGGCTCAGGGATTTCTGCTTGCCCTAAGACTCTACTTACAGCGACAATAACCCAGGAGATGAGCCCCCACATCTGGCTGGCTCTGGGTTCTCGCAAGGTGGCAAATCAGAGAAGCGACATTTGGCATCTCTGTGCTGCTAGCGCCGTCGCAGGATTGGCGTACAGATCGGGGTCATGGCGTTGGTTTGAAATACTCCATATCTCAGCGGCCTCCAGTACCCAAAATGCCTCTTAAGGACCATGCTAGCACCACTGGACAACAAATAAGTCATGCAGCATGTGGGCTTCTGTGCTTGTTTTACTTGTGAATGCCTCCTGCCGTGTTTTAGTCCCAAAGCATCCGTTGTCACCGAGGAAACCTGGGGGTGCGGGGAGAAAAATAAAGCATCAAGAGGCAGAGAACATTGCTGATGGACTGAATGGGAACCGGGTTCACCAGTAGGGGTGCAGGGGTACATCTCTCGAGACCTGTAACCTCCCCAAGGTCCCCAACGCTGCCACCAGCACACACAGGCATGTGAAGGTTGGAGACCCAAAGCCACCTGGGTCACGACGGCCCCACCCTGGCTCCTTGTTCCACTTGAGTCAGAACATTGCACGCTCCGGGTGGGGGTGGGAGGGCCGGAAGTGGAAGGTCCCCACCATGTAACAGGACTCCTGTGCCCTTCTTTCTCCACCTCGCCTCCAAAACCCACCCGTCTTTCCAAATCCCAAGCGAGCACCTTGCAATAAGCAGATGTTTCCCTAACTGCCTCCCGGTTAGGTCAGGAATGGGTAAGCCAGATCAGAATCCATCCAGCCTGCAGCCTGTTTCGTGTAGCTAGCAAGCTACGAATACTTTTTGCAGTTTTAAATGGTTATGTTGGAGAACTCAGCTTTGCCTCTTGGTCCACAAAGCCTAAAATATTTACTATCTATCTGCCCTTTACGGACAAACTTTGTCAGTCCCTGATGTAAGTTATTAACCAGGTCATGGTGTCTGCTGTGGAAACATCTCTCAAATCCATCCATTCATTCGTTCCTGCGGGGGAATTACTTAAGCTCACTAAACCTTGGTTTCTCAGCTGTCACTAGAGAGAAATAATCATACCAATAGGATAGAATTCATGTGAGAATTCAATGAGATGAAGCAATGGAGCCTTTTGGCATATCCCCTAGCAAGTGCTAGCTATCACTATAATTATTATTGGAAGATAGGTTGCACGGGGCAGGCACACAAGCCCAAATACATACATTGCATTGCGTGCATCAGATGCATCCACATGTGTGTTTGCCTGCAGGTACTGGGAGTTGGCAGGATGCAGTTGGAAATGCAGGGGTGCTGGAAGAAGCCACTTTGGGTTTTCAAGGTTTGCTCTGAGATTTGTGGCTGTGTGACCTTGAGCAAGTCACTGGAACCCCGGGCTTCATTTTCCTCTCTTGTAAAATGTGGATGATGAGGTCAAACCTGGGCAATAAATACGATGTTGCCATCAGAGCCCGACATGTAGTAAGTGTGCAGGATGTGTTAGCTGTTTTGTACACACCCATTTGCACTCTCGTGTTTTTGCAAACATCTACACATGCACAGTTGCAAAGCCATCCTCCAACCGTTTCAGTAAAACATTCTCAATCCTTGCATGGCTTTGGTCAGAAACCACTCTCGCGAGCTCGTCTCAGGGCCTGCCACACTGCAGCCTTGGCTCTCATGGGGACATGAGACCAGGGACCTTCCATGAGACAGAGGCACGTGGAGAAAGACGTCTCTCGCTTCAAGTGGTCTTGTGCTTTGTTTCCAAGGTGCCCCCAGCTCAGAGAGTCGGTGCTGTCAGCTCTCCTCTGCTCCTTCTCAAATCCCACGCTCCGGGGTGTGTCAGGGGGTCAGAGGGCTCATCTGCTGCCCGGATCGGCCGGTGACATCCCAGGCAGAGTTGGCCACTTGTGCTACAAGACCCGGGCAGGTGCTAGGAGCTCTGTCACCCAGGGTTCGGGGGACTTGCTCATATGGCATCCCTCACCCCCGCTCCGTATCCCCTGTGTCACTGGAGTGTGATCTCTCGTCTGAATTACTGAAAGGCCCGAGGGAGGGTGCAAGCCGGGGTCTGGGCACGGGAGGGAGGTTTGGAGGGAGAGGTGCGTGTGGTTTGAGCAGTGCTGGAGGGTCCAAGTCCTTTGCACGAATGCACATAATGGGGGGGTGTGTGTGCGTTTCTGTTTCTGCATGTTTGTGTTTCTGTGTGTATCTGTACATGTGTTTGTCTCCATGTTTGTGTTTGTGTGTGTTGATGTGTGTTCGCATAACTGTCACTTATGCCTTAGTGTGGTTTATTCCCGAGAAATGAATGGGATCTCCAGGTCCCTAATCCCCATGAGACCAAGGGCAGAGCCACGCAGGGGAATGCGGAAGGTCAGGGCCATCGCCTGGCAGCCAGCTGGCGTGGGTTCGAATCCCGGTGTTGCCACTAGGCAATGACATAAGGTGACCTCTACTTTTCTCCTTGTGAGAAAGGGATGATACTACCCCTCTCCTGAAGATTAAATGCGCTTAACATACAGTGTTCTTAGATGAGGTCTCGATACATAAAACATTTTTATTAGCACTGATTTTCAAATGCTTTCCCCTGCCCCCAGAAGGAAGCTGCTTCTGTGCTCCCACTCCCACTCCCCTCCTGCAGCCCAGAGTGCAGACGGACAGAGCTTTAGCAGTGAGGAGGAGGAGGAAATTCAGAGATCCGGCAATGACCCAGCTAATGCCAAGAGTCTGGAGCCCTGCACAGGTGAACTCTATGGAAAGAGCTGTAGAACCCAGCCAGACACCTCCCTCCACCCAGGAGGCTGGACGTGGGTGAGGTGGTTCAAGATTTGGGGGCAGACAGTTCTGACTTTGAGTCCCGGTTCTAGAACTTTCTATGCTCTCACAGCCCGTTCCTCAACCTCTCTCGCCTTTGTGCAGAGTTGGGCTCAGACCTGCGTCTTGGGCCAATTCCCTCGTGTGTCCCTCCGCCCGCTCCTCCCTCCCCATCCTGCCGGGGCGAAGTTAGCACACCGCTGGGGTTAGCAGGACGTACAAACCGGATTAGATGTTAAATCAATTTGGCCTTCCTCCCCAGGGGCGGCACGGGCAGGTTGCACATGAATAATGATTTGTCTGAGGCAGCAAACTGGATTATTTGATCAAAAAGGGGAAAAAACAACTCATGTTCATTTTTTAATAATGGCTTTTGCATCCAGTCTCCAAGCTTGGCTAAGAGAGGAGGGAGAGGGAAGGGGCGGCTGTCGGGGAGGATGGGCTGGGGCAGAGGCAGTAACAAAACACTCTCCCCTCTGACAGCGCAACCTCGGACTAGGGCAGCGGCTGCCGGATCCGGCCCCCCGCTTGTCTGGGTATGGCCTGCGGGCTCAGAATGGCTTTGTGTGTATAAATCTTGGAATAAAAATCAAAAGAATAGTGATATTTATCTCAAGTGCTTTGCAATATGTCATACCCTGCTCTATGCCTTTGCATTTATGATAGCTCATTCAATCTTCACTGTGGAGAAGGTACAATAGTTCAGTTTATAGATGAGGACACAGAAGCTTCTGGAACAGGGTTTCTCAAACCCAGCACTATCGACAGTGGAGGCCAGATCACTCTTGCTCCTGTGCATTGCAGGGGGTCAAGCGGCTTTCCTGGTCCCTACCCACTGGGTGCCAGGGGCCGCTCCCACCCCCAAGTTGGGACATCCAGAAATGCCCCCAGCCACATGCTCCCCAGGGGCAAAATCACTGCTGATTAGCAGTCTCTGTTCTAGAACATTCAAGTAAGTAGTCAAAGATCCTACAGCTAAGGACTAATTTAGCTGGAATTCAAACCCAGGGTTGCTGACCCCAGAGACTCCCTCCTAAATGCCTTTTTTTGTTTCAGAAGCTCTCTAATGCTACGGGGGCAGCACACAAGTGCCGAGAGGGAGACACCAGCATGCATTCTGGAAGGTTCCGTGAGGCAAGATCAGAGTGTCATAGAAGCAAGGGAAGGCCTTGCAGAAGAGGCCATGTCCCTACCAGGGTGGTAGGGGTCCCTCACTTTGTGCTCTCTTTATGCCCAATGTTTACTCACTCCAAAAGAATTCCATCTTTTCATGGAAAATTTTTTTCTGTGTATGTATGCGTATATATATATATATATATATATATATATATATATATATATATATAAAATATCCTCAGTTTTGCCTCTTTACTTGCAGTCAGATTTACAGAAAGTAAATCTAGCCCTTTATAGAAAGTTTGCTGATGTGTAGTGCTTATTTGCTAGAGGAACAACTGCGGAAACTATTTTCATGTCCACCGACAGGGCTGTTTTATGAAGAGAAGCAATTGGTTGTCATTGGTGGTTGAGCATGGATTCTGGAGCCAGATGACCTGGGTTTGAATCCATACCATGTTCCTTTCTGGCTGTGTGACCTTGCACAAGTTACTTAACCTCTCTGTGCCTTGGTTTCCTCGTTTGTAAAATAAAAATAATAAAAGCATCTGCCTTAGCAAACTACTGAGAGTAAAGTCATGTAAATGACTTCATATAAATGTAAGGCTCTCAGAACAATACCTGAAGTGCTTACAGGAAGTGCTATTTAAATATGAACGATTATTGGGACTATTATTATTATCTTCGTCCTCCTCATTATTATAATCTTTTGAAAAGCCCGGTGGAGGCTCCTGCTACACAGTGCTGAGCCAGGCATGTGTCCATCTGCAGCTCTTTCTTCATGCTTCTTTGTGGAATTCATCATTTTTCACTTCGCTTTCCCAGCTGAAGGTTTTGGGTTTTCTTCCTCTTGCAAACTTTTATCATCTTCCTGGGGAAGGGGCAGATGCTTTAGGAGCGAGAAATGGTAAATATGTGATTGCATTTGATAAAGGAATGCCTCTGGGTTTGGATCTTCTCTTGGCTCCCCATGTTTTCATGAAGTCCTGAATTTATTTTTCGTAGGTTTTTTTCAGAAATGTAAAAAGTGTAAAACCACGTGTGGCCCCTCCTCACTTGGTCTCCAGCCTCCGACCTCACTCCTCACTCCTTTTTCCTTGGTCATCAGAGAGTGCTAGGAGTCTGAACTTTTTTCTTTTGTTCCCTAAAGCAAGGAGCTTTCTTAGGAAAAATCTTGAGCTCATCTCTCCAAGGAGAGATCTCTCTCTGGAGAACTGGGTTCTATACCTCAGGATGTTTGGGTCTGGAAACATCAGAGAAATGAAAAAAGTGGAACTACTTAATAATCTGTATCCTTCTCAGCATTTATTGAGCACTTACTACATACCAACTGTTGTGTGAAATTCTTTGCACGTATTTCCTCATATTCTTTGCACAGTTTTACAGCGGAGGAGATCAAAGTTCAGAGAGGTTAAGTGACTTGCCCAGGGATACACAGCAGGAAATAGGCAGAGAGATCTTTCTGGCTTTAAGATCTCTATATAAACTGATGCATATTGATGTGACATAGGAGAGGTCACAGGTGAAGGGTCCCTGTAATTCTTTATACTATTTTTTGCAAATTTTATAATTACTTCCAAATAAAGAGTTGTAAAAAATTGATTAAAAAAAAAGATACCAGTTGAACCTCTCCTGAGTGCCGAGCCCTGTGCTACACGAGTAGGAATTCAGTGCAAATCCTTGGCCTCGTGGAACTTTTGTCTCCTACAGGGGCCACCAAACTGTAGTCCGGGGGCCCAGAGCTGGCCCTGCCACCTTGCCACCTGTGTTGTAAATAAGGGTTTTTGGAACATAGTGGTGCTGTTTGCTAACATATCGCCCGTGGCTGCTTTCACGTTGCCACGGCAGTCTCCGTGACAGAGACCCGATGGCCCACGAAGCTGAAAATATTTACTATCTGGCCCTTTAAAAGAAAACAATTGCAAGGGCTGTAGCTCAGTCGTGGTAGGGCACCTGCATTAGCCGGCTTGGGCTGCTGTGACTGCGGGGGCTTGAACAACAGAAATGCATTTTCTACAGTTCTGGCCTGCAAGTTCGAGATCAAGGCGTCAGCAGGCTTGGTTCCTCCTGAGGGCTCTCTGCTTGGCTTGTAGGTGGCGATTTTCCCCCGGGGTCTCCATATCATCTTCCCTCTGCACCTGCCTGCGTCCAGATGTCTTTGCTGCTGGAGGACATGAGTCACATTGAATTAGGGCTCGTTCCCATAACCTCGTTTTCACTTAATTACCTCCTCAGAGGCCCATCTCCAATACAGTCACATTTTGAAGCACCAGTAGTTCAGGGCTTCAACATGTGAATTTGGGGGGGGTACACGATTCAGCACCCCTGTTTTGGCGGGAAGGGCGACAACTAAGAATGCCATTTCTACAGCTAAAGTAAAGGAGGCACAAATCGCCGTGGGAGGAAACAGGAAGCTGTACCTGGCTTCTCCGTGGAGGTGACACTTTACCTGGCTCTTGGGGCGAATTCGTGTTTACCAAGCAGCAAATGCGATGGGACATCCCAGAGTAGCACGTGCCACGTTTGGAAGGTTCTAGGCCAACCACAGGCAGACCTACTACGCACACTGGAGCTCAGGGTGTCAGCACAGCAAAGGGACCCTGCGTCTAGACGTTGAGAAGGTGTCACTCTTTTTTTTTTTTCTGCATGGAGGCTCTAAATTGCCAACTCTGTCCTCTCTTGAGAAAGTGTCCACTAAGGATGGAGGGGAGGAATTGTTTCAGAGAAGCGGGTCGGAGAGGCTTGGTGAGCAGAGAGGCAGGTCTGAGGATCAGGAAGTCGGAATTTCTCCCCCCAGGCCACTGTTCCGTCAGAGCCCTGAATCCCCGCCACCTCTCGCTTATGGGATTCCCATTATCCTCCCTGGATGTTGAGCATTTCTGGCTCCTGCGCAGCCAGGAGCACGGGCCCAGTAAGGCCACAGAGCAGAGTCCGCTCTGCCAAAAGGGCAGCTTCCTCTTGCTCCCAGGTCCCCATCAGACCAGCCAACCAGCATCCTCACGGGAGCAGACAGACAGACAGCGACTTCTCCTCCCGCTCTTCCGCCCTGGCCTCCCCGAAACCTGGCGCTTAGGAAATTCTTCCATCGAGGCTCTACCCAAAGCCTTGAGCAGCCCAAGGCTTTGGGTATATTTTTTCTCTTGGGGGGCTCTTCTCCGCCTGATTCTTTCCCCTGGCCTCCTACCCCCTAAATGCCAGCCTCGGTTCACTGGCAGGACTCTAGCGCTCCGAGGCCAGATTCTTTCTTGCTGAGCAAAATCAGCCAAGGATTTTGTCGGCTAAGTGGGGAACATATTTCATCCTCGGTTGAGAAAGACCCGCTGAAGCCTGACAACCGATTGGATTCCGCGAGGGGAAGATCGTGCCCCACCTGATGGATTTGATCAAACACACACGGGACCCGAGAGTATCTCTTTCTGCCATTTGGGGATTAAGGTTTTCTACAGCTCTTTCGCTCGCAGCGTCTCCATCTCATCCGGGAGACGGCTCCGCCCCATAAATCAGGCTGCGGAGGACAGTCGAGGTCATGCATCTCCTTAAACTTCACCCCTGCGCCCCCCTTCCCAACCAGCGCCACCTGGGCTGTGCTCATGCGGGTCTCAGGCAGTGACCCTGCAGGGGGGCGTCCTGGGGCAGTGCGCTCACCCCTTCCTCCTGCTCGGATGGCCCTGCCGCTTTCCCAACCAGTGGGGGAGGGTGGGAGAGGGGGCTGGTATTTATTGAGCACCTACTTAGCTCCAGGCACAGTCAGGCACTTTGCACATGTCTCGATGACCCTGCAAGATAGGTACTGCTCTCGGCCCTCTTTTGTAGATGAGGAACCTGGACTCAAAAAGCTAAAGTAATAATGTTAGAGCTGACCCTGGCGTCCCAAAGTCCAAGACCTCACAAATTTATCCCTCCTCCCCGCTTCCCTCCCTCCCTCCCTCACTCCTTCCTTCATTTCTTCCTTTGCAGCTTGATTGCTGAGTGTCTGCCATGGGCTACAAAGCACACTCGGAACCGAGGCGACCTAATGAGAACAAGTCCAGCTCGGCCTCCACCCTCTGGAGCCCACCTCACAGCGAAGCTCCTGTGCTCAACACGCCCTCCTCTTGTAGTGTTTGATGATGCATGATCTGGGTATAAAAATAATACTAATGATCATAACAATACAGTAATAAACTACAATAAATGGGTGAGGAGGAGGCTATTTCTCATGAGCAAAATGGAAATGATACTTATTTCATTGATGTTTAAACGCTCATTTAAAAGTCTCTGGACACAGAATGCCTTATGATCAATGTCGTCTTCAATGTGAAGAGGTCGAGTTTGTTGTAGGATTGTTCTGAGGATCTAACGAGTTCACATCCATAAAGTGCGTAGTGTCCACTCTATAAACACACGCTGTCTTTTTGTCTTGTTGACTTTGGGGAGCTGAGGTCTTCCCAGGTGCTGAGACTGGCAGAGGGTCCTAGGAACTGGAATTTCTCATTCTCCTCTTCCGGCGTGGCTCGAGATAGACTTTGTGTCTTTCTGGCATGATCCGTGCGATTCTCCCGTCTCTCTCTGGCCTGGCTGATGTCAGAGGCCCCCAAACTGCTTTCCCGGGAGCGAGAGCCAGTGCCCGTTGGGACCTGCTTCCCCAAAAGGCCACTTACTTATGAGGGCAGAGTTCCAGCCCTAATCCTCCACGTGACCTTGGGCAAGTCACATGGTGTCTGTTGGGGTCCTGGCAAGAAGCAGAAAGTGTACAGGTACACCCAGGTCAGGACAGCCTGGGGAGAATTTGATGAAGGCCCAGTTGTGAAGTCTGGGCAGGGTGCAGGGAAAGTAGCAAAGATCGAGGAAGAATCCCACCGGGGCAGGGAAGGCGGGGCTGTGACTGTGAACATCTGAGGGGTCAGAGGAGGGAGTGGGCACAAAACCTGAAGCCAGATGGCTGTGCCAGGCTGTGGACTTCGCCGGAGGGACCAAAGGTCTGAGATGACCCCACAAGAGGGGAGCAGGGGACCCTGAACACACCCGACTTTCTCTTCCTCCCCCCCCCCCAAAGATTTCCCCCGCCGAGAACTTGCCAGTGTGTCTGGAATTCCGACCTCGCTCCCTGATGTTAAAGTCAAGTTCCTAACGCCCGACTATCAGTCTTCTCTAATCCTATTAGCCTCAATAGAGTTCAGGCCCAGAAATCAATGGCCAAGTGAGACTGTGCTTGACAGAATCACCACCAAAGGCACATCTGAAATGTCACACTGAGCTGGGGACAGCCCTGGCTTCTTGCCTGCGGGATCTACCTCTTCCACCTCTCTTCTTTCCTCTGTTTCCCTTTGGCCTTTAAACAGGTGTATTCTCTCTGTCTCTCCCCTCCCTGCCCCTTCTTGCTCTGTCTCTTCTATGAGTGTCTTTACAACTGACTATACAAACGGGGTATTAGAACGCTCACCCCCTTTCTCTGGCTGCTGTTTGATGACTGATTCACTGGTTCCGGCTGCCCTAGACATTGTAGTCTCACGGTCAAGAGCGTGGACTTTGGCATCAGAGAAGCTTCACTTGTAGGAATCAAATAAGATAATGCATGTAAAAGACTCAACACGATTCCTGGCAAGCACTAAACACTCGGAACAATTTTATTACTACTTTCCTAAATGCAATACACACCCTGTCTCTAGGGCCTCACGCCCCAGTCGCTACTGAAGCCTCGAACCTGGAGTTCCCAGACACTGGATTTTTCCACAAAAATAAATAAATGAATAAGGTAAAAGGATGATGATATCATAATTGGGAAAGTATAAAAGCAATTCCATTTTAACTTAATTATAACATCAAACATTATAAAATAAATATGAACACCTACTAATATGCTAGACACAGGGATATAAAGACCAGAAATCCAAAAGACGTGGTTGCCATCTTCTTACGATATTCTAGAAGAGGAGGTAGACACGGTTTAGGATGCAAAAGTTGCTGTGAGAACAAACCCAGAGGAGGGAGAGTAATCCTCCTCCTTCCTCGGAAAATCAGAGAAGCTTCACAAGGTCGAGATGTTAGAGGTCTGAAGCATGACCAAGAGTTAAGAACTTACAGAACAGACAAGAGAACATTCCAGAAGGGGAAACAGCATGCACAGAGGCAGAGGAGCCTGTTGACACGGTACATACAGATCGGCCTCCCGGGGCCCAAAGGTGGAGAAGGGTGGAGAATGATCCGAGAGCATCATGCGTTCATGCCTTCACTCAAAACCCAAGTATTCTTTGAACAACTGCCATGTGCCCGGCACTGTCGTAAGTGTTGGGTGGAGGGTAAAACGATGAACCACCCCAACAAAAGTCCCCAACCATCCCTCCCGCACCTTACATTCCAGG
The DNA here is from genome assembly GCF_040939455.1 of Microcebus murinus. Classification (NCBI taxonomy): domain Eukaryota; kingdom Metazoa; phylum Chordata; class Mammalia; order Primates; family Cheirogaleidae; genus Microcebus; species Microcebus murinus. Next base: position 10,470,632 of record NC_134125.1, on the reverse strand, counting down.
CACCGGAGACAGACAGAGCAGAGTCACAGTGGAAAGGTGCAGTGAGCAGAACAGTAGACCCCAAAGATGTCCGTGTTCTAATCCCAGGAATCTGCGGAACACGTTAGGTTACCTGGCAAAGGTGTGTTAAGGTTGCACGTGGGGTTTTAGCTTGGTGAGCAGCTGACCTCAAATTTTGGGAGATTATTCTGGATTCTCTTTGCGGGCCCAGTGTAATCACGAAGGTCCTTAAAAGTGGGAGGGGGGAGGCAGGAGCAGAGAGTGGAGAGGGAAGTGTGGTGACAGAAGGTGGTTGGAGAGATGCAACGGTTGTTGCCCGCATTGAAGATGGAACAATGTGGAACTCAGCTCTGTGTGTGGCTCCCGGGAGCAGGGAGGCGCCAGGGGACACGATCTCCCCTAGAACTTCCAGAGGGAACACAGCCCTGGCGATGCCCTGATCTTACCCTGCTGAGACTCACGTTGGACTTCTGAACTGCAGAACCGTAAGAAAATAAATTCGTGTTGCGTAAGCGATACACTTGTGCTAATTCGTTACGGCAGCAATAGAAAAACAGGTGGTAATAAAGACAAATGGTTGGAAAAATACTATCAGAAAGGGAGCTGGCCCGGTTCTGCCTACCTATGGGTGGAGGGAGAATTCAGTGTTCAGCGTGGTTCAATCCAGGAAAGGTCTGTGCAGAAGGTGACACTGAGAACGAAGACCCGAAGAGAGAGATGCAGAAATCCACGTCGCTATCAGGAGGAAGAGTCTTGCAGAGAGAGGGAACAGCAAGTACAATGGCCTGGAGGGGGGGAACATGCCTGGTGTGTGCAAGGAACAGCAGGGAACTAGAGGTGGTGGGAACAGAAGGGGTGATAGGGAGAGTGCTAAGAGGAGATGCCAGGGTGCTAATGGGGCACCCAAATTGGGAATGATTTTGACTTTCACTCTGATTCCCATGGAAGCCACTGGAAGGCTTTGTGCAGGTGAAAGACACATGCTGTGATCTACCCACGAACAGAACCTCGCCGGCTGTTGGGTTGCAAGCAGACTGGCGTGGGCAGTAGAGTTTGAGGCTGCTGCAATAACACGGGCAAGAGGTACCGACGGCTTGCCCTGAGCCAGTGCAGCAGAGGTTATGAGGAAGTGGCCAGAACCACGTGGACCCGGAATGACAGATGCCCGGGGGTCTAGAAGGAAAACGGCAGGGCTTTGAGGGTTGATGAGAAAAACGTAGCTTAAGATGCTTCGTGTTCTAAACGATTCAGCTAATCTCAAAACTTCCCTCAATTTATTTTCAGGGATGACTCAACACTTCTCTCTCTCTAAGCCCATCTAGGTTTTCAACCTGCAGCCTTTCCCGAGGTCTCGGAGGTTGGCTGCCTGCTGGGGAAAATTGTACTTCCCACACCAGCAGTTTGGAGTCCAAGTGGGCTGAGCAGGGGCAGCTGCTGCCTCTTGTCATCATGTAGTAAAACAGGGAGAGGCTCGTATATTTATAACTCTCAGGGCCTGCTCGTCAGCATCTTCCGAAGGACTGGGAGCTGTCTGCGCCCTACACCACGGGGAGTTGCATCAAGCAAATGCATTAAGGAGGAGCAGCAGGAGGCGAGGGTACCGCTGGTCGGGCTCCTTACCTCTCAATTATTTATTGCTCGTAATTTCCAGCAAATCGCCGGCTGTTTATTGGTGATCATTCATTATTGAAGCACTTCCTAGGGCCGGGGCCAGGTTTTCGGGAGCTGGAGCTGGGACGTGCTCTTGAAAGCTGTTAGACAAACCCCCTAGGAGCACGGGGGTCTCCAGAGTGGCTGGTCATTCACCGAGGATACACCTTTTAATTGTTGGCTTTTGTGGGAGCCCGGGATTGGTCGGGATCCAGCGTGTGGTTTACCATTGGTAATTGACAGCGCCCTGGCGTTTCAGAGGCGTGCGTGTGTTAAGTTGCCATGTCCGTGGGGAGGACTCTGGAGCCCCGATGGTTGTGAGCCGGGTGCCGTTCACGAGAGCTTGGGGTACCGTCCTTGGCCCGAATTCCATTGGATTGGGCTGCTCCCTGCCACACTCTCTAGCCGATAATTTGGCAATCAAGTCAAAAGGACTTGCAATTACAAACCAATGCACTCACCAGAGGGTCTTTCTATATCTTAGTAAACAAGTACCACTGTCCATCCAGAAACCTGGGGTTTCCCCTCTCTCTGGCTTTCTCCTTCCCATATAATCGATCCCAGCCTCTCCCAGCCCACGAGTGAATCCTTTTGTCTCTACCTCCACGTTCATATCCCACCTTTGCCCACATCTCTGCCTTTCTAACCCCACTGCTCTCCTCCAAGCCATCACCGCCATGCACCAGTGGTCTCCTTGCTTCTACTCTGTGCTTCTTTTAATCCATCCTCTACCCAGCAGCCAGAGGTATATTCTGAAAAGCTAAATTGGATAACATTACCCTCATTCTCAAAAATACTTGAGCGAATTTCCGTTGCAGTTGGCATAAACTCTTTTGCCTGGTGTACAAACTACCTCTTCACCGTCTCACTCGAGAGTGCCCCTCTTGCAGGACTCCAAACTCATTGCCCTTAGGTCAGCTGCTTGAGCAAGCTCTTCCTGCACCAGTATCTTGTACAGGCTCTTCTCTCTTCCAGAGATGCTCTCCCTCCAGATCTTCCAGGGGCTGGCCCCTTCTCATAATTCAAGCCTCAAATTTAAATGCCACTTGCTTGAAGAGTCATTCCCTGGCCACCCTGTCTACACCCTGCCATCCTCCATCAATAGATTCTGGTTTCTTTCTACATAGCTCTTACATCATTTCCCTATGGTTTGCTTATTTGTTGACTTGTTTTGCTTTTAAATCCAGACTCCATAGCTAGATTGTAAACTCTGTAAGATCGTCACCAGTCCTAACAGAATAAGGCTTGCCATGCAGTAGCTACTCAGTATATATTGGTGAGTAAATAAATGAATAAGGTAACCATTTATGACCCCAAAATAGCACATGGGAATCCAAAAAGCAAGTGCCATCTCCTAATATGCTCCCAATCTCTGATGACCAAAACCCCATTCGTCCTACCAAGTGGTGCTTCCAGAGGTATAGGATCTCAGGATGAAGGAATCCAAGTGCTCCCCCCTCCTGGAAGAGTGCTACAACCCTGGCAGATAACTACCCTCCTCTTCTTGAACACACCAAGCCTTGGACAAGTCTTACCTCACCGCACAGGCATTGTATTGTGGGACAACCTTCACTCTTGCAAAGACTATCCTTATAAAGACTCAGAATTTGCCTTCTTGGATATGTCCACCATTCCGTTTCAGTTTCACAGTTTAATTAACAATGTGGACTCCAGAGTTTGCTAGACCTGAGTCTGAATACTGGCTCCTTCAGTCACTAGCTATGCAACTTTGGACCATTGGCTCAACCTCCCTGAACCTCAATCCCTTGTTCTACGTAAAATAAAGACAACAATATTATCATCACACCAGATACATAAATGAGACACTGTGTGCAATGTGCTTAGCACAGAACTCGATACCTTCTTCAATATGTTTTCTTCCTTCCCGGATCATATGAGCTCCTTGTAAGTAGGAATAAAATCTAATGACTTCAATGTGTCTATGTCACAGATCCATCTCTAAAATTAAAACTGCTAAGTAAGATCTTCTCCTAAGAGCCTTCTGAACCTAAAGCTCCAGGAACATTTCAAAGCCCCAAGTCTTACTTCCTGTTATGATAAAAAAATATATATATATATTCACTTTCATCCTACTCATTCACATCACACAGAATCTATGGAATTTATCTTGACAGAGTGAGGATGACTGAATAACTCCACGAGTAATTAACCCCCTGGAATATTTTTATTGTTGTAGAGATCTTTTTAATGCCCATATAATTTAATGAGAAACACAAACTCCATTAGCCAAATTACATTCTACTATTGAGGTCAGGCTAGGAAGACAGCTAATGAAATTTTTCCTCAGCATTCTCTCTGATCTCTCTCCCACTTTTAAGTGACAATTTACATGTTGATTGCAAACGTTTATGTCCTAACATTTCATTGTGGCTCTGTCTAGTTACTCACCATATATAATGCAAAAATGCCCGTGGAAATTCCAGTACAGCTTTATTTATCATTGGACAAGATAGCTTTATCCTAGATCAGAAAATCTAACCCTTTCTCCTGCAAAAAAAAAAAAAATTGATAGTTGATAGGTAAAAGGAATACTAATTGAAGAATTAACTAATTGCTTTTTCCCCCCAATTAGCTGATCTTTATTCATTGACTGGAATCCTATAAGTCTCCACTTAATCATATATTGGTAGCAGACGATGTACGAAGTGGACTAATTCATGGCTTTGATACGAACCCTGTCTAAACTCGCATGGACCCCAAGGAAATCCCCTCATGCCTTGAGAGGCCTGGGCCAACATAAAAGGAAATGAGCATTTCATAGTTTTCCAAATCCACACAAGCGTGTAAGCGGGGGACACTGGGTTGGGTTTGGTCACGCAGCCAAACACGAAAGCATTGGAATTCCAACCCCAAATGCTAACACTCAGCCCTCACATCTTCCGCTGTGTTTTTCTAGTGTTTCTGGGATGAACATGCCTGGAGTTCTTTTTGTCGTTTTCTTGAACACGTTCAGGAAGTTAGCTAGCGCTGACCTATGACTCAGAACCCAGCGGAGCCTGTCCTCCTGCAGGGGCCCTGAGCTGAGTCAAGTACCCAGGGAAGACCAGCTGGGACAGGATCCATCCAGAAGCTTCGCTCTCTTCAAAGGCTTCTCTGAGTCTGGTGTCACGACTCAGAAAGCCCAAGACACAGGCCAGTGAGTTGACGGGGAAACTGCAATTACGTCTTTCCTTCGTGGTCTTGGTCTCGCTCCATCTTGGTCCTCCTGCCCGGGGCACCTGTGCAGACAGACGCCTCGCTCCTGGATCAAATCTCCATCCCATTATCCGGGCATCTCCTCTTCACTCAGCCCTGTGCTTAACACACCTTGGAGGCTCCATCCAGGCGACACGGTGGGGTGGTGACAAGAAGTGCTGGCTCTGTCATCCCACTCCACGGTGTGGATGTACCAACTAGCTGTGATGTGCGGTGATTTCACGTTTAAAATAAAATCTGTGTTGACAAAGTATGAACTGTAGTGAAGAAGGGCTTAGCGGTAAAATGTACCAATGTCTGTAGTTTTTAGATATATATAAAAGATGGCTGTGTGGGTACTTAGAAGTATGATGGGATGGTTGGGTGTGTGATAAAGCAAATGTTGCGAAATGCCAACTATATATCACCTGGGTTTGGTGGGTGTGCAGATGCTCATTGTACAAGTCTTGCAACTTTTCTGGATGTTTAGAACTTCTCATGATAGAATTTTGAGGGAAAAAGCCTGAATCAACCGAGTGATGCAACGAAAAATACACTCACATATCCATGAAGGAAGAAATAAGTAATCTTGTCTATTCACCCACCCCCTGCTAAAATCTTTGGGGTGAATCCTGATCACCTTTGGGGTGAGTTCCGTGCTCCTCGCCCTGCCCTGCAGGGGAACAGCCCTCGCCACCCCTCCCGCTTCCCCTGGTCTCACTCCTGTGTCCGGGTGCATCTGTGAGCACCCCGAGCCCTGCAGGGTCTCAAAACTGCGGTCCTCGGCTCACTCTGGGTCCTCCAAAGGGGACACTCCACCTTTACTCCTGCCCTGTCTGCCCGGACAACTTGGACGCATCCCTTAAAAGCCAACCCCGGCCTTGGGCCTTTGGACTTGGCATTTCTGGTATCCAAGCTAAATGCATCCCGCTAACTCAGTTCATAATTTCACCCATTTGCTCTCCCAGTCTGTCCTCCAAGCTGCCGGCCAGTTCTTCTGATTTCCAGTCACCAGGAAACACAATCGACAGGCATATTGTGCTTTTCATCAATTCCCTGGTAGCTACGGTGAGCAGACGAGGCCACACATGGAGCCCCGAGCTGCAGACTCACAACCTTCTTCCCGCCGGTCTCCGATTCTTCCGCCCTCACTACTGCAGAATTACCCAGTCTGCAAGGAGGCCCACGGATTGGTTCAGACATCTAGACCACCTTTACCCATCTTCCCCCAGAGCGTGCCACGACACCCTGTGCCCAGTGTCTAGTTAAAATCGAGGTAGACAGTCTGCCGTCTTCCCCTGACCCAAAAAGAAGAAATGAGGTTGAATTAGCAGAATAGAGAAAGCCCATTTGGTCCCTGCTAGGCATGGCTTCATTGTTGGGCCCTGACTCGCCTTACCCTGCGGGCGTCTTTCCTGTGCCTCTCTGCCCCTCTCCTCTCTGCTCTCTGTCCCCGGGGGCTGACCCCAGTGGCCTGCAGAAGCCGCTCCCTGGCTGCCTGGTGTCCACTGGGTTTGGGAAATGGGTGGCGCTGGCAGGAGAAGAGTGACGTCAGGTGTTTACGCCCCTGCCAGGGTGCGGGGCTTTGGCCGCCCCTGCTCCTGCGAGCCAGCAGCCCCATGCAGCTCCCAACACTGCTCTCAGAGGCCTGGGGGTTGCAACGGCTTCCTGATGTTGCTGACCCCAGAGTGCTTCATGACTCTTGCTGTTTTCCCTATACCCAGCCATGCCTCCTCTGTTCATCTCTAAGCTGAATGCCCCTCCGCTAAATTACCCAATTTGTGCAGGCCATACACATACTGCAGAAAGTCTGCCCTCTGAACAATCTGCTTTTAGAGCCAGCCTGGGATTACCCTCTCGGGACTGGGGTACCCCCAGAGACAGTCATGGAGCGACGTGTATCTTTCTATTGTTGTTGTTGTTGCAAAAATGGGGTGGTGCCCAGCAGGGCATTGCCATCCCCATGCCTGAGACCGCCTCAGGCTCCAAGCCCCAGTGGATCGGAGAGTCCCAGGACCCCTGTCTTGCCCGATGAGTCAGAGACTGGAAGTGATGACAGCACACGCCCACGCACATTGTACACACAGCCATCCGACAGATATTTCGAGAACTTCTGTGCGTCTGGCAGTGTGTGAGTCAGCAGGCAGGCAGACGCTAGGAATCCGATGTGGTCTCTGGTCCCAAGAGAATTCACGGGCTAGTGGGGAAGTCACAAATTTAAAAATGTGGCCATAAGGCAACGTGCTGTGCACACACACACACGCACACACGCACATGCAAATAAATAGAGTGCTTTGGGAGCAGAGCATAAAACAGTCTCTAACTAATGAGGCAGAGGTCGGAATAGAATGAGAGGCCTAACAGAGTGATGGATGTTGGACCTAGGTTTTGGGGATCAAATAGGAGTTTTTCAAGGAGGAGTATTCCAAGTGGAGAGAATGACATGTGTGAAGACAGGCAGATATTATTCCCTGCCACCCCAATCCTGGCCATCGGTGTGGGAATGGACACAAGATCTAATTTGGCCCTTTGAAAAAGTAAAGCCAAGGGCTGGGGCAGGGGCTACCTAAAGAGAGTCTCTTTTTTTCCTGGATGGGATGGGGTAATTTTGTGAGGCCGAGAACTGCCACAGCCACTCTGCTCTCATTAAAGGAGATCTGGGAGTTACCAAGGGATTGCTGTGTGGTGTCTCACACAGTGGAAGATGAAATAGACAGAAAGAAACTGGGCCTTCCATGCCATTGTTTGAACTGCTGGATCAAGCCTTACTTGAAGCCCATACATACCTTCGCTTCTCATTTATATGAGCCAATATATCTTTTTTTTTACTGTTTGCTGTTATTTACTATTAAAATACAGTAGTCTGCCTATTCAGGGATTTACTGCCTGCAATTTCAGTTAACCATGTTACAGTACAATAACACATTTTGAGAGATATATACTTTTATTATAGCATATTGTTAAAACCATTCTATTTTATTGTTATTGTTGCTAACCTCTTACTGTGCCTAATTTATAAATTAAAAATTATCATAGGTATGTATGTATAGGAAAAAACATCATGTATGTAGGGTTTGATACTATTCAGAGTTTCAGGCGTGTACTGAGGATCTTGGAACATATTCCCTGAGGATAGGGGGGACTGTTGTATTCTAAACTAATAACAAACGGGCTGGATCCTCGCTGGAATATTAAGGGAGATGGAGTTAATATCACTGTAAACAAAGATAGCAGTAAATCTAAAGTGGATATAAGATATGAAAACTCATAGATAATAAAAGGAGGATCAGAGTTTTGATGAGAGCAGAGCCATGGTAAAAGAAAGAATAGGCAGGAGAAAAAAAAACACATTAGATTTAAGGTCCAAAGGTTCCAAAGGGCCTTCTATGCTCTATGTCTGCAGTCCCCAACCTGGTGCCAGTCTGCAGCCTGTTAGGGACCGGGCCTCAGAGCTCTGCCACCCCCCAACTCCATCCATGGAAAAATTATCTTCCACGAAACTGGCCCCTGGTGCTGAAAAGGTCTGCGTACTGCTGCATGTGGCAACTTGACCTTTCCTCCCTCAGCAGTAGGGAGCCATCGAAGGTTGTGCACAGAGGAGCATCGTGAGCAGCACTGATTTCAGCACAGACACCTGGACGTGGGTGGTGCTCTGGAGGATGGTTTGGCAGACTTCTTCCTCCTACCGTGTTTTTCTCCCTTCACTGAGCCACGGTAACTACCTTGCTCACAAGAAAAAAAAGGCTATTAAAAATGTATTTCATCGATTATCCTTGGCCTACAAACCCTGCTCCAAGGAGAAACGTTTTTTCCCAGCCAAGCCCCTTGCCCGCTGGGACGCCAAGCCTGCCACCTTCCCCGGGAACAGTTCGAGGTGACACCTGGGTATCAGACGAGGGTGCCTTCTCATCCCAGAGGCCGGGGGAGCGCGGGGGAGCCCCACTGGAGTGCCGAGATTGCTTTTCCCATCCAGCAGAGCAAGGTGGTTTCCTGCCCTAAATATTTAACGTGGTCCTGTCGGCGTGGCCTCCAGGGGCCCAGAACTCACAGGCCGATGTTTATGAAGGGGGAGGGGAGAGAGGCCGAAAGACACACACTCAAACAAATCCAACCAAACAGGCTTAATCCCAGCCCCACCCCCCACCCCAGAACCGGAGGAGCGCCCATGATTTATGGAGCTGCTTGCAGGAGGGGGAAAAGTAAGAGCTCTACCTTTTCCTAAGAGGGACTGCAGCTAAGAGAAGCAGCTTTGCTCGGGCTCCCTTTGAAACCAGAAACCCCACTCCCTTCGCCCTGATAGCTCCTGAGCGGAGCCAGAAAGAATGCTCTGTGTACACTTTTAACCTTCCTCCCCTCCCCAAGAAGGGGCTCTGGAAGTTCTCTTAGTAGATTCCCCTCGTGGGGAGAAGGGAGACCCCACTACAATGGGCAAGGGGTGGGAATCCGGTATTTGCATTCAGGAAGTCTGGGAGGTGTGTGTACACGCGTGTGTGTGCATGTGTGCACGTGTGTGTGTGTGTGTGTGTGCATGTTTGCATGTGCATGCTTGAATCTCAAGGCCAAATGGCAATTTTCAAACACAGCACTGGGGTTGGACTTGTGCCTCTTCTCAGGCACATTTTCTGGGGACAAGAGGCTTCTTGAGGGTTGGGGAGAGAAACTGAAGTCACTGACCAGTAGCAGGAGCAAGTTAAGAGATGTGACAGGTCTGAGCTGAAGGAATGGTTCTGTAGAGAAGAGACGGAGGTCAGGGAGCTGATTTATAGAGCCGAGAGGATTTAGAGTGATGGGCTTTGAGGGAGACCGGTCTTGAGCAATGAGTGGCTAGCAGAAGCAGCATTCAAAGTTTCTAACAGCCAGTACGGCAGAGACACAGGCCACTCAGAATAGATGTCAGCTGTAAACAGTCCGGACAACTGTACCAGTGCATACTGCTGGGACCAACGCTCTGTGTTACGAAACATGTATTTCCTAAAGGAACAATGGTAGTATCTTGACTTGAGTGAATCTAGCATAATGTCATCAGCATGGTTGCAAAAAAAAAAAAAATCACTTATGATTTAATAGATGAGAAAACTTCTGAGATAGAAGAAGTCTCCAAAGTGATTCTATAGGAAGAACAAAAAGCTCAACAGGCTGTCAATAGGGTTTTTTGGTTAAATGAGTTTGGAGAGCCAAGGGTTCAACAAAGAGTGACTTTATTTTCCCCCTGACTGCAGGACTTGTCAGAGCCTTTAACATGATGATGATGGGCATTATAAATATACCTACATGGGGGGGGGGTGGTTAGAGCATGTGACCTTGCTCAAGCTTGCTTGAATAGGGAATTCTTTTCTTAAGGAGCATTTTTTGGAACTAGTAGTATTTGGGTAACATTTTGGGAAATATGGTGTTAAAAATCACCACTATTTATCCGGAAATAATTCACTGTCAGTGGAGGTGACACACTGAGAATGTGTAGGGTTGCTGGGGCCTTCTCACAGGGGGTCTCGGTTGGGGCTGGATGTTGGACAAGGTGAACTCCAGAGCCCATTCCGACTCTGGGATTCTGGGATCTAGGACTCAGCGAGATACACAAAGAAGTCGGACTTTATGATCTTATGATCATTGCATTTTTATCCAAAAAAGAAATTCGTTTTTTCTTCTCAATGTGCCTCGGTCTCTTTTAGATACTATTCGTGGTTATCAATATTGTTATTATTAGTAGTTAATATTTATAAAGTGCTTACCCATGCGGGGCACCTTGCCAAGGGTGTACGTACTTCATCTCATTTAATCACTTCCGCAGAGTGATCGAGTGAGTTCTTATCTTCGTTTTACACACAAGGCTCAGAGAGTTTGTGTGACTTCACCAATGCCACACGGTTAGCAAGTAGCAGAGCCGAGAAACAAAATCCACGTCTGATTCTGGAGTATGAGGTTGGCCAAGGAACGACAATCCTGGTATCAGAATTGGAATCTGGAATTAGGAAAAAAAAAAAAAACAAAACCTGACTTATGACTATCACTCTACCATTGACTTGCTGTGTGACCTTTAGCAAATTACTTAACTTCTCTGGACCTTAGTTGCCTTTGCCATATAGGGGAACCCATCAAATCAATTGTGCTGTTTGGTTCCATCGAAAGAGGTATAAGTGACTAGAATAAGGGACATACATTTACTCATTCATTCATTCATTTACTTATCCATCCATGAATTTAACACCATCCCTTTAGCACCTAATTCCTTATTATTTACAGAAACCTTAGATGCCTATGAAATACTGAATGTCTCATTAGGTGATGAGGGAGGTTTTTTTTTTTCCCTGATCTAGGAGTCCCAGGCCAATTCTGACTTTACAAAAAAACTCACTGTGCAGCAAATCATTTCTTAGTGCCTCAGTTTCCCCACTTATAAAATAAGGAGTTAAATTTGCATGCCTTCAACTCTGAATGGCTCTAAAGCAGTATTTCCCAAAGTGTGTGTCATGGATCACTCACATCAAAATCACCTAAAATGTTTATTAAATGAATGTTTCTGGACTTTGCCCAAGATCCACTCAATTTTAATGTCTGACGTGGAAATGTGCGTTTCTAACAAGCTCCTTGGTTAATTTGTATGTCCATAATTTGAACGAATTTTTTCTAAACAATTCAAGAACAGTATTTCTCAAAACATCTTGGTGAAAAACAATTTCTCTGCTCTACAAAAGGTGGAGGAAGGGATGGTCCATAGCCAAGTTGAGAAAGGTTAATAACGTAAACCCCTTTTAGAGATGTGCAACATACTTTAGAACCTCAAAGGCTCTGAAAAGTCCTGCAGTAGAGAAATCTGTTACAGAAAATTGAATCAAGTATTTCCCAAATATCTCTTCTATTCGATGATCAAAAATTTCTTTTCTGTGCCTATCACCCCTTCTTCCCCACCTTGGCCACCAATCAAGCGTGCTAGAGAATTAGCATTCTGCAGAGCACATTTTTTGGAAAAATAAATCTAGGTGACTGACGTAAATGACATGTGTGGGGGCTCAGAATCAGAGCTCAGAAATAGCACTTGGTTGGTTGCCCAGCGGTGGAAATGAAAAATACATGGATCCCAGCTTGAAAGGTGTGCTGCAGAGTTAATAGGAATGTGTTCACCTCTATTGGAAGCTCTCCTCTGGAGCACTTAGGAGCTCCCCAAAATAGCATACTTAATCCTTTACTCCTGACTCAGGCAAGGGGAAAGCAATGGCCTGGGTGATTCAGCCTTTCGCTCCCCGTTGAAACTGTTGACTTTGCCATATAACCTCTTTGATGGTGCTGAAGTCAGGGCTTTGCTCATCTCCCGGGCACCCAGGTTGGAAGAGCTCAGATTAGCACCATGACTCACGAGTTCACCCCGTGCCACTTGCATGCGTTATTCCAGAACAGAGCCCAGGTTGGCACCGCCACGCGTGAAATTCCTCGGTGCTGCCCAGGCCCAGCCCTCGGGCTGCTGGTCAGGTGGCCCCATAAATGGAACCTTCTCGTGTCCATCCTGAAGCCGGAAGCTCAGTGCCAGGGCGGACACCGGCTGACCTGAGTCGCGATGGTGCAACTCCGGCTCCCTCAGCCTCTCGAAGCTCTCCTTCGGCAGTCCTGGAACTCACACCCAACCGGGGACCTGAAATGACCACAAGAGCTCCAGGCAGCACCTAGTCCCTAAGCCCTAGGGCGTGCCAGGCGCCCCACGGAAAGGAAGAGAAAGAAAATCTGCCTCTTGCTATTTCAGAGTTTCTTAGCTGTTGCCATGGAGAACGGATGCTGATAATCAATGAATGGAGAATTGGCTTGGAAATGACATCTTTAATCAGACCTCATGTCACCATGAGATTATGTCACAGGACCCCATGTATCAGGTCAAAAGTTGGAGAGTAGACGTGCTCAACTTGACTTTCCAGTTCATTGACCCATTTGTTCCAGGTAGAATGCAACCTCCCACTGGAACACAGGCTCCGTGGAAGCAGAACTCTTTCCTGTTTTGCTCACCACTAGATTAGTGTCTGGCGTGAAGTAGGTGCTCAACAAAGAAAAATTTCTTGAATGAAGTCAACCCACAGTTTGGTAGATTGAAGATGGTCATAAATTGTCTGACATTTCCATGAGTTCCTTCCGCTGAATCTGACCTTTGTGAAAGACTGATCAATAGGGTATGGTGGTTGGACATTACGCATGGCAGCTCAGAGCTCCAAGCCACCCCCAAGAGCAGCAAGATTCCCTATGATGTAGCCTTGGAAATCCCAGGATGTTCCCTCCACCACATTCGGTGGACCAAGCGAGTGTTTAAGGCCAGTCCAGATTCAAGAGAGAGGGGGATTAAGCTCCATCTATCAATGACACATGCAGCATGAGTCCTATCCCCAGGGTGTTGACTGCCTCTTCAATGGGAGAAGCGGCAAAGGATTTGTGAACATCTTTAATCTACCACGCCTACCTTTCAGGGCTGTTAAGAGGATTAAACACGATGATTTATACCCGGTGCTTCTTTGCACATTAGGAAAGACATCTCTTCCTCTGGGTGGGTACAGCTATTTGCTGAGCAGAAGTTGGGCGTGGGTTTGGAGCCTCTGTGCCTCCTTAACAAGGTGGTCTTGGGCAGGACACAGCCTGCACAACTGTACACAGCAGTGAAGCCTAACAGATGGAAAATGAAATAAGGGATATCTGTTGTTAAACATAGCCAGCGCCGTCGCTGCGATGGGCATCCGCTGCTTTGGTCAGTCTAGTGTCTATCCCTTTTCCTTCTGGTTTCCCATTTTGGAAATCGTTGGCCCCGACACCCCTCGCCCCATTACACACAGTCTCCGTGGGACAGGGCGACCAAGCCCTGCCTGCCTAGAGCTAAGGGGAGATCAGGGGTGAACAAGGGAAGTTTCATCTGCATTTACAGCCGCTCCCATCGCTGGCATCCCTGCCTAAGCTCCGCCTCCTGTCAGGTCAGCGCCAGCGGGGCATTAGATGCCCATAGGGGCACAAACCGTACTGGAAACCACATGTGGGAGGGATCTAGGTTGCGCACTCCCTATGAGAATCTAATGCCTGGTGATCCGAGGTGGAGCTGAGGCAGTGATACTAGCGCTGGGGAGCAGCTGCAAATACAGATCATCCCCAGCAGAGAGGCTTGACTGCACAGACACCATAATAAATCAATTTCCTGTAGACTCATATCAAAACCCTATCAGTGAGTGGCAAGTGACAATGAAGCCTGGTCCATGGAAGAATTGTCTTCCATGAAACTGGTCCCTGGGGCCCAGAAAGCTTGGGGACTCCTGCTCTAGAAGATTTCAGCTAGAATGGGCCTGGGGATGGCAAATGACCTTTATCTTCTGCGTCAATTCCACATAACTGACAGTCACCACCAGTTGGGATCCTGGTTGTTGGGTGGTTCGAGGCGAAATGAATAAAGGGCTACTTACAGAAGTGTGGGAAGGGCTTAGGAGCCCACCGGGGCTGGTGCAGGACCACACGCTAGCAGAGCTGGGGCTGTTACCAGCCTTGGGCCAGAGGAGGTGAGAGGAAGGAGAGGTGATCGGATTGCAGCAAGTGTGGCTGGCTCTGGAAAGGGGGCAGTTGGTAGGAGCCATGGTCCTTGGTCAAGGGACAGCCAGCCTGTGGCAACTCTTCAGACAGGGAGCCGGGAAACAAACCCCCTGGTTTTGTTCTGTCCTTCTTCTGGGCTTCCTGCCACCACTGTCCACTGGCTGAGCCCACCCGGGCCCACAGAGCAGAGGGCCGTCGGTGCAGGCCATGCAGGAGCACAGGAGGGACCAGGGAGGCATCCAGCACAACACACACGGCCGCTGCCTCTGCTGCAGGAGCAGAAGGGGAAGGTGGGGCGGAGGCTGGTGCAGCCCAGCCTAGTCTAACTCACTCGGAGAGACGCGCAGGGGCAGCAGGGCTGTTTCCCAGGTTACAGACACAACGAGAGGCAAATTCTGGGGCCAGAAAGTTCTGGAACCCAGCTCTTCTGACCCCACATTCCATGCATTTGCCACCATGCCCCACTGTTATTCCTCATCTGGGCAGGGTAGGCTGAGTCCATCGGTAAAGGATTGGGGCTCTGGCTGGGAAAGGAAAGACCCCACCAAGGGGCCCTTGCATGCAAGATGATGCATTTCAATTCATGCCCTTGTTCAACATTTACTGAGTAGCTACTGAGGGCCAGGCTCTGAGCCAGGTACAGGGAACACGATGACACATATAGCATGAGGCCCCTCCCCAGTGATCCAATTCTGACAGAGGAGAGAGACAAGCACATGAGTATATTTAACATGAATAGTTCCTGTGATCCGAATGTGGACAGTAGACAGTGGGGCAAACCCAGAGGGGAAGATGCTCCTACCTGGAAGACAGAAAGGGCTTCCCTGAGGCCCAAATGCAACCTAAACACAAGTGGAGCTGTCTTCCAGGTAGACGTGACTGGGAAGGGCATTCCAGACAGAGGGAATGGCATAGGCAAAGGCACAGAGGCTTGGAATGTCTAGGTCCACCTGGGGGTGTCACAAGAGTTCAATGCAGCTGCAGTGGAAGGTGCTGGAGGGGGCAGGAGACAAAGAAAGAAATGAGGCTGGAAATGCAGTTCACCTGAGCTCCCCAGCAAGCCTGGGCCTCAGTTTCCCCCACGGTAAGCTGCACTCCAACACACGGTCTATTAGCTCTCATCTCTTCACCGCTTCACTTTCCCATCCCCTCACTTTGGCCTCCTGAGAGCATCTCTCCAATAAGCTACCTGCACCCAAATTTCTGCTCCCGGGTCTGCTTTGTGAAGGAACCCAAATTAAGACAGGGAGACGCTGGGGGGTTTTAAGGCAGGGGCCAGAAATAATGGTTAGTATCCAATGATGATCAGATCAGACGCTTAGAAAGGTCACTGCAGGGGTGGCTGATACGGGGGAAGATGGACTAGAACAGGCGTCCTCAAACTACGGCCCACGGGCCACATGCGGGTGTTTTTGCCTGTTTGTTTTTTTACTTCAAAATAAGATATGTGCAGTGTGCACAGGAATTTGCTCATAGTTTTTTTTTTAAACTATAGTCTGGCCCTCCAACGGTCTGAGGGACAGTGAACTGGCCCCCTGTTTAAAAAGTCTGAGGACCCCTGGACTAGAAGGATGATGGTTTGGAGTGACAGTTGGAGACCAGCCAGGAGGGCGTTGGGGACAGCTAGCAGGCCAGCGCCCGGGCAGTGGGATGGGGCGAGTGAGGGATGTTCAGGGTGCTAGGACGTGTGCACCCAACACAAAGCGACAGAGGAACATTCCTCCGGTCCTGAATTGGGCTGGTGCGTCTCCCAGCTCCCTGGAGCCACACACAGTAAATCTCAAACCTGCATCGTGCGGTTCCAAGCCCCTGGGTCGGGAGTCTGGGAGCCGTAATCCCTTCAAAAGAGTATTTAGAAGCGGAGGGTGGAGATGAAGGTGCTTTTTACAAGGCTAAAAAAAATAAATAAATAAATTAAATCAAACACATACATGCACATACATACACCCTCAGCTATGCCCCCGGGGGAAAACACAGCAATTACTATTTACTCCAAAAATCTGGAGTGATTTGTGGGCTGGTGAGGGAGAGAGGTTATTTATGGCGTGGGGTGGGGGGAACTTCCAGCTCCCGGCTCTTCCCAGTAAGTAACGACCAGCCCGAGGTTGAGTTTTTCCCTCTTTGAGCTCTGCAATCGCTTGCACCAAACAAGGGTGTTCAAAGGTGAAGCGAACCTCATGGGCACGTGAGAGAAAAGGGAGAGAAGTAAATAGCTAAATAAGTAAATAAGGAGGAGGCGTGAGGGGAAGCGGAGCCTGCTGCTGTTTGTGCTGTGCTTTGAAGCCGTAGAACTGGAAGCGCTCATAAATTCTCTGGGGTGAGAGATGGGAATAATAAGTGCCGCTCTCCACTGCGGGGCTTTTTTGCAGCTCACGTGGAATCCATTAGCACCCAGGAAGCTCCCTCCCGGCCCCCCCACCCGCCCCCCACCCCCGCTTCCTCCAGCCTCCTCCGAGCCACCCCGTATTTCACAAGCAAAATACTCGTTGCCAGACTTGGCCAGTGGCCCAGAAATAGTTTCAGTGGAGACGTTGCCCATATCTCCCTTGCTCCTTGCTGTTCCTTCAGCCTTTGTGGCCTTGAACGTCCGGGCGCATGTTCAGGGGCACCCTAGGTGGGACCAACCTCTGCTGCTGGCCAGCTGTGTGACTCGGGACCTTAATGCAACCTCTCTGAATCTCAGGGGCTGCATCTGGGAAACGGGGCCAAAGAAAAACAATGCCAGGTGTTGGAAAGATGATGTGAACTAGCTGGCGGGTGGCAAAGGGGCTGGTATGCAGTAAGTGCTTAATGCATGCTTTTAACCTTTTTACACAGACCAAGAAACTTCAGGGCAGCCCGGCTTCTGTCCCTGCATACTCAGTTGTCCCAGCACTGCACGTGCTCCCTAAAGCAGTGGTCCCCGAGCTGCTCCGTGAGTCAGAATCGGCTGGTGAACTTGGAGAAAATGCTGGTGCCCGGGCCCCGCCTGCCACTGATCCTGGTTCAGGTGGTCTGGAAACTAGAAGACGATCCTGCAAGGTAGGTGTTTTAAGGCTCTGTGATTGACAGGAGTAAATGGAAGTTCAGAAAGGTTGAGTCACTTGTTTGAGGCTATCAGCCAGTTATCAGTGGACCCAGCCTACACGGCCTCCTGAGTGTTTGCAAAGTGTCCAGCTCCAGCACCTGGAGCATAGTACGTGCTCAATAAACATTTATTCCCCTCCTGTCCCATGGCTCCCTCGCCGGTAACTAGCACCACATGGGGGCCTTTTAAGGGAAAATTAAATTTATCAAGTGCTGATGACTGGGAACTTCGGAACCAACTTGTTCCAGAATGAGGGGTTTGTCTTCTGTCTCAGCACTTACCCCAAACGTCATTGCGTCTGCATCTGAGACCCGAAGTGCAGGCAGGAAAGACCCAGTTGAGTTTTTGCTGGTCCAGCGGAGCCCGGCTAATGGAGAAGGGCTCGCTCCTTCCCCTCCCTCCATGCCTGGATCGATGCTCATTGATCCCAGTTCGGCTGAGTGAGAGCCGTCGTTCAAAGTTTATTCTGGTGTCAATTTTTATAGTTCCCCCCACAGATCAATACCGTGCAAAAACATTAAGGCAAACTTTGTGAAAGCCAATCGTTCAATATCAGTTTTATGAATGGCTCCCGGCCCCAGCTCTAAGCATTTGGAAGTAAGTGATACCTTTAATCAGACGAGTGACAGAAGCCAGTCAATACGGGGCTGCTTTCTCAGCGCGAGGAGGAAGAGGGGCCGCACCACTGACTCCCTTTATCAAACCCATTTGTTTCCCACAGTTGGAGAAGCGGGTAAGAGCCCAGCCCTGATGATAAATAAACCAATTTTTAAATACGGAACAAAGATAAGAACAGGCATTTCGCAGCAAAAGGAAATCCAAATGGCCAATCAATATAAGTAAAGATATCCATCCTCGCTAACAATCAAGGAAAGGCCGATTATAATTAAAAGGAGAAATTTTTCTTTCCATATCCCTCTGCTCGGCAGAGATTGAAAAACAAATGTTGTTGCATAGCAGATAGACTCAGACTCCGCTACTGTTGCAGCAAGTTGATTTCCACCCAGTTTGAGGAGCAGTTTAGAATTGTCATATCCTACAACCCAGCAATCATGCTTCTAGATATATAGACACTGGACCCTCCTACCCACGTCCCAGTAGACATAGACAGCGATGTTCATTGCAACATTGTTTACACTAGGAAGAACGTGTAAACAACCTAGGTGTCTACGATGAAGGGAATGATTAATTTCACTGTTACAATGTCATATAATGAAACACTGTATCACAGTGAAACAGCAGAGAAATTTACTTCACCATAGATCAGTGGAGAACAAAATAGTGAATGAAAAAAGTTGATGAAGGATACACACACATACACACACACATTGTTGTTGATGAAGTATATATATGTGTGTGCATATATAATAATACAGTATATAGAATGTTTAGAAACACATAGAGCAGTGCTATACAATGTTAATGGATAAATGTGATCTGAAAGTATAAACATGCTTGAGAAAATAATTGCAAATACTGGGGTGGTGTTTCTGTCCCACTGAGAGGGATGGAAATGGGAGAAGGGATACACAGTGAACTTCTGTTATGTAGTAAGGATGTAGTTATTAATATTGAAAACAGCAATAACAATAACAGCACTAAAGCAAATATGGTAAAGTGGAAGTTCAGAAGACAGTCCTATCTGTTTTGTTAGCTACTCTACCCTCACTGCCTGGAACAGATCCTAGCACACAGGAGGCACTGAATAAACAAGTGTTGAATGAATGAATAATGAACTTGAAAAAGTCTGGGTTTTGAATACATGGTGTTCTTACATTTTTCTCTATGCTTTTATTTGTTTGCAGTATTTCACTGGGGAAGGGGAGAGAGGTGGGAAAAGAGAGAGACAGAGACAGACAGGCCTGTCTTCAAATCCCAGTTCAGCTAATTAACATGAACCTACGCTGGGTCTATCTTTCACTAACCTATTGTGGGTACAGGATTTGGGGGTTTGCAGGGGCTGGGGGAGAGGTGGGGATGATGAACATTGGTGAAGAAAATAGATAACAATGACATTCTGGATTTTTATTAAGCATGGGCATGCACTGTGTGCTCATCCGTGGTCCCAACCCCTGGAAGCATTGCAGAGCACTCTGAACCCTTTAAATCTACGGTAGCATGCGATCTTCTGGAAGGTACTTATTGTCTGGTCTGCTTACCAAGTGTTGACTGATATCTGGTTGCCTAGCTAGGCTCACTCATTGCAGCATCAAAATAGTAGTTTTTTTCAATTTCCTTTTATTGAACACCTACAAGTACTGGGTATCAGCAGCCCAGCTGTGGGGAAAACAAAACAATTTAGACATGTTTTTTTGTCCTCTGGGAGCTCAAGAGCTCCAGAAAACTCTAAAACAAGGGGAAAGAGCTGACCCTTAAAGCAAAGGTATAAATAATGTGCAATGTAAGGACAGAGAAGGAGAAAGAATTTCCTACTTGGGGAGGAACAGCTCCTAGAGGAGGTGTGATTTTGTCTGCAAATAAATAAAGCATTTGTCCATCTCATCGGAGCCTGCTGAGTGGACGTCAGCAACCTCGAGACCCCACCAGGCTCTGGCCCCGAGGGTCTCCCATGCATACGCCAGGGCCCTCTGCGTGCCTCTGAAGAGTATCAAGTGTCTTCAAAATATGAAGTGTGTCATGATGGGACATTTCACTAAGATATTCTGAGCAGGAAATGAGGGTTTCAGTGGGGACTATGCATTGGGAGAAGATTCTGGGTTAAGCAAACCAAGTTGAAGAACTCCAAAAATTCATGGTCTTGTCAAGGGAAGCAGACAGAGGATATAACATAACTGCTGTGCATGTTTGCATGGGAGATATGTATGTTATATGTAGGTATACATGAGTGTACATTTGGCTCCACATATATAGGCATATGTGGTTGTGCACATGTCTGCAGCATGCTTAGATAAGCATGTATATGTGCACATCTCTGCAGCATGCTTAGATAAGCATGTATATGTGCACATGTCTGCAGCATGCTTAGATAAGCATGTATATGGGTGTGCATATGTGTGCAGGTTCTTTGCATCAGGGTCCCTGTTGGAAAAAAATATTTGCTTGATTTACTTGATTCTGCATACAAGGACTGTGCGTATATGTATTCCTACATATGACATATATGTATTTGTCTATAGGACTGAGACGCATGTATGTCTGAGTGTGGATGTGTGTGTGGGTACACATGTGCATGTATGTCTATATGTGCAAGTGTGGATATATAAGGATGTTTTTACATATGTACATATAAGTATACATATGTCCATGTGAAAATATGTGTGCAAGTCTGCATGGCTATGAATGTGTGTGACTACATATATGTCTAGAAATGTTTGTTTGGATAAATGTATGGGTATGTGAGGTGGCTTGGTCTGTGTCTTTATGCCGTGCTCCTTTACCTGGGGTAGTGTGTGTGTGTGTGTGTGTGTGTGAGTGTGCAGTGCACCTCAAGCTGTGTTGTATGGGAAGGTGTGCATGCATGCAAATGCATATATAGGCGTATTATGTAGGTGTGTGGGGGATATATGGATCCATAGATGTGTTTGTGTGTGTCCTGTAATGAAAAGCGCTGGGGCTGATTTTGCACAGCGTTGTGTGTGTGTGTGTGTGTGTGTGTGTGATTTTCCACAGCCTGCGCAGACAGAAGGTCTGACATTGAGGCATCTGAGGAGCCTACCCTCTGAACCCAGGGCCACCTTCGAGTTGGAAATGATAAGCTACATCCAAAGCCTTGGGGCAGCTGAGAGCTGACCCGCTATTTGGCAAACAGGTCCTGACCATGAATGGATGCACCACACACACCTACGGGACAGAAGCTTGAGGCTGGGGGTGGCCAACCTTTCAGGTGGGGCTGATGGGACTTCATCTGTCCTTTGTGCAGATACAGACAGGCCATGTCCTTCCATGATGGACTCATCCAATATCCAGTTGTTGGAAGCCTGTGGTGCACAGCAGGAGGTGGGGATGGGGGAGTGGAGAACCAGGCCAGGGTTCAAATTCTGGCTCTGCTACTCACGGGACATGTGACTATGGGAAAGATCCCTCTTGGCCTTGCTGGCCTCACACGGGAACAGTGGGGTGTATCTGTTGGGCCCCTATGAGGAAAACCCATAAAATATCTCCAGTACAAGGACAGCCACTCAGCAAATGAAACTGACTGGAGTATAAGCTCTCATTTCATCCTCATAATAATCTCTTGTAGTGGAGCCACTGAAGATATCACTGGTTTTGGATTCAGAGTTGCACACCAAGTTCAGCTCCTTCCCTTGTAAGCTGTGTGGCCTTGAACAAGAACCATCACCCCTCTGTGCCCATCAACTGGTGAGTGCATAAACAGATTGTGTATCTCCATAGCGTAGAATACCACTCAGCAATAAGATGGAGCAAACGCATCACCCACGCCTAACACTAAACCCTAACCACCTGGATGCATCTTGAAACCATCATGCTAAGGGGGAAAAAAGGCAAACATAAAAGGTGATGTACTGTATGAGTCCATTCATATGAAATTCCAGAAAAAGAAAAACTATGTTGGGCCGGGCGTGGTAGCTCACGCCTGTAATCCTAGCACTCTGGGAGGCCAAGGTGGGTGGATTGCTCAAGGTCAGGAGTTCGAAACCAGCCTGAACGAGACGCCGTCTCTACTAAAAATAGAAAGAAACTAATTGACCAACTAAAAATATACATACACAAAAATTTAGCCGGGCATGGTGGCACATGCCTGTAGTCCTTGCTACTCGGGAGGCTGAGG
Organism: Microcebus murinus; assembly: GCF_040939455.1. NCBI lineage: Eukaryota > Metazoa > Chordata > Mammalia > Primates > Cheirogaleidae > Microcebus > Microcebus murinus. The sequence continues at coordinate 10,448,430 of NC_134125.1, read as the reverse complement.
CAGGAGGATCGCTTGAGCCCAGGAGTTTGAGGTTGCTGTGAGCTAGGCTGACGCCACGGCACTCACTCTAGCCTGGGCAACAAAGTGAGACTCTGTCTCAACAAAAAAACAGAAAACAAAAAACAAACAAACAAACAAAAAAAAACGATGTTGACAGAAAGCAGATTGGTAGTTGCCTGGGACTAGGGGTAGGGAGAGAGAAGAAACTTTCGGGTGAGGATACTGTTTCATAACTGTGTTGTACTGGTAGTTACGTGATTGTGAACCAAAACTCATCTAGTAGTACACTTAAAATCAGTGATTTTTATTGTATATAATTAATACCTTAATAAACTGAAAAAGAGGCTGACAGTAGCACAGTGTGACCCCGAGTGACTCAGGGCTAATTTAGCTGGGGTGGCCCTGGAAGGCCTCTCTGAGGAGGTGCCATTTGGTGCCAACTCTAAGAACTGCAAGGAACACTCAGGCTCAACTTAGCATTCCCCTCTCTGGCCTGGAGCCTGGTGTGCTTTCCTGGCTCCACAATGTCACTGGGCCCCCTTTACCTTCCTCCTGGCCCTTGGACAAGAATCATTTCCGGAATCTCTCAGCCACCAGGCACCTGCTCACTTCCCCTGGCCAGGGCGCTTCCAACCCTGCCGTTGCCTAGTAAATATTTTAGTGCCGTAGAAATCAATGGTGCCTCATCAATGGGAAATCGAATATAAATCATCCCGGCTTTTCCATCACCCCAGAAATCAATGTTCACACATGAGGGCTATTAGCGCATTAGGAGGCCTCTGATGGGTGGCATGGGCACCAGGAGCCACACCTGGAGTCCCCGCCGCTGTCCTAGGGGCATGGACGGAGCGAGGGGCAGGTGCCTGGAGAGGGAGCACACTTCTCAGAGACAGACTGTCCCCTCAGCGCCAGAAGAAAGTGGCCCTCAGTGGGGGACCCAAGGCTCTGCCTTCCTCCTGAGCCCCATGGCTTCATTTGAGGTTTTGGTGGCTAGCAGGAGGCACAGTCTCCGTGGGACGGTGTCTGTCTTTCTGCAGCTGGGCTGACGCTCAGTCGCCCGTTCGTTCATTCAACAGTAACGTAGCCTACCGAGTGCCAAGCACAGCTGGCTGGCAAAAGCCCACAGCATGTGAACACGCTTTGACCTGATAACACCTTGTCTTCATTTCATGCAAAAAAAAAAAAAAAAAAAAAAAAAAGTGAGTGCATGTAACGTTGGCTAAAAGAATGCTTAGTGCAATTTTGTTTGCGGTGGACATAAATGATCTCAATGTACAAGAACACGTTACTCACAAGTTTGCAGTGATGCTGTTGTAAATAAACCTGCTGGGCTGCCAGTTGTGTGAAAGTCTAGTACAAACAAGTAGGTACAGCACACAGTACTTGATAATGGCAGCAAATGACCATGTTACTGGTTTATGTATTTACCATATAGTCACGCACCACATAACGATGTTTTGGTCAGTGATGGACCACGTATGACAGTGGTCCCATAAGATTATAACACTGTATTTTTACCGTACCTTTTCTATGTTTAGATCCACAAATACTTTGCGCTGTGTTTGAATTTCCTACAGTATTCAGTACAGTAGCATGCTGTGCAGGGTTGTAGCATAGAGTCAATAGGCTATACCATGCACCCTTGCTGTGCAGTAGATTGCAGTGTGCAGGTTTGTGTGAGTCCACTCTGTGAGGCTCGCACAACAAAATTGCCTAATGACGCATTTCTCAGAATGTATCCCTGTCTTTAAGCAATGCATTCATCCATTTTTAATACATATTTATGGAATATATTCATTTTACATTCACTCATTTTATATATACAGAATATGCATTTACATATGTGTGTGTATATATATATATATATATATATATATATATATATATATCCATGTATGACTTTATTTCTATGTTTGCCTGATACAGAGTATGCATTCTTGACTAATACCAACATTCTTGCTCTCATGAAACTTACATATTAGGACATCTATTTGAACGGGAAAAAAACTAGAAAAAAATATCCAGCATATTAAGAGTGGTTATCTCTGGGTGGTGGGTTCACGTATGAGTGTTTGTATAAACTGTACATTATTGTTCATATATTAGATACAATTATATTTAATTGTTATATATTTTATATTATATATAATAAACATATGTTATATCTCTGATCTCTAGCTTTTATATACATACATTTAACTATGTTGCTTTTTAAATATAATATCTAGCTTTTATATACAATAAACAAGTACTACTGACACACATTGAGCAATTAAAAAATTTCAAGATAATGGCCTCCAAAACATGATGGACACAGACACGTAAATACGAAGCAGACATACACACAGATCAGCAGATCGACGCCCATGTCGGTGAAAACACAGAGACAGCCCATCACTCACAAAGCACACCCGTGCGGACACAGCTACACACCACCATGAGTGCAGACTTTAGATGCCCACACGAACACACACGCACAAACCCGCACGCCTGGTTATAAGCACACGCTCCTACGTGTGGACACAGACGTGCGTGACCCTAAGACCCCTGCCCCCGCGTTGCTGGGGTGTCAGAGCTGGGCTTCCTCCCGCTACTCCTCTGCTGTGGGAAGAGACTGGGCTGTGGCAGGAATTCAGTGTTGGTTTTCACAAACACCCAGTCTCGTGTCTGCAGACTTGTAAGGAGGAAGTGCCACCCACGCAGCCTCACCTTGGCCTGAGTGCAGATGTATGCAGTGGTGTGGGTCACCCCAGCTGCGGGGGCTCCCTGGGCAAGGGCATCCCACCCTCCAGCCTGCCCAGGCCCCACCGCTGGGCCTCGGGCAGCCTCTGTGAACCTCCTCTGCCCTCAGAGTGGGCTGGGAGGCCCAGGGGGACAAGCTTGCTGAGATTTCTAGAGCTTCTTATTTGCTGAAACCAGCCTGTTCCCACAAATCCCAAAATAGAGTCCCTGGCAGAGACGTGAACTCTGAAATGCAGAGACAGCTGCAGAGGAAAACAGTGGAAGGGCGAGGGCAGGGGCCTCCTGCCTTTACCTCGAGCCTCAGAAGGATCTCGAGGGCAGGCAAGGGCACCGAGGGGTCACCAAGCTCAGCACCACCCCCTTGTCCCCAAACATCCTTAAACTTATGCCTAGTTGAGAGAATATAAACTCGCTCAGAGAGCTCTAGGGAAAGGCAGGACATCAAAGGGGGTGGAGGCTGGGGTGGGAAACATCTGCCTCTTCTCTACCCTCCCTGGAAGATCTTTTCTGAGTCTAACTTAAAGTCCTCATACTACAGCTATCTCTCATCATTCTCCAGCATGCCCTTTTTGGTTCTTGCTCTTCCGAGGGCACTAACTTCACCCTTATTTTCCAGCCGAGTGAATCAAAACAGCTTTTCAACATATATTTGCTAAGCGGCTCCCCTGGGCAAAGGCACTATGGAGGGACACACAGAACAGCTAGATGTGGACCCAGTCCTCAAAGAGCTTTCTCCTCCATAGGCGATGACAGCCGTGAAAACACCAGGTTACCAGGCAACAAGAGAAAGGAAGAGAAAGAGGAACAGACTACTTACCATTTTATTGAGTGCTTACTACGGGCCAGGTACTGATCTTACCAATTTACAAACATTATATCGATTTAATATAACAACTCCATAACCATAGTAACCATTAGCATCTTTATTTTATAGATGAGGAAACTGAGGCACAAAACATAAAAGAAACTTGCCCAAGATCACATAGCTAGAACATAAAAAAGCCATGGTAAGCCCCCTACAAAAGGTGTCGCATCATTTTCTAGTCACCTTGGTTTGGAGAAGTGACAAGCTCTCTGAGCCTCAGTTTCCTCATCTTTGTAATGAGAGTAGTACCATAAACAAGAGATGACCAATGGATACAATGTTTATAAAGCATTTAGCAGGGTTTCCTGACAAACAGGAGCACTTAGTAACAACAAACGTGGTGATGACTGTAGCAGTTAGCTCCTGCTGTGTAACAAACGGTCCTAAGACTTAGCTATTTATTATCACTCGTGAGTCCTGGAGTCAGCTGGGTATTTCTGCCAGTCGTGACTGGGCGTGCCGTGTGGTTCTTCTGGTCTCAACTGGGACTCACCCACGTGTGAAGCAGTCAGCTGGCTATTGGCAGCTCTCTGATGGCCTTGGCTGTGATAACTAGCTCTTCCCCCAATGGAGAGGAGACTGACACCTGCCTTACACTCCACCAGGCCAGCACGGGAGGCATGTTCTTGTGGCAGTCACGGGGGTGCAAGAGGGCACATGGAAATGCATAAGTGTGTTTTTTTTTTTTTTCAAGTTTGTGCTCACACCACATTCGCTACTACCTAATTGGCCAAAGCAATTTACACGGCTGCATCCACAGTCAGAGAGGAGGACAAAGGCACAAGACACCTAGATACAGGGCGCCCTGCAACCGAGCCACCACTTAGTCATAATTAACATGCAAGGGCACGTGGGACACAGCAGGCACCCACCGTGCTGGTTACTGGTGACCACGGAAGGCGCCACAGAAGCACAGGGTGGACAGAGCCGAAGGATGCTTTGTGCAAGAAAAATGATTTCACTGGGGCCTTGAAGGCCAAGCAAAGGTTTGAATCGAGGCAGGCACCGGTCGGGAAAGAGAAGCATTTCCAGGGGGGAAAGATCAGCTTGAGCAAAGACAGGAAGGTGGGGAAGGTGCCGAGAGACAGGAGGCAGGAGGGCCGGGGAAGCAGAGGGGCTCAGAGGTGGCGCACAGCCACGGAGGGAGAGCGCGAAGGGTATTGTCGGAGAAGCAAGTTATCAAAACTGGAGGGAGAGAGAGGAGACAAACATGCAGGGAAAAGCCAGCTCCTGTGAAGGTCAAGTGATCTGGGGAAACCAGATCCAAGGTCGGTGATGGGGGCATGTGGCGGCCAAAGGGGGAAGCCGAGAGTCCTCTTTGAAGACTCTGGGCCAGAGAGTAGGAAGAACATCCATCAGCGTCCCCATTTTACAGGTGATGAAACTGAGGCTCAGAGGCCTAAATAACAAGCCCCAAATCCGCCACTGAATGAAGTGGTTGAGCTGCAATTCCTCCGTCACGCCTTCCACATTGCCTCAGTCTCCTCGATAGCTTTTCTTTGAAACGGAGAAGCTCGGAGGCACAAAGTTACGGTCTCAGGTGGGAAGTGCTGTAGCGAGGTCCCCAGCGGGAGGGGGCGCGGGGATGGGAGAAGATGCAGCTGACTGCGCCATTCTGCCCCGCCGACCCCGACAAATCTATAGGCTGTCTCTGCTTGGCAGGCCCCGCGTGCTGGGCCCTCCTCCCGCTCGGAGGTTTATTGGCAAAAATTGCTCTGGGGACCGCACCTCCTCCGCCTCTCTGGCCGCTGCCCTGCAGCCTCCTCCTTGGCTCCTCGTGTATTGGATTTCTTTTAAGACGGCGTGCAAGCCCAGGAGCCTCCCCGGGCAGGGTCTGCCTCTGAGCCGAAGCCCCCTGGAAGCCTGGCGCGTGCTCAGGAACAGGGTGGGTCTCCGCAAATCCTTCTAGGAGCAGCCGCTGCTCCTGCCTCTACTGGGGCCTTGAAGGCAGCTCCCAGCGAGGCGCTGGCTTCCTGACAGGGTCCCCAATGACTGAAGGGCCTGCCAGCAGTTTCTGTCTGTTGGGGCTCCTGGTCTGGAAGGGACTGGCCTTCTGTGCAAGCGGCTGGGGCCATGGAGGTGCCAACAAGGAAGGTACACAGTAGGAACATAACCTGTGCACAGTACCTGGCATGCAGGAGGCAGTGCATAAGCGTTTGCTGGTTGCATGAACAGAGGAATAGAGGGAAGGAGAAAGAGAAAAGGAAGGGAGAGAAGAAAGGAAGGAAAACACAAGGGAAGGAAGGGCAGAGGGAGGGAGGAAGAGAAATCTTCCAATTGCAGGTTCGTACCCCAGCTTTCTTTCCCAGTAAGCACCTTCGCTTGCCTTCAGAGTAGCTGCGGATTATTTTTGGAATCTGAAAAATGGGGTTAAGAAAGCATAGTCCTTGAAGATATAAGGGGTAAATAGCAAATAAGAGAGCCTTGAAAAATAATAAATCACCATATACTGGTAATGTATAGACCCTGGATCCAGGCTGTCTTGGATTGAATCTTGGATCTGCCATGTCTTAGCTGTGTGACTGTGAGCAACTTGCATAACCTCTCTGTGCCTCAGACCTTTCGTCCATAAAATGGGGATAATAAACATGCCTAACTCATGGGGTTGTTGTGAGGATTAGTTAATAGTTGTGTAGTGTTTAGAATAGAGGCTGGCACAAAGTCAGGGTTTTAGTAAACGTTAGCTATGTTTATTCTCAGAGAGGGGAAGTAACTTGCTCAAAGCCACACAGCTAGTAACTGGTAGAGGCAACCCAAGCCTGCCTGCTCCCCAAAGCCGCACTTTCAAGCACAAGTGAGAGACAGAAAGAGGCCCCTCCTTTGTCTTGCTTCTTTTCCTCTTTTGTGTTGTCCCCAGGCACAGATGCCCTGAATATGCCACCTCCCTGGTCAGGGCTGAGAAGCCTTGCTTCGCTCTGTTCCCAGGCAGAGCATGCCCTCTCTCCAGTCCCTGTCCTTGCAAAGGGCCAGAAGGAAGTTCTGCAGGCGGGCTTGGCCACCCGGCCTCACACACTCTGTGGGATTCCTTTCTCTCTGCCTCCCTCTGCACGTCAGGGTGACAGAGACCAGCCCGGGCCTGGCGTGCCTGGAGACTGTCTGTCCCAGCCTTGCCCAGAACACCCCTCAGGGCAGAGCTCCAGCCCTGGGGGCGGAGACCGCAGGCAGCAGAGCATGGGCTGGCCACGGGCAGGACAGCTAAGAAAAATAACAGTTGCGTTGTTTGCTGCACGTCACCTGGGCTGTGCTCTTTACAATACCACCTCATTTAATCGTCACCTCATCCCCGTGAGCTTTCTTAGGGAACTGAGGCTCAGAAGGATCAAAATACTTGTCCTAAATCACATAGTTTTAAGGGGCAGGTCCAAGAGTCAAAGCCAGTGCTGTTTCGTTCTGAAGTCTGTCTCCACGCTGAAGAAGGAGTGGTCACTCATGGCCACAGCCACTGAAAGAGCACTGAGACCATCTGCTTCTGCCTCTCTTGGGCCCCACGGGCCTAGCTTGATATAATGAATGCAAATGTATGCAAATCACATGCAGAGCTGTCTGCCCAGTTTCTGAACTTCAAAGGGGCCCTCTAGAAAACTCTAGACCAGCCAGTGTTTCCCAAATGATAGATATTTAAATACCACCTATCAATTCATGAGATCTGTGTTATTACTTACAAATATTTCTTCTTTAAACTCAATTTATTTTTCTTTACCAAAATAAATTCACCCCAAAACAAGGAAACTGAAGTCGCTACCATAAATAGAAAACCGTTACCACTTAACCACAAATAGAAATGAAATCTACAAATAAATGGACTGAGAACCCTAAAATGGCACTATTCCTAGCTGGGTACTGGGGCCTTCCTGAAACTTGGAACAGGATGTTTCTCTCTGTGTGTGTATAGAGACATATCTCTATCTCTTTCTTTCTCTCCCTTTCTGGTACAGGAGGAAGTAAGTGTAAATTGCCACAAATGTAACCATTTAAAACAAAGTATTATATTACAGACCTATAGGCCAGAAGTTTCGGCATGGCCAGGCCATGCTCATTTTTAAAGGCCCTGGGTAAATAGCTTCCTCCCTCATTCAGGTGTTGGCAGGACACAGTTCCACCTGGTTGTGGAACTGGGGTCTCTGTGCCCTTGCTGGTTGTCAGCCGGGGATGGCTTTTACCTCCAGGAGGCCTCTCTCTGGTCCTTGTGCATGGCGCCCCACCTCTCCCAACTGGCAATAGCTTATTCGATCCTTGTCACACTGCCATCTTTCTGGTTCCCTGCAGCCGGAACAGGTCCTCTGATTTTAAGGACTCATGTGATTGGACGGGTCCCACATGGATAATCCCAGATAATCGCCCCATTTTAAGGACCTTAACTTTACTCACACCTGCAAAGTCTCTTTAGTCACGTAAGGTAACATCTTGACAGGTGCGGGCATCTTTGGGGGCCACTGATCTGCCGACTGCAGTACGTTAGCACAAAACTGAGATGATTTTCTTGGTAGAATCAGAAAGAAGAAGAAAGTAGAGGGGAGGGAAGGTCAAGGGAGGGAGGGAGAGAGGGAAGAAGGAAGGAAGGAAGCAATCTGGATGGTTCTACGAAGAGTCCTGGCTATGAACTGAAACACCTAAAATAATTCTTGGATGATGCCTTGCTTGCTTGTAAGTCTTGCCCTGCCATTATCACAGTTGATAAGCTCTAAACGTTCTCAGTGGGAGTCCATTATTCCCTTACCGTGGTCTCTGAGTCTAGGTCTGGCCAGGCGTCCCAGGTGTCCCAGGTGTCCAGCCTCCATCTGACACAGGAAGGAGGGAATGAAATGTCTCGGAAAGACTCCCCAAGAAGTTTTTGCACAAGAACCATGTCTTCCTTTTGGGCTGCCTGGACATCCCTCAAAGCTCTTTAGGCTCCGAGCTGGCTCCTTTAAGGTTCACTTCCTGCCTGATAGCAAAGAGCCCCTCCACAGCAGCCTGCACTCTGCAATGTGCCATTTAGCCGTGATCCATGAAGGCATTAACTACAGGCCAGGGGAAGACTAGACGTGTGTGCCGAAGGCGTTGGGTGGCTGGCTTCTTTCTCTAACAGGCCTGGTCTCTCGCCCTTTGCTAATTACTTTGATCCTTTGCACTCTGTAAAAAAGCCCCACAACACCAATTGGTCCCCTCTGGCTTTAACCTTGCAACCCAGTTGGCCCTTGTAAAAAGTGGGGGTGGGTGCCAGAGGGGGGCCAGGCAAGCCCACATACAGGCTCGCACACACGTACCCAGATCTGCACTTACTGCCCCGGGTCTGTTCCTTTAATGGTTACCTCCCAGGACTCTCGCAAAAACGAACAATTAAAACCCTTTTTACAAGATGGCAGGGCTGCTGCGTGCAAGATCGACTTCATCAACAGCCAGTTTTTTCTTTTCTTGAGTTCCTTTGCTTTTAACACACTTTCCTTCCAGATCTCACTTTCTGCAACTAGCTGGCTCCTTCTTGCTCGCTCCTGCTTTCCGCAGCTCTGGGAATTCTCTGTTACCACTCCCTGCCCCAGGCCCAGCCCCTACCCTTGCCAAATCCTCACTTCCATCTGCTCCTGCTCCTTCCCCCATTCCATGGAGCTAAGAGGAAACAAAGTGAATTTGCCACCTGGGGAGGCAGAGTACCAGTTTGCAGTAACTTATGAAGCTGGAAGCTAAAAGGAAGCCTGTTGAATTTGATGAGCTTTGGGCAGTCAGAAGTAAGGTTTTATTCTCCTTGAAAAAACAAAGATATAGCCAAACCCCCATGCTTTTTTTTTTTCAAGAGTAGTTTTCCAGCTCAGCCTGATTGACACATACAATGGTATCAGAACCATTTGTGATGTTTGTTGCAAGTTATTTGTCATGCATAATATAGTCCTAAAGTTGCAGATTATTTACTCTTAAAAGATATAATTTACTTGATTCAAGGCTAACCCTAGGATATAGTATATATAAGTCAGCTTTTGCTGCATGATAAGCTACTCCCAAACTTAGTAGCTGACAAAACACCATTTATTTAGATCACCATTCTTTGAGTCAGTATGAGCTGAGTTCAGCTGGGCGGTTCTTCTGGTCTTGGCTAGACTAATGTGTTTGCAGTTAGCTGTGCTATTGGCTGGGGGCTGGCTGATCAGGGGAAGTTTGTCTGGGATTTCTTGCCAGACCTTCACATGCATGGTCTTTCATCTTCCATCAGGTTGGCTCGAGCTTACTCTCATGATGGTGGTAGAGTTCTAAGAGAAAATGCAAATGAGCAAGGGCTTTTGAAGCCTCGGCTCAGAACTGCCCCTCTGTCACTTTTACTCTAGTCTATTGACCAGAGCAAATCACAAGGCCAGCCTAGATTTAAGGGTAGGGAAATAGATTCTAGGTCTTGGTGAGGGGGATCTGCAATGTCACATTACAAAAAAGCATAGATACTGAGAAAGGGGAAGGATTGTGGTCATTTCTGTAATCTCACATAATTTATTTCTCACAGTTATTTTCTGAACTCTAATCTCATGAAAAGATAACAGGTAGTATGGGAAATGAAGGATTGTGTGATTAAAGAACTGTGAGAAGCTGGGCTCCACAAAGTGAATAAGCTTTACTGCAGGACTTCTAGAGCCTTCCATTGTAAAGATACACAGTGATCCTTTAAGAGTGGGAACCACAGTCAGTCCAGGCCATTTCCAAATTCCCAAATATATTGCCTTTTGTGTGTGTGTGGGGGAACCTGTCTCAGATTCTTTTGCTGTGATATGTACTTTGGGTAGTACTATTATGATAACATAACTCGTGCTAACTTGCATCAGCTAGGTCTGTGTGAAAGGTAAGAGTAGCCTCAACAGGAAGTTTCTTCTTACCTGAACAACTTCAAGAGGTAAGGAATTGTTACTGACACATTGCTAAGAGTTAGAGTGGCTCTATTATTGTGCAGATTTTCTCCCAGCATATTTTTGCTGGGAGGAGGGCTGGGCAGGGGAGTTAATCAAATCTGTAATAAACAGAATGATCACCAAGGCTCCTCCCATCCAAAGGCAAATGCACCAGGACATTTTTTCCAGTCATTTTTCTTTATCTGCATTTATTTTCTTTATACAGTTGAGTTCTCCCAAGTATCTGCTTGTTTTTAACTAAATATTACATCAGAAGCATTTTTTAAAGGTTAGTTTAGCAGCAGTTTGATATTCTGCCATATAGATGTAATATTTTGCCTAATAACAGCCTACCCCCTAAGTTGGATATTTATTTTTGCCCCAAATTTTAGTATTTGGAATTGGAGCTTCTATATTTCAAGGGAGTTTTGGTTGATTTTTGGTTTTGTTGGGTTGTATTATTTTGTTTGTGAGCACAAAGCCTCAAAGACTTTGGGTTCTTTATTTTCTTGTTCACTTGCACAGCTTACATGAGGGGAAGGACAGTGAGATCAGACCAGTTCTCAACATTTCCACTGCTGGGATCAGTTGGCAGCAGGAAGAGGAAGATTCTTCTGTGTTTTCGGATAAATTTCACTTGCCATCTTGCCAAACTGCATGCAGGATTCAGGGTTGGCTTGGATCTGAGGTCTCACTCACAGCTGTTAAATCCTCCCCAAACCACAGGCCAAATGATTGTGTTAGGGGACTCTGAATCATTTATCTCTCTACTATTTCTTAACTACCTTGAATCCAGAAATCATAGAAGAAAGCCTATTATTAAAAAAACAAAAAATTTTTTTTTCTTTTTTGGTTTTTCAGAATTGAGGGAGCTCATGGGGGGGGGATCCAAACCCCAAAACATAACTGGTCTTGAATTTAAGTTCTGTATGGTTACTTTCCCTCCACTCCCAAACTGGGTTAGACTTTCTCACAGTGCCTGAAGAGTGTGCTCTGGAGCAGTTTTAAGGCTGGTCTAGGAGTTAGGTCCTAGGACACAAATTGTGAGCATAATGGTTTTTCTCAGGCTTGCATCATGTAAAAGGGAGGTCTTGGAAGTCTCCCAGATTTCTCCAGGTTCTTAGATGACTTTGGGGCTCAAGATCAAAAACTTCAGTGTTCTGAACCTCAGTTTCCTTACTGGGAAAATGGGGAGATGTCATAAATAAGTTAAATGCACTAGCAGATGTATGTAACACACACTATTCTAAATGCTTTGCAATTAAAACTCTTTCAGTCTTTATAACAACTCTATGAAATAGGTTCCACTGTGATTCCCCATTTAGCAGATTAGAAAACTAAAGTCAGAGAAATTGTAAAAAGTACCCTGTCACCCAGGGGCCACCCAATATATCAGGTGATCTCTGAGACCCTCTGCCATGCCATTCATGATGTATTGCCATTGCTCATTTATTGTTGGACTTTCCCCATGAATAGGAAGTTCTGTGGAGGTAGGGGTTGTGCCCAGTGCACTGCTCATTATATCCCTAGAACCCAGGCCAGGTGCTGCCCAGAGTGCATGCTCCATAAATGTTTGTTGACTAAAGAAGTGAACAAATGAATGAATTCCAAATTGACAGTTCCCTGCCAGCAGACTAGTCAAAACTACCACTTCTCACCTGGTATTTAGGGATTTGCAGGAAAAGAACTCACAAAGAATAACAACAATGAGAAAGGGTAGAGGGTTGGTTAATGGGGACATGGAAGCCACTTAGATCTGGGCAGTGAAAGCAAATATTCCCCCAACAAATTGCTTAAACACGGCCTCCTGTCACTCTCTCTGTTCCCCTTGCTTTTAAAAGGGAAGAAATAAGATGCACCCCTCCCCCATAAACAATAAACTCATGGAACAAGTTGGATCAAACATCTAAGTTAATGAAGGGAGCTAGACTCATAAAAGTATTTATAAAACTGAAGAGATAATTATAAGAATAAGCAGAGGCTTTTGAAGACATTGCAGGAAACACAATTGCTCACTTTGAAACCAATAAATTCTAGACTTGAGATACAACAGGCAAAGAGAGCTTATTTGTCAGGGTCTGGTATGATGACAGCATATGGTAGAAAACAAACCTTAACGTGGAAAAGGTCAATATAAGTTGGTGGCAAAACAGATTGAATCTTCAATTCAACAAATATTGAGTGAGCGCCTGCTACATGTATATGACAAGTGCTGTGTGACAGCACATGTGTGACATGCTAAGGTCATGGCAATAAACAGGACACGCACTGTCCCTTGCTCTTGGGGAGTCTATACAGGTGGAGAAATCTAGAAGAAACTGGAATTTGAACAACCCTATAGAAAATCCAGGGAAGTACAGATTAGCATAGTCAATGAAAAATCTAGCGACCTGGTTCAAAGCTTAAGAGAAAGCACAGGGATGAGTTTGAGTTATTCATTCAACAAACACACAAGCCAAGTCTTAGCCACATTTTGAAATGGGGAAAATTTGTCCTGTGGGTTATCAGTACACTTTTATTGCCTTCTGATTGCCCTCCCTGTCACCTCTCCAACGTCTCAGTCCCCTCTTGCCCTATCTCCCCATACCCCCTATCCCACAATTTAAAAGCTGAGTCTCATCTACTTGTTTGTGTAAGTAGGAATGTAAATAGGAATGGAGAAACTAACTCACACGAGGGTGCAAGTGATTAAATATAGCTTGATGTGCTTTGCAAAATTAGTAATCAAATGTAAGCCAGCATTTGCATTTGTTCTCAAATGTATTTCTCCTAGGGAAACAAGTCTTTAATTGTAGAATTTCCAGGATAGGAGTTTTGCTGTGGGAAGACACAGGAAATGCAACCTTTTACAGCTACAGATTTTTTTGAAGGTATTTGTTCCAGAGTCAACAGTTTCAGCAAACCATTTATTAAGCTGCTAATATGTGCCAGGTGCTTGAATAAATGCCATGTGCTTGTTCCTCACAGCAACCTCAGGACTTGGGCCTTGGGAAGGAAGAGGTTTACAGAATGAGTGAGGCATGGTAAGTGAGGGCTGCAGCCCCTGCATAGGAATGAAATCACAGGGGACAACGGTTTACGGGGTGGGCAGCTGGGGCCGTATGGGAAGGAAGGGGAGAAAATAGTAGCAAAGCATGAAAATAAGAGCCAGACAGTGGAAAATAGCAATTATAATGGCTGATATGTGTAAAACGCTAAACTGGGGGCCAGGTTCCACGCTAAGTGTTGACATACAACACGTCCCTGAACCCTCACAGCAGAGACTAGGATGTGGGGCCAATTGTCATCATCATGCCTGTCAGATAGTTGAAGAAACAGACGCTAGGACATAACTAACCTAACCAGTGCTGTTCAGTCCGCAAACAGCACAACCAGAACTCAACTGTCTGCCTCTAGAACCCACTCACGGAGGAAACACATGCTCTATCCTGATGTGGCCAGGGCATAATTTTGGCTTTATTTTGTAGGAGAGTGAATAGGGAGCTCCCAAAAAGTATCAGAAAGGCAACAGGTGTGCCCAGGTCAGTCTTCTGGCATGAGAACAAGTCTCAGAGTATGGTTAGAACAAGGTCTCACCTCTAAAGGTAAAATGAGACTGACCAATTTTGTACTTATAAAGAATTAGCATAGATCACTCCCCACGGATGTTCACAAATGGTGAACTTCACAAATGGTACCATGTGGGATGCCAGAAGAAGGGGAAGGTCTTAACAAAAGTCTCTTAAAAGATCTTAGTGAGACCTGAGTCTCCATTGGTGATCTGCCTTCTCCCCCACCAAGAATCAGATTGGGAAAAACACTTTATTTGCTTTTACCCCCTGATATTCACACAGCAGGAAGACAACTGTGGGGGACCCAAGCCAGCCTGAAGATCTTTCACCCCAGTCATCACAAGTCTAAGGCTCCACTCATAAACTAGCTTTGCAGATAAGTCTTTGAACTTCACCTTCAGTCTAAGTGGAAGTTTACCAGCCTGGACAACTCTGTATTGAAACATTGTTAAACAGGCAGAGCTGAGTTTCTTTCCAACCATTAATGTATGTCAGTGAATATCTTTCAATGCCTTTAATTCTTCCCAATGACATCACCCTCTTTCTCAAAGCAGAACCAGGCCCTGAGTTGGAAAGTGACTCCCAGGGAAACCTAGATGGATTTGGGTAATATTCAAGCTGCTCTCTTGGCCCCCACCTCTGAGGCAGACCAATAATCAGAGACGGCAGATAATCTCTGGTATTGTCAGAGATTCTGATCTCTTGACTGAGATGAAAAGCCTGGCCCTCCATTTCCCTGGCTCAGTGGTCGGTAAGAATGCATCTCATCTCGCAGGAGCCATGAGAGCCCCAGGCCTTGGCCAAGCTCCAATTTACTGTGTCCTCACAAACTGGGCCCCAGATGGTATCACAATAGAATGGCAGAGGCCCTCTGGAATCCAATTGCACTCATTGTGCCATTTGGGACCTTTACAGCTCAGCGAAGTTAAACACAAAATACCAGGCCATCGAGTCACTTGTTCTGTTACCACATATTTATCGAGTACCCACTGGGCTCAGGCCCTGATGGGCCTTGGCTGTGAGGTAGTGGACAAGCCTGACTCCAGACTGCCACTTGGAGCATGCCAGCTGGTAGGACAGACAGACTAGATTCTGGGCTTTCAGAGGACTTTACAGGACGTGGCATTCTCTGCGGATGTGGCTGTTTTCACATATAGGAATGAGTCTCATTTTGGCCCTGGGCCACTTGGAGCTTGCCTGAAATAAACTGTTCAGCCAAGGCCAGAACCAGGTGCCTCGTGGGCTCCCAGAGTTCAAAACCTCATCATGGGGTGGCCCAGACTTTTGCTATGAATTTGAACTTGTCCTGCACAACTGAAGTGTTTCAGGACCCAGGCACGCAGCACTGTAAAAAGGAGCAATTAAACCTATAAAACTGGGGTTTACAGGGGAATTTATAGTGTCAGAGGCTTTTTATAGCTTTTTTAGATGACTTTAAATAGAGGAAGAAAGAACAGGGGAAAGAAAAAGAGAGGGTTTGAAACTTGAGGAGACTTAAAAGTTCAGAAAGAAGCTTTTAGGAAGCAGAGAGGGGTCATGATCAGAGGCACGTTTTCCCTATCTTGCTGTCTCTTGAAAACCGAAGCAAGAAAAGTCAAGAATTGCTGTCCCTAACCATTCCTCTTTTTCCTGTCCTTAGCTGTCTAAGAAGACCAGAGGAGATGGGAATGGTCTTGGAAGAGGGGCTGAAGAAAGAACATGGGCTTTGCAATTCCCTTGGTGAACTCTCTTCTCCAGGTCTAAGGAAGAAGCAGCCTTCCTGTGTCAGACAGGACCATGGAGTGAGGAAGCAATCTGCAGTAGGAAGGGTGTTAACCAACCATACAGCAACTCTGGGCCTCAGAGTATTGGCCACATGGAGAACATGAGCAAGGTCACAGTCCCTAAGAAAGTGGCCTGAGAATCAGTGATCCACCTGGCCACCCTCCTCCTCCTTCTCTTCCCTCCAGACATAGTGGCCTCCTTCCTCTTTCTTGAAAGATCAATGTACTTCTTGTTTCTGAACCCTGGCTCATGCTGTTCCTTTTCCCAATAATGCTCTTCCATTCCACCCTGTTTTTTTAGGTTACTCAAACTCATCTCTTCAAGATATTGAGTAACATGAACAAGATTCATAATTGCAGTCATAGTATGCTCTCACTGTATGGAGGAAAAAGAACACACACACACACACAGAAGATTATAATATTTGTAAATATACAAAATATTTGAGAAAGGATAGGCAAGAAAATTGTAACAACTTTTGACTCCACGGAAGACAACAGAATGTATGACAGGCACAGAGACTCACCTTTTCCCTGCCTCTCCTTTTGTACATTTTACGTTTTGTTCTGTGTGCATAAATAACCTATTCAAAACTCGGTTTCACTTTCATTTTTTAAAATATTTGAATTCCCTGGTTGCAATACATACCATAGTGTTGGAAGGTGTTATGGGGAAGATGGGTGAAGGGTAGGATCTTCCTTGTATTATTACTTACAACTATATGTGACTCTCATTAAACTAATAAAAACTTTAGATGAATTAGATTTAATAGCATTTAATTGAGTAAAAAACCATTCATGGACCTGGCATCCCTGAGAACCAGAAGAGGTTCAGAGAGGTTCCCTCCACATGAGAAGAGAGCATTTACAGACTGACAACCTAAGTGAGATAGAGCAATAGTTTAATTGGTTACAATTCCACGTTGCTTTACTTGGACACGGATCAACACCCTGCCGACGACTGGCCGTGACTCAGCTAATTGTTACAAAAATATATGTACTCCTAGTTAGGCTTTCAGTTTGTTTACATACTAAGGTAGGTTGCAGTTCATTATATAGGTACTCAAGGTATAGGGGCATCCTCAGGTCAAATTTAGTTTTAACACTCTACAGTTATCTCAAAATAAAAAGTTTAATTATAAAAAGTCAACTCACTTCCTCAAGACAACCATCACCGTCCCCTGCTGACACGTGTGCTGACTGTTTAAGCCTCACATCAATTCTAATTGTTGGTAGACCGTTCTGGTTGTTACAAATTTTGCATATCACCCCTAGGAATTTATACGTTTATACCTTATTTGAAGACACCTCCCTCAAATGCACTTGTCCAAAACTTCATTACATAATTGAAAGGGTTTTCAATCTACGGCTCTCCCACTAGACTACAAACGCCATGAGGGCAGGAAGCCAGACGGTCTTGCTCGCTGCTCCTTGACCCCACTGCCCCTCGCCCAGTCCCTGACCCCACTGCCCCTCGCCCAGTCCCTGACCCCACTGCCCCTCGCCCAGCCCATGCTTGGCAGGCGGCCAGATAGCAGGCCCCAGCAAATATTTATTGAATAAATAAGTGAACCAATACCTAGGAGAAATAATTTAAACTCAAGCAGCCTTCCTTTATGCATCTTGATGCAGTAATCAAGATTTAAAAGAGAATTGGATTGGATTGATTTGTCTCATTTAGTATGCAGCACTCCTATTGGACTGATTTACCAACTGTTAAGTATAACCTCTTTCTATTGGGCCATTTTGCAACCATCCAGTATAGTGTCCTACTATTGGATACTTTTGCCATCATTCAGTATAGAGTACTCCTATTGGCCACTGGGGGTGCTTTCAACCAACTCTTCCATAATGGTTTCCGAGGCTAAGTTATTTTCCCTTTTTTGACCCTTCAGTTGCGTATAATAACAATTTTAGGATAGTTGCACTCTTTACAGAATAAAAGGCTTTCTTTTGCCAGAACCTGTCACAGAGCAGATACACGACAGGAAGTAAAGGTGATGGTTAAGTACAGAGACCTGGAGTGGTTCCATCTCTATTGCTAGCTAGGCAAGTAACTGAACTTCTTTGTGCCCACATCTGTAAAATGGGGCTAATTACAGTACCAGTCTCATAGGGCTCTTGTGGGCACTAACTGAATTAACATATGTCACGAACTTAGAACAATGCCAGATATACATTAAGCACTTAACAATGTTAGCTAAAAGCACTATTCAAATTCAAATAGTCATGCTATGACGACTGGTTGATTTTCTTCCCAAAGCTGATCTAATTCAGTTTAAAATTTTGGTTCTGCCACAAAAGCCAAATTCACTTCTCTTGGTGAAGGGGCTTAAGCTCTACTATTTCCTGTCCTGATTATAGGCTTGTTTCAGCTAATGTAACCCTTGTTTTCCATTAAATGTACTCAAGAATGTCTGGGTTGATTATTTCTTTGGCCAAGCCCCTAAAAAGTTATTGAATATTTATTGAGTTCCAGGAATTCTATTAAATTCTTAAATACATTATTTTATTTAATCGTATTTAATTGTAATCATGTTTCTGAAATAATAAATTTTAAAAATTTATCAAGCAGGAGGTATTATCTTAGCTCATTTAATTTTTTGAAAGGGCCCTATAAAGTAGATGCTATTATTATGTATGAGATTAAGTAATTTTCCCAAGATGACAGAGCTAGAAACTTGTGGGAATGTGTTTTGAACTTATATCTGGCTAATGATCCAATCTCAAGACCTCCCACCTGCATGCCCCCATTCTAAAATAATAAAATAAATAAATAATTATTGTGTGCAGTAGCAACACATAAACTTCATATCCAAAGCTCTCTCTGATTTTCTTGGTGTGGGAAGGTTTGTTATGCACAATTCAGGCAGATTATATCCCAAAGTGTGTGCACATGTGTATGTGTGTGTTCTTTTTCTCACACTAGGTTTTTCCCCAGTTGTCTTTTAATTAAAGGTTAGCATGAACTGCTGTGACTCAAAGATGCATCAACATTTTAGGCAAATTCCTTTAAAAACTATGCATCAGTTGATTTTTTGAAAATTTAATAAAAAATTTTAAGTCTTTTGGAAACATAAAGAACTTAGCTGTTTAGAAGACTGTATTGAAAGAATATGTATCACTCATGTTTTGGAAAATTTGATATAATTTTAAGTGGAGGGCTTAGCTATTAAAAACTATAGTAAAAATACATATATATCACTCATTTTTTGTAAACTAGATAAAATTTTAAGTAGAGGGTTTAGCTAGAAAAACTATAATTATAATAAAATATGTATCACTCATTTTTTAAATTAGATAAAATTTTAAGTAGAGGGTTTAGCTATTTAAAAAATTATAGTGTATTGCTGTGGAAAAAATGAATTTTTAATAATGTAAATAATCATTTCTACACATCACCCACATCCCACACATACATCTGATTTTTATCTTTGAATTTTCTAATATTGGTCCATCACCTATATATCCCAGTAAACAGGAGTTTGGGGCAAGGATTCATTGTATATTTTCTATACCCAAGTATCTTCAAGGGCTTTCCAGTACTACAGAGTAAAGTTCCAACTATTTGGCCTAGTAATTCAAACCAGCCAAGATTGAATCCAAATATATGAGTTAGTTTTGCTTCTTTGTGGTTTCTAATAGCCTCCCCTTCATCCTGCACCATTTTTCCTGGGCAGGAAACCCAAAGGGACAGCAATCAGGAGGGAGGTTTCGTCCTTGCCTTCTCCCTCTGGAAGTGGAATAATTCAATCAGTCCACATATGCAAGGCCCAGTCATCCAACAAGGAAAGGTGGTCATGAAGCCAAGTCTATTCAGTGCTTGTTGTTCTCTCTCTTCCTCTCCTCTTTTTTCCTTGCAAGCTAAATCTAATGGAAGCAAAATCAATCCACACCGCAAGAAAAAAATCAGGCTCATTTTCACAATTTTTTTTTTTTTGTTTTGTTTTGTTTCTTTGGATCCGAAACACAGGACTTCCCAAATCGAGTTAAGTGAGTCCCAGATGTGGACTCATTTCAAATGAAAAACACACCCCATCATTTCAGGCAGAACTCTGCTTGAGAAAGCCAGTGATTGCAATGCCTGAGACAAGAAGAGGATTTCTCTAGAGAGTTTGTCCCCGACTGTGGAGAGGAAGAGGAATGGGGGAAGACGAAGGGGTGGCATGCTTATTCTCTCCCTGGGGAGATGAGAGATGGAATTCAGGTTAATTAGATTTGGGGGTCACTTGCAAACCAGTCGGAAGAGTAGAAGGCATCTTTGCATAGTGCAGAAGGATTGTTAGAATTGAAGCTGCCACATGTTGAGGTCTGGTTTTATTATAATAATAATAAGGCACTAAATTCATATTACACATCCAGGACATGTACCGCCGGGGACAAAAATAAAAAAAAAAATTCAGTGAGAAATGACAGTGACGCTCACACTTGTGGGCATTCTGGAGGATTCTTTTTCCAAGGGAGAATGGTAGATGGCAGCTGGAATGTCGAGAAATGACGTGATGTGCAAATTAATATATTTCTTTTAAAGGCCAAGGGAAGAAGAGGGCCTTTTGACAGCCTTTGGTGCAGGCATTAATTTTCAAAGACTGATCAAGACACTAGCATGTCACATGGACTTTCTTCTAGTGTTGAACCAAAATGAGAATGTTGAACCGTGTAACCAAAGACATCTCTTGGTGAAAGATCCGCCTTTTAGCAACCATAATTCGCATTTTCATCAATGTCATGCTGCACATAGATGAAAACAGCCATTTAAATGTGTTTCTTCTGTCTTCTTGTAATAGGTTTGATTTTACATTTCTTGCCATCTGGTTTATTGAATGGAAACGTGGAAGTACTTTTACTCTCTGTGTACTTCTCATGGGCTTTATTTTAAGATGTGGCCCTTTCCTTTTTACTGAACTGGACTCTAATCTAGATTCTCCCCACCTCTCCTCCTCAACAAAATGGGTCATTTGAATATTTTGGAAAGGTTTTTACCCTTCATTTAGCAGCACTTTTTAAGCAAGCATAGCTGCATTTTATCATGAACATCTTATCTATTTTTTTCCGGAGAACAACTTGTATCCTACCCAGCTACACATCTCCATGATATCATAACAGAGTTTATTAAACTAAATTGAAATGGATGAGTTAATTTAGCTTTTCAATAATTATACTTCTCCAATCAATCCCATAATACCAATCATTGCTAGCATGTATTGAGTACCAGCATTGTGTTTAGAGCTTTAAATATGCTTCCTCATATAAGCTTTATCTCTACCCTATGAAGTTGCTAATGTGCCCATTTTATAGAAGAGGAAACTGAGACTCCAGTGAGAACAGAGCTGACATTTGAGGCAATTTCTGTTTAGAAAGTTCCTTGCACGTCACTTGTATCCTGTACTGTCCCTAAGGGCACTAGACCTCAAAGAGAACACAGACTCTTAGGAGGGAGTGTGTACAAACCCTCTGGGAAGATTAGGAAAGGGTATATAGTAAGGAGATACCGAGTGTCCGTGGTTAGGTTCTGGCCTTGCGTGGAGGCATCTGAAGTCAGACAGGTGTGAGCCTGAGGTGGGGACAGCTAAGGAGGTGGGCAGGGAGCTGGAAAGTCTAATCCAGTGCCCATAAAACACAACTTTAAAAATGGCTTAGGTATGAACTTGTGTATTCATTTCCTGTGTCCACAGTAACAAATTGCCACAAACTCCGTGGCTTAAAACAGCAGGAATTTATTCTCTCAGAGACTGGAAACCAGAAGTCTAAAAATGATGGTGTCCCAGGGGCACACTCTCTCCAAAGACTCCAGGGGAGAATCCTTCCTTTCCTGTTCTGGCTTCTGAGGGCCGCAGACATCCCTTGCTTTATGGTTCCATAAGTCTAATCTCTGCCTCCACCTTCACTTAACTTTCTCCTCTGTGTCTGTATCTTCTCTTCTGTTTCTTATGTGGATTCTTGTCACTGAATATAGGGTTCACCTGGGCGATCCAGGATAATCTCATCTTGAGATCCTTAACTAATTACATCTGCAAAGACCCTTCCTCCAAATAGATTCTCTGGGTTAGTCTGCGAACGTATCTTTTTTTTTAGGGGGGGCACCATGCAACCCACTACAACCTATAAATCAAATATTATATACATGGGATCACTGAAACCCCAGACTAGTAAAGTGGGATTCTTTGGAGAAGACAAAGACCATGAATTAGCACTTGTCCCCTCCCCTTAGCACTCATCCCCCCCTCGTTCCCAGGCCTTATCAGTAGCTGCACTTGGAGGTCCAGTGTAGCCCAGTAAGAGTGGCATGTGCTTTGCAAACCCTGGTTTAAATATTGACTCTGCCACTTCCTAGTTCTGACTTCAGGCGATTTGTTTCACCTCTTTGAGCTTCAGTCTTGTCCTCTGCACAATGGGACTAATCCTGGTGCCAACCTGGCCAGATGGGTGTGGGATGGTGGTGATGTAGGATTTTCAGCTGCACGTGACATGCATTAAACCGGCTGTACCATTGATATATTATTCATTCATTCATACTTAGTGAACACATCTATTTCATGTATATGTCATACCAATTTATTGAGCACTTACTAAGTGCTAGTCACTGTCCAAGGTATTGAGAATTTAGCCATGCAGAGGATCAATGGTGCCTGCTCTGATGGTGTGGGCATTCTGAGTGGGAGGTTGAACAAAGACAATAAATGCATACAAACACAAACATGTACTTTATTTTTAGAAAAAGATCATTCTAGATAGTGATAAAAGGAAGAATTTTTTTAAATGATGCACTATAGAATGACTGGGGAGTGAGGGGGGTCACATTAGAGAGGGTAGTTCAGGAAGGCCTGTATGTGGTGATGGCCGGTAAGCTGAGAAGAAGCAAACCAAAGAGCAGAGGGAATGTGTCCTCGGCAAAGGGAACAGCAAGTGCAAAGTCCCTGGGCCTTGAAGATTGATGCATTGAATTATTGATGACAATGAAGACCCCGTCTAATAAAGTCTGCATAGGGTGGATTTATACAAGCAATAGATTCTGATTGCAATATGGCAGTCATTCACTAATTTTGTTCACCAAATATTTTTGCTTCCCCTGCAGTCCTGGCCCCTTGATACTTAACGGGAGCATATGACCAGTTTCAGAAAATGAGTAGAGTGTGAAAGGGACGTGCCACTCCTGGATAAGAGCATTAAATTACCAATTGTGAGCCCCTGCAGTGCTCTTTTGCTGTAGGATGAAGACTGACAATTTTGAAAATGGTGGTTTATTCATTACCCTACGAATCCGAGTAGAGCCACTCTGAAAACTCACGACTGACATACAGAGTGAGTGAAAACATTGTGTGAGAATAATCTCTAGATGTTTACAGTCGCAGAGATTCTGGGGTTGTTTGTTACTGCAAGAGAATCTAAGCTATCCTGACTGCTGCACTTGGTTTTGGTGAGTACAACTTTACACCTTCCCACCAGAGCCCTTCCACACCTTGCTGGGCTTAGGTCACCCTTGAGAGCTAAATGTCATCTCAGCCCAAGCTGCTGGTGGCATAGGCAGGTTCCCACGCCTCTTCCAGACAGAGACGCTGTGAATCCAGAGGGACTGTGTGGGCAGTGGCAGCTCACATGAAACAGGAGACTCCCCGGGAGAAGCAGCTGCCTGCCTTCACCCCCGCTAGCCTGGGCATCCCTCACCAGGGGCATGGGCTCTGCAGTTCCTCCTACGTGCTCCCATCCCCTCCCCCTCACGCCGTGAATCACTTCAATACTCCCTTAGTGGGCTTATACAATCCCACTGTTGCCAACGAGCCTGGGCGTTCCAGCCAGGGGACCTGATCCTGGGCTGCACAAGGCACTTCTAGGGCATTAGCATTACTCATCTCTGTGATGGGAATAGATTACAAGTGCATCTGGTGTTGGGAACGAAATGCCTGAGCCAGCACGCAGTGGCGACTTTCATCCTCTTAAACCAGAAGCCTGCACACCAAATGCTCTCAGGAGCCAGGCACCAACCCAAATTGAGTGAAGCGGGCCAGGTGTGACCAGTAGCAAACTTGTGAGTGGGTGTTTCCTCCAAAGGGCAGCTGCTGCTCGGTGCCAATGGGTCAGAGTCACCAGATCTCTATATTCACATAAAGTATTTGGTGATAAGGTATTTGCAACTGATTAAAGAATATTTAAACACATTTAGTGTTTATTGGTGCTATTTACTGATATTTCCAGGGTATTTTCAGAACTGCAACCTGCCAAGAAGCAAGGTAGAATCACCGGTTCCTTGTCCCTTTGAAGTTAAGCATTGCCATGTGACTTGCTTTGGCCAATAAAGCGTCAGCAGCTGTGACCTCATCACTTCCAGGGGGAAGCTATAAAAGCCAGCGTGTCATTCACCTAGGTTCTTCCTCTTGCCTTCTGCACTTTGGAAGCACACGAGCAGAAAGACCTCCAGCGTGGCTCCTGGGTTACTATAATAACAAATGGACCAAGTAACCCCACTGACCCCAGCAGCGGGAGCACAATGAACACATAGCATGAGCAAGACATAAATGTTTTCTGTTTATGCTTCTAGCATGCAGGGGCTGCTTGTTACTGCAGCACGACCAAACTTATCATGACGTATTCAAACACTGCTCAGCTGACACCAAACAAGCCTATGGTCAGGTTCTCCAGTTTGCAGACTCAGAGGAATCTCTTTTTCTCTTGCTTTTGTTCTAACATTTCCTTCTTTCATCACCCCTATTTATCCTGCTCTTTCAGCAAACATTTCCCCAAACTTCTATATGTTGGGTTCTGGAGATCCAGCAGGGAACATGACAGACCTGTCCCTGCCTTTGTGACACCTACAATTAACAGGAGAGACACACATCTACATCAAATAAGGAAGCCTGGGGTGGATATTGTGTGTATAATTAATCCTTTTTTTAAACAAAAATATATTTTATTGTGTATATTTGAGGTTCACAATATGATCTTATGAAATACATGTAGATAGTAAAGTGGTCACAGAGATGAAGTAGATTTGTATATCTGTCATTTCACATAGTTACTATTTTTTTTGCAACAAGAGCATCTAAAATCTTATTTAACAAACATCCCTAATAAAATGTAATTTTATTAACTTGAGTCCTCATGTTGTACATTATATCTCTAGACTTGTTCATCCCACGTGTCTACTAATTTGTATTTTTTTTGCCTATATCTTCCCATTTCCTCCTGAAGCCACCCACTGCAACCATTGTTTCATTCTATCTCTGTATTTGAGCTTTTTTTTTTTTTTTTTTTTAAAATCCCACTTATAAGTGAGATCATGCAATACTTTTCTTTCTTTGGCTTACTTCACTTGGTATAATATTCTCCAGGTCCACGCATGTTGTGGCAAATGGCAAAAATCTCCTTCTTTTTGAAGGCTGAATAATGTTTTATTTATGTTATAAAAATTTATAGTTATATAATGAAAAAATATATATCCCATTTTCTTTATCCATTCATCCATTGATGGGCATGTAGGCTGTTCCCATATCTTGGCTATTGTAAATAGTGCTGCAATGAACATGGGAGTGCAGGTGATTTCATCTTCTTTGGGTACATACCCAGAGGAGGGATTACTGGGTCATATGGTAGTTCTATTTTTAAACTCTTTAGGAACCTCCACCGTTTTTATCACTATGGCTTACCAATCTATATTCCCACCAACAGTGTACTGGGGGTCCCTTTTCTACATAACCTCACCAACATTTATCTCTCATCTTTTTTATAATAGCCATCCTTACAAGTATGAGGTGATATTTCATAATGGTTTTAATTTACATTTCCTTTATAATTAGTTATGCTGAGCACTTTTTAATATGCTTGTT
Organism: Microcebus murinus; assembly: GCF_040939455.1. Taxonomy (NCBI): domain Eukaryota; kingdom Metazoa; phylum Chordata; class Mammalia; order Primates; family Cheirogaleidae; genus Microcebus; species Microcebus murinus. The sequence goes on along the minus strand of NC_134125.1, from coordinate 10,422,843 downwards.
AATCATTTTTATGTCTTCTTTGGAGAAATGTCTGTTTGGGTTCTTTGCCCATTTTTTAATTGGGTTATTTACTTTTCTGCTATTACGTTTCAAGAATTCTTGATAAATTTTGGATATTAACTTCTTATCATATATGTATGTGGCTTGCAATTTATTTTTTCCCCAGTCTGTAGGTTACCTTTTCATTTTGTTGCTTGTTTCCCTTGCTACGTTAAAGATTTTTAGCTTGACGGAGTCCCATTTATTTATTTCGTTTTTGTCGACTGAACTTTTGATGTGATATCCAAAAACATCATTGCCAAGGCCAATATTCCTCTATTTTTTTCCTAAAAGTTTTAAGGGTTCAGGTCTTACACTTAGACATTTTATCTATTTTGAGTTGATTTTTGTGCATGGTATAAGATAAGGGTCCAACTTCATTCTCTTGCATGTAGAAATCCAGTTTTCCCAACACCATTTACTGAAGAGACTTTCTGTTCCTCACTGTGTCCTCTTGGTGCCCTTGTTCAAAATTGAAAACAGAAACATAGACCAATGGAACAGAATAGAAGCCCAGAAATAAAGCCAAACAGATTATTCCTTTTAAGACTTTTGTTGCTAAAGTTAGTCCACAGAAAACTAGGGCAACTGTTTTCAGGGGCCATTTCCTAAAACCCCAATTGGTGTGGACCAATCAGTTGCAAACGTTTTCAAAGGACTTTATCACTTATAGTAAATTTCCAAAATCTCCCTCCCTTCCTTCCTTCTCCCCTTTTCTTCCCTCTCTTCCTCCTTGCCGTTCCTCATTCCTCTCTTCTTTTTTCTCTTCTCTTTCTTCCTCTCTCCCTCTTTCCCTCTTTTCTGTAATGGAGGATAGACCATAATGATAGAGGATGCTGACCTCAGACAACCAGCTCACCCAGAGCAGCACACCCTCCACGCTCCAACAGGCAGAGGCTGCCTAGACCCCAAAGTGGTCAGACCCCAGTTCTCCCCTAACCCTCTGCTAACCCTAATTTCTAAACCCTCGTATGGGTTCCAAAAGACTCTAATTTGCAGCACCGTGCTTACTCTCAGAACCCCAAAAAGATGCTTGGCTATAGTTTTGCATAATACAGTTTCATTGTAAGCAGGTTTGTTTTAGAATCAGGCCAACTTGGTTCCATTTCCTGTTTAGCCACTTACTAGCTGTGCAACCTTAGGCCTTGATTTTCTGCTGAATTAGTAAAATACATCTTCAGTCTTGCAGGCTTGTAGATGAGGCTTAGGCATGAGATAGAGCGAGTACTGTGAAGAGTATGTGGTCCATAGTGGGTGCTTAATTAATGGCAGCTTTCTTGGCATGGGTCCGGGGGAATATGGGCAAGATGAGGTAGAAGGATAATTAGAGTCACTTGAAATTAGAAGTCGTGACCCAGTGTAGGATAGTGGGTTAAGCCTGTGGGCTCTGGAGACCAGCTGCCCAGGTTCAAATCCTGCCTGGCTCCACCCCTCATTTTAGTTGTGTGACAACGAGCAAGACACTGTACTTCTCAGAGCCTCGGTTTCCTCATATGTCAAATAGGAACGACACCAATAGTATTTGACTCCTGGGGTAGCTGTCCCAAGTGCCAGGCATATAATAAAGGTAAAATATGGATTAAGCCCTTATGTCCTTATTATTTTAAAATCTGACAGCATGCCCTGATTTCAAGTCTAGTTTGAAACCGGCCAGGCTGGTGTTGAACAAAGTTTGCTTTGAACCGCAGAAGAAGCGTTCTCCGGCCAGGCCCCTCCGGAACCCACCTTTTGGATTTAAACAGTTTAAATGTCCGACAAGGCCTCATTGTTTTCATCTCAGCAAGGAACACGTGTTTCTTCAGCACGCACTTACCTTTGAAACAGTTAACCACAGAGTCTCACACTCAGCCTCTTCCGACTCTGAAACTCGGATAGCGGGGGCCCAGGCTGCCCTGGAAACCCGATCCCCCCCCCCAAGGCCCTCCCCAAACCCTCAATTCTAATCATGTTGTTTCTTAGACTTGGGCTCACCTATAAATCATTTTTAATGACAGTTTGAGAAGAAAGAAGTCGCAAAGCAAATCTTACATGACGTTCTCATCACCAGCGGCATTTAATATCCTAAATCAAATGCTTTATGGCGTTGCATCCAGAGCGTTGTGCAAAATGAAGGAAAGCTATTAATTTTTTTTTGCCTTTGTGCACCTTTTGTGTCTTGGGGTCACTCGCTTCAGGGAATTCCTGGCTGTTATGCTTGGGGCGGGGGGTTTGTGTTGGGGGGAGTTAGGATGGTCGGAGGGTCCACCAGGATTCTTGGGGGACTTTTACACAATGAGGCGGCCTGTACCGTGGTATCCAGAGCTGGTAATATGAGAAAGTTATGAGAATATAAGCCAGGCCTGATCTGGGGTTCCTCGCCGTTCACCTGAGGGGCCCCTTCCCTCCCAGGGAAGTCGATACAGTGAAAATCAAACCGAACCGACAGCAAATAAAAACAGGCCCTACCTCTCCCCCCACCCCCATCCAAACCTGAGCCAGACTTGGGAATAAATGTGAATGAATATGGCCAAGTTGAACTTCTGCGTTCCAATTCCCTTCCACCTGACAAATGTTTTCCAAGTCCCTGCAACGTGCCTACGAGGTGCCTGACCGTGAGCTTAGCAGGAGTCTTGGGGTCATAGTGCGTCTTCTCAGCACCCCCGTCCCCACCTGCATTCTTTCTCATTCTCCAGGCCTGTTTCAGAGCAATTCAGTGCAATTCTTCTCAGTGTGATTTAAGCTACTTCAACCGTCAACATTTAAGCACCCATTACATGCCTGGAGCCAGACTAGCTCCTGGTAGAAAAGTGGCTTATACGGTGCATGTCTCAGGCTGCAATCCTCAATGAGTCAAAGACACAGGAATGTGCAAAATGTAAGCAAAGTGAGATCAGGGCTGCCAGATTCACCTAGGACAGGGACTGGCAATGGTAGGTGTTCGGTAAATGGTTAGCGTGTGAGTGATCTTGCCAAAGAACCAGCAATACTAAAAGAAGTGATCAGAATAACACTAACATGAATGATACACTTTTGCATCCTTCCACGTCACGTGCTGCAGGCAGAGTGCCATCTGAGCAACACTAACTGGGCACCTGCCATGAACTCAGACCTGTGCACACCTCCGCTTGGTTAGAAGGATGAAGCTCTGAATGACTCCCACATCCGAAAGGGGCTGGGAGCAGAAAATTAGGTGTTCGGGCTGAGTACTTAGCACAGTGCCTGGTGCATACTATTAACAAATGTTTAATAAATGGCAGCTGAAGTTTATGCTTATCACCCTCGGTTTACAAGGGAGGAAACTGCGGCTCAGAGAAGGGGATGGAGGAAAGTGGCTGTGAATTGAAGCTAGGGAGGTACTGAGCGTCTGGAACATGCGAGGTTCCCAATCACAGTGAGGAGTTTATCCCGACGCTGCAGCTGGGTAACTTTGGATGAATTATTTCATCTCTCTGGAATTCAGCTACTACTACTCATAGGTTGACTCATATGTGAGTGCCAGTTTCATACTTTAAAAATGTTTGAACATCGGTGATTTCATAAGGTTCCATGTAGTAAAAATAACGTCCTCATAGTGTTCAAGTGAGAATGAAAAGGTATATAAAAGCCAAGCACAGCACCTGGCAAATGGCAGTTTTTACACAAGAGTACACAAGAATTAGTTCGATGATCATCTCCCTGGCTTTCCTGGAGAAAGGAAGAAGTGAGATACATTTATTGTAGTTTCCACTCCGGGACAAGCCTGTGTCAGGGGGCCGTCCCCACCTCCCGGGCTTAGTGATAGGGAATCAGCAATTTCCTCTGGCAGCCACACGGGTCAATCATTCACTAGCTGCTCTGAAATGCCTGTCTCCACCTCGGGGCACAGCTCTCCAAGCCCGGCTACCCTCCTTTGAACCAGAACTCTGGGATTGCTGTTGGAGGCTCCTAATCGCCTTTCTTTTCCTCTTGTCCTGGGGAAGCCGGGAATGGGGCAGAGGGCAGGTGTGCACTGTAGGTTGGGGCACGGTGGGGAGAAGGCAGCAACTTCTAGAAGTCTGTGTTAACTAGATCTCTGAAACTGGGCATCCCTCAGAAACATCAGCATCTTGATCTTTGTCACATCATTGTTATTTTCATCATCATCATCTTCTTCTTCTTCTTCTGCATCGGCTATCACTGCTACTTCTTTTTCTCTACCTCCTTCTCCTGCCTCCTTCTCCTAATTCTTTCCCTCCTCCTCCTCCCCCTTCCCTTCCTCCCTCTCATCCTTCCTCCTTCTCCTCCTCCCCTTCCTCCCTCTCGTCCTTCCTCCTTCTCCTCCTTGCTCTCCTTCTTCTCTCCCGCCTCCAATTCTCATAACATTCAAAATGATCATTTAAAACCAAAATAATTAGAGTCCAGAAGTCCAAAAAGTTCTGGGTTTTTTCATAATAACTACCTTAATTTATAACATATCAACTATCAAGGTCATTTAAAAAAGGAATGGGAATTTGCTGTCTATGATTTACTGGTGCCCAAGTATGCCCTGAGATATCTTTGGGAGGATAAAAGCACTAAAAACAACCTCATATATGTGTAAATGTGGACATGTACACCTACAAAGTACACTCACACACACTGTGCACACACATGTGCACACATGCACCCAAACATTTCATGATTACACACTTACATGAGTATACACATCCTAAAATACATGCACAGGAGTTACCTTACATAGATCTATACACACATGTGCACATGGAAAATCACATATACATATAAATGCTCACTGTGGCACATACATCTTCCAAGATGCATATTTACAGACACAAATACACAAGCATACTCTCAGGCTTCCCTGTATGTATGTGTGTGTGTATATTTGTACACACGTACATATATGCATGCTCACTCACACACTTACACAAATATGCACATGTACGTGTGCATATATATTCACTTGCACATACACACGCTGGCCCAGTCTGAGACCTCACATATACTCTGCCACATGCCCACATTTACACACACACAATCACACATACACACACACCCCACACTCAGAAATGCCTATATTCGTACACACAGACACACAGACACATGCGAACACACGCATGTGTGCACACGCAGCCTGCCAGCCTTCCGGCCGGGGCCCGGGCAGCTGCCCCTCCGCAGGCCTGCGCTGCCAGGGGCCTGGCGAGACTCACCAGGGCAGCCCGGCAGTGATAACGATTTCCAGAGCCGGCAGAAGGGAGCCTAATCCGCAGTGAAAAGCTGACAGGGCGGGCGCCTCTGCTAGCTTCCCCCGGTTCCTACTCGCTCAGCCCGGCGCGGGGAGGTGGCAGACTCTTTGTCCCCTCAAGCCATGTCATCTCCTCTCTGATGATGCCAACGTTTTGACAAAGCCGAGCAACACAGCCAGTAGGTGTGAAGTTGGAATTAATTTTCTTTTGGAAGGTCAAGTGAATTAATAATGAGCGTTTGGCTGGCTTTGTGCTGTTCTTTCTCTTTTTCCTTATTTTATTTTATTTTTTTTTGCAGGATGGAGAGGGGGGAGGGAAAGGAGAGAGGGACGGACACTCTGCCCCGGAGCTGTTTTGTCCTTCCCTCTCGTCCCTCAGAAGCCGGCCCCGTTCCCGGGAGACCCCGCGGGCAGACGGCCGGCCTGCCTGGGAGGGCTCCCTTCACCCCTGCATTGGGACGGTCTCGGCGTCACACCCGCCTTGGGGGACAGGGCGGGAGTAAAAAAGAATAAAACGCACTCCTCAGCCTTTAAGGAGATTAAACAGATAAAAACTTAGAAGAACAAAGGAGCTTCATCGCCCACGCCAGTTCTGATTGATTAGTAGTGGCTGCGCACAGCGGCGTGGGAAAACAATGGCGGCCCCCTTCGCGTTCGGAGGGTCACGATAGATTAGTAATGTCTGCCTCGGACCTCACCTGAGGCGGTTGCAGCGCCCAGAAAGCTTTGTTGTTGTTGTTGTTTTAAAGAGATACATACAATTCAGCATGTTAAAAAAAATAAGTAAGAAACTCAGGAAATAAGTATATTTAAAACATTTTAAAGAAGACTCCATAAGGAAACTTAAGGAAGAGACTACATGTAAAGCAGGAATTGTAAACTCGAATGCCTTTCGGAGCCAAGAAGGCGATATAAATGATTAATGTGGCCCAGATGGGCCTCTGGTGAGCTCCAGAGTGTATTTCTCATTTAAAGAGGGGAGTTGCTACTTCATTCAATCAATTCCTGAGGTGGAAGAAGGTGGGGCAGATATTATCACATCTACCAGGTTTTTGTTTTGATTTTTTTTCCCCAAGAGAAATCAGAAATGTGGGTACTTTTTTTTTTCTTTCTTAATGTGAAACCCCTTGATTTTTACTGTTGCCAAAAATCCTTTATGTCTTTTTTAGATAATTCTGTAGGCTTCACGATATCTTCAATTTTTCCAGAAAACAGCCAGTTTGAACCTCTCTTTTAGAGTAAACTGAGAGTAGTATGGGAGAAAGTTCTGTGTTTGGTGGGATTCCACATCTGTTTTCCCCACCAGACTTCACACTCACTGAGAGCAGAAAGCATGTGTGTGTGTGTGTGTGTGTGTGTGTCTGTCTGATTCATGACTCTGTGCCCAGCCACACTCATATTCAATGAGTACATATTAAATTAATATATGAGTGGACCAAATCCCACCCAACATATAAAGTCACATCAGATTGCCCAAATGTTTCCCAGCTTTTAATAACACATCACCCTCTCTGCTTGAGTTCTCGAAGGTAACGAATATTTCCCCTTATTCTACCTTCAGTGATATGGATCCAGTCTGTCTGGATTCACATCTCAGCTCTGCCTCTCACTAGCTGTGTGACTTTAGACCAGCCACTGCACTTCTCTGAACACCAGTCTCCTCACTTGTAAAATGTGGCTCATCATAGTCCCTACCTCCTACTTCGCAGAGCTGTTGTGAGGATTAAACTAGGAGAACCTGCGATATACCTTGTGAACCAAGAGAATTTTGACAGTGGAAGGCTCTCAAACACTGTTAATACTCTGGGACACTGAGTATAATCTGGGGTTGCCCCATGAGACCTGGAATGTAGGGTCACCCTATGCTAAATAAACTTGTCCATGTAAAACCCTTAGGACAGTGTCTGGCACTTGGGACTCAGTGGTGTTAGCTTGACATTATCAAGCTTTTGTTTCATTCTCTATTAGTCCTCTGCAGTGTGGAGTGGTGGAAAGAGCTTAGGTCTTCAAGTTCAAGGTTTTCAGTTCTGCCACCTCAGTTCAGCCAAGATTTAGTTGAACACCTATTTTGTGCCCTGCCCTACACTACACAGGTAGCAGCTGAGCCACACATTGAAGATTGGTAATGATTTTGGCAGGCAGCATGCATAGAGACAGAAATGGTGACTTTCTAGCAAACAGAATAGCTTAGAGCTTAGACCAAAGGTTAGTGTCCAGACAGTGGGCATGATCCAGTCGGGACCAGACCCTCAAGGTCTACAGGTATGAAGGGTTCCTGAATCTGAGAAATGAAGCTCAAAAGATGGTGTGCATGGGCTTTGGACATGTTTATTGTCTTTTACATCATCTGTGGAAGATCTGCCAAGAGAGGATTGTGCACCAAGACGCCAACATGAAAACAACTTATTTTCCTGGGAAGAATCTCAAAGACCAGTGACCCAATTACCAGATCATATTTTAAAAGGATGTTGTAAAATTCCCTTGTTAAAAAAAAAGGGAGGAGAGAGGGAGTCACCCCCATCCCCCTTCTTTTATTACTATTTATTATTACAGAGCTTCAGGGACAGAAAAGGCAAACTTACAAAAACAAACTCTCCGAAGGAAATTAAGCCTTCTTTCTAATCTGGGAAAACTCAGAGGGATTTAACTGAGATAAAATGCTGGTCTCCTGTCTGAGTGCCCCTTCAGTGACTGCTTGGCAAACGTGACATGTGCTCATGTCCACCCTCCACATTTGTTCATCTGTTCTTGTCGCCCAAACAGAAGGATGCCAAAGGGGCAGACATGCAGCTCCTTGTGTTGAGAAACAGCTGAGTTCTCCTCAACCCCTGAACCTTTAGAACAGGATGCTACCAGGATCTGTCTAACTTGCTTTCTTCCAGCTTGTAGGTTTCTCAGAAAGATGCCAGCCCAGAAATAGGAACGCCTGGACATGCCCTCCCAGAATGTGAGATAGGCATTCTTGCAAATTGTACCTGTTCAAAGACAACTTTCCATTGCTCCCTTCTTGGATATGATTGACTCTCCCCCTTCTCTTGCTGACATTAGCAGCCCAGATCGTAGAAAAGTTTATGCTATATTGTGGCTGATTTCATTTTCCCTTTCATTGAGCAGGAATTTAATGAGTGTATATTATGTACCAGACATTGTTCAAGGCACTGGAGATACAGCAGTGAGCAAGGCAAGACCCCTGTCCTTGTGGAGCAGACATTCTCAGGCTAAATATACTCCTCTCATTTATCTGATTGGTAAGTTCTTTTTTATCCATACTGATTAGCCACTGCTTGCCTGGCCTCTTTTGAGCTTGCAGTTTTCTGCCTCATAGTCTAGTGAGTAGCTGATTTGCCTGCCCAGTAGTTAGTGTGGGTAACTTGCTATTGGAAGGGCAGGCTCTGGGATCTAAAGCCTGGATTTTAAGTCTAGTTCCTCTACTTTTATCTATGTGAACTTAAGCATCAACTTTGCTTCCATGTGCTTTCTGTAAAATAGGAAATTGCTCATCTGTAAAATAGGAATCATAGCCATGCCTACGTCATAGGGTTTCTACAAGTATTAAAGGAGATCATGGATAAATGACCCATTTGGCACAATATGTGGGGCATAGTAAGAGTTCGAAAATATCATCTATTCTTAATCTTTTATTAATAAATATTGATTGTGCACTATGGTAGATATCACTATTATTACCAGTGGCTAGTTCTCCATTTTGTTTCCATAAGGAAACAAGAGACTACACTTTGCAGCCTCTTTGCAGGAAAAAGCTGAGTGACAGGTTATGACAAAAGAAATATTAGCAAATAGCATGTGTCAGGCTGAAATAGTAAAAATTTCCTGCACAATACTTCATAGCCTGTCTTCCCCTGTTACAGAAACCAACGAATCCCACAGTAAATCAGCCAGGAGGTCGGTTCCAGCTCTGCTGTTCTAAGCGTGGATGGATTTGGAGGATGCTAGGAAAGCCAGCACTTGAGTGTACCAAAATACACACCCATGGCCAACTACATTTGAGCCTACTACTAGCTGGAACTTGGGAAAGCCAGGAGACTCATCCATAACTCAGCAAGACCCCAGACATCACTTGGCTTAGCTTGGCCACTGACGGCAGGCACACTTGTGTTCCAAGTGATGTATATCAGAAAGGATAGGGAAGGTCTGGAAAGAAAGTGTGTAGGCCAGCAGGCTTACCATAGCTACCATGCTTTAGTCACTGTCTATGCAGCAGTAGTATTTGAAAAGTTCTTTACAAACTTTATATCATTTTATTCAGTTCTCACAACCACCCTTAAGTATCAGTGTTCATTTTGCTGATGAGGGAACTGTCTCAGAGGGGTGAAGTCAGATGGCCAGAAGGCTGGTAAGTGGCAGAAGTGATGTTTGAACCTTGGCTTCTCTGAAGCCCAAAGCCCTTCACTCATGTGTCTGTTCTGGAACCAGCTCCCAAGAAGAGCAAGGGAAATTAATGACCGCTGGAGGCTTTGAGACCTTAAACACCTCAATTCTGATCCTGACTTCCCCCACCTGCCAACCCCAGCTAGCTGTGTGACCCTTGGCAAATGGCTTCATTTCTCTGAGCCTCTATTTTTCAGTCTGGCAAATGAGACCACAAAGCCATTTTGTCTTACTGTGAAGATATTATAAGGGACACATGGGAAGGTGTATAGTGCAGGACTTGGCAGGTACTAACCACCACAGTACCATGAATTCTCTTTTCTCCTCCCATCAGGAAAGAAAGAGGAGGGAGCATTTCCTTCCGCCCTGCCCTCCTCACCGCCCCTGACCATGAGAAGCTCAGAAAAGGAGGGAGAGCTCCCTTTCAGAGGGTCTCCTTTCTTGGCAGCCACCTTTGAATTTCTCGGCTATCATTGGGAGCTTGGCGTTCACACACCTATGATGGATGAGCAGGGAATATAAACACCTAGTTAGCATTTGAAACCGCTGGTTGGAATTGGGAGGAAGGACAGGCCGAGGTCCAGGGCCTTAAACAGAAAAAGAATACATATTTCCATAAAAATGAAAAAAAAAAAGGTGAACAGAAAAGGAAGCTGCAGAAATCATTGGAAAGAGTCATTTGGCCTGCTTGAAGACTTTAAATGCTGGTAATGGCCAACTGGTTGGGTGGTATTTTATTAACCTTAATAGATTTTTACAGGATAGTTCTCATATTGCTCTGTAAGAGCCTCGGGAATTCATTAAATGTTAAGAAGCCATGCTCTGGGTTGTTCAGTTAAAGGATGCCACCCTGATGAGGTTTCCCGCAAGTTAGAGACCTGGAGAATGCAGGTGGGTGGGCACGGATGGATGTTCCCTGTCAGCCCCAGCAGTGGGGACAATAAAATAATAATAATTGTGTCTTACATTTGTAAGACATAAGGATTGATTATTTTGTATCTAGCTTGATTTTTCTGTGTTGCACTTTTGTGTAAATATTTTTTTCAGGTGTAAACATTTAAAATATGCCATACTTTCTGTTAAGAAGGATCATCTTGTTGGAAAAAAGTTGTAGACACTACCACTGAGAAGTTGTGTAACCTTAAACGAGCCTTTCCTTCCCTTTAGTTTGTTTCTTCGTGCATAAAATGTGTGGGTGACAATGAATCCATCAGGTTGGAGTGGTGCCCACATACAAATGCAGGTGATGGTAAAAGCACCTTGCAGATATGGAGATGGTACAGAAACGTGGTTAATATTATAGCTTATAAAGTGCCTTCCTTACTTAAGAGCAAACAATTTCCTGATCAACTGAAACCTGTGACCGTTCATTCATTCACCTGTTCAGCTAACACTTGAGTGCCCACAGTATGCCAGGCCCTATTCTAGGTAAACAGTACGCTGCAACAAAAGCAATATGAGAGGTAAATTGATTGGATATGGAAAATGCTGAGCACTTTGTCTGTACTCCATGAAGGGTGGTTATTATTATTACTCTTAATCATGGTTGGAAAGAAAACAAATTATCAAAGATAATTATAGGATAGAGGCAATAGGGAGAGGTTGGTTAACCAACACAGAATTATAGCTAAAGAGGAGTAGTAAGTTCTAGTGTTCCATAGCGCTGAATGGTAACTATAGTTAGCAATACTTTATTATATAATAGATTTCAAATAGCTAGAAGAGAAGATTTTGAATGTTCCCAAAACTAAGAAATGATATAATATTTGAGATGATAGGTATTCTAATTACCCTGATCTGATCATTATACTTTTTATGCATGGGAATCAAAATATCTGTACCCCATAAATATGTGCAATCATTTACATGTCAATTTTCTATAAAGACATTTAGTTTTGCTTCATTCTCCCTCACCCATGAGTTTCCAATATTTTCCTTTTGCTTAAATCTTCAGTCCAAATATGGAATTACAGTATGAGCGACAGACCTTCTTTTGAGGCTCAATCTCTACTTTTGACATTTGTTCAACAAATATATTGATTTCCTGTTATGTAGCAGAGACTATTCTAGTCGCTGGGATACAGCAATAAATAAAATAAATTTAAAAATTCTCTGTCTCTGCAGATTTTACATTAGTGAGAGGAGAGCAGGAGACACTAAACAAATAAGCAAGCAAATGTATTATTTGCCACTTAGTGTTAAGTGCTATGGAGAAAATAAATAATGGAAGCTCATGTGGAGTGCTTGGGTGGGGCATATGTGGCAATTTTAAATAGGATGATCAAGCAAGGTGTCACCAACAGGTGAGTTTTAAGTCAAAATCTTAAGGAGGTTGGGGAATTAGCCATGCAGATATTTAGGGGAAGAGCATTCTAGGCAGAGAGTACAGCAGGTGCAAAGGCCACTGGCATATTTGAAAACAAGGGTAGTGGGGCAGGAGCAGAGTAAAGCAGAGAGGAGAAGAGAAGGAGATAAGGTCAGAAGATGCCCTGGAAAATGTCTGCCAGCATTGTCATGCTAGTGGGCTCAGCTGCCCACATGCTATTGCATACTCCTATCTCAACTGCTCCAGATGCTTCCCCTATGAATGAAAGCCAACCGAGGCAGCTTATAAATGAAAACTGTGCAACTTACCTGAGTTTAGAATTGAAGTTCCAAAGCTGTGTCCACATTCTCTGAAATGATTCACGGAATTCACAAAAGTGCACAAGATATTTTCATTTTTTTAGGGCAACAGAGAGAACCTTAAAATTTGTGGGACACCATGTGAGCTACATTTATCAAAGAAGTATATAGTTTCCACATTAGATTATTTTGCATTTATTTTGCTCTAAATTCTACTTTTTCTGATATCAATATGGTCACTTCTGCTTTTTCTTTCTTTTTTTCTTTCTTTTTTTTTTTTTGATTAGTGTCTGTGTGGTATAGCTTGCTTCATCCTTTTACTTTTAAACTATCTATCTCATTATATTTAAAGTGAGTCTCTGTCTTTTAATTGGTGTGTGTAGACCATTTACATTTAATATAATTATTGATATGGTAAGATTTAAGTCTGTCATTTTATTACTTTTGTTTATTCCCTTTATTTTTCACTCCTGTGTTTTCCCTTTCTTGTCTTCCATAGTTTAGTTGAACAATTTTTAGTATTCCATTTTAATTTACAGTATTTTTTAGTATATTGCTGTGTAAATTTTTAGTGGCTGCTCTAGATATAGAATTTAGAGTTGACATTTCTTTTCTTCCAGCACTTTACAAATGTGTCATGTCCTTCTGTCTTCCATGATTTCTGATAAAAAATCCACTATTGGTTTGAATTGCTATTCCTCTGCAGGTAGTGTATCATTTCTCTGTGGCTGCTTTTATTTTTAAAAATTTCTTTAAGTTTCAGAAAATTGATTTTGATGTAGCTGTGTATGTATTTCTTTAGGTTTTTCCTGTTTGGGGTTCAGTCTATTTCTTGAATATATAGGTTTATGTATTTTGCCAAATTTGAAAAGTCTTTACCCATTATTTCTTCAAATATTTTTTTTAGTTCCACACTCTCCTCTTTTCCGGAATTTTGATGAAATTAATGTTAGATCTTTTAAATTATCTAACAGGTCCCCAAGATCTGTTCCTTTTTTTAAATCTCTTTTTCTCCCTATTGTTCATATTGGCTAGTTTTTATTGATTTATCTTCAAGTTCACTTATCCTTTCATCTGTCATCTCCAATCTACTAGTGAGATTTTTGTTCAGGCCAGTGTATTTTTCAGTTCTAAAATTTTTATTTGATTCTTCTTTATATCATTTATTTCTTCACTGAGACTCTATCCTTCCTTTTGCTTCAAGATTATATTTGTTTATTGCAGCATTTTTTATGATTACTGCTTTAAATTCTTGTTGGATAACTGCAGCATCTGTGTCGACTTGGTGTTCCAGCCTGTTGACTGTCTTTTCTCATTTGAGCTGAGATTTTCGTGGCTCTTGGTATAAGTGAATTTTGTATTGTATTTTAGATATTTTCAGTATTACATTATGTAACTCTGGTTCTTACTTAAATCTTACATTTTAGCAAGTAGTCAAGCTGTTGAGGTTCAGAATATACGTTCTGGCCCATTTCTGTGGGCCCTGGTTTGAATAGCAATTTAGTTTTCAAAGCCCTTTCAACACTATTCTGATACGCCACACTTGTGTGCTGTCTAGAGGTCAGTATATAGTCTGGGTAATATTTTCCTCCATAGTTTAGTTCTCAAAGCTTTTTCTCTGTTCATTCTGGTTTGTTTCATGCATGCTGCTTGGGAGCAGGCTGAGGACTTTGTGCCCAGATTTATTTATGTACTTTTCACTCCATACACAGATTTAAAGAATCCCTTTCCTGAGCTCCCGTCTCTCTGTAATCCTCCTCCCTCTGCACTCTCTGCTTGGGGGAGGATGGTGTGCCATATCCTTGTCATCATTTGGTGATAGTTAACAGGGCTGCACCCCCATAGCCTCTGTATCCATAGTGCCCAGTGAGGGTGGGGAGGGCACTGTCTACACTAGCTTTAACACGGGGCAGTGAAAGACCCAAAGCATCTCTCCCCTGTCCCGTCAGCACTTAATGGGAAGGAGAAAGGGTATGTCCATATGTGCGAATGGCAGGATGGCCAGCAGGGCTCTACCCCATCATCGCTGCAGCACTTGGTGGGGAAAAGGAAGTATGTGACTTCTTTCACGGGGTTCAGCTAGATTGGAGCAGTTGTGGTAAAAAAGGCTCTGCCCCTTCCCCTGTCCTTTGACTAGAGAGAGTACGTCTTTCTTGTAGCAGTTTTTTTTGGGGGGGTGGCTTGTAACCATTGGTGTTTCTGGATTTTGAGCTATTCTAGTGCCCAGGTTTACCTGTATAGAAGGCTGAGGTTTCATGACAGCCCGTTTTCTTTTCTCTACTTTCAGAGTCCTCCGATAGTTGCTTTATGTATATTTCCCATGAATGAATGCTAATTGTATTTGGCAGGAGGAATAGAGTTGGATGAGCTTATCCCATCATGTATCCCTACATTCATTCAGATAATTCCATGTCTTGAGAAACTGGGTTTTTGTAAGTGGCTATGATACAAAAGCAGGTCATCTCATGAAAATCAATGCAGAACAGGAAATTAAAGTGGTGATGACCAATCTGATTCCAGGGTCTGAAAAAGTTTAGAGTCCAACAGGCGCACACTACCAGTAGTGTATAATTCAGAGTATTTAAGTAAAATATAATGATAATTTTTTCTTTCAATTTATGAGCATTATTTTTTCAGACAATACTAATTTGTTAGAGTGTACATGCTCACTAAATATTTTGGAGTCAGTGACTTCATAAACAGAATCATTAGGGGCTCCACGAAAAAAGAAATTCCTAGGATACTAGAGTCACCGCGAACTGTGTAAGTTTGGGAACCTCTGGTCTAGAAGAAAGACCTATTCGAACTCAGAGGCAAACAAATGAATTAACGCAGAGAGAACTTTGAAGGCAAGCAAGACTTAGCACACTTCTCTGGAGTGTTGGGATGGGGGTGGGAGGTGGAGGAGGGGAGGAGACACACACACAAAAAAAACACAAAACAAAGCTTGTGTGCTGGTCCATTAAAAAAAAAAATCCGCTTTGAGCTTTGTTACTGCAAAGCTCTTTATCTGAGGAGCTCAAAGAGCTTTATTACAGGTAAATATCCTTGTCTCCAGTTGCTAATAGGAGAGGCCAGGCCCAGGGAGATTAGCGGAGAATGCCTATTTAAGGTCACATAACAGTCAGTGACAAAGTGGAGACTCACAGAGTGGTCTGTAATGGGATTTGTCTGCTGTCTATTGTATCAACCTAAGATGCTGGGTGTGTGGGGGCAAGGCTCAACACAAGAGCTTGCAGGAGACAGGGTGTCTTAGAACGGCAGAGTGCAACCACAGAAGGGACTCTGGGGTTTACCGAAAGATGGCCCCGTTTGTTTTCCGGACCTCACCCTGAGTCTCCAAGAGGGCAAGTGATTTGCCAAGTTCGTCCAGCCTATTTTGGGCAGACCAGAAGTAGAATCGAGGACTCCTAACTCCCACCTACTTCTCTCTTTGAGTTTTCCTAGTTCTCGAGGGGTTTGTCCAGGAAAACCTATTAAGGAAATTCAATTTCTCTAAAGCTGGTTTGGTGGAACTTGAGTTGGATCAAAGATGGTAGCCAGAGCATTGGTAAGGGTTTGGAAGGACTTAGAGGGGTGTGGCAAGCGCACTTACTCAGAATCTTGGCTATGTAGAGGACTAGCGTGAGACCTGGTGTCAGACCTCGGTTTCCCCTTCTGCAAAATGGAGCTATTCACAGTGTCTATCTCATGGAGTCCACAGAGTCCTTCCATGTGAAGTGTTTATCATAGATCTTCATGCCTGGAATTTCTCAGTGTTGGCTATTTTCATAGCCATGGGAGCAGTCTGTTCAAATTGTCCAACTTGAAATATTTGGGATGGGGTCTACCCAGTCTTCTATGATTTACCATTCTTCTATGATTTTTTTTCTAAATCCACACTAATGTTCAAGCTTTTGATCCAACGAAGGTTGCCAGAAAAAGTGTAGAACGCCCAGATAAATTTGAATTTTAAATTAATGACAAATGAGTATGTTTAGTATATCTCAAATACTACATGAGATATACTTACACTATAATTTTAATCATCATTTCTTTGTATTTAAACTTATCTGGAATTTTATATTTTTAATGGCTAAATCTGGAAACCCTAGCAGTGAGCCAGTCTTCCATCTCAAATTTTGGTTCTGGAAAAATGTTTGTCTTATCTTCCATCCTTCATCTAAAGAGTCAAGGCAGTCAGAATTTAATCTGTGGCTTTGATTTTATTTTTTTCTTCATGTACTGAGAATGGAGCTAGAAACACCCTCTCAAAGCTCAGCTGCACTGTGGTTCAGTTTCCCAAACTTTAGCAGCACAATGGATTGGAAAGAGGAAAGGGAAGAAATTTGTAACGTAAGTAATTATTTTAATTGATAGGATGATGATTGAGCCCTGGTTCCAGAAACTTCTGGGAAGAGAACCCAGATAAAAAGCCTCAAAGATGTGCTGCCAAAACTACCTGAAATTATAAGGATGTCCAGATTCATGCTGCTAAGACAGATGAAGAGAAGATCTGTAGATGTTTAAATTTTGAGGGATGAAGCTAAGTAGGTAGGTCTGGAAGGTGTCCTGATTTCAGAATTAAGGATGATGAAATCTTCCTATGACAATGTATTGTTCTGTCACATGGGGTGATAATACCTATACACTTCATCCTTACCTCTTCACTTCTCCAAGTAACCTTTACAAAAATAGGTCTCTAGGCTGGTAATTAACTTACTGGTTCATTCTGATTCTGGAACATGGTAGACAGATGATAACTTTTAGCTTATATTTTAACCCAGGTTAACCACACATAGAAAATTTTCCAGGAGTGCCCCAAAGTCAAATGGCTTATTGCATCATGTGGCCCCTTGAACAAAGTGATGTCAATTCTCAGGAAAGTCACCTGCTCCTTATTCAAGTCTAGAGCCCGGTGGCACTTACCCGTCTCTCACTACTGCCCTGTAAACTCTTATTTTAGAGACTAGGAAGCTGATAATCTGAGAGGAGCCGTGATATGCCTGAGGACGGACAGTATTATGCCCATAACACAGATGGGAAAATGAAGAGGCAAAGAATTTAAATGGAAAAAAAGAAATCTCCTCTCTGAGTCTCAGTTTCCGCATCTGTCGAATGGGGCTAACTCTACTCCCTTTTCAGGGTTGTGGTTAGCAATCAGATGAGATGCTACACACGAAGTTGTTAGTGCAGTGCTCAGCTGATTTAACTAGCCATAACTAGTGTGTGTTACATCAATATTATAACTTCTTAAGATCCCTCTAGAAACCATTAAAGAATCTGTCAAGTAAAATAGTACAAATCAAAATTTTATTGCACCTTCTGTTTATTTATATCAATGTACCATGTATCTATTTGTAGGTGGGTATAGCTGATGACACAGATATGATCAAGAGAGATATATGTAGAGAGATAGATGGATACATACACAGATGGGAATATATACATATATACAAATGTATATGTGATATTGTCCTTTGTTCCCTTGATACATTTAATGAATTTAAGTATTTTAAATCCATGTATGTTCAAACCTTTGAACATGGCATTCATTAAATAGATTAAATGAAAGAAAACAGGCATGTGAACTGCAAGTTCACTCCATTGGTCTCTCCGGTTCCCACCCTGCTACGGAGCTGCAGTTGGGCATAAAATGGTTGTATTTACTGAGCCTGGGTGATTCTCACCTCATTCCCTCCCTTCCTGTGGTTTCTGTCACTCTTGCTTCTCTGAGCATCTCCTCTCTTGGCAATAGGGGGCTGCATTCCCAGCTTGACCCCTTGGGGCTTTGCAGAACCGTTTTGCTTAAACATGTGTTCACCTAGGCCTTACTTCTTCCCTGGGTGAATTATGCCACAGGCAGCAATCTCCAACTCATAAATTAACCTGCAACCCCATGCAACTGTCTGCTAGTGATGTAGATGTTGAACTGTGTCTTTTTCAGACTGGACAGACAAGGGTCCTCTAAATTGTGTCGACTGACAGCTCCCTTGCTCCTGCTTGCCTGGCTAGCTTTCCTATGCCTCTCTGTTTGGTTTCATCTTCATTTAGCCTCACGCGTCCATGACAAAGGTAAAAGGACTCCATCAGAGTCCAGGAAGGCAAGGAAAGAGAGGGGGCTTGGTTTCAGCACCTGACACATAGTAGGTATTCTGCACGTGGTTGCTGAATGAGGTGTGCCTGTAAAAAGCATGGCATGGTGCCTGCTATTATTGCTGTTATTTTCCTCCTTATTCTCAGATCTCTCTTCAGATCTTTCTCCAGGCTGTGCAACAAGGTCTATCATGCAAAAGGGTGTCAGTCCACTGGGGAATGGATGGATGCTGGGTGGATTCCAGGAATAAGAGTTTCTTCTTTATGGATCATTTTTCTTTCTTCACCAAAATTTTTGCCTTGTAGCCTTCCCTCAAACTGCTCAGCTGGGCTGAGTTAGGGTCATGGTCTCAGATAAATGTATTGACCCAATGGCTGTCTCCCCTCTCTTTTGCAATTTGAGGGGATTCCTTTATGTCTGTCTTCCCTTCTCCTTCTAGGTCAAGAGAGAGCAGGTTTCCTTATGAGTTTGAGTTGATGAATTTGTGAAATATTAATTAGCACCCTAACAATATTTAGGGTTAGTAATCTACCAAGAACCTAAGCCCTCTTGGTCCCATTCTTCCTGGACTATCAAGATTTGGAAGACCCCCAACTCAAGACCAACAAAACTTTCCTTGTAACAGAATGATAGAGATGTCAGAGCCACACATTTATGGCATCTGTAATTAACAGAGCACTCTCTTTTTCTTTTAGCTTGGTTGTTCCTCCTGACCAGATCTGTACATTGGCAGGGCAGGGTCTGTGATCAACCCATTTGTCAGATGACAAAACTGAGTACCGTGTGCAGGAAGTGTCTCTTTTCCTGAGGATCTTGTTTTAATGGGGCAGAATCAGAAGAGGCAGGGAATTGTATTGAAATAAAGGTAATCACCAGTGGAGCTATTACTACCAATAACACAGATGAACATCTTACATGCATTAACTCACGTTAATCCTTGCAGCAACTGTCTGAAGTATGTGCCAGAACTATCTTCATTGTACCAATGAAGAAACTGAGGGTCATGGAGGTTGAGTAATTTGACTCTGGTAGGAAGAAACAGTGATTCCAACCCAGGTGTACCCAACTTCAGAACAGTGTTTATGATCACTACCCTACCCTGTTCTGAGTGGCAGTTGTTGTGCTCTGAGGCATTCTTAACCTCAGGGCACAGACCCCCTAAGAAATCCAGGCATGAGCTTTCAAGAACTCATAAGCTCTTTGAAATAGCATTTGCAAATTTCACAGTGCACATTTAAAAATAAAAAAGAGCATCGGTAACTATCGATAGAGTATCAGGAGGTTCATGACACTAAAATTAGGGACCAGAGGTTAAGGCAGTACCGGAATTGGAGCATGAATGGTAGCAGCATCCAATAACTTCAGATCCATCCAGTTGGTTACACGGTTCTTACACTGCCACCAGATGCAGAGTTCTTTTTGGTTTTGAAATCTGGGGCTTTACCCCATTGGCGATTTACTTTGGACAAAACTGAATAAGTTGGGGAGCCAGGTGAAGCTGTAAATATTACAGGAAGCAAGAAGTAAAGCCCATGGGGTCCAGCGTTCCTCAGGCCTGGAAGGGCAGGAAGGGCCCGGCTTGCCCAAGGATCAAAGGGACCCAGCCAAGCCTTCATCACCAGGCTTCCCCATCAGCACGGTTTAGAGCAGGAAGATGTCAAGGGGGAAGGCTTTCTTTGAAGTGTCAAGATAAGAACCGTCTCCACCTCCCTCTAGTGTGAACGTCATTCCTCCAGAAGCCAGGGGAGGGTGTGAGGCCTTTGGCTGTCTGCAGGAGGGCTGGGAGGGACTTATCGGCTGAGGCAGACACCTTCGTGGCTCCAGGCGTCTGGACCCAGCCAAAGGTCTCCGGGGCACATCAAGCCTTAAAAATATACGAAATGCTGAGCTGTGTTACCATTTTTCCAGCCTTAAACTCTCTTGGGCTGTACATACACTGGCTTTAAAGTTAAACAGTTGAGTGCACATAACCTGCACTTAGATAAACGGGGTGCACCTTGTCCCTTCTAGTTGGGCTAGCTTGGGCAAGTTAGCCTCTCTGAACCTTGGTTTCCAATGAAAATTACACTACTAGCCCCTCTATATGAATTTTATTTAAAAACTAAATGAGATTAGGCAAACTATTTCCTTTCCACAATATCTGTTGCATAAGAACATTGAAAAAATATATATATTCACTGATGTTTTTCTTTACTGCCCGACTTAGTATACCTGGTCTGGGTAGGCTTTGGAGTCAAAAAGTCAGATGGTGTGATGTTCTTTGCACAAATGACAATTTTACCCAATTTTAAGTGCTTTGAATCGAAGGATGAGATCCCACATATCTTCCTTTTCCCATATAGGTATAGCAAATCAATCAACCCCAAGGAAGTCCTAGGAACTCCTGAATTTTTAGACTGCTGGTCAGAAATGTGAGTGGCCCAGATACCCCCAAGCTTGTGGTTGGCATCAGACGTGAGGACAGTCTTGTCGGGGAGTGTCCCCTTCACTTGTGGGGTTGTTGCTAACTGCAGGTGGTGGTCAGCCTCAGAACTTCATGGTGGTAGAGCAGCATGTGAGAAGTACCCAGCACGGACGATGACCACACTGGTTGTGTCTTGACAGCGCAACTTCACTAATTCCCTGCCTCTGGGAGTCTCAGAACCCGTCTTCTCTAGAGGAAACGCTTTTCGAGTATTTTGGTTGAGGTCAACCGTCTCGGCTTCCCTCGACCGCAGTAGCAAACTCTTAACTGAAACCAAAGTGTCCGAACTCTCCCAGGACTTGTCTCTGAGAAAGATGGTGGCTCCCGGCTGGAGAATGTGAACGGTGGGTGTCCACTGGGGGTCACGCTTGCCATGTACAGGGAGTGTGCTGAGAGTCGGGGAGAAAGAGTGAATCCATGAGCCTGGGATCAGATAGTACGTTGGAGACGTTCCCAGTTACATGACACAGTAAATTCACCATTGTCTTTTGTTGTTGCTGTCGCTGAAGGTAATTTGAGTTGGGTTCAAAAGTAGGCTCAAAACCCCCGAACTTTCCATGTCATTTATGGCCGCCAGCCACACACACACTGCTCCCTTCCGTGAACAATAATGTAGATGGTTACAGATTCTTTTCTCTTTTTGGGGGAAGTGAGGTCTAATACCTCTGCCCTAGAACCTGTGCTGGTCCTGCTGACTTGTTTGACCGATAGACTGTAATAAAAAAAGGTTCTGAGACTTTTGACATTTGATTAAAAGAAGCCCTGAGCTTCTTCCCAGACTCCCTGGAGCACTGACTTTGGGGTAGGACACTGCTCTGTAAGAAGTTTGACTTCCCTGAGAATGGCACGCTCCAGAGACCCCACAGGGAAGCTTTGAGACCTGCCCACCTGGCCCCCAGCTGTTCCAGCCCCCGGACTGTCAAGTCACCTCGATGGAAAGCCAGACAATGTGTGAAGCAGAGACAAGTCATCCTCACTAAATCCTGCCCAAACACCAGGCCCGGAAGCAGGGTCACATGGCCCTGAGTTTTAGGGCAGTTGGTTAGGCAACAATAGGCAAATGAAACAGGTAATGGTAACAGTAGCCCTTTCCTCAATGGCTCCCGTGTGCCAGGTACCTAAGAGGTACAATCTCATTGATTCATCAAAGCATCCCAAGGAGGTGGGCACTATTATTATTAACCCCATTTTAGAGACGAGGAAACTGAGGGTCAGAGAGGCAAAGTCGCATGCACAAGGTTACATGGCTGGGAAGTAATAGAATCAGGACGTCAACTTCTTGGACTCCAGAGCCCTGACCCTTAATCACCACATTCTGCTGCCCCCTGATTACGCTTGAGAAGCAGCAGGCTGGCCCCCTTCTGGAATTCGGCCAAATCCACAGAGCTCTGACAGAGCCCTGGCAGTAACCGGCACACTCCAAAGGAGAGAGTTTACTCATAACCCTGTGGATAAAGTTAAGAGAAACTGACTAGCAATTGTGTGGAACTTTCTAGAAAATCAGGAGCACACTGCCCACCACCCTGAAGCCTGCAGGGTTATCAGGACCTGGTGGGAGTGGAAGTGGAAGCAGAGTCACGACAGAAAATGCAACCTTCCTTAGCAAAAGCATCTGCTGCAAACCTGCCACCAGGAAGAGGGGGCGCACCCCAACCTCCCTCCTCCCTCTCTCCACTCTCCAGCTGGGGCCTCCTCTGGCCAAGCTCAACTGGAAGCCAGCAGGCAAGGGCACCCACATGGCGACAGCCCACACGGGTCAATGTCTTGGGCGCAGCCAGAGCCTGAGCCACAGCACTGCGCGCTACTCACGTTGCCCCTAATTTCCTAGGCTTGGTACAGGTGGAAATGAGACATCCCAAAAGTCAGATGAAAATCCATGGGATATATTGTCCTCCTGAGGTTTCTGGAGTAAGTAACTAAACCCCAAACCCACCTCCATGGGTTTCTGTCACCTTTCCAGAGCTCATTTCCAAAAGGAAATAACACCTGCCCCCCAAACTCCACCTGCTGTGGCCACCTCTCTGAATCTCCAGCTGCCGGGGGCTGACAGTAAGTCACAGGAGCGTACTGATTTCTCAGGGGACAGATGAGCGAAGTGAATGCAGAACTCCTCCAGGCCCTGCATGAAAACCCTGGTGCAGGAAGGTAAATGAGGCAAGCTGGAGGGGGGAGGGGGTAACTAAACCTCGGTTAGCCACAGCTCTTTCCAAGGGGAGGGAAGATCTAAAGCAAGTTTTCTATAAGGAACACAGTCAACAGTCAACTAAAGAACTCCTGGGCTTTGCATGTGACTTCATTATATGCTTTTTGATTTCCTGGACTAGCAGACTGCTATTAATTAGTTTTTGTTCAAGTTAATCCAGCTTTTCATTCATTCTCCCACTAAGAGTTTAAGTTGGAAATGTCACTAACAACCTAGATAATTTAGTGTTCAGACCCTCCATAGCCGGGGAATTATAACTAATGAATAATATGCTCAACCAATTTAATTCTAGAAACAGCTCATTAACATATCAAAAGACTTTAAAATGTGGACCCTCTTTGACCCTGAAATTTCCTGTCTAGCAAATTTTTTTTTTTTCCTAAAGAAATAATTACGGATGTGTACAGATATTCAATTTAAAAAGTGCTCGCGGAATTGTTGTTTTAGACTGCAAAGACTGGGAACAATCTAATATTTAACAAAACAAAATAAAATAATAATAATGATGATAATAGGAACAGCAATAACAATCCAATATGCAGTGTCGGATATATAATGTTTCCCATGTACCAGGCACTATTTTAGGCACTTTACCTGGATTAGCTTATTTCTTTCCCCGAAAACCCTATGAGGTTGGGGCTGTGATTCTGTCTGCTTTAGAGCTCACAAAACTGAAGCACAGAAAAGGTTAAGAAATTTGCCCAAAGTCACCCAGGTGGAGCCACCCAGGCTCATGCTTCGTGTTTCCCAGGCCCAGGTCACGAGAACAAATGAAAGCCCGCAGACCATTTGCAAAGTTACACTTCAAGCTAATCAATTGTTAAATAATAAATTTTCTATTCTCTTGTCTGCAAAAATATGCTTTTGTAATGCTCTGTCAGGCCAGGTTTGAACGTTGACAACTCAGAGCCCTTGGTTCTCTCTACCTGGACAAGGTAGCATCGGGCAAACCAGCCCACCACCAAGGGCGGACCACATTCTCTTCCCACTCCCTGTTCCATCCTGCTCCTTAAGGGCCACATGCAGACAGGTGTGGACACGCCAACAAGCACATTCAAGCTCCACTTAGATGACCCCATCTCAACAGTGGCCCCCTAACCAACTCTCAGGTCTAGGGGTGCCCACCCTGGAAACATAGAGTTCATCCTCACGAGGCCCAGAGAAAAGCCAGGCAGGCCCTAGAAGCTGATTTGGGGCTGCAGGAGCAGGAAATCCCGGTATCCCAGATATCTGGAATGTGATCTAGAGGGGGCTGTGGGTTCTGCAAAAGGACAGGTCCTTACCCTACAGACTCCTCACCCCATGGGGAGAGAGGAAGCAGAAGGAGGGCCAGGTGGACAGACTGGTTTTTCGAGGGAAATCAGTAAGATGTGGAGTTTGGGTCCAAAGTAAGCGATTCCTTTTACCCAATTCTAAGAGTGGTGTTGAAGCTGGCATTTGGACCCAAATAACCTCGCTCCAGAGCTTGTCCCTTTATCCATTACACCAAAGTGCCTCTCAAAATGAGATTCTCTTAACAAAGTGCAGTATAGCTATAAAATAGAATACTATTCCACCATTAAAAAGTGTATATATATAATGATGGGAAGTTATTGTTAAAATCTTATAGCTGGCAGAAAAACAGGATATAAAATAGTAAGTATGTTATATGCTACTTTGTGGGGAAAAAATGACTGCTACGTGAGTAGAAAAAACATAAAAATAATACGCAAAAATATTAATATATTGTAGTATTGGTGATATTTGCAGTGATTTTTATTTTTATTCTCTTTCCTTGTCTATATTTTCTGTGTTTTCTGGAATAATGTGAATTGCTTAATTATTAGAGAGAGCAAAATGCAAGTTATATTTAATAAGAACATTTCTTGCTCACCAGATTATAGGAGGCCATATTGGAACCTATAGAAAGAAGTCCTATAGACTGAATGTTTGTGTCCTCCCAAGAATTCATATGTTGAAACCCAGGGTAATGGTATGAGGAGATGGGGGTCTTTGGGAGGTGATTAGGTCACGACAGCAGAACCTTCATCAGTGGGATTAGGGCCCATTCTTTTCTTTAAACAGAGTCTTGCTCTGCCACCCAGGCTGGGCTGCAGTGGCACAACCATAGCTCACTGCAGCCTCAAAGTCCTGGAGTCAAGCGATCCTCCCGGCTAAGCTTTCTGAGTAGCTGGGACTATAGGTACAAGCCATCATGCCTGAATCAGTTCTCGTGTCTAACAGAGGATGGATGGATATATGGCACATATACACGATGGAATGCTATTCACCCATAAAAGGGGGATAGAATGAAATCCTGTTGTTTACAACAACATGGATGAACCTGCAGGACATCATGTCAAATGAAATAAGCCAGACACAGAAAGTCAAGTAACACATGATCTCACTTGCATGTTAAATCTAAAAACGTTGACCTCATAAAAGTAGTAAATGGAAAGTGGTTGCCAAAGACTGGGGAGGGGTGGGCCGAATGAAGGGGGATTAGGAAAATGTTGGGCAATGGGTACAAAGAAATGATAAATATTTGAGATGCTGGATATGCTAATTACTCTGATTTGATCGTTACACAATGTATGCATGGATGAAAACATCACACTGTACCCCATAAATATGTAGAATTATTATATGTCAATAAAAAATAAAGATTAAAAGATACAGAGCAGGATTTGGAAGGAAGGGAACTGCTGGTGATTCGAGTGCTTCCTGAATTTCATTCGTATGCTGACTACCTACTAACACATCTGGATTAAATTCTGGGGATGAGGCCGGGCGCGGTGGCTCACGCCTGTAATCCTAGCACTCTGGGAGGCCAAGGCAGGCAGATTGCTCGAGGTCAGGAGTTCAAAACCACCCTGAGCAAGAGTGAGACCCCATCTCTACTATACATAGAAAGAAATTAATTGGCCAACTAATATATAGAAAAAATTAGCTGGGCATGGTGGCACATGCCTGTAGTCCCAGCTACTCGGGAGGCTGAGGCAGGAGGATCGCTTGAGCCCAGGAGTTTGAGGTTGCTGTGAGCTAGGCTGACGCCATGGCACTCACTCTAGCCTGGGCAACAAAGCGAGACTCTGTCTCAAAAATAAATAAATAAATAAAAATAAAATTCTGGGGATGAGCTGATGAATGAGGCAGAGTTTCTGTTCCTAAGAGATGAAAAAATACATGGTTGGATAAATGGATAATAGTAAGATGATAGACAGATAAATAGTTAATATATTAATAGTAGATTTTTTTTTCTCCATGGTTTTGGCCACTTAGCATCATTTGAAAAACTTTCCTCTATTTAGTGAACTTCTCATTGTGAGCCCCCCCCCCCCAAGATGTAAGCTAGATTCCTTTTTCCAGCCTCCCTTCCAGTTAAGTATTTAGCCTGGGCTCCACCAGTCAGACATTCCCAACACAAAAAAGCATGTCTAAATCGTTTGGAAATGGTGGAGGCGAAGGCGTCCACATTTCAAGGTGAGCAGTCTCTTAGAACTGGCTCCCCAGTGTCGTAGGTGAGAACTGCTAAGTGTTCATGTGAGCTGCAATGTTGGTGCCGAGAAAGGAATGCCAGTTCTTACTGGGGCAGCCATCACAGTGCTTTGGATGTCACTCTTGGTTGTCTACACTATGAGCTTGACTGACTCTACGGCCCTCCTAGAGATTGTGTGAGTCACCCATATCTTTTAACTAATGTATATTCTGATTAAACCAGCTACACTGGGTTTTGTGTTGTAACTAAGAATGCTGATTAGATAGATGGATAAATAAACAGATGACACATAGGTAAATAGATGATAGAAAATAGATGAATCGGTAGATATATGATAGATAGATTGATCAATCTACTCTCTGGCAGCTAACAACAATTTTCCCTGCATTAAGAAAAAAAAAAAAATCCAACCACTTAAAGGCCCTGGAGAGTGCCTGAGGACAGGCAGATGCTAAAGAGAGTTGATACTGGGAGGAAAGAACTGCACCCAGTGAGCTTCCCGTTTTCAATGCTTCTAGCCTGAGAGCAGGCACCAGTCTGCACCAGTCCAAAAGGAAAGAGCCAGAGAGGGAGTGGCCGGATGGTGTGTGTAGACACACCCAATTCACACTGCCCAATTCTCCAGCTGACTGCTGAACCACACGTGCTTGGGGCAGACTCCAAGAAGCCCAGCACGGGCTGAAAAAAATGAACTGAGAGTTGAGCTGCTGCTTACCTAAGGAGAGAGAGTGTTGGCACTCCAGATTCAAGCACGGCAATTGCCTGCTAAAACCAAAGGTCTAACTCTCTATTGATCATCTATCTATCTATGTATCGTCTATCTATCATCTTCCCCAAGAGAATGTAGCAGACTTAAGAGTTTTCCAGATCATGACATTCACCATGTCCACGACATAATCCAAAACCCCTCCAGAAACACATGAGTAATTTGACCTGAAATAGGCCCGAGTCATTTATTGATACCTCACAAATATCGTTTAGGCTCCCCCTCTATGCCAAGCTTGCTAGATGCTAGGGATAAGTGTGAACCCAGATTCGCTCACTCATTAGCAGATATTAGCCAAGCTCCTACTGTATGTGGGTTACTTTGCTAGACTAGGAATGCCATGGTTAAATATCGGGGTGAGCATCTTACCCTCATGGGTCTTTTCTTTTTGCAGCAGAGGCATTCATTAAACACACACTCACCGATTAATTAATACTGATTGGGATGTGTGTTCTAAAGAAGTTCAGGAGAAGGAAAGATCCATCCGACTTCTCCCCAGGGAGCGTGGAAAACTTGTTCCATCTTGTTAGCGCTTGAATGGAGACAATTGTGCTGAACATATTTTGGCCTTTTACTCCTTAGTAGTTATCCAAAGGCCCTGGAGCTTTTACATTTGTGCCTTTCACACATTCCTTTGTATTAAGATTTTTTTTTTTTCATAAAGAAGAAAAGCAAAGAAGCAGGAAACACACACACACACACACATATAGACCCCCACACCAACCTTTTTCTTCCAATAATTACATAACTATGAGAAATCCTTCCAAGACATGCCGTCTAACTCTACCAAACCTATAAACTTGAAGCTTTGTTGGCAAGCAAGTCTATGCCAACAGTACATAAAACCCTTCGTGGCTGAGTGTCCCAACAATCTGAATTCATACTTAAAAATGTCTGGGCCCCTGAAACCCACTCAACAGAAGCTGCGAGCTTAGACGTTGGCTCTCTCAAACAATTACAAATTGCAAATCCTCATCGGAAAAGTAGGGTCATCGTGGGGAAGGGAAATGGGGAATTACGGTGAGAGGGACTCGAGGGCAGGGGTGGGAAGAGAAGAGGTGTAAACTCCAGTCATGAGAATTGCTTGGGGGAGAGAGGGATTATTCGAAGGAAATTGCACCGGAAAATGTAACCTCGAGTAGGTGGCTGATGGTAAAATCAGTTTTTAGTGTGGGCAAGCTGCTAGACTCTAGAGGCAGAGAGAGTGCGAAAAAATGCACTCTGAGTCAGAGACTGCAAGTACAGTGCCAGGCCTCTTGGGTGGTAGACCAGGGGCACAAGGTATAAAAATTGGAGGAGAAACAGAAAAGAGGTTTGGATAAGGGAGGGAAGCCCAGTTGGAAAGCAGGCCTAAGGAAACACTTTCCTTTGTAGGGAGAGAGTGGCAGCCTGGGTTGGGGGACCAGTAGACCGCACCCTACTCTTCCTTTTAGCCCCATTAAATTCTAGGGATTTCGAGAAGCCACCACAGGAAGAAAAAGAGGGGAATGTTCCAGCAGAAACAGAAAAGGATGGCGCCTTGTGATCCCTTCCTGCCAACCCAACTGATGGGGAAAAAAGACAACCTGCCCCAGGTTTGCCCAGAGACCCTCCGCCCTTCAGACAACCAAAACAGAAAGTGGAAGTGAGATTGTGGGTCAAAGATAAAACAAGATAGGGCCTACAGAGGATGAAAGAAAGTGAATGCTAGAATTCCACATGGAGATCCAGAAGCCACTGGGCATTGACCAAGAGCCTCTGGGCAGTTGCAAACTCCTGAATTCACTGTCCCCTGCCCAGACCTCTGCCCCACCTGCCGAGATGTGTATATGTCATGGGTTTCTGCTGATGGCCATCCCGTGTGCAGAATGTGGGGGCCCGTGCCCTCAGCCCCTCCCTCTGAGATTCGGATCAGCTCTGTCAGACACCGGGGAGGTCTGGATGGGGTGGAGGCCACTGAGAATATTAGATTCCAGGCCTGCCCCACAGGGACTCCTGTCAAATTGGGAGACGAGAACAGAGAACATATAGAGATGCTGGGAGGAGAAGGTCACTCTTTTCCTTCTAACTGGAGTCAGACTTCAATACATTTTTATGCTAACTGTGGAAATGTAACAGGTTCTTTAATTATCCTTTCAATGAGGTGAATAATAGTAACAAAAACACCAATAGCTAACATAAAGGCAAAGAACAGTATTTATAGTGCACTGCCATGCATATAAAAAAAGAGGAAAAACAATCTATTTATGTATTCTCTTGTGTGGCCATAACACATGTCTAGAAGGATAAAATAAGAAACCAACATCATTGATTGTCTCAAGGAAGAAGAGAACTTGGTGGCTGGGGGGTTGAGGAACTTTTCACTAGCTTTCCCTTTCTGTCTTGTGATTTTCCAAGCATGTCCATGCATTGTCCATTCAAAAAAATAATTTTTTGAAGCAAGTCACAAAAATATAAGACATCGTTATTAACTATAGTCACCATGCTGTGCAGATCTCCCGAACTTATTCATCCTGCTCACCTGAAACTGCACCTTTGGCCAATATCTCTCCATCCCCACTTCTACCCCCAGCCCCTGGTAACCACCCTTTTACTCTCTACTTGTGTGAGTTCAACCTTTTTAGATTTCACACGTAAGCGAGATCTTGTAGTATCTCTCTTTCTGTGCCTGTCTTGTATCACTTAACATAATGTCTTCCAGATCCATCCATGTTTCACACATAACAAGGTTTCCTTCTTCTTAAAGGCTGAATGGCACAAAAGGATAACGTTTGAAATGTGTTAATATTTACCAAAGGCCCACTGTGTGCAGGGCATAGTGCCCAAACTTGAGGTTTAGGGGAGCATGATACAAAATCACTGCCTGAAATATCTGAAAGGCTGGCAGGGGAGGTGACAGGTGCACCACTAGCCAGGAAGCACAGAGCAAGGGAGCAGAGCAGGGAGGCTGCCGGGGTAGAGAGGATGATACAGATGCTGGCTGATGGGTTTCCGGCCAACACGCTAGGAGTCAAGGCCTGGTCCATTCATCTACCTGGTATGCGAGCTTGAGTGAGTTACTCCACCTCTCCAGACTCAGTTTCCTTGCTTACAAAGTGAGAATAACATTGGTGGGGGTGGTGGAAGAGGAGGAGGAGGAGGAGGAGGAGGAGGAGGAAGAGGAGGAGGTAGAGGAGAGAAGGGAAGGAAATGGTGTTGCTGATGGTGGTGATGATAAAGATGATGATGATGGTAACAGTCTCAATGGACTTTCGGGGGATTGGATGAGATAATATGTGTAAAGTGCTCAGAACAAGGGTTTGCCACCTGGTCGGTCATCAAGCCATCCAGGGCAATAATGGATGAGTAAAAGCAGCAGTTATTGTAGGTGTCTTAGTCCCTTTGGGCTGCTGTAACAAAATACCATAAACCGAATTGCGCATAAACCACAGAACTTTATTCCCAGTTCTGGAGACTGGGAAGTCTAAGATCAAGGTGCCAGCAGATTTCATGTCTGGTGACGGTCCCCTTTCTCACTGTCAGCTGGCACAGCAGAAGAGCTTAGTTAGGGAGCTCTCTGGAGCTTCTTTAATAAGGACATGGATCCCATTCACGAGGGCCCCACACTCACGACCTAATCACCTCCCAAAGACCCACCCAACACCACCGCACTGGGGACTAGGATTTCAACACAAAACTTGAGGTCCTGGTGGTGCGTAGACGTTCAGTCCATGGCAATAGTGTTACCGAGGAGGGACTCAAAGAGCAGTTAACTGTAGTGTAGAGGATTGTGAATGGCTTCATGGGGCTAAGCCACTGGAGCTGGCTCTTAGCAGATAGAAAGATGAGTTGGATTCCAGCATCTGCAAAAGGACAGTCAACACACAGAACAGCCCAGGCAAAGGCTTGGAGATAAACTAGTGCAGTTGGACTCTCTGCTGGGTTAGGTCCGTAGAGTGAAGCTCTGAGTTGGGTGGGAGGAAAGGCAAGGGAAGAGAGGGAAATTTGAATTGGAAATGCCAGATCCCATGATGCTTTGGAGGTTATGATAATATTCCCTTCCCTTTCTGTCTCTCCATCTTCACATCTCCATCTGGATGTCCTCTTGTCAAATCCAATCCATCCACACTTTGGTGGAATGTTTCATGCAAGTTCACTCACTCTACAGAAAGCAGATAGAGGACAAGAGTTACGTTATATTTATTTAGTTTTGTTAATAATGGAGAAGTTAATTAAATATTTGTATTTTTATGCTGTGGTTGGTTAAGCTTTATGCTACTTTTATCAAATGCATCCTGTAGCTATGACTTGCCTTAAAACATTGGGTTATAATAAAAATCAAATATGGACCATATTATGTTAGGATAACATTTTATTATGGGTGGTTATTGCTCTGACAGTTACTAGATATTTTAGGGAGTCAAGCCTAAAACATAAATTTCTTTTTGTTTATTCAAACTCTAGATCAGGTGGATTGAAGAGTATCCTGAGATTCTAAAGTGTCCTTTTCGTAAAGTGTTACCATTTGCAGTTACTAAATGTCTCTTAAACCACAGGGTCTTGACATGGTGATAACTAAGAACTAACTATACATTAAGAAGCTGGATGAACTTGTACAAGATTCCAAATGTCACAAATAATACCTGATTTCCTGTTTTTGCTCATTTAACAGGGGTCCCTGAACTTTTAAAACAGGGGGCCAGTTCACTGTCCCTCAGACCGTTGGAGAGTGCCACGCACATTCCACACATGCGCACTGTGGGCCCGGGTCGAGTCGGCTGCTAAGCAGGACAGGCAGCAGTGGCAAAAACACCCGACAGGCCGGATAAATGTCCTCAGTGGGCCGCATGTGGCCCACGAGCCATAGTTTGAGGACCCCTGGACTAGACTCATTTCTCCAGTGTCCGATTTTATGTTTGGCATGTATTAGCATTTTAAATGTCCAAAACTGATATTGTAAAAATACTAATTTTATCTGTTTTCTACATTGGTATTTCCTGTAAGTTTTTTTTTTTTTTTAAGAAAGGCTTTACTCCTTGATAGTAACAATAGTATCAATGATGATGATGAAAAAAAGTTTGAAACACATCAGTGAGCCTCCATACTGTTTTTCATAGTGGCTGTACCAATTTACATCCACACCAGCAGGGTACAAGGGTTCCCTTTTCTACACATCCTTGAAAACACCACTTATTTACTTTTTTTTAACAATTTTATAATAGCCATCCTCACAGGAGTGAAGTGAAATCATTGTGGTTTTGCTTTGCATTTCCCTAATGATTAGTGATGTTGAGTACCATTTTCATGTTCCTGCTGGTCATTTATATCTCTTCTACATCAAACTAAAAAGCTTCTGTACAGCAAAAAAAAAAAAAAAAGCAATCAACAAAATGAAGAGACAACCTATAAAGTGGGAGAAAATACTTGCAATCCATATATCCAATAAAGAGTTAATATCCAAAATATATAAAGAACTTCTGCAACTCAATAGCAAAAAACACAAATAACTCAATTTAAAAATGGGCAAAGGTGCTTAGTAGACATTTCTCCAGAGAGAGACAGAAAGAGAGAGTTTTCGAAGCAATCTATCAGCATGAAAAAGACAGATGTCTATAAGAGCATGTTTCTAAACCCTCTGTTTTCGCCTATTTTCAAAGCCGGCACTGTTTACGCACATGCACACACACACATATTTATGTATATGTATATATGCATGTAAATATAAATGTGTGTGTGTATATACATTTAATATATATTTCAAAAAGTCTTCTTGGACATCAAATGACTCTTGCAAAACAACATGTTGATGAGTTAAGTGTAAATGAATCAGAAACATGTGGCTTGAATTCCCTTCAAAATACCCAAGGGTTTAAAATGAGAGGGGAAAAGGTACTTGGAAGAGAAAAAAAATACAGTTTGGGTCTTGCTGAACCTAAATCATTCGAAAAATAGTTTAAGATGTTTGCTAAATCCAAAAAGCAGCTTTTGCTCCCACCATATGGCAATGTCAAAGTGGCCCTTCAGATGAGCTCGAGCCTAATTTTAATTTCTTGCACATGTGGTAAAAACATCTTGGAGGACTCTCTTAAGCCACTGTTCAAGGAAGAGCCCAGAGTTTGGGGGCTTTCTGTGCATCTCATTTGCATAACAATGGCCACAGGCTTAGCTTTCTCCCTCTCTTCTTGTTGCAGCTGAGCAGGGCCTGGTCTGATCTATTTTACCTAAAATACTTGGGCCCTAGTGTGTGCCCTAAGGGGCCATCTTTTCCCTCCATGCTGAAGGCTTTTGGAACTGGCTCTCTAGTCCCCATTCTTACTGGTTTCTATTGGAAGATTTGCTTATGCTTGAGATGATATATGTGGGCATTTGGAATATTATTCCCAGATCTTTGCAGAATTTCCTCCTGAATCTATTCCTAGGTAATCACTGCAGGATGCTTCCTATTAGCAGGCTGGGAAAATCCCCAGGAATTGGGGTCATTAGACATAGCTTCCAGTGGTTCTAAATATCCCATGGTCCTGTGGGTATCTCCCCAGCTGTACAGATTCATCCAAACAGTCCAGAATGAAATTGGGGAAGATTTAAAACAGTGGTGTTCCATGGCAGTAGTATCACCCCCTTAAAGAAATATCAGAAACTTTCGGGGTGTTCTTTAAATGTCCCAATGATACACAGGGTCGGGGGACTACTGGCATTCAGTGGACAAGTGCCAGGGTTGCAAGATGTCCTATAATTCAACAGAACAATCCCACACTAAGAAAAATTGCCCTGTATTCTGCAGGACTTTCGTGTAGGTAAAAAAAAAAAACCTGTTAATAATTACTGAGCCCAGAATTTAAGCCTGTTGCGTATCAACACAAGTCCTTTTCCCTCAATTTCAATGTACCCTGGATATTCTGTACATGTAATGCCACCGCCATGTAATCCAAGGGAAAATTGGAATTGACTGGGTTCAGGACAAGACAGAAAAAATATGTCACTCACGACAGTCCCATTAATAGGATTTGAGCTGCAAGCACAGGGCGGCACGGCACAGCAGGGCCATATTGGCCGGTGTCAGTAGCTGCTGTGTTCGCAGCAATTCTACATAAAGTGGGCTTATTTGCTATGTCTCCTCTTTGCCTTATTTCTCATTTATACTGCAGTTATGTGTGTGTGTGTACAAATTATATGTTTACATTTTATTATCTATTAATATAATTTTCATTTCAGCATAGTAGAGGGAGGTTACAAACATTTGCTACAAAAAGGCGGGATTGATTCTGATGCAAGAGAGAACTTTGTATGGCAGCCAGTGGTGCAAGTGGTGACTAGCATGGAACCAAGAGTTAGTACGCCTGGGTGCTAGCCTGTGTAGTCGATGTCTGCCACTTATTGTGTGGTCTTGAGCAAGTCGCAGTGCCTCTCTGAGTCTCAGTTCCCCCCACCCCCATCTTAACCATGAGAACATCAAACTTGAACACTGGGGCACAAACATCAATCCCTCAAATGTAGTGAATGAAAAGGGCCGTATGTCTGCCTAGGAAACCCAGAAAAATATTATTCATTTCCATGCTAAAATGTGCCCTTTACTATTTTTCATAAAATATGCAATGATTTGAGGCAATGTTTTTTTCCCTTACCTCTTTTTATAGGGATATCAGTACAGATAAATTTCTTGGGACTTTGAGAGCACAAGTGCAAGGATACATTACAACTGAGACTTAGCTTCAGTGTCGAAGAGACAAGAGAGAAAGAGAGAGGTAGAAACTGTGCGAAATTCCACCAATTCTTCCCTGACAAAAGGAGGACCCACTTCTCAACTACTGCCAATGCATGCTAAATATGTATGGTTTCACATCCCCAGATCTTTCAATAATCTAAGAGAAGCTAGAAAATCTGAAGTTCTATGCAACATCTCTATGTTTAAAATTGGTTCGATTAAAAGAAAATCAAATAATACATTTGCCTATAAAAGCCCAACATCTATGTGTTAGAACCTGCCCATGAACCCCTGGTTAAAGATCTCTAGAAGAAGCAAATTCTTAGACTGCTTTTAGCTCTGGAAATCTAGTGTTCTAAACCAGGGATCAGCAAACTTTTTCTCTGTAAGGGGCCAGAGATCTACAGGCTATAAATTCTCTGTTGCAACTACTGAGCTCCGTCTTGGCAATGCAAAAACAGACACAGATAACATTTACAAATGGGTGTGCTATATTCCAATAAAGATTTATTTACGCAAAAACGTGGTGAGCTGGATTTAGCCCATGGGCCATACTTTACTGACCATTGTTCTAAGTGGTAGAGCACTCTCTACATCAGCCTGTAAACCAATTATTTAGAAGCAAATAGTGATTAATGAATTTTGGAAGTTCCTTAGACAACAGCTCAAGATCTCACTTGATGACACACTTGGGTGACCTCTCTTCCTCGTACATCCAAATGAGCAATTGCTTCAATATCATGTCTGTCCCTTTTTTTTATTGACATGTAACTTATTTTTTAGAGGACCAGTTGTAACATTAAAACGTCTATAAATGTGAAAAAATGATTTGTAGCATGTACCCATCGTTGGGAAAGCCTGTTTTGCATTTAGATTTCTGATATCATCTTGTTACAGTGTCTAGAATATCCCCTTTGGCTAATGCAATGCCAGAAATCTTGTGGGGAAATGGTGAGAAATCTTGAACTTTCCAGATGCTCGGTTGCTGGGTTAGTCAAATCATTCCTGGGAAGGAAGACTGCAGGGCGCACCACCAGCCTGAGTTCAGCCTAGGGTTCAGGAGCAAGCCTGCCTCTGTTTCTCAACAGATATGTGCCTGGGGCAAGTCACTTCCCAACTGTAAAACGAGGAATATGAGATCATTGATTTCAAAACATCTACAATTGCCCAATTTCTAAAATCCCCCACCAAGCGCCCACTGACTCAAATGAGAATGCTAACAAACAACAAAAAGTTTTCCAATGACAGGAACTGACTAAGCAAGTGTGTTGTGCTGGATGTCTATTACTTTTATCCACTCAAATCCACTTTACTTTCCTTGGGCAAAACCACCCAGTGTTTCCATTGAACTAATCCTTTCTCTTAGTCTCAAGCCATAAGGTAAATGTCAGCTAATCATGGCTTATGGGCACATGACTTAGTTCTGGCTAATCAGAGCACTGCATTCCCCCTGGCTGATTGGCTCAGAAATGGACATGTGACTCAAATCCATCCAATGAGAGTCATTTCTCAGAGGTCTGCTGGAATAATAAGTGGGGTTTTTTTTCTTTCTTTCTTTCTTTCTTTCTTTCTTTCTTTCTTTCTTTCTTTCTTTCTTTCTTTCTTTCTTTCTTTCTTTCTTTCTTTCTTTCTTTCTTTCTTTCTTTCTTTCTTTCTTTCTTTCTTTCTTTCTTTCTTTCTTTCTTTCTTTCTTTTTTTTTTTTTATGCAGCCAAGATTGACAAACGAGGAAGATATAAATCTGGAGCTTATATTTTTCACTTTGACACAAAGTGAAAAATGGCTGTTTCAGAATGAAGCCAACTAAAAGGAAATAGAGCTGAGGGAAGGAGAATGATAGATTCTGACAACACAGTTTAAACGCCTGAGTGCAGTCATGGCTAAAGCTAATTATATCCCTCCAATGTTCTTCTTAAGTTTATATAAGAAACAAATTCCTTCAAAAAATGTTTACATGAACTTGAATAAGTTTTTTTTTTTTTTTTATTTGCAACCAAAGAATTTCTGAACTGAGGGGCCGAATAAGCTATTGATGTGCTCACAAACGGGCCTCTGTTTCCCTCAGCCACCACCTTTAGTAGGGGGAAGATTTTAGCTTCTGGGAGACTTGATCCTTGTTCCAGTCCTGCAGGGCTAATGACGGAATCTGAGCAAGTAGCTCACCCACCCTGGGGTTCAGCTGTGTTTTCTGTCATATAGTAAAACCTGGTTGCTTTGATGAAAGGGTCAGAGAGGATGCTCCGGTCATTTGGCCGTAGAGGTAGAAATCCACTCCAACAGAGGTAAAAAGGGATTTGTTTTAAGGGTCTAGCAAGCCCTCAAGTCGCTCAAAGTAGGAAATATATTTGAGCCTTACAAGCACTTGGGATTCCCACCACCCTTTCCTCTGGGTGCTCAGGAAGTCTCCTCCTTTTTCAATGTCTCCTCTTTTCTTTTCTTTTCTTTCTTTGTACATGAGTGTCGTTTGCTCTGTTGACACCCTCCCCAGACGTGATGGTCCTAATCTCAGCTTTACATAGTTCAAGCCTCAGCAAAGCCCAGTCAGTACCTCAGACTCCCCCATTTCAGATTCCAAGGGCAGAGAAACTGGGCTGGCCCAGCTTGGTCCAGGTGGCCAACATGTGGTCACATAGAAAAGGTATGGCAGCTTCTTCTGGGACTGTGGGGGGACAAATTCTCCAAGGGAAGGAACCTCACCCAATTCATTGCACATAGTAGGCTCTCATGAAACACTGTTACTATTAATTCTCTTTCTCCTTTTCCTCCTTTTCTTCTACTCCTTCTTCCATTTTCCCTCCTCCTCTCCCACTTTCTTCTTCCTTCTCCTTTTCCTCGTCCTCCTTCTTCTCTGTACTCTTCCCCCTCCTCCTTTTTTTCCCAATCCCTTTTGTCCTTTTTGTTCCTTCTTCTGCCCCTCTCCCTCAACTTCTTCTCCTCTACCTCCCTTCATCCTCATCCTCTTCTTCCTCCTTCTTCTTTTCTTCTTCCTCTTCCTGTTCCTCCTCCTTCCCCTTCTCTTTCTCCTCCTTTTTCTTCATCTTGATGTCAGTAGTATTTGTATTATGAATCATATTATTATAATCTTCATTTCTAAGAATTTCTTCCTTAGTTATGAATGTGGGGGGAAAAAGAGAAAACAGTTTGCTCTCTAAACATAAGTGTTAGAAGAGAGCCTCTTCAATTCTTCATTTCATCTTTTAAAATGAAGCAAATGATCACTGACCCCTCACCTTGCAGAGCAGTTGGGAGACTGGAACAGGATAATCAATTTGAAAGAGTTTTGACAATGTGAGCATTGTCATTACCGAGAACGTCCCCTCTGTGTGCCCTCATCATCCTGCAGTTGCTAACGACAACGTAGTATTCAGCCTGTTTTTCTAGTGCCCATGAAAATAAGAGCCATCATAAGGCTAAATAATTTCTCAAAACAAACAATGCAGACCTCCCTTATTTTTAACAAGAGATTTTTCTCCAGTAGATTTAATTAGGCCATGGTTCAGTAGACCCCAATAAGTGCCCTTGAAGACTTTGCTCTTGTCCCTTTGAAATGGCACAGTCTATAAAAACCAAAACAGAGACGTGCTCCTTATTACACTATTATTTAATCTGGATTCCCTCCAGCTTGGGCCATTCCAGGCAGCAACAGCTTCCAGAGGAGTGGGTGATGGGAGGTTGGCCTCAGAATAAACACCATGTGATTCCTGGAATTTGGAGGCCGTCTCTTTCCACTGCCCTTGCACTCTCTCCGTCGGCAGATCCTGGGTGCCGGGCGGCTTTATTACATCCTGGCGTGGCCGAGGCAGCCACTTAGCTTGTCAACAGCAAGCAGCCAAGAGGCGAGCCTTCCATCAGGGCCTGACGCTTGGCCAAGTCCTGCGGTGGCTGTGACCGGGCCGCCTCCCCAGTGAGAACAAGGCATGAACAATTGGGCTTTTGTCCTGGTAGGGACCTGGGTGCTGCCTAAGCTGGATTGGACCAGCTAGAGCACAGGAGATGGGTGAAGTCTGCTGATGTTCAGGACCCCTGTGCCAAGGGCTTTTCTTTGAGGAGGAAGTCCAGAGTCAGACAGACTGGGTTCAAATGTTGTGTGACCTTGGAGCTGCACTTAACCAGCCGTCGTTATCTTTCTCTGGAAAATGGACATAATACCTGCCACTTGGATTTTTTTTTTCTCTAGATTGTGGACAATAATGTATTAAAGCATCTGGTGAGAGCCTGGGACATATCACCAGTTGAAAAATCAATAGCTTTTATTCCTCTGAGTGAACTTGAGATTGTAGGCAGGGCTGCAGTCTCAACCCCACTTTTCTGTTTCTACACAGTGTTATGCTACTCAAAGTTTAGAGCTTCACACATCACACATTAGCAATGCCTTTGCCAAACTTAAATTTAGCCTAAAGGTAACTTTTAACTTTTTTTTTAATTTAGAAATATATGCAAATGATCAATTTAACAATTAAATCAAACACGCATACAACCCATTCCCTAGGTCGAGGAAAAAAACTATATTATCAATACCCAGAAGCCCTTCATGTCACTTCCTGTTCACAACCTCCAGCATTCAACCCAGAACTGAACCCTAATGTGACTTTTATGATCATTATTTTCCTGCACTTCTCAATAATTTTGCTACCTACGTATGTATCCATTAACAACATGGTTTACCTTTGTATGGCTTTAAACGTCATAAAATGAATCATACCTTATACGTTATTATGTGCTTTTCAAAATCATTGTAATATTTAAAAGATTTGCCAATGTTTTTGAAGGTAGCCGTAGTTCATTCATTTTCATTGCTGTAGAATATTTCATCATTCAGAATTTATATTTGAAATAGTCATCAAGCAACCTGCTAGCTCCTGTGTGATGGAGAGTCTCCAAACATGGTCACCATGAATTCCACCCCATCTGGAGGTGCAGGTGGCTCCCCCATCCAAGTGACAGCCTCTGTTTTACTCCACTTGAACCTGGGATAACCTTGTCAGTTGCCTGGACCAATAAAATGTGAGGAAATGACCTCCTGGGACTTCTGAGTCCAAACCTTAACAGGACTAGTAGCTTCTGCCTCTTTGAAGCCAGCACCAGTTAAGAAGTTCAGTTACCCCAAGCTCACCATTCTGTGAGAGAGCCCAGGATATCCATGAGAAAGGCCACATGGGGAGAGAGAGCAATGCTCGGGTGGGGCCCAGCTGTTCCAGCCATTCCAGCTGAAGCACCAGTCATGAGAGTTTTCACATCTACCTTGGATGTTCCGGCCCCAGCAGACACCAGGTAAAGCAGAAGAACTGCACAGCTGAGCCCAGCTCAGATTGCAGAACTGTCAGAAATAATAAATTGTCATTTACACTTTTTTTGATTGATGACCAATAATTGTGCACATTCATGAGATGCATAGTGATGTTTTGATACGTATAATGTGCAGTAATCACATCAGAGTAATTAGCATAACTATCATCTCAAACATTTACCATTTCTTTGTGTTGGTAACATTCTGTATCCTCTTTCTAACTATTTGAAACCATGCATTATTGTTAACTATAGTTATCCTGCAGTGCTATAGAACACTGGAACTTATTGCTTCTATCTAGCTATATATATTTTTTTTATTTCATAAAATTAGTAGGGCACAAACATTTTGGTTATATGAATTGCTTTTGTACATTTTGAGTCAAAGTTATAAATGTGCCCATCACCCAGATAGTGTGCACTGTACCCATTTGATGTGAATTTACCTATCCCCCTCACCCTCTTCCCGATTTGTTTCCACTGAGTCTTACTTCCATATGTGTACATGTGTGTTGCTGGATTAGTTCCAATTTAATGATGAGTACATGTGGTGTTTGTTTTTCCATTCTTGTGATACTTCACTTAGAAGAATGGTCTCCAGTCCCATCCAGGTTAATGCAAGAAATATTAGTTCACCATTTTTCATGGCTGAGTAGTACTCCATAATATATATAAATATATACATATATATATGTATATATATATATATATATCACATTTTATTAATCCACTCATGCATTGATGGGTACTTGGTTTGATTCCGCATCTTTGTGATTGTGAATTGTGCTGAAATAAACATTCAAGTGCAAGTGTCTTTTTGATAAAATGACTTTTTCTTTTTGGGTAAATACCCAGTAGTGGGACTGCGGGATCAAACAGTAGGTCTAATTTTAGTTCTTTGAGTTATCTCCATACTACTTTCTATAGAGGTTGTACTAGTTTGCAGTCCCACCAGCAGTATATGAGTGCTCTTTTCCCGTTGCCTCCACACCAGCATCTGCTGTTTTGGGACTTCTTGATAAAAGCCATTCTCACTGGAGTTAAATGATTTCTCACTGTGGTTTTGATTTGCATTTCCCTGATGATTAGAGATGCTGAGAATTTTTTCCTATGTTTATTGGCCATTAGTCTATCTTCTTTTGAAAAGCTTCTGTTCCTGTCTTTTACCCACTTTTTAATGGGGTTGTTTGATTTTTTTCTTACTGATTTGCTTGAGTTCTTTGTAGATTCTGGCTATTAGCTCTTTATCAGATGTATAGCATGCAAATATTTTCTACCATTCTGTAGGTTGTCTGTTCACTCTATTGATTGTTTCCTTGGCTATTGAGAAGCTTTTTAATTTAATCAGGTCCCATTTATTTACTTTTGTTGTTGTTGTGACTGCCTTTGGAATCTTCTTCATAAATTCTTTGCATAGGCCAATATCTGTAAGAGTTTTTCTAACATTTTCTTATAGGATTCTTATGGCTTGATGTCTTAGGTTTAAGTCTGTTATCCATTATGAATTAATTTTTGTGAGGGGTGAGAAGTGTAGATCCTGTTTAAGTCTTCTATTAATACATGTGGCTATCTAATTTTCCCAGTACCATTTACTGAATAGGGATTTTTTCCCCCAGTGTATGTTTTTGTCTGCTTTGTTAAAGATCAGATGGCAACATGAGGATGGTTTTCTATGTGGGTTCTCTGTTCTGATCCATTGGTCTATGTCTCTGTTCTTGTGCCAGTACCATACACAAATCAGTAACATTCCTATACACCAACAATCGTCAATCTGAGAATCAAATCAAAGACCCAATACCTTTCACAATAACAACAAAGAAAATAAAATACCTAGGAATATATGTAACCAGGGAGGTGAAAGACCTCCATAGGGGGTGCTATGAAACACTGGGGAAGGAAATCACAGAGGATGTAAACAAATGGAAAAACACATCATGTTCATGGATTGGTAGAATCAACACTGTTAAAATGTCTTTACTACCCCAAAGTGATCTACAGATTCAATCCCCACTAAAATACCAACATTATTTTTCACAAATCTAGAAAAAATAATTATATGCTTCATATGGAATCAGAAAAGACCCCAAATCGCCAAAGCAACCTTAAGCAAAAAGAACAAATTACGAGGCATCAGTCTACCAGACTTCAACCTATATTACAAGGCTATAGTAACCTAAATAGCTGTAATTTTGTATCCTTTAACAAGTCTCTCCCTTCCCTCTACCCTTTCTAGCCTCTAGTATCCTCTTTTTTACTTTTTAATTTTTTTGGTATCAACTTTGTTCAGCTTCCACATATAAGTGAGAACACATGGTACTTAATATTTTGCTCCCGGCTTGTTTCACTTAACACAATGTCCTCCAGTTCCATCCATGTCGCCACAAATGAAAGGATTTCATTCCTTTTTATGGCTGAATAATTAAATTGTCATTTTAAGCCCTTACACTTTGGGGGGGGTTGTAACGCAGTAATAGATAACTGGAAAAAAAAAATCCTTCCTGAGAAGTTAATTGGGCAGAATTGTTTTCTTCTTCCCCTCAGACCATGCATTTTTTTTTTAGCAAGTTTTACTTTTTTAATGAAGGAATATTATTTATATCTTCATTTTTTTAAGTGCATCTCATATTACTTCTTTTTTGTTTATCAGCTTTTCATCCCCATCTTTTAAGTATGTACTTGTATGTGTTTGTAGGAACAATACTGAGTTTAGTTTAACAGATGCCCCCATTAAATAAAAAGAAAAGAGAGAGAAAGAAAGAAATGAAAGCTGTAACTAAAGGTAAATATTTCAGGTTACATTTTGTTAGAAGGGGGGGGGAGAGAGAGAGAGAGAGAGAGAGAGAGAGAGAGAGAGAGAGAGAGAGAGAGAGAGAGAGAGAGAGAAGTGTTTAATGGAGGTCTGTACCAGAATTGCCATGTAACCATGTTCTCATAAAAGCATCTTTTGAGATAAAAACATTAATTTATTTTAATAAATAGATATCGGTTTCTTTTTGAAAAGGGATGTACCATCATCTTACATTGACAGTAAGAGGTGAGAAGAATTAAGCTAAGGTCTTGCAGCCCAGAGCTCTGTGCTCTGAAATAGTTAACTGCCCTCCTTCCAGTTTACTGCCTTGGGGTGTGGGGGGATCAAAAATAGCCACAAGCCTTTCTGCATTTGCACAAACGTAATTGCTTCTAATGCTACTTAAGTTTCGAAGAAGCCTTAGCATTTTCATTTCACTGGAGCTTTCAGCTTCGTCTTTCCTTTCAAAGGGCTGCCTGTATTGAATGTTCTATAAAAGAATGAATGCAGGGGTGAAAAAGGGGGAGGAGGCTATGGAAACTCACTGCTCTAAAAAAAAAAAAACATAAAAATATTATAGTGTGGTTGGATTAGTCTTCAATACAATGGAGACGTCGGAAGTTCAAGGTCTTTACAAGGATATGGCAGAAGCTGATGGAAACAGACACAACTGGGTTTGAATCTCTTTCCACCACTTACCAGCGACTGACTTTGTGTGGACAACCTACATTTCCTGAGCTTCACTTTCCCCGCCTGTAAATGGGGCTAAGGAAAACCTCAAAGCAGTGAAGAATCAAAGAGATAATCTACCTAAGGGGCTTAGTCCAATGTCTGGCAGATAATCCCAAATGAATGTTGAGTCCCTACCATGCATATAATTATAAGAGACAGTTTGGCAAATATTGACGGTCCATTTAGAGGGCAGTGGATTTAGGAAACCACCTCATCCAAGAAGCCAGGAAGATCCCAGAGAGTTCCTGTAAATCATTGCCCCCTAAATGGAGGTATGTTGCATGTCTGCTGCTGCATCAGTAACCCTGCCTGGGGGCCTTGGGCATAATCAGATGGCATTGAGCAATCTTGGAAAACGATTCCGTTGTTTTTGTGGTTGGTTTTGACTTCTACCAGCTGGGGACAGAGGCCTAAGGGGCGGGGGTGAGGTCTTGCAAACCTTAAATAAGAAATGTTAAATAGTAAGTAGTCATTTGAACAATAGATGGACCAGCATAGACAACATGTCTAGATTTTCTAAACATTGATTCAAAATCTCCAAAACCTAGCAAAGAAATACGTGCAGTTCATGCAGTTAACGTTGTTATTTTCATAGCCAAGATGCAAAAGGAAGGAGGCATTTTTGAAGGATAAATGTTATCTTAGCCCTGAATTAGCTGCTTTGTATTAATATTTAATATCCCAATTAATCCCCCATAAGATCTTATTTTCTCCCACCTCCCACATGCAGAAACCAAAGCTAAAAGCAGGGAGGCATCCTGGATAAGATCCCTCATCGACAAAATTGTCAGAGCCAAGATTTGAAACCAGGCCTCATTCTGAAATCCATGATTTCAACTAAAGTGCCGTCTTGCCTTTCCAAAGTTGGTCAACTGGATCCTAATTACAGAGCTGGCATACACTGGGGAGGGGGTAGAGAAGAGTGAAGCACCCCTTTTCCAAGGGCATATGCTATGATTAGAATACCTAGGTCAAAGCTGTACCAAAAGGAAGGGGTGTCTAGGGAGAGCTAGTGAAAGTGGAAAGGTTGAATTGGTGTGAGGAAGGGGACACCCAAGAAGAACTCTTTTAGGTGAGGTCAAAACAAGAAAGTAAATAGCAGATTAGAAGTTCTAGAGCTTAACAGAAAATCAAGGCTTGACGTTCAAGGAGGGTCAGCAGTAAGACCATGAGAAATTAAAGGGACCCTTCATCTTGATGTTATGCATT
The DNA here is from genome assembly GCF_040939455.1 of Microcebus murinus. NCBI lineage: Eukaryota > Metazoa > Chordata > Mammalia > Primates > Cheirogaleidae > Microcebus > Microcebus murinus. The sequence continues at coordinate 10,377,947 of NC_134125.1, read as the reverse complement.
GAGAGGGAAAATGTGGCCACAGAAAGGGCCATATCAGAAGTGGGGTAGTGGCATCTGATGACTCCAAATGACAAACTTGCCCCATTGAATGTCAGGGTCTTGGTAAGTGCCCAGGAAAGGAATAGATGAATGTAAATCAGAATTATCAAAATAGGGTGTCAGAAATGGATGCCAATGAATGCTAAGGATTTCTGGCAACTGTCAGAGGCTAGGAGAGAGGTGTGGAGTGGATTCCCCCTCAGAGATTCCAGAGGAAGCCAACCCTGCTGACGCCTCGATTTCAGACTTCTGACCTGCAGAACTGTGTCGGAAGTTCTGTGGTCACAACCACTCAGTTTGCAGCAATTTGTGACGGTAGCCTAGGAAACTAGCACAATGGCTCAGGTAGAACTTGAGCACAAGTGTCAGCCCGAACTATTTAGACCAACCTGTAAGTCACATACTTAAAACCAGCTTTGTACTTTCCAGTGTATTAGCTCAATTTCCCAATGTTCCTAAATTCAATGATCCAGAGTATTCTGGTTTTCAGCAAAAGTGCATGCGTGTTTGTGTACATGCACACACAGGCAGACATGCCCATGCACATGTGACTGAGGTGGCATAACCAACAAGCTTCTAATGCATTTTACTTATAGGATTCCTAACTCTCAAGAAAAGAAACAGAAAAAGGAAAAGACATCCAAATTGCAACAGCAACTCTGATCTAGCATGCTGTGGGAAAAGCAAAAAACAAAAACAACTTCAATCTTGAAATGTGAAACCAGAGAATTGGATCTCTTTAACATTCATGATGATATTTTATGAACATGGAGCCTTTTAGCTGTGGATTCCAGACAGCTGTAAAAAGGAAGAGAGCGAGTGTCATTCTGGTCTTCATCTGATGTGCCATGGGGGCTGGAGGGATGGGAGGAAGTACCGAGGTTAAGATGTTTGCTCTTATTTTCCGGAGTCAGTTGACAAACCAGAAATAGTTCAGACTTCGAAGCATCTGCGTTAGTACCTTCTCAGATGCTGATGCGGGTACTCAGATACTCCAACTGATACTCTCTTTGCTGGATTTGCATTATGCTCTTTATAGACCATCCAGAGAACCCTGACACATGCTTCAAGTTCAATCTCTATGAGATGACTTCCTTGCCCTCCCCAAGTCCATGCTGTCTCACATAGCAATGCTGTTATTCCACCCCTGTGCACACACTACAGTTTGTATGCACCTCGAATACACCATTCCTGAGACTTTATGCTATTTGGTTATTTACAGGTAAGTCTCTCCCTTTAGACAAGGGGTTCTTAACCCAAGAGCTTACAGAGAGTCAGTGGAAGGGCTTTAAGGGAAGCTGTCAATATCTACAGACTATTTGAATAAGTGGATGTATGTGCCTTTTGGGCAGACAGGAATGCCATAGCTTTTATAAGTTCTCAACGAACTTCCAGGCTCAAACATGTCTAAAATCCATTGCACTAAAACATGAAATGCGTTGAGTTTTTGCATCTCTGTTGCCTGGCAGAGCAGCTGGGCCAGCAACGTGAAAAGTGTCCGTTGCTGCATTGTTGCCTAAAACCTTGATGGAAATGTAGTTATGGAGACTCTAAGTTGCTCCGATTTTATGTTTGAACCAGTGCATCTATGAATAAAAAAAAATTTTTAAATCTCCAAAACTGTACAAAATTACAAGTAACTTTAAGCTGATTCACAGCTAGCTCTTCTCACTGGACTAAGGTCAGGTGACTATTCACCAAGAAGCTCAACACTTATGATAGCTAATTGTCCTTTGCTCTCAAAAGCCTACTTTTTAGTTGTCTCAGCAACCCAGTGCCTAAGAATTTATGCTACAGATACATCAGCATGAATGTGCAAATATATGTGTATATGGAGGTAGTAAGAAAAAAATTGGGTTCAATCTGTATGTCTATCAATAGGTGCTATAGTCATTTAGGACAAAAGCTACCAAAATACTTGTAAAAGGCCAAGTGACAAATATTCTAGGCTTTTAAAGACTGACTTTGCCTCTGTTTGCTACAAATGCAACTCCTCAACTCTGCCATTGTAGTGTGAAATCAGTCATAGATGATGTGTAAATGAACAGGCATGGCTGTGTTCTAATAAAACTTTATTTACAAAAACAGGTGAGAGGCTGGATCTGGCCAGTTGGTCATAGTTTGCTAACCTCTGCCTTGGAATACTATATAGCTGTTTCAAAAAAAGACTTGTGAAAAATGTTCACAATTGTTTAAGTTTACAGAATGATGGAACTAGCAAATTCATAGCACTCACTATATGACCGGTTCTGTTTTAAATATTTTGCCTATGTTGTTATATTTGATCCTCACAACCCTAAAAAGTATAGGTACTCTTATTATCTTATTGTTTCCATTTTACAGACGGGGAAACTGTGGCCCAGAGACATTTCAGAGACAGTTTATGGTCACACAGCTTAACCTGGCAGAGCTGTGATTCACAGACAAAGCCATAGTGCCAGCTAAGGATTCAGTCGTGAATAAAGTCATAGCTTTGCATGACTTTCAGTATCTTTGCCCTTTAATAACCATCCTCACCATACTTATAGGTACCTCTCGTTAAGTGCACCAGAATTCTGAAGTTTAGATGAGATCATACTGGCAAGGGGGATACCTGGTATATAGCAAGGACCCCAAAGATGTTAGCTATTAAATAAGGGCAGGGGCAGTGCTTGAGGAGCCACCAGGAGTCAAAAAATACTCTAACCAGGGATTGTTAAACTACAGATCACAGACCAAATTTGGCCCACCACTTGTTTGTCCAAATAAAGTTTTATTGGAACACAGTCGTGTCCATTTGTTTACACGTTGTCTAGGGCTATTTTCATGTGGCAATGGCATGGTTGAGTAGTTGCAAGAGAGACACATATGGCCAACAAAAAATAAAATATTGACCACCTGGCCCCTTAGAGAAAAAGTTTGCTTTCCCAGTCTTGACTTCTAATGGGATATAGAAATCAGGACAATGGAAGATCATCCTGACTTTGTGTAGAGAACTATAATACCATCCATCAGTACCCAGGATTCTACCTGAAGGAAGATTAGACTTTTCTACTCCATTGAGCTTCGGCATGGCTGAGACTTGCTTTAGCCAATGAAATAGGAGCAAAAGTGATGCATGTCAATTCCAGGCAGAAGCTTTGAGAGCCATTGCATTTTACCATATTCCCATTGCCTGCTGTTACCTTGTCTCTTCTGCCAGCTTGGGACCCAGAAGAGAATGACAATGACACTTGCCTGGCTAGGTTAATCCACTATGCTTTGGGGCATTGTTTGTTACTGCAGCACAACTTCACCCATCCTGACCGATCCATGCTGGGCAGCCCTGAGATGATTCTTCTTTGGGGACTCACAGCTCTGGGGTTCCCATCCTCACTGGGTTGTGAAATGGCTGCCTCCCTGAGTGTCCCTTTTAGGGAACCAGGACTTTGGCTCCTTCATTTCTGCGGGAGGCTCCTCAGCTTTGCAAGTGGCTTGGCACAGACAGGATTTAAAGTCCAACAGACATTGGCTTATACCCTTGATGTCCCATTCATCATTCTTTCATTGAGTGTTTACTAACTGCCTACTGTGTGCTGACTACTTAGCTAAGAATACAGCTGGGAGTGAGACAGACACTAGAAGAGGGAAATGTGTAATAGACAAATCAACAAATATCAATGTGATGATTTCATGTCAGAATTAATACATCAAGAAAAACAAAAAGTTCAATGTGACATTGTGCAAGAGTTCAGGGAGATAATCAATAGGGTGTTCAGAGCAAAGCTAAGCTCTAGGGAATAAGAAGGAGCATGTCATATGAAGATCTGGGGGAAGCACATTCCCGATAGAGGGAACAGCAAGTGCAAAGGGCCTGGGGCAAGAACAAGATTGATAACTAGTCTAGAAATGAAGGCATCCTGTGTGGCTGGGGTGTAATATTTTAATAGCTCACATTTACTGAGTGGCATGCATTGCATACATACCTATCGAGTTCTCCCTTATTTAATTAACATGACAACCCTATCAAACAGGTACTATTATCCCCATTTTATAAGCAGGAAAACTGAGGCACAGTGATGTTTAATGATCTGTCTACAGGCCAAAGAATTAGTAAGTGGCAAGACTGAAGTTTGAACCTGAGCAGTCTCCCTCCAGAGCCCACGCTCTAAATCTATTGCTCTGCATAGGGAGTGACCACCTCTGCCTACTCGGGCAGGTGGCTTAGCCTCTCAGTGCCTCAGTTTCCACACCAGTGAAACTGAGCTAAGAGAGAGCTGCTGTGGCTGTGGATGAAGCATGCAAGCATTGGTCAAGGCCTCATTACGTAACGGAAACACACTTAAAGTTCCCATGTCAAACTTTTTCAATGAGCCACTGTTCAACTAAAAGAGCGTATTAAGAAACTGATGTCTAAATAGTTTCCATTCTGATCATTTTCTCCGAGGGGACAGACATCTATTCAGACACAATTAACTTGAGGATTTTTTTTTTAGCACATGGTGTGGTGGGCTGGTAATGTCTATTATCTTATGTGTGATTAATGAAAGCTGTTAATATAAACAGCGAGAGGACGGGCACTCTGATTTTCCCAGTGGCTACTAATTAAGGAGGTGCTGCTCATTTTCAGGATGAAAAGGGAACTGCTCTGTCTGAGCTGTCTGTAATAATTTATCAAGGAGTGAAGTTTTAAGGACATGACCCTGAAAGAACATGATAATAAAAAAACCCTCTTTTCTTTATAATGCTAGTAATGATGATAGCAATACTACTAGAATGTGCTAATGCTTCCATGTGCCAGGTACAGGTTCAGTGCTTTGCAGGCATGCCCTCACTTAACCCTCTCAGTGGTCCACCCAGGTAAATACTTAAGTTGTGTTCAACTTTCAAATGAGTTAACTAGTGGACTGTGAAAATGGCACCAAGCATGACCTACTTAAAGAAGCAAGTTTGGGGTTTGGAGAAAGAAATGTCTGTGGAATTCTCCACATTTTGTGATGGGAATAAGGATGGCAGGGTAACCTACAAACATACATATGCACAGACACACACAGGCAAAAGCACACACATGCAACATGGCCTGGTTAAGAAAGACTTGGCTTGGGTTTAATAGAGTATAAAATCCATGAGCCTGCCATGATTTTGATTAGAATACATCACTAGCTCTAGAAGACAGCAACCCCAACAGCAACACACAGCCTCGCATGTTGGGTCTCATTTTGCACAGTGATAAAGAAAAAGCTCACAAAGTGTAGCCAAGGATTGGTTTCCCAAAAGCCTTACACGTTCCATCATTTATTCACTCATTCACTCACACATGCAGGGCTTATCAGACCGAAGATTGAGAAAGGGCTTGGGGATCATAAGGGAAGTAGAAGTCAGAAGTCAGTAGAAGTAGATGATTGATTAGGTGGGGCGGGTGTGGAGGGAGATGAAGTTGAACAGGACTCCAAGGTTCTCCTAGTTTGATCGAGTGGATGTCTGACCATGCCACAGAGGAGCTGGGGAACAGAGCTGCAATGGCAGGTTAGGGGGCAGGTGCTAAGCTCCGTTTTGGACATTTCAAGCAGGACGTTCCTGGGGGACATCCAGGAGCAGATGTGAGGAGACACGCTTGGGCGTTTATGAGTCTGAGGCTTAGGCAAGAGACAGGTTAAAATCCGAGGAGTGAAGCAAGGGCAAAGCCTGGGGCGTGCTCCTGCTGAGGAGGTGAACGAGGAAGAGGAGAGAGTGGAAGAGTCTGAGGAGCAGGACAAAGATGGGATTCGACTGCTGCACTGAATGATGGAGTGACTACGAAGGGAAAGAGGAGTCCAGGTGGGACCAGGCATAACAGGGAAAGGGAGATAAAAGGAGAAAGGTGAATGTGTGCAGGCGGGGGAGGGGGTGCGTTTCAAAGGAGCATGGTGCACAGGAGATGTCAGGAGCCTTGCAGTTAATGATGGTGGCCAAGGTCACATCCCATAATCTAGAGACAGAAGACCCCCTTGAGCTTCTTTTAAAAACAGCTCAGTGTTTTGCAAAGAGCAAGGACTTTGGCTTAGGCAGACCTAAGGCAGATCACACACTTCCTAGCTGTGTGGTCTTAGGCAAACATCTTCGCCTCTCTGAGCTTCAGTATTATGAGCCAGGGAATGGTACTAATGACCTTTAGCTCAGAGAGCCATTTTAACGATACATGTTGGCATGTGATACATTTTCAGCACAAGTATATATTATTCCTTTTACTCTCCACCTCATTGTGTATGTTTATATTGATGTGGGTGTGGTGCATGAGTGTGTGTGTGTGTGTGTGTGTGCATGTATGTGGTTACAAGTGACAGAAAACTAAGACAGAGATTTTATGGGCTCCAGTGACTAAAAATTCCAGGAGAAGAATCTGCTTTGGGAGCGAATTTTGAGGATTCAGATGAGACCAAGTCTTTTACTTATTCTTTCTCTATTCCAGTTTGGCTTCCCCTTGAATTGTTTCCATTCTGAGGGTGATGTTGAAATGGCCACTTCCAGCTCTTAGCCAACTATTTTTCTAAAAAACCACTTTATTGAATCGTGGTTGACATATTTAAAATCTGTGTATATTTATCATAATATATACATCTCCATGAGTTTGGGGATAAGTGTACACCTGTGAAACCATTGCCACTGTCAAGTCAGCTGACTTCTTCCCCTCTTAGCAGACAACACCTGAAAGAGCACACCTGTCTCTCAGGAGTTTAAAAAAAAAAGTCTGAGCATTGAGTCTCCCTTGATTCCAAATGGTCAGACTTGAGTCACATGCTCACGCAGAGCCAATCACTGGCCAGCAACATTCTGATTGGCTGGGCCTGAGTTGGTCACATGACATCCTTGGAACTCAACCCTCCAAGGTCGTGCAATTCTTAGAGGAGGATGCAGGTTTTGTTGACGGAAAAGTAATGACTAGATATTGAGCCTGAGCACTGTACCAAGGACAGCTCAGAGAGCGTGTATGTGTGTTTGCATGTGTGTGTGTGTATACGTATTTTTTTCTAGCTTCTTCATAGACATGTTTGAGTTCTTTTTCCCACCCAAATCATTCTCAGTGTGTACCAGCTCCGTGCAGAGCACAGTTCTCTCTGGGGCAGGCGCTGCAACGTGGCCTCACCCAGGACCCTTAGCGCCAGACTGCCTCCCTGGGAACTTAAGAAGGATGCCTCCTGCCTCCGCTGACTCAGCGGGTCAACAGGGCCCTCTGACACCCCCCTGGCCTTTCTCGGAACCTTAAGAAGGAAGAGGAGAGTGCCTCAGAGGGCAGGTTTAAAATTAGAAGGGAGTGCAACGCTGCCTGTGGTTCTTGAACGTCAGCCATTGGGGAGGAATGGGAGATAAGGTGGTCAAGAGACAGGAAGCATTTATTTAAGATTCCTATCACACTGGGAAGCTGGAGGGGGAGTTTAGTTCAGGGGAAGAACAGGATGTTGCCAGGATCTGGGGCAGGGCCAAGGGGCAGAGGGGCATGGAGGGAACGGATATTGGAAAGAGAGAGCTAGTCTGCTAGGGTTTAAGGCGAGGAGATTTGGAGAGGTCCCAGGCAGGAAGTGAGCCAGGGAAGAGGCCCCTTAGGAGTTCAGGTCTCTTCAGTCACAGAAGGGAGATGGATCTTCTCTTTGAAGACCTTGGATCTCGCCAATGAGACTAATATGTTTCTGGGTGGTCCCCTGGGAAGGGGGCCTCATTTAACTCTGGTGTGAGCCCTTGGTCCCATGTTCTCCCGGGTGTCTCTGTGCTGGTCTCACACACAGGCCACCACACTTTCCTTCTCTGAAGGGCTCCACCCTGCAGCCCCACCTTGCCCTTGAAGGCTACATGAAGTTCAAGGCTGCACTGGCTGACTTCGCCCCTGTGGTCAAATTCCCACAAGCAGGGGGAAGCACATCATTTCTCCAGTCTTCAAAAAAGACTTCTTATCGAAATGCGCGAAAAGGCCATTTGCAAAATGGATAAACACAAATGACCAACTTACACCAAAAAAAAAAACCAAAAAACATATATATATACACGTAATTCAAATAACACACGACTGCGTTGCTGTGGCAAGCCAAGTATTGCCACGAGTCTGGGACATACATGAATTCATCTTAGTGCTTTTGACAACCCCATGAGGTATTTTCACCGGACAGACCAAGAAACCAAGGCACACAGGATTAGTTAAGCCCGTTGCCTAAGGATCGCAGCTCCTAATGGCAGACGGTGGAGGGAAGAGGATTGTGCTAATGGCCTGGCTGAGACAAGCCTAGGTTTGCAGCTGGCAAAACTGGTGGGCAAGTGACTTCAGCTCTCTGAGCCTCAGTTTACCCACTCTAGAAAGTGGGGTAATCACTCGCAGAGTTGCAGGAAGGTTTTAGCAAGAGAATACCTGACTGGCACAGTGCATTAGGATTTAGTAAAAGTGCAATAAACACTCGACTTTTGTTATCATTGGTTTAGAGGTCCCTCCCTGTCTACAGATGGCAGGAGTTAAAGAGTCCACTCTGGACAACAGAGGCCAGAGGGCCCGAAGAGCGAGACTGAGATGTGTGCCACCCCCACCCTCCTCTCCCGGCCTCCTGTGCAGAACGGCTGACGAGGCCCCAAGCGCGCCTCCCACGCACCCGCTACCCAGGCCTCCCGGGCAGCATCTGGGCCACAGGGGCTGATCCGTGATGGAGTACTTGCTCCGCTCCACACCCACCGCCCCGCTGGAGAGACACCCTTGGGTTCCAGGGTAAAGGTTTCCAGGAAATGTGGCTGAGGCTCAAGTCACCCGTCAGTGACTGCCCACTTTGTCTCTGAGGACAGTCTGGAACGCTCAGTGGCACGTTCTCCTTCCTCATCCCCAGAGAGAGTGTGTGTTCCTTTTTGTTCTTTAAAGAAACAGCCACGCGGTATTACCGTCGTTATTGCCGGTGTTGTTCTTGCAACCTCACCACTCTCAGAGCCCTGTGCTAAATGCTTTCCACGCACGTCCCCGTTTAATCCTCACTGTAACTCTAAGTGAGGGAGTATTTTTATTCCTGTTTTACAGCCTGTTCAGGGATGGCAATTCACTTGCCTGAAGTCACACAGCTGCATAGTGGCAGGCCTTGGATTTGAACCCAAGTGGTTTGACTCCACAGTGTGTGCTTGCGGCCATGACCCTCACATGCTTTAACAAAGTTTTCTTGGACAGGCCTAGGGGCCACGCCAGAGCACCCTGCCCACCTCTGCTCTTCCTTTCGGTCAGTTTATAGCACTGGTTCATGTGAGGATGCAGCCAGGGCCACGTAGATCACAAGTGTAGGGTGGAGTCACAAGGAACTGTGAGTGAGAAATATTTTAGCCAGAGGGAGCAGCAAGTGCAAAGGCCCTGAGGCAGGAGAACATTCAGCTTGTTCTCTTTTGCCCCTGCACCTCCTTGGCTGAAATGTTTCTCTGCCATTCCTTTTTCCACGCACCCATCCTTTGGAGCAGTTCAGGCACCTCTTCCAGAAAGCCTTCACTGACCCCGGGGTAGGCCATGTGCCCTGTCATTGTGCCCTGGTCCCCCTCCTTCTTCATAGCACATTGCACACCTGTACCTGCCTAACAGCCTGGAATATTTGCTTACTCCCCTGTTGGCCTCCTGCATGAGATTATAAACTCTAAGAAGGAAGGGTCTGTGCTTGTCTCGTATCCCTTATGCTTAGCACAATTTCACACAGTGGATTCTCCAAGAAATGTGTGCGGACTGGCCAGTCCGATGAGATCACGTTGAGGGGATTGGATTCTGGACACCTGTGTTGGGGGAACGGACAGACCACTTCTGGCAGTTTCTACTGGAGAAAGCCTTGCACTGGTGTGTCTATCGCAGAATAATTTATGGCAGAAGAGATTGGAACCAACGTAGACGTCCAAGCAGGGGACTGGATACGTGCAGTGTTGTGCGTGCCCGTGTTTTAAGACTGCGATCAGAGCAGATGAACCGGAGTTACATGTGTCAGTGGGGAGATGTCTTATATTATGGAGAGAAAATTCTGTTTGTGAAGTGATTCATATCCCATTTAAGAAACTGAAAACACCCAAGAGGGCCTCTGTATTTTTAAGGGTTTATATATAAGTATGTAAAATTATATTAAAACAAGAGTATACATTCTGAGTTCATAAGAGTATAGTGTGTGTGTGCGTGTGTGTGTATGTGTGTATGTGTGTGTGCGTGTGTGTGTGCGTGTATGTGTGTGCGCGTGTGTGTATGTGTGTGTATGTGTGTGTGCGTGTATGTGTGTGCGCGCGTGTGTGCATGTGTGTGTGCGTGTATGTGTGTGTGTGCGTGTGTGTGCGCGCGCGTGTGTGTGTGTGTGTGTGTGTGTGTGTGTGTGTAGCTGGGGTGAGGACATAGAATTGGAACTGGGACTAGACATCATGAGGAATTTCACTTTACTGTGATGCTTCAATTGTATTTTAAGAACTATGCATTCATGTATTATTTTAATAATTTTAAGATGTATAAATATAAAAGAGGGACAGTTGGAAAATATGCCAACATGTTTGTAGCGGTAAATTCTAGATGGTAGAAGTATGGGTGGGTCTTATTTTCTTCTTTGTGTTCTTTTTTTGGGGTGTTTTAATCTCAGAGAAAGTAGAGAAGAAGGACATAAGGAAGTAGAGAGGGAGAAAAAAGGAAGGAAGGAAGGAAGGAAGGAAGGAGGGAAGGAAGGAAGGAAGAGAGGGAGGGAGGGAGGGAGGGAGGGAGGGAGGGAGGGAGGGAGGAAGGGAAGGAGGGAGGGAGGGAGGGAGGGAGGGAGGGAGGGAGAACTTCTTGTATGGGAGAGGATTCAGGCAGTAAGGGACTGGGTAACTGGGGCAGATTACAATGGTTGTTACAACAGAGGTTTTTGTTTCAGGAGAGATTTGAACCTCACTTTCACATGTTCTACAGGGGCGGGGAATACAGCAAATTGAAGAAGCTTGAGACACAGGACATTTCAGCACCACATAATAGGAAAAATTTCCCACTAAAGACTTTCAAGTAAATGTTAATTACCTATGCAGCAATGTATCATCGGTAAAAATACCACTTAACACTACAAATAAATTTAGAGCCTTCTTTTCTAGTCGGCCCCTCCAGAGATGACCATCGTTGTGAGTTTGTTGAATACCTCTGCACGCATAGAAAATATGTGTCTTAGTTTTGTGTTGGTCTTTTTAAGCATGAATAGTGATATCATGCTGTAAGCATGCTCGGCAGCAAGTTCTTTTCATTCATCATTGTGCTTCTGAGATTTATCCTTAGGGATGTGCACAGATGCAGTGTATTCTTTTTATGTCTATATGATGTTCCATTGAACATTCCATTCTATGCATCTACTCCCCTATAGGGGGACGTAGAGATTGGTTCAAACTTTTTGCTAATGCAACATAGCTGTGAATACCTCTGCACGTACTTCCTCCTGCCTGTCTGTAAGGGTATGATTTCTGGCTAGTAGGAAGTACACAACATTTTCTATTTTAACAGGTTCTGTCAATTCACCCAAAGGAGTAACCCAGTAATGATGAGCTGTCTGGGACTAGACTATGGTGCCTTGTAGAAGTAAGTTCCTCATCCTTACAAGTGCCCAAGCATTGGCTGGAGACCCTCTTGGCATGGCTATTGTGAAGGGTTTGCTGGCCCTAAATAGCCATTAAGGTCCCCACCAACAGAGCCATGCTGTGATCTCTCATCTCCCTGCAGGGAGACCCCTGCTTAATACAGCTCACGCCAGGAGCCCCAGCTGCAGTGATGAGGAAAAGTCATGTTTTCTACAGGTTTTGGAAGAGCTATTGGGGACATTTTTTGTAAAACCACATGTTTTTTGTTCCCATTGTTGTTTTATATTTCATTCTAGCTGAGGACATCTTTACTAAATCCCTTGTGTTTTGTTGGAGTTTGGAATGAAGTAGGCCTGGCTCCAAATCCTGCCTCTCCACCAAGTAGTTAGTTATATGATCTTGGGCGTGTTCTTTGACTCCTCCAGGCCTCAGTTTTTTTAATCTATAAAATGGGCAAATTCATACCCCTCTCCCATAATTGGATGATTCTAGTGGTCGATGAATGCAATGTGCTTAACTCATAGGCCCATCCTCAAACAGTTGTTATCAATGGCTGGTGACACTCTCAGCAGTTGGGCAGTGTCGGGTGTTTGTTGCCACACAAACTGGCTATCTTAGAGTTACAGAGGTTGGAAGCAGTTTTTCCCCTTGGACAGGAAGCAAGTTCAAGGTTTAACCAGTCCATGGCACCCATCGCGGTGGCCTGCACAACCTTTTGTTCAGCATTTTATCTCTTTCAAAGCATATCCTTTATCTCATCTGTTCATCAAAGGTCCCTGCAAGGAAGTCCAGCAGAGGATGGGCCCAAGGAGAGATGACTCAGGAATCTGAAAGTCAAGGCCAGAACCCTCTTCGAGAAGCCACTCACTGGACGGATATTCTTTGCCGATCTTGGCCTGGGAGGAGGGTTAGAGTGTCCAAGCCAGGCCTGAAACACCCACAGGGGGACTTCCTTTCCCTGCACGAGGACTGTGCTCCTGAGCCCGGCCAGATGAGCTGCAGATGTGAGCTCTGGGCTGCAAGGGAGGCCGAGGGAATGATCAAGACTCAGTGCACTGCATGGGATTTGAAGTCCCAAGCTCAGGGCCCAGGGTGCCATGGGAGAGCATCACTCTGGGAACCCGTGGCTCCTCTTGTGTTCAAGCTTACAGAGTTTTGGACACAGAAAGGTGGTGCTGGAGATACTGCCACGCACCTGCCACGCTGGTAGCTTTTTGTCAGAGAATGTCTCAGGCAGCAGCTCATCTTGCAGCCTTCGGCTCAGCTTGGAGAGAAGCCACAGCCTCGTGTCACCCCTGCAGCCCAAGCCAGCCCGGGGAAGCCTGCGAGATTGCTGAACTGCTCTTCTCCCAGAGGACTGTGGGTCTTCCCTCGCCCCCTACAAGGCTCGGGACGCTTCCCCTCGGCGCTCTGGCTCCGTACCAGCCAATGCCGACCTGCATCCCAGGCGACCAGCCGCCACTGCCCACTCCCTCGGAATGGGTCTGCTTGGGGTTCTGTTTGGAATTAATAACTCCCTGCCTCCAAGAGCAGCCCCTGGGGCTTTGCCTCTGGACATGATTGCGGAAAGGTCCCTGGCTCAGCCGGACCAGGGTTCTGCCATCCAAGGCTGTGTATCTTTGGGAAAACGATATCACCTCTCTGATCTCGGGTTTCTCATAGGTAGAAAGTGGGGAGTCATCCCTACCTTGCTGGGCTGTTGAGAAGATTAAAGAAAACGTGTGCAAATGCCTACGGCAGTGCCCGGCATGAATTCCATGCCAGTGAAGGGGCTATTGCTGTTGTTCTGGTTAGTATTGTCATTGTTGGTGGCAGCTGAGACGCTGCCTCCCTTCCTCCCTCTGTGACCTGTATAGTCAGACAGACCTGCATTCTGATCCCAGCAATCCTCACCGGCTGTGTGGCTTTGAAGGAGTGACTTAACTTCTCTGAGCCTGCGCCAGTCTCCCCATCTATACAGAGAGCTTCGGGAAGTTTAAGTGACTTCCCCAGAGTCACATACCCAGCAAGGTATTTCAGCCCAAACTTACGTTAAGAGTTCTGATTGCTTCACTGTTACACACCAGTATTTTGATCATATTTACATTTTCCTTAATTAAGGCCACTATGTTTCTTAAAACCTGACCTGGAATGAGGAATATTTGAAAAAATGACCTTTTCTTCAGATTCTCAAGTTCAGTCTGAAAGTCCACGTCCAGCCCGGCAAGCTATCCCTTTCCTCTGCAAAATAAATAACAAAGCTACACAGGCACAAACCAAGAGCTTACCGGAAACCGTGCGAGCGCGGTCTTTGGACTGTTCGGGAATGCCCACAAAGGGCGGGTTTGGGGAGGGCGATTGGGGATTTGCGCCCAACTGGAGGAAGGACCTTGGTGAAATGCGCACATCAAAGGAAGCCCAGGGCTTCAAAGGCAGGGTCCCTGTTCCGCCCTTCCAGCCTCCGAGTCACAGCTGACTGGTTCACTTGGGGACCAAGCCAGGGAGGGCAGAGCGGGGAACCTGGGGCTTTGTGGCCACCACACCCCGTGGTGGCCAACGGGGTGTCTCCCGAGCTTGACACAGCCGGCTCCACCCCACACACACACCACTAGCCCCCCACCCCCCAGCTCGCCGTTCCTGACCCTCGGCCCCCGAACCTCCAAGAGCTCCAGGGATGGAATTCGGGGCAGCCGTGGACCCGGGCGGAAAGAAAGCACATCACGCGTGCGTTGACTGAGCTCAAAGTGAAATGTAGCCTTTCTTTCCGTCGTGAGCGTAGGCGGCGGACACAGGGCAAGAATTGGCAGTCCCCGGGACTTTGTCACCAGCAGAAATCCCAGATATTGGCATATCACGTTGCAAATATCACAGAACTTGATATCCCTTATCCTCACGACACTTCTGCCGTAGTGGTTGTTAAGACCTGCTGCCGGGACTTGGTGTTTCACGGGGTTGATAACGAAGCCCAAATGTCAACGTATTACAACGTATTTCCCTGTTTGATAACTGCATTTCAATGTAGTTGACTCCCTTAGCCATCCTTTTCTATATTATTTTGTGGATTTTCAAGCACCATTTTGAGAAGGGGTCCGTAGCCTTCACTCTTCTGCCAAAGAGTCTATGGTGCATATACACGTACACACACACGTGCACACACGCACACACACACATGCACACACGCACACACACATGCACACACGCGCACACACACATGCACACACGCACACACATGCACACACGTACACACACGTGCACACACACACACACACACATGCAATAGAGGAACCCCTGTACAGTGGCCCCAAAAGTCTGTGAGCCTTAGTTTTCTTGTCAATGAAATGGTCATATCCTTTTAGTGCATTTGTGAACATCATACATACCCAGGCGTACGAAAGTGCCTGGCGCATAGGAAATAGAAAATGCCAGCCTCCCTTTTTCTTCTCAGCAGTCTCCTGCATGCAGCCTTGGGCCAAGAATCCTTGTATTTTGTCACCTGCTTCCTGTGTCTTCCCACGAAGGGTCTCCTGCCACACATGGGCTCACGCCTGCCCTCAGGAATAAAATGCCCCTCCCGGGCTGCCATGACACACGTCCAGGGAGATCAAGGTTGACAAGGTCACAAATATTTGAACAATCCTTGGGGTAACATGGGGCATTGACCCCAAGCTACGTGCTGCATCTGCCGAAAGCTGATCCTAGAATAGCAGACGTGAGGGGCGGCGAAAGGACCAGATAAGATAACGAGCTGCTGTGGGGTCCAAGGGCACAACCTGTGCAAATAGAAAGAAATTCGAGACCCAGGGTGGCATCAGGGGAGTAAGGCCATCGAGTCAAACTGTTCATGTTCTAGAAAGTTCCCAGCATCCAGGGCATGGTACAGACAGTATGTATAAATCCAACTTGGTAGCTCTGGGGGAGGAGCTGACCTGCCCGTGTGGCTGAGAAAGTTCTGAGTGATCATCACATAGCGCTGATGTACTCTTGGAACAGAATAAGCCATCAGCAAATGATGCTATTGTTGTCCTTACTACCAACACCATCATATTGCTGTAGAGAGTAAAGTTGCTCATATCTCAGACTCAATAGTCAGACTGTCTTCTTTTCCTATTAAAACTATCTGACCTTGGACCACTTTATCTTTTTGGATCTCAGTTTCTCCATGGTGATACCAGATAGCGTTAGTACCTTGTAGGGTGATTGTGGGAATTAATTGAGATACTATGCAAGATGGTTTTAGGCTAGAGCCTGAACACAGAACACACAATAAATGTTAGCTGTAACCATTATTTTTATTAACATCATCATCGTTATATATCATTACAAACTGGAAATAGAGAAAGAGAGTCCTTGGGAAGAGACAAATTAAGGGGAGAATTCCTTGGTGAGACAAGATCTAGACCAGAGTTAGATAAATTGCAGTCTGTCTTCCTTTGTAAATAAAGTTTTATTGGCACACAGCCATGGCCATTCATTTATGCATTGTCCTTGGCTGTCTTCACAGATAGCGGCAGAGTTGAGTAGTTGCAACAGAGACCTTATGGCCCATAAAACCTGAAATATTTACTCTCTGGTGCTTCAGAAAAAAGTTTGTCCATCCCTGATGTGGAGGAATGGTGGTATCTGGACAAGATGCCCCAGGGTGATGCTACTGAGCCATTTGACATAAACTAACTATTATTTTTCTGTGTT
This sequence comes from Microcebus murinus, assembly GCF_040939455.1. Taxonomy (NCBI): domain Eukaryota; kingdom Metazoa; phylum Chordata; class Mammalia; order Primates; family Cheirogaleidae; genus Microcebus; species Microcebus murinus. The sequence goes on along the minus strand of NC_134125.1, from coordinate 10,361,741 downwards.
GGTGGATTTATCATGCTGGGAAGAATAACATCCCTTTTTCTACCTGCCCATCTGCACATTCATCCACCCATTTATTTTTTCACTGAACATCCAGACACTGACCTAGGAGCTAAAGCTGAAGAAATGAACTAAGTCTAAGGGGCGGGTGGACAAGTGAATGGATCATTGCAATTCAGTGTGGCAGATGTTGGAAAGCAATCGGGGCTAATCCACACCATGGTTTCTGTGAATTAGAGAAAGGTCTTCCCACCCTAGAGCAGTCCAACCTTGGTGAATCAATGGATCCTCACCCCCCATTGGCCATTATGGCCTCACCATTTGCACAGTGCCCAACCTGTACAACCTTGTACGGCAGCCCAGAGAGTAGTCACTACAGTGAGAAAGGGAGGCCACATCAAGGAGGAAACCAGTGTAGAGGTGTCAAGTGAGGCTTCATGGAGGAGGAAATGGGAACTGAGTCCTGAAAGAGGAGTAGGGGGGGGGGAGGTACAAGGGCCAGGGGACAGGGAAGACCTTCTTAGGTAGAGAGAAGCATGTGAGTGGATGGAGTGTCAGGATGAAGACAGGAAGGGGGTGGGTGGTGATGCTGCAGAGAGCACCGTGTGGCTAAGGCATGAATTGCCCCAGGACTGATTCCAGACCACCATCCTCTGACTCCCCTTGGTTTCATATTTTGGTCATAACTCGAATCTGCTCCTTTCTCTCCATCCCTACCATCACCTCCTAGACTAGACCACGGAGATCCCCCACTTTGAAAACGGCCAAAGCCATCTCAGTGGCCCCCACAAGCACCTCCTCTGCTGTGCAGCCAGAAGCTCATTCTGAAATCAGTCCTGTGATGCTACTCCCCTGCTCTAGCACCTTCCATGGCTCCTCTGTGTCCACAGATCTAGAACAATCTCCTTAATGTTCTATCCAAGGGTGTTCCTGGGCCAATCTCTGCTTCTCTTTCCCCAAAATGCTTCCCCAGGGGCTCCTTTTTCCCCTCTATATCCTCATAAGTTAGAATTGTTGTTTTTTTTTTCTCCTTTCCCACAAATCAGCCAAGTAAACAGAGTGTGTGTGTAATATATACATTTATGTATAGAATATACATAAAATCTTCACGTAAACACTATATAGAGACTTCTTTTTATGTGTGAACATCATATACAGTGTTTACATATATAGAGAGAGTCTGCACATAGGGGGGTATAGCTAGAGCTACAGAAGTAGCTGTAGATATGAAGACTTCAAGCCACCTTGGTTCAGAGAAAGCCACCTAGAAACCTCCTGACTGTCTCCCAGCGTCTGCCTTTGACCTTCTGAGGTCTCAAATCAACAGCCAGAGGGATGCTATTATAACCTAAGTCAGATCACAGCGCTCCTCTGTGCACAAAACTCCCCGCATTCTCTGCCTCACTTGGAGTGGAGGCTAAAGTCCATTCGGTATTCCATAAGCTCTTCAGACCCCGGCAGGCCTTCTTTCTCCAAATTCATCTCTCACTGACCTCTCCCTTGTCTCCCACCTCCTCGCAGTTCCTCAGACATTCTGGGCATGTGCTCACCTCAGGGCCTTTGCACCGACTCCCCTCTCTTCCTAAAACACCCTCCCCGCAGATCTCTCTCTCTCTCATCTCCTTCTATCTAGACTTTATTCAAATGTTACTTTCTCATAGACATCTTCTTTTAGAACCCCATTTAAAATGGCAAACCACTCCCAACTCCTTAACTCCTTTCTTTTATGTTTCTTTGTTGCCCATTTAACATACTATACAATTTAATTATTATTCTTTTGAAATCCATTTCTATAGCTTTGAAAGCTCCATGGGAGCAAGCATGCATGTCTGTTTTGTTTACTGTAATATCCCCAGCAACCAGACTAAGCCATGGCACATAATAGGTGCTCAATTAATGCTTGGGAAAAAAAAAAGAGTGAATCACCTCTTTTATTGCAGTCAGCATACCTTTATTAATGCATCCATAGATCACTTTGATGTATTCGTTAACCATGCCACAGTATTAGTGTACACTAACGCTTTAGTTGTCTCAAACCTTAAAGTTTTTGTTTCTCTGTGTGTGCTACATGCCATTGTAATTGTAATGACTTAGGAAAAAATTTTCTGTGCTCCCAGAATCCAACGGTGCAGACAGGGTTGGCTCTAAGCCTCACCACCCCCTGGGTCTCCCAGAGACCCTCCTCTTGCCCCGGCTTGTTGACTTGCCACCTCCCTTTGGCTTTGCTGTAGTTTGTTTGACTTGGACTGTGCTTTCTCCCCTCTGTTTGCTGCCCGGGGCCTCTGGTTTGAAGTCTGCCGCCCAGTGGCCTCGACTCTGTCACCTCGCCTCCCGCCACCGGCCATGCTCCACACGCCACCAACACTTTGGCCAGGGCGAGGGGTCAGATGGCTTAATCATTGCAGGCCGACACCCAGCCCGGGTCAGCCCGATGGACGGCGGTATTGACAGTCTGGCTGACCCTTGCTCGACAGGCTGACACCCCCCGTGTTTCACAGGCCGACACGGGATGTGCATGGAAGAGACTATTAGGCCACCAAACAGCTAATTAAAGCAATGAAGAGACAAGAAGGCTAAGTGGCCCCTTTCTCCCTGGGGAGCCTGAGACCCTTGGTAGGAACCTGCATGTTTCCTTTCCCCCTGGAAACACGGTTCAATGGGACATTGGGAGAGGTCCCAGCAGCTCTCGGATTAGAAAAAAGAAATTCCAGACACTGGGTTCATCTCCCACTCTTGACCCAGCCCCCTCCCACCATTGTTTCAATTTTTAGGAGTTCAATATGAGAGTACAAAGTAGTGTCCCCAAAGCTCATCTCTCTGGGAGGAATGTTTGAATAGAGGCCACTTGGACTGTGGTGGCATCGATCATTACCACGTTTACTCATCTGTAAAATGGGCATATTAATGCTACCTCCCACATAAGATTGCTGTGAGGACTATATGATCTACCACACACAAAGTGCTTAGACTAAGGTCTGGGCACATAGATCTCCATGAAGGTAGAGATCACTGTTGTTATTATTCAACACATCTTTCTTGGATGCCTTCTGCATGTCAGACAACACTTAGAAGCAAGAGGTACAATGAGGACGAAGACGGAGACCTCAGCTTTTCCAATCTCGTGTTCTTCTTGAGGAGACAGATACATAGAAAGAGAATAAAATTAATAATAGAGGTCAACCGATATGCATTGTGGGTCTACTGTGTGCTGCTGCTGGTCTCAGGCCCTGAGACACTTCAGTGAACAACACGGACAAACTTCTTGCCCTCCAGGAGGTTATATTTTTAGCAGGGAGAGAGATATTCAGTAAGAAAAATACCTGGGTGAAATATAGATTATATTAGTAAGTGATAAGTACTATGGGGAAAGGATGGCAGGAACATGTAAAAGAATGAAAGGATTCTCTGGGCACAAAGAAAGAGGGTACTGGTCTTCCCTGGGAGGAGGGATCAGGAGCTTGTTCCTGGCCACCCAACTGATGCTCCTGCAGCTTCCTGACTCAGTGAGGGACCAGGAATCACTCGATCCATTGAATACAAGGGAGAGCTGGGAAAATGTGCACATTTCAGTGAAACACATTTCACCAAGACCTCCTGGGGATTTGTCAAATGATTCAGAAGCATAAAAGACATTAAGAACCTGAGTTTTAAAACAGGCCTGGGTTTGAGCCCCAGCTCTGTTACTTACTAATTGTAACTCTGGGAAAATCACGTCCCCTCTGTGAGCCTCAGTTTCTTCATCTGTAAAATGGAGATACAGTATGAGGACCTAGGGAGCTCATGTTTGTATACAACATCTTGTATCCAGTGAACACTCTGCAAATCGCAGTTGAATTTATTTTTCAGACTCATTGATTATTTAGAATTTCCAACAAATGTGCATGTAAGAATGTATATGTGTGCGTGTAAATGTACATATAACCATATCCAAAGGGGGTTATACATTTTATATGTATGTTTGATGGTGTTTATATGCATGTATGCATGTGTGCAAATGTGCATTGCTTGCATATGTATACGTGTATGTATATTGCATACGTATATGTGTATGTGTGCGAGCATTTAAAGTTTTATTCATCCAAAGATGATTATATATGTGGGTGTATGCATGTGGGTATATATATATATATATTGCATGCCTGTGTGTGTGTATGTATGTTATATGTGTATATTATATTATTATATTTATGCATAGGTATACAAGTGGAGGAGGTGTGCATATGCACAATCTCACAAAGGTGATTTTTTAATATATGTATATGTGTTCATGCATATGTACATGTATATATGTATGTATATTACACATACTCAAGTGTATGTGTATTATCTATGCATGCTATATGTGTGCATGCGTATGCACTGCATGTGGGCATGCATGTACACACACACACAAAATGCTTCCTTGAGCTATTTTTCTCACCGGGAGCAATGAAGAAATTAATTCCTTTCCAACTTACCTGGCACCAGCAGATATTCGGAATATATCCCCAGCTGTGGCAACCTGCCTGGCTGCACCCCAGAACCCAAGCTTGTCTGCCACAAGGCAAAGCCCTCTGAATCAGACAGCAGGAGACAGAATGGCTAACAACCTTTGCTGAGAATGGGTTAAAGTATCTGATGTTTGCAGCTCTGCAAGGTTACACTCGGCTGTCAGTCCTTCTTTCTCTCCCTCACTCTCTCACCCTTTCTTCCTGCCTCCCGATGAAAAATATGCTCCGGCTTAATAGAATTACTCCCAGAGCCATCAATGCAAACGCTGTTTCAGGGCAATCTCATTCGAACAAATGTATTTTTATTTGAACAGTGTTACTTGAAAAATTAAATCGTGGTATCTGTTCCCTTTTCCCTCCCCCCGGCCATCCGTGCGTCCCTCACAATGGGGAGGAGAAGCGAGCAGAGCAGAGCCGCACAGTTTTTAAATGAATTTGATCTGATTTAATGATTCCTCTCTGCATTAATTAACAGTGAAACCAGCCAATATGTTGTGTCAATCAGAGATGTATCCACAGGCATCCGTTTTATTTTTGGAATCGACTGAATGTACTGCTCTTCAGACGTTGTCTTTGGAAAGTTCACAGCTGGGTTAGAGAGGGACTGGTGGACACACGGGGACTGGATGTGTGTGTGTGTGTGTGTGTGTGTGTGTGTGTGTGTGTGTGCAGGTGTGTGCGCAGGTCTGTGTGGATTTTGGTACCAAAGAGACCTGGGTTCAAATCCCAGCTTGAGTACCCAATATAACTGCTTCACTCTGGGCAAGGCCACTTTTTTCCTCACTTTCCCCTTCTGTAAATTCGGAATAATAATTTTAACCACATCCCAGGGAGCTTGTGAAGGTGGAATGGCTGTAGGTGCCTGGGACGAGGCCAAGCAGGGGATTGGAGATCAAAGATGACGTCATTTCCTGCATTTCAGAAATCAGAGATTGGGTCCCAAGGCAGTGAGAAAACACCAGGAAATCAGGAAATAGCTCCCCACTTCCGGTGCCAGCCTATTTAAGAGACTTTGCACCCCAACTGTGTTACAGAGACAGCACCAGCTTCACAGCCTGCAACCTGTGCAACTGCCCAGAGCCGGTACTCCAAGGGGCTTCTCCTTTGGTGTGATGCCACCTTAAAACTACAGTCACTACCTTAAATTAATTCTTAATTCTATTAAATACTTAATAATTGTATCTTCGTGCTTGGGAAGTGCAGTTTGATGGGACAATGAGCAGAGGGATACATGTAATAGGCACCCCCACACAATACATCTTGTTTCTGCATTTGCATGTAACATTTGCAAAATCTGGGCTGAGTTTTTCAGAACAAGATACCCCACGTTTTCATCTCGCACCAGGTCCTGCAAACTATGCAGTCAGTCTTGTGCAGAGAGACTGGCCTTGGGTAATAATCTATTTTTAAAGGAAGCACTATTAAAAAAAAAAACAAAAAAAAAACAGTGCTATTAAAAAAAAATGATCACAAAGAAGATTAAAACATTGTTGAGCACCTACTATGTGTTGAGCATCATGCCCAAACATATCACATACACTTACGACTTGGAAGTTTTCAAAATGTTCCTATTTTGTAGATGAGGGAACTGAGGTTTGGAAGAATTAAGTAATGTGATTAGGATGTCATAGCTAGGAAAAGAGGGCTCCAGGTGAAGCCCTGTCTACCCATGAAACATGGACTCACCTTTTCCCTGTCTTTCCTTTTTTTTTCCTTCCCTCCTTCACTTCCCTCCATCCCGACTTCCCTCCTTTCCTTCTTCCCTTCCTTCCTTCCTACACAGAAGTCTTCACTAAGAGCTGGTTGCTCTAAAAGGAAGTGAAATCAACTGATTATAGTTTTAATGATTGCTCAGTTAATATTTCAAACATTTCTTCAGCAGGAGTCTGTACTTCCTGGGCTTGGACTATGAGCTAAGGGTCAGGCACCCTATGCCAATCCAAAATTATGAAAGAACCAGGTTTGATGAGTGGAAAACTGATGGATCTAATGCCAAAGATTCCCTAACTATTCAAGCAAAGAAAGCAGATGGTTGTGTTGAATGAAAGTTTTTTCTTTCTGATTTCAAATGAGGCACTATTGTCACTTAGTACATTTGAATACATACATTGAAAGGATTTTCTTGAAAGTGCACGTGGAATAATAACAAGGGTTTTTCGTTTGATCTTTGTGATCACTAGAACAATACCACCTCTCTCTATAATATTGTTGAAATCAAAACACCTTATGAGTTCCTTACAGCAACAACTGTTATGTTTTCTCTATAGAAGGATCAGGTTTTCAAAACACACTTCAGGAGACTGTACCCAGAAGAGACAAGAGAACAGGTACAGAATTTGAAGCTATAGAGTCTAGAAATAATTAACTTTCATTTAGCACCTACCAGGCACTTTAAAGTCTTTATCTCACTTAGTTTCGACAATAGCCATAGGTGGATCCTGTTAATACCCTCATTTAACTGATAAAGAGATGGAAACCCAAGGTCAGTAACCTGCCCACACAGCTAGAAAGAGGAGACACAAAACTCCCCACCCAGGTCTTTTGGACCCCAGAGCCAAATGTTCTGAACCACAACTCACTCTGAATTTACTCTTTGAAGGGAGCAAAGGATGGGTGTTTAGGAAGAAGAAGAAAGTGATGGAGGAAGCCTTTTCCTAACTAGCTAATTATTTTTTTTAAGTAAGGATATTATGGGGTTCAAACATTTTAGTTACATGGGCTACAAGCCAGGACTACAAGTGTATCCTTCCCCCAAACGGTGTGCTGCATTTCCATTAGCTGTGGGTTTATCCCCCACTCCCTTCACCCCCCTACCTGACTGGCACCCAGTGAGTATTACTACCATTTGAGCACCTTAGTGTTGATCACTTAGTACCAGTTTCATGGCAAGTACACGTGGTGCATGTTTTTCCATTCTTGTGATACCTCACTTCAAAAGATGGGCTCAAGCTCTATTGAGGATAATATAAAAGGTGCTAGTTTACCATTGTTTTTTTGTAGTTGAGTAGTAGTCCATGATGTACATATACCACATTTTATTAATCCACTCGTGCATTGGTGGCCACTTGGTCACCAATGTTTTCACATCTTTGCAATTGTTAATTGTGCTGCCATAAACATTCAAGTACAGATGTCTTTATTATAGAATATCTTTTCTCCTTTGGGTAGATGCCTGGTAGTGGGATTTCTGGATTAAATTGTATTTCTCTTTGTAGCTCTTTGAGATATCTCCAAATTACTTTCCATGGAGGTTGTACTAATTGGCAGTCCCACCAGCAGTGTAAGAGTGTTCCAATCTCTCCACATCCAAGCCAGCATTTCTTGTTTGGGGACTTTTTGATAAAGGCCATTCTCGCTAAAGTTAGGTGATATTTCATTGTGGTTTTGATTTGCATTTTCTCAATGATTAGAGATGTTAAGTACTTTTTTATGTTTGCTGGCCATTATTCTGTCTTCTTTTGAAGTTTCTGTTCATGTCCTTTGTCTATTTATTTATGGGGTTGTTCTTTTTTTTCCTTGTTAATTTTCTTAAGTTCTATATAGATTTTGTTATCAGCCCTTTATCAGATGTGTAGAAAGCAAATATTTTCTCCCATTCTGTAGGTTGTCTAGTCAAGCCAAAAATAAAATCAAAGATGCAACACCTTTCCCAAAGCATCAAAGAAAATAATATTTAGGAATACATTTAATGAAGGAAGTGAGAGACATATATAAGGAAAGCTGAGAAAATAAATTGTAGAAGATGTAAACAGACAGAAAACCCTACCATGATCATGGATTGGCAGAATCAATATTGTTAAAATGTCTATACTACCTAAAGTGATCTACAGAATTAATGTAATCCCTATCAAAATACCAACATCATTTTTCACAGATCTAGAAAATATAATTCTATGTTTTGTATGGAAGCAGAGAAGACCCCATATAGCAAAAGCAATCTTAAGCAAAAAGAACAAATTGGAGGGTATCAATCTACCAGAGTTCAAGCCATACTACAAGGCTATAGAAACTGAAACAGCATGGTACTGGCACAAGAACAGAGACATAGACCTTTGGAGCAGGACTGAGAACCCAGATATAAAACCATCCTCATATTGTCATCTAATCTTTGACAAAGCATACAAAAATATACATTTGGGAAAAGGATCTCTATTCAATAAATGGTGCTGGGCCATCTGAGGGATGGTCATGCTGGAAACTCAGACTTGTGGGGGAGGGGGGGAAGGGCATTTATTGAAACCTTAAAATCTGTACCCCCATAATATGCCGAAATAAAATAAATAAATAAATGGTGCTGGGAAAAGTGGATAACCACATGCAGGAGATTGAAACTAGATACCCACTTTTCACCTGTCACAAAAATCAACTCACGATGGATAACAGACTTAAACTTAGGCGTGAAACCTTAAGAATTCTGGAAGAAAATGTTGGGAAAACTCTTATAGACATCAGCCTAGGCAAAGAATTTATGAAGAAGACCCCCAAAGCACTCACAGCAAGTGATTGGTATATCAATGTATAACTCATCAAAGTCTAATAATTGCTCATGAACTAAACTACAGCCCATGGGCAAAACCCTGCTGCTCTCTGCTTTTATAAATAAAGTTTTACTAAAACACAACTATGCCCAATCACTTATTTGTTAGCTATGGCTGCTTTTGTGTTACAATGGCAGAGTTGAGTATTTGCAACAAGGACATCATGGGCCATAAAGCCCACGGGATTTATTAGCATGCCTGTTACTGAACACATTGGATGCCCCTGCTTTTCAGCCTCTCGTGGGGCTTTACATGCACATCCCTTAGAATTCACAGCATAACTCACCAAGGTGGGAATTATTATTCCATTCTGCAGGTGAAGAAACTGAGGCTTAAGGAAAGTTAAATAATGGGTCCAAGTTTAGAAATCAAGGAAATGGCAAAGCACAGATTCGTTCACGAACCAGCTGACCCCAAAATGCATGCCTGAAACCCCTGGTCTCACCAGTGTGCAAAGAGTCTCTCTGGGCAGCTGAGCAGTTGCCTCCCCAAGGAGAGGGGGCTTGTCAGTCTGCAAGGCTAGTGTCACTGAAACATGCCCGCCTCATCCTCCCCTGCAGGGCCCAGTGGCCACATAATACGAGCTGCCCCTTCCCTCCCGCTGCGGGGTCCCTCATCTCTCTCAGTCAGGCTGTTGTCAAGCAGGGGCGGCCATCCATCTTCATGGGAAGTGACCGCTCCCAGCAGGGTCCCACCTCCCCAGCCGCTGAACCAACAGAGCCCTGACAGGCATGATGCATTCTCCACGGGTCAGCGTCGCCGTCCAGGGCTGGGCTCCTGTGTAGGAAGTTCTGGAATCCAGAGGAGTGGTGACGAGGGAGACACCGGGCAGCTGTTTGTAACAGCGGGGCAAGGGCCGCTGCTGCGTAGGCACCTGCAGAGGCAATAGGAGGGAGGGAGAGCAGCCTGGCACAGTGGAGTTTCTCCTAATATAATAACAACAGCAATAATAATAATAATAATAGCAACCTCAGAGCCCTTATTGTGAGCCGGGCCAGGTGTCAGTGCTCTGCATGTGTTAACACTGATAGCTCACAGTGAGCCTATGAGGTAAGACGATATTATCCCCATGTTACAGATGAGAAGAGCGAGCTCAGTCCTATGTCCAAGGTCACATAGGTAGTAAATCGCGAATCAGAATGCCAGCTCAGGCAGCTGGCCCAGAACTGCCACCTTCTGCCACCTCTCCCAAGTCCAGCGGGTTCCTGTTGAGAATGAAATGAGCAGAGTGCAGCAGGTGGAAATCCTCATGCCCGACCTACGTTACATCTGCATTTTTTTTTTCTGCCTTCTCCGGAAGGGTCCTACTGCTTACAAGAATCCAACGGAAAGATCAAGCACCAAAATGGGTTACTATTTATTAAGATTTTGTTCGTTTGATCATTTATTCCACAAATATTTATTCAGCACCTACAATGTGCCACGCACTGTGCTGCATGCAAGGTGGGGGACGGGCAAGTTTCCCTGCTCTCGTGGAGCTAAAACCTAGTGGTGCAAACAGACATCAGACCAATGCTCAGTGCACAATTACAAAGTTGCAGGAGGAAAAGGGTGCGATGCTCTAAGCACCTGCAGCACGGGGAACACAAGAGGTGCCTGCAGAAGGGATACTGGTGCCGAGCTCTGAAGGATGTGCAGGAGTTTACTCAGAGAGGGAACAGCAACCCAGGCAGAAGGAACAGCATAGGCAAAGCCTCGTGTCTGAGGATATGCAGCATTCAAGGAACTGAAAGGTGGTCAGGGCAGCTGAGCAGGACCCCCAGGATATTGTAGGTCCTGGGAAGCACCTGGGCCTTTGTCTTGAAAACAATGGGGAGTCACTGAAGAGTTTTAAGCTGGCTGGTCAGAAGTGCAGAGCAGCAAATCCTCTTGGCTGCTAAGAGAAGCTTTGGTTTGGGTTTCGCAGTCCTATGCTAAGCAGTCGCCATCCACAGCTACTCCCACCAAGGAGGGTCAGGACAGGAATTCGGGGAAGGGCCAGAGAGACAGGAGGTAGGCAGAGAGGAGAGGGTAAGGCTGCCCGGACAGCCGCAGCAGGAGGGAGGAGGAGCGGGAGACCCATGCAGAGAGTGCTGGGCATGCTGCCCCAGTGACGGGGAAGAAAGAAATCTCGAGATCTCGTCCACCCCAGGCAGAGTGGTGCAAACTCTTCCTGCCCTGCCCAGCCCACTGCCCTCTGTTCCTGGGGGCTGAACTGGAGGGAGGCGGATTCTCAGGGCAGAGAAAGGCTGGCTGCACTTTCTTGAGTGCCCGCTCCCGTCTGGAGGGGAGAGAATGGGTAAAGAGACTCTTTAGCAGACCCGACAAACCCAGGGAGCAGGAATAGATGAAGCCTCACCCCCTAAAACAAACTGAGGGGCTTTAGGCAGCTGTCCCTAGACCCCCGCTGTGCCTGTGGAATGCTCCAGTGCCGGCTGGGATGGCAGTTGGGTTTCTGCATAGGAGATGGCTCCAGCCTCCCACTGCAACCCTGACTCTTCCATGAGCCCTCAGTGGCGCGGGGCAAACACAGCAACTGTGTCCCCAAGCCCCCTCCCACCTCCTGCCCCCATGGCCCTTTCCTTCCTAAGGCCAAGTGTTCACATCTTCACCCATAAATTAGGATTCTGCAGCACAGAGAGGTCGTAGAACTTAACTAAGGTCACTACAAAGCAAGATAGAATGGGGAGAAAAAGAGAAAGACCTTTTAAAATAAAAATCAACTATAGCACTTTCTGCTTTCTTGGGACAAAACAGTTTGTCTCTTGGGATAAGCAATACATGCTGGCAATTAATAATAATAAGTGTTCCAGTTACTACTGCTGCATAATAGTGGCATCCAATACTGATTTTATTTCTGCTCCCTCCTTCTGTGGATCAGAGATTTGGACAGGGCGCAATGCGAGCAGCTTGTCTCTGCCTCGCAATGTCTGAGGCCTCAGCTGGAAGATTTGGCAGCTGGGGGTGATCCAATGGCCAGAGGCTGGAATCATCTGGAGGTCTCTTCGCTCACGTGCCAGCCAGTTGATGCAGGCTGTTGGCTGCAATCTCATCCGGGATGTTGGCCAGAACATGTCCGTGAGGCTGCGATGTCTCCGTGTGGAATCTCCGTGTGGGCTAGTTTGGGCTTCCTCACAGCATGGCGTCTGGGCGCCAGGAGTGAGCAATCCAAGGAAACAAGGAGGAAGTACAAGACGCTTTTACGAACTAGCCTGAGCAGCCACAGAGCATCGCTTCTTTACACTGTTGATCAAAGCAGTCACAAAGGTCCACTCGAGTTCAAGGAGACATAGTCAGCACATGCACTATGGGATAGGAGATACTGTGACCCTCTTTGGAAAACGCCAAATGTCAAACAATCATAGCTAATCTCCCTGCTTTTTGAGCACAAACAACCCGCATCTCCATGCCGTGTAACCCTGTGCATTGTATCTGTAACCCTGCGCGTGGTATCCTGACTCCACCCCTGTCCCAAGCCCAAAGGCTGGACATACAGCCTGTGCTGGCCAGTGACAGTGGTTCATCCCTCTGGCAACAGTGATGGGGTCACAAATGGGCACATGAGCCAAACAGAGGCAATCGGAGTCCTTTCCTTGGAATTTACATCAAGACATTGGAGGAAGGGAGATGCTAAGGACATGGTTATGGGAATGTCTGTAGACACCTCTCCCTCAACCCCAGCCACACACAGAAGACCATTGTCAGAAGGTGAGTCTCTTGGAAAACCAAGATGCAGATGGAGGGGACGGAGAAAGATGCTTCAAGTCCTGGAGATCGAAGGGTGAGTGTCCCCAACAGCAGAGCAGACGGGAGGTGCCTTTCCCAGCCCAGCCTCAAAAGTCCAGACCATAACTTCGACCCTGTTCTGTCCATTTGAGGTGAGTCCCTAAGCCTGCCCCCATAGTCAAAGAGAGGGGATTTGCACTCCATTTCTTGAAGAGAAGTATATTAAGGAATTTGCAGACGTTTTATATCCACGACGTCTCCTGCTGCCCTTCCCTCAGACTGGGGCCAAGTTCTTACGTTCTTCCCAAGCCTGCTGGACCTTCGGAAGCAGCTGTGACCACAGAGCCCTGAGCAATGGGCTGAGTTATTCTTGATCGTCTTTTAGTGAGATGCGTAGAAATACTGCCTAGTCCTGACGAAGAGGGGGGGAGAACAGAAACCAGAGACAAGGTCCCTGTAGCCCATCCTTGCTCTTTCCAAGAAAGGGAATGAAAAAAGCTAGTGACCATCATAGAGATCTTTACAACACTCATTATCTTTCGTATCCAAACAGCCCTGTACGTTGGGCAAGGGAATATTGTCCTCGTGTCCCCAGCAGAGGTACCGAGGCTCAGACAAGAGGAGGAATTGCTTGTGGCAGCAGATACTCCGTGGAGTCTGGATTCCAAGTCCTGGCTCTTTAATTTTTTTTTGGGGGGGGGATGCATCCTCTTAGCTCCAACCTCGTGTGTCTCCATCCTGTGGGCTGTGCACAGCTCTTAGATCATATGGGAGAAGCCGGTCCTGCCCGTGAGGTTTACACCCATCTTAACTGCTCAATAAAACCTCATGAGACTTCCTCGAATCCAGAGAAGTTAAGTCCTGACACTTTAACAGCTCGTTCACGATACACAAACCAGATGGACCTGGGCCTTGAATCCATTTCACAGCATCAGGCAGCAATCACGTTAGGGGCTCTGCGCGCTGGCCGGGCACAGAACCCTGCTCTTTGTTCTGTCCCCAGACACCCCGGGGCAGGGGTGTAGGGTACCTATTTCCTGTCTTGCATCTGTTTATAAGTGTGCCACCAAAGAAGAGGGGCTGTCGTTCTTTCCTTCTGGATTTAAAATACACTTTCAGCTGTTCATGAACGGAGACAGGTAGGATTTTAGGAAACTGGCATCCTCTGAAGAAATTAACTGCGGGATGAGGTCTCTATAGTGACAGCTTTCATGTCGTAAAAGATAAAAGTGTAGCCTTTGGCTTTTCTGCTTCTAGGAGTGGAAGGGAGTGGTCAGATCCCAGACTCTGGGGTTGTATTAAATAAAAACCACAGTTCAAACTCCAGCTATGCCATTCACTGCTGATTTGGAGCAAATGACTTACACTCTGAGCTTTTTTGTTTCATTTGTAAGATGAGTATAGTAACACATGATGACATAAAGTTGCCAGGTATAGGGTAGGCGTGAGTATAACACGGCTGATGTGTAGTATGTGCTCAGTATGTGGTAGCAATTGAAGAGCCAAGAGCTCAGCCAGGCAGAGTTATTGGGAAAGACAAAAATAAACAGTTCTTCTAGGGGTCTTCAGTATGCTAACATACTCTGTGGGTTTTCCCAGTGGCCAAGGTGAGGGATACATAGGGTGTGTGTGTGTAGGGTGAGAAGTAGGCTTCCAACATATTTAATCACACAAGATGATAGAATGATGGATAGATAGATTGGTAGACAGGTAAATAGATGGAGGGATGTATGGATGGGTGGATGAATAGGTAGCTAGATAGAAAAACAGGTAGATAATATATTCCCTTAGAGCCTTCTTTGGCGTGTCACAGACCACCAGTATTTTTCAGAATTCAATTTGAGAGAATGAACACAAATGACTTTAGTTAACATAGTGCAACAAAACATATTTTAATAGTGCATTTCAAAATTGGTATTAACGGATCAACACTTAAGTGGACATATAGGAATAGCATTTATCGGGTGTTGGGCAGATGGGAGGGGGGAGGGAGGGCATGGGCAATATAACCTTAACATTTGTACCCCCATGATATGCTGAAATGAAAAAAAAAATTAAAAAATAGTGCATTTCAGCAGAAGAAATAGCTAATAAAAAATAAAAGGAAAATACAGAGTAGGGTTGGAGAAAATATTTCTAACATGTAAGATAATCTAAAAAAAAAAAATTGCCAAAATCTGTTTTAAAAAAAATCAACTTAGAAAGACAAAAAGCTGATAGAAATACATGGATAAAAGGCAGAAGTAATCAGTAAAGGTATGAAAAAATGCTCAGCCTCATTAGAAATAAGAGAAATGTGTACAAATGGAATAAGTCTATGGACAAACATTTTAAAGTGCTTATGACCATTGCTGGCATTGCTGGTGGAGGTTGAGTCACGTTTTCTGCTCCATCGCCGGCATCAGGAATAAACTTTTTGCCTCTTTTCAGACAGCAGTTATGTTCTACCTGGCAACATTCAACACTCTCTTTGCTCTGGCTGTGTCATTTCTAGAAATCTGTTCTAAAGAACTGTTTCTATTTAATATATGCACAGGGACATGAGAACTAGCAGTATATTGCAGCATTTTTGCACTAACAACATTTGGAAAGCAATCTGCAAGTAAATCAATTGAGGATTGGTTAAATGAATTATGGCATATCCATATTACGGAATGTGAAATAACTGTCTGAAAAATGAAAATGAAATATATGTACCGACATGGAAACATGCCCATGATGTTAACGGGAAAAAACTCAAATATCAGAACAATGCGTGTAGTATGTCTCCGTCTATGTTTAAACGTAAAAAATCATACAAGGACCGTTGTGTGTGTGTGTGTGTGTGTATGAATATGCATTCAGAAAAAAAATCTATTAAGATTTATTGCAAAATCTTAACACCACCTTTAGAAAGCAGAGCAGGATTTGCAGAGGGAAGTAAAGGAAATTTTTCTTTTTGACTTTCTCTTTTCTAGATTATTTGGATATTTTTTTTTAATTTACAGTGACCATGTAATAATTTTACAGAACAAAAGAGAAAAGAAAAGAAGCAAAAGCACTAAGCCTGCTGTCAGAGGGGAGTTTTATCATGGCAGAGCCTTCGTGGATGGCCTCGCGGGCAGACACAGCCTGTGCGTGGTCCCCTCAAAGGGGTCACGGGTCCACGCCAACAGGCAGAGCCGAACCCTCGCAGACCAGCAACATCCATCTTGGTCTCAAAATCAGGAAGTCACTTCCACCATCTCTCCCAATAACTCATCCCGGAGCTTAATAACCTTTCCTTGCAGGCAGTTCTTCCTCTCATCGCAGCTGAATCCTTCCTGCTGCCCTGTCTGCCCTAAGGAATGGGTCTCCTTTCTCCCCCCAGCCCTTTAGAGTTAAGGGCCGAGAGCGAGGGGCAGGGCAGGGATCACGTCGATATTTTCTGCAGTTTGTCACTTCTGCCCCCAGTGTGGTGCCAGCACCCCTGGAACCTTGGCACGGGAGCGACCGTGGCCATCTATTATGGCCGGAGACAGCCGAGGTTTCCGTCCACCGCAAAACTCCAGGGGGTCCCCAGGGACCCCTGGCCTGCCCATCCCCACGGCTGGACGCTGTGCTCTGCACAAACTCTGCCTCCCTGGCCTCTTTCCTGTCATATTTTATGCATCCTGATGGTCATTCAGGCCAAGATTTACGGAATTCATATCCTTTCGAGCTGGAGGAAAATGGGAAACCCAAGATTTACTAGCCCCCCAGGAAAAGCTAGGAAAAGGTGGGCCCAGGTGCTTAGAGGGGAATAGGGAAGCGAGCTGGGAGGCAGACAGGCATTTATTTGGTCATGGCCTCAGCAAGGTGGGGCCCAGGGCTCTGCCACGCCTGACAGCAAGCACGTTTCTTCCCGAGACTTCCCTCCCCTCAAACCTCCACTAGAGCATCGGGCGCAGGACTGGGAATTGGAAGTGACAAAATCCCAGTGAGATAGAGCTCACACTCTCCCTAAACTTGGGATTCCCAGAAGTGGATAAACAGGTACACTGATAATTCCAATCCAAGGCAAACACATTCCGCTTTCTCTTAGCACAGTGATGAAGTACATATGTAATACATCCGGAAACCAGTAAAATCCTCGGCATGTGGCTTACTGGTGGAGGTATTTAGACAAGTTATTTTAATCTTGTTGAGTCTCAGTTGCCTCATCTGTAAAGTGGGATTGATAACAGCCCTTTCTTTGTAGGAATTATGTGTATATTTGAGGAAATGAAGCATGTGTAGGACCATGAACCTCCCTGTCCAGGTTTAATTCATAGCACTGTGTCTTACCAGCTGTGTAACCTTAGGTAAATCGCTTAACTTTTCTGTGCCTCAGTTTCCACGCCTGGAAAATACAAATGATCATGGAAATGAGTTGACACACATAAAGTCCTCAGAATAGTGTCAGGAACGCAGTAAATATCACACGAGTTTGCAATTAGTATTAATTTCAATGAGTATATGTGAAAGATAAATCTGGATGTGTAAAGTCATGTCCAATAATTCCAGGACAAAGTCAAACCCTGGGGGTTAGGTCAGCATGGTGCATTGGGTTAATAGCTCAGACTTATTTAGTGGTGGCATAGACGAGCATAAAAATTTATCACAACTCATAGCATATGTGTGTGTGTTGCTCTCTCTATATATTAGGCTTCTATAAAAATAAAAACCTAATAATAATTTTAAAAGAAAAATAAGAAGACTGTAGGTTCTGTGGTCAGATTGCTTAGATAAGTATCTCAGATCCACCACTGACCCCCTATGTGACAACAGACAATTTACACAGACTCTGAGCCT
The DNA here is from genome assembly GCF_040939455.1 of Microcebus murinus. Lineage (NCBI taxonomy): Eukaryota > Metazoa > Chordata > Mammalia > Primates > Cheirogaleidae > Microcebus > Microcebus murinus. The sequence continues at coordinate 10,344,220 of NC_134125.1, read as the reverse complement.
CCCGCTCTGCAGCTGCAAAATAGAAATGATGGTAGTAAAAAGAGTAGGGGTTTAATGAGATAATAATACACATGAAGTTCTGAAGAGAGTGCCTGGGAAATGCTACACAATATTAAAATTTTAGTGGCCAAATTAGTGGAGCTGGAATCTTAGGTTTGCAACTAGCTCTGTCCCTTCCCGGTGGTGTGGCCTTGGGACAGCCATGTCACCTTTGTTAGCCTCATATTCCTGCCTTACCATATGCAGTAAGGTGGCCTAGTTTTCAGAGTTGTTACAAGGGTTAGGGAGAATACATGTAAAACTCCTTTGACATGCTCCCAGTCCATGGTAACTGATCACCATCATCACCACCTTCTTCTTCTTCTTCTTCTTCATCATCATCATCACCTACAACAGCATCATCTTTACCATCTATAACACCACCACCACCATCATCATCATCATCATCATCATCTACACAATCAGCGTCATCATTATTATCACTGGGCAGGAGGGAGTTAGTCCCATCATCATCATCATCATCTACACAATCAGCGTCATCATTATTATCACTGGGCAGGAGGGAGTTAGTCCCCAGGTTCAAGGTAAGAATACACTTCATCAAGATGGGACCAGGTGCAGATATGGAAGAATGAGGAGGCAATCCATTCTGTAGATGGATTGAAAGATCCCATCCCCTAGACTGCGTCATAATCCCGCATAATCCACCACCACTTCTTTGTCCTTCAGTCCCAAAATGACCCCAAGGAGAGAAAGCCGAGAGGAACGAGCGATTTGAACAGCCTTGAAACAGGGTGAGATGTGCTCCACCTCCTTTCTGCTCTATGGAACCCATGAGACCCATTCACTCGCTCAGCAGTGGAGCTGCCCTTCTCCAACTGGGAGGATTTAAGAGGTTCAGGTGCCACTGCTTGGTAACCCCATTATACACACACTCCGGGCTGAGAACCAGCTCAGCTTGCAGGATGCCTCAGAGAAGTCCAAGGAGATTAGATGTGCAGGCAGTAATTAGCTCTGAGATTACCTCTGAAGCAGTAAGAACAATTGATACTGTTATCCAGTGCTAAGAACAGTGCCTGTTATGCAGTAGGAACCCAGTAAATACTTGTTGAATAAATAAATGCTTTCAGCTTTCATTGATAGAGTGCTTATTGTATGCCAGACAATGTGCTAAGCATCTTACACACGTGATTTTTTGTAAGCCACACAACTAACCCATGAGTACCATCTTACAGGAAAGGAAATTGGGGCTCAGAGAGGTGAAGTCATATGTCCATAGTCACACAGCTTAAAAAAGGAGCACAGCTGGCCTCCAACCAGAGTGGAGACTGATTCCCAAGCTGGTACCCTTCCCATTTGCCTCACAGCCACTCAAGTGACTTCTACTTTGCAAGCCCATGTGCTGTCAGCCCACCACTCCCACCCCCGTGAACGCAGTACTCACCCAAGTGCTTGAACATGACCAGACTCTCAACAACTGCCTATTGAGTGAATGAACAAATGTCACCGACCATCTGCTGAAGTCTCCCTGGGAAAATACATCTTTTTTAACTTTCTAACAAGTTGAAGTGTCTTTCCTCCCCGGCTCCCTTGGGCCTCTTAAAACTTCAGGAGGATGCAGCAGTCCTCAGACATGGGAGCCAAAGATCGATGTGAGATTAACATCCCTAAGTTACAGAGAACGGTGGTTGTTTTTCCTCTTCTGCCTAGAGCTCCTGGATCTATAATGTTTTCTCGAAGTGACCCCATGACAAGGTCGCTCCGTGGGCCTCGTCTCCATTTTTGCACCTGGAAAGGACCGGGGTGTCACCTGCCCCATCTCCCTTCCAAGACTGTGTGAGGCTGAAGTCATAAAGTCAGCTAAGAGAGTAAGCTTGGTGTCGGAAGGCCACGATTTCAAATCCCAGCTCTGCCCTTTACCTGCCTTATGACCTATGACTCTTCCAGAGTCTCCATTTCTGTATCTCAAGAAGGAGAATGGTAAGATGCCAACATGTATGATGTTAATAACACATGCTTTATGGGCCTTTGCGACGCACTTGGGATGGTGTTAGGAATATACTATGTGTTAAATAAATGGAAACTGTTCCCACTCTTTGTTTTGTTCTAAGATGCCATGGATTTTTAAAAACTGCTTTCGTTCTACTGAGGAAAATAGGGAACTTGGCCGCCTTAGCTGTGCACAGAGGTTGTAAGACACAGCTTGGTTTCAGAAGGAACAGAACATGAAAAGCAGTATGCCTTGGCATTCAAGATAGAGGGCATTATTATTTTCATGATGAATGTGAATACACTTTGTCAATAATAATAAAATAAATAAACAAGGAAGGAAAAGAAAGTAAAACGGGAAGGTGGGCCTATTTACACACTTTGATAGGTCGTGAAGCCAAAGACTCAGAGAAGTCAATCACCTACCTCAGGACACCCAGCAAGTGACTCTCAGCTCTGACTTTCATTTTATTTTATTTCGTTTTGATTGTTTTGTTTTCCCTCATTTTGCTTTGTATCTTATTTTCTAACCATGTTTACAGTTGGCTCATGACTAAATCCCCTGCTCTAGAGGAATTGATACAACACCCTCCATAACTACCTGGTCCTAGGTTGAGGGACCTGTCCATTTTCCTCTGTGTGTGTGTGTGTGGCGATGCCCCACAGTTGGAAATGCTTGCCTGGAGAACTCTGTCAAAAGAGATTCTCCAGCTCATACCTGAGGTCAGTGGAGAAGGCTATCATTATCGATTAGTGATGTCTGCCGTGGACACTAAACGGGAGAGTGACGTTGAGTGCTATGGATTTGCTGTGTCTGAAGCAAACATCTGAGATCTACAGAGAGGCCCAGCTCACAAGAACTAAGGAGGCCTTTGAAGAACACCTGGCCCAACCCTTCCACCATGTACACGAGGAGACAGAGGCCCGGAGATGGTGAGCATCTTGTGGAAATGCAGAGGAGGGAGCGTCCAGAATCAGTTGAGCATCCTTCTCCTACACCACGACAGACTCACGAAGGGGTCGCTGGCCACGGGCGTTGGCCCATGTGAGGCTGCTCCATCAGCGATGGCCCGTTTACAGCCCACGGAGGCCTCTGCTTTCTGACTTGCGTGAGCTGGTCCCGCCGGCAGGCCCTGGCCACAGGAGGGTCCCTCAGGGGCAGTGAAGGCATTTCGCCCCAGGCAGAGGCTCCCGAAGGCACTCGCAGCCTCTCGGCTCCCACCTTCCACGGTTTGAATGTGTTTACTTTGTTCACAAAGTGGCTTCCTGTTTCGAAGAGGAATGAGATTTTTAAAGGGTTATAAATGTGATTCAAAAGGCTTTTTGGACATCAAATGGCTCATAAAAAATAGAACATTTCAATGATTTCAGCATAAATGAATGAAAACCATACGGTGTATGCCTCCTCCTCTTCTGTTGCACCAAAACGTTCTGGCAAGAGAGGAAAATAGAAGTGGCAAGTGATTTGGGCCTCACTGTATCTGAAACTTGGGTTTCCAAGGGCCAAAAATGGAGCTTTTATTGCAGCCCAGAGCATATTTGAGTAGAGAGGTTGCTTCACGTTGAACTAGCTGAAAAAATAAGGGAAAGTATTGCCATAGGCATTTTTTAAAACTCTGTTCTGCCTTGCTGATCTCACGAATATCACGGTGCATTCCCCTCAAGCAGAGTTTCTCACCCCTGGCACTGCTGACACATGGGGCTGGGTGCTTCTCTGTGGTGGGGGCTGTCCTGGGCCTTGTAGGAGGCTGAGCAGCATCCCTGGCCTCTACCCACTCGACGCCAGGAGTGCCCTCTCCCCGGCTGTGACAACCCAAAATGCTAACTGTTGTCCACCTCCCATTGAGAACAGCAGGTCTAGAGTCAGAATTCATTATTGCAGAGTGTTCTGGAGTCAATGATGTTGGGATGGATGTGAGAACACATGACCTTTAGGGAAAGAAAACAAAATCAAACTCTAATAGGAAAATTAAAACAAAGTACTCGAATGTGTGCATTTCTACGGAAGACATATGCAAATTATTTTTTGCAGTATTATGCCCTTTCATCCTTCAAAGTGATGTCGAGGGAGCCAACCCACAGCAATGTCTAAAACACAAGCAAGGGCCTGAAACTGGCTGCACGACAGTCACGCAGTCAAAGCAGTGGTGGTGAGATCCATGCACAGATCTTTACTCAAATCCCATCCTGAGCATAATTGCATTATGTTTATCCAAAAATCTAATCAGCTAGATGGACTGCTTAGATAAAAATCAACACATTGTACTCTGTGTGTGCGTGTGCGTGTGTGTGTGTGTGTGTGTTGAACGATAGGAGATAAAGTGACCACTGCCATCCTGGTAATCCTGAGACTCTGATTTTATTTTATTGTTTTACTTTTTTAAAAAATATTTTATTTTAGTTTTTAATTGACAACTTATAAACGTATGTATTCATGGCATACATAGTGATGTGTCTACTCATGTAAAGTATGGTGCTCAGATCATGGTAATCAGCATATCCATCATCTCAAACATTAATTTTTTTCTTTGTATTAGAAATATTTCTCGCCAGGCATCGTCATGTAAGTGACATCATCTTTAAACCCTGCATGGCAACCCCTGATGTACCGCTATGATGCCCAGAGAAGACGGGGAGACCCTGAAGTCCAACTGCTACCTTAGGATCGTCCAACTTTGGGATGATTATCCAAAATGCTTCATTGTGGGAGCAGACATCGTGGGCTCCAAGCAGGTGCAGCAGATCCGCATGCCCCTTCAAGGGAAGGCTGATGGGCAAGAACAGCATCATGCGCAAGGCCTACTGAGGGCATGGGAAAAACAACCCAGCTCTGGAGAAACTGTTGCCTCTTATGTGGGGGAGTGTGGGCTTCGTGTTGACCAAGGGGGAACCTCACGGAGATCAGGGACAAGAGAGCCACAGTTGGTGTAGAAGATTATAACATCTGAAGAATATGGCCCTAAATCCAAAATTCATTGAGGAAGCCAAATATAAGAATGATAACTTTCAGGAGTGAAGGAAGAGAGCAAAGAGAAAATGAGATACCCCTTTCCCTCCTCCAGGGGGGGATAGGCTGAGCCAAGAGACAATATCCATCCACTCTCAGAAACAGAGGATCTTCCCAAGGAAAAGAAGGGCATTATATTTTGAGAAAAAGGTCAATTCACCAAGAAGATGTAGCAGTTATAAACATGTGCACACCAAACAAAAAAAGCCCCAGAATACAGGGAGAAAACATTGGAAAAATTGAGGGAGGAATGAACAGTTCCACAATAACAATTGGACACTTCAATATCCTACTTCCAATAATGAATAAAACCCTCAACAGAAGATCAGTGAGAAATGGAGGACTTAATACCGTAAACCAAACATACCTAACAGCCGTAGACAGAACACTCCACTCAACAGAAGCAGGAGTGAACAGGACGCATTCTCCAGAATAGATCACCTGTTGGGCCACACAGAAGTCTCAATAAATGTAAAACTTTTGAAATCATACAAAAATATCTTCTATGGAATGAAGCTAGAAATTAATAACAGAAGGAAAATTCACAAATATGTGCAAATTAAACAGCACACTCAAAAAATGAATCTCAAGAGAAGTAAAAATCTTTAAGATGAATGAAAAGAAAAGCACAACATACCAAAACTTATGAAGTGCAGTGAAAGCAGTGTTTAGAGAGAATGTTAAACTGTAAATACCTACATTTAAAAAAATATCCAATTAATTACCAAATTTTACATCTTAAAGGTACTAGAAAAAGAAGAGCAAACATAATCAAAAGCTCACAAAAGAAGTGAAATAACAGCAGAAAGAGAAGAGATAAATAAAAGAGACTTGAAAAACGATAAAGAGAATTAACAAAACCAAAAGTTGGTTCTTTGGAAAGATCAACTATATTGGCAAATCTTTAGCTAGACTGAAAAAAAAAAGAAAGGAAAGTGAAAGATGCAAATAACTAAAATCAAAAATAAAAGTAGAAACATTACTATTCACCTTACAAAAAGGGATTATTAGAAAAATACTAGGAAGAATCATAGACCAACAAATTATGTAACCTAGATGAAGAATAAAACATCCTAGAAATACAAAAATGACCAAAACTGACTCAAGAAGAAATAGAAAACCTGAATAGATCTATAATAAAACAAGAGATTAAATTAGTTTTTAAAAAAATCAGATTATGGCTTCAATGGTTAATTTTACCAAACATTTAAATAAGAATTAACACCAATCCCTTTAAATAATAAAATACTCAGGAATAAATTGAACTGAGAGGTGAAAAACTTATACACCAAAAACTAAAAAATATCACTGAAGGATAGTAAAGAAGACCTAAATAAATACAAAGACATCCTGTGTTCATGAATTAGAAAACTTAATACTGTTATGATGAAAATGCTACCAAAAACAATCAACAGATTCAATATAATTCTTATCAGGATTTTAACAATCATTTTGCAGAAAGACAGAAGGTGATCTTGAAATTCATATGAAATTGCAAAGGACCCAAATTGCCAAAACAATATTGAAAAAGAAGAACAAACTTTAAAGACTCATACTTTTGGATTTCACAACTTACCACAAAGCTACAGTAATCAAAACTTAGGTACAGGCATAAGGATGGACATATAGCTAGAGCTATGGAATAGAATTAATGGTCCAGAAATAAATTCATATGTCTATGGCCAATGAATTGACACAAGGGAGTCATGAATAATAAATGGGCAAAGAATAATCTCTTTAACAAAAGGTTCTGAGACAACTGGGTATTCACATGTAAAAGAAAAAAGTTGGATTTCTACCTCACATCATATAAAAAATTAACATGAAATGGATTAGTGACCTAAATATAAAAGCTAAAACCATAAAATTATTAGAATAAAATATAGCAGTAAATTTTTATAACCTTTGATTTGGCAATGAATTCGTAGAGATGACACCAAAGCATGAACAATCAAAGAAAAAATAGGTAAATTGGACTTTATAAAAATTAACAACTTTTGATTCATATCCAGAATCTACAAGGAACTCAAAGCAAATCAGCAAGAAAAAAATAAAAATAATCCCATTAAAATGTGGAAAAATGGCATGAACAGAAATTTTTCAAAATAAGATATACAAATGGGCCAACAAATACAAGCAAAAATGTTTCACATTACTAATCATCAGGGAAATACAAATTAAAACCACAATAAGATGCCACCTTACCCAATCAGAATGGACACTATTAAAAAGTCAAAAAACTTACCTGCTGCTCAAAAAACTTACCTTCTTCTAAAAGAAAAAGAAACAAAAAGCCAAAACACAATAGGTATTGGCATGGATGTGGTGAAAAAAGGGAACACTTATACACTATAGATGGGAATGTAAATTAGTACAACCTCTACGGTAAACAGTACAGAGATTTCTCAGAGAACTGAAAGTAGATCTACCATCTGATTCAGCTGTCCCATTACTGGGGAATCTACCAAAAGGAAAGTAAGTCATTATATCAAAAAGACACTTGCACTCATATCTTTATCACAGCATAATTCACAATTGCAAAGATATGGAATCAACCTAACTGCCCAACAACCAGTGAGTGGGTAAAGAACATGTACCGTAGAATACTACTCAGCAATAAGAAAGAATGAAATAATGTCTTTTGCTGCAACTTGGCTAGAACTGGAGGCCATTATCCTAAGTGAAGTAACTTAGAAACTGAATACCTCATGTTCTCACTTATAAGTGATAGCTAAGCTCCATGTAAACGGGGGCACACAGACTGGTATAATGGACATTGGAATCTCAGAAATGGGGAGGCTAAGAGGGATGTAAGAGATGAAAAATTACCTATTGAGTACAACATACACTACTCGGGTAACAGGCACACTGAAAGTCCAGACTTTACCACTGCACAATTCATCTGTGCAGACAAAAACCACTTGTACCCCTAAATCTACTGAAATTTTCAAAATTAACAACTTTCGTGCATCAAAGAACATTATCAAGAAAGTGAAAAGACAGCATACAGAATGGGAGAAAATGTTTGCAGATCTTACGTATGAGAAGGGTCTGATGTCCAGAACTTACAAAAAACTCTTAACAACAAAAGACAAGCAACCCAATTTAAAAAGGAGCAAGTGACCTGAATAGACATTTCTCCAAAGAAGATACACAAATGGCCAATAAACACAGGAAAAGATGTTCATGTGGGTGTAAAATGGTGCAGTCATTATGGAAACCAGTTTGGCAGTTCCTCAAAAAGTTAAACACAGACTTAATATATGAACCAGCAGTTCCACTTGTAGGTATATATATACTCAAACGAATGGAAAACAGGTACTCAAACAAATTCCTGTACACAAATGTTCACAGCAACACTGGTCACATTAGCCAAAAAGTAGAAACAACCAAAAGTCCATCAACAAATGCATGGATAAATAAAATGTCATCCTGTATACAGTGGATATTCAGCCATATAAAGGAATGGAGCACTCATGCAACACAGAAGAACCTTAAAAACATTCTGCTAAGTAAGAGAAGTCAGATACAAAAGGAATTGGTAAATCCATAAAAACAGAAAGTAGATTGGTGTTTGTCAGGGGCTGTGGGGAGGGAAGAATAGGGGATGATGCTTAATGGGTACATGGTTTTCTTTTAGAGTAATGAGAATGTTTGGAAACTAGATAGAATTCGTGGTTGGACAGCACTGTGCATGTACTAAATGCCACTGAATTGTTGGTTTTTAAAATGGTTCATTTTATGTTATGTGAATTTCATGCCTCTGTGCGTGTATGTGCTTCAGAAAAAAATTTAAAACATTAGTTCTTGTTCCATATTTTCTAAAGATAAGAAATATTAAAACTCATAAGAATGTTTTCCAGGCAGAATGGCTCAAATTTGGAAATAATAATATTAATTTACGTGCTGCAGAATGCAAATTATAGTTACTTAGAAGGTTTACCTCAGTGCAGAATCAGTGAGAAACCAGCACAATTGGTCAACAAATGATTTCTGTTTTTCAGCATCTACTTGTTTTTAAATCCTAATAACAATAATAATAATAACAACATCAACTACAGCAATCTTTTGCTGAGTATCATCAGACGCTGAAATAGACATGTTGCATATATCGCAAAACTGAGCTCTCTCACCAAGTTGAAATTTGGCCCATTTGGCTGATGAGGGAACTGCTCTCAGGCAATTTCAAACCAAGATTCAATGTCTACATCCTAAGGAGAAAATCAAATTTACCATCAAGTATTACAAATGAGTGTAATGAGTTTCTGCCAGGAACTCTGCAAAAATTCAAGCAACTGCATTGCAATCTGACGTCAAACCCATCCCTATCTGTCCGATGATATTGTCGAAGGCAAAAACATCCTTTGTCCTGGAGCTTCAGTGTCTGATTAAGTAGCTTTTAGCCACCCACTGCTACTTAAATTCAAAATAATTAAAATTTAAAAGATAAAAATTCAGTTCGTCAGTTGCACTAGCCACATTTCAAGTGCTGAACAGTCACATATCATTAATGTCTATCATATTGGTCAGCTCAACTATAAAACATCTCCCTCACTGTAGAAAGTTTTAGTGGACAACATTGCCCAGAAATGTGCCTCCAAATTTCTAATGCTAGATTGACAATCATAATGGCCCTTCTCTTCTGATTAACTTCTCGTGTATTGGCAAACAATATGTGTGTGCATGCAAAGGTATGTACCTATCATGTTAAAAAAAGTTGGGCTCACAAACTGCCCTCGTCCATAGCAGCTCTGAACAGGCATGGCACGAATATGCCTGGCCCCGAGTTGATTTATCTCAATGTTTGGCTGAATTCCTCACATTTTGGTTCTCTTTGGTAACCTTTTCACCCCGTTCTTTTTTAAGGTGGCTGGCTGGCTGTTATAATTCATCATGAACGCATCTCACTCCGGGCCTGGCTCCCCTGACAAAAGGAACAGCCGGTCTCCAAGAGGTCAAAGGCAATTTTCTTCCTTCGTCTTTCTCAGTTTCCAGTGTAGATTTGTCACTCTGAGAAAGCATGAACTCTGGATTTGATGTACTTTAATTGATTTCACCCTCGACAAGTCAGGCTGCCCATCAGCTCTCTCCGTGGGCTCCCCTGAACTTTGCTTAAGACTCAGGTTTTCATCTGTCCCTGAAACCAAGCTGTCACCAAGCAATTTACTCCCCTCACCAGCTCTCAGGACTCATCTCATTTTCATTCCTGCAACTCTCCTGAGGGAAGAGGGAGAGACGTGCTATAGAACAAGGGAGAAATTGTAGATGAAGGAAAATCAGGACAGGAAAAATGAATGAGGAATGGGCGGGAAATCCTTATCGATTGTCACCTCTTTTTTTGGTGAATTTTTCTGACTGCTTTGTCCAAATTGTTAAAAAAAAAGTGAGATCAGAGAGAAGAATGGGTGGGTGAGTGGATGGATGGATAGATTGACGGATAGGTGGACGAATGTGTGCTTTAACTAAATAATGGGCAGGCATGCAGACAGACACGTAGATGAATGTATAAATAACTGAAAGAATGCCAGGCACAATCACTAAGAATTTGATTCGTCAACAGAACTTATTTTATATATATCTTGCTTGTGCCAGAAACTACGATAGGTACTTGAAGGATGAATAAACATATATAGTTCCTGTCACCAAAGAGCTCACACTCAAAAAGAAAAAGGGGCATATAGCATGAGAAATCACAGGATAGTTTATATAAAAGAGGTTTATTAATACAATATTGTGAGAAAACAGAGGGAGAGGTGAGTTTCAGAGACACCCATTCAAAGCCTAATAAATAATTAACTTTAAATGAATAAATTAACGCATATCAAAGTATTTTCTGAGAGCATAAACCCATGTTGCCTATCCAAGGATGTTACTAGGTCAAATTATAAAGCATGATATGTGGGTGCCCCTGGAGTTCCTTCTATTTTCCCCTCAACCAAGTGTGGGATCCAAGTGTGAAGAATGTGGGATCATGTTGACCTATATTTCCCTTCATGGAGGAACATTAAAGAGTAAGGGATTGGTTAAATATATTATATCTTCTTGGTAACTGTGTATTTTTAAAAGTTTTCCTAGATTAAGATACCTCATAGCAGAGAACTTAAGACATCAACAAAAGAATTATCTGAGAAACCAGAGTGATATGTTCAGTTTAGCCTTCAGTTTGATCTCTAGAAAACTAAAATACCTGGTTATCTAGAAATGGCTGATGATTTTCTAGAGGGTGTCTGGTGGTGGCGTTGACAAACGCAAGTCAATGGCAAGGACTCCATGGCTCCTGGTACAAAGAGGTGACTTCAGCATAAATCTCCAGGCGGACCAACTTGTTTTCTCACCAGCAATACCCGGAGTATAATTGTTGATTTGTTAGGTGATGGAAAGAACTTCCAGCACCTTATCCCTGAAGCCTGGAGAAGACACTCAACCAAACCTGGGTGCTGTCCATGGTTCTAGATGGATTCTGGCATGTTGTGAATTTCTAGCATGAAGGATGCAAAGAGTAACCGGGATGACAATAATCTCTTGTGCAAAGTTCTTCCAAAGAAACAATTTTAGATTGGCTACCAAAAGTGCCATAAAGGCTACCAAAATTTCCATACTCTTGACTTGGGGTATGAAGATAATCTTACTGAAAAGCAATGTAAGACTTCATTTAGTCTTGGATTCAAATCCCACCCTTACTATCTGTCTGAGCCTTAGTTTCCTCTTCCATCAAATACTACTTCTATAAGTAGTATAAATTACTACTATAAGAATTACCTGAAATAATGAGAGAAGCAGAGGATAATGGATACTTGATTATTCTAGAAGTTATACTTGGATATTTTTCCCTGGGAAATTGGAGGACTACTTTTTATATGTGTATATTTTTATGTAATTAGCATTGTATTCTTGGTTCAGGGAAAGACTTGCCTAAAGCAATAATGTTAGATATTAAAGATAAAAATCTAATGCAAAATTTAAAAAAAGACTGAATATGGTGGCAACAATCTGCATGGTTTTGAATTCTGATTGCCACATGTAACTTAGTGACCTTCCACCTTCTGTGTGTCATTTGTTTTAGTGATAAATGCAGATGTGATAATAATAGTACATACTTTATAAAGTTATTACAGGAGAATGAAACAAGTTAGCTTATGTAAAGAAACTTAGAACAGTGCTTAGCACCTATTAAGAATTCATCACGCGTTTGTTGTTGTTTGCTATTATTAGATTATTTCCACATTGTGGGTTATCATGTGTCTAGACACTTTTTTAAGGAGACCTGACTTTACTGAGAGTATTTATACCTTCATTTATTATCTCATCCACTCACTCAATTCCAAAAATATACACCAAAGACCCACTCTGCTTCCTAACCTTCTCAAACACAAATTTAGAGTCAAACATTTATATGGTGGGACTCATTGACAAAGATTACAAAGATTTACTGTATTAAAGATTGAATGTTTTTATTTAAGGACTCTTCCAACTTTATGTTCACAAACTGAGTTGAATTGAATGTGCTAAATGTATTGGCGCAGACTTGTTAAACTACCTTTAGTTTTGCTTATATTTTTGTTGTTTTTGTTTTATCTCTCTTTGAATTATTCTTATGGGCCCCATGTTTAGTAAGATATTGAGACTTTTAAAATTAAATAGAACAGGTAGTGTAATTTGAGTTTCTTTAATCTGGGCCAGAAACCCAGTAGGTATGTAGCATATCTATCTGGTGAACGCATGAATGAATACGTGCATGAATGATTTGAAATTGTTAGATTCCATATCTGTTTTTGTTATTAGTTTAAACATGCTATAAGTAGTAGAGCAGTGGAGGTGAAGAACTCAACAAAATTCTAAGCTGGCTTGAAAAAAGAGTGTGGAGGGGGTGCTAAATAATAATGCACCCCAATGTCTCCTTTATTGACTTCTTTATTTTCTGAGTCTCCAACTCAGGGGTTAATCCATCCAGTGTATTTGCTTTGGCCTCAAGAAGCAGTCCTACTTTCTGATACAGCCAAAGTCTGTCTGTCCATCAGCCATTCCATCTGTCTGCCTTTGCTTAAAAAGTGGCTTCCCTTAACTCAGGCCTTTTGTACTTTTTTCCATGAACTGGTCCTACATTTTGGAAGAAAGAATCTGGCTGAATATTTCCATATTTTTTGTTTTAAAAATATAAAATCATCCTGCTCATACAACTAGAATAGAAGTGCACTTCCACAAGACCCTGTGAGCCTATCTTAACTAGCTGTGTAGGTTCCCGAACTTGCTGAATCTGAGAGGGGCTGTCGTAAAGTCACAATCCAAGAACTGGTGGCAGTTTTCAGTGTGTCTTAATGTTGGGCTGCCTAGATACTTTTTAAAGCAGATTTATGCCACATTTTAAAAATCCATTATACTACATTATGGGCTTATTGTCCATCCAGATGATATTGATCAATTTCAGACTTCCAAAATCTGCATGTACTATTGTGCCATGTAATCAAAATTATTTATGTGTGTAGTATGTCCAGACATTTACAAAATTATAAATTGGAATTATTTATATGTGTCACAAGATATTTGATTGTTTCGAATGCCAATTTATACCACCACACATTGTCATTTTTTTCTCTTCTTATTCCATAAGTCCTTGCTGGTGGTGACTTAACTTTTCTCTACAGAAAATAACTTTTGAGACAACTCACAATCAGTATGTACTTGACAGATTACTTTAAAGTAACACATCTTGTGTTACCACCACTAGTCATTGAGTAGGTTCTTAGGGCAACTGTAGACAAAGGTGGCCCTAAGATAGTATCATACTGGGCATCAAAGATATTCAGCAAGCACAACCCGGATTCCCATAAAACTTCTACTAGGTGCTGCTTAAAACAAGAGGGACAGAGCTATGCTTTAAGGTTGCACAGTCCGTGTTTTTCTGATGTCTAAGGGCTTAAATCTCACGGTGACCTCGCTGTGGGAAAGAAAAGTCAAGATATCTCTAGTAAGCCTTCTGGTTTGGAGATGTATTGTTTAAATGGGAGCTCCTGCCCAAGATTAGCACAGCACCTGGCAAGTAGTAAGTGCTCAATAAAGGACAGCTATTATTTTTGTTCATAAACATGGTTAATACTGATAGACTTGGTGACTATAAATTAATTGTGCTTCCCCTGGTTATGGCTTTTATCAAAAAATAAGCCCTGCTCCCTATTTTGAAAAAACAAATTTTGGGTACAAGCAACCCCTAGCATAATGCTCGAATGTTTCAATTCCTACTTATTGCTCCAAGCATCTATTCATCAATTGCTTATTGAGCATTTACTGTGAACCAGATACCATATTCTGGGTGCTTGGAAAAGAGTAGTGAGCAAGATAAACAAGGTCTCTTTCCTCATGCAGCCAACATCTATGTCAGGGAAGCAGATAGGAAGCAAATAAGAAGACGAGAAAATAAAGTATCAGTTACGGATGTTTGTTAGGGCATAAAATAAAAAGAGGGATGTGGTAGATGGTGATGAGATAATGTGATTGAGTGGTCAGGAAAGACTCCATGCTCGCTTAGAGCTATAATTCTCAACATTTATTGGGTCTCTGTCATCTCCTTTAAAAATCTGATGGATTCAATGGACCTTCTCTCCAGAAAGAAATATATGCACGTAGGGCTCATGCACATTGCTCATGTTTTCATGAATCTCTGCTTTGGACATTCATTGATGTTTTATCTGTGGCTGTGACATTCTGGTAGCCAAAGCAGAAGTAAGAAATATTCACTTGCATATTGTTTTGGACCAAAACCCAAAGGACATCACTTCTCTGACTTGGAAAAAGCAATTGTCTGAATTCCCTATAGCTGGTACCTGCATGTTTAGACATAAAAGCACTTGGCCACGTCATCTCTAGCACAGGTTGCTTGCTCTCTACCAGAATTCCTGCTCCTTCTACTATAGTATAAAGTTGTGTTTAGGATGCCATTTCCCAGACAAGGACTACATTTACTTGCAAGTCCTCTCCCTTCTCGGGGGTCCAGTCGCCTGACTAATTCTTGCCAATGAAATGAAGGCAAACGCAATGCATGTCACTTCTGTACCAAGTCCTTTAAGAAGTTTTCACCTTGCTGTGGTTTCATCTCATGCCAGCTGAATGCAGGTGATTACAGGAACCCAGGGAGAGGCAAAGCCGCACAATGAAAGAAATCTGGATTCTGGAATCACTGCGTGAAGGAAAACTACCCACCAGTCTGGGTTGTTCATATTTATTGTATGAGCAAAAAGTGAACTTAAATGGTGTTAAGTCACTGACATTTAGCGTTACCCTCAATCAGTGGTTCCCAAAACATGGTCCCTGAACCGGCAGCATCAACATTACCTGGGCGCCTATAAGAAATGCAGATTCCTGGGACCCATTCCAGATGGACTAAATCTGAATCTCTGGAACAGGGTACCAGCATTTTCTGTTTTCACCAGCCTTCTAGGGGACTCAGGAGCCACTGCTCTAAATGCGTGCTACAGTGTTTACAAGTGAGAGTTATAGAGTTTGATTTCCAGGGTTCAGATCCTGGACCTACCACGCATGAGTTATGTGACCGTGGGCATGCTATGCAACTTATAGTGTCTCAGTGTGTTGCTAGGAATGGATGCAGAGGGATGGAGAGCAATAGCTCCTAATGTACTGGCTTCGACTTTAAGCATTAAAGGAGATTGTCCATGTAAAGGGCTTAGAATAGTGTCTGGCGCACAGCAAGCGCTCAAAAAAATTTAACTATAATTAACATTTATCGAATTGAGAGCCAAATATCAGTCTTGAAGTTTCCATAATGGGGTTTTTATGTCTCCCCTCTGCTTAAGGCTGTTCCAAGACAGGCTTGAGTCACGGGCACATCTGCCCTGGCAGGCATTCATTCTATTCAGCAAATGATCACCAAGGTCCTTCCATGTGCCAAGTGTCATGCTATGATCCAGATCTGCAAGAGAAAACAAAGCAGACTGGATCCCTGCCTGGTGACAGGCACCGACCTGGCAGACATCACTGTGGCCAGACAAGCAGGGACAGCAAACTGGACCCTGAGGGACTAAGACCAACAAGCTTTTTCATTGTACAGCAAACTTCTGGCTGATTTTCTTTTTTCATCCGTGCAAGAAGACAGCCTTTCTTTTCCCAACAGCCACCCTGTGTGTGTGCTAATCTTTGAATCTGCATTCTCCAAGCTGTTTTAAAATATGATGCTTGGTGATTAATCCAAAGGCAGTAAAAAGAAAAAATGCCCTGATGCCAGGTGTAAGCATATTTTTAAAAAGGAGGGGGTGCCTTGAAAACTAGCACCTGGGGGCGGCCAATTAAATCCCCCAGTGAACAATGCATGGGCAAATGGAGGGCTCGATGCCTCCACTTTGATTCTTGCTCAACTCTGATTGGCCACAGGTTCACAACTTCGTTTCATTTGACCAAATGGTACCCGTCACCCCATCATGAGGAATTGCACCTGCCCTTAAAGGAACCATAGCTGCCAGCTCCTCCTCTTACCCCCTTTGAATGCTCTTGATCAACTTTAATTCTTAAAACCCCAGACTCTGTCAGCTTGGATTCTCTACCATTTGATGGGCAAAGGGGTGTGTGCTCCAAGCAGCCCGCCAACTTTGCCATCACAGCTGCAATTCTGCACAGACAATGGGCTGCGGAAATGTAAGGAATTTTACAAAAGAGTCGCCCTAACCTCACATAGTCTGTGAACTCCAGTCCCTCCTGTTCTTTCACAGGAGATCCAATTTCTGTCTGACTCAATCTTTGTCAGGGCACGAGGACAACTGGCTGGTTTCATAGACTTCAACAGTCCCAGATGTATAGAGTGAGCAAGAAATGGACAAAAAGAAAAAAAAAAAAAATCTGTGCCCATGGCAGACATCAATAATCAATTATAGAACTTTCATCTCTTGTCTAGATCCAGTCTCCAAATTTGTGAGTGCTTAAGACAACCATCACTAATAAATCTTAGTGAACCATTTAGATTTATTTGCCATTCTGATCTAAGCCAGCCCCTTTATATAAAATAAAAACAAAGGGCTAGAAAAGATAAATGACCTACCCACCTTTAGACAGCATGCGTGAGTCACAGCTGAGACTAGAATTCAAATGTTCCTAATTCCCAGTCCTGTGCCCCTCCACGCCAAGAGTCTTTCATGCCCCTTGAAGTCTCTGGAGCTCTGATCCACCTCTCCAGATTAAATAGGCCTAAATAAATGACCCATGAAATGTTCCAGTGGCCAACTTTCATCTCCCACCAGTGTGCAAGATAAACGGTATATTAGTCAGCTATTGTCATAGTAATGCTGCATAACAAACCATCCTATGATCCAGGGACTAATAGCAACAAGCATTTATTCTTACATTCTTGAGTCTGCAATCAACTGTGTTTCAACTGATGTAGGCTTGGCTTAGCTGCATGACTCCACGTCTTCTGCATATGTGTTTTTTCTGGAGTCCTGGATAAGAGGGTAGTGACTACCTGAGTCATGCTTTTCTCATGGTGGATTAAGAGAGCTCAAGAGCAAAGCCAAAACATGCAAGCATGTTTAAGGACTCTGCTTACATCACGTCCCCTGACATCGCCCCGACCAAACAAGTCACATGACCAAGCCCAAACTTCACAGCATGGGGAAAATATTCTCAGCCCACTGTAGGAGAGGGAGGAAGTGAATATTTGCTAAACAATCATAAAAAATATAAAGAATTGTTTTTAAAGTGATAAAGAAACCTTTCAGTGAGGGTTGGGATAAACAGAAACCTATTTTTGACAGCAAGATTATACTGGGCTCTCACTAGAGAAAGTTGATATGCTTCCGAGCACCTAATTTAATCCCTGAGGAAGCTAAAGTGTGTATTGTGTTCGTGTTGGCTCGTGGGTTTTATTACTGATTCTCCTGCTTTAAAGAAAGCCTGACATGAAAATTCTCATCCAATGAAAGACGGATCATGAATATTTTAATGGCTAGACAGTGAACTCTGTAAGTCTTTCTTAATGCTGCTTTGCCCCTCCTGCTGTTTTGAAAATATATGGTTCTTCTGAAAGAAAGTGTTGGATAAATGATAAAAACTTGATGGCTAAGAGTATGGGTTTTGGAGAGAGAGAGAGAAAGAGAGAGGGAGCAAGCGAGCACCAGAGTCAAAGCTAAAGCCATTGCTTACTGGCCAGGTATACTTGGGCATTCGTATAACCTTTCCAACCTTCCGTTTTACCCTCTGTGGGATAGGGATTGCCATATCTTTCTTGCAGGTGCATGTGAAGATAATGTAAGGAAAGTGCCTGGCCAATGTTAGGCTCTCGGTGTATTCTAGCTTATATTTTTATTCAAAGACTCTCTTAAAATACTTTGACATTCAATGCACCTTAAGACACAGAGCAGAAAAAAATCCTCCTCCTCTCCCTTAAAGCCACTAGCAAGTTTCAAGTTCAAGAAGTGCATGATAAGGAAGACACGTCAGCTCATCAGCTCGTCACTCTACACGAGGCACAGCACCCGTTCCCAACTTCTTATCCCTCCCATGCCTCCGATTCTAAGAGAGGCAACGCCAGGTACTTCCTCTATCAGCCCCTCCTGCAGCCATACGTTATCCTGAGTCCCCGTGGCGTGACCTGAGTCACTTCACGGACAACGAGTTGTGAGAGGAAGCTTCCAGGGAAGACTTTACAGCCTGAACAATCAGACATCTCTCCCACCCTGGGGCCGGGATATGATACCAGGAGCTGAAGCAGACCCTTTACAGCCATGAGGTGAAGTCTGAGAGGATCACAGAGATGCTACCCAGATATCGTTCTGCCTTAAACCCATCCCAGCAGATGTCGACCTCCAGACCCCTTGTTGTGTGTGAGATAATTAAATGTCTTCCTGGCTTAACTCACTGTCCAATTTTCTGTTACTTGCAAATGAATGAATTCCCATTAGGTGCATTACCTGATGGATGCCTCATAAGATTAGCATGATCATCCTCATTTTTCAAGTAAAGAAACTGAAGTGAGTCAAAGAAGCTCTTCATTTGTTTAAGATCACCAATTTAAGAAGGAGAAGATCTAGAATTCCAAATTGGATTTGTGTGACTCCATTATAAGAAGCCTGCTACCTGGATGGCTACACTAATTACATTTCTTAGGGTCATGTACTAAGATGGCAGGTGGGAGAACAACTAGTACAATGCCTGAGACACAAAGATAATCTTGACCATGTACAAACAAGTGTTCATCATCTGAGTTTTACTAGGTAAAGGTAGGAGACTTACATCAAATATTGAGGAGGCGGAAGAGTAGATTCACTATTCCCCACCATATATTCATAAAGTGAATAATCCTCACCCTTTCTACTTGTATCACTTACTATTGCTATGCAACATAAATCCCTAAAACTTAGTGCCTTGAGATGACAACCATGTATTCATTTCTCATGAGTCTATGCAAAGACTGGGTGGTTGAGTTTATCTTGGCTAAGTTCAGCTGATTTTGGCTGGGCTGACTTTTTTTGAGTACTATCAGCTTGGGTGGGGTGGGGGTGAGGGCTTAGCCTGGGACTAGCTGATCTAGAATGGCCTCAGTTGGGACAACTGGGCTCTTCTCCATGAGTTTCTTACATGCTTATGGCAGGCTAGCCCATGTGAGTTCATGATATGGCGACAAGACTCTAAGAGTGGGCCAAGCAAGGAGAAATTAGTGTTTTCCAAGCCTTGGCTTGTATCACATCTGCTAAGAGCCAAGCAAATTACATGGCCAAACCCAGGATCAAGGTGTGCAGCAAAAAGGCTTTGCTATGAATGAGAGAGGAATTGTGGCCATCAAAGCAATGATTCTCCCATAAATCCCCATGATGGGTAAGTGAGAAGTAGCCGTGCCTACTATCTAGGCCTAAGTCACTGCTGGTCTTCCTTGGAGCAGGTCAAACTACAGAGAAGGGGCAGTAAGGAGGATTCCCTGAGAAGCCTGTTAGAGTAGGACAAGGAAGGGCTGTGACCCAGAAGACCTGAATCTTGAGTCCTGGTTCTGTCATACTCTTTCTCTGTGTGACCTGCAGGAGACACACCACTGTCTTCTTCTGGCTTGCAATTTCTCTCCTTGGAGAATGGTAGAGACAAACTTTCAGACGTCCACAACTAGAGGCCAGCAGGCTGGATCTGGCCTACACATTCGTTTTGTTTGGCTTGCCCAGCCTTCCATTAAAATGTAAAATATGATTTCAGATAAAAATCTGGAATTCTGACTTTGCTCAACAAACCCAGAAGGTTCAGCAAGGTTGGGTCAACCCTCCAGCATGGCAACAGTGGATGTGGCTGAGTGTGACTCCTCATTGCAGGACATGCAGTGACCTTTGCTCTCCAATTTACTACAGTCGCACTCTGCATTGTCTCCCAAACGCTAAGATTTTCCTTACACCTGGCTGGACTCACTCGGTTACATTTCCCTTCGGTCATTGCAGACATTTGAATTGGGGGTCCTGGACCAGAAAGTACAATAGCTGGGTACTGTGAGTCCAGGGTGTTTTTCTCCCATGCCCTGAGTCAACTCAGAAACTCTCCCAGCAATCCCCCTGACTCTAGGCCAGTGGCTCTTAACTCTATGGTGATTCAAATCCATTTGAAATTCTGATGAACACTCTGGGCATAACAATGTCTACATGAGCACATGCATGTGTAGATACACACACACACTCACACACACACAATATCACAGAGTGTTTTGTCTGTGAACCCCAACTAGTTTAGAAGGTGAAATTTGCCTGTCCTGCAGTCTATGGTGGACCCCAAGTTCTCTATCAAAATGTTCCCACCTTAGCCTTGTCTAGACGGTTTGGAGACCTACTGAGGACTCCAAAAAAGCAACCTCTCTGGCGAATTTCTTATACTCAGAGGTCACCGTCTGGTCCCAGGTCCCTCTCCGTTTCCCATGCACTCTTACAAAGAACACAGAGGAAAACAAGCGAGCTACAGCCAAGTGGCCCACGCTGAGAAAAGTGCAGAAGTCAGAGGGGGCCTGACCTTCCTGTGTAGGTAACAAATTGGATGCCATGTTTGCGCTGGGCCCCGGAGGGAGGGAAGGAAGGGGGGAAGTGGGGGGAGGGGGGCGGTGTGGGACGGAGCTGGGGTTGCCGGGGTCAGCAGACTTTGCTTTAGGCGTCCACACAGACGCTCCGTCCACCCCTGCCCAGGAAACAGCCCCTGCTGCAGGGCATGCGGAGGGGAGCAGCTGGGGGTCGGCGGAGGCCAAAGCTGCACACACAAGGGGGTGCTTGTGTGCTGGAGCGTGTGTGTCCGTGCCCAGCCAGGGGCAGGGAAAGCCGCTGAATAGAAATCTTTTAAGAGATCTCCAAGGACCTTCTGACCCAATCCCCAGTTCTTAAACATATAAGCTATAATTACTTTTTTCCCCCCTTTCTCTGCATGACCAGAAGGCAGTCTTGTTTTTGGTCACTAGGTACATAGTTTCTGGAGCTAAACTCCCTGAGTTCAATTCCCACCTGTGCTATTTAACTGCTGTGTGACTTAGGAAGGTAACTTAACCTCTAGGTGCCTCAGTTCCTCGTTTCAAAAGAAAGGAAGATGGTAATAATGACGTCCTCAAATATTCATGAGAACTCAGTAGGTTAACATGGGCGAAATGCTTAATACATGCAAGCTATACTTATTCATCCAAGAGGCACGCACAGAGTACCCCATACGTGATGTATTAATTTTCTTGAACCTCTACTGTGTGCAAAGCAATGTTCATTTTATATAAATCATATCATTTAATCTTCCTTCAAAGCCCTGGCAAGACAAATGCTTTTAGTTCCCATTTTACAGATGAGGAAACTGAGGTTCAAGGAAGCTGGGTCTCTTACCCAGGGTTCCCCCACCAACGGATGATAGAATCAGCCGGGTCCACCTCGTCCCAAAGCCCTGCTCCTAACTGATTGGCTACACTCTCCAGTTTGCCCTTGTATTCCAAACACCCAAGTCAATGCGTGGCTGGTTCCGCCCTTCTCCCTTTATTTGCTCTGTCCACTTTAATGTTTGTCCAGAGGCTGTCCCCAAAAGCCATGTGCTTCTTGCACGTGCACATCTCTTGCCCCCTTTCCGCTCCCTCGATCATGTCCCATCAGTCTTCATCCTCACCACCCAACTGCTGTCCATCTCTCCCTACCAGTTTCTCCTCGAAAGTAAGGCCCCAGATATTTCTCTGGTGCTGGAGGAAGCTCATTCTTTCTGGTTTAATTCGCCCCGGCTGGCCTTAATTGCTTTGTCCTGTTGTGAGAGGAGACCTCCCATGGTGACAGCCCAGAGGATGGGCTGGGGGGGGTGGGAGGGTGGGGGAGGAAGTCCGGGCCAGCTGGTGAGTGGAGAGTAGATTAGTCCAAGGCCAATGGGGCAACGGAAGTCGGGGTTCTCGGAGCCTGTGGCTCCAGACCCAGCGTTGGTTGTGACGTTTACGATTGAACTTGGGCAGGAGCATGTGTCTGGGGGCTGCCTTGGCCTCCCTGGCCCCTACCTTGAGTGTTTGGTCCTGCAGCTCATTAAGCAGTGACACTTAACACATCATCAAACTGCTTTACGGGCACAGCCCACACAGCTCCTGGCCCCTGTGGTCCGCAGGTTGTGGGGGACGCTGACCTCCCAGCAACTGAAGCTGGCGCTGGGTGGACACACAAGGGGTTCAAAAGCCCTCGTGGGAAAACCAGACCAAGGACTGGATTAGGACCCCTGACCTTTCACCCCCTGAAATGATAAAGACTAAGGTGCCAGGAGAACAGGGGTTCTGGGGCTGGTGTCGTGGAAAAAACATGGCATTTGATGTCGTGCGAACAAGGCTCAAATCCTGGATTTGCCATTTCCCATCAACTGTTGGACACAGGCAAGGGTTTTAACTTCTCTGACCCTCTGTTTCCTCAATAAGGCCAGCAACACCTACCCCAGAGGGCTGCTGCTAGGACTGGCATGAGATCTATAACGTGCTTAACAACAAAGAGTGGTTATCTGAATTATCCACTCTTATTTCCCCACTCTGTGCAGAGCAAAGATTTCAATGGAATTGGGCTGACAGCGATTAGTTTTTCCCCCACCCAAGCTGTATTTCAATATTACAAAAAATCACAATAAAAACAGGCAGAACAAAAGTAGAGTAGCTGTGAGTAAGCAAGTGTCTGCTGTAAGCCAGGTACATTCTCTCTCTGTCTCAATATGAATACAGATATAGACATATGATCTCATTGTGTTTTCACAACACCGTGAGGCATTTACAACAATTATTCCCATTTTGCAGATAAGGAAACTGGGGCTGAGAAGGAATATGTCCTTTGTCTCATGTCTCACGGTGGTAAAGCTGGAATGTAAACCCACATCTGTGGACTCTCAGTTTTTATTCTTTCCAACACTGGACAGGCCTTAGCAGGGGCGGGAGGGAGGGAAAGCAGGGAGGATCCCCCGGTGAATCAGGGGGGCTCCTATCCAATTCTCCTGTCCTGAGCTCTCAAGGGTCCATTTGAAGACTGATTATCCAGCCATTCTTCTGGAGCACCAACCGTATTCCTGGATCTTCTTGAAATAGTCCCACCTGAGAAGGACCTGCCTTCACAGTCGATGTGTAGTCATGAGGCAAGATTAATTCCTCATTAGTTCCATTTTGCATCTTAGGGATATCCATTAATACGAGCGACACCAAACTCATGGACTCCTGGGCCTCGCTTGCTCTGGGGGTGGGGAACCCAAGCTAAGAGTCCCCCCCCCAGATGTGAGCACAGGGGAAAAGCCTATGACAGGCTCTCATGGTGCATGGAGAAAAGACTCCAGGATGTTGAGCTCTTGCTTGCCCCCAGCCTCCCTCCCACCTCCCAGCCCCTTTTCGGTGTTTACTTAGTCCAGGGCTTAGCTCTATGAGCGTAAGCAATTCTCCTGGCCTGCCTAAAGGGCGAGTGTGTTTCATAGAGATACTGTGTTTATTTGCTGGGCTGCCAACACAAAGGACCACGAACTGGGTGGTGTAAACAACAGAAATGTGTCGTCTCACAGCTCTGGAGCCCAGAAGTCTGCGATCAACGCGTCTGCAGGGTTGTTCCTGATGAGGGCTGCGGAGGAAGGTCTGTTTCATTCCTCTCTCCTCGCTTCTGATGCTTCGCTGGCCAATGTTCAGGGTTCCTTGGCCTGTAGAAGCATCACCCTGATCTCTACCTTCATCTTTATATGATGTTTGCCTGTGTGTGCACCTGTCTCCAAATTTCCCCTTTTTATAAAGACACCAGTCATCGTGGCCCAAGGCACTCCCTGATGACCTCATTTTAACTTGATTTGCCAAATAAGATCACATTTTGAGTTACGAGGGGACCAGGGCTCTGACATAGGAATTTTTCGGGGTCTCAGCCCAACGCATAATAGACACCCATGACAGTAAGTGAGACAGGACGCACACAGGAATCTGAGAAATGGAATAACAGCGGCAGACACTGAGAGTTACCTGCTCAATTATCCATTCTGTTCTTTCCCCTTGCCAGCAGAACCCTGATTTTGCTCAAAGAGGCAATTTATTTATCCAACATATACCTAACAAGAACCTATTACGTCAAAGGATAAGTCGCCAAAGGGAACAGAAAATGTTCTTTATCCTCATGGGGAGAGACACACTTTAGAAGAAAAAAAGTAATGCTTGGAACACCAACTTGAATAGTACTCCCCAAAATGAATGCCTGCTCAGAATCTCAGAATTTACCCTTATTTGGAAATAGAGTCTGCTGAGGGAGGTAATGTCTGAAAAAAAACATTTGCTTTCCTGATAATAAAAGACAAACACAGCCGGCACAATCATTTTCCCATCCATCTTGCTTTCCTTTAACTTAGGCATATGTTTTGGTGCTTCAGCAGCCATTTTGTACCACGAGGCAACAAGCATTGGGATAGAAAGTCAATCCATTAAGCAAAGAAAGATAAAACATAGCCTTGCCTATGATGGCAACGCCAAGTAGCTGAACCAACATGAACAACCACAAACGTTCTAAATTTTTGTGATGTAAGGGAAATATGTATTTAAGCAACATATTAAGTTCCTTTTTACTTGCAGCTGAATACTTTCCTAATGGATACAACAGAAAATCAGATCTCAGAGAGTTAATAACCAGGGTCATTCAGAAGCCAAGAGAGCTCTCACTTGTTAATACTTGTTCCAAAGTTGGAATTTTGTGGTAAGATAGAGTTGAACAACTTAGGGGGGAAAAAGCTTTAATCACTGGAAATTACCAAGCAGATAAAATGAATTGTCATGACTAATAACTCAGGCTTGAAGTTGAGTTGGGTAAAATAAGAGAAAGATATGTGTGGGAAGAGGACAGTAGTAAATCATTACTCCCTTTCTCCAATAAATGTGACTGAGCCCTGTGATAAACAAATAGCCAACAGGAAAACAAAATTGTGCACTGAGATTTAACTCTTCCTTTGCGTATCTGCTGGAAAAAGCAAGATGCCTATATTGTATCCTATCAAATGATAGATTCCTTGAAACTGAAGTGATTTCCATTTTAGGACCTCAGTAACTGGTTCTGAACAGTCTGGGGTTTTGAACCCTTAGGTCAACCTGATGAAATCTATAGGCCCAATGCCTCAAGTCAATTCACAGAAAACACATGCATTAAAAAAAAAATTGTACGTGATTTTAGAGAGTTCATGGACCTCTGAAACACAAGGTCTAGGAGCATCAGATTAAACCTCTGGTTGTCAAAACACGAATATATCGTGAGATCAAAGAGAGCAAGGCAGGGGTTGTGGTGTGCTGGGTATGGTTTGGAAAACAAGATGGTAAGTTCGAAGTGGAACGTATTGAGTTGAAAGTGCAACGTGAACATGTTGCATGTTACCAGTACGACGTCCAGGTCCAAATTTCTAGCTTAGAAGGGCGTACAGGACTTCAAATTCAGAATCCTTTATTTCTTCCTTTGTTTCCCTCCTCCTTTGTCTCTCCAAGATTTCTTTTGTGCCCAGTATATGCCAGGCTGTGTGAACTATGCTTCAGATATTAAAAAAAAAATAATAGCACATGTATCATCGAGGAACTCACAGGCTCAGGTGAAAGCCGAAGGTGGGAAGAATGAGGAGAACCCCATGATGTAAAATATTAATAATAAGCATTATAACGGAAGACACCACGGTTTGGCGGTGACAATGTACACTAGACACAGCCTCAGTGAGGATTATGTGTATGAAAAAGTAAACAAAGACACCATTAATGCTGCAGAGGAGAAGTGAGGAAGGTATTGGCCTTCCTGTTTCTAGCAACAGCCCCTATTTTTGATCTATTAATATTTGATTCTGGAAGAACTAAGTGCGTCCTGGAGGCAAGAGATGGTGTGTGGTCCAAGGCTGGCCAATCAAAACATCAGACTCACCCGAGACCGGTGATTGGTTCAGGCCCAATCATGTGACTTAAGTCAGACCAATCAGAGTAGGTGAGACTGAATGCCGGCACCTTCGTGTGAACTTTTGGCAAAACAAACTCTCTCCTTCCCTCTGACCGGAAGTGAGGCAAATGTGAGGCTGGAGCTGCCCGGAAGCTCACCAACAGCAAAGGAAGACAAAGCGAGTGGGTGGCTGACCTAGTGTGAGACCAGGCTCTGCTTCAGGGGAAATCCAAAGACCTACACACCATTTTTGCCAGTCTGAATCCAGTGAAAATTGTCCGTCTGCATCTTACACCCATCAGAGTCCTGATGATGATGTCCCAGATTATGAGTCAAAATACACCAGATTGTGAGAGAGATGCCCGAAGCACTTGAAGTCAGTAGAACTATGTTCCAGTGAGGAGGAGGACATCAATATCCTTATTATCCAGAAACTTCTCCACCCAAGGCAGAAGTAGAGCAGGCGCCGCCTTTGATCTGCAATGCTGGGTTAGCAGAAACGCCCCGCCCTTCCCTAGCGAAGAGGGTCTGGGGTGTCAACAGAGAAAGGGGAGACGCCTGGAACTCTCCAGCAATTGACTCTCCACCGTGTGAGGAGCAGAAACCATGGATCTTGTGAAAGGTCCCATTTTATTTTCTCATAAATGTTGCAGGCTCCCTGCTCCATATATTGCTGTTAATAAATTATACCCCACCTCTCTTTTAAGGCCCTTTTGTTATAAGTCAAGCTCCCAGTTCCATTAACTCTCCATTACTCGAACACTTCATTATGACTTTTTTTTTTCCTTGCAAGCTGAGAGCATGGCTCCTGACACCCTCAGCCAGGCAGGAGGCAGAGATCAAAATGGCCCATTAAGTTCCTGTGGCCAATGCACAGTTTTGTTTTTTGTTTTTTTTTTCCCAGAGTCTATTTTCTGCTGCTTTTAAAATAATGGACTCAAATGTTTCCCTTCTCTAACAAACTCCCCAGTAGCGTGCCAAGGACAGAGCCAGAGACAGGGAGGCTAGAGTAGCACGAAATGCAATTCCTTCTTTACTTTCTCCATTTCCCCCTACCAGAGAGGAAAGTTTAATCCTCGTTAAGGCAGGGCCACTCTTTTGGTTCATTGTCTGAAATTCACAATCCAGGTCATTGTAAATAATGCTCTCCAGCTCTACCTGTTGGTCGCAACGTGTGATAGTAAGATGCTCTTCCTGTTGGTCTACTTCAGGGGAAATCCAAAGACCTACACACCATTTTTGCCAGTATATATGCTCTACCTGTTGTATATAATGCTCTACCTGTTGGTCACAACATGTAATAGTAAGATGTCGAAGAGGGAATGCGGGCCTTGGAGGGATGGGAAAGACAGCCCTTCATGTGTCTCCCAAAGCCAGGTGCTCAATGCTGTGCTTCCAAAATGTCACCTTCTATGTTTTGTTTCTGATGGCTTCCTTGGGGAACATAAGTCAAACCACAGGGAATGGAGCAATTCGCAAAATATAGAAAGAAAGACAACCTAGGCATGTGACATCGGCACATGCTTCCTACGTAAAATGCACGTAAAACAGATATGCACTACACAGCTAGCATCCATGGCTGTGTGCTTCACATCCGTGACATCATTTAACCTTCCTATCAACGCTGTGAAGAACTAATTCTACCCATCTTCCAGAAAAAGAAGCCAGGTCACAGAAAGGATAAGTTACTCACCCAAGACCACCCAGATGTTAAGTATTATGGTCCGGTTGTGGCTTTGAGCATCTACTTCAAGAGCTCATGCTTGTAAACATATGACTCAGCTACTTCTTAAATGTTCACTTAAACTGAAGCTGAAATGCACATGGTCACATACTCGCATTCACTATACTCATCGTGCACTTAGACAAATATTAAACACCTGTGACCTCATTGCTAACGCATGATCTTGGGTACGCTTCACCTTCAGCTTGGCTGCAATGCTCCCAACCTAAAATAGCATTAAAATAAGTCCTTTTATTTGGATAAGGCTTGACCATTTACAAAGCACTTTCACATGCATTAACTCATCAGCACTGAATTCGCTGACAGGGCCAAGATGAGAAATGGACAAGGGAAGTCTAATACATCATTGACCAAAATAATAATTTGGCCTTTTAGATAGAGATTTCCATCCAAAGATAAATTACATCTTTTAGGCACATACAGGCAAGATCAATAGCCATATAATCTTCATACTGGAAGGGATCTTAGAAATGACTGTCTCAGCTTGGGCTGCGATAACCATCAACTAGGTGGCTTAAATGACAGAAATTTATGTCTCATAGTTCTAAAGTCTGGATGTCCAATGTCACAGCTCCAGCCTGGTTGGGTTCTGGTGAGGGACCTCTTTTGGCTTGCAGAGGATGGACTCTTGATGTATCTTCACATGGTGGAGAAAGAGAGCTCTGGTCTCTTTTTGTTTGTTTGCTTTGAGACAGAGTCTCGCTTTGTTGCCCAGGCTACCGTGAGTGCCATGGCGTCAGCCTAGCTCACAGCAACCTCAAACTCCTGGGCTCGAGCGATCCTCCTGCCTCAGCCTCCCGAGTAGCTGGGACTACAGGCATGCGCCACCATGCCCGGCTCATTTTTTCTATATATTTTTAGTTGGCCAATTAATTTTCTTTCTATTTATAGTAGAGAGGGGGGTCTCGCTCTTGCTCAGGCTGGTTTTGAACTCCTGACCTTGAGCAATCCGCCCACCTCGGCCTCCCAGAGTGCTAGGATTACAGGTGTGAGCCACCGCGCCCGGCCTCTTTTCTTTATATAAGGATACTAATCCCATCATGGGGGCCTCATCCCTACAACCTCATCTAAATCTAATTACCTCCTGGAGGCCCCATCTCCAAATATCATCACATTGGTGGTTGAGGTTTCCACTTATCAGTGTTGGGGAGTTACAAACATGCAGTCCATAACATTGAATTAGTCCAGGCCCTTGACTTTCTTTTTTTCCCCCAAAGCTAAGAGATAAGAGGGGCTACTGACCTTCCCAGTGGGAGAACGGAAGCCCCAGAGGAGGTATGACTCTCTGAAAATCACAAAGTTTCTTAAGGGCAGAGTTGGCTGTTTGAGTAAGGCATTCTCTTCTCAGCCAGGAAGCCCACAGTCTATGACTGCAGTCTTTGCTATAGGACAATTAAAATTCAGGCTATAACTTTGAACAACTTTCTTTATTTTATTTGAAAAATAACTTTGAACAATTTTTTTTATTTCTCTAGTTCTCAGGTCCTCTATGTATAAAATGAAAAGATTGAATGTTCTAAGTATTATCCATGAAATACTAGTTTCATGGGAAGCAGATAGGCATTTTGTCCAAAAGTGCTCCATCATCAAAGATATTTGAAAAATGGTACCTCATTCAGAGTGAAGAAGGTTTCCTGGCTGCAGGATTTGTTAGCACCTTTAATGTGCTGAAGTCACTTTTTGTTTTCTAAAATGATGATATGGAGTATTTTCCAAATTTGTTTGACAAATCTATGGAATCAATGTCTTGTATGTTATCTTGAGGGATTAGAGTAGTATAAAATTTATGTAAAAATAAAAAAAAAACTGGCTGAGATGAATTTTGAAGCCTCTTCCAGCTCTAATATTTTATAATTTTACCATTTTGAGTGTTTTATCCTTTTCTTCATTTTATTAAGATATTTTTAGTTTCCTAGGGCTGGTGTAATTAAGAATCACAAACTGGGTAGCTTAAAACAACGGAAATATCTTGTCTCACAGTTCTGGAGACTAGAATCCAAGACCAAGATGTTACAGCACTTAGAAACCTCTGAAACTTGTAGGGGGGGGGATCTGTTAGAGAACATCAAGCAGGGTCACTCCCATTTCTGCTGCTGTCATCATATGGTATTTTCTCTGCTATCTCGTCTCCCTGTCCCTTTTCCTTTTCTAATATTAGACACCAATCATCTTGGATGAAGTGCCCACCCTACTCCAGTATGATCCCATCTTAACTGATTACATCTGCAATGGCCCTATTTCCAAATAAGGTCACATTCCGAGGTACCCTGGGTTAGGACTTTAGTCACTTCAATATATCTTTTGTGGGAGGGTGGGGGGAAGTGACACGATCCAACCCATAATGTGTTGGACCCATACCTCCTTGGAGGTAAGAAGAGAGAGATGAAATAGATTTCCCAACCTCAAAGAAATAAGGATTAAAAAAAAAATCACACAACTGGTTGGCCACCTTGTAATCTATGGTCTAACAACTAATTGGATTTCTGCGTGGTCAATTTGATTGATCGGTAAAGTCAACAGTCAAGATGGTACTTCCAAAACTCAGTGGAAATCAAGCAGTGGTGTGGGGGAGGATGGGAGGAGCAAAAGAACCTACCTAATGGGTACAGTGAACACTATCTGGGTGATGGGCACACTTACAGCCTGACTCAAGCATTACAAAAGCCATGCATTTAAAAAAAATTTGTACCCCCATAATATTTTGAAAAGAGAAAATTGTATTTCCAACAATTTACTTCTCACATGCTCCCAACACCCCTACACACACACACACACACACACACACACACACACACACACACACAGCCCATTTTGTTTTAACTTTCTTGAAAACTGGGCCAAACAAGCTAAACCAGCAGATGGAATGGTGGGAGGGGTTCAGCTCCTTTGATGGTCAGAAGTGTGAGCCATGCGTGGTTCGTTTTGGTGGTGTTCTAACGCCGGCCACCAGCCTTTGGGGCAGGCCACGTCTATACACAGCCCAAACTGACATGTCTTTGTCTAGCTCTGGTGAGGTTTCTTTGGTCAAATTAGTGGTCGCTTTTGGTGCCTTTAATCATCTTGCTTCTGATCTCGATATTGCCCAAGCAACTGACCAGCCTGGTTCATTCACACTAACACCCAGTTAAAAATAAGTCAACCACACAATCTGTGTGGTGTTGTGTAGGCAAAAGAAAATAACAAAGCCCTGAATTTTACATGCGGCTTCTTTTTTTCCCCTCTCTCTCTCTCTTTCCTCTCTCGACCAGTTGTGTAGATATAACCGCAGGAGAATTGCCGGTCTTGGTGATGGGGTGTTGGAGACCAAAGCGCACGACCTCATTGATTCACTTCGTTGTTGATTCAAATAAGAATATCCTGGGAGCTACATATGCTCTTCAATAACCCGGGTCTGGGTGGGGCAGGAATGGGGCTGGGGGAGAAACGGGAGATTAAATGACATTGAAGTCAGTTTCCCTCCCAGGCTGGGGAATTCTAGGATTCTTCAAACCTCAAAAAATGGAATTGCTGTTCTCTCCAGTCCTGGGGTGGCTGGAGTCCAAGCTCCTTGCAGCCAAAGGCGAAAACGTGGCTTTACTTCGGAGAATTCAAATGTGGCTTTGCTTTCAAGAATTTGGCCCCAGCATGACGGGGATCTGGTGAATCACTTGGAAAATCAAAAACTGAGAGTTCTAGGAGGCCTACGGATCCCACCCAGGCCCATGGCAACCTGGCCTACCCGGCCGAGCTCTGCACCCGAGGATGTCTGCTTGGCCTTCCAGATGCCTCACCTTAGGGAGAAAAGCTTTAGTCATTTTGTGCAAGGCTCAGAGCTCCTTTGTACTCATTCCTTTTCCCCACTGCAACCTTGAGACTCAGTGACGAGGCCACAGCTGTTTATGTGCTTAACTTTACTTGGGATTTTTACTTAAGTTACTCGGGATTTTTTTTTTCTTCCTGAGGCCCTGATTCTTGCTTGGCCCGCTGTGGTGTGCTAACTTCTCCAAACTTCCCCAGATCTCTCCAAACACGTGCCAGAGACCCACGTGATGGCCCAGAACACCAAGGAAATTAGAACCCTGGATGGAAAACAAGGGTTTTCATGTAGGTTTACTAAAAATAAAATAAAATTAAAAATTCCAACGATGACTTTGAAAAACAGCTGCAAGTTTCCTGATCAAAACATAGCCTTCTGGGGTTATTTCCAGGCCAGGCTGCCTGCCAAAGGCTGTGATGAATTCTAGGTTCCATATGGTGTGTCCCATATAAAGGAGATTTGGCACCAGTGAATTCCAAACTCCAACCTGCAGCTCCAAGGCCTGCCCTACTGGAGGTGAGGGTTTGTGAAGATTGGGTTCCAAGACCGTTTTGGACCAGGGACCTTTCTTCAATTCTGAAGGATTCCCACACAGACCTCTCACTTCTACTGTAGCCTAGTGACAGGGCCCTGGGCTTTGGAAGCCTGGGTCACCAAGAGCAAATCCTTGCTCTTTCACTTCCGGGCAATAAATGTTCCAGACAAGAGGTTTGACCTCTCTGAATGTCAGTTGCTGCATCTCTAAGAGGAAAGCTATCAAACCTGTCCATGGGGACGTGTGAATTGATGGATAATCTCATGAAAGTGCCTAGTACTGTATCTGAGATATATATATATATAATAGATGCTTAAAATCTGGTACCTTTCCTTATTATTACAGCCCTCCCATTTTTCCCCAGTGAGATACGGAGCCAACTGTCAGCGCAGCGCATCCGACCCAGGCACTGAGGTCTCTAGAAGTCAAGGGCAGCCTCTGAGAAATCAACGTTCCACTCCAGAAGGATTCCTTGAGCACTTCCTTTGTGCCAAGCCCCATTCAAGGCCCTGGAGTGGCAGAAATGAGCCAGACACAGAGCCTGTTCCCAAGGAGTCCATGTGACAAGGGAAATGTGTACGTTATTATCTAAGGAAGCACATTTCCTCTCTCTCTCTCTCTCTCTCTCTCTCTCTCTCTCTCGCTCTCGCTCTCGCTCTCGCTCTCACTCTCGCTCTCTTTCTTCTTCTGTCTCTCATTCTGCTGTGTCCCTTTTGCCATTAAGTCAAAGCCACAGAGTAACGGCCCCAGAGTAGGGAAAGGCGGCTGCCACCGACAGCAAAGAACTCAACAGAGTAAGGGCAGAGGAGGAAGTGATGATTGTATAAGGGGAGCTCTTGCTAGGCAAGAACGGGAGAAGAAGGTGTGCTCAGGGCTGCATGGCCAGGGATGGAGGAGTCTTTGGTCAACGCCCAGCAGCGCTGTGCAGCCTGCGACAGGAGTTGGGGGAGCTAGAGTCATCCGTATGGGTTTGGAGGGTCTCACCGCCTCTGGGTGGTGGCCCTCCTTCCCTGGGGTGGGGGCTGCGAGTCACTCGGGGGCACCTAGGAGCGTGGATTGAGAAGGGACCCTTGGTTCCCTGGGGGTCTAAGGAATATGGACATTCCCGTGCATCCCCATGCCAAGAAGCTGGAAAACCAGGAGGGGCCTGGGATCAGACTGTGGGAGACCTTCAACCAGGGAAAGTGTCAAGGGCAGGGCACGAGGGGCACCAGCCTGGCACCAGGCTGGCAGGCGCTCGAGCTCACCACACCGGTTCGCCAGCCTCCCACGGCAGAGCGCAGTGAAGACTTAACGAGGGGCTTGTCACCCTCAAAGAGAGCACGTCGCCTTTCCCCACACCCAGAGGCCCCCTTGGAAATGAGGCCCGGCAGCAGGGACACCTTAGGAAAGGAGACGCGGCCCCGGCCAGGACTTTGAATTCTGAACCGGCTGACTATTTACTAAAGAGATCATTACCTCCAACTGGCAAATTTAATTTTTTATGCCATTAATGGAAATGGACACTCCGGGGCAAAATGAAATTACTTATAAAAAAAAAAAAGGAAGAAAATGGCGTTTTGGTTTTTAAATTCTTCAGGGTGCATCTGAACCGCAGTGCATGAAAATTTAACTCCCTGCACGTGAGCTGCTCACGGTCGGCGCCAGGTGAGCAGGCGGAGGGCTAAGAGGGAGGGGCTCTGACCCCAGGAGTGGGAGGCTGGCTAAGGGCGAGCTTCCTGCGGGCAACGGGGAGCTGAGGCGAGTCTTGAAGCCCCCCCCCCCAGGAGTGGGAAGGATGGGGAGCCGTCAGACAGCAAGGAGAGAATTAGAGATAAGGAGGACGGTAGGGGACCGAGGTGGGAAACAGAAATATGTGTGGAGGAGACCAGTTCTCCACAGGTTGAAGGTGATGGAATGCCCAGTGCAATTTTTTTCAATATTAATTGATCACCTACTACGTACTGGGTTTGCCGTAGGAGGATGGGAGGATGCTAGAGTGTGGGAAGGATGGAGAAGTCTTGGACACCTCGTGACCCTTGTGCTGTCCGAAGTTTCTTCAACCTCCAGGAGTGTGGCAAGAACGCACGACTGAACGCCTTACGTTTCCATGTTCAATGCCTGGGTGCTCCGCCCGGGCACCCCTGGGAGGAGGGTTGTGGTGGGAGGGGTGGTTGAACCGAAAGTCACTCCTGTCTCCCTGAGCTGTCATCCCCCCCCCCAAGTCCTGGACTGACACAGACCACCTGTCAAAGATGGGACAACGGCTCCCTTCTTTATATCATCCTCCTCCTCTCTGGATGGGAGCCCTTCCCACCAAGGCCTGGGCGTCTGCCAGACTCTGCCTGTCACAGTGACCCCCGGGGACATTCGGACACACCAGCACACAGACAGCAAGGCAAGGACTGAACCCCATTTTCTCTCCTGCCAGCCCCTCTTCTCACCCAGGCCTCTCCTGATCCAGAAAATAAAGTGAAAGAGTCTAATGCCCTTTAAGGGCATGGCCACCGACGCATCCAGAGATGGGCATGGAAGATGAGGTAGCCTGGCGGCACGTCCTGTGCAGGAAGTAACGGGACTTTCCCAATGGGACACTGTCACGGGATCGTGGTGTGGTATTTTCAACTCAGGAATTTGGATGTGACTGAAAAATAATAATGAAATTATCCTTCAATAAAGATTGCTTTTATGAGCAAGAATATATACTTTGAATATAATACTTTGAATTCCTGGCTGAGTTTTTCTTCTCAATTGCCTATTCCTCCCACGCCAGCCCAGGAATAGCAGTCAGGGGTTGGGGCTGACACATTGGGGCATGAAGTTAAGGCTGGTGTGAAGGGTTATAGAGTCCCACGGATCTGGCAAACCCTTTTGGATATGTCGCTTTCTAGCTGTGCAACATTGGGCAAGTCGCCTAAGCTCTCTGTAGAAAGAAGATGGCAGTACCTAGTTCATAAGGTTGTGGTGAGGAATAAACGCAGACTAGCTTAGCCTCAAGCTTGGCAGATAGCTAGTGATAATTATCATTGCTACTCATGCCAGTTCTTTAAAATAGCCACACATTTTTTGACCCTCTTCCTATCAAGAGGCGGAGTCTGTGTCCTCCCCACTTGAATCTGGGTAGGTTTGTGATTTCTTTGACCAAAGGGGCATAATTCTGTCTGACTTCCAAGGGTAGGTATAAAAAGTCAGGCGGTTCTGCCTTGTTCATTAGAACACTAGAGCCCTAGACCATGGAAAGTGGATGACCACCCTGAGGCTGCCATGCTGTGGGGAAGACCAAGCCACGGTGAGAGGCCATGTGTCAGAGCTCTGGGAGAAAACCCTGGGTAAGTCCAAGCATTAAGTAGTATGAGTGAAGGAACCTCTGGATGCTTCCAGCCCAGCCTTTAAGAATCTTCCCGGCTAAAACCTTGTCATCACAGAGCAGAAACAAAGCAACCCTGCTACTCTTACCCATAATCCGGACCCACGGAACCCATGAGCATCATAAAATGGTCGTCGTCTTAATGCGCTAAGTTTGCGGTGGCTGATTAAGCAACAAGAGATAACTGGAACACAGTCTCCATCACTGTCATCACGGGTCTTGGTTCAAGTCGCCACTTGGCAGAGCTCTCTATCTGGTGCATTCTTACATAGCAAGTGTTCACACTGCAGCACAGTGTCGGATCTGTCAGATCTGAAAATAAGTATTCTCCAGCAAATATTAGGTCATTAAACGTGAAATGTCTGATTTCGAATCCAAAGTGTGGTTTATTACATCTCAAACAAGAAGTAGTGCAACCAACCAAAGTATGCACCTAAACCACTGACACAGTCTTGCCATCTTAACGGTGGCTTGTTTGGGCCAGCGGCGAAGAAGCCTGGAGAGCCAGTGGCAATGAAATCATGAAAGGCATTTTCCAAAGCTTGTTGAGAATTGGATATTTCTCTTTGCAAGAAGTGGTCCAAAGCCTGGAAGAAGTAGTAGTCAGTTGGTGCAAGATCTGGTGAATATGGTGGATGACAGAGAGTTTCCAACTCCAGTCTCCATAGTTGGAGCAGTGTGTTTTGTGCCACACATGGGAAAGCGTTGTCTTGCAAGAGGGTTGACCTGTCTCTATCAACCAATCTCAGCTGCTTAATCTCAAGCATCCTCATCATTTCGTCATTTTGTCCAACTGGTTGCAGCAGACTTCCGCTGTCATCAATTGAGCAGGTTTTGTGAAGCTGTAAGTGGATGATACCAGCACTGGACCACCAAACTGATACCCTTAGCTGTTTTTGATCAATATATGGTTTTAGACTGCACTTCAGCACTTCATCTTTATCCAACCATTGTGCCAAATGCTTGTGATTGTCAAAAAGTATCCATTTTTCATCACACGTAACAATACCGTGTAGCAATGGTTGGTCTTTATGTCATGACAACAAAGAAAGCCAAGCTTTGAGATGATTTCTCCCTGACACTTGTTTAATTCATACAGAACCCATCTATCCAGCTTATTTACCTTGTTGATTTGTTTCAAATGGTCCAATATTGTTGGAATAGCAATGTCAAACCTTGCTGCTAATTCACGCATAGGTTGAGATGGATTTGCTTTCACTTTAATATTCAGCTCATCACTATCCACCTTGGCCTCAGGTTGGCCACAGGGCTCATCTTCAAGATTAAAATCACTAAGATGGAACTTCTCAAACCATCAACATACTGCACGTTCATTACCCACATCCTTCCCAAACACTTCGTGGATATTCCAGGCTGTGTTGCATTGGTTTCACGATGAAACTTTCATTTGAAAAAATAACATGAATTTTTTACTTATCCATGGTTTCACAAGAATGGCTCTAAAAAAATTTTTGGAAAGATAATCAGAAGACAAAACAGGCATTTGAAAGACTGAGAGTACCTTCACAATAAAAATAAAGTAAGAAGTGTCATAGTGAAATGTCAGAAATATCAACTGTCAAACTTAGTACTTAAGGAAATCAGACATTTGATTCTTAATAATCAAAATAGCAAGTGCTTCTTTACCAATATTCACATGTTTGCGGAGCCTGCCAACAACTGATGAGCTGGTAAGCATTGGCATTGCAGCTGCCAACAAGTACTTGCAGGAATTTTTACAACTTATTAGTATAATAACAGATTTTACAGGTATCTGTGACATATAATTATGACCCATATTCTATGTCATCAGCTTATTACTTGAGCTTACTTCTCTATTAAGAAAAAATGCTGTGGATTTTATATTAGTTGCAATGAGAATTAATGGCTATTTCTAGGTCATTTTATCTGCAAAAGAACATTTTAGATCTGAATTTATGTATTAAAAAATGGAAATAATGAGACACATAGAAGACTGCCTTCCCCAATATACTGTAATCTCCCCGAAGGCAGAAATTGAGTACTACCTTCCGTTCCACCCTCCCAGGACCAAGTGTCTCATCCCTAGTAGGTACGAAAAAGGTGTGATAGCCGTGAAGATGTGACAGTCAGATCTCCCTTGAAGAAAGAACCTGCCGTTCTGTTACAAGGAATGCAGTTAGTGGCTAGCCCTCAGCCATAGCACCTCTGGGATCCACTTCAGCTTTCAAATCAAGACCACAGTGTGTCCCAGTGTGTTCCTGGGACACCCTCAGTCACACACTGATCCCACCAAGCATGACAGGGCCCGGCCATTTCTGCCCAGTGCAGGGTTCCTCGAATGGCCAATCTGTGCTCTGGACAAACACCCCATTGAGTTGGTTGAAACTTTGTCAGATCTTCATTGTGATCTACTGCTCTTTTTGCCTAGTGCTGCTTCCTCTGTCTTTATCTTTTGCAGGCATTCTTGCATCCGCCCATCCCCGCCCCCTGCACTCTGCCCCACCATAAATTTCTTGCATTTCTCACTCCATTTTCGCATCTGCTTCCTATAGGACTCAAAGGACACAAGGGAGGTACTCATCAAATTGAACTTGATTACATAAGAAAATATCTATTTGAGAAGATAAAGCTGTGGTGGATGCTGTAGACTGAATGTTTGTGTCCCGCCTAAATGTATATGTTGAAATCAAATCCCCAAAGTGGTGGACTGGAGAGGTGATGAGGTCATGAGGGTGGACCCCTTATGAATGAGATTAGTTTTCATAGGAGAAGAGACCCCAGAGAGCTCCTTCTGCCATGTAAGGACATAACTTAGCATCTTGTCCAGTGCTTTTCCCAAACCCCCAGGTATATTTCTAAAGAAGGGCATTTACCGTTGCTGTAATCCTAGAACCTGAGACTCCTCCAGATACTAGTCATAGTACTTCATCATGAGCATTAAGTTCTACTAATTCCATCTTTGATATGCCAAATGAGAGGAAATTATACAAACAAACTAGGAGACAAAAAGCTAAGATCTGGAGATCCACGGGCTTGGGTTCCAATCCCGTTACCCCACTTACAACCTGTGAGACTTTGGCCACGTCACTCTTTTTCTCCATCCTCCACTGCACAGTTGGAAAAAAGGCAGTGACACCAAATACCATATTCATTTAACTTTTAGCTCATGGTGGACAAAATGAAGAGGAGGAAGAAAGATGAACAGAAAGAGGAAGAGAAGAACAGCCAATCTGGAATGCTGATGTGGTTTTGAACCAGGCAACAAAGTAGAAATTCAACCTGGACTTCCATCAGGCCAAATGACCCCTGTGTTCCTCTGGAACTGGTGTTTATTTGCTGAATACCTCCCTGTTCCTATCTCAGTGCTGATCTCTCTGCTGAGCTCTGGGAAGGTTGTAAGAACACTGTCCATTCCTTGAGGGCTGGGAGGGTGGCTGAATCCACATCTGAAGGCACGAAGGAGGTCTTTAGGAATCATTTGGTGAATGAATGTATGGATGGGTGGATGGGCATGTGAAGCTTTTACCATCCGTGAAACAACCTTTAGTTTTTTGTCAACAGCAGCATAGCAATTAGGGATCTTTGGATGCCTTGTTTCTTGCAAAATCTGCATCTCAGCCACAAAGAAGGAGGCCTGGGAGTTATTAGAGAACCTCTTGTTTGTTTGTTTTGCAAATGAAAATCAGAGCTGAGGAAGCTCACTGCAGCCAGCTGCAGGGTTCAGAGTTAACCCCTTCAGTGTCCCGTCCTTGTTGTGGGAGCCAGTGGCTTGAGGGGGAATGAGCCTGAAGCAGTGGGAGGAGGATAAGCTCCACTGGGTGGAGTCCAATCTCCAGGTTGAAGGTTCTGGAGACCTGATTGTGCCTCTAGATAGCTCTGGGATCTTCAGAAAAATCCCTTGAATTTCTCTACATGTTAGTTTCTCCGCCCAAAAATCATGGGATCAAGCCATTTAGGCTCTAGACACCTCTCATTTTCATCGGCTCAACACCAAAATCAGTTTGTGCCTAAAGTAGAATGTTCCTTGACTAAGTCTGGGAGGACACATAGGGGCCTGTCTGTGAAGTTTGTGCCACACCAAGAGGACGGTTTTCTCCTCTGTATCTAATAACAATCCTAGCAATTATGATAATAACCATTCATTGAATGTGGACCGTGTGATAAGCAATATTCCAAAACTTTATGTGGATTCTACTTTAACCCTCACTATAACTCTATGAGGCAGGTGCTAACATAATCCCCATTTCACTAATGAGAGAACTGAGGTACAGACAGGCTAAGTGACTCACCCAAGGCTCCACAGTCTGTAAGTGGTGTAGTTTGGACTCAGTAGTTGGTGTAGGATCTTTTACCCTCTACCCCTTGTGGTCCCAGTGGCCTGTTCTCCCAGATGTCTACCCGGAAGTACCCCCAGCTTTCAGAGAGAAGGGTAGGCAGTGGGAAGGGGCAGTGGGCCAGGTTGGAGAAGGCATGCACAGCATCCAAACCCTGGCTCTACTCCTAACTACCCCTGGGACTTGGAGGTCTTCCACCTTTGGGTCTCAGTTTCTCCATCTGAGAGTGGAAGTAGTCACCCTAGGTGAATGTTCCCATTCTGATTAGTAGATGGAAGAATCTTACACCAGACCTCAGAGAAGAGCTTCCAAGAGTATATAAAAATCCAAGAAATTGTATCAAAAAAAATGCTATGTGGGGGCATTTAGCTGTGGGGGTAGAAGATTCACGGTTCCCATCAGTCTCTCAAAGGGCACCCTCCAGGAATCTGGAATCCAACAGTATCATCAATGAAGACCCTCAACAGGTCCCTCCTGTGATTGTAGTAGCAGGGCTCAACCTCTGGTTATTTGCAAAAGGCAAATAATGGGCTTTATTCCATCATCTTCCAATGCTTAGGAACTTTCGGAATAGAAAGCAATCACCTGGCACACTTAGGTTCAAAATCTCTTTCTGCACACGTCTCCTCTCTTTTTCCAAGAAGGAAGGTCTACCTTGCAGGAAGCCAGAAACATGCTGTCGCCTGCAAGACTTCCAAGTAGACCCGACAGAGAAGTGCCATGTGGACAAGGCACCTCAGCTTTCTGAGCCTCAGTTTCCTCCCCTGCAAAATTCCAGCAATTTCACAGTCTCGCTCTGAGGACTTAATATGGTAACTCATGTAGTGAAGAATTTGTGCATTGCAGCTGCCCTGTAAACAGTAGTAGCTCAACATATGGGAGGCCAGATGCCTGGGTGACCTTCGACAATTTTTTTTTTTTTTTTTTTTTTTTTACTTTCTGAGTTTCAATTTCTTTATCTGTAAAATAGAAGTGAAGCAGAGAAGGTTGGGTTTTTTTTAAGCTTTCCTTTAGTTACGGAGCTTTGGGGATTTTTTTCCCTCTCCCAAGCAAAATCTCCTGGGGAAACCCAATGCATACAAAACCATTAGAAGTAGCAGCTCAAGTTCAAGGGGAAACAGCAGGCTCCGGCAGACTGAACCTCTCTCACTCATCCTCTCGCGGTGAACCTTGCAGGTGCTAGGCTGCTCTGAGCAGTGGGAAACCAGCACCCCACTCCAACACATCCTGGTTTTCTTTTGTCTGTGCACTGACTATGTCTATGTACCACTTATATTACACATTTACTTAATACTTTTCTCAACTCACCTGCCTAGCATGAACTCAAATTTAACGTGATCAGAAAGGAAGCTGTAGGTCATGACCATCAGTGAAAAAGACCAGGGTCTATTTTCATTGCTAGAAAGTCGCACAAGTCAAGCACATGATAAATACTGGGTAAATTTGCTTGCTGAAGGTTCTGAGTCTGGCGGATGCCATCTCTCTTTTCTTAAAAAGGTAGATTCACAAGGGGCCAGAAAGTGTTCAAGGCACATGGCCACCCAGCTGAGGCTTTCTCCTTGGAATAATTGGGACAGGAAGAG
Organism: Microcebus murinus; assembly: GCF_040939455.1. Taxonomy (NCBI): domain Eukaryota; kingdom Metazoa; phylum Chordata; class Mammalia; order Primates; family Cheirogaleidae; genus Microcebus; species Microcebus murinus. Next base: position 10,302,554 of record NC_134125.1, on the reverse strand, counting down.
AAGAGGAAGGAGAATCAAGCGCAGTACCCCGTGTTTCTCCGGCGGTGGCTTTCCAGGGTGCTCTGTGTTGGCTTCCCCCCCCCCAAAGTGTTGCTAAGAAACACTGTATGGCCAGATGAGGAGGCCTGCTCCTGTAATCCTAGCACTCTGGGAGGCCAAGGCAGGAGGATAGCCTGGGCTCAGGAGTTCAAAACCAGCCTGAGCAAGAGCGAGACCCCATCTCTACTTAAAATAAAAAAAATAAAAAAAATTAGCAGGGCATGGTGGCACACACCTGTGACTTCTCATCTACTTGGGAGGCTGGGGCAGGAGGATTGCTTAAGCCCAGGAGTTTGAGGTTCCAGTGAGCTAGGATGACACCAGTGCATTCTAGTTGGGGCAATAGAATGAGACTCTGTTCCAAAAAAAAAAAAAAAAAAAGAAACACTCTATCACTCTATGATTGCTGAGGTAGGTTTAATGATGCACCCCAGAAAGATAAGTGCAAGTCCTAACATCTCCCCCATAACTGTGAATGTGACCTTATTTGGAAATAGGGTCTTGTAGATGTAAGATCTCGGGATGAGATCATTTTTGATTGAAGATGGACCCTTAATCCAAAGACAAGTGTTCTTCTAAGAGAGAGGAGGGGGAGGTCTGGTGGACACAGGGAGGAGCTGTGTGAACACAGAGGCAGAGGACGGAGAGGTGCAGTCACAAGGCAAGGAACGCCTGGGGCCATCTGAGGCTGGGAGAGGCAAGGAAGGGGCCTTCATGGGGACCTTGGCCCTAATGACACCTCGATTTGAGACTTGTGGCTTCCAGAACTGTGAAAGAAGGGATTTCTATTGTTTCAAGCGACCCCGTTTGTGGTAATTTATTTTCGGTAGCCCCAAACACTAAAACTGTTCCCAGAGTAACATTCATCAGCCTGACCCATGAATACTGTCACCTCTCTTGTTCTCCCCTACCAGGGCGAGGAGTCGCCAGTTCACAACAGGCTCTTGCCTGCCTCTAGATCTCCTTTCCCTGAGCGAGAAAGCGTCCCTTGTTTTCCCTAAGAGGCAGGGAAGGTCAAGGCGGGGAACAGGCCTGGCTGGAAGATTACTCTGTTCTCAGGACTCATGGCTTTGGAAAACTGTCATCTCCCGTCTGCCCTCCGTTCCCCGCTACTCCTGCTGGAAAGACCCAAAGAGAAAGGAAGGATGAGGCTCCAGCTTGGTGACCCAAAGTGCAACGTTTGGTTGTTACTTACCAAAAAAAAAAAAAAAAAAAAAAAAAAAAACCCTCATGAATAAGCCATGTTTTGCATTTTTTTAAGCTATAATTCCATAGCGAATCAATGGTTGGAACTTTCCAGCTTAATGTGAGCCAGATTCCTGCCTCCTCACTCTCTCTCCCGCTCTCCCTCTCTTTTCCTTGTACCAAAAGCTGTCTGCTAAACTTCTAAAACACCCTTTGCCTTTTTGACCCTTCAACTTGTCTTGAACTTCAGAAAAAATTGGGGAAATGGCACTGAGTGAACTATATATAAGTCCTGGGCGTGTAGGGAGGAGGGGGCGAGGGGGCCGTGCGGGGGAGGAGGAGGCTCGCCATGAACTTGGGGCCTCAGATATTCGCTTGGGAAAAAGAAAAAAAAAAAAAAAAAGAATCCAACCCTCTTCTGTTAATGGAATTAGTAAATATTTGTTGCTCTGTTCTAGGCCGGTGCCCCAGGGGGATATCTGGAGGAAGGGGAAAAAGAGAGCAAATAAAAATAAAACACAAGCTACTTTTCTGCTCCTTTTCCCTCTCCAAAGACACTAAACAGACAAGTCGGAGGATTAGAATGAGGCCTTGTGTGGCTGCCGCGGGCAGGAAGTTGTGAGGGGGCTTTGCGGCAGGGAGGGGGCCGTGGCGGGAAGAAGCAGGCCTGCTATCTGGTAATGGGAACGCCATTCCTGCCTAATGAAATGATTGCTGGCGGAGTTCCTGAGTTACGGCGCAGCCTGCACAGTCCCTGGCTGCCTTCCTGGAGCCCAGAGACCCCGGGCTGGGGCCCGATCCCATGTGCAAGGAGCCTGTGCAATGAGGCAGGGAGGGAATGAGCAAGGGACAGAGGGAGGTGGTGACAGGGACGGGAGAAGCGGGGGAATCGGAGGTCCAGGGCTAGGTGGAGAGAAATGGTAGAAATGGTAGAAACAGCGGCGGATGCGCAGACAGAGGGAGGCGGAGGGAAAATGGATGGTGGCAGACAGAGGAAGAGGCAGGACAAAGAGTCTCTGTCAGGTTCAAGGGCAGATGGATGGGGCGGGGTGGCGGTGGGGGCAGGCTGGGCTGGGGCTGGGAGATGGATGGACAGGAAGAGACCTGGACGCAGAGGGAGAGAGAGAGAGGGATGGAAGGCAGAGGAACAGAGATGAGAAAAACAAAGATGTGCAAAGACAGACAGAAAGATGGAGCGAGGCAGAAATCCTGGCTGTTAGAAGGAGGCGAAAATGAGGAAAGAGCCAGGCAGGCAGTGGGAGGGACAGACGTGGAGACAGGGTCAGAGACTGAGAGACAGAAGGAGCAGAGAACAGACTGCGGGTGCAGGGTGGAACCTCCTTGCACTTAAGTTCCAAGGACCTTTGCCCGACTCCGTCACTTTGACCCAGAGGAAGGTCCAACATAGACATGGATTGTGAACGAAAGCGGGTATCCAATGACGACCACATAAAGGAGGCCAGGGAAGGAGGATGAAATGACCCGATTGTCTGTCCTTCCAGACGACTGCAGTGGTTCTGTGATAGCTTCAACTTGCAGGAGGTTTTAGGATCAACGTGTGGATGGCCTGGAATATTTTCACTCACGTACGTTGTTTCTGGCCATCCAACAACCCTCCAAGGAAGACATTACAGCTTCCACTTTTCTCAGTTGAAGAATCTGAGAATGAGGGGCGTGAAGTTATTTACAAGGTAGCACAGAGAAGAAAGGGGCAGAGTCGAGACTCTAGTCTGGGTGGGTAAAAATAGTGTGAATGTTGCAAAGGTTGGAGGTTAAGTGTCCTGAGGATCTCATTTTGATCAGGATGAGGCTGCACGAATTAGCACATTCATCATGGTGGTTAATTATATGCATGGGAAAGAGTTTAATGCACCTTTTTAAAGAATAGAAATAGAACCTACAACTTCTAAACAAGGAGAGGGGAAAAGGTGGGTGAGGAGGAGGAAATAAAGAAAATTGTATCCACCTAGTATAAAAGAGAAAAGAAGAAAGAAAGAAACAAAGACAGACCAAAAAATATATATATATGAAAATGTGGTAGGTGGAAATTGCTAATGGGAATGCAACATGGTGCCACCACTTTGGAAGGCAGTTTGGTGGTTTCTTCTAAAACTAAACATTTGCTTACCATAGGATCCAGCAATCACACTTTTTGATATTTACCCAAGGGAGTTGAAAACTTATGTGCACACAAAAACCTGCGCAAGGATGTTTATAGCAGCTGTATTCATCATGGCCACGAGTGGGAAGAAATAATGCCCCTCGTAGGCGAGTGGACACATAAACTGTGGCACATCCAGGCAACAAAATATTATTCAATGCTAAAAGACAAATGAGCTGTCAAGACATGAAAAGACATGGAAGAAACTTAAATGCATATTGCTAAGTGGAAGAAATCAATCTGAAAAGACTACATATGGTATGATTCCAACTATATGACATTCTGGAAAACGATGGGGACAAATTAAAAGATCAGTGGCTTCAGGGAAAGGAAGAGATAAATAGGTAGAACGCAGAAGATTTTTAGGGCAAGGAAACTATGCAGTGTGATACTATCATGGTAGATACATGTCATTATATATTGGTCAAAAGCCATAGAATGTGCAAAGCCCAGAGCGAATCCTAATGTCAACTGTGGAACTGCAGAGACAACGATGTGTTTGTGCAGGTTCATCAATTGTGGCAAAGGTACCACTCCAGCAGGAGAGTGGGGGAGGTTGGGCTTGTGTAGGGGGCAGAGGGCAAACGGGATATTTCTGGACTTCCTCTCAATTTTGCTGGGAACCTACAACTGCTCCAAAAATAAATGAAGTCCTCAAGAAATATATGTGAGTGGAAATGTCAGAATCAGATGATAGAAAATAAATCCAAACTAATCTGTAATCACATTATGGGATTAAACTCTTCAGTTAAAAGACAAGAGACTTGGGGAATGGATTTAAAAATAAACTATGTGCTTTTTCCGAGGCACACATAAATTAACAGAAAAGTTGAAAATTAAAGATTAGGGGGAAAAAGATATTCTAAGCAAACGCTAATCAAAAGAACGCTGGTAGAGTAATATATTTGTCATCTATATTTGCCATCAGAAAAAATAGAGTTTGCGGCTGTCCAGTTCCCGGACTGCCGGGGATGGGCTCTCACTGTCCACACGCGTGTCCAGGCCCTATGACTGTCGGGTCAGACGTGCAGGGCATTGCAGGCAGGGTTGTAGACTCAGACTGCACAACTGGGATTGTACCAGGCACACTTTGGATAACCACTTTCTCCTACCCCCTTTTGCCTTTTAGTTTCCCACGCTGTGCCGTGAGACCTAATTTTCAGGATTGGGAATACAAAAAAAACCACCTTGTAAAATGGTGTGTCCCAGAGGCAACAGGAAGACTTGGACACTGGGCAGAGAAGTTGGGATGGGGACAGGTTTGTGGGGTTCCAGCTAGCTTCCCCCCAAAAGGTTGCTTTTCATGGCGATGAAACATACCAGGCTTTCTTACGTCCCTACCGAGTCTGATTTCGTGTCTGAAAACGTCCAGGTTGCCACGAGTGTGGGGCGCAGCTTCCTGTTGTGTGCTTTTATAAAGGAGACAAGAGCTGAGCCTCTGGGAAGAGGTGAAATATTTGCAGGTTCTTGGGATGTATTCGACCAAGAGCCGAGTAACTGTCAAAGATCGACCTCCCACCCCTGCACGCCTCCCTGTGCCCAATTTAGCGTAGAGGGGAGGAGAGGTGGGAGGGAGGGTCATGAAAGAGATAGCTGTCCATTGCCAGCACCTTCTGTCGGGTCTCCGGCCCCAGCACGCCACGCAGCTTACAGTTCCTCTACGCGGCTTTTCTGTGGCTTTGCACACGGTTTCCCTCCGCCTGGAACACCTTTCTGCCCCTCTGCCCCAACTTCCCTTTGGTCTTTCCATCACCCATCTTTTCATGCCAGAAAGCCGTACTAGCCCCTGAGTCTGAATTCAAAGCCCCGTCTATAGGATCTCTGTGCTCATTCCTGTTAAAATACGCATCACTTTGCATTTAATGGCCCATGAACTTGTCTCCCCCCTACTCCCCTTTTCCCAACAGATACAAAATCCGAGAAGGAAGAAGGGGCTCTCTTTCCTCTTTTGTCCTCTGTACCCTGTGTCCAGGCAGGCAGAGAGTAGACAAGGACCCAAAATGTTGGCAGAGTGAGTGGCAGACTAAGTCTGTGACCTAGGACATTTGCTAACACGGGCAGCACCTAAAACTACACCTCGAGCCATCCACAGAGCCTCTGAAATTTCCAGGGACTAGATTCTCAGAAACATCAAACAACGAAGCCAGGAAGCACCTTGAGAGAGGCTCCTGTCCCTCTGGTTTGTAAATGAGTTTCAAATCCCTCTCCTTTATGTCAACGGGGCAATCCCACTTGCCCCGTGGTTGATAACGTTAAGCTTTCTGACCAGTTTCGTTTAAAGAAAGAGTCCATAATTAAAAATAAAATAAAATTCTTAAACTGCATACACATGGTCCAAAGCCCTTCTCAGAGCGGGCTGCTGAGGCCCAGAGAGAGGAAGAGTCTGGTTCCATGTCCTATTTTGCAAGGACATCTCATCCCCCGCCACCTACCAGGTGGAAAGCCTTGAGCAAGTGACCACCTTACGCCTCAGTTTCTGCGTCTGTAAAATGGGAAGACAGCGGGCCTATCCGATAAAGGGTTGCTGTGGGTTTCAATCCAGTGAATTAGGCCACGTCAAGAGTACAGGCTTCCAACGAATGTCACCAGTGATGAAGATGGCGACGGCCGCTGCAGTTATTATTACACATTACTACCCGCCTGCCATCCCGTGCGCTTTCTGCTCTGCACAGCTGGCCCCGAAACACACTGTAACCTGCCAGCACCCCGGCCAGAGTCGAGGAAATGAAACACAAGCCACCCAGCAGCCTCGTTCGTCCAGAGCAGTCGCCCCCTTAACGGCAGAGCGATCTCAGCCTGGACCCCCTCCATCTCCAGGCAGCCAAGCCTCAGACAAGGGACACTTAAAATACCAAATTGCTCCAGGAGGAAAGATTAAGAGAAACTTCCCACGGCCCAGTATGGAGGAACCGAACTCCCTTTTCTCAGCTTACCTCCCCCTTCCTGCCCAGTGCCTTTCTCCCAAGCCTGACTTTGACTCCGATGAGAAACTCTCATTGTGGGAGGCGGGGCTACGGTGGCGTGAGAACCCCCCAGCTTCCACCCCACCCCACCCCCCAAAGAAGGTGGGCTCGGTGAGATGCAAAGAGCGTGCAGAGCACCTTGGTTCAAGAGGTGTCAGTTGGCCAGGGCAGCAGGGCCCGAGCCTGAAACCCATTCCCCTGCCTGGTCCTGGCTCCTTCCCCAAAACAATGAGGCCACCTGGACCGCCTGGGTGGTCCTACCAAAGGAGCACCCACACCACACACAGGGGGATTATAGGTAGTAACAAACAGGCATTTGTGACCATATACTTCTTTTCAGATGCATTTAAAAAACTACAACCAGCAGATTAAAGTCCTTAGGCTAACAAATTATATAGCTTCGGACAAGGCTTATGTAAGCTACAAATGTGAGACAATTTACAAAACAACTGCATAATAGATTTGGTGGTTTGCTGATAGGACAGATCTAGAGATGTCAAGAAAACCCTGTTCTCATTTTACAGATGGAGAAATGGGAGGATAGGGCAGGGAGGTCATGACCCAAGGTCATCTGGCAAGTTGGACGCAGAACTGGAGCTAACAACCAGGTCTACTAAGTGCACTTTGGGGTCAGTCGCTCCCTGTCCTGACTTCTGTGTGACAAATCCTGCTGATCCTGCTGATTGAGGAACCAGGTGTCTGGGGAGGCACTGGGCAGCCAGAGAAGTATCTGAGATGCAGGGACCACTGTCCAAAAGGTAGAAGCCTTAGCTCAGTGCTGTCTGCCATCCACAGATTGATCTTCCCATGGATACAACATCTGGCCCAGGTCTGATCGCCACCCCCCCACACACACACACACAAGAAAAATCGATATAGTAAAGAGTGGCCATCGTAGCCATGCCCTCTGGGTTCTGGGTTCAAATTCACGTTTCACCACTTTTCTAGCAAGTCACGTTCACTCTGAGCCTCTTTTATTCCCCTCTGTGAAATGGATATAAATGCCTACTTTCTTGCATTTTGGGTGAGGTTTAAGTGAAATAAGATATAAATAGCCCACGGCACAAAGCCTGGAACATTGTTGGCACTCAATAAATATGAGCTATTAAAGATGAATGTGTTTGGGGGGATCTTTTTTCCCTATGGGAGAATATTTCAGTTAGCTATTGCTGCGTAACAAACCAACTCAAAACGTTGAAGCTCTCATCTGCAGTGATTTCCTAAGGAGAAACCCCAGCTCAGATTTCTTTGACCATTGCATCCATGCTCACGTGGACAGGCACTGTCTGGCCCAGGAGTGGCGACTTCTGCTCCAGACAGGAACTCCAGGTCCCAGGCACACGAAGAAAGGCATCCAGGTTGTGCAGAGGTTTATCTTGATGGAAAAGCCCCCCAGTGGTGTTTTAGAAGTTCCTCCTGTTTCTGCACAGGCTGGAAAACCAGGGTAGAAGGGCTGAGACAGCTGATCTCAGACCTGCAATTTTTTTTGCTGCTACAGCTGCTCCCAGGTGGATGATGTAACCAGGAGGTTTTCTTTTCATCTGGGTAAGTGTGTGGCAGGCATCGGATCCTCTAAGGAATGGAGGCACAGCAGTGACATTGTTCCCAGCAACCAAGATGCCAGTGGCTGTTGACACAAATGCAAAGATCTCTCCCCGGTTTGTCTATCCTGGCAGAAAGGAAGGTCAACAATCCAGATTATGGGGCAAGGCCTGGGCAGGAGAAGCCAGTAAGAGAGAAAGAACCACAGATGGCCTGAAAGGATGACAGAGTTCCCAGGCTGAGACTCTCATACATATTACATTTTATTGATCACTTACTATGTACCAGGCACTGGAAGTATTACTCTTTTTTGATCCTCAAGTCTTGTTTGATCCTCAAGGCCACCTTGGTCCCATTTTACTGATGAGAGAACTGAGGCTCAGAGAGAAGAAGTAACCTCTCCAGTGGCTGCATAATTTCAAAAAAAAAAATTGAAGCCAGGTCTCCAGTGCTTAATTTCTTAACTTTCTTAATTTAATTTCTTAAATTTCTTAATTTCTTCCAGTGGTTAATTTCTTAACCACTATGCTATATTGTGTAGTCTGATCAATTTGCTAAAATTGAATGGATTCTAAAGTGAACTCAAGCCCAATCTTACATCCAGCTTGGTGGCTGTGTTAAATAATGATAAAATTAAGCCACAGACAATCCACCTCTGGATGTTTCCTGTTCTTTCTGCTCCTTCTTTCCTCTGTGTCTTCCTCTCGCCCTTCTTTTTTTTTTCTCTCTTTTCATTCTCCCTGCACTTATGGAGCCCCTGTGTTATGTCAGGCACTGCAGATGTACAGAAACTCATACCACTGGTCCTGTCCTCTCTGTGTCTCATGGGAGATGCAGTCTGCTAGGGAAACCAGACACAGAAGCAGTGTTCCCATGCAATAGGACACAGGATGCTGCGGTCATTCAAAGAGAGATCCTCGGAAACCCGGAGAGGTGACTTAGATGTCTGGGAAGACTTTAGCAAGGAAAGTCATTTAAACTTACACGTGGCAGGGGATGGGAGGATAACAGGAAGCCCACTGTGCAAAGAGGAGGAAGTGTAGTCCTGGAGGCAGACACAGCCTGTGGAAAGCTACAGACAAGGGAAGAGTTTGATGGACCGGGAAGCCCCGGGGGTGGGGTGGAGGCCCAGAAGGAGACTGGAGGATGGCAAGACTCCAGAAAAAAATCCCATGTGGTTTCTAGCAGGCCTTGAATGCCGTGCTAAGGTGGCCAGGTGTTATCGATCACACAGGCACCAGATATTTAAGAGGGGCAGATGGCGAGAAGAGTTCCGTATTTTAGCAAGATCACTCACTAGGCAGGTGCGTGCAAAATGGACAGAGGACAGACAAGAGTGGTGGAGAAACCGGAGACACAGCCAAGCGGATGAGCGTCTAGTGGTCGCTAACTCTTGGGGCATCCAATGCCTCTGATAGGCCGATCATCCCACCACGTCAGGGGTGGTGTGTTTTAACCCCTGCAAGCATCCGCCTTCACAAAGAACAAAACAGAGAAGGCAATGCTTAAATAAAAGGGCAATTGAATGGTGGACTTGCAGGTGGAGCAGACTGCATACAAAGCGATATTCCAAAGGTCCTCTAACACGTCCAGAACCCACCGCTTATTCCAACTCGACTATTCCTGGGCTTCGTATTTAACTTTATTTGCATGGAAGGCCTTCCCCTAGTTTCAACAGGCTTTTGGCTGAGGTCCGGGCTTGCCTCTAATCCTACTGGGCAGACCACGGCTGGTTTGTCCCCAGGGTCCTAGAGCGGAGAAGAAAGGGTCTGGCAGCGGCTCCTCTCTCCCAGCCTGAAATAAAAGACAACCTGGCTGGCACTTTCAGCTCTCCATTTCTCCAGCCACCCTCTCCAGCAAAGCCCAGTCTCCATTAATACTATTACTTGAGATGACATTTCCTCTGACTGTCGTTGTCTCTTTTTTTTCCTCCTCCTTAATTCCCTAATTTGTCCTAATATGCCCATTGCCTGTGTATCAAGTCATCCGTGAAGCCGCCCCATTTCCAGGTTCCTTCCTCCCCATCAGCGGAGTCTCTGTCTCCCACAGAAATTAGAGGGAGGCGGCTGCGAGCCCGCAAGGGCAGGAAATAGAATTAGGGGACGTATTAATTGGGACATCAAGTCGGATTTCGTTCCAGGCACTTCCTTCCGTTAACCACTTTGAAGCTTCCCCTCCGTGGCTCTGTTTCTCATTAGACGGAGCTCTTAATGGTGAGTGGTGTTTACGCAGGGCGCAATTATGTCATGCCCCGGCCTTCGGACTGGCAGGCCCAGCTGATTGGCGAGGGCGAGGGGAGGAAGAGGCTAGCCTCGGGGGTCAGGTGGCAAAGGGCGGAGGGTATAAGAGAGAGAGAGACCAAGCCAAAGAGGAGTGTTTTAGGCCAAAAGAGGGCGATTCCACCAGACTTCCATTATTTAAAACTTTGCCTTGTGTGCAATTTCCAGAGTCTGCAAGTTTATTCACAAAACGAGTTCCTTTCTTGTTGTTGTTGCTGCTGCAATTGCACTTTTTCCCAACCGGCCTTGCATTTGCCGGCTGCTAGGGTTTTCACAGACGCCTTGGACGACACCCTTGCAAAACAGCTCAAACGAAAGTGCCCGCCCGACCCGGAGAGAGGTGCCGGGACACCTCGCCCGCCCGCCTTGGCTCCCAGTTTTGACAGCGTTTCCATTTGGGGACACCCACTGCTTTCCTTGGCCCCCTACGTCCCCTACCCGACCCATCCACCACACCTCTTCGAGGTCTTCTCTCTTCGAAGGTAGGGTTGGCGTGCGCCCCTGTGGAATCCCCACGCAGAGGTGTTTTCGCCAACACTAATCCAAGGCTGTGAGAAGAACTCGTTTGTGGAAGGGTATTTGTTTTTCCACCGAAGCAGCCAAAACCACCAGGCTCCCTTGCTGGAGAGAGAGCAGAGGAGAAGAACCATTCGTCCCCCCGTGCTCCACAGCGGTAGCCCCAGAAAACAGACACTTCCAGGAGATTCTAATCAGGTTTTACTGAGACTCCACTAACTCACGGGGTGCATTTCGAACCCCAGCAAGGAAACCCCTCTTGCACCGGGGGTGGAAGTCAGGCGCTTCTTGCCACCCGTCAGCTCCCACCGCCAGTGCAAATACCACAGCCCTTGCCCAAACACCCTCAGTCCTCACGAGCAACCAGAAGCCAAAATAAAGCAACTGAAGCCCATGCAAGAAGCGGAGACAAACCTCAGCCCTGAATGGCAACCAAATCAAACAGCGCCTCCTCCTCAGCCGGCTCTCAGAGATGAGGGCAAAGGTGTTTCATTTTTTCTTCCGCCTCTGCCTCCTCTTTCTCCTTCTATTTTCTTTTTTTTTTTTTTTTTAATCTTCGCAAGCTAGGACCTTGAGAAGTAGGAAGGGAGCTGGAAGCGTTAGCAGGGCTGGCTGAGAGATGTAGTCTTCGTTCTTGCCTGGGAACGGCGTCTCACCTCTGGGCAGGGACGTTAAGACTGCTTGGGAGGTGACAGCACAAATCAGTCCGTGCTAACATGAGGGAAAATGTTGGGAAATTATAAAGATTCAGGGTTATATCCGGGAACCAGAACTTCAAGAATCCAGATATTTTTCTTTCTCCATTTCTCTTCTATGAGTCTCTCTTTCTCTCCTTCTCTCTCTCTCTCTCTCTCATTATCTCTCTATCTCTTCACTCTTCTGCCTCATGGCAGACCACCTTTTCCTTCTTCCTTGTCTCATTGGCAAGACCTTGGAAGACAGCGCCCCAGAGCAGCCACACAAGCATAGCCCTGTCCATGGGACACAAACAAAGAGAATTTATGTCTAAGCTCCAGGTCTGCCTTCCTAGGGAAGATATTTTTGACTTGTCCCTTTGGGCTAGCTGCCATTCCTGGTCAGACAATTGTGGCCAGAAGGAATGAGTCACATTGGACAAAGGCAGGTGTGGAGAAACCAGCCCTGCAAATTGTGGGAAGACAGTCGAGGCCACCAGCGTCTGCTGGAAGACACCCTGCAATTCTCTAGCACATTCCAATCTCAATCGCTTCGTGTTTATTTCATCCTGGGAATCACTGTCATTCATCGATCCGTTTATTTTATTTGTTCATTTTCTTATTCATCAAATATTTGTGCAGTATCTATAACATGTCTATCACCATTTGTTATTTTTCCTTTCATTTATTTTTTTTTCCACTTACTTAATAACTATTTATTCAATAACTATATCTATCGTGCTCTTGGGGTTACTACAGCGTACAAGATGCACTAGTAAGTAACTAGTTAGATATAGCTTTCTTCTATTAGATAGAGCAATTCTAATCATTGCATCAAAAAGGAAATTTCTTTTCATGAGCAGTCCTCAAACTAGAATGCAACTTTTGTACTTCCTAAACCCAAAATAACTTGGCCAGGGTAAAAGAAATGCTTCTTGTTAATTCCATTTAACCTGTCTCCTTACAAAAGCCCAACTGGCTGGTTTCTGTGTTGTAAAACTGGCAGGGTTAGCAGGGTGGCTAGGAGAGTCCCTTCCTACTCTCGAGTTGAGGAATGTTAGAACAAGTCTATTCATCAGACTAATGACAAAACCATTAGCCAACAAGAAGACAGACACATCTCTGCCGGACACAAGAGATTTGCTGCAGCGAATAAGCATGATCCCCATGGAAATGAACTAGGGGTCAAGGTAGAATAATTTCATAATCTCTTTTTGTGGGAGTGAAAAATGGTTGTGATGTGCTCGTCTCCTGTTTCTTAAATATCTCAAGAATCTGACCTGTAAAAGGCCAGTGCAATGACTCACATCTAGCAGGTGCTCCTCAAACATGAATTACCTAAGAACTCTGATGCGTTTCTACCCTGACAGATCAAAAGCAGTTCCACGGATGCAGAAAGATGGACTAACACCTTTTCCTTTTGCAAACAAGATGAGCGACAGGACAGACCTTCTGGAACATTATGATCGACGTAAAGCTTCCAGGTAGCAATTCATCTAGGAAACATTTACAGAGCGCCTACCACACTCCAGGCACCGTGCTAGGCTCACTCTCTGAGAACCAAAGCACTACAGAATTAGAACCCGGCCATTTATATTGGGTTTCAGAGTCCATAAATACACCTTACAATGCAAACGTCTATAGGAAACCAGCCGAGGAGCAAAATTCATCCCAAAACTGTGCACGTTAATGGGGGAAAAATTCCACGACACGATGGGATTTTCAGCTGTGCTGTAGGAAAATAGACTTCCTCTCCTCCTCTCGGTAGGGTTTATTTTTTTTCCATAAACCTAAAGTCATGGCAAAGTGACAGTGAGACTCAGCCAGGATGGCAGGAGACTCACTGGTTGCTGCTCCTCTGAGAAGCTTTTCTCTTTTAACTCTTACCTGCCTTTGCTGTTCAGCACTAAGATGTTTCTCTCCTCTTAGGGACTCTGTAGACAAACACAAAAGGTATCATAAGTTTCCCTGACTTTGGAGACCTTGAAGTAGGAGCAGCTAAGCAGCAGCAGGGCCATGGCAAAAGAAGAATCATAGCAGTAGCCGTAGCTCACTGAATATCTATTAAAAACCCTCGTGACGACACTAATTTTTTGCCAATATCCAACTTGACCCCGTGCAAGATGCCAAGTGGGCAGGAATTACATTTGGCTGGTTTACCCATCTGCTCACAGAGCTCAGCTCGGTCACTGGCCCATGGCGGATGCTCAGAAACTATTTGTTAAATGAATGAATCTATATATACATTTGCCTGATTTAATTCTCCCAGCAAGATCTGGTAGGAACGTCCCCATTTTCCTAGGGACAAAACAAATCATCTTCTCTCACCTGGTGGGTATAAAGAACCTCACTTGATAGATCAGGCAAGCAAGGCTCAGTGGAGTGACAGATAGCTAAGAAGGAATATGCAAGACTTTGCTCATGAGCACTGCGCTATTTGCAGCGCCTGGGGTAGTGCCTGCCACCCAGAAAGGACTGGCCAGGTAATTTTCAATAAACTGAATGAATATAAGTACTGAGTTGGGTTTCAAGGCATGGATTGCTCTACTACCCCAGACTGCCTCTCCTTGGGTGCCCGTTTCCCACCAATACTCCTTACACTTATCTCAGGGCAAGACCTGCACAAAATATTAATACAAAGGTCTTTGCACTCAATGAAGCAAACGAAGCAGCTCAATGCTTAAGCTTTGGAGTCAGATAGACGCGGATTGGAGTCCAGACTCTACCATTGGGTGACATTGGGCACGTTGATTGAACTTCTTGGAATCTGAATCTCGTTGTGCATGATGCTTCCAAGAGAGAGTTTCGTTATGATTCCATTGAACTGGAAGGTGAAGCTGCCTTTTGGCTTCTGAGACTCATTACATTCCAATAGGAAAGAGAAGTTTACAGTGCTAGCAGGCTGGGATGGGCCACCCTCTCTATCCGAGGAAAACAGAAAATCTGACTCACAACACAAGCTGGAGGAGTATGAATGGAACTCGGGGGATATCCTGGGTGTTCCAAAGCCCCGTGCAGCCACATCCGGTGGTCAAAGATTATGGAAAATATAGCAGATCCTTCCTTGCAAGGGACAGCAGGAACTTAGTCCTCTCAGAATAAAGGCTTGCATCACCTTACTGGGCAAATAAGCTCAACCTAGGAATAGGTAATGGGTAGTGTAAGACTATCCATAGTGTTATGCATATTTACGGAAATTGGTTATATTTTTATGTTCTGAATAATTTTGCTTCTCTTTCTTCTCCCTGGAACCAACTATGGTATAAGATAGTAGTTAAACCACATGTACTCACCAGCAAATTGGTATTAACGGATCAACACCTAAGAGGACATATAGGAGTAACATTCATCGGGTGTTGGGCAGGTGGGAGGGCGGAGGAGGGGATGGGTATATACAACCACAACAGGTAAGATGTGCAACATTTGGGGGATGGAGACACTTGAAGGTCTTACTCGAGGGGGGCATGGGCAATATATGTAACCTTAACACTTGCACCAACATAATATGCTAAAATAAATAAATAAATAAAAATTGAAAAAAAAGATAGTAGTTAAGTTCACATTTGCATAGGTTGCAAGATACTGAAATAGGGCCACAAAAGAATAGGAGATAAACTTGACCCAGGAGTCCTGGATTTGTGGCTAGATGCATTTGCTAACAAGATATGGGTTATTCCCCCTTCAGAGAAGAGGCAAATCTGTCTCTGTTTGTACAAAGAGGTGAGGATATTGGGGATAAAGCTTATTTAAAAATGTACCTATGGCAAAAAGGCAAGCTGAGCTGGTGAAGGATGGACAATGCTAGTCACATGTCGTGCTTGACTGCTTTGGGTCTGCCGTGGGCTATTTGCATCCCCTCAAAGTTCATCTGCTGAAACCCTAACCCCCCATGTGATGGTATGAGGAGGTAAGGAGGGGCTTTGGTCCCTCATAATTAGGTTATGACGATGGATCCCAGAGAGCTCTTTCACCCTCTTTCCCACCACGTGAGGACTCAGTGAGAGGGCAGCCGTCTGTAAGCCAGGGGGAGAGCCCTCACCAGGGCCTGCCCACCCTGGCACCCTCGTCTCAGACCTGCAGCCTCTGGAACTATGAAAAATAAATTTATGGGTTTTTTATAAGCTACCCAATCTGTGGTATTCTTGTGACAGCAGCCCAAAGAGACTGAGCCAGCATCCTTTGCTCCTTCCTTAGATACACTCTGCCATAGGTCAGGTTTCCCAAAAGTATGACCTGAGAGGGAAATTCACATGCAAGTCATTAACAGAGGACATGCTCCCCACCTGCAAGGAAGTGAGGGAAGCTGTATGGGGAGGGGAGAGACACAAAGGATGTGTTTTGCAGTGCAGCGTAGTCTCTGCCTGATCCCGTGGGGAGGTCTAGAGTGTCAATCACATGGTCAGTCCAAGAACCAATGCAAAACTTGGCTGCATGTCGTGCCTGGGGGTGGGAGGTGAGGAAGGACATAACTCCGAGCCACCTCCAGGTGAGTCTGTGTGCATCACACAAGAGCAGTATTCCAGAGGGGATGGCAGGCAGGAGTCCTTAGCAACAGAGATCCGGGTGGGACACTGTGTTAGTTACTTATTGCCGGGCAACAATTCTCTCCAAAACGTAGCCATTTAAAACAATAATAAACATTTATTTTGTCTCGCAGTTTCTGTGGGCCAAGAATTTGGGAGCAGCTCCGCTGGGTGGTCCTGGCTCCAAGTCTTTCATGAGGCTGGAGTTTTGACGTTGGCTGGGGCTGCAGTCACATCTGAAAGTTGGACTGGGGCTGGAGGATCTGCTTCCAAGTTGGGTCACTCACAGCTCACACGGTGGGCAAATTCAAGTTGGCTGTTGGCAGGCAGCCTCAGTTTCTCCCCATGTGGGCCTCTCCACATGCTGCATGAGTGTCCTCATGACTTGACAGCTGCTTCTCCTATGGTGGGAAGTCCAAGCGACCAAGGAAGAAGCGCAGTGCCTTTTATGACCCAACTCCGAAGCCACACACAGTTTCCTCTGCTGTGACCTGCTGGTCAGACAGACCAGCTCCGATTCTATGCGGAGGGGCCTAAGCAAGAGTGTGAACACCAGGAGGTGGAAATTATGGCTCACTGTGGACCATCAAAGGAACTGGCTGCCACCTCCAAATTTTATTTTGAGGGCTTCCTTCTCCCTTATTGCTAATGGGTGGCCAGGTAATTCCAGGTGTTTAGCTCTCACTACAGAAGTCAAGAAATACAACCAGGAAAGTGTCATGTGGCCTCAGTCTACCCAGTTGGATGGGCTCTCCCAAGGCTTTGCATCCTAGCGAATTAGCGTATGATGATGCAACAGAAAGAGCAGCTCTTGCCCATTTACCATAGCAGAAGCACACTGACCTGGAACTTCCCGCGACGACGGCACTGTAGGTAGGCTCTTGCTCTCCTGTCTCCCACAGCTTCCATGATTCATTCCCACCTTCTAAACCTGGTTTCCAAAGCCTCCTGCCAATTCTGGGATATCCAGGCTACGCATCAGATAAGCTTTTCTTAAGCCAGTCGGAGTTGGCTTATGTTTCTTATAGTCATGTCCCTTGACTGATATACTGCTTTTTCCATATTTTCTGGAATGAACACATATTTCGTTCACACTTGGGTGGGGGCAGGGTGTGGAGGAAAGTCCTTTCTAAAGTACCAAAGTACTCAGGCCAAATTAAAACTCTTCCTAAGCACGCCTTTCTTTTTGCCTGAATAACATATTTCTCACCTCACCCAGACACAGACATACGCAAATCCACTATGTGGAAAGGAAGGGGAAGGTGTGAGATCTGTGGGGTTTTGGCAGTGAGTCAAATTGCCATTCGGGCAGTCGATTGTCACCCGATACTACGCTTTTCTGAACATCGGCAAGACAGTGCTTATCCTGATGGCTAGAGATAGAACGCAAGACGTCTGGGACATGAAAAGGGTCTCTCACACAGCGCCCACCTTCCTCTTACAACCCACAATGCTCTTAAGACCGAGGCCAGAAGAGCAACTGGATGAAGTTATAAAGTCTGTGGCCTGCTGAGATCTGGGTGCTGGAGAATTAAGTACAGGGAGGTGGTCTTATTGGCGCAGTCATTATAAGAAAATCCAACGAGATGCTCTGGGACAAAGCAGAGAAGGGAAAGAGGGGGAGAGACAGAAAGAGAACTGAAACTGCAGGAGCTGCCATTTCTGTGAGCGCATGCTCCAAAGGGGTTGTGAGACAGGAGGGTGAATTTGGTCCTTGCTCAGTCTGACCCAATTCCAATCCCTTCCTAGCATGTGATCAGCCACCATACTATGTGTCATTCTGGGGCTTCAATATGTGTGTGTGTATATATATATATATTTTTTTTTTCATGCAACATGCCCTTTAAACACAGCAAGCTACTTTTTCTGGTTCTCAAATGCAGAAAGAGATCTTCAAGGGTGGAAATGAAACTGCATCTGGTGGGCTTACAGAGAGATGAGATATTGGTCTATAATAAGGCAGCATCCTAAAGGAGACATGAGGATATTTTTATTTCACGCATGGGTTGTCTTATGCCCTCACTCTGCATGAAGTTAAACCCCACTTAAGAAGCAATTCCTCTATATGTTGGGTTTTTTTTTCCCCTAACCGTTTCCAAACTTGTAACATGACTTTGACAGTTTCTCAGAGACTGCAGACCAAATTAAGTCTGAATTACTATTGGGGTCCCCTGCCCCCACTTAATTTAGAGTGTTTCTCTCATTTTCTTTAGAAAGCTGACAATGCTCCAAAAGCCAGGTGATTTTGAACTTGACAAAGAAACATTCCTGACTCCTGGGATGATGGGCTGCAAAAGTTAAGTACAAACTGAAATAAAAAGAGACAATAAATTTTGATTGAGAGAGAGAAAGAGAGATTGAGAAAAGAGAGGAGGGAATATAAAAATATCCTAGGGCAATTGAAACTGTCATCCAAACACATGAAAATGTTCCAGATAGTTTAGTGATAAGCAGGAAATTGCTGGAAAAAACCAACAGTCATAGAAGGAGAAAATTGCAGTTAGAAGGGGGGATTGAATTGAGCTAAGTGTCTGTGTCATAAAGTTTATTATTTTATTAGTTTTAATAGTTGGGCAGATAAGCTAATAGCAATAGGATTTACTTTAAAGATCAACACCGCAGACTCTGTTGTTTATTATTCGATAGTAATGTGTCTCCAGCGAGGGGAATATTAAATCTTATAAAAAAGCCATTCCTGCAGTTGATCCAGGCCCCGTCTGAGTTGCACGCACATGGATTTTCCCCTATTAGTTCACATCCCTGGCAGAGGTTTTGTTTGTATAATACTTACAGGGACATCTGCTCCTTGGGAATCCGTGAGAGCCATTTCTGCTCCCAGTTTGGGTTCTAAGACCAGAAGATAAAATTGGGGGGTCACCTTTTTCAGAATTCTTTTAGGAAGAGGTGATTAACTCATCCTGGGTATATTTGTATGGCATATATGGAAAACTGAGTGTGATAAACTCAAACCTCCCAAAAATCATCGTGAGATTTAAAAGAAATAATGCATTTAACTCAGCTAGCATAGTGCCCGATACATCCTGAATAAATCCCAGCAATATAGGAAAATGGTAAGTGTAGCACCTGGCTGTGGATTCTGCAGTCAGAATGTCTGTCCAGGTTAAAAGTCCTAGCTCTGATGTTCACATAGTTTCAAATATCAGCCCCACAAGATACTTATTAATTACACAGGGAAAAAATAGTCACTTTGTGGTGGAGAAGACTTCAGACACCAACTTAACCAAATGCTCAAAGCTAACCTTGCCAATAATAGGGCACAGTGCCGGCACATACCTTCTGCTATGATGCATGGGGAAGAACATAACATCACTTCTGTGCTGTTCTTCTCAGAAGAACCTACCATAACTCTAATGTGACAAACCCAAATGGATGAACAGTCTGTAAAATTACTGCCCTGTCCTCTTCGAAACCATAGATGCATGCAGCACAATGAAAGACTGAGAAACTCTCCCAGATTAATAGAAAGTGATAAGACATGACAGTTGAATGCACTGTAGGATTCAGGGTTTTTTGATTTTTCATTTTTGTTTCTTTTCATTTATTTTCTTTCTTTTGCTTTTTTCCTTTGTCTCTTCTTTTTTCTCTCTCTTTTTCTTTTTAGTGTTTTAGTATAAAGTTTATCGATTGGTGGAATATGAGCTAAGTCTATAGACAAGTTCATAATAGTGTGTCTGTATCAATATCAATTCTCTGGTTTTAATAGCTGTACTGCAGTAATGGAAGAGACCATCCTTGTTTTTAGGAAATAAATACTGAAGCATTTAGGTGTAAAGGGGCAATTAAGCTTGCAACTGATTCTCCAGTGGCTTAGAAAAAAATAGAAGCAACATGATAGAGAAAATGGGGTCAAAGTGTTAACATTTGGGAAAACTAGGTAAAGAGTATACAGAACATCTTTGCAATTTTTGTACCATTCTGAAATTATGACAAAACAGAAAGTCTTAGCTCTGCTACTTTGGAACTCAACATGATTTGACTTCTCTAATCCTCAGTTTCCTCATCCCAAAATAGGGATTTCAGTACCAGCCTATAGGACATTTTCTTTTGGGACACATGTGCAAGACACTGAAACATTAAATAGTTAAATTTTTTCTTGAGTGAGGAGAGGGGTTGCAGAGTGAGGAATAGGGTGGAAGTCCAGGGCACCCACTACACATGTTCCTCAGCAATAAAAACCGTGATTTTACATTTGGCCACGGCTATTCCCTCAAATGAACTGTGTCAAATTGGATCTATCAGAGGATCCTTCTTGAAATAACACTCCCCTTTCAAGGTTGTTGTGGGAATTAAATGAGATCATCTGGGAAAAGATCTTAGTGCCGTGCTTGGGTGCACAGTAGGGACTTAGCCATAGTACTGCACCATGATTGTTTGATTAATGATTCCTGGGGGGTAGGAAGCTTCTACTTATGCCTCATGACTGTGTGCTTTGCTCTTGCCTGCTGGTCAAGGGGAAGTTCTTTCAAGAAAATCAGTTTTGTGCAGGAAATGACATCTGGCCAGGGTGGCAGCCAGACAGTCCCACCCACCAGCCTCATCAAAGTTTCAGGGTGGGCGGCTACTGAAGTCATGAACGTAGTGCAAAGAAGTTTTCTCAAACCCACATACCTGGTTGAAGGTCCATGATGAGCAAATCCAAGCCAAAGTGTCTGGAGAAGGTAAATTAGTATAAAATTAGCAAGGTCATGATCCACCTCTTCGGAACCAGAGCTCTGCAATTCTCTGCCTTTTATAAGAATGCCCTGTGGGTTTCTTGCCACCCTTTCCTCGCCAGCCCTCCCTGTCCCCTACTACAACACACAAACAAACACCCACACTGTCTATCTACACCCTGGAAGGCACCTGCTTGCTCAAGTAATCTGAACTCCAATGTCTTTAGTCCCCATATTTCAAAAAAATCCTCTAAGAAAGGTCCCTCTCCACCATCCCTCAGGTGGTTGTCATTCCTGGGCCACCCAGAGAGAGATGTTCCAAGGTCTTGGGCCATAGACAAAGGCTGATCTGGATGGTTGAGCCCCTTCTTGAACATTGAGACTTCTGCCCAAGCTAAGAACCCAACATGGCTCCCAAGGCACCAGAGAAAAAGCATTCATGCAAATGGGCTCTCCACCCAGAATTGCTTTAACAGATGCCCATTAAAGCTGCCACAGTCCTACACCCTTGCAATTCCCTCTGACTGACTGGAGCATATATTGCCACCTTCTTCACCCGGCTAACCACTCTTCCTCCTGCAGGCCCTGCTTCTTCAGGGAGACCTTTTACTTACAAAGCACTTGACTGGATTCCCCTCTCACTGTCGGGTGCTCCCATACGCTATGTTTCCCTGTACAGACACCATTATACTTAATCGTAATGGTTTCATGTAATTGATTGGCTCTAGGACTATAAAAACCATAGCTAACATTTATTGAGAGTGTACTAAGTGCCACAATTAATGTCCTTTGCATATATTAACTGCATCTCTCAATGACCCTCTAAATTCAATCCTGTTATTATCATCCCACTTTACAGATGAGGAAAATGAGGACCGATGAGGAGAAGTAATTTTCCTGGAGTCCCACAGCCAGGAAGCACGCACAGTTGGCTGCACTTTCCAGGTTAACAACATCCCTTTTGCCCACCTTGAGAATCCGATAGAAAACAATGTTGGAAGTACATTGGTTAGATGACAGAGCAAATGAGCACAATGTGTGGTGGTGTCTGTACTCTTTACCAAGTATCCCTACCTCTCCCCTCCCAGTCTCACGAGAGGCTTACACTGCCTGGGCACTTGGGGCTGGGTGGGGCCGTGTAAGTAGTTCTGCCCCAGGACCTCTGAGCAGAAGTTCCCTGTGTCATGTCCAGGCCACACTATTCAACAGCTAACGTGAAAACTTTCAAAATTCTCTTACCCTCTGCCATGAAAACTGGCAGTGTTGGAGACGGTGGCCCCTTCATCCACCTTCGTCTCAGTGACTCCAACAAGGGGAAACCCCCAGAGATCCATGATAGATAGACAAGTGGTGTGAGTATAAACCAAGAGTGTTGTTTTAGGCCGTGGGTTTTTTTTTTATTTTTTTAGGTCAGCCTAATCTACCATGTATCCTGTCTGATACATGATGAAGGCAAAACAATATAATTAAATGATACCTGGATGCTTTTAATTATATTAAAGTTAATATAACTATATTGATGTTAATTTCAAGCCTGTGAGCCCAAGGTCTGCTCTCTTTTTCTTTTGTCAAAAGGGATATAGCAAGTTATAGAGAGGCATTAAATGCTAGCACCAGAATGATTAAATGAGAGCTGTGAGGAAATTATTTTCTCACTTGTGATTCAAGTTTATTTCATGTAAGTGCAACCATAATCATACAGTGGCCAAAATACCACAAATTAGGGTTATACTAATTAATTGGAACCAGGACATATCTCCCGTGACCATGACTGGAGATGAATCCGGATAGGGTCAAAGGAACAATTGTCTTTCCTTTTATCTTCCTCCCAATGCCTCCTCACTCTTTTCCAAAGGGCCCTTCAATACATTCCAGAAAACCATGATGGGAAACTCAGATGTAATTTTCTAATTATAAGAAGTCAAAGATTGTTAAAAAAAAAAAAAAAGAAAGAAATTTCTGTTGTATCATGTAGGTTAAAACCCTACCTTTCATGGATCTAAAAATTTCCTTGATGGCTGGTGGTCACTTCTTGAGTATTTTTGGGTTATGATCCATCCCAGTTTTTTTTGTTTTGTTTTGTTTTGTTTTTGAGACAGAGTCTCATTTTGTTGCCCAGGCTAGAGTGAGTGCTGTGGCGTCAGCCTAGCTCACAGCAACCTCAAACTCCTGGGGTCAAGTGATCCTCCTGCTTCAGCCTCCCAAGTAGCTGGGACTACAGGCATGTGCCACCATGCCTGGCTAATTTTTTGTATATATTTTTTTAGTTGGTCAATTAATTTCTTTCTATTTTTAGTAGAGACGGGGTCTCGCTCAGGCTGGTTTTGAGCTCCTGACCTCGAGCAATCCGCCCGCCTCAGCCTCCCAGAGAGCTAGGATTACAGGCGTGAGCCACTGCACCCAGCTATCCCAGTTTCATAGTCTAGAGCAGCATCCCTTAAAGTAAGATACTTGACTACCCAAATCGAAACCACCTGGGAGGTCTGTAAAAATACGCAGATTCTCGGACCTACTGAACCTGACTCTTCTGAGGATGGGATCCTGCTGGGAATGTTCGTTTTCATTGATTTCCTTGGGCGATCGGATGCAACTAAAGATGGAGAATCTCTGTTCTTAGACTAGGTTTGGGGAGAAAACAGAAAGGCAGGTTTGTAGGTATTTGAGGAAAATCCCAGGGTGAGGACGTTATGAAGATTCTTAGGTTGGCTCCCTGGCCTCCTGGAGGAGCCTTGCTCCCCAGGTGAACAGGAAGGTGGGCACACACAGCACACCCTTCCCCCACAGGGTACCATCTCAGCTCCTGGAGTAGCCTGAAGAGTCCAACTGATCCGCACACAGCTATACCTTATCCACCGGTATTGGCCCAGGAATGGACGGGTAGACAAAAGGGAAGGATATATACCCCATACCTGGTAGGAGGTTTCAAAGGCAAAGGTTTTTCATTCTCTCATTTTAGGAGAAGCCATGAAGCACATAGATTCATTTGCTGTTGGCATCCTTGTTGTTACCAAAAGGAGAAAAAGAAAGAGAAAGAGGGTGTGGAGGGAAAAGAAAGAAAAGGGAAGGAAAAGAGAAAGGAAGAAAAAAAACAGGAATAAATGGAAGGAGGGAGGGGGAGGGAAGATGGGTGGAAGGAAGGAAGAAGGAGGGAGGGAAGAATAAAGAAGTTTAAGTCCATTTGAATCAGGGTTCTCCATTACTTGCTGCCCAGGCTATTCTACATGATATTTTATCATCAAAATCACCAGGACAGGATTCACTTTTCTCCATGGAAAGCAGAAGGCTTAGCTTGTCCATACTCAGAATATACTTCCTTTCCAGTTTTGGAAAACTGACACTATTCTAGGATCTTCACTGGGAAGGAAAAAAAAAGTAGAGCTCAAAACCGGTTCTGGCCCCAGCTCTGCCACTGACTGTTCGACTTAAGATGAATCCTGAAGTCCATCCTTCACATCTCTAGAATGACGGTGTAGAATTAGATGCCCTCTATCTATTCCAAGGGTTTTAAATGTGGGACCACAACAGATAGTTCATGGCCACCTTTAGTGGCCTTATTGGTAAGAGGGAGCAAAAGGCTCACAGACCAATTTTAAAATTTAGCATTGGTTGGTAATCTTTTAAAAGGGAGATTACTTATGAAATTCAAGGTTTGGGGATTCTTTGGACAAATCAGAACATCATTCAACACTGGACCCGCATTTACACATGGGGACAGCTGGCTCTGGGCCAGCAGCTGCCGTCTTGAGTTTGGGTAGGTTTGCTCAAGTTCCCCCTCCCCTCAACTCCCCATTATCTCCCGACACTGAGACCAAGTGTCAGCTGCCTCTTATCACCTTACACCCAATTCCACTTCCTGCCTGGTCTGGGCTGACTTTGACTTTGCAACCCCAGATCTAAGCCAACAGTAGGCTTCTGGGATACAAATTCTCCAGGGCCTTTTAAAGGAGACAGTTCTTGTCTTCACATCATTTCCTCATCCAGAACCCCGAGCCCAAAGGCCTTGAGAAACCACCCAGGAATATTACCCCTGGCTCAGCTCGCACATGGTCATTCTCCAGGGCCAGTTTGTTTCTGGGTTGTGTTTTCCATTTCCTCTTTGGACACTTCTGTTTCTTTCCTGCTTTGAGGTCTGTTTTCCAGCTCATGGGTGGTCAGTTCCTTGGGCTAGATGAAGCAGGATTTTCCATGATAGCCACCTCTCCTGAGCCAGTTTAGAGTTTGGGATTTGCATTTAGGTTATTAAGTTATTCACTGCTGGGGAGCTGGCATTTTGCAAACTCTTCAAATAAACAAACACATCCGCCTCTCAAGCACGAATTACAAGAAACGTTCTGCCTCCAAATATTGGCCACATATATTTTTGCCTAACGACAGAAGTCTTAAATAATCAATGTGTTCTCTTTAGTTATCTGAAGCTGTAATAATGCACAATACTGGAACTGTAATCTGTTCTCGAGCTCTGGAGACTTTGGTTGAAAGTATCTGACGAACTTCTTGGAGATTCACCATATGCATTTCAGGTAGCTTAACCTGAGCTGGACATGGAACTCCCTACCTTTCTTATCTAGACTTGGGCAAATCCAATCCTGTGCTGGCCTCAGGTTTTGCCCCTGTAAAGAAAAGGGCAAACTAAGTTGATAGGTCACAAAGTGTGTCTCATAGACTCTTGGACTTCCTTGAGGGAGCCTTCTAAAGACAACAGGAAAAGCTGGCAGGGAAAATATGGGATGGCCCTTTTCGACCACTGGTGTTTTGCTATGTTGTGTTTTATAGTCTAATAGTTAATTACAGGGGGAAATGTGTTGTTCTGTGAAAGAAGAAAAGAAAGAAGTAAGGAAGGTAGTAAGGGAAGAAGGAAAGGAGGGACACAGGAAGGAAACCTACTAGATTAGGTTTTGAAATGACTCATCTAAGAGCTGAGGATCTACAGATATTTTTTGTAGAAATCAAATATGAAAAGGTTATCTGTCTTTAAACAGAGGTATCTTTGATCTATCCCAAAACAAAGAGCCAGTATAGATCCTGAAACCAGAACTTCTGGGTCCAAAGCCCAGGTTGTTCACCTAATATCTGCGTGCCTTTGGGCAATTTAAGCAGCATCTGTGCATCCCAGTTGCTCTCTGAAATCATGGTAATAATAAATATTATCTACTAATTATGATTAAATAAGCTAGCCCATGTAAGAAACTTAGAGCAGTACCCGACATGCAGGGTGGCATCTCGGGCTAACATATACAGACCCTTTGCAAGCAGGTCTGGCTTCATCAACAGCAGTTTTCTGCTCATTTATTAATTCGAGCAAACATTGTTGAGAATCTACTCTGTTCCAGGCACTATACAACCTGTTCAGAAAGCCAGAATAGAAGCAAGCATGTTCCTTCTTCCTAAGACCTCACAATCTGGAAGGAGAAGGCATGCATCAAGCTAAGTGCAAGAAATATTCCAGCAGCTACAGCTGTCTGGATGGAGCAGAGTGGGATCAGGAAGAAAACAAAGGAGCCACGGTTTTGATGCCAGCTGCAGAAGCAGCAACAGCAGCAGTACTAGCCCTGTGACAGGTATTTTACATAGTGTCCTCACAACAGTCCTGTGGAGCTAGAATTATTGTGATGCTATCCCTACTTTACAGCTAAAAACAGAGGGTATGAAGTTAGTCTAAGTTTATTCTATTACCAAGCCGGAGAGGTGGGACTCAAATCCAGGTCTTGCTGAGATCTGAGCTTAGGCTGCTTAACCTTGTCAAGAGGGAAACTGAGGCATAGATGCTTGCTTGCCTGCAATATCTTTTCTCCCATTGCTTTAAAGAACCCCTGATTCTTAGCAGGACACATGGATATTGAGAATACAGACTACATTACCCAGCCTTCTTTGCAGCCAGACTGTCACATGACTCCATTGTGACCAATTGAAAATAAAGACTACATTACCCAGCCACTTTTGCAGCCAGGCTGTCACATGACTCCAAACTGACCAATGGTTACACCCTTGAAAGGCAGGATCATGTCTTCCTCTCCTCCTCTTTCTTCAGCTGGAATATGGAGGTGGTTATGTGCCTTCTTAGACTATGGCATTAAGGGCAACGTCCTAGGACTGGCAGAACAACAAGGCAGAAGGAGCCTGTGTCTCTGCACGGCCTTGCGGGGGTGGGAACTGTCCCGAGGGAGAGAGAAATAAACTTCTATCTTGCTTAAGCCTGATTTAAAAAGCAGACTGTATGTCCTAATAATACACCGTTACATAAGCATTGTTATCTTTTAGGTCAGTTGTAGCTCCAAGGAATTAGGGCTTCAAGTAGTATATCTTGAGAGTACCCAAGAGGAAAGCTTTAGGTTTTGGTATGGTTTCTATTTCGTCAAATTCGTGTCTATAAAATCTCAGGCATCCAGGAGTGAGAGGCAGGTCACCATGAAGACAATCTCTTTTAAGTTAGAGAACCACTTTGCCAACTCAGGGATACTTTGTGAGGCATTTGTAGCTGCACCACAGTGAGCCCAGGGCCCAAAGAACAGACAGTAACAGTAAAAAAAAAAAAAAAAAAAAAAAAAAATCTGCTCATCAAACCAGACATACCATACTCGATGCCATACCACTCACTGCACACACTATCCACTCAATCACCCTTCATTAAAATTATTACTAATATAGTCATTCTTATCAATATGGTGGCTGTCACTTAATGAGAGCCAGCTTTGCATATTCTCTGCCATATTATAGTTTTAATAGAAGTGGAGGTTTTAATCCATATTTTACAATTGGTGAAACTGAGGCTTAGAGAGATTAATTAATTTTGTCAAGGTCACAGAGCTAAGAGCACAGCTAAGAATCCAGATTTTTCTGATGCCAGCACGCTGCCTCCCTTATATAGAAATGTAACCCAGGAAGAGCTAAGTGAACCGATTATACTGCCTCTATATTTCCTGACCCACTTTTAAGAAAGATGTGACCAGCCCAGACTAGTTTTAATCGGGTCTTTCATGAAAGCAACCTTTATCTCCAGCTCCCTACCTCCCAGACTTCTTTCAAAAAGATAATATATTTCTCACTTTTGAAATCGCCAGATATGTTAACAATGGCCCGTGGTCTCTCTTGTGTCTTAAAGCAAGGCAAGTCAAATCCAAGTTCTTTATCTTCCTGGTCTCTAGACATTAGTGGACCAAACCCAGCTTGCTGGGCTTGGTCCCAAGTTCTGCTTTCTTAGTCCTCAAACTTGGCCCTTTCCCATGAGGCTCAAGCCTGGGATGCCTTTTTGGAGACGAGCCTTGCACAGAGTCCAGCTCCAGAACTCTACTTCTCGCCCAAACCTTTGACCTATGGTGGACCCCGCCTTGGCTTTCTCTGAGAATCCTCAGCTCCCCAAAATGACATTGCAACCGCCACCCCACCCTCTGATGCTCATCTTGCATCTTGGCCAGCTCTCAGCCTATAATTCTTTCCAAACTCTCCTGTATAAAATAATCATGTACATGAAGTAAAACAGGAGCCTCATATACACACTTAATAACTCTTGTGTACTGTACAAGAGGGAATTCCACTTTATAACCCCCAGAGCTTTCGAATGGTTCTCATTTAGCTTTGCATTCCTGGTGCGAGATCTGAAACGTCTCTCTTTCTGCCCCAGCCTGTTGCTGCCTTTTGAAACTGTTGTGTCTCCAGATTCTTTGGGGCCATTTCATCTCCGTCTCTGCTTCTAATTGGGGGATTTGAGTATGGCTGTTTAGCCCTAGAGCTAAATGTCAGAGTTTTGCTTAAAATCCCATATTTTGGAAACTGAGCACATTGTGCCGGGGAATCTTCAAGTGTGAGCATGTCAAAGTAAGTGGAGTTAAACGGATCAGCTAATCCTTCCAGCCACGAGCCCCAACACAGGGAGGGAAGGTGGGCTCCCACCCGTGGTAGTCATTAGATCTTCTGTGTGATGTTGGCCAAGTCATTGGTTCTCCTGGGCCATTTTCTTCATAGAGAGAATCCTTCTGTTCCAGGTGGCAATTTCTCTGCATCTCCAGGCAGTTAATTGGGCAATACTTCTCTTTTTCTAAGTCTTAGATTTTTGCAAGGGCAGTCAATATCTGATCTTCTCTTACACTGATGCCATGGCTATGGTCATACTTAATCAAAATAGCAAGAACAATACACTGTTGTTGTTTTTTTAAAATTAGCTTAATCTTATAAAATATGCACAAACGGCAGCACCAAAGATTACGGAGAACAGCGACCAAGGAATAAGATTAATTAATCGTATAAATTCAGACCTTTAGCAAATATCCATGGTGCCCGATCTTTGCCAGACACAGTGTTTGGCACCGAGAAGACAGATGAGCCAGATGCAATCAATCCTCTGCTTACATCTTCATTTTCATTGCACTCCCTGCCTTGCCATTCACTCTGACCACACCGGCTTGCTTCATGTTCCTCAAGCACAACCAGTTTTCTTCCTGCCTCAATATCCTTGCACTTGGCATCCCCACCCAGAATGCCCTCCCTGCTGGTCTTCACTCAAATGGCTCCTTCCAACAGAGGCGCACACCACACACCCCCAACCACCCCCCCAGCACCCTCCCTTCCCTCTCCCCGTTGCATCATCTTCACAGTGTGTGTTTCATATGAAATCAACTCTTACTGTTTATCACCAGTACCCCCCTTCTCCCCAACTAAGCTGTGAGTCCCTTGAGGTCAGAGGCCTTGCCTATTGTACTTGCTTGTTTCTTCAAGGTCTAGAACAGTGCCTGGAATATACAAACATATTTGATACATACAGATGGATGAATGAAATAATCACACGAGCTTTAGGGTTACATTTTTTCCCTAAAATACATCTCGCTAAATCTGTCAGGCTCATCCTTGATCATTCCCTTCAATCACCTCAGCACCCCCTTGCCTGATACAATGCCTTCTAGAATAGTGTATTTCAAAAGTGTTACAAACACATAACCCTTAGTTCAAAAAATAAAAATAAAAAGAGTCCAATCGGTAAAGCAATTACTGAGAAGGTGTGGGAGCCTCAGCCTTTCCCTCTTGCCCAATCCCACCTTCTTTCTGCTGCTCCTAAGTCATCTCTGTAGCCCTCCCTCACCCCCAGGTGTAAATTTTTATATTTTAGCTTGAAGGAAACTTTCTTTTAGTTCTGCAAAATGCTGGTAAGTATGCTATGGACAAAAAGGGAGCCTCTGTGGCGAAGTCAAGTTAAGAAGTATATGATTATTGTAATAAATACATATATTAAATGTGCACTACATCCCAGAAATTGTGCTCATTGCTGGAATACGATGAAGAATAAGGGAGGTGTGGTCCCTGCCTTCAAGGACCTTATAAGCTAAAGATTAAAGAAAACTCTACTTGGATGAAGAACGTAGTGGGATTCTGCCTTCACGGGCCATGCAGTGCGTGAGCTACTGTACACCAGAAGTGTGTGGGTATGTGTTCTGCCCAAAGTCACTGAGCGTAGCATGGATCTAGCATTCCACAAAGCAGGCTTTGGGAAACGCTTGTCAAGATCAATTGCTCTTAGCATCATCAGGGAACGACATGTACACCATTATCAATTTTCAAAGCATTCCAACATAAAAATTGTATATAATCCTGGAAGACTCGATCTGTTTGATCTCTGATGATTCATAAGGCATTTCAAGAGCTCCTGTGTCCTGGATCATCCCCTGGACATGGGTTACCCTTGTAGTTGGAGCATGTGGAGATAATCCACTGAGAGGACTCAGTATGTGGTTCCAGGAGGGTCCTGCTCTACGTTTCTATCAGTCCATGGCTCCGTCTCTGATAATCACTCTTGCAGTCATTCATAGGAGAATGAACTTCTTGGAGTAGAAATGCCTGTACAACAATTTCAGCCTTGAAAAATATGCCCCTTCCCCAAAATCAGGCAGAAAAATTCAAACAAAGGAGGGATGCCCTCTTACCTATCCCCTCCTGGGGACAGAATTTGCTGCCCCTTACTATGTGTCACCAGAATACTGTACACATAACTACCTGTAGCTTTGATCACAGTAATCATGACTCATGATGACCATGCAGGGCTCCCTATTTTGTGCCAAGTACTTTTCAAAGTATTTTTCCTATACTAGTGTTTTTCCTCCCAGCACTCATGGGCACTAAGTACTAGCACTATTCTTGTTTCTAAAATGAGAAGATGGAAGCTCAGAAAGGCTCAGTAACTTGCCCAAAAAAACATGTTGAGTAAGTAGAATTCCAGAATTTGAACCCAAGTCCATCTGATTCCCAAGTCCACACTCTCCCCTCTGCATGTCCCAATTAATGGCTTAAGGATCCATCACCCTTGGCTTGGATCTTCAACTCCTGGAGTGACATCTTTGGATTTCATACAGCCTAACGCACAGTTCATGGTGCCCAGCAAGGGCTCAGCAAAAGCTAGTTGAAGGAACTGTGAGAGGCAGTATGGCACAAAGACAAGAGCTTTGGGTTAGAAAGGAAGAAAACTGGATCCTTCTTCAGGATATATAACTAATCTACTATGTGACCTTAAGCAAGCCCCTTCCTCCTCTCCAGGCTCCCTGGGCTTCCCATCCATAAAATAGAAGGATTGGGAGACATGGTTTCTAATATGATCCTTCCCCTCGAGTCCAAATGGGAGCTGGTGCCATGTAATCCAAAAACCATCAAGATTCTCAAGAGGACAGACATGGTGTTGTTTGTTTCTGACATCCTCAATGCGTAGCAGAGTGCCAGGTGTGGAATCATGCCCAGGTAGTATTCATTGAATAAATGAGTGGATACTGACACCCATCCAAAGCTCAGCTGAGAATAAACCTGCTAGAACCCGAATCCCAGAAAGAAGCAAAAGCCACTTCCTTGTAAGGGAAGATGGATCCAACAGTGAACTGCAGCCCTGGCTCCACCCTGCAAGAATGAGAGTGGCTGGCGTCCAGCCACAGGGGCCAACATCCCCTCACCACCCCACTCCACTCATGAACTTCAAATTCCTGGGTCAGATCTTTCATCACCAGCGTGTAGCCTCTGGAAAATATAAAGGAGGATGGTCCAAGTTTTATTTTTTTTCGAGAGCTTGCCCTATATATCACTCTCCCTGAAACAGAGGAAGAAGAAACTCAGGAAGCCAAGAGACATGACATTTCTAAAAATCCCTCTGTGGGAAATAAATAAATAAATACATCCATCCAAGACGTAATCTTTTTAGTTAGAAAAACATGTTTTCCTTGTTTGCTGACCCTCTAGCATTTTGGAGTTTGGGGAGTTGACTGGGTGCCTAGTGGCCACGAACACTTGCAAGTTCATCACCCTGACCTTCTTGGCTGTCAAATCTTAACTCCAGTTGCTGAAAAGTGCTTTGGCTTGGGGGGCAAAAATCCTTGGGTTTTTTTTGTTTGTTTTTTTTTCCCCTAAACATCCTCATCATTGAGCTCATACTTTGGGACTGTGTGCAAGGTTTTGTCAGATAGACTGTAGATTCCCAGATAGACAGAGTTTTCTTTTTCTCATGGACCCCATGGAATTCACCTGAAAACTTGTTGATTATTTATGTTCAAGCACACTTTCAGTCAAGCCACCCAGGACTCTGTATCCACAGGAAAACTGACAAATCTAATCAATTCTCAAGATACGGTTCTGTGACGTTCTTATTCATTTGGATGCCATCAGTACAGAATTTTTGGATAATTCAGACAGTCTGGATAGAAGTTTCCTTTTGCACAGCCCTACAAAAGAAGAGTTTCTTAGCAAATTGATAATGTAAAGCAGACCTTCGGAGCTGAGAATGAATTGTCTTCAAGTCCTTCAGAATAGCATTCACTGACAAGCAGTCAATGGTTAATTATAAACTATTTTTATCAAATAATTAAAATGAAGCCCAGGCAACCCACCCTACCTTGGGAATAGTATGGTATAGTGGCAAAAAGTATGGTTTTCCAATCTGTCCGGACATGGGCTCAAGTTCCAGCTATGCAACTCATGAGCTTAAGTTACTGTGCATAAGCTACTTTGCTTCTCTGAGACTTAATTCTGACATATGGAATAGTTTGCAGGGTGGACACGAGAACTGGGACTCACACAGGTAAATACATAGTTTCCTAAACTATGCTCAGAAGGATTTTAAATCCACAAGATGTTAGCACTTATTGCATGAAAAAGGGATCCATGGTTGAATAAGTTTGAGAAAAACTAGGCTAAACACAAAATTAAATGTGTTTGCTTTCTTTTTTTTTTTTTTTTTTTTTTGCTTGTTTATGTGCAGGCCTTCACAGAGCCTTTAATATTGCACTTTATGTTGTGGAATTCCAAAAGGAGGCTTTCAGTTTTCCTCCTGGGAAACTGTGGTAAGTATGGCAGTCGTTATCCACCAACAGACGGGCATCTAAAGGAACTAGGGGTGAGATTAAAGGGCAGATCCAAAAAATGTCCAGATTAGTCCCTGCACTAATAAGGTTGAAAATGGAATTAGTGAGACAGGATTGGTCCTTGGCAAGCCCAAATGAAATACAAAGAACAAGGGAGCCCGTGGATGCTCTCGTATCAGCCAGTTTCTAGAGGCAGAGAGCAGGGCGGGAAGGGAGGGAGAACAGAAGGTATTTGGGACTGGGACACTGTTGTAGAAAGACTTGTCAGAGATGGCCCCTATGAGAAAGGGATACTGGAGGGAAGACTCGGATGAGGGATGCCCGTGGGCTTTGCAGAGATGTGTGGAGAGAGTGTTTCAAAAAGAGAGACGGTGGGACCTTACGTGGGATTAGCTGGGCATGATTGAATAAAATAAAAAAGGGGCCACTTGTGAGATTGCACAAATCAGGGGAGCAGTATCAGGAAGTGAGGCCTGTGGTAGCAGGAGTCCAAGCCATGTAGGATGTTAAGAATAAGAAGTTCATTAAAAAAAAAAAAAAAAGAAAGAAATTCCTGATGCCCAAAGTTGCAGAGAACTAAACAGAAGCCCCTCTTTTAATTGCATGGAGGGGAGGACATTATAGGCAGAAGAAATGATATAAAGAATGATACAGAGGCAGGATGCACCCTGCAGGTCGAGGCAGCTGGAATTGGACCTATCCACTGGTGATGTAAACCATTTCTCCCAAATACCCTCCTTCCCTCCCTCCCTCCCTCCCTCCCTCCCTCTATCCTTCCCTCCCTCCCTCCTTCCTACTTCCTTCCCTTCCATCCTTCCTTCCATAACGGTTTTACTGAGAAATAATTTATGTATCATAAAATTTATCCATTGGAAGTATACGACTGTATGGTTTTTAGTATATCCGCATAGTTGTGCAACCATCACCACAATCTAATTTTAAAACTTTCCTATCATTCCGGAAAGAAATCTTGTGCCCATTTGTATCACAGTTACTTCTCATTCCCACTCTCAGCCCCAGGCAACCACTAATCTACTCTGTGTCTTTATAAATTTGCCTTTTCCGGACATTTATGTAAGTGGAATCATACAGTATGTGGTCTTTTACATCTGGCTTCTTTTACCTAACACAATGCTTTTGAGGTTCATCCATGTTGTTGCATGTATCAGCACTTCATGCATTTTCATTATCCAATAGCATCCCCTTGCACCGATAGACCACGTTTTGTTTATCTGCTCACCCCTTGATGACTGAGAGTTGAGTTATTTTCACTTACTGGCTATTATAAACATTCGTGTCTAAGTTTTATGTGGATGTATGTTTTCATTTCTCTTGGGTAAATGCCTAGGAGTGGAATTGCTGGGTCATATGGTAAGTCTATGTTTAACATTTTGAGAAACTGCCACCTTGTTTCCCAAAGTAGCTGGCCCAAGGGCCTTTTCTTAAAGAATTTGTGAAATGGATACATTTTCATCTCTGTCCACAGCTGATTGGACCCAACAGGAGCACATGACCCGAGCTGGACCAATCAGCTTTTCCTTCCTGAGATCGTAGTATGAGGACACAGAGGTGGGTGTGTATTTGTGTCTGCAGTGAGCATGTGAGCCACACGCAAGTGACAGAGGAAAACGGACCACAAAGAGAAGGCAGAAGTTGACCTGCAGGGAAAGAAACTGAGGTGAGAAGCCACACAAACCAGGAGAGGTAGTCTCAGGTCCTGAATGTCCAGGTTCCTCGTTGAGGTTTTTGTAAAGTCTATATGTCCCTTTGCCCTTGCTGTCTTCAACATACTGCCAATGTCCGCCAATACATTCCACTTTTTTGGTATGATTTATGGTAAATTCTTGTTTCTAACAACTAAAATTTCCTTGACAAACTCAACCCATTTTGGAGGAAGCAATGACAGGGTAGAATGGGGTAGGCTTATCTCTTAAACTATAGCAACACAAGCATTTCTAAGGCACATACTATGTGCTCGGTGCTATAGGAGTGTAACACGTCCTGGCCTTCAAGTAGCACACAGTGGGGTCATAAAGGTTTTAGCAAACTGCCACAGAAGAGAAAGAGAAGAACATTAAGTAGAAGGTGGACATTTTTTTAAAAAAAATATAATGACTCTTTTAAAAAATGTTGTTCAAGTAGGTACTTTACAATTTAATAATAAAAAAAAAATAAATAACATGGTGAAAACCTTCCAAGATTATGGAGTTAGGACTCCTTAGGTGCTGAAAGAGTTTGAAATAAAAGACACCTCTTAAGCACCAAGCATTATATAATAATTATATGCTCCTTTAAAGAACCACAGTTGATGCTCCTGGTGACTAATCTTGATTGTCTGTCAAAAACTAGCAACGGAGAAGTCACACAAGCATTTGGCTGGATTGTGTAATTCTGGGGCCTGCCTTGCGGCTTCCTGTCCTGGGTTCTCTCCCAGGAGCCTGTCTGTGCGACAAGGTTTTCTTTCCAAACCTTGTCTGGGAAGAAAAGGGAGAAAATGAGAGAAAAAAATAGTCTCCGTGAAGGAAACACATGAAAGATCGTGGGGAAGGAAATCCAACAGATAATTTTCTTAATGAAAGGGTCTCCGTGTTTCTCGTTTTGTGTTTGCTCTCCCAGTAGAAGCCAAGCTCCAGGAGGGCAGGGACTCTGGCGTGATCACTCTTGAAGCCACATTCTCCTAGAACAGTCCTGGATACACAATAGGTCTCCAGTTACTACTGGTTGAATAGATGAAGGAAGCAAGTTAGAGGATTCCTTCATTCCTTAACTCCTTATTTTCAGGTTGGTGTCAACTTGAGATCTTGCCCCGGAGGCTCAATACAAGAAAAATATTTAGGTCATAAACTATGGAATCTCTGACAAACTGTGAAATATCCAGGGGGAGCCTCTAACAAGAGATGGAAGATTTGAGCAATTGTCATAAAGCCCAAAAAGGAAAAAGTATTTCACTTAGGTTATGCAGATGTATTCCTTTGTTCATCCAACTGTCATTGAATGAGGACCTTGTATGTGCTAGGTTCATGCTAAGACCAGAGGTGATTAAGTGCTACCACTTCTTCAGCAGAAGGGACGGACTTGTAAAATATTCTTTCTTCAGTGACTGATTATACTCTAGCCCAATGCCATCCAATCGAAATCTAAGGCAAGCCACCTTTGTGATTTAAAATGTTCTAGTAGTCACATTTAAATAAGTGAAAAGGAACAAATTAAATTAGTTTTCATAATACATTTTATTTAAGCCATGATGGCTGAAATATTATCATTTCACCTCATGTGATCAACATAAAAATCATCACTAGACATTTTACGTTCTTTTTTCATCCTAAGTCGTCAAAATCTGGTACATAGTTTACGCTAATAACACATCTCATTTGCATGCTCCATTCTATTAAAAATTCTCTATATATGTTTAGAATACATAAAATTTACAGTCAAAAAGAAGGGATTCAATAGCAAAGTTGTTCCAAACACACTTAAAAAGTCTTCCAATGGCAGAATTGTCTCCGTTTTTAAATCTGGTTTTAAATGAATCAACATTAAATAAAATGAAAAATTCAGTTCTTTAATTGCACCAGCCACACTTCAAATGCTCAACAGTCACAGTGCCTGGTGTCTGCCATATTGGATAGCATGGATGAAAAGTATTTTCATCACCGCAGAAAGTTCTACTGGACAGTGCTCCCTGGGGTTACGTAGGGGGACTGCAAACATTGAGGACAGGCACATGCTTGCACTCTGTTGTATTAACAGTGATTAACATGTGAGAGATGTCAGTAAATGATTTTTGAAAGAATAAGTGAATAACTGTTGTCACATCATAGAGCTTGGACGGTCTAAGGAAGACTTCATGGGACAGAGGATATTTATATTTATGGTAGGTTTTAATGGCTGTAGGAGTCTGCTAGGCAAATAAATAAGGTAAAGACAGAGGAAGATGCTGGAGCATAGGTGCTGAATTATAAGAGTCTAATAGGTTGTTAGGATGATGGTTTTTTGGTTCCTTTGTTTTACAAAATTGAGATGAAATAAAACATTTTCTGTATTACTTTCTAGCTGTGTATTCTTGGGAAAAGCACTTAACCTCTCTTAGCCTCAGTTTCCTTATTTATAAAATGTCATTTCAGAGGGTTGTTTAGAGAACTAATAAAATAACCGATGCAGAGTATTTATCATAGTGCATGGTACATAATAAATGGTCAATAGGCTGGGCACGGTGGCTCACACCTGTAATCCTAGCACTCTGGGAGGCTGAGGTGGGAAGATTTCTTGAGTTCAGGAGTTCAAGACCAGCCTGAGCAAGAATGAAACCCTGTCTCTAATAAATACAGAAAAATTAGCTAGGCATCATGGCACGTGCCTGTAATCCCAGCTACTTGGGAGGCTGAAGAAGGAGGATCACCTGAGCCCAGGAACTTGAGGCTGAAGTAAGCTACGATGACGCCACTATACTCTATCCAGGGCAACAGAGTGAGACTCTGTCTCAAAATAAATAAATAAATTATTGGCCATTATTGTGCCCAATGTTTAATGGGAGTGAATTGTGGCAGAAAGGCAAGGTGCTTGCTAGGTGCCCACCCCAACATCTCTTCCCCTCTGTCTTAGTGTCAGAACCCTGACTTTTAACAGTGCAGTTATGTCCTGGCTAAAATCCTAATTCTGTCAGTTTTTTTATAGCCAAGAGAAGCCATCAGACAAAGTTTCGGTCAATGAAGCTCACACTTAAGTGTTGTGTGTCATTTCTAGTATGTTTTCTTAGAGGGAAGGGGTCTTCCTTCTGCTTTTCTCCTTCCTGCAGCTCCGAATGCAGGGGGTGTGCTGAGATGGACAAAGCAGGAAATTATAAAGCACCTGGATTCCCGATGAGCGAGAAACTTCAAGCGGGAACAGCAGTCGGTAGTATTCCTAGTCTTCTTCCAAGACAGAACCAGTTTGTCAAGGACCACCTCTTGGGACAAACACGTCATGGAATAGAGTTTGGGAAATATACTGTAGGTGACCTGGAGGGAATGGTGAGGGGGTGGATGCTGAGATTCAGCCAAGTCCACATCCATAGACAGTGGCTGGGTCTCTGACCTTTCGGGTCGTTGGAGGGATGGTGGGATTCCAGCAGGGCCCATGGCCATCTTCCAGCTCCATGGCTGGGCCTGGCCATAGTTTGCAAGGTCAAGAGGACTGTAGGTGGTTTGTTGGCCAACAGCAGTGACTGCTTCGCCATATGGTGCAGGTTTGTCATTCCTCTCCCGTGCCTGTGGCTGCATGTTTACAGAGGTTCTCCTGCCGACTGTCAGTTGACATTAGACACTGAAGAATGTTGCTGTGTCTCTCAAGTCTATCGTGGCTTCTCATAAACTTTTTGTTTGCTGTGGTTGAAAAAAATGGAACGACAGGATTTTTTTGCAGCCTGTATTTTTGGAGCAGCTGTTTGATGTTTGCAAAAGTGCATTTCTCTGTGTGTTTTAAACCATCGTAGAGGGGAGTGAAGTCAGTAAGTGACTCCCTGCTGTAAGTTCACAGAAATTCTGTCATGGCTTTGGACAACCTTTTCTTAAATTCTTAAACCAAAACTCCGTATATCGGGCCAAGTACATTGGAATTATTCACAGAAAGGAAAGTATCTTACAATCTCCAACTAAGTTGTGGGTATCCTTCATAAAAGACTGAATGCAAGCATTATTCCAGAGACTCACATGAATGTTCATTATTGCAGTCCAGCACAGAACTTAAGTGATTCTGTGCTACTAGAGTTATTTCTTTAACCTGGAACACAGGCCAGAAATTGTGTCCTTTGACCTGCTGGCCAGATACATATGTCAGATGACATAAAATAGATACATTGGGCCCCTGTGA
This sequence comes from Microcebus murinus, assembly GCF_040939455.1. Lineage (NCBI taxonomy): Eukaryota > Metazoa > Chordata > Mammalia > Primates > Cheirogaleidae > Microcebus > Microcebus murinus. The sequence continues at coordinate 10,263,832 of NC_134125.1, read as the reverse complement.
TCACTGGGCCAAGTGTGCCTTGAGGTTATAAAACCTCATACAAATATAAGTAATTCCATGAATTGGAATTACTATTGTCAACTGTAGTTATTATGATTATTTTCAAATAACCCTGAAAACTATATTTTTAATCCTAAGAATAGATATATTCAATTGGGAATTTCCTGTAAACATGATGGTAAGGACTTTACGTGAATAATCTCAAACCTCCCAACAATCATAAGAGACAGGAATCTTTATTAACAGAGTTTCACAGAGGAGGAAACTGAGGATCAGAAAAATTAAGCACTTGTTCGAGGACACACAGCTGAGCCCTGTGTCAGACCTAAGACCGTTAGATCCTCAGGGCCGTGAACCAAACACATTATTCTGTGACTACTGCTTAATGGCTTCCTACCACCAAGTAGTGAGCCTGCTGCTCCATTAGCAACCATTATATTTAATATTACTCCATGGGCTAACCATTTGGGAAGACAGTTTTTTCTTCAATGCTTTAAAGCAATGTGTGCTCAGACTTTCATTTTCTCACCCTTAAACTGGGGTGCTGACTCAGCAGTTTGTGGTGAGGATTAATGAGCCAATGAATGAGAAGGATTAGAGAGATGGGGTGAGAGCCTAAGTCTGAGCTAGTGGGATTTGAAATGGTGGACTTTTTTTCCTCCCCTCATCTGAGCTAGTTTGTTTAACATGCATTTGATTTAAATTCAAAGGGGAAAAAAATACATTTTCAAAATGGAACCCAAGGCTGTCTAATTCAACACTTTCCATACCACTGCAGGCCTCTGGGAATGAAGTTGGTGGTCCCCAGTTGGTCACAATTAATTCTGTTAACAACGCACATGTCTAAAAAAACGCAACTGCCAAATTTGGTGAGCCGAGATAGTCTCAGTTCCCACCCACAGACACACGTATGCAGGGGATTCCGAAGAGGGTCTCCAGGCGTGGCTGAAACCCCTCACATGTGGCTACTCCCATGGACAGCAATGATGCCGGCCCTGTCCATCCTGGTTCTCGAAGAAGCATCTTGGCTTTCCAAGTCTTGGGCAATATTAGCCAAGAATTGTTTATCTGTTTTGATTTTTGCACTCTGTCCAAGTTGAGGACATCTGTGAAGTGTTTTCTTGATTGCAAGTATGGGCCCTGTTTAGTTCGCTTGTGTGTGTGCATTTTTTTTTTTAATTATTGTTGTTTTATGGGGATGGGAGGGGTTGGCTCCATCTAGAAGAATCACCAAAGAGAATAAAGGTCGTACAGAGGGAAGAGAAGCTCACCGTACAGAAAGTAAAATGAGAAAGAGGAGAAAAGCAGGAGTGTGTTGCTTCTATAGTGTTGGACTCTGCTTATGGCCAGAGGCCACGTGTGCATTATCGGGTGATAGGAGCTTGTGTAACATTGAAAAACAAAACACACTGACTAAAGTCGGACTGGGCTGTGCTAAGGTCCTGGCTCTGCTCTTTATAGTTGCGTGACTTTGAGCTACTTACTTAGTCTTTCTGAGCCTCCGTGGGCCTTTTCTGCAAATTGAGAAGAGAGGTGGTAAATAATAATTGTAGGTCACATTTGTTGGATGTTTACTATGTGTCTTCAGCTCACTTAATTCCCTCCGCAAACCTTTGAACTCAGTGTTAATAACAGTATCCCATTTTACAGAAAACCAAGGCTCAGAGATGAAATAACTTTCCCAAATTCAGAGTAAGTGGCAGAACCAGAAAAGAACTCCTCTGCCCTCTGACTCCAGAGAGGAGCACATAATCGTGACATTAAACACATAGGGTTGCTGTGAGAATTTACTGAGAAGATTCAAGTAAAGTGTAGCCTCCTACACCAAAAGCACAAGCAACAAAAGCAAAAATAGACAAGGGGGCCCACATCAAACTCGGAAGCTTCTGCACAGGAAAGGAAACAATCCACAAAAATGAAAAGGAAACCTACAGAATGGGAGAAAATGTTTGCAAACAATACATATATATATATATATATATATATGGATTAATATCCAAAATATGTAAGCAATTCTTACGACTAAATAGCAAAATTAAATAACCTGATTAAAAAGTGGACAGAGGAAACCGAATAGATATTTTCAAAAGAAGATATAAAAATGCCCAACAGGTATATGAAAAGGTTCTCACTAATCATAGCTAATCATCAGGGAAATGCAAATCAAAACCACAATGAAATACACCTCACACCTGTTACAAAGACTATTGTAAAAAGGAAAAAAAGATTTAAAAAAGTTGGTGAGAATGTGGAGGAAAGGAAACCCTTGTGTACAATGTATTGTTGGTGGGAATATAAACTGGTACAGCCACTATGGAGAACAGTGTGGAAGTTCCTTAAAAAATTAAAAATGGAACCACCATATGATCCAGCAACCCCACTTCCGGGTATATATCCAAAGGAATTGAAATGGGTATATCAAACAGATATCTGCACACTCATGTTCATTGCAGCATTATTCATAATAGACAAGATGTGGAAACAACCTAAATGTCCATAGACAGATGAATGAAGAAAATGTGATATATATATATATAATATATATATATTATATTATTATATATATATTGTATTATTATATATATATATATATATATAATGGGATATTATTCAGCCTTACAAAAGAAGAAAGTCCTGCCATTTGCAATAACATGGATGAACCTGGAAGACATTATGCTAATTAAAATAAACCAGACACAGAAGAACAAGTACTACATCATCCCACTTATGTGAGGAATCTAAAATCATCAAACTCATAGAAGCAGAGAGTAGAACAGTGGTTGCCTGAGCACGGGGAAAGGGTAAACAAACAGGTGATTATTAAAGTGCACAAAGTTTCAGGTATGCAAGATAAGTAAGTCTTAGAGATCTACTATATAGCGTAGTGCCTACAGTTAACAATACTATATATTTAAAAGTTTGGTAAAAATAAGCACTTAGGTTAAGTGTTCTTATCACAAAAATAAGAAGAAGGAGAAATAAAGAGGATGGGAGGAGACTTTAATAGGTGATGAATATTCTTGTTGCATGGATTGTGGTGATACTTACTTCCAAATAGGTGTATTCTTATAGGTGTATACTTATTTATATGTATACATAGACTTATAGGTGTATACTTATTTCCAAACTCATCAAGTTGTATGCATTAAATATGTACAAATTTGTGTATTTCAATCATACCTCAATAAAGTGAGTTAAAAACATTTCCCCTATTTAAGCTCTAAAATAAAAAAATAAATGAAAAGGAAAAAATGTGCCACCTTCTGAGCATGACATACTCTAAATAGATTGATTGATGTATAGAGTTAGAGAGAGAGAGAGAGAGAGAGAAACTTCTACCATTCAGAGCTAAGGGAAACAGAAAAGGAAGGTGAGCAGAAAGGAATTTTCAGATAATGAGAGCTTACCACTACAATGAAACCATTGATATCCAACATTGAAGGGTCCGTCTGTGGGGGGAAGAGATTTGATGGAATGTGATCAATGTGGGAAAAGATGAATAAAGCCTCTATTCTCCCTGAGGCCCTGGCTACTGAGGGGTCAGAATGTGACATGAGAATGTCAGCTCCCAGTGTGCCAACAGGTCAGGACCGTCAGGAAATACCTGTGAGTCCAACTAACAGGTACATGAAGAACCTTCCATGTCAGAGCCTGTGACAATGAACAACTAGAAAACACCAAGTAGACAGTTAGAGATGAGCTTTGGAATTCATCCCTTCTTATTCCAAATTCCCAAAAGGCATTTTCACTTGGCGTCTGTGTGGGTGCAACACCATTATTGATTGAACTGCTGCTATTTCAGAGTCCTGCTGTCGTAGGAACATGGCATCCACCACTGCAGAACTTAGACTACAAGTGGAGACAATTTAGAGCCAGCTTGGCAGAATTAAAAGTAGGAGTGAAATAAAGGTAAATTGTAAAGTATATGAATGACAAAATATCACCTACACATAAACACTATTTTTTAAAAAAAGTCATTTAACCGAAGTTCCCACTATACGGAACCTTCAATTACCTGTAGCTGCTTCTTCTATTTCACTTTTAGGGGAAAAAAATGGATCTGAAAAAGAAATTTTACTGGATTCAGAAATCTAGTCAAAAGGGCAGCTCAGGCATGTTCAGCTGTATTCCCAGGGCATCTCAACTTCATTTCTTCATTTCCTTCAGCTGCATTCACGAGACTGTGAATTTCAGGAGGTCAGGAGCCAGGTTTTTTTGTTTGTTTGTCTCTCACTGCACCCTCAATGTCTAGCAGAGGGCACAGCACTTAGCAAGAGTGCAGTAAACATTGCCTGAATAAATCTCCTAAATTCCTAATCATCAAAGGAAGGTTTCAGTTTTGATCATCACTGGCCAAGAAATAAAATACAACTATGTTAGAAATATTTTCAAAAATGAGGGGTGGTAGATTAAAGATGACCACAAATTCTTTGCTATTCTCCCCATTGAAAAAATGCAACCTAATTTTTCTTTCCTCGGAATCTGAACTGATTTTAATGAACTTGTTTGACTAATAGAATATAGGAAAAGAAACAATCTCAAAGTACTGAGGATAGGGCATAAGAGGACTTATGAGTTCCATGTGGGTGTCTTGGGCATTTTTTTCTATGATCCTTCAGGAGACCTGGGAGAAGTTCACGTAGACTGGGGTCTCTATTCTGGGGAAAAGCCACCTGTGAGCAGCCCAGTTAGCAGTCTTAGCTGAGCCACCATCCTGACAAGCCCTGCAAGGTACCAGAGAAGTGAGTGAAGTTACTTTAGACCCCTTAGACCAGGAGCCAGAAAGTTTTCTCTGCAAAAGACCAGATAGTAAATATTTGAGTCTTTATATAATAAATCATACAGTCTCTGTCACAACTAATCAACTCCGCTGTTCTAGCATGAAAGCATCCACAGAAAATACATAAATGAATGGATGTGGTTGTGCTTCAATAAAATTTTATTTACAAAAACAGATGCCAGTTGGATTTTGTGTGAAGGCCATAGTTTATTGACCTCTGCTCTAGACCAGCTCAAGTGACTTCCACTAATGCTGCCTGGAACAGAAGAATCACCTGGCTGAGCCCTGCCCAAATTCCTAACCTGTAAAATCATGAGTTACAATAAATCAGTTGTTTTAAGCCACTGAGTCTTTGGCAGTTTGTCATGCAGCAACACATAACTGAAACAACCCCCCAAAAAAGTTGCAGGGGAAGGAAAGGGAGGGGAGGCATGGGTAACTCTCAGTCCATTCCCTGCAGGCACTATAGTTGCTACACATGAGCACTGAGGAGAAGGAAATAAAGGCATTATCACCTAAGACTGGATTACAAGGTGAAGCCATACAGAAGTAAGGAGAATTGAGCTAAGAGTTAAAGGAGGTGTGAGAGATGGGGGAAGGACACCAAGAACAGGTGTCAAGGGTTGTGCAATGGGGGAAGGACACCCTTGTTGTGCCACTGCAGGAACACTGTCCATGTTGCAATCCACGGGAACAGTGCCACCTGGAGAGAGTCATCATGGGCTAAGACAGAGAAGGAGCCAGTCTGTTAAATAGGCTATGTAGTCAGATGAACCTGGGTTCACATCCCAGCTCCAGCTCTTACCAAATGCATGATCCTAAGCAAGCCAGTCAACCTCTCTGAAGTTCACATTCCTTACTTTAAAATAATACTTAGCTCATAAGGTGCTTGTGAGGATTAAATGAGGCCTTATAAGTAAAATTTCTGGCACATAAGGAGCCTTCAATAATAGAGCTTTAATATATGTATATGTGTGAATATATATATATATTTGACGTATATATGTGCGTAGCATATACACACATGTGCACATGCACACATAATTAGAAACAAAGAGAAAACCTACAGAAGCAATGGAGTGTGGTTGAAATCAAGGCTTTTCCAGTTCATTAGTTCATAAAAGTCATCAGTTATACATAGAGCCCTTGCTCAAAAATTGTGAGGAAATTTAACACATTATCTGATGTCGATGTGTTTAAGTATCACTTTGGGGTCCCTGTTGAAATGCATATCTCCCCCTTCCCAGGAGATTCTCATTCAGCAGATCTGGGCTGGGATCCAGGGATTTGAGTTGTTCACAAGTGCCCTAGGGTTTGCTGATCCGGAAAGCCATCTGGCCACAGTTTGAGAAACTTCTTTCTATAAGCCTCATAACATGAAGAACCAGCTCAGAGAGGTAAAGGGGCTCACCCAAAGTCACCCCACTGGGCAATGGAAGAGGTGGGTCTTTTGCTCCATGTCCCATCCTCCCAACCCTATCTTACAACTGCCTGCAAACCAGGTGCAATGGCTGTTGCTGTTCTTCTCTGTGTCTGCAGGCCCCCAGCAAAAACCCTGGTATTGAGCAGCTGCTCTTTGACTATTGGTTGAATAGAACTGAACTAAAATGAATCAAATGTCAGAGTCAATAAGGAGGTCAGGAATCTTACAATCCAATCATCCTATTGTACATACAGGCAGACTGAGATTCAGATGGTAGAAGGTGGTCGCTCCCGTTTGCACAGAGAGCACAGGCCTGGGCTCTTTGGAGCCCAGCACACTTCGCTCTCCCAGCATTTCAGACTTTGCACCACAATGGCATGCTAAATAAGCCTGCCATGCTTTCTGGCCAGTGGTAAGCTGAAGCCAAGAGTGATCAAATCCCACCTGGTTCCCATGACACTATAAATCTCTGCAAGATGCTAAACGTGGTAGGGAACCAGAATCACCAAAGTCATCGTGAAATCAGTCCTTTCTTGGTCTGGCAAAATTGCTCTCAACCTGTCAACCTATCATTCCATGTTATGGCCCTGGGATCAGTCTAAACAATCCCTTTCTATAATTAAAAAAAATATTCCGTTGCTAATGTTCCCAGCTCCCTTGTTAGCGAAGGGAGCAGCTGCCAGGTGGGACAGCGGAATGCCGGACGGACGTGAGAGATGGCAGGGCCAGCAGAGCAGCACAATGAGCTATTACCAGTTCCGTTTATTTTATTTGGACAACACTTCTTAGAAAAAGGGAATTAAAGGCTGGAGCCTGCGCTCTCTAAACTTTTCTGGACAATGCGTCGTCTATCTCTTTTTACACAAAGGGTTATTCCATAGGCCATCGGGACTTGTAATTGTAGCTGTCACACTTGCCCGCTAGGGAAATTTGGGCAAATGCCTTAGCCTTCATGTACCTCAATTTCCTCAAGTGTATAAGAGCGGGGGAGTGGAAATAGTAGCATCTACTTCATGAAAGGAAAAAATCCATGCAAGGGGCTCAGTCCAGAGTAAGTATCCAATACGTGTTTAAGTATATAGCCATTTGCAATTAGCAGCATGGAAATGGAGATTTTCATTTAGTTCTTCTTTGGATTGTGGACTTGAGCTCTACATAGCTCATTGTCTGGCATAGTTTCCACGTAGCTGGGTTTAAAAGAGCTAACTCAGGTTGTGTTTTGCTAAGAGCTGGTAAAACAATCACAGTGTAAGAACTGAAGGCAAAGTTCTCTCTTGAAACCTAAAACACTGGGCTTCCTTGCTTTTACTTCCCTTAGGGACACCCATCATGTTTTCTGTTTAGAGGTAGGTGAAGTTGGGAGGAGTTGTTGGGAGTAAGTGAGACAGAGAGAGCCAAGAAGCCAAAAGGGAATTGTTTCTCTTTCAACAGAGAACAAGCCATTCTTGGAGAAGGCTGATGCCTGAGGAGACAGTGGACAGATCTAGTCTGGTGATTCCCAAATGTGGCTTTGCTTAAGAATCACTGGAGGAAGGCTGTGAAAAATACAGATTCACAGGCCTTGGGATGGAGATTCTTATTTAATAAGGTTAGGCTCTGGGAATCTGCATTGTAACACCCTTCGCCACAGGTGATTCTGATGTAGGAGCTCAAAGGAGAGCCTTTGGGAACCACTGATCCAGCCCAATAGCAATAGATGGGGAAACTGAGGCTGGGGGAAAGAAATAACTCGTCCAAAGCCAGCTAGGAGCATAGATGGACTCTAATCCAGGCTTGTGATTCCTCTACACTGCGACTTTTGGAAGTATTTCTAGGGGAAGCTAGAGTATTTTCTCAGGTTGACTTTGTCCTTAGAACAAACATGGAGAAATTCCAGCTCCTTTCCTTCAATCTCTAGGTCTCCGAGAACCATGTGGCATGTTCTGAGAGATCAGCTAGACCTCAGTCCTTCACTGGTTCTCCATTTTTCCCAGGGGTACCCCCTCCCACACCCCATCTTTCTCCTTATCCAAGCAGAGCTCAGAAAATATGTAGCTAAAACCAAACAGAGGAATAGTGGCATTTTGAAGCAGCCATTAAAACTATTAGCAGACCATTAACACTGAGTTGACTAGGAATTCTTTTTTTTTAAGACTGGGATGGATTTAACATCTCTGATTGCAACTACTGATTTGGGGACACAGCCCTGGTATTTAACTCTGCATCTGCTGGTGCAGCAGCTCTGTTAAGTGGCTGTTAGCCCCTCAGTGGCTGGGCACCACTCAATGCTATCAAGATCTTTAATCTCGGAAAGCACAAGACAGGGCCTCTTTGCCCCTTTTCGCATGTGGTTGCCCAGGACTTGGGAGCAAATGGGGTTAGTGTTTCAAAGCTTTTGGAGATATTTGGATAAGTACACCTGATAGTCTAGATTCGAGGGGCTCAGGAGACAGAGAGTTTATGTGTATAAACTTTATAGGGCAGACGTTATTACTGCCCTCATAATGGAGGCCCCACTCACGGCAGGAAATAAGATTGTATACAGAAACTCTGAGATGGTGAGAGTATTTGGTGACAGTTAGGCTGGCACTCCAGCAGTCCAGCAGATTCACTGGGACAAAAGCACTGAGTGAGAGCATGACCTTTCTCTTGTCTCTTTGTTCACCTTCCTTAACCTCTTGGTAATGAAGTGACCCTACAGTTGCTCAGACTGGTATTTAGCAAAATTCAACTCCCACCTTGGTCCATCCAGCAGGGAACATCCAATTCTGAAGGCAGGAGGGAAGGGAAAGCTGAGGTTGACCATGCACTCAGGAGACAGACAGACCTCAGTTTGCTTAAGTCACTTACCAGCTGTGTGGACCTGGGCAAGGTGTTTAACTTCTCTGAGCCTCAGTTTCTTCATTTATAAAATGGGTTTAATAATAGTGCCTAGGAACCTAGCTAGTGATGTAAGGGGTGGAAGCACCCTGTAAATGGTAGTCGCTGTTGAGGTTGTAGTAATTATTATTATTCGGATGGCTCGACATTCCAACATGTCAGATTCCCATCTTCTGGAAAAAGGGAGCCTAAGGCTGCTGAGAGCCAGGGCTATTCCCCAAAGGTTGTATTAATACTTTAGCTAGGACCTTTATGCTTGCAAGGGGCAGAAGTCCAACTCAAATGGGTTTGAGGAAATAAAAATAATTTACTGATTCATTTACTGAAAAAGTCTGGGGATAGTCTACTTTTAGGCATGACTGGGTTCAGGTACTCAAATGATGTTACTGAGTTTTAGTTTCCCTCCGCATCTCCTCCTCTTCCTCCTCTTCCTCTTCTTCTTCCTCTTCCTCTCCATTGAATTTACTCTGGAGGTGGCAGCCTCATTCTTCCACAGCCCACTAACCAGGCAAACCCAGCAGAAAGAGATGTCCAATAGCTGTAGCGGGCACCCAGGGGCCTCTCCTCATTGGCTCTGACCGTGGCACCTTGGATCACGTGGTCAGCTTTCCACCAATCACCACGGCCAGAGGGAAGTGGAGCTCTGTCATTGGCCGGGTGGAGTCATGCGCCTGATTATTGAGCCTCTGCCTACAATCGCTCCGGCTAAGAATGGGGCAGGGAGAATGCTGGAAGGAAAATCAAGGGGCTCTGGGTAAACCACGGGAGAATGAATGATGAAGAAACAAAAGCAGGAGCTAAGCCCACTGCAGGGAGCGTTCAGGAGGGTGGGGCAGCTCTCGAGCAGGTGCAGGGGAGGTGCTCGACTCCAAGGCGCCGTTGCAGAGGCAGCGTTTGGGGTGAGTCCAGGTGGGCTCCGGAGGGAGTCCTCGGTCCCGCCCAGAGCCAGCCTCAGGGAGGGCAAGGCTGCAGGAGACAAAGGAGAGGCGTCCGGGCTTTGTGTCATGTGACCAGGGCATTTACATGCACGGAATATTAACTCTTTGTATTATTCAGAGCTCTCCAGAGAAGCAGAGCCGATGGGCGCGGGGAGTTTGCGCGCACAGAGGGTTAGCGCTGCCTTTGCCCTTGCCCCGCAGGGGACCTTCCTTGGTTTTCTCTCCTTCCCACGTTTCCCTCATCCCTCCCAGTGCTTCCTGGGGTCGCATCTCCAACAAGTCACTTCAACCCAAATCTTGCCTCAGCGTCACCATCTTAGATCTAGCCGTTCAGAAACATGACCTGGGTCATCATATTGCCCCTTCCAGGGGTGGGGATTCTGGGGCCTCAAGGCCACATGGGGCCCTCCAGATCCCCAAGTGTGGACCCTCGACCGAATGCGAACTTCACAGAACAAATCCCGAAAGGGGCCACAGTCAAGGATCCAGAAGGCCACATGTGGCCCCCGAGGCTGCAGGCTCCCCACCGCGACAAGCGCTGTCCCATGCCGACTGCTTCGGCCTCATCTGCTGTGCACCCCTGTGTATGCGCTCTAAAGGCTTCTTGGAGTTCCCTGAAAACACCGTAGCGGCTAGGAAGTTCACATAGAATAATGACAATGAAAGATGCTTTGGAAACTGCTAAGCCCAATGGATATACTCAGTGGTGTTTTTATTACAGATAACATTGACGATTTAGGGAAACAAGAAAAGTAGGAACTTGAATGCCCTGTTCAAGGTATTTGGGGAAATAAACAGGAAAAGTCAGGATTGGAATAAAGTTTCTGAGTTTTGTTCCCAGATTTTCTACATATAAATGGGCATCAACAACATGGCCACGGGTGTGGAAATAGTAGATAGTTCAAGCCTTTCCTAAAGTTTGGAGATAGGAGAGCCGGAATCTAATGAACTACAAGAGGCAGGTCCCACGTGAGTGCCTGGCCCATGCTGACTTTACCCATGAGCCTTGTGACTATGTTTGATGAACATTTTCGCTCCAATTTATAGATAAGGAAATAAAAACTCATAGGGGTTAAGTCACTCATCTAGGAATAGATTGAGCTCAAATTCAAACCCAGATGTGGCTAGTTCTAGAACCTTCCATCTCTTACATCCCACTGCTCTCAGAAAGTAAGAAAAGCTGACATAACTAAGCCGCTCTGCGTACCAGGCGTGCACGTACTTCAGTCCCCGTAATGACACTGCAAGGCAGCCTTGGCTGTAATTTTCCTAATTTTGCAGATGAGGAAACTGTTTCATGCAAAGTCAAAGGTATTGATAGAATGAGAACTTGGCCCTTGGGGACCTCAGAGGCCGTGTTCTCTCTATGCCCTTCTGTGTCTTAGTTCTGGCTGTTCCTGGGAAAACCCAAAGAGCTTTTAAAACACTATGGATCTCCAGACACCATCCTTTCAAAGTCTGATGCAGTCATTGCTACCATAAAGTAACACACGTGGAAACAAATGAGGGGGGTAAAGGCAGAAAGGAGAGGACTGTTTTGTACAAGCCAGAGCACCACAGAGAAATCCAAGTGGATTCCTGCAAATGCCCATCCACTGTCCTGATGCTGACCACTTTGCAATCAAGAAAATGGAAAACTCTGACCTCAATTCAACATGGCCCGAAAGACAACAGAGAAGGAAAGTCACAGGAGGAAAAAAACCATAAAGTATGAGCTTACTTTAAGGTAGGGGTTTCAAAGGCGGCTCTCTCTAATTAAGTAAGTGATAGCACAGCCACACAACTGGCTACTTGGCAGCCTTGAAATAGGATGAATTTGTTCTAAATTCATAGAAATGGAAAGATGTCTAGAGTATGGCACAAAAAAGCAGATCGTGAAACACTGTGAACAGAATGAACCTGTTTGCATGTATAGTATGAACATACTCCTATACTTTTTAGAAAATAGCAACATATGCTATATATAGTACAGTATAGCACCGCACATTGTAATACAGTAGATGCAATGTGTGTGTATATATAAACATGGGTACTATATGCATACGTGCACAGAGTATAAACATACTATGTATGTACATAGTAGCAATAGTACTGCATTTATTATGCATATATAGAAAGTATGATATTATATATAAATATAGTATGATCCTGTTTGTACGTGTAATTTGATTATATGTAAATATATAAAAGACTGTCCACCTAAATATTAATAGCGACAGGGTTTGGGGGAATTTTTCTTTTCTTTCCTTTTACAAATATACAAATATTTATGAAGTTCTGCTTTGTCCAGACGCCATCTTTCTTGAACCTTCTGTTAATCGCTTGAAAAGCCTGAAAGTATGCATTTATTTTTATTTTGACTAAAAGATCACTTGAACATATAAAGTGGTCTCCCGCCAACGTCCACCATAACCACAGATGTGGCGCTGGTGACATCTTTTACAGGAGACTGAGGAGGAGAGAAGGAGAGCCAAGCAGAGAGTCCCCCTCTTCCTCCCAGCCTCTGCACACTGTTTTTTTTTTTTTTTTTGGTCAGGGGTCACCATCTGTAGATTTGTTCTGCACAAAAATAAAGCCATCCATCTCCTTGTGGTGGTGTCATGTAAGCTCAGGAAAAACCCCAGCGCTCAAGGGGGGCCCTCGGTGGGAAAAACACTTATCTGCCTCTGCGGAGCTCAGAGCTCCCCCTAAGGCGCCCTTCCCTGGACTCAGGGAGTGGGTTTTGTTTATCCCCCTGGCACACAATGAAATGTCAGGAACACATGCTCGGGCTGAGGTGGGGCCCTACGGAGGTTAAAAATGGAACAGCGGCTTTGATCCCCAGCCAACACCAATGACGCTCAGGGTTGGGGCCAGAGTGAGACGTCATGTTCCCTTGCTCCGTCTCTGCAGAAGATGCAGACAGTCCCCTCCTGACTTCGAAAGCAGATGGAACCCCAGACTAGAAAATGGACCAGGCAAGGAGTGGGGCCCAGGGCGCAGGGAGAAGCAGGTCTACTATGGGTGGGACAGAGGACTTTCTCCTCCATCAGCGAGTTTACTGTCTGATGGCACCACCAGGACTTGGAAGGGAACCCTCAGGAGCCGCTGGAGAGAAGACAAATGCCAGCAGGCTGAGAAATCTCTGTCTCCTAATTGATCTGTGGCAGCCATTTTGTCATCCCAGCCCGAGACTCTCTACTGTGGGGCTCAGAACTTCTGTGCTCTTCACTCAACCGGCAGATGTGGGTGGAGGGTCTGGTCTGTTCCAAAACAGGGCTGGGTGCCGGAGATCTCACAGTGAAGAACATCTAGGCTCTGTCTTTCTTTTTCTTAAGGTCTGGTGGGAAAGAGAGGCATGGAAAAGAGAGTAGCAACATGGCGGGGTTAAGGGTTCTGAAAAGGCTGAGTAAAGGGTGTGGGAGACCATGGTGGCTTGGCGGGGAAGGGCAGGGAGGGGACCTTAGAGAAAGATGGAGCTATCTCACTGAGGCCCAGAGAATAAAAATAAGAGCCACTGGGCAAGAGACATGAAGGAAGAGTGCCCAAGTGCAGGAAACAGCATCTGCCCTCAGGAAAACAGAGTGCAGATTGGAAGACCTGAAAGAATGAAATTCAGGCGTGAGGTGAGGAGAGGGGTGAAATCTGTTTGAACAAAAATGAACTGGCTGCCCCCATTCTTGGTTACTTTACTATCAAATTGTTCAACTGCTCCTCAGGGAGTTAACTAAAGAAATCCTAGTCCATTCAGGCTACTATAAAAAAAAAAAAACTACCATAAACTGGGTAGCTTATAAACAACAGAAATTTATTTCTTACAGTTCAGGAGGCTGGAAGTCCAAGATCAAAGCTCCCACAGATTCGAGGTCTGGTGAGGGCCCTCTTCCTGGTTCATAGTCATCTTTTTGCTATAGTCTCACATGGCAAAAGGGATGAACGAGCTCCCTGTGACTTAGTAACTTCCCAAAGACCCCATCTCCAAATACCATCACCTTGGATGGTTAGGATTTCAATAAATGAAATTTTGGGGAGGACACAAACATTTAGACTATATCGAAATCATTGTTCTAATTAGAGTCAACACTGGCATTGAGCATGAGCTTTGGGCCAATGACTCCTAAACATATGATCTCATTGCACTCACAAGAAATACCACTAATTGAATGATCTGAAGGTCAAAGAGGTTACTTAAACCCACCAAGGCTGTATTATAAGTGTGCATATGTCAGGAGGGGGCAGGATATGAACCCAGCACTTTGAAGACCACTTATAGAGCACTAGTTCCATGGTAGTAGAGATGGAGTTCCGTACTGAGGTCTGCTTTGGTGAATGAACCACCAGAGATTAAGACTTTTTCATCCATCTTTCTACTGACCTATTCAATTAGTCAATGCTTGCATGTTCATTGGCACCTACTTCAGCAGTCCCTTGTCTCTCCCTTTCCACATTGCCTTGTCTGTCTCAAACTAACCCCTGGAATATTTTCACACCCCAAGTTATAAGAGAATATCTCAGTCTTCCAGTACAGGATGGCACTACAGAGATGGAACTGTTTAAGGGTTTTCTCTGTAGCTGTACGTAAGGTCATATTTCAAGTTCACCCAGTTGTTTTAGCGGTTGTTATACATCAAAGACTGTTTGGAAGTCCTTTATGGGCTAGAACTTGGAATATCTTAGTGTCATGTGATGCTTTAAGGTCTAGAGCATGGACCTGAAATTTTAGAAGTAGAAATGAACTTTCAGAAGTAGAAATGAATTTTCAGACTATCTAGTTCATCCTGCAGGCTTCATAATTACTAAATTAGGTACCAAAAACGGAGGCAACTTTCCAAAAATCAAATGAATGTTTGAAACAAATGTTCGTTCTTATGGTACTCAGGGTATACTTTGTCATAATCTACTAATTCTTGGCAGTTTTTCTTTTTTATTTCCTATGCATGGATATTCAAAATCTTAAACGTCTTCAAGAATGAGGAAATAGGTAAATCTTTTTAGTTTTCCTTTTTGACTACAGCAATAATTCAAGTCTCTATCCTTTCTCCTTATAAGAAATGTGAGAGGATTGAATACTTTTATAGCTATTCTATTGCCACCCTACAATAAAGGTGATGTCACCTTTATCAAATATACCCTTATCTCAGGGTGGCTAATAGGCAATATTATAGTCATCATTTGGTGACCAAGATCTTAGCTACAAAAAGAATAAAAATGAAGACACACACACACACACACACCCCATCATTGAATACTCATATAAAATAGAAGGATAGATCTAGACCCAACAATTACGCTGTGATGGGCTTCAAAGAAGATTTGTTATCAAAGATTTGACATCACCTTTGAGTGTCATGATACAATGGATGCTCCAGATCTCAAAGAGTTTATCATCCTCTTCATAGCCATGGAATCTGCTAGGTTAGAGAATTAAGCTTTCAGATGGTACCACGTAAGCATGGGCCCTACACCATGGACAAAGAGGACAAGGTGCAGGGAAATTTGAAGTTCACTTTATACTGGGCATTTTCTCTGATTCCCCAGAAAAAAGTTAGGACACCTTCGTCATTGGACTTGTATCTGTTAAATACAGCCTGGGTCTCTGTCCTCTCCGATGCCTTACCAACTCCTGGAGAAACCACATCCCTCTGGTTTGCTCTTGTATCTCTCCTGCTTATGACAATGCCTAATACAGAGTAGGTACATGATAAATATCTGGAGAATACAATACCAAGTGATTTGGTATCTGGATTATGCATGAATTGAAGAGTGTCACCAAGGAAGATTCTAGAATTTCCTTCCCCACAATTTTAATATTGATCTTGCTAATCATTAGGGTTTTTTTTTTAAAACTCTGTCATGTTCCTCATAATTAATAATTGTTAGCTTACTTTAAATGAAACTAGTTCTCATTTTTCTGAAGGCTCATGGAAGGTAGGCCGATCAACAAGAAGACCCAGCTGTTTTCACACCCCAAAATTCTGGGAGAGGTAAAAAGAGAAAAGATGTTTCCTCATTCGTCCTGCTAACTCTTTCCATGAAAGCTGCTGGGTGGAGTCATAAATCTCCCTATTTGTGTGAAACCCAGTCTCCCAGGAGCAGCAAGCAGAAAGATGAAATCATGGAAGCCTTTAGAAACAGGTATTCTAAACCCCCAGATCTTTTTCACAGAGGGCAGTGTTCACTATGGAAGTTAGAAAAAAAAAAAGCCCTTAAAAAAGCTTGCACCCTGTCAGCCACAGAAGCAAGATTTAAGCAAGCAAGGTCAGTGACTCCAAGAGAATTGCCGCTCAGAGAGTGACAGAGCATGGCTTTCTTTGTCTCCCCCGTGACAGGTGACACCATCCCACAGGCGTCTCCCCAGCAAGGAGCCAGAGTCTCATGTTCATTCTTCTGTGGCTAAGCCACCATCAGCCTTTGTAAAACAAAGCAACTTCAACACCCAAGGAATTCTGCTTTAGGAGAAAATCTTGCATCCTTTCTATTGTAGGAGCTGGGTTGCATGGAAGCAAGCCAAGGGCTACATGTGAGAGAAAGAAATAAGAAATGAAAGCCACTGGGGTGGTTACCAAAGAAAAGGATTCCCAGTCAAATTGGGAAACAGGAAATGATTGGTCTTTAGATGCTCCTTGGCTGGGTAAATGTGGGGCTTGTACATTTTGAGCTTTATCTCTGCTGGGGTCTTGTGTTGGTCTATAGAGAAGACAAGGAAAGCAAACCAAGCCACGTTAGGGGGCTGTAGCATTCACCTTAAGCTATCCATGGAGCCACACCCTGAAAACGCTGGCTTTTCAGGTGCTACCATCTTTCTTGGATGGAATTGTGCCATCCCTTTTGTTTGTTATTTTTCTTAATGTTCTTGGTTGGGAAGGTTGAATTATTGACTTGGCCCAAGCAGTATGGTGTCCACTCTCTACCACTCTCTCTGGTTGTATCACTTTAAGCAAGGGACCCTGTCCTCTCTTAAGGTCCCACTGTCCTGGTCTGTAGCGTGGAGATGCTGATCAGGACATCATTGGATTATTTTAAATATTTAATGAAATGGATGCTGTGAAGGGTATGATTTGTAGAAGACAGATATTTGTTTCCTTCCTCTTTCCTCTGCCCCCTCTCTAAATTTAAATTCTTCTTATTAACTGCCAGAGACAACTTGGTGAAAATTATTTTAATAGGCCAAGTCTGAAAGATGAATAAAGAATGTATCTCCTTGCACTGAAAGAAGACCAGGGATCTGGGAACTCAGAGTGTAGTTACCATTCTTGCATTGCTTTGGGTATATTTTTTTCTTAATAACCAAAGCAATGGCAGCAATGATATTCTACATTTGAAAAGTGGCTACACTTGAAAATCACTCCTGAAATATCTGGAGACCTTTATAGAAAGTTTGATAATTCTAGAAATGTCAGAGCCAACAAATAAGAAGGGGGAGTGGAAAATAGTCTACCTTGGGGGAAATTTTCAAGTTTGTATAACTGGCATACAATTGGGTAACAATAGTAGTAAAAATGGAAATAATCAAAAGAATAACAATGACTATAATAATAGCTGCTACTTCTTAAACACTATGTATTGGGCATTCTGCAAAACACTTTCTGTGTGTTATCCCATGTAGTCCTCAGTGCAAGCAAGCCTCCAAGAAAGGTGTTATGTATTATTCGTGTGTTTTACTCAAGAGGAAGTTGTATCTTAAAGAGATGGAATGTTTTGTCCTAAATCATGTGCCAGTAGGCATTAGAGCAAGGATGGGAATCTTGATTTTTCTTACTCCAAAGCCTGAGCTCATAATCTGGAGGATTTCAGATTCCCTGTGAGGATTTTTTGTTTCTTTTTACCCTTTTATAACTATTACAAATCTCTCTTTTCTTATTCTGTCTGTGTGTCTGGCTGCCTGTCCGTGCCATTCTGTTTCTATATCTCTCAATGTGTCTCTGAGTCATTCTCCCATATCACACACATATGCATGCACACATACACACCAGGACACACACACACGCACAGATGTATAAACACACACACCTGACATACAGCCACACTACAAACATGCAGACACCTCTCACACTCTTCCCACCCAGGTGTCACACTCATATGAACAACACACACACACACACACATGCACACACCATGCAGACACATACACAACACACATACTCACATACACATATTCACATACATAGCACACACACAGCATAGTCACAGCACACATGCCCACAAACACACATACACTCTACATGCATGTATCACACAGTTATATACATATTTAACCTATATACACACCCTATAGACACACATACCACAAACACACTCTATCCACCCATGGTCCACACACATACCACGTACACACAAGGAAACACCCACATACAGACACATATGTCATACACACACACACACACACACGTACAGTACACACACTGCACCAGCCAGAAGTTTGGCTGACACACTTATTTCTTATATTTTTCTAACCCCACATTTTCAGATCAACCTTGATAGAGAAAAATAAACAATAACTCAAATTTCTAAAATTTCTATTAGACATTCTGTATTTGAAAATTTTTTGGTGTGATTCTTGGACCAATCTTTTTAAAACTCTATAAGTTCCATTGGTTAGCTTTTGAGATTGTTTTGCATTTTTTGAATGATTCTCTTAAACCCTAAAGCCATAGATGTCTGTTTTCTCCACGAATCAGGAGATCAGGGCTCCAGTACAGCTCTGGAACTAGCCACCTTGGAAGATCTCACCCTCTCCCTGGGATTCAGTTTCGTAATCTGTATAATGGGAGACCTGAATTCTCATTGTCCTGCCCGTCCTCCCCAGTGCTTCTCCCCAGAACCTTGGACCTTCACTGAACACAATTTGAAAAGTACGAAGACTAACAAATTCAACAAATCCCTTTTAGCTCTGCAATTCTGCAATATTATGATGTTATGTAAAATTAATAATAGTGATAATCATAATAATAACAATATTGAATATGGAAAATCTGATACCAAAGAAAACAGTCACAGCATATAATCCAAAACCAAAGATAAATGACACCTTGGATATTCATTTTTGTATTGTCTGTGCTAAAATGCCGTTCAGCAGCCTGGGTAATTAGGGGTTTCATGATGTGGCTTTGGCCAGCCTTCAGTAATTTGTACTTTTGCGTCTACAAACTCAACCGTTGAAATATCCCAAATCCCAGTCATCTGATCTCGCATCTTTCTTAGACAAGAATTAATGGCTGGAATAATGAGAGACAGTCCTTGTTGCAAAATGCCATATTTTGTATATAAAATATTGTTTATTGGAGCACAGTTGCTAGTGCCTGCCGGAGTTTGCGCATCAATAACTAACAATGCAAAAAGAAAAAAAAAAAAAAACTAACAATGCATTTCAGAGGGGGGGAAGCACAGACTGAATGTAGTCTTTTCCTGATTTCATTGTGCACCGGTTTATCTTCCAAATTCAACCAGCTGCACTGGCATCTGGCCACGCTGAGAAGGTAAAACAGTTGTAGAGTCCTGTATTAATAAATGGATTTGCATCGGGCCAGACTTTAGGTTGCTAGTGGTGAAAAGTGATGAACAAAGTCAAGGGGCCAGAGAACGAATCCCTGGCGTGATGCTCAGGCCTGGGAACAAACTACCTGACTCTCTGATCTGACCAAGATTGGTCTTCCATAACCAGAGCTGCTATGGAAAACGTGGTTGGCTACAAGTTGTTAGGACTGTGGATGAGGGAAGAGAACTCAGTGTCTGAAGAAATCAATCAGAAAAATCCCGAGACATATGCTGTGAATGTAGCACCTCAAAGTGAAAACAGATGGACTAATGTGTATTGATCTCCGATGGCTCATTGACACCCTTTTGAAGCAGAGGCAATAAAGGGCATGCAGGGGTGAGGGGGGTTGCTTTAAGTGGAGGGGGTTAAACCACTGGGGATTTAAAAAAAAACCTGCAGCAAGTTCTTCAGTGAACTCTGAACCTCATTTTAGAATGTCGCCCAGAAGCCTTTTGAGCCAACAGCCAGAACCACCTCACTAATAGCTCTACTCTCGCGTGTTTATTTTTACTCTCCCGTTGCCTCAGTTTCCCCAGTTCCCCAAGCCTCTGGATATATCAACATCAATAACACAGGTCCTACAGGATCCCCATGGAGGATTCAACCCTCCCCAACAACATGCACTTTGCCTTTTTGTAGGGAGTCCCTAACTAGCGTCTAAATTGGCATCAGGGGCCACTGCATTCCGGTGCCACAGTCTTCCTGCAGACATTCCCTATGCACTTTGGCATATCCAAGGAGCATTGCCACCTCCCTCCTCCCTAAGGTTCTGGAGCCCTTGAATTGCCAAAATAGAGTGAAAGGCTAGAGAGAAGTCAGGAAACATGCCATGGCCCCATCTTGTGCTGCATCAGCAGACGGTGCCCTTGGTCTGGGCTGGCAGCTTACAGATGGTGTGGGAATGTAGGCCACCCAGGGACAGTGAGTGCTACTGGGTTAGCACTTCCCAACCAGGAGAAAAGGCACCTACAACAGAAGGAGGTACAGGATGTGAATAAACTGGGTTATTCACTATTAGTTAATAGGGATCTTCAGGCATATTGATCCCAAACTACCATGGCTGGGGAGAGATTCTGATCACACTCACTTTCTGTTTCCATCTTCTCTTCCTGTTGTCTTCCTCACTCTGTCCTTGACAGGTCAAACAGGAAGGTGGCTTCTTTGGTTTTCCCTTCAATGCTGCTCCTAATTGTGACCAAGTGGTTACTAATGGAACCAGTGGACATTGTCATATGGGTCAGGGGGCTCTGAAACAAGGCAGATGCGTTGAAGTAGCACTGGATATATCTGAGAGTGAGATTGCTAACAAAAATGGGCCAGGCTATTTGTATGGGTTGGGTAGAGGAAGCAGAGAAGAAAATCTTGGAACTTTCCAGAATGACAACCATCCCTTCACTGATCCCAATTCATCCAGTCCCCTCCCCCAGTCCCAACCCCCTAGAGCTTGTTTTATCATTTGCTAAGTCTGTAAAGTAACCACTCAGTATTCAGGGACAAAGGTCTCTCATGGGCTTCCTCCCTCCTCATCCCTCACTCAAGGAATTTTGCAGATAAATCACCCTGTTAATCCCCTGCCCTGAGAGTTATGAACTGTAGGAAAGCAAGAGAATGTCGAAGTGGGACTTGGGGATGGAAGGAAGCCCTCGATGAAAAATGAAGGGTGAGTTTGCAGATGGGCAGCCCACGGTGCGGATGGGTCTTCCAGAGGAGGGCAGTGGTCGCACCGCAGCCGCGGGGACAAGGGTGTTCTGCTCAAAACAACAACAGAAGTTGAACAGGCAAAAAGAGAGAGTTCAGGGAAAGGGGAAGAAAGAGTTAACTGCTTAAGGAAAGAAAGCACTGCTCCAACTATGAATGAAGTCGAGGAGGTAGCCTGGTTAGATCTGAAACGGCCTGTCTGCTCCTGGGGTGAGAGGCTGGCTGGCGAGGACCACGGAGGCCTTCACAGGGCCTGGGAGTCTCCTTCCACATGCTCCTCTTACTGGCAGCTCGGTTTGCTGACTTGGTGGCCAAGGTGGAGGTGGCGAGGACAGAGCAGGCCCTCTGCTCCATGGCTGGGGAGGGAGGCTTCTCCACTGTTGGGGTGACTCGGGACTGGGGTAAAGGGAAAGCCAGGGAGGAAAGGCAGAAATCCTTTGCTGGAATTCTCTTCCACCATGGCGGGGGCGGGAGGGGGGGGTGGCATTCGTGTCCAGGTAATGTAATATACTGGAGACATATCATCTGACACCAACTCCACCACTGAGAGAGGAAGAGGAGGGAGTGGGAGGGAGAACTCGAGCGAGAGAGAATAGTAAATAATATACGCAGAACTCTGCCCACCGCTCCATTCGATAAACATCTTACACCACGGGAGAGGGGATAAGATACATCTCTCCGTTGTTCCCATAACTTGGCCAGTGCCCCATGTGTCTTTCATAATGTGGCAATTTAATTGACTTTCAAAGATAACTTCATCTTTATCATGTTTTCTCACTGACTTTAGACCAACTCCGCTGTCTGTGTTTGTGTGTTCATGAAGGTACGTTGGGTGTGTGTAGCTATCAGTTGTGTTTGAGTATATGTGTATTGTGTGTTGTGGATATGTACATGTATGGGTATTGTGCACACTTATGGGGGGGATGTGAGCAGATTGTGTAGGTGCACAATATTGTGGGTGTGTAGTTGTGCATCCATCTATATTGTAGCATTGTGTACCAAGCACATTAGTATTCTGTCTGTCCGGTGGGTATGTCTGTACCGAGGGCAGAGTTAGGAGAGTTTAACGCTGGTAATTGCAGGACGATCAAGAGGAAATAAATTCCTGTGAAATTTTCAAATGTATTTTGTATTTTCTCCCCTCCTCTGAATGCTCAGGCAATGTTTTTATAGCTGAACTTACCCTCAAATGCTGCCTAAAATTAACAGTGTGGAGTGTGGGTGTGTGTCTGCATGCGTCCGTGTGTACCTCTGTGGGTCCGTGTCTGTGACTGTGCACGACTTTCTCAATTAGCTTAGAAACTGATGCAGGATGCTGAGATGCCCTTTCGCAAATGAAGGACTTTTTTCCACCATTGCTGGAAATTCTGCTGAAGCATGGTCTTCAGGTGTCTGCTGTCTTGGGGGATTTGCAAGACTGAGGAAGGCAGTCCACACTCAGTAACTGGTCAACATGAGGATATGAGACCAGACTCCTCACCCCAACTTGGGACATCTTTGAAAGACCATCTCAGCTCTAGGCTGAGGCCATTCCTGGGACTGCATCAGACCTCAGCTTCTACTTCCATTTGAGTCTGGTTTCTCTCCCTCCCCTCTAAAAATGTCCATCCCAAGAGCTCTCACTAAAAGACATGCTGCATGCTAATCTCCATCTTACAATCAGCTTCCAGAAAACCCAATTTGCAATGACACGGCAGAAACCAAGCCTGAGTCATTGTGTGCAATGGATATTAAAGAATATCCAACCCTTTATTCAAACCCATTCATTATGATGGCTATAAGCTCAGACCTCAAAGTTACACATTTGCTTTCAAATCCTAACTCTTAGCAGCCATCTGAGAGTGAACAACATTCAAACTTTCTATTAATAAATCTCATTCACTATAAACTAAGATAAATAATAATACCTACATTCCAGGGTTTTATGAGAATTAAATGATATAAGGTAGGAAAAGCCCTGATTAATATCCGGCAAACACCCAGTAAATAAATATTAGCAGTTATCATTGTCTAGTTCTGTGCTTAGTAGGCGATTTATACATAATTACTGATGAAAAAATTTATAAACTAGAGTCTCTTAGAAAGTTAACTGTATCTAATGAATCGATCACAAAATCAATGCCATAGCAACGCTCCTCTTGTCATAGGCTTGAAATTCCTTTAAATGAGGATCGAAGCACCGAAATTGCGAAGGCTGAACAGCAAAGGGCACCCGTGCTTGCCAGCACTCTCTATCCCTGCTACCTCTCCAGCTGCAAGTTTTAAGAGCTCTTGACCAGCCAGACTCCTAGTATAGGAGATTAACGTAGTCTAGGACAGGGGACGGTGTGGGCGAGAGGTGGCAAGGAGACTCAGCCTCTAAATCATACCAAGATGTGTCAGGCTGTGTGACGGGGAGGTAGCCAGGGGGTCAGCACATCATCACACGGCAGAGAAGGGTGGGAAACAGGATCCCTCTGTGCTAGCCAGACTCTGAGGTGACCCCAAAGATCCTTGTCTTCCGGTATTCCTGTGCTTTCATACTCCCCTGGTATGCTGAATAGAGCTGACCTACATAACCCATAGGCTACTGCGGAGTGTAACTTCCAAGACTGGGTCAGAAGAGGCAACGCAGCTCCTCCTCACTCTCTATTTTGCCTCATCCATTCTGAGGGAAGCCGGTCGCCATGTCATGAGGACATTCAGGCAGCCGTGGACGAAGCCCATTTGGTGAGGGGCTGAGGCCTCCTGCCGGCAGCCACGTGAGGGCACCATCTTGGAAGGAGACGCCCGTCCCCAGTGGAGCCTTCAGATGGCGGCAGCCCCGGCTGGCTTCTAGACCGCAACCCCATGGGAGACCCTGAGCCAGACCCACCGGCTGAGCCACTCCCAGATTTCTGACCCACAGAAACGGTGAGACGATAAAGGTTTGCTGCTTTAAGCCTCTACATTCAGGGGCGCTGTGTCATACTGCAGTAGATAATCGATATGCCATCACTTCTTCTTATTTGGAAAAGACACGGTTTACCCGAATCCAGTTATCAGCTTAAACTATAAGAAATTGTCAATATCGGATGATTTTCAACTCACGGAAATGGCAATGATGTGTGGAACAACCTCTACATTGACCTAGGCAGGGGCTCGGGGGTCTGGGTAAAGGCGTGTCTGCCTGTGGAGCTACAGGATGCTTTGCTTCCATAAAGGCGCCAAAGTAGGGCCTTTAGCAGAGGCCAGCTGTGCTTCTGGAAGCTACTGTCATGGGAGAGTAAAATCCTTCCAGCTCACCTGATTGTACAAGCTCTTGACTTCCCAGACAGTCCCCAAAGCAAGAAGGAGGACCTCGATGGCCCTACTAACAACTCTTCCTTTTCCTTGGTCTCACAGGGCTGCTTTCTAAAAGCCCCACAGTTCGACAAAGCTGCAAGTCCTACAAAGAAGTGGAAAGGCATCTTGTGGCAGATAATTAGAGAGATTGGTTCATGGGCCCCGGACACGGCACTCCTGCAAAGCCTCAAAGAGTCCCTGGTGAACCATTTGCCGGCTTTAATTTCTCAGGGGCTGCTTCAGCAGGTGGCCACTAGCAGGTAGTCAATAGGGACCTTCTGGTCAAAGACTGGGAGCTCTTTGGAAAGGTCAAATCCAGGGGCCGGAGGGCACGGCTCATGAGGTCACGGGGTCAGGCCCCGTCACTGTGACAGATGAATCTGAGCATGTCTCTCTCTCTTTCTGGAAGCAAGGCCAAGCCTCTCGAGACAGGAGAGGTGGCGGGGGGAGGGTGTCGAGGGCTCTCAAAGAAAGGCGAGTCTGGTGTCTGGCCGGCACCTCTCAACTGGTCTTCATTAGGCGAGCCCGACAGCCCTGTCTTCTGCCGCCCTCTGTCCCTGGCTGATGGGCTGCTGTCTCCAGACCTCTCAACTGCTCCTCATTAGGTGAAACAGTGCGCTTTTGTCCCACATGAAGCCTTCTTTGTTCCACCAGCCCGGCCAAGCTAGAAAGCCAGAAACTGATACAAAACAATGCCACTCTATCCTGAGGGGACCCCTTCCCTCCTCCCCCTTCCTCCCCCTGGCTGGACAAGGAAGGGTGACTTTTCCCTCCCCGTCACATCCCTGGGCACATCTAGCTGAGGATGTGTTTGCTGGTGCAGAGGAAACATGTCGAACACAGACCGGTAGTTCCCAAACTTGGCTGCATATTGGAACCACCTGGAGATCTCCACAGCGTGTCTGTGCCTGGCCCCCACTCCTTAGATGTTCTGATCTGGTTGGTCTGGAGAGCAGCCCAAGCACCAGGATCTGGAAAACCTCTCCACGTGACTCTAGCACGCAGCAAAGTTTAGGAACTACTGGCTGAGACAGAGAACTTGCTGTCAGATACCATGCCCATCTGTCCTCCTTTGCACACTTTAAAATTGGGGGGTGGTACAGAAAATACTTTCCCCCTTGCAGGGCATGGTGCACCCTTCAAACATGCAACTGCAGGACAAGCAGGAAGGCCACACCTGTATGTGCCAGGTGAACACGCAGCTCTGCCTGAGAAGGCAATGTGGACACAACCAATTCAAAAGCAAAGGAGTGTTTTCATCTTGGCTTTGAGCATATTAAATCATGCACAGATGCTTTAAGATCCCTTGCAGTTGTGCCCCTTTTCATCCTCCCTGATCCTTATAAAACTGAGCTCTCTCTAGAAAAAAAAAAATATATATATATATATATATATATCTCCACATCCTTAAAGATAGAACTAGTAGTTCAGGAGACTTACTTGGTTGGGTAAAGACAGGTTGTCTACCAGCTCCCATGCCCAAAGAAATGCTTAAGAGGTTATTGTTCCCAAAGCTATTGAGCCCTGATGTGTCTTAGTACCTGCTACCTGCCTATAGGCAGAGCAAGAAGATGGGGTGCAATTTTAGGATAGACAAAGAAAGGTTCTCTTCCCACATCCCAGCAGGCCCCACATTATTTCCCCTCCCAAAGTCTATTGGTAATAGTCTCACCTATCACCCAGGCCTGAAATGGCAGCATTAAAGATTTATATAGTAGAGCCTCACAAAACTGTTTCTAAAAGTGGTTGTTAGGTAGCAATGCCAGATTTCACAAGTAAAAATATAGGACTCTCCGTTACATTTGAATTTCGGATGCTTCGTTATTCACTTGAAATTCAAATGTAACTTGGAGTCCTGCATTTTTCAAATGTAACTGGGAGTCTTGCATTTTATCTGGCAACTCAAAGGTAAGGAAAAGCTTACGAGCTGTTGGCATGTTGGTGTGAGCTACTTGGCTCTTTGCTCAGCCGTAATCATTCCTGATGGAATGAGAGCTTCCACTGGGGACAAGGAGGTAGCAACTGTAACTTCGGGATGCTGTTGTGAGAAGGATTCCAAGGCCACTGCAATAACTTAGGGCGGGGAAAGCCATGATTGATTAGCAATGTCTGCCCTGGGTCCAGGATGGACAGTGAAGGCATGCAAGCCACATATGTACAGCCATAGGGCAGCTTTGTAATGACATGTAATAAATGGTATCACCGGAGTGTTGCACTTAGGGTCATTTTTTTTTAATGAGGAAAGAGATGAACAAGCATGGTTTGTCAATGAAGATGTAAAATAAATGGAAAATTGGCTGCCTTGAAAAATAAGAAACTATTCACTACATAGAAACTATGCTTTCTCCTTCTTGGGCCCCTGTTTCTTGCTATTCCCCTAAAGCATCTCTCCTTATGCCAGGCACCCAATAGGTGCTTGAAACGTGAGTGCTAATTCAACACTCTGCATCACAGTCACAGAGGGAGGCTAATGGAGAGGTAAAAGCAAAATAGATTTTGACCATGACCTCCCTTTCTGCCACCAAGCGTGTGAGGAGTAATCTGAGGTCATGTGATGGCAAAACTGCTGGGCCTGTAGGAAAAGTCTTTTTGAGGCATTTGTGTCATTGAGTTTTCCTGCTTTCCCAGAGATCCGAAGGCAACAATTCCTTGCCCACACACCTCCGTTCTCCTGCAATACTGAAAACCATGGCTCCTTCCGGGCTACGGATATCGAACCAGAAAGGAAGTCAAGAGCCACCGTTGAATGGGAATGCCCACTTTTGAGTACATTGCAGATGACAGAAGGAACCCATTCATCAAACTACAAAATCTCCCCCCACTCTCCAGGAAGAATGTCCATGAAGTGCTTGTAAATACATGTCTTCAGGTTTAAACAAATTGCATCACTATTTTTATTTTTTGAGGGAGTCCATGTGAAGGGGATGAGAGCCATGCTCGGGTATTTGTCCTGCACACAATGCATGCCTGGGTCTCGTGCTGTTTCCGTATCTTCTGCCCAAGCCAACTGGCCAGCCTCATGGCCCCTCAACAAGAGAGGGGTGCCAATTCCTAACATTCTATTTTCATACTGTTTGATGATAAAAATCGCCCCAGCAGGACAAATGACAGTGAACAAAAACAGGAAGCAGCCCCCTGATTAGATAGGGACGGGGTGGCTTGTGGAGTAATAAACAAAATGACTAAAATGATAAATGAGTGGGCTGTGGACACTGCCATCCCCTTCCTGAACAGGCCAAGAATAAATGGAATGAAGAAATCAGGAAAGAGGTCATGGCTTGGGCTGTCAGTGGAGGTAAAGGAGGCTTGCCCTGTGGCATCACTTTGTAAGATCTTCCTTGAGTTTCCTCTTTGGTCAAGGACATTGGGGCAACCATCTGGTTTTCAGCTAATTCTATGGAAAACCTTGCCTAGGTAAATGAAATATAAGACATTGCTTTAAAATTTAGAGATCCTTTGAAATATACCGTCTTAGAGCCTTAGCCAAAACTGTCATCTTGCTACTCTTGGACAGTAGTTCTCAGCTGGGGAGGGGGATGGTAATCTTGCTCTCCAGGGAGCATTTGACAATATTTAGAGGTACCGTTGGCTGTCCTAACTGGTGAATGGTGCTATTGGCATCTAATAGGTAGGGCCAGGCTATGATGCCCAGGACAGCCCCTAACAATAAAGAATTATCAAGCTCCAAATGTTAATAGTAAGAAAGTTAAGAAACTCTGGTCTAGAATAAGTTTAGAAATAGATATAGGTATAGGTACAGGCACAAATATAGTTATAGCTATGAACATGAACATATGACGTCTGCCCGGAAAGTATCCAGCCCTTATTAATATAACAAGAACAGTTACATGGCTGGATACTTTCCAGACAGACCTCATAGATGTAAACATAGATGTATATTGAATTCATTCTGCAAAGAAAGAAGAAAAAGAAAGGCCTAAATTCATTTCTGATAGCAAGACCTTCATAGGGAGAAATCATTAGGAAAGTGAAACTTAGACACTCCCTATAAAGACTGAGCAGCTCTGGGCCTGCTCTGAGCATGGGCCTCACCTGACCATCCCAGCCAAGGTCATGTCCAAACTCCACCTACAACACTTACTTCCTGCGTGGTCTTTGGCGAGTTTCTTATTATTCCTGTGTCTTAGCTCCACATTTATGAAGCTCACCTAGTAACTTCTACCTCATATAACTGTTGTAATAATGAAATTGGATTGTGAGTCCCTGGCCAATAAAGACATTGCTTGAAACCTGGTCAAATAAGAGGCATTCGATAAATCACATCTGTTATCAATGGTATCATCATCATCTTCGTCTTTGCATTTTAACATATATTTCAGGTACTTCTCCTTTGTACCCAAAGGGATTCTTTGCAAATAGGAAGCATGATTTAGGCTACCAGGATGCTAAGTCAGGGCTCTCTCCATCTCAGTTTCAGCTGAGGCTATAAAAAAATAAAGACCATTCTCACTGGGGTTAGGTGGTATCTCATTGGTTTTGATTTGCATTTCTCTGATGATTAGAGATGTTGAGCATTTTCTTATATGTTTGCAGGCCATTATTCTCTCTTCTTTGGAGAAGTTTCTGTTTATTTCCGTTGCCCATTTCTTGATGGGATTGTTTGATTTTTTTCTTGGATCTCTGGCACATAGGCGGGGGTGGGGGGGAGGCTTGGCAGGGGCAACATATGTAACCCTAACAATATTTGTACCCCATAATATGATGAAATAAAAAGGAAAAAATTAAAAAATAAAGACCAATAGACAAGCTCATCACATGGTTTCTTTGAATCTTCTCTCCCGGACAGGCTGTGACCGACTGAGATGAAACTAGGACACATAACCACTCTGGACAGAGGATCACTCTCATGATGCAGATTCACACTCCAGTGGCCCCTGGGCCTTGTGGGGGGAGTGTCGGCTTGGAGCTTTCAGGTACCCTTTTGAACAAAGGGTTGGAAACACAATTTCCATGCAGTCTTCTGGAAGTCCCAGCCAGGTAGTTGAAGCTTTAGCACCTTCCTTTGGAAGGTGGGGATATTTAGACTGATTGCTTTCAACCCTTAGTCAAAACTCCATCAGAAAGTCCCATTTGAATGCCTGTTATACTAGGTTGAGTTAAAGAAACTAGAACTCATAATGCAGCAGAAACAACATTTTAATTTTGACAATACTTAGAGTTTTATGTGGCCCATCAGATGGCGAATAATATTTCGTAATATCTATCTACGTACAGGAGGGGCCTGACCTTCACTATGATTGCAGTGAAGGCTCAGATGATTGCCCAGACCTCACCATTGCAAGAGCCTCGGAAGGTTCGTTCTCCTGAGTACTTGCTCTCCGTACAAAGAGATGAAAGCCTTTGTGATGTGTTCTGCAGATGGGGTTATATAACTTTGAGGTTTTAGAAGGAGGGAAGAATCCACCTTTGGCTAGTTTAGTCCTGGATAGAGTCCTCAGCACATAATTGGCCCTCAGTATACATTTATTGAATTAAATGAGTAGCCATGCTCTAGCCAGCTAAACTGGAGGTATGTGTCCTCTCTATTTAATTAAAAACATGTGTCACACTAGCCCAGTGTCTCACCCTAATAGTTTGGAGTGAGAAAGAGGTTAACTGGCGGCCCTGAATGAATACCTGCCGCAGCCCCCACTGAGTAGGCAGTAGATCATGTGGTCCCAGCCCCAGGCTGGTCCAGGGAAGGAAACCTGACCCTCAGGAGACCATCCGTATGCTGGCCAGTCACCCAGGGGTCGTGTGGGGCACTGTCCACTGAGGCATGACTCAGTCCATAAATCCCGTTCTCAGAACTTAGAACTGGGAAACCAAGCTGACAGTGGTTGAGGGTCACTGGTAGCAAGAGGTCGTGATGGGGAATAATGAGGCCATGGCCCCAGCCACTGTAGGCAGTGACAGGCACCACCCCAAATGGAAATCACTCAACGTTCAAAGAAAGAGGTTGTAGAAAGAAGAACTGGCTGAGACATGCTCATTGGACATCCTTAAGGTGGGTGAACTGATGAGTTACCCTGCCAAGTAGCATTTTCATAAAGGAAAGAAACTACTCCAATTGATAAGATCTAAGCAGCATGGTGAAACGAATTCTTAAGGTATGGTGCTGTCTTGGGGCTGTAACACACTTATGCTCTTTCCCCAGTGGGAACATAATCCTATGAAATGGTTAGGCTTTGGATGCAAGAAAAATTGATTCATTTCATCCCCCAAAACAAATTCTGTGGGACTTACTAACTTACCAGAACCCAGACTAGAGACCACGTGACTGTTTCTATCATTTTGTATAATGTCAGTTCCTGAATGGGCATGACACAAAAGTCAAAAGCTGCAAGACGATAGCATAAGAAGGAATAATGGCATCTCTTATTTTTGTCTACCAAGCATTGCATGCTTAACTGTCTTCTAGAAACAGAATTTGAATTTTCTCTTGCTTTGGAAAACTGCTGCTCACCTATTCCTTGAAGTTTCAATGGGATAAAAAACATAAGTCCCAGCCTCCTGTTCACAAGTGTAGGTGTCCAAAGCAATCTACAGATTCTATGCATTCTCTATCAAATTCTAATGACTTTTTTTACAGATATGGAAAAAGCAATCCTAATATTTGAATGGAATCAACAAAACACTCTGAATAGTCAAAGTAATCTTGGGCAAGAAGAACAAAACTGGAGGGATCACATTACCTGATTTCAAAATATACTACAAGGCTATAGTAATCAAAACAGTATAGGATTGGCATGAAAACAGACACATAGATGAAAGGAACAAATGGAGAGCCCAGAAATAAACCCATGATATGCAGTCAACCAATTTCCAACAAGGGCACCAAGAATGCACAATGGGAAAAGAATAGACTCTTCAACAAATGGTGCTGGGAAAACTAGATATCCACATGCAGAAGAATGAATTTGGACACCATAGACAAAAAATGAACTCAAAATGGATTAAAGACTTAAATGTAAGACCTGAAACTGTAAAACTCCTAGACGAAAACATAGGAAAGAGCTCCCTGATATTGGTTTTAGAAATAATCTTTTGGAAATGACACCAAAAGTACAGGCAACAAAAACAAAAATAAACAAGTAAGCCTACATCAAACTAAAATGGTTCTGCACAGCAAAGGAAACCATCAACAAAATGAAAAGGCAACATAAGAAATGGAAGAAAATATTTGCAAACCATATATCTAAAAGGGGCTAATGAACAAAATACATAAGGAACTCATAAAACTCAATAGCAAAAATAATAATAATAACATGATTATTAAATTGGCAAAGGACCGGAATCGATGTTTCTCCAAAGAAGACATACAAATGGCTAATAGGTATGGGAAAATGTCCTCAAAATCATTAAACATGAAGAAAATGCAAGTCAGAACCACAATGAGATATCACCTTACACCTGTTAGAATGGCTATTATTAAAAAAAAGATGACAAGTGTGGGCAAGGATGTGAAGAGAACCCTTTTACACTGCTGGTGAGAATGTAAATTGGTGCAGCTACTATGAAAAACAGTATGGAGGTCCCTCAAAAAAGTAAAAGTAGAGCTGCCATATGATCCAGCAATCCCACTTCTGGGTATATATCCAAAGGAATTGACATCAGGATCTTGAAGAGATATCTGCACCTCCATGTTAATTGCAGCGCTGTTCACAATAGCCAAGTTATAGAATCAACCCAGGTGTCCAATGACAGATGAATGAATTAAAAAAAAAAGTGGTTACAAAAATGTATATATTTATGGTATACAACATGATGTTTTGATATATGTATACATTGTGGAATGCCTAAATGAAGCTCATTAACATATGTACTACTTAATATTTGTCATTTTAAAAATAAATAAGTAAATTTTTTGAAGATAAAAGAAAGAAAATGTGATATATGCTTACAGTGGAATAATATTCAGCTTTAAAAAAAAGAAGAAAATCCAGCTATCTGCAATAACATAGATGAACCTGGAGGGTGTCATGCTTAAGTGAAATAAGCCAGACACAGAAGGAAAAATACCGCAAGACCTCACTTACATGTGAAATCTGAAGTAGTCGAACGTGTAGAAGTAGCGTGTCAATGGTGGTTGCCAGGGGGTGGTGGGGAGGGGAAGTGGGAAAGTGATGGTTAAAGGAAACAAACTTTTAGTTGTGCAAGATAAATGAGTTCTCGAGATCTGCTATGCAGCATAGTGCCCATGGCTAACAATACTGTATTATAAACTTAAAATCTGCTAAGAGGGAAAATCTCATGTTAGGTGTTCTTACCACCAATAATGATAACAACAACAGCAATAATAAAAAAGGGGCAGGAGGAAACTTTGGAAGGTGATGTATATGTCTGTGGCCTTGATGGTGCGATGGCCTCATGGGTGTATACTTATCCCCAAACTCATCAAGATGCATACATTAAATATGCACCACTTTTTCTATGTCAGTCATTCCTCCACACACAGTGGTTTCAGAAAACAGAGAAAACAAGTCTCCTTTCTTTATTTTTATCAGGCTTCTAGAGCCTCTAACTTGTTAATTATTCAACTAGACTCTCCCAAAGAAAAATACAATGATCAGGGACCTAGTTTTAAAAAAGGTGGGGGGGGGCAGGCTTTGGGCACATTGATCATGGTCTTGTTTCTAGGCCAGCTCAATCAAGTTTCCTTTCACATCCCGGTTAGGGCAAATTACATCGCACATTGTGCTGGCATGGGTGAGAAAGGAAAGGCAAGCTAGAGCAAGAGGGAGGGCACAGGGCATCAGGGTACCGGGAGACATTTTCTGGCCCTTTTCCTTTCGGTTACTCCCAGTCCAACAATGGAGCGACCCCTCTGTGTCCACCACGTCCCTGGCACTGAATGACGTGCTAGTGACACAAAGATGTTCTAGCCATAGAGAAGGACAAGTAAAGATACCTAAATACATGCCAGGCACTGTTGGGAGGGGACGGGGAAGCTTCCTGGAGAAGATGATGGCCAGGATGTCAGGAAAGCGGTAGAGGGCATTTGGAATTTATGTGAAAATAACCAGGCCCACCCAAAAGTTCCTCTTGTCTTAGGATTGACAAGTCAGGCCATGCGCATGACCCTCTTCTGAATGTGCGCGCCCCTTCTGTTGGCCTTCCCAAAGCCACATGGTTCACTTTTGCTACAGAACAGCAATCCGCGGAAATAATTGACATAGATTAAGCTACGGGCAGGCTGTATAGATCATGGGCTCAGATCTAATTCCTGCCTGGTCCACTCAATTACGCAGGGGCTCCTTACTGGAGAAGCAGGTGTAGTTACTGTAAATAAGTTCAACTTTGGGCACGGATGTCACTGGGTAACCGCATTTGCCATGCTTGGGTGATACATAAGGGAACCATCAACGGAGTGATGGTTGAGCTTGCAAAGGCACAGCCCTCCTCTCCTGGCAGCCTAGAATCTTCAAGCCAGGCTGAGATGCAGGACAGGAAAGGCACCGAGAGAGCTACCTGGAGGCTGAGGTCCTAGTCCTGGCTCTGTCATTCATTCGCTGTGTTACCTTGACTCAAGTCCTTTCCCTTTGTCAGGTCTCCGTGTTCCTTTCAGCAATATGGAGGAGTGAGATGAAAACCCCAACATAGAGGCTGAGGGCAGGAGAAGGGTTGACACATCAAGATCTGAATTAGATCGATGTTCATTTGAATCCCGACTCGACAACTTTATCCACTTCGGGCCTCGGTTTTGCCATCTGTGCAATGGGAATCACGATTGTACCTACTCTTCTACTATACCTTGATTAAGATGATGTCTATTATAGGCCTGACACATAACAGGTGCTCAGTAAGTATCGATTATTAGCATGGTCTATCATTATTACTAAGATTCTGAGGTCATTCATTTATTCAACAAAGTTATTAAATGTCCCTTATATTTCAGGTACTATGCTAGTCTCTAGAGTGTATTACTTACCTATTGCTGTGTAAAAAAAATCTTAGTAGTCTAAAATAAAAGCAAATGTTTATTATCTCATAGTTTATGTGGGTCAGGACTTAGTTGGAACCTGGTCTTGGCTTAACTGGGTTCCCTGGTTCAAGGCCTTTCACAAGACTGCAATCAAGGTGTCACCTGGGGCTGTGGTCTCATCTGAAGGCTCAACAGTTCCCCACAGGTTGGAGAATGGAGGCCCCAGCTCTTTGGTAGCCATTCCTTTCCATGTGGGCTTCTGCACAGAGCTGCCCACCAACTGGAAGCTAGCTCCCACCAGAGACAGTGAACAAGAAAACCAGAAAGGGCATAGAAAATAGAAGTCACTATCTCTTTGTAACTAATCTTGGAAGTGATACCCCATATTTTTGTTGTGTTCTATGCATTGGAGTGAGTCAATAGGTCCACCCTACACTCAAGGGCAGAGGACTGCACGTTAAAGCTCTGTGATAAACACTGACGAGACATGTGGGTGAATATTACAAGGTCTCTGTCCTCTCTTCCTTCTCTGCCCCTTCCCCATGTTGTAGATGAAGACACTGAGACTCTGAACTGCTAATTCCCTTGCCTAATATCCCAGGGGTAGGAACTGGCAGAGCCGGAATTCAAATCCAGATCTGTAGAAAGTCAGAGCTCAAGCTCTTACAAATGTTAACATACTTTCTTTCCCTTCCCTGGGCCCCCAGCCTTTCTAGATGACATTATTTAGGGATGCTATCAGCTCAGCCCAGAAAGCCATTTTCCGAAAGGTGGAACAGAGAGCCTTTTAAGGAGGGTTAAATGCAACATGCAAGACACGTGCAATGTACTCAAAATCTCCTTCCAGTTGCAGCACACCGAATCTCAAACAGCTTTTATAGTGTTCACCACTGCAAAGCTCATAGTCTTCCATTTGTTTGTTTGCTTGCTTTTATTGGCAAGAATCAAGTAGAAATTTGGCTTCAGAAAGGGTATGGGAGGATGTCCTTTCTCCCTGGGCCAGAGTACTTTCTTGTTGAGGTACTAGGGAAAGAAAGTGAACCTCAGAGTGTCTGAGGCAACAATGACAGCAATAAGTAGAAGAGGCTCCAGGGCACCATGGCTGGGGTGGCAGATGCTATTGAAAGATGCCCCCGTACATCTGGCCATGATGCCTTGGTGGTGTGGATTTCAGGGATGGAGCCAAGGACAGTGGGTGGCTGGTGAAGGAGAAGTGGATGGGGATTATATCCCTGTGCTTCTGGGTCCAGAGCACTATAACTCGGGTATGTGGACCACTTGCAATAGTGCAAACTTCCACTCATCTTCCCTCCAACATGTGCACATCGCCAACATGAGCAAACACAGAACTGGTGGAGGGTGACTTGATAATCCTGGGGTGGGACAATCCTACTCCATGACATGGAATCCAAAAGCCAAAAGATGAAAATCTATCATTTTGACTTTCTACGCAAGACAGAAAACACCAAAAAAAAAAAAAAAAAAATCTCCAAAGCTCAGGCAAAGCACAAACTAAGAAAAATATTTGCAACATATATCATGAACAAAATGGCAACCTTCATCATATATAAAAAGCTGCTAGAAATTTTTTAAAAGACTAACAACTCAATAGAAAAAAAATGAATGAAGGATGTGAACAGAGCTCGTAAGGAAACAAAAAATGTTTTCAAGCTCATTCTTGTTGGTATGAGAAAGAATTATTTTAAGTAAAAGAAATAAAAAGATGCAGATGTTTCTTAAACAACACTTATAATAAAGGAACAGCAAATTAAAACCAGCAGAGGTACAGTTACCTATTACATTGGTAAAAAATTTTTTTAAATTGATAGTGTATTTTTTGGCAAGGCTATGAGGGAAACAGGAATTCTAATAGAAGATAATAGGATTGAATGTTAGAATTAGCTTATGTTCACAGCCTTGTTAGAATGGCTCTACCATGTAGTAGTTCTGTGATCTTGGGTAAGATTTCTCCAAGCCTCAATTTTCCTGTCTGTAGAATCTATTGGTCTTGTCTTAGGATTAAATAAGAAAATGCATTTAAAGTTCTTTATATAATGCCTAGAACAGAGTAAGTGCTTGATAAATGTTAGCTCATGGTGGTGGTGGTGGTGGTATTGCTAGCAGTTGGTAGAATTACTGTTTTTGTTATTGTTAATCTTATCAGCCCATTAGTGAAAGATTAAAGATTAGTATGAAAAAATTAAATGAGGTCCCCCCACCCAGTTGATCTTTATCTCATGCTTTTAAGAATTTTAGTCACTCTAAGTCTGTGATGTTGGGACCATACATCCAACACGGTGACCTCTACTTAGACCATCCTCCCTACAACAGTTTCCAAAAGCCACCTTCCTGGGGAAGGGGTCAGGGTATTAAGACTAGGAAATATTCTTTAGAATGCCCAAGAACTGACTCTCCTGGTCTCTTGGCTTTAGTCAGAATGACCTTGATGTTGTTTTTCTTCTCACATTCTCACAACCAAATCTATCAACATCTGCCTCATCTCACCACCCCTCCAAAATTTTGTTCACAAATGATAACATATATGTGCTGCACTTTGCAGAATACTGAAGAATTTTATGATGTCTGTTCTCCTTCAGACCCAACAGTGACTGTGTGATGTAGAAATTGATGATTAATTCCCTTCACAGACTTAGAATGTAAGACTCAGAGAGGTTAAGTGACTGGCCTAAGGTTGCACAGCTAGTAAACACTCTTCCGCATAACACTAATATTTCTCCTGACCAAAAACTTCCAATCTACCTACACCACCTGGTCTTACCATCATTGTTAGCCTGCTCATTCCTGCCTTAAATCTTCGATAAAGTCAACCACATATTTATCCTTACATAACTCCTTACTAATTTAAAATTTAGCAATGTGAATAAACTGAACATTAACTTGCTTTTCTCAATGCATGCACCCTTAGTCCCTAAAAATCAAGTTCATTCCTTCCCAATATCCCTTCTATAATAAGCTTAACTATCTGGTGCTAACATTACAGGCCAAACAGTATACGAGGCACTTTATGTGCATTATCTAATTTAATTTTCATAATAACACCGTAAGGTAGACATTACTATATCCATAAACAGTTGAGAAAACTCAGAGTTGGACAGATTAAGTCACTATCCCGGGGTTTTTAATTAGCAAGTAACAAGCCAGCTTGTCCCAATCAAGGTGATTGATTAAGATCTCAAATCCATGCCACATTGTCTCCCAATTACTTTTCTATGTTTGATCAACTTGCAAGAATCAAAAGCAAATTCAGTATAAAGAAGATGTGTTATCTACATTCAGTGGAGTATTATTTGGCCTTAATAAAGAAGGAGGTCCTGCCATTTGTGAAAACACGGATACATCCAGAGGATATTGAGCCAAGTGAAATAAGCCAGACACAGAAGACAAATACTGTATGATTCCACTCATAGGAGGTATCTAAAATAGCCAAACTCCTAGAATCAGCGAGTGGAATAATGGATGCCAGGAGCGGGGTGTCGGGGGGTGGAAATGGGGAGTTGCCATACAACCGTTGTAAAGTTTCGGTTACGCAAGATGAGTAAGTTCTAGGACCTGCTGTGCAACATAGTGCCTGTAATTAACGACACCATATTATACATCTAAAAACTGTTAGAAAGGTAGCTCTCATGATAAATGTTCTTACTACAATAAAAGAATTAGAGGGGAAATAATTTAGTTTAAAAAAAAAAAAAACACAGGCAGGGCCCGGTGGCTCACGCCTGTAATCCTAGCACTCTGGGAGGCCGAGGCGGGTGGATTGCTCAAGGCCAGGAGTTCGAAACCAGCCTGAGCAAGAGCGAGACCCCATCTCTACTATAAATAGAAAGAAATTAATTGGCCAACTAATATATATAGAAAAAAAAATTAGCCGGGCATGGTGGCGCATGCCTGTAGTCCCAGCTACTCGGGAGGCTGAGGCAGGGGGATCGCTTGAGCCCAGGAGTTTGAGGTTGCTGTGAGCTAGACTGACGCCACGGCACTCACTCTAGCCTGGGCAACGAAGCGAGACTCTGCCTCAAAAAAAAAAGACAAAAAAAACCCCTCAGAGTAAGTGTTGAAACATAGTAGCAAAATACCTAACTTTGCTAACCCTTAATATCATCAACTGTTAAATGGGTCTAAAATAGTAGCTACCTTATAGAGTTATCTGAGGATGGAATGACAAAACCCACGTGCTGTTTGGCATAGTGCCTGGAACATAATCAAAGCCCAGTTAATGATCCTTGTTCTTGTTTTTGTTGTCACCGGCAGAAGCAACATTATTACTCCAGCACCCAAACAGGCTGCCAAGAATCGATGTTCTCCCATCGCAGATTTTCTTGCACAGCAATTGTGTCCAGCCAGCAAAAGCAAAAAGGCTGATAGGCAAGTCAAGACCTCCTACCCCAGCTCAGAAAAAAGGAATATTCCATAAACTGCCCAATCCAATAAACCATTCAAGGGACCCTGGGGGTTTTAAAAACTCTTCAAACTGAAAATTATAAAAACAAGTCATTTTATCATAACTAACAATAGCCCAGCTATAATGTCAACGACGTCCTAATTCTTAGAATGAACAAAGCCTGCATCAAGTTTTGGCAAGTTTTCTGAGACTACATATTTACATAAATTATATGATACAGTGATGTGACACATTCCCTTCACATTGGGCTTTTTGCAGCAGGATCATAAAAAGGGTAATTTTTTTTTTCTCAGAAATACTGGAGGGCTTCATCAATTTTCCTAAGGGCCCTCTCGTAATCCTTTGATACACAAATCATTCTCCTTTGAGGCACCTGCTGTGTCAACTGGCATGACGCCGCCACATTCTCGTCCATCGGATGCTCTGCTTGTAGTGGGAGCCGCTCTCCAGCAAAATTTTCATCCGCTTTATGAAATCCTGCATCTTTTGCAAGATTTGCAATTCCACTTTGCAATCCATTTGCATCCTGTTTGCATGGTGCTCTGAGATGCCTGCAGCATCTGGCAGGCTGTGAGGGAGTGTCTAATGAAGGCACTGGTGTGCTGTGAGTAGCTGTGCTCGTGTGAAGCAGGCTGGGATGTTTGCTAGGGAACATGTGTATAAGTGATGAGTTTATTGGTAATTATTATTTCTTTTTTATCGCAATGTGTCGCTTCCCTACACAGCTCTGTAAAACATGGGCTCAGATGATGATTTTTCAATTGACAGGACCTTCTAAACTTCGTTTCTAAACCTTGGGTGCTCAGGATATCATCCGGTACATATTACAGTGAATCCTCTTGGCTTGAGCTGGAATAAGTTTCTGTCCGTAAAAACAAATATTTCTTGACTAAACCCTCCAGACACTTGAGTTCTCACACTTATCCTTTTTTTATTGTTTCACATGAATTATTTAGTTCAGACTTGCTGGAATTGTGTTAATGTCAAAAAATTGAGTAATATTTCCAATAATAATCCCTAATAGTTGAATAGCTCTGAGCGTTAAACAAAGGGTGTTTATATGCACTGAGTCTTCATTACACAAGAATTTATTACCCAACAATAACCCAGTAATGGGGTTATATCAAGAAGCAAAAAGCCGCACGATATTCAAAAAGAACTGAGTGAATGGCCACTTACAAAATTAATACCCATTCCAATATCATTCCCCATATAAATTGACTCATTTGGTGACCTGGAGTGAATAATTTCGCCTCTTTTGTCCTCAGTTGCCCTGTGTGTTGAAAACTGAAGATGAAATCATCCCAAATTGGAGATTTGTACATTAGCTCAAGTACAGAAAAGCTTTTCAATCAGTAAATTGAAGTCAAAAGAAAGGTATTTGCCTTCAGGACCAAAGAGTTGTCCCTCAATATTGATTTTCCTTTTCTACTATATTAATAGAACAATTGAATTTTACCTGGGCTGCCCATTTCCAGAATCCCTTGCAGCTAGGTGGGAATATATGATTAAGTTCTGGCTAATGGACAAAGGAAAATGTGTGCAATTTCTGGGTTATACTCTTAGAGTGAAGGAACTTTTTTTTCTTACCTTCATTTTCCTCTTTCCACTGGCTGGAATACAGACTTGGTGGTAAAATATCTAAAAAAAAAAACAAAAGTCAACAATGAAAATTCTCTAACAATGATGAAGAAAAAAGATATAATTCTGAGCCCCTGAAAACTCTCAAGATGCAGCAACACCAAACCAGCATAGTATCTTATATGCAAGAGAAATGCGTGTCTACCTGTTGAAGCTACAGTTATTTGGGGCTGCTCCTCTAACAGCTGAGCTATATCCTACCTTGGATTTTCCTCTAATCCGTCATACAATTAACTTCACCTTTATTATGCAACGACTATGTACAAGACAAAGAAACAGAAGGCAACATCCAGAAGTATCTAAAAATATGGGTTCTGAAGTCAGATTGCTGTCTCCAGATACCACTTCCTGTCAATATGACAGGTGAAAGTCATCTAACCTGTCCAAACCCTTGGATTGCTTATCTATTCATTGGGTATAATAAGGGCAGCTACCTCCTGGGGTTGACGTAAGGTTTACCAACATGGAAAGGATTTCACACAGTGACTGGTTCCGCCCAGTATTCAATAAATGTTCATCATAATTATTGCAGGGAAAGGTGTTTTCAGGCCAGAAGACACCCCAGTGCTAAATTCAGTTTGGGGGTCTAAAGCTAAAGAGTTGTCATCGGAGATTCGTTCATCCAAATTCTTGCTCATCTACTAAGTCAATTTCCTTCTGAAAATGTGAACTTGTTTTCCTTTTGGCGAGTTCCCACATTTCAGTTGAAAATGAATTTGGGAAAAAAAAAAACCTCATGTCCCTCCTTTTAGATTCAGTTTTTGTTTGGAAGGTGGGTGTCAAAGGTACGGGTAAGGTGAAGCGACAGTTGGCGCCCACATCTTTCTAAGACTGTGCCGGTCACTTTCATCAGGTGGGCCAGCCATGTGCCTGCTTATTCTCAGATCATCTGCCTGTTCTGTTCTCTTTAAAGTCACAGATACCACATTTCCCAAGCTCCGTTGCCTTCTGACTTCCTAGCAGGCTCACCCAATGGGAGGCTTGGGTAGAAGACTAAAGGGAGGGGAGAAAAAGCAGCCAGAGTATTTCTCACACCACACACCTATCCTGCTTTGGCAGCAGCTAAGCCACTTGATAATGTTGGCTACTCTTGAAGGTCCTGGCCCCTAGACTCTAGTGGTACAAGCTCCTCTTTTTGTCCTTTTTCCCTACGTGCAGTAGTGACCTCCTGCCACTGTGTGCTGTTTGCTTCCCTCGTCCTTCTATCTCCTATGGATTCAATCCCCTGCATTAAATCCTCTCTGCTTGAAGAACCTTTAATGATTCCTGTTTTCTGTCTGGACCCTGTTGGATACAAGATGATAATTCCAGCATCAAATGTGCCACCTTGTATGTGCTGGGAATTCAATGTATATCTGTTGAACAAACAAATACTTGATGCAGAAAGATGCTAATATAATCACCTGCTAATATAATCTTCTGACCACTCCAAGAGCTACAAGGCTAAAAATCACCCCATAGAAGATACTCGCTTCTGTTTGTAAGGGCTCTCAGCTGACTAAGTCACTGTACATATCTAAACATTCATCTTTTAGGAACCCATTTTTGGTCTGATTCCCCTAAAGAAGTAACCCCCAAGCCCTCAGGTCCTTAACTCTCAAAAGCAGTGAAGAATTTCTTCTGGGGACCTTGTGTGGTGATAGGATGACCTAGCTGAGAGCAAGATAGATGAGGTAAGTGGAGGAGGAGAGGGTGAAGAGAAAAGCACAACTTCTCTAAGAAGTAATTTCTCCAGACAGCCTTGACACCTCTGGGGAGCAGCACAGTGCTTGCACTATTTGTAAATATCTGTTTGGCCCCAAGAGTTCTCTCTCATGGAAACAGCTAATAAACCAAGCTGCCTGAGTTTATTCCTCATGCCAAGACACATTCCAGGGTCTGATTACATTGCTGTTTTATTATGGAAAAGGAGAGAGAGAAAGAGGGAGGGTGGGGGAGAGAGAGAGAGGAAGAGAGGATGCAAGGAGCCAGGGAGGTGCTGGGGGACTCCGAGTTGAAAGCAGGAATGTCAGTCTTCCAGGCTGATGATGTTTTTGTCATAAAAATCCAGATCTACAAATGAAAATTACAACTGGCACCAGCTCTCTCCCTGGAGCAGGAAGTGCCCTCTTTGACTTGGAGTTCCCAAATGTTTAGGCACATCTGGCTAAGCAAGCAGCCACTGTACCTCATTGCCAAACAAAACCTGGAAATGGTAAGTAGGTGGGAAAGAACCCAACTCTCGCCAAGAAAAATAATAACCCCAGGTGATGTCAATGCTGCTGATCTGTGGACCACACTTTGAGTGGCAAGGTGATACGTTCATGTCTTGTTTATGTTCCACAGTCAAGAAGCCCGGTATCCCAGGCAGCGAGGTGGTTTCCATATAATCACAGCTAAGGCATGTCCAAGGTAGGACACTGGTCCAACCCAGGCTCTGCTAAAGTATGCCCCCTTTTCAAGACAGTACATTTCCTTCAAATGCTGAATTGTGTGCCCTGGGGTTTTCCTTAGTTATTCAACTTACCTCTAAGGATATCATTGCTTATTAGGGTCTTGTGTGAAAGCAGAAAGCAAATGAAGATCTACTTTGCTGCTTGTTAGGGACTGAATTTAAATTAATAAAGAAATTGTATTGTGAGTGTGTGATTTCAATTATAATTTTTTCCACTTCACCCAAGCCAACAAGCCCACATTACTCTTTGTGTGATGCCATTATAAGTAGAATCATTGATTTCTAGACTTGGAAGTGACTTTGCAGTTCAACCCCCTCCATAATAACAGCAATAGTGCGTACCATTTCCCTAAGCACCTACTTACTATGTGCTGTTTGCTCAAGTCCAAGGACTTTACCTATTTTATTTCATATAGTAGCCTGGACCAAAGCGTGTTTCCAAGAATGCTAATCACACACTCTGCTCCACAAGTTTAAGATTCTGTGGTCCAAAAACATTTACAGAAATGTGGCTTATTAGATCCTTCTCAGGGACAAAAAAAAAATCAAGATGCACATGAGCATACAAGGGATGCTAGGAAATCCT
The DNA here is from genome assembly GCF_040939455.1 of Microcebus murinus. Lineage (NCBI taxonomy): Eukaryota > Metazoa > Chordata > Mammalia > Primates > Cheirogaleidae > Microcebus > Microcebus murinus. Next base: position 10,220,311 of record NC_134125.1, on the reverse strand, counting down.
GCAGTGAAGAAAACAATTGCATTTTTCAGACAAATTGTTTGCAAAACATCTTTGTGCAATCTTTATTTTCTGAAATCCAATTAGCATCATGCTCCCATTCCAATTAGTTAGATAGCTCGATCTCATATTAATATTTGCTGGCCTATTTAATTAAGATGGAGGAGGCCTCTGGTATCTTAGGAAGAGTTTCCCACAATGAGGGTTATTAACAAGGAGCTGCTGAGCACGTTCTTAACCGGAAAAATGATGACTGAGGTTAGATCCCCTCATTTTGTTAAGAGATTTAAGATCCCCTAAATAAAAGTTACCGAGTGGATAAATGGGATATCTTCAAACACATCACTCGCTCCTCACCCGAGCACAAGTCAGTCTCAGATGCATTATAATCGATATTTAAACAACTACAAAGGTGGAGGCTGACCCCGAGCGTCCTTCCCATCCCTCCCCACGGTCCACTCGAGATGTTATCTGCAAGGAGTAAACAGGCCCGTCCTCGGAGTCCTGGCCACCCTGGTGTGATATCAAACAGCTGCTCAGTGGCTCTTAAGGCGGGCTCCCATCTCTCTCCTGCGGAACTTGCAGCAAGCTGAGCATCCTGGCCGGGCTTCTCTTTGAAGTTCAAGGGGGTCCTGCGTATGGTATGTGTGTGGGAAGGAAAATCAAGATTCATTTCTCATGGAGCCATGTTTTCCGTGAGAACAGAATCTTCAGGGAGGAGGAGGAGGAGGTAGAATTCAGCACCTTACGTAATAAAAACAGTAACAGTAGTAATCCACACGAAGTCTATAAAGCACTCGCCAGTGTCAAACGTAGGACCAAGACCCGTCTTGTTAACATGCTTACTATGAGTTAAAAACTCTTGTTATGGGAGGGAAACTGAGGCTCAGAGAGGCTAAGTGACTTTCCCAAGGTCACAATGCAGGTGAGGGGTGGAGTTAGGTTTTAGTTTGGTTCAGAATTGCTTTCTTCATTCCAAACTGGGTGGAATCATGGGAGAAAAAAATAAATGTTAACTCTGAAGAGTGGCTGAGGGCCGGGCATGGTGGCTCACGCCTGTAATCCTAGCACTTTGGGAGGCCGAGGCAGGCGGATTGCTCAAGGTCAGGAGTTCGAAACCAGCCTGAGCGAGACCCCGTCTCTACCAAAAATAGAAATAAATTAATTGACCAACTAAAAATATATATACAAAAAATTAGCCGGGCATGGTGGCACATGCCTGTAGTCCCAGCTACTCAGGAGGCTGAGGCAGGAGGATTGCTTGAGCCCAGGAGTTTGAGGTTGCTGTGAGCCAGGCTGACGCCACGGCACTCACTCTAGCCTGGGCAACAAAGTGAGACTCTGTCTCAAAAAAAAAAAAAAAGAGAGAGAGAGTGGCTGAGAGTTTGGAAATGAGACCAAAGACTTCCGGACCTCTTCCCTCTCTGGTTACATGGGCCTTTCCTCCTGACTGCAGGACCGATCTCCATTTGGCACATTTTTTTGTTTGTTTGTTTCTTTTCCACACTAAGCTGAGAGCTCCTTGCAGCAGGTACTGAGACTAGTAGCCTTTGGCCTGGTGACATGATCGTGATCACAGCCACCAACCCTGGGTGGCTTCTCATGTGCCACAGCCCAGGGCTGACATCAAACCTGCTGGCAATGACTAGAGCCCATTCTGACTGTTTATGCCCAGGCTGTGCTAAGTGCTAAATAATTTCAATACACGCCCTGCCAAGCATGGTGCTATCTTTGCCTGTCTTTTCTTATTAAATCTTTATAGCGACTCTCTGAGGTGGTTACCACTGTTGTCCCATTTTCCAGATGAGGAAACTGAGGCCCAGAAAGAGGAGATCATATTTGCCTGAAGCCACCCTCACCTGGACTATGGTGGATGGAGCTAATTTCTAGCTAATGATAATTGGTCTGGAAAAAACAGTACATTTATTCATTCATTTATTAAATCAGTTTCCTCACTCATGCAAAAAAATATATACTGAGCAGAGTAGTCATTATCTGTAGCTCCATAAGAAATTAGCTCAAGATTTAGTTGCTTATAACAAAACTAAACCACTTGCAAACTCATTTGGGGGGGGTCAGTAATTCAGGGGTGGCTTAGCTGGGTGGCCGTGGCTCAGGGTGACTCATGAGGATGCGGTCGAAATGTCACCTGGGGGCTGTGGTCTCATCTGAAGGCTTGACAGGGCTGGAGGATCCACTTCCACATGGCTGTTGGCGGGAGGCCTCAGTTCCCCGCTGCACGGACCTCTCCACAAGGCTGCTTGAACATCCTCACCCCGTGGCTGCTGGCTCCCCCTGAGCCAGTGACCCGAGAGAGCAAGGTGGAAGTTGCGATGTCTTTTATGATTAGCCCCAGAAGTTGCACACCATTATTTTTGCGGTGCCTTATTGGGTACACAGGCCAGACCTATTCAGAGAAGGAGAGGGGACTACACAAGGGCAGATGCCAGAAGGCAAGGCATTAAGGGCCATCTTGGAGGGGGCCTGCCTACCACAAGCAGCTGCTGCTAGCCAGAAGCAGATGTAGGCGTCTGGACTATACAGAGCTCCCAGTCTGGCGGGACGGTGAGCACTACTTATGTCATCACACAAAGGACTATGAGATTAGACATGGGTCTGGGAGCTGGGTGACAAATTACATGGTTCTCTCAGAGTGTGGACTAGAAGAAAGGCCCCGCCCTCCTGGGCAGGTGTGGCCAGGGTTCTAGTCTCTCTACAGTGCATTTCCATGTGCCTTTGAGTAAGCATTTAGCCTCTTTTAGTCTCAGCCTCGGCTGGAAAATGAGGATAGTGTCAGTGGCTGCAAGGATGTAAGAGTATTGGACACCTTCAAGCTTAGAATGGCTGTCCCTTGATTGAACAGATTCAAAATACAAAGGTTCTGAATATTTCAAAAGGGTATTTTGGTGCTGGAAGATTCTTTTGTCTTCTTCTTTTTCGTTTTTTATTCTTTTTTTCTTTCTCTTTTTTCTTGTCATTCAGAAGATTCTTTCTTGAGTCTCCCTCTGCTTATGTTGGCCATCAGCTTTGTCAGATCATTTATTTATTCATTCAACAAACATGTATTGGGCGTCTGTGGTGTGCTCCAGGCCCTAATCTCCCGTGCTGGGTTCCATAACACACCCAGGAGCAAACAGACAAACATCCCCGCCCTCGGGGACTTTAAGACCCACTATATGACCAGGATGAGGGGGGAAGTAGGGTTCATCCAACCTGGTCTCGGCTTTCACTGGGGGTGTCCTGATGTCACAACGGATACCCCACATTACTCAGCATATTTACCAAGACCAGTCAGAAACGCCAGTAACAGAAAAACAAACTGTCTTGCCACAATGGCAGCCGGGGGACGGGAGGGTTCGTGCGTAGGGACGTCTCAGGGCAGTGGAAGGTCCTCTGATAGTTTAACAACACGTGACTCTGTGCTCAAGCATCCCAGCTTAATGTCAGCCCTGGCTACAGTTAATTGTGGTCCCTGCTTTGGCCTTCCCCAATTTCATCTCCACTGAGGGCAAGCCATCAATAGGTCTTGTCTCAAATTTCAAAAGCAAAACCCCCTAAACCTATTCATTAGGGAAGCTCTCAATAATACCTGCCATGGGTTGAATTGTGTCAACCCTAAAAAGATGTGTTGAAGTCTTAACCTACAGTTACCTACCTATGTGACCTTATTTGGAAAAAGGGTCTTTGCAGATGTAATCAAGTTAAAATAAGGCCGTACTGTTGTAGGATGGGCTCTACTGCAATAGGACTGGTGTCCTTATAGGAAGAGGGAAATTTGGACATATACAAGACAGACACAGGGAGAACCCCCCGTGAAGATGTAGGCAGAGACTGGACCAATGCAGCTGCAAGCCAAGGGTTCATGGCCACAGCAGAGGATGGAAGAGGAAAGAAAGGATTCTACCCTGAGCTTCAGAGGGAGTGTGGCCCTACTAACACCTTATTTCAGACTTCAGCCTCCAGACTGTGGGAGAATAAGTATCGGTTGTTTGAAGCCAACTTTGTTATAGCAGCCCCAGGAAACCAACACAATATTCAAATGTTGGAAGTGAACTTCAAGTTCATTTTTAGCCCACGGCATGTCCATTTCACCAGTGAGCAAACAGATGAGACCCAGAGAGAGGAAAGCACTTGCCCAAGGTCACCAAAACAAACGTGTGCCCAAGCCAGGCCTCATCTCCAAGCCCAGGGCTTAGAAGATGCCCTTTTGTTTGTTTGTTTGTTTCTTGTCATCACCAGGCTCCAGTCATCCTCAATACTGTTATCATTTATTATTTCTACAAGAAAGGAGGAGGCTCCGGAGTCTGTGTTTTCCAACTCTGCCAGGCGGTCTGTTTTTGCTGGCCTTGCATGAAAAACGGTCAAGCTGTTGGCTCTGCAGGGTAACAGGCTGACTGGGGGTGTGATGTGAGTTGCAAGTGCAATGACAAACGGCTCCGGGAACAGCACTGGGCACAGTCTAGCAAAGTGAACCAGAAAACCACAGCACGTCAAGAGCATCAACTAGCGCCATGTGGTTTCTTAATGCGGCTCCCTGCCCTCCCTGCCAGGGTGCTTGTGAGCCCGGTGCCACTTTCTAAGTCTCTGTGTATCATTCCTTGAAGGGGAGGACGAGGGGGAAAGGAAGGAGGGAGGGCTCCTGCTTGAAGCCCTCAAAGAATCCATTTTAGGACATGTAATTATAGCCTTTTAGGCCAACTCTGATTCAAAGGTGCATAATTTTTGAGGTGCCCAAATAACATGAAGGATGACCCTGGGAGACAAAGGGAGATGGAATAATTAAGAGCTGAGTCAGGCAGTTATCTATGGGCCGGAAACAGTGGAATAGGACTGAGGCCTATGAGTCAGCCCCGTTGGCTGAGCGGATATCTTCTTTGGCCTCTCTACGGGGGGTGGGCACACGGGCCAAGCCCTCACGAATGACCTTCCCTCACCTCCAGCCGTGGTGTTGGCCTTTAAAGAAATGAGACAGCGTAAACCCCCTGCCTGTCCTTGCAGCCTGGGCATCTGGGTTGAAACTGGGGGGCGCTGGTCTGATTCAGGAGAAACTTGGGGATCCCTCTGCAGGAACAAGGGAACGCAGCAAGCAGAGGCCGGCCCGACTTTGAAGTCAATGGGAGTCAAGTTTCCGTCCCGGCTCAGTTGCTAATTCGCTGTAGGACGAAGTCAGTTCTCCACTCTGAACTTCAGATTCTTCATTTGTGAAATGGCATTTCGGTACCTTCTGGGGAGGGTTACGAAGCATAACCTAGAAGCTTTCACTATGGACCCCGAAGTCAGATGACCGGTGGATAAATAATCTGTCCGCTACCCAATACTTGCCACCACTTGCCAGCTGGGAAACCTTCAGGAAGATTCTTCAACCCTCCATGCCACAGACCTGTGTCAACAGAAGAAATAAGGGACGCAAAGAATTTACCATCTTTTCCTTTTTTTCTCTATTTCTTAATTGCAACTATTTTACTGCTGCGTATTTCTCAGGAGATGCCTTTTCTAGTGCCATGTTTTCTTGTTCCAGATCACTAAATAAGATGGGAGGTTTCCCAATTTGCTTTATATAATAGCACAACTTCTTGAGATCTCTCAGATTAACCACTGAGACTCAGATCCTGTCTCAGGGGCTGCTCCTGGAGGATGAGTTATCTCGGCACCAACTCACAGAGTCCCCATGAGCATGAAATGAATGACGACATGCAGAGTTCTTAGAAGGATGTCTGCTGCATAAGAAGGCCATGGTAAAGTTAGTCCGACCATTTAAATTTACATAAGCTGGTGTGCTGCACCTTAGCATGATGCCGGGCACAGAGTTAAAGCTCACACTATGACTGTGTCATTTTACAGATGTGGAAACTGAGGCTCAGAGGCAGTAGGTCACTTTCTCAAGGTTGCATTCAGTAACCACTGGAGTTTGGATGTAAATCCAGATTGGTCCTGATCCATATAACCTCTTCATTAGGGGGAAAAGGGAGCAAAAGTTCTGTTAGGACGAAGTGTTAACATCCACCCCTGAGCCTCCCTTTCCTGGGTCTGCCGAGAATCCAGGAGCTTGAACAAAGGCAGCTTGGGAGCCTCAAGCCCTGCAGATGCGAGGCATGTACAAACAAAGCCGTGTCTCTAAGTCCTGGCTGTTAACCCTTCCCCGTTGCTATCCATCATCTCGAACAGGGATTTTATGCACCCTGTATGCCAATCACCTCTTCAATTACCTCTCGGGAGGAGGGAGAAGCCCAGTGGTATCTGATGTCCCATTTGATTTAGGGTAAGTCACACTTAAGAGGGCATCTGAGGTTAAAGAACATGGAATTCTGGGCCTGTTTATAAATCAACAGGCTTGAGGTTTTCATTATTCACCTTCTAGAGCATGGAGCAATATGACTCACTGGATCATAAAAGAGATCAAATAGCTTTGTTGCTAATAATTCTTTCCCTGACCCATTCTCTGGCACATTTGGTTTGTAAACAGAGTTTTAATGGCATCCCTTGGACATAATAACATCATTTCTTTATAGCACCTTGGCCGCCTAGCCACTCTTGGCTGTAATCGGGTTTAGGTTTAAGCCTCCCTCATTTGTGGGAGCTAATGTTGTTTGGTGTTTTAAGAACTACTTAGGGCTGGGGATATTGCCCTCTGAAAGATTGAACTGGCTCCTTTTAGAACACAGCACTCTGGCGAGTCTAGCCCCAAAGCCATGGAGACCATCCCTAGGGCCCCCGAACGCCGAGATCCCAGATTCCTGCCTCCACCCTGGTTCTCTGGGGAAACTCCTTCTCGTGCAGGTTCTCTGTGACCTTGAAGTTGGTCTTTAAAGTGTCAGGAATGTCAAATGAGCTCTTGGAGCCACACATCATTGTATGGGTGAGACAGGATTGTTCATTAACTATCACAGGCAAAGACACTCTGGGTTTAGATGCAATAAGAGGATGGCTTGGTGACCATGAAATGGTGTGAGAAACAAGAAAAAAAAAAAAAAGCCTTGAAGGATCATTAAAGGGATGGAAAATGCTCTTCAGAACAGGTTTTCCCAAACTTCAGTCATCTCTGTACCACTCTACAACATAAGCCAGGTCTGAACACCCCTCTTATTATTACTTTGTATATTTTTTGGTTTAAATTGACTCACTTTGTGCACTTTTAAATGCTTACCATAAGTAGGAAGTAACCATAAAAATAAATATGGCTTCACAATCCCCTAATCCAAAACCCCCAAGGCTGAATGTGTTTTAGAACTCAGAATTTTCCAGACTTCAGAAAGAAAACATGCACATACACCCCCAGGACTGTGCCCCTGATTAGATACATTCATAGTTTTGCAGCATAACTTACACACATTCACATTAAGACAGATTTTTTTTATTAGTAATGAAGATCACCATTATATAAAAATGAAATTTTTTAAAAATTTTTAATTGATACATTATAATTGTACATCTTTCTGGAGTACTATTTGATGTTTCTATACGTGTATTTGTTGTATAATGATCAAATCTGGGTAGTTCGGGGAGCCATCGCCTCATGCATTTCTCATCTCTTTGCAGTAAGAACATTCAAAAACCTCTCTTCTGGCTATTTTGTAATACACAATATTTTAATGTTAACCATATTCACCCTATTGTGCAATAGAATAGCAGAGCTGATTCCTCCTATCTTATTGTAAATTTGTATTCATTGAACAACCTCTCTGCATCCTCTTTTACCTCACCCCTCCCTGATCTCTGGTAAACACTGTTCTACTCTCTATGACATAATTTTTTTAGATTCCCTACGTGAGTGAGATCATATGGTATTTGTCTTTCTGTGTCTGGCTTATTTCACCTAACATGATGTCCTCCACGTTCATCTATGTTGTCGCAAATGGCGGGATTTCATTCTTTTTGGTGGGTGGATAATATTCCATTGTGAATGCATACCACATTTTCTTCATTCATTTGTTTTTGGACACCTGGATTGATTCCATGTCTTCACTATCGTGAACAGTGCTTCCATAAACATGGGAGTGTCATTATCTCTTCAACATACTGATATTCTTTCCTTTGGATAGATACCCAGTTGTGAGATTGCTGGATAATGTGGTAGTTCTGATATTTTGAAGAATTTCCATATTGCTTTCCATAATGGCTATGCTGATTTACAATCCCACCAACATTTGGTAAGCCTTCTCTTTTCCCCAGATCCTTGCCAATGCTAGTTTTCTTTTATATTTTTGAGAATAAATAGCCCTTCTAACCTGTGTCTCATTGTGGCTTCAACTTGCATATCCATGATGGTAAGTGTTGTGGAGCATTTTTTCATATGTCCGTTGGCCATTTTATATCTTCTTTTGAGATATGTCTAGCAAGGTCTTTTGATCATTTTTCAATCAGGTTATTTGTTGTTTTTTGCTGTTTAATTGTTTGAGTACCTTATATATTCTGTACATTAATTCACATCAAATGAATAGTTTGCAAACATTTTCTCCCATTCTGTAGGCTGTTGTCTTAGCTCTGTTTATTGTTTTGCTGTTTAGCATTTTAGTTTGATGTAATCCCATTTAAACTGGATTTTTAAAAAGCAATAAATAATCGCATGGCTGTTTGGGTTAGGTATGCCTATTAAATGAGCTAAAACAAAAAACAAAAAAAAAAAAACCTCTGTTTTCAGAAAGTTTAGGATTTTGAAATTTCACATAAAGCATAACGAACCCAGGCAGTGGGGGTGAAACAAGTGTGATTAAACTGCAGCTGAATATGAGATGTGCTTAAAGAAAGGAGCCAGAGTGAAACATGCTTCCACATTATAGCACCAACTGGAGCTTCTCTCCTTGATGCAGTGGGAAGGGTTGGATGACAAATAAAAATACAAAAACATGTTTGAAATTGATTTTAATGCTGCTTCATGCCAGGCAGGGGATCCCCCACAGCTCTGTCCAGGAACCTCATTGGCATGTATCTCACATGAGGGATGATGCCTATCTATAAAGGATGTGAGTTGTTCAGTAGAACTGGCTAAACATCAAGGCATAAATGGACTCCTTCGAACTGAAGGAGTCCTAAGAAACCATCTGTTCCCGAGATGGGCAGAGTTTTTTTTATAAAGGACCAGATAGAAAATGTTTCAGGCTTTTTCGACCCTACAGTCTCTATCACAACTACTTAACTCTGCCATTGCAGCCCAAAATAGCCCTCGAGGATACCTAGACAAGTGTATGCGATGGTGCTCCAATAAAACTTTATTTATAAAATCAGGCAGTGGGCCATGGTTTATTTAGCCTTTCACTTAACACATGAGGACACTGACAGAGAGGGAAAGTGACTCACTTAAGGTGCCCAGTGGCAGAACCAGAACCAGAAACTGGGTCTCCTTTTTATGTTGAGAGACTGATCAACTGGAAAAATAAAAGGAAAAAGGAGAGAACATTTCTGCTACTGTCTTCAACTTTGGGAATAATTTTAAGGGAAAGTTTCTTAAAAGTCACTCTCCACATTCAAACAAGTCGTAGGTTTAAAGTGAAGCAGAGGTGTGGAGTTGAATGGATGTTTAAAAGAATATACTCAGGGTTGAAGATAAAATGTTTGAAAGGAAAAATGAGCAAATCCACGAAGAGTCCATCTGTAGACATCTTGGGCTGGAAAAGCACCTGTTGGAATTGATCTGGCTGAAATTTTCCTTCCCCAGGCAAAGAGGATTTCAAACTTCCTTGTGGTTATAGAATAATCTGATCCATTTAGAGAGGGCTGAGAACCAAAAGGGATTTAGTCTAAAAGACTACACTCAGGAGGACCTTATTTCTCCACTCCATTTAACTCAACACATATTGATTAAACTTCCACTTGGTGCCAGGCACTGTCCAGGCCTTATGAAGATGTAAATATGTATTAAATAGGGTCTCTGCCCTTAAGAAATTTACAATTAAGGGACAATATGAGCACTTTTCATTCTCAGGGAATAAGGTGGTGCAGTGACAGAGAAAAAGTAGCTACTGAACTTTCTTGAGAGAGAAAACAGCCTTTGAGTTGTCATATTCTCCGCAAAGAGAATAGCAGAGGACAGCGGAAAATAGGGGAAGGCCATCGTCACTCTCCAACCAGAACTGTGAGATCGAACAGCCTTTGGTGGCTTCAGTGACTTCCCCAAAGCATGGCCGTGGCAACAGCGAAGGATGTGTGAGTGATCTTTTCTCCCAACATTCTTCTGCCCTACACTACGAGGTGCTGGTCACAGCTGTGGGATTCCCTCTCATGCCAGTTCAGGGAAGATACTCCCATGAGAGAGGTAAGCAAGAAGTAAAGAGAGAGAGAGACACTGAGACAGGCAGAGAGTTTGAGGAGAAACAGAATGTTCAGAGAGGAGGGAGTGGGGGAAGAAGATTAGACTGGGGAGGAGAAGGAGAGAGGAGGAGGAAGACAAAGAAGGGGAGAGATGAGGGAAGAAGAGGGGCAAAGAGAAAGGAGAAGAAAGATGGGAGAGAGGCGTCCTGCTTTTAATCCCAGCTACAAAGGGCACAGAGGGGCTGCGACATGGGGGCACCAGAGGCACCTGCTCCCTCCGGGAAGGTGTCAGGAGGCTCAAATGGAGTGTAACTTGGTTTATGTCCTTCCTACGAAGGTCTCTCTGCCTTCCATGGGAGGACAGGCAGAAGGAGGTGAAGTGAGGACAGCAAGGAGGCTCTTGCCCTCTATCAAGAAAGAAGGAAGAGCCCAGAATAGAGAGAACGTGAAAAATTCTGTTCCTGGACAACAGGGGCTGTGGACAGCGAGAAAGAGGTAAGACTTGCAATCATATCTCTTGATCCAGGGACTTAGTGTTTACAGGAATGGAGAGCACAGAACACGAAGAATGTCTCACTGAGTGAAAGATGCTTCTGATGCCCAGGAACAGCCTTAAAAGCAGAGGAAAGAGAGAGGAGAAGGAGAAAGAAACCAAATTCCTGGGCGTGTGAACATGCACCATGTCATTCGATCCTTCCACCAACCCTGCGTGGCCGGCATTATGTCCCCATCTTACAGATGTGAAGCAGTGAACATCAGGGAAGTGAAGCAGTTTGTCCAAGGGCACACAGCCGTGGATCCAAACCATCTTCCTAGCTCCAGTGTCTGTCACCTTTTTCTCTTTCGGAAACACACGAGCTAAAAGACATATGCATCCCATACCCTCATTGTAAGGTGCCAGAGATGGGACATGGGAGAGGCTGTGATCTGGTAGTGGATGTAAATGAAGGTCTCTTTGGACACCAGATGGTAGACACCTGGTCTCTAGTTCTAAGCCCAGGTCTTGCCAACAGGTGGGACCCCCAAAACAGAGGATGCGGAGGGATCCCTTATTTTATCATGCCAGGAGGGACGAAAAGAGAGTCTGTTTTCAGGCTGTTGTGTATTGCAGGGCCTGGATGGCATTTGGGAAAATCAGTCCTTCTGGAAGGAAATGAGGCACAGCATCTAAGTTCCTAAGATTATGTCCCTTTCACCTGGAAGCCTTCTGCCAAAGGGCCCCAGGGAAGAGTCAGTCCAATGAAAGGCAGGATCCCTCTCTACAACTCGCTTCTGGGGCCCCGCGAGTAGGAGAAACCACCTTGAAGCAGGCAGAAGCAATGACAGGAAACCCAAGGCAACAAGGATAATAACAAGGTCACCTCTGCAGCACCTTTCATGTGGGGATCGCAAAGCCGTTTACCACCACCTAATTAATTTTCTCAACATCCACTACACCACCGGCCCCCTGAGAGGGATCATTATCATCCTTTTATGAGCAAGAAAACTAAGAGGTGAGTCGGCTGTCTCAAAGCCACAAAACAGTTGTAAGACAGAAGCCAAATTTGAGATCATTGCCTTCCTTTGATCACAAGGAGCTGGAGAGAAAAGATTCATTTGTAGGAGGGGCTCTGATTACCGTTCTTAATCACTCGTTTATGCATTATTCATTTACCCTTCCATCTATCCATCCATTCCTCCATCCATCTATCCTTCCATCCATCCAACCTTCCATCCATCTGTCCATTCATTTATCTATGCATCCATTATTCCTTCCTTTCTTTCATTTATTCATCTATCCATCCATCTCCATCCATCCACTCATCATTTCACATTGATTGGCATCCTGCAATGTGCCAGGCACTATGTAAAGTAGGGAGGTCACAACCTTGACCAAGACAGACAAAGTCCCTGCCCATCATCTAGTGATTCTGCCATTACTACAAGACTTTGTAGTTTACAAATATGGTACCCTTTATAGAGTCTGTGAAATAGGGGTTTCTAGTCCTGTTGCATAGCAAAGAATCCAAGGCTTAGGCAGGCTAGGTCACTTCACAGAGCTAAGATCTAGACCCAGTGTGCCTGGAGCTTCACAGCTTCCTTCATAAGTTGGTCTTCCCAGTTCCTGGGAAAATCTCCCAGGAGGCACTGACTCGTTAAAGGGCTTCACACACCCTCCTCCAGAGGAAGATCATCTTATCCATAAAGTTTTGAGTCAGCTAGTGAACTAGCTAGACTGATGCAGATACTGAAGCAGATTTCCATGGGAGCATGAAAATAAAATTACTTACTTAGACCAGAAAAATAGCAAGTCTGATGAAAATGATCACAGTATTCAGGCGCGTGAGTTAAATCATCAACTAAGTCTGGAGGGCAAGTGAAGTCATCAACTGATTTGGCAATTTACTTTGTTTCTACTCCAATATGGGTTGGGAAAGATGGTCTCTTCTATCTACAGGTGCCTACTACCTTTCATAGATGGAGACGTAACAAGATAGAGAAATGAGACAGGAATCTTGGTGACTATAGCATCACGTGCCATTTAAAAGCAGGGAGGGCATCCCATGATGAGATATCTACCATCTAGTAAGCCATGCATCCAGAAATGGTCACATCAACTTTTACACTAGACTGAGCTCCTTGGGGATAGAGCCATGTCTATCTTGTTTAGCAAAACTTAGGGTCTAAACAATGCTTGCCACACAGTGGCCACTCCCCCAATATCTGCTGTTAATCAATGGAAAGTGGAGTCATGCATAGGAAGTACAAATTCTTTAGAGAGGAATGAATCTTCATGCCAATGTCTTGACTGATTTATACGTGAGTAGAGACTATAAAGAGAACTAGCATGCTAATGCTAACCAATCAACCCATTCTCTTCCCTTAAGATGCTAACAAGGAGGGAGCTTGGTAAACAGAAGACGAAAGAAACAGGGTGATTGATATTCAATGGCTCTTGTCAACTCCCTCCACGATGGGAAGAACATTCTACATGGACCGGAATGCGCCATCCTTGGTTTGTCATTCTTCTCTTGGATATGCTGGAGACATCATTCATTCATTCATCCATTAGACAATGATACATTGTTTCTCTGATATCACTTTTTCCAAGCTCAATGTCAAAAAATCTATCTTCTTTTAAGTTTTTTTTTAAACTGTGGCTCATTTCCTCCTTTCATTTAGGTATTCAATGAGCACAGAACTATGAGTTAGAGAAAAACACCATGAGCAAGACTTCGTAAAGCTTAAAACAGATATTGATGCAGTAATGAAATTATATTCTTTTCTATAAGTTTGAAATGTTTCATGATACAAAAACAAATTTCAAATATACTTGGCTGCTGACAAATGCTGCCGAAGGTCAAGTGATAAGTGCCAACGTCAACAGTGATAAGTATGCACCCTTGATCTGCTGTGATGACAATGGCAATTTGCCTCTGTGGCCATCACCCTAGTCCAGCCATGAGAAAATCATCGAACAAACCCCCACTGAGGGATGGACAGCATAGAAAACACCTGACCAGTACTCCTCAAAAATTGTCAAGGTCATCAAAAATAAAGAAAGCCTGAGAAACTCTCCCAGCCAAGAGCCCAAGGAGATGTGACAAGTAAATGTAATGTGGTCTCCCGGATGAGATCCCAGGACAGAAAAAGAACATTTGGGTAAAACTAAGGAAATCTGAATAATAAAGTATGGGTTTTGGTTAATAGTAATGTATCAATACTAGTTCATTTGCTTTGACAAATAAACCATACTCATGTAAGTTGTTAAGTGTAGGGCAAACTGCATATGGGGCGTGTGGCAATTCTGTACTGTCTTCACTATTTTTCTGTAAATCTAAAACTGTTCTAAAATAAAACATTTATTAAAAAACAATCTGCTGTGTAATTGAATAGTATAATGAAAAGGGAAGCAAAACAAGGAAGGGGAATTTCTTTTGAGCTTTTTTAGTGATAGTCCCACATAGGTTGTGTCTTTCTGGGACTGGGTAGACATTCTTGTGTAAAATCTATTCATCATTGATCCCTTCTGTGTCTTTTCCTGTTTTAAAATTGCTCAATTTCCAGGTTCTTCGGTTACCTATGGTGCTAATGGTCATCACTTTGCCCATCGAGAGGCAAAATTGTTGTATACGTCTATGGCCATACCACCCTGAATGTGCCTGATCTCATCTGATCTCAGAAGCTAAGCAGGGTCAGGCCTGGTTAGTACTTGGTTGGGAGACTACCTGGAAATACCAGGTGCTGTAGGCTTTTAAAAAAATGTTGTACTGGGGTGAAGCCATTCTGTGGGTCTCTAGCCCATCTTGTCACCCTTTCTCTACTTATATCCTTAAGCCAAAAGGTAGACGTGGGGGGGAGGGGACCTGTAACTCTCAGCATGGAAGGACAGGCCACCAATGAGGAATGAGGCAATATTCCCACAAGAAGCCACCCTAACCCGCTCCCTCAGCCACCCCAAGCCGAGCCTGACATTGGGGTGTTTGTTTCCTGCCCTCCAACTATTTCCTGAGTAAGCAATCACCACGTAGGCTGCCAAGTGGGAAGCATGGGAAATCCTAAATTAGGCATGGTAAATGCCTCTGCACTAACAACCCTTGGCACTTCCCCCACACCTTTCATCCAGGGACTCTCAAAGAACATATCCAAACATTAATTAATCTGGCCCACAACACCCCTGCTATTATTAAGCCCATTTTACAGATGAAAAAACAAACATGAAGTGATGCCAGTTGGGGCAATGAGTTGGTGGCTTCTTTCCCACTCCAGTTGCTGGCTCTGGGAGGAGGAACTGAAGTTGGCCAGCACAGCAGCTGGACGCTCAGAGATCCATGGTCTTGTGTCCAGTTTCTGGCCATCTGGAGAGTCTAATATTGACCACAGGGGAGCAAAGGGACTTTGGAGTGAGACAGATTTGGGTTCTGTGTTTGTGACTTGGCAGTTCACATGTTGTGTGGCCATGGGGAAGTTGTGTAACTTCTGTGTGCCTCAGTTTCCCCAGATATGAAATGAAGAGTAAAAATTGCCTTACAGAGCACTGGGGGAAGATTTAGAAGACTGCCTGGGTGTAGTTTAGTGTCCTGTTCCCATCCCAGCCTGAGCAAATGCTTAAGGTACATTCAAAAGAGGTTGAAATGGGAACAGGCAGGAGTGAGCTGTACTCTCATTCATTCTTGAACATTTTTGTTGAAAACCTACCTGCACCAGGCACAGTGCCAGGTGTTGGTCTATATAGAAGTAAACAAGTGTCCAGGCAGGGGTGTAAACAGATACTCACGGGTACACACAAAAAAATAAGTAGGGTGATTTCAGAATGGGAAATGTGAAAGAGAAAATAACGGGGGAGAGGATGGTGACCAGTTCGGGTATCAGGGAAGTGGGAGAGGGCCTCTGAAGGGGTGACCTTGGAGCAGAAACCTAAGTGACACAAAGGAGCTGGCCATGCAAGAGTTGGGAGGAAGGTGTTAGACAGTGGGAACGGCAGAAGCAAAAGTTCTAAATAAGAACAAGCTTGGCAAGTCCAAGGACCGTGCAGGGTGAAAAGAGGGGAGCCCAGAGTAGCTCCTGAGTGTGGAAGCAGCTTATAGCAGCTTCTTTGTTTCCATGGCAACCTCAGAGGGCAGCCTAAGTACCTCTGCTGGACTGAAGGTAGGGACAGCTGGATCTGCCAGTGTGGCCTGCTCCTCACTCTGAGAACCTGAAAGCCAACGAATAACTGTTTCCAGTCTTGGACACAGCAGCCTTCCATTTGGGCAAAGGATGTACATGAACGCCACTCGTGGCAGAAATGCCACATGTCACACCAAGGACAAAGAGCTAAAGCTCCGCGTGAAAGAGGACGCTTGGTAATAAACGTGATGCAGCAATTCTCGCTTCGCAAGCAAGACAGTGATTTGATGTTTGTATTTTTCACTTGAGAAAAGCGAAGGGGAAAGGATGATAAAATGCCTAGTTAAGAATTAAAACACCCTAAAAGTAAATTCCACGTGCAACTCCATAATCATAGCCCTGCATAGGGACCAGGACTCACTGGTAACCTGTAAAACTGAAACTGTTTTTGTCTTTAGGTGTTAGGATTATAAGTGATGGGAGGTGGGTTGGGGTTTCCATTTTTGCAAAATATTTTCAATATTGTCACACCGTCTTTCTAATTTAAAGGGGGGAAGAAAGTATAAACACATCCTGGCAAATCTAAATCTATCCTGGAGATGAAATTGCAGCAAAAGGGCCGTTTCACAGCTTGTCTTAATTTTGTTTCATTCTTCTATACCCAGAGGAGGTTGTTCATCATTATTACCTGGCTGCAAAATTGAATAGGTGTGAAATCCAAGCTGATAGCAATACATCACTCCCTATTGAACTTCAAAGCTCAGGCCAAACTGCCTATAAAAATAGTTTTCATACCGGGCCTTAATCTCTTTCATACATTTTCAGTGTGTGTGTGTGTGTGTGTGTGTGTGTGTGTGTGTTTAAATTTTACCATCCCTTGAGTGAGTATTAGGTGATACATAGTGTAGCCAAAAGCAGCCAAAGTTCCCAAAGTGTTAATTTCGGCTAACCATGAGACCAAGCCTGAACCTTAACAGATACTTTTGTCAGAGCTAATATTAATACTAATAAGGTTCAAATGAGTAAAAATACACAAGTACAAGAAACACAAAATAACTTATCATCATAAATGGGTTAACAACTATTTATCGGCTACCTACTGAGAACAAATCGTCTAGCTGTATTAGAATGGATTGTTTCAAATTCCACTGCCCTAAAGGCTTAATGTTGTGCAACAAAGAATCTGGAAAGAACCCGGTATGTTTAGGGCTTTGATTGTTGAGATGGTCCAAAATCATGGCCTGCATCCAAAAACTTCCCTTTTGCAAATAGCCGTCTCTTCTGAGAACCAAGGGGTCCACTTACTAGCAAGTTGTTCATATTATTAGTTTGTAGCATTAACTAGAATAAATTGCAGAACACAAGCTTCTGAAACTGAAGAGGCATTTTTATCAAAAAAGGAAGTCAAGATTTCCACTCGCTTTCTATGCAAATGTAGAAACAAGTCGTAAAGAACAACAATATGTATTATTGACAATAATAGCAATCACAAGCATCTGTATAGTGCTTACGACGTTCCAGGCACTATTCTGAGCACTTTTGCGCTCATCAATTTCACTCCTATGACAACTCTTTGAGGAAGATAGTATCATCTCTTTACAGTTGAGGAAACTGAGGCACAAAAAGGCTAAACAACTTGCCCAGGGTCGCACAGCTATGAGATAGAAAAGGTGGAATTTGAACCCATGCAACCTGGCTCTTACCAAACCATTCTGTTCATTTCTAGTCTTGCTACTGTTGATAGCATGACTCCTGATGCTTCGTATTCGTGACTTGTTTTATAACATGTGACACGTTTTTGCATGTCTGCCGCATCTATCTCGCTGCGTGCCATGAAGATGAATGGAGCAGGGCGCATGTCTTCACTGCACAGATGAGAAGAACAGCACTCAAAGGGGTCAAATGAAGTTGTACTTGTGGTTGAATTCATGACCTAGAATCTTGTATTCACCACCCCTAATCCATCTCGGCATCACAAAACTTGGGCATGAGCTCAATCTTGTAATTATAGATAGATAAATCTCGGTTGTTCTGGTTGGATGTGTAGAAAAGAGGAAGGAAGACACGAAATAAATTATACTGACTTCAGACTGAGAAAAGGGGTGGGCAGGGAAAGGATACTTCCCCCCAGGGGCATCCGCTTTCCAAGGAGACCCAAAATGGCGGCTGTTTCTAACAAGCAGAGAGGCGGCTGGCTCCCCCTTTCCCTGGTCAGTTGCAAAGGGTCAGGGAAAAAAGGGCTGAGAAGGAGAGTTTTGGAGACAGCCTTTATGGAGTGAGTAATTACTGTGTGGAGTGGACAACTCCCCCAGGAAGCAGAGAAAGTTGTAACCCTGAGCATATTTGAAGAAGAGGGAGACAGGCACTTATAGGAAATAAATGATGTGTTCTTGGGCAGAGAGACAGGCTCATGTGAATTGCAGAGACCTCTGCTTTCTGCAAACGCTGCTTCCAAATGGTGGGCAGGAGCTGGAGCCCAAATGGCCAGATAAGAGACAGGCTTGGGTAGATGCCCCTCCAGTGTCAACCGTCTTGAAAGCATTGCCATTGTTGGAGATGAGCTCGAAGCACTTGGTAGCACATAAAATTCCCTTTGTAACCCGGCCTGCCAGTTTCACCAGCATTCTTGTCCAGCAATGTCCACTGTGATGTAGATCTGGTGCTTGTTTCTGCCAGGTACCATTTCTTTCTAGCTTTTCACCTTTGCACATGTTGTATTCTTTTCTCACCCCACTCCCACCTGGAATGACCTCTCTCCACTTTGTGTGACTGGCAAAGACTAATTACTCAAGGGGTCCCTGAGCTGTTACCAGCTCTAAAAAGAAATGAACCCTTCTTCTACTACTTGCCAGGGCAAAACTGAGTACTTTCTCCTCCATCCTTCTGCTCCCACCTCAGCACCTTTTAGCATCCCTAAGTTAAAGCATTTGTGTCATCATATTGCATCTGTTCATTAGTCTGTCCCCCCAAGTAGACAGAAAAACCAGAGGTCACAATACAATTAAGAGCACAAACTCGGTGGTCAGATCACTCATATGGCCTCAAGCAAATACCTTAATTTCTTTAAGCCTGATTTCCTCATCTGTAAAATGGGGAAATAGTAATGTTTACCTTACATGATTGTCGTTAAAATTGAATGACATAATGTATTTTAGCAAAGCATTTAGCATACTCCCTGTCATTATCATCAATTCATGTCTAAACCCCTGTGTCTAGCACCATGTTAGGCCATAGGAAATACTTAATAATTGCTAAATACAATAATTTTGCCATTTCTTTTAACAGGAAGCCTTTTTTGTTCACATTTAAAGTTATATAAAAACAGTATACAATCCACAATTCTGGAGCCAGACAACTTGGGTTTGATTTGTGGTTCTGCCACTTATTAGCTATGGAGCTTTAGGAAAGTTGTTTAATCTCTCTGTGCCTCAATTTTCTTATCTGTGAAATGGGAACAATAACAGTGTCTACCTCAAAGGCTGTTATGAGGAATACATAAATTAATCTATGGAGAATGCCTAGGATACTGCATTTCAAATAAGAAGCATTTTGTAAATGGCTAGCTGTTAGTTATTATTAGGATCCCAGTATACATAAGAGTTAAAGTAGAGGAAGGAAAAGGACCTGAGATTCGGCCCAATCATTTTCTATCTCAATTTCCAAAAAAAAAAAACTTCTAAAGATAAAACCATGGCGGAAACGCAATATTCAGTGAAGGAATTTTGCGGTAACTCATGCCAGCCCAAGTCTGTCCATTGCTCTTCTGCTCTTACCCTACAACTGTAAGATAGGTGGCCAGTCTTGTAGGAGAAGAGACTTCTGTTCCATTTGTCTATTGCTGTGTAACACACCACCCCAAAACTTAGTAACTTAAGATAACACCAACCATTCATTTTGCTCACAAATTTGTAATTTGGTAGAAATAAGCAGAGATGGTTCATCTCTGTTCCATGGAGCATCAGATGCAATAATTCAACTGGCGACAGAGGATTCACCTACAAGATGGCTCATTCACATGACAAGGTTGCCATGTCAGTCTGGGACCTTGGTTCCTCTCCAGGTGGACCTCTTCATGAAGTTGCTTGAACTTCCTCACAGCATGGCTGCTGGTTCCAAGAACAAGTGTTTCAAGAGGCCCCTAAGGGAGTTGAAAAGTCCTCATGACTTAGCCTTGGAAGTTCTAGACTAGCACTGCCACCACATTCTATTGGTCAAGCAAATTGTTGCTAGAGTCAGGCCAAGCTCAAGAAGAAAGGAATTAGACTCCACCTCTCAAAACAAGGAATAATAGTTAATTGGAGGCAATCTCTAATCTGCCACATCTCTCCTAGGTGACTTGACCAAGCCAGAGACCCCATGAACCCTTGATCCCAACTCTGCTAATCCCTGAAAACATCTCCTCTCGCTGTTGGTCTCTCTGAGGGGTTCTTCCAAATCACAGCTCCTTCCAAATCACTTTTTCTAGTTTTGTGTTAACAGCAACTGGAACATCAAAAAGAATGGACTAAAGCAGCATAAATAATCAATGACATGAGAATAAATGAAAGGGAGCCTGCACATTAAATCTAGGAAGGAGAAGGGTTTGATATATTAATACATGGATTAAAAATATATTGCCCTCAACAAATAGAATTTTAATGAATAGAAATAGGGGAGAGATTATAACTGGACATAGAGAAGTACTAAGTATCCCTGGTGCTAGCACCAAATCATAAAGGGCATATCCTTTGCCCTTGAGAGATTTATAATCTAATATAAAAGTTAGGTATCAGTAGATTAAAAAGGCCACAAAGGCAAGGTATTGCTGAGAAAAAGCAATGGAGTAAGAATTTGAAGTCCTGGGTTCAAATCCCGGTTCCATCATTTTAGTAGCTGTATAATCTTGGAGAATTGACTTAACCTCTCTGAACTATAGTTTATCCATTAACCTCTTTAGTGAAAATGAAATCAAATCATGTATGGTAATATGCTCTGCCTGCCCAGCACAGTGCCTGGCCTACAGTAGACATCAAATGAATGTCCCCACTGTGATTCATTGCAGTTATAATTAATAAAGTGCCCAAAATGATGCTTGGCATATAGCCAGGAGGATCAAAACACCAAAATGAGCTTTGGATAAAGGGTGTGATATTCCCAACCCTTGGGAAACTCCAGGAAAAGATAGGAGACATCTACTCTAAATCTTGGAGGACAGTGGGTGCATTGGAGCTCATGGAACTCCTAAAAACTAAGTGTCCTTAAGCCCCAGGTTGCAAGTTCCTGGATTCAAGGATCATTCCACTAAAGATAAAGAAGGGACCCCTGCACCCACCTTCTCCTGCAGGCTAGATTAGGCATCCCATTTCATGCCTTCTGTCTTCCTCTTTTCTGTAGCTCGTAACATGTTATAATTAAATAATTATTTGTGAAATTATGTTTTTAGTGTACTACACACCAGACTCTAAGCTCCCCTGTAGGCAAAGGCTGAGCTTGTCTTGTTCGCCATCACATCCCCGACATTCAGCCCCACTGGCCACGCAGCCTCATCACCTATTAGCTGAATTAATGAGACGGTCACTTACTGGAGCTTCCAGTTGTGGCTTTCTAGGCTCCCACTCCAACCATCTGTCTAGAATTAAGGACAGGAACTGGATCCCAGGCAGGGGTTTCCAGACAGCCAAACATGTAGACATCAACTGCACACAGCCTACGCTCTGCTCCCCGGCGTTGCTCCGTGGTCCCACGGATTGCACGTGTTTTGCATATGGAACCCCATTGACGTCACTGGGAATTTCACGGATGGAACAAATGAAGAGGTGGCAGTAGAAGTTCGCAGCATGAAGCTGTCAAGAAGAGGTGCTTTGTGACCCAGGAGACCAGAGAGCATGCCCCAACACGTGAGGGGTAAGCAGCGTGCTGCTGGGGGAGGGGAGGTGTCATTGGCTACCCCCTCTGAACACACCAGGGTTGAGACCTTGCTGGGTTCACTTTGCCCCCCAACATTGGAAGTTTGGGTTAATTCCACAAAACAGCAGCCTGGCCCACCCTCCCCACTTTCCATCCTGCAACCCCCTCCTCCTCACCCCTGGCCCCAGCCTTCCACTCCACCCCCCACCAGTCCCCACCAGTCCCCAGACAAAAACAAAAGGCCCATTACAAAGTTATTAGCTTCGTCTCGCATATCCCGCAGAGTAAGACAACTGCCAACCCCACTTCGACTTAAAATGTTTAACAGATTTGCCCACATCTAATTTCTGTCACTGTGTTTACAGTACAGGGAACCCAGAGAAGAAAGCAGTGGAGAAAAGTAGTAGGTTGGGATTGCGGGGGGACAGTGGAGGGGGCAAAAAATAAATGCCAAACTCCTTCAAAGGGCGACATTCCTCCTTGCGGTTTGCAAACACTTCCTCTTTCCCCAGCCATCCTGTAATCACGCTCCAGTGTTCGCCAGAGGAGTGTTTACATCCAACACCATTACCGGCAGGGGAGACAGGCGAAATTAAGGCCTCTGGTCTCTGTTCTCTGAGGCCCCATTATCTCTTCCCTCCCCTTTACCCCCTTTCATCAAACGCCTCCAATATATGAAGGGGTAAAAGCCTTTAATGGGATTTTGAAGATCTTAAAAGCCAGGCGGTTTGTTTAAAAAGGAAAAAGACCAAGAGTGGAGAACAGCCTGGGATCCCTGGGTCCACTTCTCGAAAAAGAGAACAAACTTTGCTCTATTTTTTTCCCATCTGCCAAATCAAGTGTTGGGTTAGAGGTTTGTCTTGGATGGACAGGCAGACCACACAGAGCTGCTGGTGGACAGCCCTGGTTCCAGAGATACGGAGAACTCCCATCCGCGGCACTCCCCTGGCCTGGCATCTTCCCCCCCAACTCTCTCTTGGAGCTGTCTCCAAGGCCCAAATTGGCACCAGCATTCTGACCATGGTTAGCCCAGCCTAACGGTGGCCAACAGAACCAGAGAGAGGGGAGGCAGCAGTCAAGGTCAGAGGAAATATTGCATGTTGGCAAATCTAAAGGCATGGGTGTTTGGTTTCTTTATCCCCAAGGCTGGGAAAACCCCAGTCATACATGACCACAAAGTTCAGCTGGAGAAAGAGTGGGTTTTCCAGAGCAATAGTTCTATTTGATATTCTCTTTCCATCTCTTTGGGCCAGTTAGGCATTGCTAACTCAGCACTGGATTGGCTTAGGGTTTCTTGGGCCATGGTTGTCATGAGGAGCCATGTTGAATTAGAGAGTGATTTATTAGGAGCATTGCATTTGGATGGGGCATTGTGTTGAGGTGTGCTATATGGAAGGTATGGTTGGACTTGTGGGCAATATTAGGGTGGAATATTGGCGTGTAATTGTGTGCTGCCATAGTATTATTTTGATTCCTGGTGCCATGTGAGCTGTAGTATTATTTCAGAAGGCATGTTGGAATGCAATGCTGAGTTTGCTCAGGAGTGTTGTGGAGTTGGACGCAGATCACATCGGAGCCCGGTGTTGTGTGGGTAAGCAGTGTGGTGAGACCATCAAGCACTGGTTTTGTTCACCAGTGGAATTGATTCTCCCAGCAATAAAACCCAACTATCCCTCCCACTGTGGCCACATGGTCTCTCTACACAGAAGCTGACAAATTTCAGTAGACAAGGAGACAGAACTGTGTCTCCTGGAATACCAAGAGAGATCTCGAGGCCATCAAAGCACAATTACCTAGATTAACAATTGGCTGAACACCAAGTCCAAGTCCCCAGGATGCTTCTGCAAAGTGCAAGGGGGTCTTTAATTACTGCATTCTCTGGTTTCCCTCATGACAGCAGGCTCCCTTCAAACAGTGCAGAACTCCCAGCCAAATCTCAAGTCCTGTCTCTTCCCTTGTGCTCTTCAGAAAGTTTCCTAAACTCATGAGGACTCAGGGTGCGTGTGGTGCAGCAACAAGGGCTGGAGATGACAGAACGTGTCCTCCTTCTTCTTTCACAAGAACATTGCTCTCTGCACATCAGTAGGCACAGCGCCCTCCCTTGCCCAAGGTGGCTGTCAGCAAAGCACCTTATTCTGGGGAGATCGAACCTTCTGACATTCCGTCTGTAATGGAACCAAGTAGCACAAGCTCCAGAGAGGATAACAACAATAAAAATAACAGCAGGTAGCATTAATTGCATGGTCACAATGGGTCAGGCACTGAACTAAGCACTTTACATGCCTTATCCCATTGCATCTTTACAACACCCCTGGGAGGGAATTATTATTAGCTTTGTTTGACAGATTCTTTCAGCTAGTCTTTAAACAAATATTTTTGCAACTGCTATGTACTACTGGGCACTGTTCTTGGCACTAGGGGTGCAGCAGTCAACAAAACATACGAAAGTCCCTGCTTGCCTAGAGATGCAAGTCCAGCGGATTGGGGAACTGAGTCTTAGAGAGGAGAAGACGTCTGTACAAAGCCACACAGCTTGTGACTAGCAAAGCTCAGACTCAGCCCCAGAACTGATCCACTCCAAAGCCCACAATTGTGCTATTATATATCCCACCTTATGAAAGTCACCAATTCATCCTTTGGGGATGCACTGACTTGCTTTGGTGTTCTGGGTTTTGGTTTTGGTTTTGTTATCAATATCAGCTACCTTTTCTTGGATGCCAGTTGTTTGGTCATGGTCCATTAGATGTAAATACAAATACAATGTGCAATCCCTATAGGCTCAAGTGCTGATATGTTCACAGAGGCTGAGAATCAGACAGAGAGAACTGATAGGGAGGAAGGGCAGAAGGGATAGAGCTCCACTGCCTGGTTGGGTTATAGTTGACATCTCTGAGCTTTGAGAGGCATTACCAGCATGTGAGAAGGAATGAGGGTGAAATCCTGGCTGGGACAATCCACCCCCAGGCCAGAGAAGGCTGTTGTAATGGAAAAGACAGTGCTTTAGATTTAAACTCGGAATAGTTTGTACACAGGGTAAGGGGTTTCCCTTCCTCTTGGGACTGCAGAAGAAAGGGATGATTATACAAAGGGCAAGGAATCCAAGCTTGAGAGATCAGCGTCCCAGCCCTCATTGCACCTTTTCTAGAGATTGAGGTTGTCATTTTGCTTCTCTGAGACTCGGTTTTTCCAACTGTTAAATGGGAATGTTCTTAACATCTAATTGACCGAGCTGAGATAGGGAATGTTAAATAAGACTAGTTATGGGAAGCTCTTTGCACATTATAAGGAGCTACACAAGTATCAAGTAATCCAATAGCCTGCCAGGGATCGACTCTCACATTAAGATCTATAAAATTACAAGCACAGTAACATCAAGGGGAGAATCGATGTCTTCAGACTAGGGAAGAAGGCCAAGTCGAGACTGCAAGGGAAAGAAAATGGAGTTCAGGTTGAAGTATTTTATATATCTCAAGTTCTGTGTTTGGGGGTGTATGTGTGTGCAGGTATGGATATAAAGAGATATGGATGTAGACATATGATTTCATTTTGGGCAACCATATTACCCCCGTTTTATGGTTGAATAAACAGGTGTTCAAGGAGGTTAACCAGCATGACAGACAAACAGTGAAAACACTAGGATTACAAACTTAGAGTGACCATTCTCCAAAACCCATACTTTTTCTCACTTTGTCACCTCATTTGCCCAAAGTACTCCCTAAAAGAAAACCCTACTTAATTAGATTTACATTTAAAGGCTCAACCTGTGTTTAGCAACCCTCTCCTCAAACAAACAATCAGACCCCCAACCCTGAGGCATGCCACATGCAGGGGCCCCTAAATGGAGTTAGCTGCCCCATCTGAGTGGCTTCCTGGAATTAGGCAATGACTGAAGTGACGCCTTCCTGCCCTTCCATCTCCTCCTGTCTCCTCGCCCCTCCTCACACAAAGCAGGTTTCCACGTGCTGTGCAAGGGTGCAGGGCTGGCTGATACGGGGTGCCCCGTGCTTTATCGAAGCTCCACATCTTGTCCTTCTAGATATAAGACATCGTTCTTCACATGATAATGCTCTGCCCATGTTATTGCAGCCCCATCCTCCAATTCTAGTCCTGGGATCCTCTCCTCCATTTATTAAAAGGACTCTCACCTAGGACAGCTTTCTTCCCCCAGAACATAGACTCCTGGCCTTAGTGCTCTAAATGCCATCTCCTCCATTTAGTAGCTGGTGACCTTGTGTGGCAGGTCATCCAACCGCCCCTTCATCTCAATACACGACTGCCCCCCTCCACCCAGCTGCCCAAGTTTTCCTGTCCCTCTGTCTCCAGATCCAAGCCCTGTCAATCCAATCTCCCAAAACAATCCTCAAATTTGTCCTCTTCCCTCCATCCCAATGCCACCAGCCTTCACTACCTCCATCTCTCTCTTGGATTTTTGTCTTAACTACCTCCACTCTTGCCCCATCTGTCCCTTCTCCTCACTGCAGAGGGAATGAGCTTTTAAATATACAAATCCATTCATTATGCTCCCCTGCCCCACATCAAAAACCCTCGGTGCTAGGCCGGGCGCTGTGGCTCACGCCTGTAATCCTAGCTCTTGGGAGGCCGAGGCGGGCGGATTGCTCAAGGTCAGGAGTTCAAAACCAGCCTGAGCAAGAGCGAGACCCCGTCTCTACTATAAATAGAAAGAAATTAATTGGCCAACTGATATATATATAAAAAATTAGCCGGGCATGGTGGCGCATGCCTGTAGTCCAGCTACTCGGGAGGCTGAGGCAGAAGGATCACTCAAACCCAGGAGTTTGAGGTTGCTGTGAGCTAGGCTGACGCCACGGCACTCACTCTAGCCTGGACAACAAAGTGAGACTCTGTCTCAAAAAAAAAAAAAAAAAAAAAAAACCCTCGGTGACTCCCTATTGTTATAAGGTAATGGGCTCAATGGTGGACTATGTCAGTTCTACAGTCTGGGCTTCTACCAACTTTGTGACCTTAGCCAGATGACTCAACCTCTCTGTGCCTTGATTTTGCAAGGTATACATATAGGTCAGAGTTGTTGTAGAGATTAAATTAGTTAATAAATTAAACATTTCTTGGAAGAAGCCCAGTGAACAATAAAAACTCAATAAGTATTAGTTTTTATGATCATCATCATCACTATAGTTATTTTTTAAATAAGGTCCAAAACTCTTAGCATGACATTCAGGGAAAGAAAAGATCTGTTTCTTGCCTACCCATCCAACCTCAGCTCTTTGTGGTACCGCTTATATTCTATGCACCAGCCATTATGAACAATTTTGGTCCTTGAATGCAACGTAAAGGCAAAGATTTATGCATAAAGATGTCCATCACATGGATGTTTATGATAACAAAGATTTCTTAAGCTAAATATCCATCCATTAAAAATAGGTAAGTAAGATTATGGCATAATCAAACATTATACAATCATTTTAAATTATGACTCTAATGAATATTTAATGACATGAGAAAATGCTCACGATATGACAGTATATGAAAAATGATTCAAAATTGTATCTACAGCATTATCTCAACCTGAAGGAAATAAAATGTTTAACAGTGGTTATCTCTGTGCTGTTAGATTATAGGTGATATTTTTTCTTTCTATTAATACTTTGCCTACTTTCCAAATTTTATAGAGTCAGCATATATGCCTTTCATAATGGAGATGAGGAAGATAAAGAAAGAAAAATAAGAGAGAGAAAGTGAGAGACTCACCTTCTTTTTTTGTTTCAAATTTAAATATTCTGGTATTAATAGTTAATGTCATCGAAAGTCACTTCCCACCCCTACCCCCCCACACACACACACACACAATCACCATCATTCCTCAGCTCTCCTCTGTCCATAAAAACAATGTTTGCAGTTCTGGTCCTAAACAATGGAACTGAGAACATCATGAAAAATCAATTCTCCTACACAAGCTAAATTAATTTGTTAGGCTCCTGTCTCAGAATAAGAAAAATCTTGAAACTAGAAAAACAAAAAACTACAATCTGCTCCATTTTAGAATAAAATCCAAAACAGATTGAGTGGCAGGGGGCAAATGCATATTAAATTTAGGCAAAGGGTGACAAACACATTACATATTTTAATTCTAGGATTTCAGAGTGCTGTCCCTATACCTCACTTAGAAATGGTTGCTTGGTCGAGATGCCATATCGCTCAGCATGCTGGAACTCAGGTACCCCTTAACGTGTTGTTTGGTGATAGTAGTGGGATGTGGGGCTTATGTATGTGTGTCTCAGGTTGACCAGAAGTTCTGATGCACATAGTCTTTGTCCCTGAGGAGCTGGGTTGACCAGATGTCTAAACTTTTTGCACACATGTATGTGTGTGTGTTTGTGTTGAGAAAGATGCAATAAAATGACAAAGTACACAACAACTTTTTTTTCCTTTTCAAAGCAACTTTGATATATCTCTGTTCCAGTAAGTTATGATTTCCTCCTGACCTGCTTCCTTGGTGGGAACAGGAGGTTCTCATACCAACTGGAATGGGGAGAGGGGGTGGGTGTGAGAGCCATGTGATGGTTTGTCAAGATATGCACTCTAGCACCTCATTCTTTTTAAAATGTTTTAAATGAAAGAGCTTTGCCCCTTAGACAAAAAGAGGAACTAACATACTTGCAGAAAAGCAAAGAACCTCATACCGAAGGATGCAGGATAATATTACTAATATATCATTATGAACCCCTAAAGAATGAGAATATTATTCACATTTTCCTGTGATTTTATGCTTGGTTATGAAGCATTTGAAGAGGAGGGAATGAAAGAGACAAGTGCTGTGGCTGGCATTGTTACTTTGACATTGCAAATAACTGTATTTATGATGGTATTATACAGTTCATATATTTCCCTCTAATAGTGCCAATAAAAAGATGGCATTTTCCCAGCCTCTGCTCGCTGCTCATGTTTTATGTCTTACTTTCCTCTCAAGAGCCTGTGTGCTCCTAGGCAAAAGGGCTAATTTTTTCACAGTAGGAGCGGGGAGGGGAAGCTCCTACTCTTTCTACCACTTTATTGCTATTTTTCTATTAGTTCTCAGACAAAGACAAAATGTTGTCTTTTTTTTTTTCTGCAAATGGTAATGACACACACATGCACATATTATTAAATTGTTCAGAATTCAGCTCAAATTGTTCAGAATTCTTATTATCTACTAGGACCTGAGCTTTGCACATATTACTTCAATCTGCCTTCATGACAAGTTTATGAGGCAGGAATTCTGAATATGCCCATTTTTGAGAAGAAGAGACTGAGGTTCTTAGAGAACCCAGTTACTCAAAATATGGACTCAGGTCCCTCAAAGTCAGTGCTTCCAAGAACATTCTTTTGCTTTGCGATCCTTTCTCTCACTATTGATGCTTTCAGCATGCATAACGAATAAATATTCCAGTTAGCAGCACAGGCACCAGTCTTACAGAGCCTTTAACTGGGCTCATCCTCCTTTTGGATGCAATGGAATGGCCAGATAACTTCCATCAATAACACTTTTAGGTTTCTTCTTCCATGGCCCTGACTGTATGTTCTTGAATAAGTAACTTAACCTTCCCGAACATCAGTCTCATTATCTATAACAGGGAAATATCATAGCCCAGTGTTGGCACAGAGTGTGAGCTTAAGAACTGTGATTCATTCATTCAAATAATATTCACTAACCTTGTCTTAAGTTGCTGGAAAGATGCTAGGTGCCGAGGGAACCATGAAAATAATATAGCCTCTACTCTCATGGAGCACACAGCCCGGTGCCAGAGATAGACACACACACAGAGGCCAGTATAAATGACTACGGTTAGGTCTTTAATGTTAGTACCATATTGTAGCTGCATAAGATTCTGACCAGCATCTGAAGCACCAACAGGCAAAATAACTTCAAAGCTACCTAAGAAATATTTAATTACAAACAGTCCCTTCTGAAACAAAACAAAACAAAACAAAACAAAACTCTGTAGAAATCAATAAGCCTTCTGCCAGGCAACTTAAGGTCTCGGTTGTGGATGGAGAACTCAAACGTGTTTTTGGGCTATCACAGCAATGATCAAAGACTATCGCATCAACAAATTACTCCTCCTGTTGATCAATAAATATTTTTTTATAAATACATACCTGCATGTCTAGGCATCCATCAGCAAAACTGAAATGTGAAAAGGTTTGCTAAATGAGCGCCAGCCAGGGAGAAAGGTATTTTTAAGTACTCAGCAAGACTGTACTCCTCAAGACAGCCTCAGACCCTCTCCACTTTCACGTCGTGGTGACCCTGCTGAGTCTCAAAAACAGTCTGCATGGTTAACATTCCCGGCCGTGCAATTCTTTCTTGTGGGGGCTGTCCCGTGCATTGTAGATGTTAGCAGCGTCCGCAACCTGTATCCACTAGATAACAGTAGCACTCCCCCTACACTCCCCCAACCCTGTTATGACACCCAGTGTCTCCAGGCATCACCAAATGTCCCCGGATGGGGGGGGGGGCGGAGGGGGTGCAAAGTCATTCCCAGTTGAAAACCACTGGTCAAAAACTAAAAGTACATTTTAAAGCAGTTAAAATCAACTTATGATCTAACCCAGCCTATCTCAGTCCCTTCTAAGATACCTTTTCTTTCTCTGAGTCAGGGCTGAGGAGGGAAGCCATCCAATGGTTCATTCATTTGTTCGTTCGTTCATTCATTCACTCATTTGCCTACTCACCCCATCATTCAGCAGAGACTGATTGATTGATAGTGGCCATACTCAGGCACACCCTGATACAAAACCACTGAGCACTTTAAAGAGGCCCAAGCAAATACCACCTGGGATGTGCTCTGAAATACCAAAGCTGACAAGCTCTTACCTTGACCCTGATGCTACTTCCTGAGCTAGTCACTTCTCTAGAGTTACTCAGTTTCACGGACTTGATATGTGTTTTCTAAACTTCAGTCATTTGGGTGGTACCTTCAAAACTTCTGCCGTACTCCCCATCTGCATAATCATTTACAGTCAGTAGCCATCCACATTGAGGCAAGACCTTGCACTGCCAAAAAGATTATGACTCACTAAAGGCTTCAATGATTGTTAGCATTTTTTAAGCAATAAAATATATTTTAATTAAGGTATGTACATTAGTTTTTAGACATAATGTTATTGCACACTTAATAGAGTACAGTAGAGTGTGAGCACAACTTTTCTATGCGCTGGGAAACCAAAAGATTCATGTGACTCACTTTATTGCAGTGATCTGGAACTGAACCTGCACTATCTCTGAGGTAAGCCTATACTCACAATAGTTTTTCTAAAAATTAACTTTTTTAATTTATTTAATATCACAAGGAAATAGTATATAATTTTTTATTTAAGAATGTTACAGGGGTACAAATGTTTTGTTTACATGTATTGCTTTGGTACAGTTTGAGTCAATGTTATAAGTGTGTCCATCACCCAATAGTGTGCATTGTCCCCATTCGGTGTGAATTTACCCAACCCCTCCTCCCCGCTCCCATCTGCTTAATTTCCATTGAGTTTTACTTCCATATAGCATTTAAGAGTTGATTGATTAGTTCCAGTATAATAACGAGTACATATGGTGTTTGTTTTTACATTCTTGCAATACTTTACTTAGAAGAATGGTCTCCAATTCCATCCAGGTTGTTTCAAAAGGTATTAGTTCCCCATCTTTTTGTGGCTGTTTAGTACTCCATAGTATACATATACCTCATTTTATGAATCCACTCATGTATTAATGGGCACTTGGGTTGTTTCCACATCTTTGAAATTGTGAATTGTGGTGCACTAAACATTCTAGTGCAAGTGTCTTTTATAAATTGGTTTTTTCCCCTTTGAGTAAATGTCCAATAGTGAAATTGCTGGATCAAATGGTAGTTCTACTTTTAATTCTTTGAGGTATCTCCATACTGCTTTTGACCAGTGGTTTCCTTAGAGGTTGTAAAAGTTTGCAGTTCCACCAACAGTGGATAAGTGTTCCCATCTCTCTGCATCCACACCAGCATCTGTTATTTTGGGACTTTTTGATAAAAGCCATTCTCACTGGAGTTAGGTGATATCTCATTTTGGTTTTGATTTGCATTTTCTTGATGATTAGAGACACTGGGTATTTTCTCATATGTTTGTTGGCCATTAGTCTTTCTTCTTTTGAAAAGCTTCTGTTCATGTCCTTTGTCCACTTTTTAATGGGGTTGTTTGATTTTTTTCTTGCTATTTTGCTAGAGTTCTTTATAGATTCTGGTTATTAGCCCTTTATCAGATGTATAGCATGCAAATAGTTTCTCCCACTCTGTAGGTTGTCTGTTTGCTCTATAAATTCAATTGTATATTCATAAATAAAAGATAACTTCAAAAAAGAAAAACATTGAAAACAAAACACAGCTATTAAATTCTAGCCACACACTGCTTTTGGTGGGAGATTCTAAGCACAATGCCTGTTCTCTCCATATTGCAAATCAGACCAAACTGGGACTATGTGCCAATGAGAAGTGAAAGGGGCTTGCAAAGCTAAAATACTCTCTTTGTGTGATTCAGAATCATTTGTTTTCAAGTTCCTTGGCCATCTCTCATCATCCACACCTGCCAGTATCATGCATGCCACTTTTGGGGAAACATAGGACAATCTATGCCAGTACTAGTTCTTAATGCCTTGTTTCATTGGCCTTGCTGGGTGGCTGCATGTAAATGACTTAACCATTCTGAACCTCAGTTTTCTCATCTCTAGAATGGAAATACCATAGCTGATCCTCAAAGTTACTGTGAGGAGGTAGTAACATATGTAGCCTTGCTTTGATTTCCAAGGTTTCTTTTTAGATCAAACACCCTAGAAAAACCAAGCCCTGCAAGAGCCTTTGTAGGTGGCCTTTTGAGGTGGCATAGCAAAACAAAACAAAACGAACATCTTTGGAGTTCACCACCTTTGAGCTAGATGGTCTTGGCCAATCACTTAGCCCCTCCAAGTCTCAGTTTCCTTGGGTGTAACATGGGAGTAAGGAAGGTTACCCTACCTGGCCTTGTTATATAAACCCATGAGACAATGAAAGTTCTTTGTAAACTTCCAGGTGATGGATACACACATTTGTATTGATTTCAGAGCTATTGGGAATCAACTGCTCTTTTTCATGTGCTCTCAGTTGTACCCAAGCAGGTAACAGCAAGAGATGGAGTATTGGGGGGTGGGAGGGCTGCTACTGCCAAGGAGAACAGAAACATAGGAATATGCTGGAAGGCGCTGCAAATGCTTGGAACTGGGATGAGGAGTTCTGCAAGGAATCCAAGGAGGAAACAGAGAGGCCAAGAGTGGGGTGGGGGGCGGTGAGGGAGAGAAGAAATGGAAGAAGGCGTCAGGAGTGAGGAAGGGGTGACTTCGAAAACTTGCCCTCTGGCATCGGGATCTCTGGCAAGCTCTGCACTTTTGAGGTTCAAGTTTGTTTATTCTTGGCAAAATGCAACTGCCTGTTTCTAAGAGAAAAGTCTTTAAAAGGCTTATAAAATCTACTCAAAAGGCTTTCTGGACATCAAATAGCTCATAAAAAGGAACATTTTGATGAGTTAAGTGTAAATGAATCAGAAACATACGGATTCCATTTCGCCTAATCTGCCGTTGGATTTAGAAACGAAGGGGAAAACCGCTCAGAGCCAGATTCTTCGGGGGCTTTGCAGACCCCTGAATCCTTTGAAAGCCGTTGGCAACATTAGGCGAATCCCTCACAGAACTCTGAGTTGCCCTCCTGAACTTGAGCCTCCAAGAAAGGCCTCCGCTCTAGGATTCGTTCCAAGTGATAAGGGAGAGGCAAGGGGGACATACAACATGTTTACTGCATGCTGGGACCTTCACTCAGCATGTCACTCCTACCACTTGCTGAGGACACACTTTATGTCATCTGGGGGGGAAGGGGAGCACAGGTGACAGAAATACCAAGGAGATGGGATGCTGATCCCAGCTCCCCCAAGGTTCAGCTCTGTGAACCTGGCCATCTAAAAGTAATGTTCTTTGGCCTCAGTTTCCCTATCTGTAAAATAGAGCTAAAAAGAGCATCTTGGTAGAACTACAGCAATGGTTAAGTTTAAAATTTGGGGGAAACGCCCCATCCAGTGCCAGGTCCATCATAAGGACTTGGTCAAGATTGGCCATCATTAGAATACACAAAGCTGGTAGAGCGGGCACTCTCGTTATCCCCACTTTAAAGTCAAAGGATGAGCCCAAGAATGATCCAGAGACTGATCCCAGATCCCACATCCATTGGAGTGGTAGACCCATGGTTTTGATGTAAGCCTTATGATTCCACAGGCAAAGGTCTTGTCACTCCACTCCACTACTTTCCCAACGCACTCAAGGGTCCTAGCAGAACTGACCAAGCTCCAGAGACCTGGGGTTAACTTCCCCGTAAAGCTGGTGTTGCGGGCCTCACTCCAAGCGTGTGCTGGTGGCTGCAGGTAAACTAAGGCGGGAACTTCTTCAGAACACTCAAGAACTTTCTGATGCCAAGACAGAACAAGCCCCACACCCTCCATCAGAAGTGTTGAGAGACATCCCTGGATCCAAAGCTTTGACGGGTTAATGGAATTACAGAGAAGCAGCCGAAGATGAAAGGAGGAAGAAAAATTTGGAATCACGCTACATTTTCCACTCACTGTCTCTCTGACCCATGCCGTGTGATACGGCTATAAAAATCCATGAAGCGAAATCTAAAGTTAAAAAAATAAAAATGTATGTAAATTGGCCAGGTGGGTGATACTTGGCATGTTATACATGTTTTCACACATGGTTTTATCAAAGGGGATAATTACAGCATATGAAAAATAGTACACATTGTTTCCATATGAGAGATAAAAACAGAGTGTTATAAGTGATTAAAAGGACTTAAGTGTGTGGAATGTTCTCATAATGGGAAGAACTGCTTTTGTCCTAGAACTATAGTATTTTTTTAATTTTAATTTTTGGTTATTATGGTTATATAATAGTTGTATATATTTATAGGGTACATGTGATGTCTTGATACAGGCATACAACGTGTATTAATCAAATCAGAGAATTGGTATACCCATCACCTCAAGCCTCTCTCATTTCTTTGTGTTAAGAACATTCCAATGTCATTATTTTAGCTATTTTAAAGTATACCCTAACTTATTGTTGACTATAGTCACTTTGTTGTGCTATCAAATATTATTCATTCTATTTCTATTATATTTTTCCACCCATTAACCATCCCCACTTTATCTCCCCCCCTCACTGCTACCCTTCCCTACCTTTGGTAACTATCATTCTACCCTCTGTTTTCATGAGATCAATTGCTTTAATATTTAGCTCCCCCGTGTGAGTGAGAACATGTGAGATTTGTCTTTCTGTGCCCGGCTGAGTTCATTAACATAATGGGCTCCAGTTCCATCCATGTTGTTGCAAATGGCAGGATTTCACTAAAATTGTAGTATTTTTGAGCAAGAATTACAGAAATCTTGCTAAAATTCTAAAAGAGGAAAGACTTCTAAGCTTCCTTGTCAGTTTGGTGAAACGTCTTTTTAGAAGCTAAGCAGAATTGTCGACGTCCACACCACCCTGAACACCCCGACCTCGGTAGCTAAGGAAGGTAAGCAGGGTCGGGTCTGGTTTGTACTTGGATGGCAGAAGTTAGATAGAACCAGAGCACCCCTCTTTCATTTTCTGAGTCTGTTTTGTACAGGGATTATCCAGACAGGTCTTTGCCTCTTGCTTCTTCACCAATGGACCTCATAGTCAAATAGCTGACAGGGTTAAGAAAGTCTGGAGCACAACAAGAAAAGGACAAACAACCCAATTAACAAATAGACAAAGGACTTCAACAGACATTTTTCCAAATAAGACATACAAGTAGCCGATATGCACATGAAAAGATGTTCAACATCATTTAGTCATTAAGAAGATACAATTTTACTTCACACCCACTAAGATCGCTATAATAAAAAAAAAATGAAAAATAACAAGTGTTGTCAAGGATGTGGAAATATCAGAACCCTTGTGCATCGCTGGTGGGAACACAAAGTGGTGCAGTCACTGTGGAAAACAGTTTGGCAGTTCCTCAAAAAGTTAAACAGAGAGTTGCCATATGACCCAGCAACTTTACTCCTAGGTGTACAACAACAAAAAAAATTGAAAACAGGTACTCAAAAAAATACTTGTACGCTAATGCTCAAAGTAGCAAAATCCACAAAAGCTAAAAGGAAGAAATAACCCACGTGTCCAACAGATGAATGGGTAAACAAAATATAGAATATTCATGCAATATTAGCCATAAAAACAAATTAATCTGTGATCCATGTTACAATATGGGTGAACCTCAGAAACATGACACTGAGTGAAAGAAACCAGACACAAAAGGTTACAGATTGTACAATTCCACGTATATATACGAAATATCCAGAATAAACAAATTTGTAGAGACAGAGAGCAAACTAGTGGTTGGCAAAGGTTAGGGAAAGAAGAAACAGGGAGAAACTACATAATGGGACAGGGTTTCCCTTTGTAGTGACAAAAATATTGTGAAACTAGGTATAGGTGATGGTTGCACAACACTGCAAATGTATTAAACACTGCTGAGCTATTCACCTTAAAATGGTCCATTTTATGTTATGTAAATTTCACCTCAATTTTAAAAAAAACTAAAACAATAAAGGCTGAGGCCCACTTTCCTGCCCTCCACCTGTCAGGACCAAGAAAACTTGACCTTGGCATCCAGCTTAACACCCATAACTGTAATTTCCCTAGAGTTATCCTCCCCGTGGACTATAATTCCTGTCCTGGAACTAAAGTGGATAAGCCTAGACAGTGAACAACCAAACTTGCTTCTAGGAAGCATTTTAATAAGAGGCTGCTTCATGAGACCTAGATTTCCACTATCTTTTTTCCTTAAATACTCACTTTCATTAGAAAAAGTAAAAAATAGAAAAATAATCCAGACAGAGATAGAGGAAGCTGCTATTCAGATCTCTGTCGGTCTCGGTTTCTGAGCCACCGGCTTGAATGACAGGAAATGAGCGTCCATTAAGAACGTCGTCGTGCCTTCGCAACTTGCAGGTGACTGCCTCCATGCTGATCTGCTGATCGCAGTAGATATCAATTCAAATCTTTCTTTCTTTGCTTCTTACTCACCATGAGTCCCCAGGCAAGTCACTACCTGAGTCTTGTCATCTGTAAGATAAGGATAACTAAACCTCAAGACGTTGTGAAATTAGCATAGTGTTTGGCATATAGGAAATTGTCCAAATCACGTCACTCCTTTTCCTTCCCCACCATTCTAGCCTGGTCTAGGAGGTTTAAAATGGGCATAGGATGCCCAACCAGGAATAAGACCGATATGAAAAGCACGTGTAAGATGAGACATGAGCATGCTGACGAGGTACCATACCATCCCTGTAAATCTGGAAATAGATAGACTCTCCCCTTCACTACACACATGGAAAAGCTGAAACCCAGAGAGGTTAAGCAACTTGACAAATTCACACAGCAAATCAGCCACAGGGTGAAAATCAGATCTCAGGTGTCTGTGATCCTGAGCAGCTCACTGTGCACTCTGGAGTAGTATCTATGAATGAGGATTTAGGGGCTTCACTCCAGTTGCGTGGATGCTGACTTCTGCATGCCCTTGGGCACTACATGCTCAAATGACACGGGCCCACCCAGGGTCACACTCTAGGTCAGAAATTGTATACTGGCAGAGCTGAAGACCACCGGTCCCCTCCATACCTCTGGCAAGCAAGAAAAGGAGGATTTTTTTTTTATTATATTTATTTCTCAGAATTTGCTCATTCAGCAAATATTTATTGATTTCTTGTTATGTGCCAGATTCTATTCCAGAAGCCAAGAACACAAGGTCCCCACGCACATAGAGCTTACATGCAAGTGGAGAAGATAAAAATAAACAAGTCATAGAAAAGTCAAGAGAATTTCAGTTATAGGCACTATAAAGACATTAAACAGGGAAATGTGATAAAAAAAATATGCAGGGGGCATGCTAATTTTAATTAAGTGGGCATGGAGGTCCTCCCTGGGGGGATATTTGAGTTGAAACAAGAATGACCAGAGGAGATGGCAATGATTTTGGGGAAGAGTGTTCCAGGCAGAGGGAACAGCATGTGCAAAGGCTCCAAGGCAGGAACGAGTCTGACATGTTTGAGGAACAGAGAAGCTGTGTGGTTAGCGTGGAGCAGGCCAGGTGGGTAGGAGACAAAGACAGGAGACAAAGGCATGGATGGGGAGGCTTGGGACCAAATCACAAAGTGCCTCATTGACCTTGAATTACCCAAGAAACACAGGCTCACCATAGATGACTTACACAGCGCAGATAAAGTAAAAAATCATTAAAAGATCATAGTCACCCAAGATCCCAACACCCAGGGAAGACTGACCAGTGACATTTGTGTGCCAGTCCTTTCAAACATTTCATTTCATACCCAATCATATGAATATATAAATATGCATTTAGGAGAGAAGGATCATATAATACATCCATGAAACTGGCTTTTATTTTCTTTTCTTAGGTATTTATTACTTAAAACATCATAAACATCTTTCTATGTCAATACACTTACATATAGAGTATCCAGGACGTAGTAGGCATTTGATATTTGTAGAAGAAAGGAATGAAGAAAGCAAGGAAGGAAGGAGAAAAGGAGAAAGGGAGGGAGAGAGAAAGGAAAAGAGGAAGGAAGGGAGGGAGGGAAGGAGGGAGGGGGGAAGAAAGGGAGAGAGGAAGGAAAAAAGGAAGGAAGGAAGATAGGGACGGAGAAAGGGGAGAAGAGACGAGGGGAAGGGAAAAGGGAGGAGAGGGGAGAAGAGGGCAGGGAAGGCATAATTATTTTTACAGCAGCTTAGCCTTCTGGTGCCTGAACATAGCTTCATCTCTTAAGCAGTCTTCAATTGTTGATGTCTAGGTCATTTCCAGTTTTTACTGCCATTGACAATACTGCAGGACTGCATTTGACCTCATAACTCCTTGCACTTCTCCAATTACATCCTCAGAATGAACTTCTCAAAGTGGACTTTCTGGGGAAAATGCACATTTTTAAGGAACTTGCCCTCTAGAAAGATTTGTCAAAGTGTCCCCCCATCAGTGATGTTCAAGGGTACCAGGTTTCCCTTACTGGCATGAGTGAAATGTTTTTTAAGAAAAAGAGAAAAAAAAAAAAAAAAAACAGAGGTGCCCAGGCTCAATTTCCTGAGCATCGCTGGATTTTTAAGAGGTCGCCTTATTTCATTCCATCCATGAGCATCTTTACCTGGAAGTTGAGACACTTATTTGCCTGGTTTTCCCTGCTTCTTGGGACATTTCTAAAGTGAACCATCTTAGACTTCAAGAAATCTTGAATCAGTTGACTGGGGAAAATTGTTTCCATTTCTGGTGTTGGTGTTACTGAAAGACCTGCCCCAGATGAGATGTTCCCTTCTCTCTGCAAAATTAAGAGGTGCAAAAAGATTCCTGATGCCGACTGCCAGCCCTTTTCATAAGCCACTGGTTTTAATATTGCTTTGGCAGCTCCAATAATAATTTCTTTTTTTAAAGCACAGGATTTGGAAGCCAACTTCAGAATGTGGCTGTGAACCCGGCCATGAACCCAGCTTTGAACCTGGCCCGAGCTATGCCTGCTAACAACACTACATATGTCCCTACCATCCTTTAACCCTTTTCCGTGGTGGTCGTGATTTTGTCCTGTCATTCCCCTTCAAGGAAAACCTCAAAACTCCCAAATATTAGAGGAAAGAATAACTGCAGGTGAGACAGGCCCCATCTGCAAATACACTGGGGTTTGATCGTTCTAATAAAGACGTGGGCTTGGTTGTTGATGCTCCCTCAAATCTTGCCACGTAGGAGAAATATTGTTGTTCTCGGTTTTAAAATGAGGAAACCGAGGCCCAGAGTGGAGTGTTAGCTTTGGCCTTGTCACACTGTGGTCAGCAGCAGAATTGGAACTGAAGTCGAGACTTCTGCCATTTGATCCATGTCCTATGAATCTGTCTTCTCTCCTCTAAGCCTGTGCTTCAAACATTGCCTTAACCATAACCCTTTCTCTTTAGCACCAGGGAGATGGGAAAGCAGAGAGGCAATACATGAAAATCTAGACTTGCTGGAGATGTGCCAAACATGGGCAGAGAAAACAGAAGGAAACTCTCTCCTGCCATTTCACCAACCCAACGAGCTGTCCAGAGGCAGGGCTCTTCCTTTGCCTCTTGAAATTGGTTTTGGGGGGCATTGCTCCATCTCTGCCATAGACCCAGCAGACAGGAGTGGGTGGCAGGTGGGACATGGCCCATTCCGGCCCCAGGCATAGATGTGGGAAGTTCCCCATGCCTCCCGCCCCTGCACTGCTCTGAGATTCCAGCCACATCTTGAGTCTGGCAGACCTCAGAGATCTGGCACAAAAGGGAAGCAAAGCCCCAAGAAGCACCCCTGTTTCTTCAGGGTAGGGATGGGTTTCCCAAGTCTTAAGTCTTATCCAAAGGGCTTCATGGAGTGCTGGAGAAGAGTTAAGGTAGGGAGGCCACAGTCTCAGGGCTGTGAAATACATGCAACAAGGACCTATGGAAATGCATAAGTAAAAGCAAATTCTTCCTGCTTTGGAAAAAAAGAAAAGAAAAGATGCAAGCCAAAGGGCTTCCTCAGGCAGGCTGATAAAGGGAGGCTTTCAGACCCCGGGGCCCATTAGTCTCAGATATTTTCCTGCAGCTCTGTTGGCCCTGACCCCATGCATTTGCCTTATGCTTATTGTCTACACCTGAAAGGCCAGGAGCAGCTGTCCCAGAACAGAACTTGAGCCTCTGTCACTCAGCGCGCACCTGCAGTGAATTCTTGGCGCAGAAGAGGCTGCACCTTTGCAACCCCTAGCCCTGCCTTCCCCTCCACGCACCGGCCAGCCACCAAGAGATCATGAGCTCCAGGAAACAAGCAAAGGATCACTCACGGTGCACACGATGAAGGACGCACAGAGAATAACCCAGGTGAGCCCCTCTTTATTTAGAGGTAGGCCAAAGAAGAGTGTGACTGTGCAGTGATTTGTCAGAAATGCCTGTAGAGCCTTTGATGTATTCAATATCTTTCTTTCTTTCATTCTTTTTGAGACAGGGTCTCATTCTGTTGTCTAGACCAGAGTGCAGTGACATCATCAAAGCTCACTGCAACCTCCAACTCTTGGGAGACTTCTTCTGGAATGTCATTCAAACCAACTCCACCAGCTGCGTTGTACGATGACCAAGAGTTGCTTGTGTTTGTTCCCAAAGCTACTGATGCCAGCTGTACTCATAGCTGTCATCACATAATTTAATTATATATCATGTAAAATACTATGTTAGTGAAAAATTAGAATTGTTGTTTCAATGAAAATCAAGTTAAACATTAAACACTTTGAAAACAATGAAAGTAAGCTGCTTTAAAAACCACTTTTGACTTAGATGTAGGTGAGATAAATTCAAAATATTGGCGGAAATTTTGTCACATTCTGGGAAGACTCTTCTCTCATGAATTAGAAATTCTAAATGATACTTCATGGGTAGCTAGAACAGATGCCCTCATTTCCCTAGAAAGATCCTGGTTTGTACCTATTATCCCAGTGGAATTATTAATGGTGTCCCCTCTCATAGACAAATTATGTGCCACACCAATATTTGGGTGTGATTTATACAAGAAACGCTACTCAGCAGATACAATCTCAAAAGTGTTCTGTCTCACTGCAATAGAATGGCAAGTTAATGTGCATTTACGGGCTGAAACATACTGCATCCTTTCTGTGATTTCCTGCTTTAACTGGCATTTCCCAATAATCTGGTACCTAACCTCATTGAGTTGGATGACATGGCTTTTGTCCTTACCTCACTGGAACATCCAGAGGGTGATGAGTAATACATGCTAAGGACATAGTACAGTGTCTTGCACATGTAAGGTCCTCAATAAATAGGGACTGCTAAGAAAAGTTAGAAGACACTCTTCAAGATAATTGGTTCTGAGATCATCAATCATTGCATTAAAGGGGAAACCGAGGGTCAGAGATGTTAAATAACTCACCAAGCTTTTGCAGGATTTCAATGGCAGGTCGAGGCGCAGCCCCAGCTCTGTGACATGCTAGCTTTCCAACACACTAGAATGACTTCATGCCTTAGAGGAGAAGGTGTTTAGTGGTCCTTAGAAGAGGTATCCCACAGCCTCCTCTGTCACCTGTGACATCATGTTATAACCAAGATGTACTTCCTGGTTCTAATCCAAGCTCCCACTGCTGCATCCAAATCCCAAGAGTTTGTTTGCTCTCCAGGCCAGAAGGAGCTCTAGAAGAGAACAAGGAAGAAGTGAAGTGGCAGTAGGCCGAAGTCGCTACTGTGCTCTTCCTTCAGCAACAGGCCAGCATTACCTGACGCCTGAGTCTGCTCCAAGGTCCCAGGGCCACCTGCAGATGGCTAGGTTGGGGACAGAGGAGGGAGGAACCAGGCTCTATGGGACAAGCCACAAGGCTGAAGTCCCAGCTCAGCCTCTTGAATTTCTTGTGACCTGGGACAAGTGTCTTGAGCTCTCTGAGACTCAGTTTACTCTTTTGCCAAAGAGTACAAATTATTACTTTCCCTGACTACTTTACCAGGTTGTGCTGAAGACTAAAGATGGTGATGATGTGAAAGGAGTTCTTCAACCACAAATAGTAATAATAGTATAACTAATAGCTCTTGAAGGCTTCTTATGTGTCATACTAAGAATGTTTTTTTTTTCTTTTTTTTTGAGACAGAGTCTCACTCTGTTGCCCAGGCTAGAGTGCCGTGGCATCAGCCTAGCTCACAGCAACCTCAAACTCCTGGGCCCAAGCCATCCCCCTGCCTCAGCCTCCCGAGTAGCTGGGACTACAGGCATGCTCCACCATGCCCGGCCAATTTTTTCTATATATTTTTAGTTGGCCCATTAATTTCTTTCTATTTTTTAGTAGATAGGGTCTCGCTCTTGCTCAAGCTGGTTTTGAACTCCTGACCTTGAGCGATCCACCCACCTTGGCCTCCCAGAGTGCTAGGATTACAGGCATGAGCCACCGTGCCTGGCCTATATATAGTACTTTTAATCTTCACAACACCATGAGGAGGGTACTATTGTCAATCCATTTTAGAGACAGAAAAAGAAATCTCCAGGAGTTGCAGACCCAAGATTGAACTCCAGCAATTTTTAAGTCGGTACTAACTGTAATAATGGTAATAACCACTATTGTCACTGAGGGACAGGTGGGTGAGTTAGAAAGAGAAGACTTTTTTGCCCTACCTCCTCCACCAAGAAGAAACATTAAAAATAAAGCACTGGGAATAAAAGTCACCACTATCTGGGGACAAACTCAGTGAGCTAAGGACTTTTCGTGCCTTATTCCTCTGAGACCTCACAAGAACGTTGAGAAGCAGATTCTCCTATTATCTCAGAGGAGGCAACTGGGGATCTGAGAGGTTAAGACACCCACCCCAGGTCACACAGCTGGCAGGGGGAGCTGGGCTTGGAGCCCAAGAGCTTAGGTCTGATACCCGCTGTCCCCCCAAATGCAC
The DNA here is from genome assembly GCF_040939455.1 of Microcebus murinus. Classification (NCBI taxonomy): domain Eukaryota; kingdom Metazoa; phylum Chordata; class Mammalia; order Primates; family Cheirogaleidae; genus Microcebus; species Microcebus murinus. The sequence continues at coordinate 10,177,089 of NC_134125.1, read as the reverse complement.
CCCGATCTCAATGAAGCTGACATTCATTGAGGCCCTACTGTGTGCTAGGATCCAGCGCTAGGTATTTTGCATGTATTCCATCTCATTAGACTCTTCCAACAACCCAGTGAGGTAGCTATTATTATCCCCATTTGGGGAATGAGGAAACTGAAGCACAGAGAGACAAGGCAACTTGCCCAGGGTCACACAGTTCCTAAGCAGGAAGGCCAGGATTGGAACCCAGAGAGTCTGACTCTTGGGCACCAGCTCTTAAATTCTATGAGATCTGCCTCTGATGGTTGCAACCATAATGACTGCTGAGGCTCCTTCAGACCTTTGCACTCTTGGACGTAAGGTAATGGGAAGAGCCGCACTGTAGCCCTAGCCCCACCCTTCCCAGCCAGGCAAGGCACTGCCCTTCCTGGGTGAGGGGTTCCCCGTCCATTACATAAGAGTTAGATCGAGGCTTTGCAAAGGCCTCTGCACATCCTGTAAGATTCAGAGAGGGAGGGAAAGGCCTCCTACCCCTACTTTATCCCTTACTTTGTCTATTCTAGATATTGCATAACCATTTTGTTTGCTTGGAGGAAGAAAACAATGGCTGAAAACCACTAAGCAAGAACATGTCTTTGAGCTTCCGGTGCCTGCCCAGTGAGTGAAGAAGAAGAGGGGAAGATGGTGGTTTGGAGATGATGCCAAGGGGGAGGAGGCTTGGATCTGTCTCTGGATCATCCCATCCACGTGAAACACCAAGCGGGGCTTCAGCCAGGAGGTAGAGAGGAACAAAGACAGTGGCGCTGGAGGGTCCTGCAGGCAGAGCTTACAGAGAAGAAACTAGAGCTCTGCATATTGTGCTACAAGTCAACTCCCCGGATCTTCAGCCCTCACCCGGCCAGCCCTCCTTTCCTGTTTGTCATCCCGTTTTACAGATGATAAAACTGAGTCCCAGAGAAAGAACATTACTTTCTAAGGTCACTCACTTTTTCATGCATCGATTCAACATGTAGTCACAGACCACTAGCCAGGTTCTCCAGAAACAAGGGAGACCTGGGTCCCTTCTGTGTTTAGAGGCTCCTGCAAACATTCCTAGAAAGGTCAAAACAGGATCACATGCAAACCAGGGTGCGATTTAATGTTTACATGTGACAAATTAACACATCGAACACCACCTTGAGAGCAACAAAGCAATGTCATTGTGCTAGTCACGAGATAATTAAAAGATCCGTGAAAAATTAAAGGATATCCGTGTATACCTCTCTATAAGGGATGCATTCCTAGCAAGGAACGTAAGTTGAGAACCCTGTGACAGATATTACCTCCTTTCCAAGCTGTTGGGACATTTCTGTGTTTGGATGTTTGGGGATAACTGCAAATACCTAAGTCTGAGACGCTTCATGAACATGAGGCCAGGATGAAATATCCCTACAGGCATCTACTTTAAGCGGAACCTTATTGGATGCGGAAGAAACGGGGACTCTGAGCTCCCTGTCAACTGTGGACGCTCATGGGTTCCCAGAGACAGAGACAATGCAAGTTGCTCAGCTCTGCAATACGGGAGCCCAGGAGGTTTGGCAAGCACAGAGAAGAGGGAGCTCCCAGCCCAAAGAGCTGTCCCCCCCATCAACCTGCTGACCCTGGAGAGCTGCTTCTCCCAGACACTCTTCTCTTGCTCCCTGGATGGACCACAAGCTCATGGAGCCCTGGCTTGAAGCCCCCACCATCCGAAGCACCCCGGGAAGACAGCTTTGGGGAGGCTAGCCCTGACGATTCTGCATCCCATGACCCCGCCGCCATCTTGCTTCCTCCCTAAGGACTGAGAGGCCCCCGTGCACCCCAACACACCCCATGTCAAGAGAGTCAGAACATAGGAGAGCCAAGTTTTGCTGCCCAGAGCCTCTTGTCTCAGCAAAACCAACTAATTCAAATTTAACCTTCCTCTTAATAGGCCACGTTGCCGAGCCATCTAATTAATGCCACATGTTTCCCTCAGCTGTCATCCTGAATAAATGTTTACAAAGCTATTAACGTACTGTATTTGTAAACCGGGACCGCTCGGCTTTGGGGAGTCATGTGGTATGCATTTTCTCCTCAAAGATGGAAAAGGCTTAGCAATAATAAATACATTGTTTTGCAGGGATGGGAGCAAGGCGTTGCCTGAAAAAAAAAATTTATTGCGAGCTTCCTGAGACAGCATGGCTGTGCGTACGTGAGAAATCAGAGCTTTTCCCAAGTTCAGAAGAGCTGCCAGGGGCCAGATTTGGCCCAGGTGGGGGCCCAGAGTGGGAGAACTCCAGGGACAGAAACATGGAAAAACACTGGTTTGATGTCTAAAGACCCAGGCTCTGACAGCAGCCCCTTTGCTCACCAGCAACGTGGCACTGGGCAAGCCAGTTTTTGTGGTAGGAACTCAGTTTTTCCATCTGCAAAATGGGAAGTTGGGATTTACCAAAGTTTTCTGCCTTAGATCCCAGATTCTAATCTAATTCTGTCTCTGCTCTAACACCACCTCGAATGGTCTTGCATAAATTCTTCAGAAGTACCCGTGGCCCTAAAGATAAAGTCTTACTGTCTGAATATGAAACCCCAGAACCAGTATAATCTGCCCAACTTGCCTGTCTGTCCAGTTCCATCTCTGATCATTCCTGCCTCTGATTCTAGCCCAGCTAAATGTATTGTCACTTTCCTAAAAGGAGGGGCCTGTTCCTACTCATTATTCATGTCTCAACTTACACATCACTTTCCCTAGGAAGCCTTCCTTAACTTTCAGTTTTGGATCCCATTCCCCTCCCAAATGCACCCACAGCACCCTCAATGTCCCCTCTCTCAGGACAGTTTTGCAATTGCTTATGTATAAGATTGTGTCTGCCCACTAGTGTGTAAGCTACAAAAGAGCAGGGACAGTGTCTTATTTTATTCTACGCTGTGTTCCCCATGCCTCACAAGTGGAAAATACTTTCAATCGATGTTGCTGCATGAATAAATGTCAAATGAAAGGCGACGGGGCAAGTTACCAGCACAAAGGACATTGCAGGGGCCTTTCTAGACATTTTGCAACTCAGAGAATTTGGGCCCATATACATCTTGCAGTGTCCTTTTGCGCTTCTCTCAGGAGTACAATTCCGGGGCTCAGAGAGTTTAAGTAACTTCCACAATACTACCCGGCTAGTCTGGGACAAGAGCTGGGATTTGAACCTAACGACTGTCAGTCTCTAAAAACCGGGGCTCCTAACTGCGGGGACATTATTAGCCCCCCAACATGCCAGCAGCATCAGAGCTGTCGCGGCCACCACCCCGCCGCCCACCCCATCGCCCATGCACACCTGCCCACCCACCTACGTCTGTGCCCTGGAACCTCATCCTTGCTGGCATAGCTGGCTTTAGCGCTCTACTGCAGTTTTCCAGCACCTGTCGTCATGGTTACCTAGAATGTGCTAGTCAGGACTAGCCAAGTGACAGAAAGCCAATTCCAGCCCAAACTAATCAAAAGCAGAGACTGGGAGGGACGGTAACTCTTCTCTCAAGCTAGAGAAAGGGCGGAGGTGAAATGGCCATAGGGGTGCCCATAACTAAGGACTTACAGAGCCAGCGGGTCCCCGTCTCCTGTTTCTGCCATCACTTCTTCTTCAGGGTCCATTTTATTCTGTCAGGCCAGCAGCCACCGGAATTGCGGCTGCATCTGCATAAACAGCCACCCCTCACCGAACGCTTCCCTACGGCCGCCATTGGAAAAAACTCGCAGGGAAACAATTTGATTGGCCAAGCCTGAGTCACATGCTCAGGCCTGGACCAATCACTGTGGTCAAGGCTGGAATACTGTGATTGGCTGCTCCCACCGGCCACGTGTTTGGAGTCAGGGGAGAAGCAACTCCCAAACGGAAGTGGATAAAGATGTTACTGGAAAAAGGAGCGCTGAGCAAAACAGAACGCCAGTTGTTCGTGACGCAGGTCCTGGGCTCAGGCTGGGATCCGGCCCTTTGTTCTGGAATTCACTGCCTTATGGGGAAGACAGGCAAATCAACACCCAGCCAGAGTCCAGTGGTAACTGCTGCCACAGGGGAAGGGGAAGAAGGGGTTCTTTGCCAAGTAAACTTTTCACATAGGTGTTTGGATGGAGAGGCGGAAGAAAAGCAAGGGTTGCACAATGCTGCAGTGAAATTGTATCAGTAAGGCCTAAGGCCAGGTGCGCTGGCCCACATCTGAAATCCCGGCACTTTGGGAGGCCAAGGTGGGAGGATCATTTGAGCCTAGGAGGTCAGGAGGAGCAGCCTGGACAACATAGCCAGACCCCTGTCCCTACAAAAAAAAAGAAGAAGAAAATTAGCTGGGCGTGGTGGCACACACCTGTAGTCCCAGCTACTTGGGAGGCTGAGGTGGGAGGCTCGCTTGAGCCCAGGAGCTCAAGGCTGCAGTGAGCTATGATGATGCCACTGCACTCCAGCCTGGGCGACAGAGCGAGACACTGTCTCTAACAGAAATAAGGCCTCAGACAGATCCTGGCACACGGTAGGTGCTGAGTAACTATTTGCTGAAGGAATAAGTTAGTGAATGAGAGCGACGCTTAAAGACTAAGGAAAGGAAAGTGTCCCTGCTTCGTTACGGGGTGAAAGTTGGGCCAGCATGGTTTTTAATCTCACTTCCATCAACTACAAGTTGTGCAAATTGAGTGAGTCACGTCAGCCTCTGAAACCTAACTTTCAGCCTGTGTAAATGGGAAATAACATACCTCCCTCCTACTACTGAGGGTGGAATTAAATAGCCTCTCCAAAGCCCCTAGGACAGTGCTGGGACATCATGGTGGTCTAGTCTGTGGAAGAGGATGAGCAATGCTCTTTTATTTTAAAAAGTCCCATTTCCTTCTTGTGGGGCTATATAGCTTGACTCTATAGAAGTTTTACTCGTTTACTTGTTTCAGCTCAACTCTCCGAGAGGAGGACAAAACAAAACAAAAAAATCAAGATGAAGATTTTTGTAAGCGCCAGAGTCCCTTACAGCAAAACATAATTTTCCTACAGAATCTCCATGGTGAATTGAAAACGGCTTTAACTGGTTTCATTCCAAGCAGCAGAAACAATTGCTGCCGACCTCACGGCTTGGCTTTTCCGAGGGAGAGCTGGCCCCGAGAGCGGTATTTCGGCGCTCCAGACTCACCTCCCTCTATTTAAAAAACAAGTGTGAAATACCAACCCGGTTGAAATACCAACACTCCTAAAATTGCTGCGGATGTCTCAGAACACAAAACCCAAGTCCCCTCACACTTTGCTCTAAGCCCTACATATGCTCAGTATAGGAGCCCGGAGTTTTCCACAGATATTGGCAACCACGTGAACATAACCCATCCAAAAAAGGATGTTGAAATTATTTTGAGGGTTCTATAAATCCACATTCATGTTTTTCCTTTTTTTTTTTCCCTTGGATACATCCTTTCTCTCTCTGTTGCTTCTCCCACCCCCTTCTGTTCTTTAGTTCTCGCAATCCCTCCCTCTTCCGTGACAATGGGAGGAAAATATTTATCCTCTCATGTAAGTATTAACCACACAGTACTCATCACCTAACAGGCAAAGAGACAAGAGCAGTGCTCTCACCTCCACATTGGAGAAAATCCCTCTCTTCTATTTCTCCTGGTACCTCTAGGAAAACTGCCTCTCAGGCATATCCCTGGCTCTCCTGGGTTCTGAATTCCTGGACCAGAGGTTTAACGAGACCAGGTTTTCTTTTGACTGCATGAAGATCTGACACTTCACGTCCAGTCTTTCAATTCCTGCTCACCCTTTAGACGTGTGTGGGTGGCAGGGCCCCCACTGTCCTCTTGTCCAGGAAGTTGGACTGAGCAAGCAGATACCTAAAACAGTGCTCCCCCAAACCTGGGCCAGTGCTGGCCTCGTGGACATGTGACCCCCAACAGTTGCACAGCATCCTACATTCAGAAGGGCCCAGAACTTGGCTCAATGCTCTGCTGTGGCTACCTGGAAATTCTTAAGCAAGAAGCCCCACATTCTCACGTTGCACTGAGCCCACAAATGAGGTAGCCAGTCTTGTCTGAGGCGCATAACACGTACTATACACAAGATGATTTTAGCTGTGACACAGGCCAACCTTTTCTTGATTCAACTGGCTACGTGTGTACATTCCTGTATGTGTCAGAACCACTGTGGAACTAGGTCACCCCACTCCTGCTTTTGTGGCTCTTAAGACTGAGGAAGGAAGTAAATCTACGAAAAAAAAAAAAAAAGTGAATCCACTTAAAGAAAAATAGGAGATGAACTAACTACAGATGCTACTCAAGTGTGGCCAAAAAGGCAGGGGAGGGGCAGGGGAGGGAAGCAAACACATAATTCAAATTTAAGAATTGCTGACTCAAAAGACCCCAAGAGTTTTCTCTCCTCCACCAAATCCCTGACCCCAAAACATCACCCTCACCAACTAGTTACAGTACCTGTCATTCTTGTACTATGGCTTCTCAGAAGGTATCCTAATTGACTGTGTGCCTTTGGGCTAGACCCTCCATCCCCTGAGTCTCTGTGTGCCCATCTGTTAAATGGGCCAGTTCTTTCATCTTAAAAATCTTGGCTTCTCTTGAGTTAAACCAAGGGTTTGCAAATGATTGTCCCCACACTGGCCACCTCTGAGCCTCTGCAAGTGTAGTTAAAAATGTTTATCCTCAGGCTTCAGCCTTGAAGAATCTGATTCAGGAGGTGGGAGGTGAAATTTGGGGATATTTATAACCAAATGCTCTCAGAAAATTTGATCATCAGTTTCCAGAACCTCTGAGTTAAAGTATTAAAAAATCTCTCATTAGCTGGGTGTGGTGGCATGTGGCTATAATCCCAACACTTTGGGAGACCTAGGCATGTGAACCACATGAGACTAGGAGTTCAAAGCCAACCTGGACAACATAGTGAGACCCTCATCTCTTAAAAAAAAATTAAATATTAGACAAGTTAGTATGTGTGTGGGGGGGGAAGAAAAGCTCTCATTAATCATTCAACAGATGCTGAGCATTGCCTCTGGGTCTTGCACAGTGTGAAGTAACAGAGAATTATAAGATCTCTACCTACCGGAACCCTGCAATGTCTGGTTGCAGGGGAAAAAGTCTTGAATAGCAAAGCAATCACATCAGTTTCCTGCAAGCCATTGACTGTTCAAAGTGTTGTATGTATATTAACCGTGGAACACTGGAACATTGGATTTTCAAAAGAAATGGCTGCAGCAATATTGCCAGTCCCATATGTGCTTTCAGAACATTACCGTCCCCCCATCCAGCGACAGAATAATTTCCATTCCCTTGAAACAGGGCAGAATTTTGTGACTTCCTTAGGCAGAAAGAGTGGAAGTGACCTTCTGTGACCTCCAGATGAAGCCATAAAGGGCACTATTTCTTCCACCTCTCTCTCTCTCTCAGGATGCTCACCCTGGGAACCTAGACACTGTCATGTAAAGAAGCCAAGTAGCCACGTGGAGATGCCCTGTGGAGGCATTCCGGCCACCTGACCCAACAGAGGACCCACACGTGGCCAGACACGTGAGCTCCAGCCCCCACGCCTGCAGCCTCCCATCCTCTGGGCACCCCTCGGGACTCCCCAGTCCCTATCTTGTTTTCCCTCTCATCTCGCCTCGGTGCAGCCATTCTCCACCCCGTGCCACGTGAGAGCCCAAGCATTATTCCGAGCCCTTTGCACTTCTTCGACCAACAGCCTCTTAATACTATTACTGCTGATGGCTTTTCATTCCCGATGCCAAACCTGATTTGGCGTTCGCAAGCCTGAGGGTTTCAATCCAGGCTCTGTGGACAGGCTCCGGGAGCCCTAAGTGACTGTAGCTCACGGACAATCCAATTGTTATTGACATTTGTGTCTGATTGTTCATCAAGGAGGAGCTGGCTTGTAGGCCCCATCATTCTATTACCCAACCCCTCTTCCAGCCTCCCCACAAATGACAGAACACGTACACACCGTCAGCGGCAGGCCAATCAGTCGTAATATCACTCTGCATCCATCAGAGCTGCTTTTGTGGGTTTGAGTGTGGGGTCGACGAGGGGGAGGGGGGGAAATGGCAAGAAGAAGAAGGAGAGGGATCTAAATCTTATGCGTTGAGTCTGAAATGGAAGCATCTACTGAAAACAGAAAAGGATACATAAAAATATATCTATGTCCATATCGACATCTATGCACCCCATTACTTGGGAAGGTAATTCTTAAGAGGCATGTCATTTGTCAGTCCATCCTGCTTGACGGTGTCTCAGGATAATGTCCAATTTTATCTTGAATGACACTTGTGTTGGGTTAAGCGAATTTGATCATAGCAGATCCAGTAAGTTCATGAGTTACCCAGCTCCCTTCCCACACAAAGCATTTCTCATTCATAGCATAAATCTTCGCAGGGGAGGTACCATGATCACAAAGGTGGTTTTCCCAGGGCGAAGCTTATCCGCTGCATTCCTGATGCGCCAACCCCAGCAATTTCCCCAAATGTGGGAAACCCAACTGCGTACGGTGGGGAACTGCATTTGCTCTTTTCCATACTGTTTATTTATTTTTTAAAAAAGAAATCTTCCCTTCCCCTGTCTCCCATTTTATTGAATTCTGTTTATCCAGAGTCCCTTGTTGGCCAAACTGCCCTTTTTAGTGTTACCTTGAGGAAGCTAAAACCATCAACTGCCCCTCAAGTGTTGGCTGTATCAGATTTAAAGTGCTCTCACAATTCCTCATTCATTCTAAGAACGTGTGAAGACCTCACACCATCAGTCAGACAGAGGTCATTTGGCAAGGAATGGGGAAAGGTTTTCACTGAACCAGCCACGATTTCTTGGACTCAAAGCAATAACACGAACCTTTTGGAATGGCTGGTGCATTGATTGGTCACTGTGGGATACCACAGTGACAATGGCCCTGGCCTTGTCTGCAACAGGACTGAGCTAACTCACAGAGACCAGTGCTCTTCTTTGCTCAAAAAGGAAAAAAAAAAGTGGACACATTAAAACAACAATGAATTCTAAACTCTGCTAAAATGACTAAAGGTAAAAAGACTGACAATTCCAAGTGTGGGCGAGGATGTGGATTGACTGAAGCTCTCATTCCTTGCTGATGGGTGTTATAGGCTAGATTGTGGACCCCTCCTACACACCTCCAAAGATCATATTCTGCAATCCCAATGCCCAGCACCTCGTACTGTGACTTTATTTGGAGATAAGGTCTTTAAAGAGCTGATTGAGGTGAAATGCGGTCATTGGGATGGGCCCTATTCCAACACGCCTGGTATCCTTACAAAAGAGGATATTCGGACACAGACGGGGACAGAGAGAAGAAGTAAAGACACGAGGAGAGAGGCAGCCAGCCACAAGCCAAGGAGAAAGGCCTCAGAAGAAACCAACCCTGCCAATGCCCAGACCTCAGACTTCTAGCCTCCAGAATGGTGAGAAAATCAATGTCTGTTGTTTAAGCCACCAGCCTGGGTACTTTGTCCTGGCAGCCCCAGCAAACCAATGCAAGGGCATGTAATACGGGGCAGCCACTCTGGAAAACATTGGCCACTTTTTATAAAGTTGACTATATCCTAATAAATATAACCCAGAAATTTCATTCCTAGGTATTTACCCAAAAGAAATGAAAACATATGTTCACACAAAGACCCAAAAATGAATATTTATTGCATAATTATTTATAATGACCCAAATCATTGAAACAATCCAGATGCCTGTTGGCTGATGAATAAATAAGCAAACTGTGATATATCCGTATGATGAAATACTCCGCAGCAATAAAAAGAAGCAAACCAGTGTCACATACAAAGGTGTGGATGAGTCTCAAAGCGTTCACCATATTAAATGAAAGAAGCCAGACACCAAAGGCTACATAATATAATTTCCCAGCCAGGCACAATGGCTTATACCTGTAATCAGAGCACTTTAGGTGGCCGAGGCGGGAGGGTCCCTTGAGGTGAGGAGTTTGAGATCGGCCTGGACAACATAACGGGACCCCATCTCTACAAAAAATTTAAAACTTAGCCGGGCGTGGTGACACGTGCCTATAGTCCCAGCTACTCGGGAGGCTGAGATGGGAGGATCGCTTGAGCCCAAGAGTTCAAGGCTGCATTGAGCTATGATCACACCACTTCACTCCAGCCTGGGCAACAGAGTGAGATCCTGTCTCTAAAAAAAAAAAAAAAAAAAAAAAAAAGAAAAATAAAAAAAATTTCATTTATATGACATGCTGAAAAAGTTAAATCTAAAGGAACAGAAAACAGATCAGTGGTGTCCATGGCTGGAGATGAAAGAAGGGAATTGATTAAAAAGAGTGCGAGGGGACATTTTCCAGTGGTGGAAATGTTCTATTTCTTGGTTGCAGTGATGGACACATGTCAAAGTCATCCAATCATATCCTTAAAATAATAAATTTTATTATGAATTAATTATATTTTAATAAACTTGACTTTTAAATAATAATAATAATGAGCTATCCTTCTTTGCCCAAAGGGCAAAAATTTTGAAAGATGAATAACATCCAGCATTGGTGAAGATGCAGGCAAACAGGCACTTCTCTGCCCCTCACGAACACTGTTGGATGTTTCAATTAGAAACCTCTTTCTGGAAATCAAATTGGCAGTTTTCTATCAAAATGTGAAGTGTGCATATCTTCTGTCTCAGCATTTCCTCCTCTAGAAATACACCCTGCAAAACTACTTGCATATTTCTAATAGGCACATAGCAGTGTTGCTTATTACGGCAAAAATAAGAAACAGGCATGGAAACAAATCCATCACAGAAACAAGAGCTCAGAGACACACACTCAGCTGTTGACATGGCCGTCGGGCAGTGGAAGGATGGGAACTGAGGGGAGATCTCTGCATGGTGTGCTCAATAGTCTCCATTGTTTATATCTTTTGTAGATAGCATGGATTCATATGTTGTGTAATATTTATTTTTAACCCTGGGGCCAGAACTCCCGGTTTAATAAGTAATAAAATGTTTATCACTCCACCATCCTCTTAAGACGTCCCCTTCCCTGGTCTCTCATTACTGATATGTGTACTTGTTGTCCCACACAAATTAATTCGGTAAGACAGACTTCATTTGCTTTAGAAGATTTGAGGCAAAGAAATTCTTTAATATATATATATATATATATATATATATATATATATTAAATGCACAGGCTAGGGTTGACTGGGGCGTGATATTACCAAAATAATGCCAACAACCATATCAAAGGCCATAAAAGTAGAAGAATTTGGCTGACTTCACTGAGGCAGACCCCGATGATCAAAATTTCACATGCTAACTGCAGGTTTTCCAGGAGTTGGCACGGTGGCAGGAACAAAATAAGGATGAGAGGAGGATGGAGTGGACCATTTACATTGCCAAGGAGGGATTAGAAAACAAATAGGGGAAGAAGAGACAGACCGATGTTAGATCCAGGTTTCCCTGACCTTAGAGGGTAAATATAAATTAAATCAACTTCAATTACATTGAAAAACACCGAGTTCCCTTGGAACAAGGCTAGATCAGGGACTTTGACTTTGCAATACCTGGTGTGCTTGCAACACTTGTCCCAGGGGCCACCCTAGGAGCGTGTGCAGTTTGGGCTGAACAAGAGCCTGGGCGCCCCCGTTTCCCCACTCCTGCAGTTGAGCAATGAGATGTTTCCTGTGCTGAACGCACCAGTGTTGGTGAAGCCAAAGGTTTGCCTGGGCTACTTGAGTCATTGGAAAGTAGGATGGAAAACAGGTGAGGCCTTGAGTTGCGGTCTTCCCCTGGGGTCTCCTCCCGTGTGAGAGAATTCTCTCTCCACTTGGGAGCCACTTGAATTTTTGCAGGTGAGAGTTCTAGGAACGATCATCTCATTGAATTATTTCTTAGTAGGTTTTAAGCAGGAAGTGGGAAATCAGATGATAGGGAAAATATTACTCCTACTCACTATAAAGTCCTTTCCCATTAGGGATCTCAGTGTCTTTGCCAAACGTGTTTCTTTCCCCCCCACACCCAATTTGGGGCCAGAGTGAGGAGAGATTCCTTTAATTTTGGGGTCAGCACACCTTTCCCGTAAAGGATCAGATAGTATAAAACGTAGGCTTTGTGGACTCTAGGGTCTCTATCCTAAGTACTCAACTCTGCTGTTGGAGTGCAAAAGCAGTCATAAATGATATGTAGCACGACTGTGCTCCACTAAAAGTTTATTTATGGACACCGAAATTCAAATCTCATATAATTTTTATGCATCCAAAAATATTATTCTCCCTTTGATTTTTTTTTCCAACCATTTAAAAAGATAAAAACCATTCTTAGTTCTTGAGCTCTACAAAAACAGGTAATGGGCTGAATTAGGCTTGCAGGGCCCAGTTTGCCATTGTCTAAACTAGACCATCTTGTCACTTATGCTTTTTCATTGCAAATATATTTCTGTTTTAAAACTTCCCTGTTAACACATGCAGTGTCTTGACAGGTAGATGAGAGATAGGTAGAGAATTGATGATTGGCAGATAGGCAAAAGATAGAGAGCTTGTTTTTTAGTTTTGTTGTTGTTGTTGTTTTGTTTTGGGTTTTTTTTTTTTTTTTTTTTTTTTTAGAGGAGAGCTGGTTGCTGATTTAGGATATTAGAACTAAGCCCCTGAAGGGTACACTTAGCACGATGTCCAACACGTAATATAGGTCAATATTTTCTCTCAGATAAATGCTTCTACTCCCAGGTATACGCCCAAGAGAAATGCAAGCACATGTTCACCAAAAGACACATACACCAACGTCCATAGGGGCCCTATTTGAAATAGCCTGAAACTGGAAATACAGAGTGTCCCAAGAGTCTCCATGCACAGGAAAGTGGGAAATTGCAGCTAAATGTACCTTTATTTACAAAATATTCATTACAAAATATTTCCTTTGCATCAAGATTTTTGGGACACCTGTAATCCAAATGCCCAGCCATAGCGGAATGGACAAGCAAATCATGTTACCCTTACACTGTTCAAGGGTGTCAAATGCAGCATTGAAAATAATTGGTCCACAACCGTGTGTGGTAACATAGATGAATTTCACAAATATGAGATGTGCCGAAAGAAAAGACACCAGACACAAAAAAGTACAGCAAGTTCTGCTACGACCTGGCACGTGTACTTAAAAATCACTGTGCTATGCAAAATTGCTCAATAAAAGCCACAGAATTTATGGGGAAAATGGGGTTAAGGGAACAACACTAAAAAAAATCTGTCAATGATATATTTCGAAAATAAGAATGGAATAAAAACAGTAGCACAGTTCTATACATGTTCAATGGGGTTTTTCAAATGCGTAAATATTATAGTAAATATGGAACTTTAGAAAAGTCCTGGCCAGGTGCAGTGGCTCACACCTATAATCCTAGCACTCTGGGAGGCCGAGGCGGGCGGATTGCTCGAGGTCAGGAGTTCAAAACCAGCCTGAGCAAGAGCGAGACCCCGTCTCTACTATAAATAAAAAGAAATTAATTGGCCAACTAATATATATTGAAAAAATTAGCCGGGCATGGTGGCGCATGCCTGTAGTCCCAGCTACTCGGGAGGCTGAGGCAACAGGATTGCTTGAACCCAGGAGTTTGAGGTTGCTGTGAGCTAGGCTGATGCCACGGCACTCACTCTAGCCTGGGCAACAAAGTGAGACTCCGTCTCAAAAAAAAAAAAAAATATTCAATGGGAACATCCATGTTATGCAAAAAGCATGTAGTACGAGGACTGACATAGTGTAAATATTTAGTAAGTGGGTGTTATCTATTTATCTATGTATTGATTGATTGATTGATAGACAAGGTCTAGCTCTGTCACCCAGGCTGGAGTACTATAGTGTCATCATAGCTCACTGCAGCCTCAAATTCCTAGACTTAAGCAATCTTCCTGTCTCAGCCTCCCAAGTAGCTGGGACAACTACAGGCACCTGCCACCACACCCAGATAATTTTTTATTTTTTTATTTTTTGTAGAAATGAGGTCTCACTATGTTGCCTAGGCTGATCTCAAACTCCTGGCCTCAAGCGACCCTGCCGCCTCAGCCTCCCAAAGTGCTGAGATTATAGGCATGAGCCACTACGCTCAGTCATAGTGGGTGCTACTTATAACACACACACAGAGACAGACCCAAAGACAGGCTCAGACAGACAGACACAGACAGACATCCAGACAGACAAGAGACAGGCACACAGACAGACATATGTACAGACATATGCATGGACACACACCATACACACACACGGACACACACGCACACACACACAACCAAGAGACACACAGGAATCAGTGCAAATCCATCCCAGCCACAGCCCTGCTTCTTCACACAGCCAACCTCTGCCCCTCCGCACCCCAACACCTCCCCCTCCCCCGCCACCCCCCAAACGCCTACGTTTGGAAAGCTGGGCCCCGGCGAGGCAGTCTGATTGGCTGAGACCCCTTCAGTGGTTTTATTTTTCCGAGTGCGGTTTTGAAGCGACATGGCAAGTAATGAGAGGAAATAATTCTGCTCATTGTTGAACAACCGGCGTACACCGCGGCAATGTGTATAACAGATGTGTGTGCGGGGAGGGGTTTCCATACGTGATTGCGCGCCCCGATCTGTCTCTGAAGATGGGGAATTCAAGTCGGCATGTTGACTTTTTTAGGGGAAGTGAGCGGGAGGAGAGCTTGAACCTGCTCCAGGGGCGTATTGAGTTGGACAGCCCCGAAGCACGTGGTAGCGTTGCCTGCAGCCTGCCTCGTGGGGTGTGTACTGAAGTTTATTCCTCGAATTTATATAATATCACACAGCCGGGTTTTATCTTCCCTTTCCCCCAAAAGCATGTTAAAAAAAAAAAAAAACTTTAGGCAGAGCAAAAGTCACTTCGTGGCATCATCTAGACAAGACTAGGATTCTGGCTACCTTAGGCTCATAAGTGTGACATTACACCTGCCCCTGGCTTCCTATAAAATTCACTTCATGTCTCCTTTTAATGACAAAGATCGCTCTTACTCACTTCTGCCCCTATTGACACGAAAGCACTAAAATAATCCCCCCTTCCTCCAAGTTCTCCCAGCGCACTTGCGTTCTAAGTCGAGGGTGCATTATCTTATCTCTGTCTCACTAAAGAGGCCTCCGCCAGAGGTCAAGGTTGTGCTCTTTCTCCCTTGAGAAGCCAGCAGCTTCCTCTGGTCCAGAGGCATAAGCTGCAACGGAGATCACAACTGGCTGCGGCCCCAGCCCCCAGACTTGTTTTATTTGGCTCACAGAGTGTTGGCGCACGCCATATATTTTTCATAAATGTGATTCATTTGCCAAAATCTAAAAATCAGAAGCTTTCATATAGAAAAAAAAAAAAATTCCAGTTTTCTAGCTTTCCTTGGAAACTTGAAAGTTCTGGCAACAGGAAGCCTACGTTTCTACATCAGATTATTCAGGTCGTGATCAGCTAAAGTCGAGTGATGAGTGGTTCACCCACATTAGAACATAAACTCCCTGAGGTTAAGGATCCTCTTTGCTTTGTTCATGACTCCACTGCCCGACCCATGGTAGCTGCTCAAAATAAGTAATCGTTAAAAGAATCTATCCAAATATCTACTGAGAACATTCTAGAAGAAATACTCTGCTAGGGAGTGAAACACTGAACGGAACGCAGGCACAGCTATCCAGTTGCTCACAAACTGAGGGTGGCGGTTACAGGCAAGGAAAGGGACAACTGCCATGCAGTGTGACAAAAACCCAGATTTGGGAGCAGCTGAGGTGGCCGTCTTGGTGAATCAAGGGAGAACCCTGGAGAAAGTGACATCTCAGCTGAGACCAGAGGGCAAGAGGACAGGATTGGGCACTCAGGGCAGCCAGTGCAGGGATGAGGGCGCGGAGGTGAGAGAAAACTCACTAGGGTGGGATAATCAGAGGTGGACAGCCAACAGGTGCAAGTGTCGGAGAGAAAGTTCACCATCAAACCACAACAGAAAATAAATAGATAGGGCCCAGGTGGATAAAAGTCCAATTGCTATTTGAGATCAACTGCAATAACCACGTGTAGAGAGTCTATCCCAGAACCCCCAGGTACTCTCTTTTAATAAGGACACAGCACCTGGATTAATTGTGCCAGCCACTGTGCTTTGAAGGTGTTTAGTCTTCAACCCTAGGGTGTAGGTACCACTTTTATCTCCAATTCACGGAGGAGAAAACCGAAGGTCTCAGGTGCAAAGCGCTCCCCGCCCAGGATCATAAGGCTTAGCCACACAGATAACTGAGACTTGAACCCAGGACCATGATGGCAATGAAGCCATCTTATAGCTAGAGGGGCAGGTAAACAAAGGAAGAGAGGAGGATGAGGAGGGAGGTGTGTCACATGCGTGTCTTCCTGGCTCCTGAGTGCAAACCCAGGCCTGGGTAATTACAGTGGAATGAAGATGAGGAGGAAGGAACAGTAGGGCTCATTCTCTACCATTTGAATATGGTGGTTGCCATGGAGACCAGTCAAGGTGATGGGACCAGAGATCCAAGTCCCCGTAGGGATTTTCTCCTCTACTCCAGTTGAAGGATCAACTGTTGTAGTTACCGGAGAACCAGATAACATGGTTAGTTGTCCAAGTTAGAGAAGAGACTGTTTCTTAACATCTGCTTCTGAAGCCGGGGGATAAGACAGGGCATATATCCGTGCCCTTTAATGATGATTTTTTATTATCTTTGATTTTTTTAAAACTATGCTTGTCAAAAACTCAAACAAGGGATACAAAATGGAGATGCACTAAAAGGAAAAAAAAATCTCTCTCCTTATTGGAGTCCGATAATTGACACTTTCTAAAAAGACACATAAGAAATGGAAAGCCTTGGTTGGCCTTGGAGAGAACTGGGTGGCTAGGGACAGGAGACAGGGGTGGGAGTGGGAGGGGAGGCTTCCCTGCGCATTCTTTTGTGCTTTTGGATTTGTTTTTTTTTTTAATTTAAAAAATATAAACTTGAAATTAAAATAAATATAAATCTAATTTTTAAACCTTAAAAAATATATGAAATATAACCAACGTTTAAGCGCTGTGACCATGTTCCTTACACACCTTTTTCTCTTTGCATATAGAAACATGCATGCGGGATGGACACAATTGTTAAATAAAGGTGAAATCATTGGAGGGATTTGTACAGGTCTGTTGCATTCTTTTTATAGGCATCATGGACTTCTGTTAGAGCAGGAGCGAGTCAATCTGTCAACAGACAAGTAAGCTCCCACCGTTCTTTAAAAAAGAGGATTTGACGTTTTGCTGTTCCAGTTTCACATGTTCACCCCGGTCATCTCGGTCTGAAACGGAGCAAGGCAGCTCCCTGGTAACTTCCGCAAGAGGTCAACTTAGAGCTGGAGCAATTTAACAACTGAGTCAGGCAGGCCCTCTCGTCTAGTGGACAGAAACAAGAGCTCTTGAGCCCATACCCTCAAATCTGGGCTCTGCCTTTTACCATCTTCGGTCCTTGGGGTAAACCTCAATGTCCTCATCTCTTACAAGGGCAACCCACTGTCTACTCCATAGAGTATCTTTTGAGAAATAAATGAAAAAAATCCATATATAGCACACAGTCTGCAGCCTGGCATAGAATACATAGGCATCCAGAAAATGACCGATATTAGTATCATTATCATAGTCATCTTATTACTTCCTCTAGGGTGACTATTAGCTAAGCACCCCCCTTCTCCATCCACTCACTCCACACATACTAATGGAGCGCCTAGTGTGTGCCCAGCTATAGTCCACTGCGGACAAAGAGGAAAGCTCACATCAAAGGGAGAACTTTCACCAGCTTTGGCACTAGAGCCCAGGATTTCACTGTACACTTCTGATCTGAGGTTGGTCTAAACCAGCCTTTCTAAAAAGAAAAAGGGTCTGGCTGGGAAGAACTTAGAGTTCAAAGTCACTGATATGGCTGCAGAGTGTTTGGACATGGCATTTGTTTCAGGGTTCTGGGAAATGTGCCCCAAAGGAGATGATTTGAGAGCAAATTTAAGGGAAGTCCAGGAAGGACTTCCAGAAAACATTTTGTCCATGCACACTTCTAAACCATAGAAAAACCAGCATGGGTTCAGGCTTAAGTTAAATCATCATCATCATAGTAGTAGTCATGATAATGATATTAGCTACTATTTAGTAAGGGTTTGCTATGTGCCAGGCTCTGTCCAAGAGATATGACGTGTTAAGATCTACAGTGTGGACCAGGTGCAGTGCCTCATGCCTGTAATCCCAGCACTTTGGGAGGTTGAGGCAGGACAATCACTTAAAACCAGGCCTTTGAGACCAGCCTGGGCAACATAGAGAGATCCCATCTCTAAAAAAAAATGAAAATAAAAATTAAAAAATTAAAATTAAATTAAAAAGCTCTACAGTGTGGTGTACAGATGAGCCATCTACGGCTCAGACAGGTTAAGGGACTTGCCCAAAGGCACACAGCTGGTAAACACCAAGCCAGGGTTCTGGCTCTAAAGCTCATGTACTGGAACTCTCTGCCACCCACAAGTCAAAGAGAAAAGACTCTTTGACCTTTGGGAGGAGGGACTTCTCTAAGGGACAGAGAAGCCTGTGGCTCTCTTCTCTGTACTCTTACAAAGACCACCACAAAGTACAGTTGCAGAGACAGTAGGAAACCAGAAAGCCAACGGAGAAAGCCCAGTGGTCAGCTCCCCTCTGGGCGTGCTCTGGGGCTGGGCACGCAGGCTGGGGCAGAGGGGCACAGAGACCTGAATCATTTAGCACATGGCCGTGGAGGACAATGGATGACATTGTAGGCTAACTCAGCTGAACATGAGAACCCTGGGGACCTGGCCACATCTCTCTAATCGGATCCGAAAGCCGCATTCCTTCAGTTCCCCCCAGGTTGCAGTGAATTCCTCCAGCTTATTAAGCAGGTAAGACCCGTCTTTTTGATATAAAAACAATAGTCTGTGTGCTGGGCTGGGCTGAGACCTAACAGAAAATAAAAATTCAGCAGCACAAAGCCTATCACCTCAAACACACATCTGGAAAGCATTTTCTATTGATATAAAAATGGATGTGTGTATAATACATATGTGTATTTATGAATCTGGTGTATTAATCACAAAGGCCACAGTGAAAAAGGACCATTCTTACCCCCAAAGCCAGCCCCCATGATGAGCTTTTGGATGACTTTGTGGTT
Source organism: Microcebus murinus (assembly GCF_040939455.1). Taxonomy (NCBI): domain Eukaryota; kingdom Metazoa; phylum Chordata; class Mammalia; order Primates; family Cheirogaleidae; genus Microcebus; species Microcebus murinus. The sequence continues at coordinate 10,158,000 of NC_134125.1, read as the reverse complement.
GATTTACTTCATTCGAGGCCAAAAGCTGGGTGAGGGATATTCATATACACACCCTCTTCTTCACCGATCTTGGTTTCCAAAACCCCAGCCAGGCCAAATTCTGTCTAGTTTTCTCTGGTGTCATGGAACAGATACATCTGAAAATAGAACATTCTGGTGAGGTCTGCTGATTCCGGCCCCTTCTAAAGCTCTGACTTGACTAAAAGCCAGGTTTCTTGGAAAACTGCATTTTTAAAAGAGCTGGTTGGCTTGCAAGGCTTCTTGAGGACAGGAATTGGCATGAGGAGAGAGTGGCAGGAGAAAAGGGGTTGGGCTCTGAAGTTGCAAGTAAAACAAAATCATTGCAAGTCTTGTACAGGCCCGGCTGGCCTAGGATCAAGGGTGATGGTCATTAACTCATCTTTGCAGCATCTGGTATCCCAGCCCAGGACCCTAGATAAATAATATTATGTTCCATTTTTTAAACAGCCGGAGGATCATGTGAAAAATAATGAGATGTGTCCTCCAGACTTGCTTTATGCATTGAAATTCAGTGGAGTTACTCAGAATCTGCAATTCTCCAGTAAGTAGTAGGCTCTGGAGTCAGAAGCAAGAGGGTTCATATTTCAACTGTGGGGATGCCTGATATTTACTTTGGGTGGGTTGTAGGGAGAAGCAGGTACAGACCTTAAAGGGATAGGCAGTCATTCTTCAGAGTGATAAAACCCATGTACACTGAGATATGATCTACCATGCATGTTAAGATATTATGAACAAAGCAAACTCGGAATTGCAAAAACACAGTTGTGAATTTTTTTAACCAATGAGAAGCTCACTCAGATCTAGGCTTTTTAGTAATTAAAAATTTTAAAGAGAAGCTCATTGCTTTTTATGTGAGCAACTTTATTTGGTGTGTTCTAAGGCGAAGAACAACAAGGAGCTATTTACCTAAGGAGGGTTGGTTATGATATCAGTCAGGATAGGCCATGTTCTGCTGCTATAATGATCTCAAAATAACTGTGGGTTAAATCAACAAAGGTTTATTTCTTGCTTTCCCTGCATTTTCTTTTTTTTTTTTTTTTTTTTTTTGAGACAGAGTCTCACTTTGTTGCCCAGGCTAGAGTGAGTGCCGTGGCGTCAGCCTAGCTCACAGCAACCTCAAACTCCTGGGCTCAAGCGATCCTTCTGCCTCAGCCTCCCGAGTAGCTGGGACTACAGGCATGCACCACCACGCCCGGCTAATTTTTTTCTATATATATTAGTTGGCCAATTAATTTGTTTCTATTTATAGTAGAGACGGGGTCTCGCTCTTGCTCAGGTTGGTTTCGAACTCCTGAACTCAAAGGATCCGCCCGCTTCGGCCTCCCAGAGAGCTAGGATTACAGGCGTGAGCCACCGCGCCCGGCCTTCCCTGCATTTTCTTTTGGAATCAGGTGGGAACTCTGCTTGGCGTTGTCTACATTCAGGGGTCCAGGCTGTGACGGGGTAGGAAGTCACTGTTGGAAACATTGCATGTAGCTATAGCAAACGAAAACCAAGAGTCACCCTGCATACCAGCTCTTAAGGCTTCCATCCCAAAATGACACACATCATAGCCACTCGCCTTTCAATAGCCAGTACAAGTCACATGGTCACTATCAGGAACTGGGAATGCAGTCCCACCATGGGCCTAGGAGGAGGAAGAATGAGAAATATTTGGTGAGCAACACTAATTTTTAAAAACTTTAAAGAAAAACACAGTGATTTTCCAAGAAGATGAGTGGGCAAAATCATAAGAATAGGACATACAACAAACATGAAAAAAAATGCTTAGCATTGCTAATCATCAGGGAAATGCAAATTAAACCCATAATGAGATATCATCGTACTCCAATTAGAATGGCTGTTATTAAAAAGTCATAAAACAATAGATGTTGGCTTAGATATGGATGTGGTAAAAGGGAACGCTTCTACACTGTTGGTGGGAATATAAATTAGTAGAACCTGTATGGAGGTCACTATGAACATTTTTCAAAGAACTAAAAGTAGATCTACCATTCAATCCAGGAATCCCACTACTGGGGATCTACCCAGAGGAAAAGAAGTCATTATATCAAAAAGATACCTGCACTCGTGTGTTTATTACAGCATAATTCACAGTCACAAAGATAATCAACCTAAGTGCCCATCAACCGATGAGTAGATAAAGAAAATGTAGTATACATACATATATATATATATATATATATATATATATATATATATATATACACACACATACATGCATACATACACTGGGGAGTACTACTCAGCAATAAGAACGAATGAAATAATGTCTTTTGTAGCAACTTGGATGAGTGTTTTTATTGTTATTATTTATTTAATAGAAGGGACAACCAAGAGCCACCTTGATACGTGGCAAGTTGGTGGCAGAACCTAAAACTCAAGTCTCCTGACTTCCAGCCCAAAGCACATAGAGAAATATTGCCATGGAGATAATAGCTGTTCAAATGTTAATTCTCTAGAGCACCTGCCAATATTATTGATATAAAATAGTTAACCCTTTGATGACCTTCTTCTCAGTGAGTAGAACGTTGACAGAATGGAAAACCAGATAGGTAAGTTTTGCTGGAGAAGAGACAAAGGAAAAGTCTGGAACACAGCAGTTGTGAACGGACCCTGATTGGCCAGGGGTAGCAAAAGCCACTCCTTCAACTATTTCCTATTTTGTCACAACTTGCATGGAGAAAGAGCTCATTTACTTTGTAAAGTTTATACTTAAGCCTCGACTTAGGCCTGAAACACTAGAAGAAAGATGTATCCGCTTGGTTTCCCATTTCTTTGCAGACTCCTGAGTGCCCGGCTCCCAAAGTCCTCCGAAAAAATGGGAGAAAGTCACACTCCAACACTATCTATACGATTTCCCACCTGACTCCCTTCCTCTGCCCACCAACAGGGAACTAGGAGGCCTCCCAGCCAGAAACTCGGCGAGTGCCAATGCAATTCTGGCACCACTCACAGCTCTCTCTGCAGTCCTGGGAAAATGACGGAATTCCTCCGCACACTCATTTCCCTACTGCCAGAACACAGACAATAAACTCCACTTCTCAGGGAGCCAGGGGAATTAATTATTTGAGCATTCATTAAGTGCTTTGAAGATGAATGTGTGAAGTGTTCACTTTTTCCCTTCCTTGCCCAAAGGTTTTCCTAAGCAGGACAAGAAGTCAGTAAGAGCCAAGTCCACAGCTCACATGGAAAGTTCAGGACATTTCCCAAGGCCACAAGTAGCATATTAACTCTTTCTTGAGTTTCAGCCTGTGCAGCACTAAGAATAAACTGCATTTGCAGAAACTCTCACAGAAAGGTCTTGGCTGAGTTCTCCTCCAATAACAGGCTGGAAACGTTCACAGAGCTGCTTGCACATCTTCATTCACGTATTGGACGAATATTTATCAAACACCTCTATGTGCTGGGGATTCTTTGGGGTGCTGGGAATACAGCAGTCAACAAAACAGCAAAAATTGCTTCATTCTAGAATGAATATTGCACTAGGAGGTTGGGACGGGGGCGCACGATGAACAAGAGCAACGAGCCTTATACACACACACACACACACACACACACAGTATGTGAGATGGTGGAAAGGGCTAAAAGGAAAATAAATCAGGGAAGGTAGATTTATAAAGCAAGAGTGGTGGGGAGGAGTTGCTATTTGATGGAGGATGGACAGGTAATGACACTTAAGTAAAAACTGGGAGGGAGGGAGGGAGGGAGGGAGGGGGGGAAGGAGGGGGGGAGGGAGGGGGGGAGGGAGGGGGGAGGGAGGGAGGGAGGGGGGGAAGGAGGGGGGAGGGAAAGAGCCATGAAGATATAAAAGGGAAGAGTGTTCCAGGGAGAGGGAACTCCATGCATAAAGGTACTGGGGCTGGAGAACAGCATGGAGGTCAGTTTGGCTGGAGTGGAGGAAATTAGAAGAGTGAGGGGAGATGGTAATAGTGGGGGAGGGCGGTGCATAAGTTATGGAAAGCCTTGTAGGTCATTAAAATTTTGGCTTTTATCTGAGTACAATATAAGCCCACTAAGGTAAATAGATATCTGGGTGGATGGTGGCTGAATGATGGATGTTTGGATGGATGGATGAATGGATGGATGCTTAGATGAATAGATGGGTGGATGGATGGATGTTTGGATGACTGCATGGATGGATGGATGGATGGATGGATGGATGTTTAGATGGATGGATGGGTGGACAGATGGACAGGTGGATAGATGAATAAATGGATGGATGTTTGAATGGATGCATGCATGCATGGGTCAGAGCAGTCAAGATTTTTGGTTGCAACCAACTGACCCTAATTGAGGCAGAAAATAAATATTCAGATACTGTGCAGCTCATAGAATCTACAAGAAAGATTTGCCTCCACTGACATTGCTGTGCTGGGTGTCTTCCACTTGGCTCTCCACATCCACCCTCCACCCTCCCCATTCTGTTCTGTGCCCAGGAGGCTGACCTGCACGGCCTAACTCAATGTTTTCTCTTGCTCTGGCAGGAGATCAGAGAGAGGGAGGAGTGTGTGTTGACAAGGCATTCATGCCCCCAGGGTCCTCCCTGCCAGGTCACCACAGGTTGACAGTGTCTCTACCAAAGGCCACCGTTGGTCAGGAGACCTCTTCACTCACTGCCTTCAGAGTCTAAAAACTTCTCCCTCCTCTCACCCCTTCGAACCCAGGGGTGGTAATATTTCTGGTTTCAGGGCACCGTGCCACTCCTCCTCCTAAACACAGTCCACATTGTTGTTAATAGTCTCTTTGTGAAACTCCTCAAATCCCCAGATTTGAATACAGCCTTTGTTTCTCACTATTTCCTGATCTGTTGATTTATTCACTTTTGCATGTGCCTAGTGCCTAGCCCGGTGCCAGTTATGTTCGTGGAGTGGACAGGTGAATGATGGATGAATGGGTGTGTGGATAGATAGATGAGTGTTTGGATGGACAGATGTTTTTGATGGATGGGGGGATGGGTGGGTGGATTTGAAAGGGTAGTTCAGATTCTTGGTTGCAACCAACTAACTCAAACTGAGACAGAAAATAAATGTTTAGAACACTGGGTAGTTCATAGAATTTTCAAGAAGGATAGTGGGCAAGAAACAAGTGTGGCTGGAACAGCAAGCAATGTGTCAACACAGCAATAGCCAACTTAGGGTACATCAGGTCTCACCATCACCCATGCTGCCCTTAACTCTGGAATAAATGCTAAGTGCTATCAATGTCACTCTAATGTTGTCATTTCTGTCCTGGGCAGGAATATCTAATCGGCACAGCAGTAATCACGTGACACACCCTAGCTTCTAAGGAATGGGAAGAGAAAACATGCCTCGCCCCTTAGAATCTTGGCACATGTAGAGATTGGGGACTTCCTCTCCCCTATTTTGGAATGTCCCTCAAATAAGAAATATTTCTAAATGTTAAATAGCAAAAACAAAACAAAAAACCAAATATACACCATAGTGAAGAAATAACTCATCCAGCATGTAGCCCACTGAAAACATGGTTAATAAGTGGTTTTGTGAGCACATAGCTTTGCAAAGGAGAAACAGAATGGTAAGGCTGGTCTCTTCCCCCAGCAAGCTTTCTTACTGGTATATGAGGAGGAGCAAAGACACAAGAAATGGGCATTCAAAATTTAAATATTCCTCGTAACTCAGAGTTTACAAAAATGGTCACCCATGAAACTAGTGCTTTGATACTCTGCAAGATGGGAAAACTGTTCCATGATCCATATTTCATTTGCAATTCCCCTCCTCCCCGCTTATAGATTTGTATTTAAAATTAGCATATTAAAGGCTCTGAAAAGTCTGCAGGCAAAAAAAAAACCAGTTGGGTTTTCTCTAATTCCAGACTTATCCACCATGGAATCGTTTTTCATATAACAGCCCCCAGCCTTGGTGGTTTGCAAAAGGGAAGCAGTTATCAGATGTCGGGAGAATATGGGAATCATAGGAATGGGGTGGGGCCCTTTTGAAGGAAACTTCATATTGGAACATGATCTCTCACTGTCATGGGGAGATAGAGGGAGGCAGAACCATTTCCTGGGAAGATCTAGGTTGATAAGGAGACTCATATTTGAGATGCAAAGAGAGACCCGAAGAGATGCTGGAAAGAGGATATTTGTGGTAACGCTCACATTCCTCCTTGGCCCTGAGCATTCGCTCAGATTGGTGGTGGTTCTTGGGGCAAGACTGAAACTCCCCAAGACCAGTCCCATTCTCTGTGGAAAATGCAGGCGGCAGACACCACCAAAGGGGAGTTCAGTGCAACTGCTCATGGAATCTCAGCTTGTTTAAAGGGAAAGAAGATTCGAGGCCAATTCAGAACATCTCAACACCAGCGTCCTCTTGAATTTTAGAGCTCTGTTATCGGCGAGTTCTGTCTGTCCTACCGTTGGAAAAACTGTGGCTTAAACAAAATTAAATGCAGGCAGAGGGAAATGATAAATGTTTGAGATGATGGTTACGCTAATTATCCTAATCTGATCCCTATACATTATATGTACCCCATGAATATGTACAATGATTATTTGCCAATTAAAAAATTAAACACAGGTTCTTGACTACAGGACTTCTCAGGGCCTTTAAATACACAAATGATCTTTGTCAGTCTTCAGTGGGGGAATAGAAGATGTATCATTTCCTCAATATATTCTACCAACAACCCTCCTCCCCTTTTAAATGGGGTATCTAGCAGAATAATTATTCCACAGAAGATACTTTAGAAGACTAATGATAACTCAATGTCCTCATTTTACAGATGAAGAAATGGAGACCCGGAGAGGGAACATGAACCTGTCCAAGTTCACACGTGAAGCACAGACAAGGATAGAACTCAGGAATCCCAGCTTCTTCCACCATGCTGCGTGGTAAGGAGGTCATTGGTAGACAGCTTTGGAGCTCAGCTCCAAGAAAGGCAAAGGAAAGATGATATCTTTCATTTTTTATTAGGTACTTATAGATTAAGTACCTGAAAAGTGCACAAAAAAAATACATTTTTTGAAAGACAATTGAACTTGGAAAATTTGCAAGTCCTTGTTTAAAATCCAATATAGCAAGAAAAGGAGAAATGATTGTGAGTGTGTGGCTACTGAGAATGGACAGTGTGGGTCTCCGCTTGGATGGGATGGTCCAAGTTTCATGAAGGTTGGAGGCAACCAGTTAGGCTTTGTTATCCTCTGCCCCCCAACCCCATTCCCGACGTCACTGCCTTTTGCTGGCAGTCTCAGCATCTCTCCCCTGTGCTATTGGCACAAGCATCAACGTCATCTGGAATCTGACTGTGTCATTCCACGCGACCTCCAGAGCAAAGTCTAAGTTCCTTACTGAAGAATATGGACCTAACAGATTTCAAGCGAAATCTCCTATTATATGACCCCTCCTGTCCAACACTGGGACCTTCTCGCCATCTCCTAAACTCCATCAACTCTCAGTTCTCCCTTTGTGCTTTGGGATATGCTTCATGCCGTATTCAGAATGCACACTCCTATCTTCACTTGCAGAGCTCCTCACCCTTCGATGCCCATCTTATACGCTTTTACCTCCTTAAGCTTCCCCATTGTCAACGGGTTGGCCTAGAGCAGAGTAAAGATTGCATTTATTCATTCATGAATCCAGGGACTCTTTTTTTTTTTTGAGACAGAGTCTCACTTTGTTGCTCAAGCTAGAGTGAGTGCCGTGGTGTCAGCCTAGCTCACAGCAACCTCAAACTCCTGGGCTCAGGCAATCCTGCTGCCTCAGCCTCCCAAGTAGCTGGGACTACAGGCATGCGCCACCATGCTCAGCTAATTTTGTGTATATATATTTTTAGTTGGTCAATTCATTTCTTTCTATTTTTAGTAGAGACGGGGTCTTGCTCTTGCTCAGGCTGGTTTCGAACTCCTGACCTTGAGCGATCCATCCTCCTCGGAATCCCAGAGTGCTAGGATTATAGGCGTAAACCACTGTGCCCCACCCCAAGGACTTTAAATACTAGCTGTGGCTGGGTGTGGTGGCTCACACCTGTAATCCCAGAACTTTGGGGAGGCCAAGGCAGGAGTATCACTTGAGCCCAGGAGTTCAAGACCAGCTTGGGCAACATGGCAAGACCTCATCTCTACAAAAGACAAAATATTAGCTGGGTGTGAATGCCATAGTCCCAGCTACCCGTGAGGCTGAAGCAGGAGGATCGCATGAGCCCAGGAGTTCTAGGCTGCAGTGAGCTATGATCGTGCCTCTGCACTCCAGCCTTGGCAACAGAGCAAGACCCTGTCTCAGTAAATAAATAAATAAACACCTGCTGTGTCCTGGTCACTGGCCCAGGTCCTAGAGATATAGAAGTGAACAGAAGAAACAAGGTCCCTGATCAAATATAATTTAAAATTTACTGGAAGGAAGAAGACCACTCAAGGTGTAAGCAATTAAATAAGCTATTTCAATGTCAAAAAAGAATACATCTCAGTGGGCATGCTGCATGCACAAAAGCACAATCCAGCTGCCTAAATACACCCCTTCTCACCCTCTCAGGAGGGCACCTACGGGACAGAGTAGCCGGCTGGGCATCAGAAGCCGATTTGGGGGCTACACTCTGGGTTTGGCTTGTGGCAGAGCCTGGGGGAAGTCGCTTAGCTCCTTTGGTGCCACAGTTCCTCCCCTAGGGCAGAAAATATCAAGGTTAATAATGGGGCCAATAAAGCTCAGGCTGGGGTGGAGCAGGGCCCAGAGATCATGATTATTAAGCCCTGCCTGATGCCGGGATGAAAAGTCGTCTATAAAAGGAGTAGCGCTGCTAGGGCGTAGGTGGGGCAGGTCCCAGCTTTAGCCAGTGGCTGGAGAGGGCCTGGGGGTCCCTCTACATGAAAGCGCCGCTGCCCAGGCAAGCTGTGATCAATCGGAGCTGTCATTAGCCCTCCCATTAGCAGGTTGCTGGGCCTTCCCCAGGAGGACAACTTGTAAAAACACCCTCTGCTGCACCCTGAAGACAGTCTCATGGTCCTAACCTCAAATGCCCTCAGCCCCTGTCCACCATGCAGATCCCTGTACGCTAGCAGGTGCCGGGCATCTCCTATGTTCCAAGCAGGTCCCACAAATGGTACCCAATCTACTGTTGTAGCAATGGCCTTGAGGATTCAATGCTATTGTCCCATTTTACAGGTCAAGAAACTGAGGTCCAAAATGATGAGCTGATGACTGGAGTGTGGCAGAGCCAGAATTCAATCCCAGACCTTCTGACATCAAGTCCAGAGCTCCTTCCACCGTGCTCCACACATTCCAGACCTTTCCTCACACACCGTTTCCTGACCAGCAAAGATTCTAGGGCAGCGGCTGAGATATAGGAAAACCACCACTCCGGAATTTTGATCTTGTATATCCCTTCCTTTCCCTCTGCGCTTGCTCACTCTCTCTCTCTCAATCTCTCTCTCTCTGTCTCTTAGATTCATCTTCATTGCTCCAAAGACCTCCCAGATTCTATCAGCTATAGAACATTGAGAATCGAAGGACAGCATTTTTTTTTTTTTTTTTTTTTTTTTTTTTTTTTTTTGAGACAGAGTCTCACTTTGTTGCCCAGGCTAGAGTGAGTGCCGTGGCGTCAGCCTGGCTCACAGCAACCTCAATCTCCGGGGCTCAGCGATCCTACTGCCTCAGCCTCCCGAGTAGCTGGGACTACAGGCATGCGCCACCATGCCCGGCTAATTTTTTATATATATATTTTTAGTTGGTCAATTAATTTATTTCTATTTTTGGTAGAGACGGGGTCTCGCTCAGGCTGGTTTCGAACTCCTGACCTTGAGCAATCCGCCCGCCTCGGCCTCCCAAAGTGCTAGGATTACAGGTAAGGACAGCATTTTTGAGGGCTGAAAAGAAGGTAAGTCTTTGTAGAGACTCAAGAAATTTTGGACATTTTTTTCCAGCTGTCTTTGTCTTCCACTACGAACTTATCCATCCCTTATCCCAAGGCTTCCAAGACTGTTAGGAGCTTTCTGTGATAAGAGTCATGCTACTTGGGAATTTTTTGTAAAACCTCCCAGATCTTGAGAACCCTGCCTCAGTTTTCCCATCTGTAAAATGGGAACAACTAACTTCCTTAAGGTTAAAAACATGAGAAAATACTTCTTTCTCTTTTTCTTTTAATTTCTCTTTTTTTAAAAATTACATCAAGCTAAAGGTATTTAGTCGGGGCTTTAGTGATTCATTCATTCATTCATGCATTCAATATTTACTGAGCAACTACAATATCCCCAGTGCTACTTTAGGGCCTGGAGATAAAATGAAGAGTGAAACATATATGTGAATTTGTATGCAAAGACTCCCTAGCATCCTTCCAATTCTCTAAGAACTCAGAAAATCAAAGTTAAAAAGCCACAGGGCTATGATACTCAAGGTGAAAAAAATACTTCTATATCTGGAGGTATGTTTTAAGAGTAGCATTTTTTACTTGGATTTAATCCAGCTAAGTTCTTGTGTTCCCATCTACTCACCAGTGTGTTTAGACATGGCCCATAAATTCCTTCTGGCCCACAGGCATTATTGGTCACTGGGCCAACCTCCTCCTGCCTCAATTTCTCCATCTATAAAAAGGGCTTAATGACAATCCCCTAAGGGTAACGTCAGATTAATGAGTTGAAGAGACCAGTGTGCTTTGAGCTCCCTGCAAAAGGCTGGGACCAGGAGCTGCAGAGGCTGAGATGTGGCCACTGCCTTCAAGAATGTGGGTTTCTCTCCTGCTCAAAGGGGCCCAAGAATCATCAAAGGACAGTCCAGCCCCCTGGGGTGAAGGCTGAATAGGCATTGGAAAGGGGCAAGGTCCCAGAGTTATGGACCGAAAGGGGAGAAGGGGTGATGCACATGTGTTTACCTCCGGGTCACTGGTTTCAATGCAGCCTGGCAGATCTCAACCGAAAGTTACTGCCATCTGCTCCGTGACCTCAATCCATTTGTTACCATGCACATTGCAACTGGCAGCCCCAGCGGACAGGCTGGCACCAACTGAGACTAAAAATGGGTCACTCCCAAGAGCCCCCAGGCCTGGCCCGGGCCCTGGAGTAAGGGTAGTGGATAAGCAGGGAGGAACCTGGAAACTCCATCCAAAATAAGAGCTGTAAGAGGAACATGAAGTTAGGTCTCATCACCTGGGAACTTTCCAGACACTCCACCATTTCTCAGCTGGGACCCCAGCAAGCCATGCCGTGCACAGCCTATGTAACACCCCCTTTCACAAGAACTGGATGGCGGATACACCAGAACAGAGCATCACGGGGCGTATGGTCAATTTCACATGATATTTACAGCTGTTTGTAAGAACCTACGGGGTGCCGAGCGAGGAGGTAAGCTCATTACCCGAGTGACTTCATGCAGTCGTCAGCCCAAACCCGGGAGGTAGGTCGTACTCTTACCTTCAACTTACAGGTGAGGAAGCTGCTCGAGGTCACACAGCACCAGGTGGTGGGACAGGATTTAAACCCAAGACAATGAGGAGTCACTGATTGTTTAATGGGTATAGCGTTTCAGTTTGGGTTGATAAAAAAAAAAAAAAAATTCTAGAGCCGGAAGGTGGTGATGTTTGCACGACGTGCATCTATTTAAGGCCTCTGAGCTGCGCACTTAACAATGGTTAAAATGAACCTAAAACTGCTCTTAAAAAATGAAGTCGAATAAATTTGTAAATGGCTAAAATGGCAAATTTTGGCATGTATATTTTACCACAATATAATTAATCATGATATCATTCTCAAGGGAAAAATAAAGTGTACATTGCCTTGGGGTCCAGTGAATCCACTTTTAGGTTTGGAGCCAGACATGGGGGCTCACTTGAGGCATTATTTGTGATAATGAACTATTGGAAACAGCACACGTGGCCACGCATAAGGAAATAGCTGGTAGGTAGGGTGTATTCTATTCATTCAGTGGAATGCTATACAGCAGGGAAAACACAACGGCTCTATATTACTAATGTGGAAATAATCTTTTAGGATTATTGTTAATGAAAAAAAGAAAAATTGGTTGTAGACATCTACATACGGTATGAATTAATGTATGTAGAAATACTATACTAACACACACACACACCAAAAATTACCATTTATTTTCCATGTGTGTGTGTGGTCAGTTCTGCTACAATGCTTGCTATGAAAACATAAACGCGGCCGGGCGCGGTGGCTCACGCCTGTAATCCTAGCTCTCTGGGAGGCTGAGGCGGGTGGATCGTTTGAGTTCAGGAGTTCGAAACCAACCTGAGCAAGAGTGAGACCCCGTCTCTACTATAAATAGAAAGAAATTCATTGGCCAACTAATATATATAGAAAAACTTAGCCGGGCATGGTGGCGCATGCCTGTAGTCCCAGCTACTCAGGAGGCTGAGGCAGGAGGATCGCTTGAGCCCAGGAGTTTGAGGTTGCTGTGAGCAAGGCTGACGCCACGGCACTCACTCTAGCCTGGGCAACAAAGCGAGTCTCTGTCTCAAAAAAAAAAAAAAAAAAAAAAAAAAACATAAACGCGTTTCGGTGTGATTGATATATCAGGGAACAATTTGAGCACAAGCAAATTCTGTGTTTGCTCCTACATGATTTTATTCATGAGAAGTGCCTGGTGACTACAGAAAACAGCACCCAGCTGAACTGAGCCACGTAGGAATACACACAACAGACACACCACACACATCTACCCGCTGCCTCAGTTTGTTGTGTGCTCCATGCACCACACCCATCCCCCCCTGCTGTTGCAACTTTAAGATTTCAGACAACCTCCCTCCACCGTTTCCCAAGAATTCACAAACTGAACCCCAGAAGATGCCCACTTCCACAAGCAAACTTCAGGACTTTTCCAAAGCCAAGTGTCCTATTTATTGTATCATTTATGTATTTCTTAATCATTTAACATTTGTAAAATTGTGCTATCATTTTTTTTTTTTTGAGACAGAGTCTCACTTTGTTGCCCAGGCTAGAGTGAGTGCCATGGTGTCAGCCCAGCTCACAGCAACCTCAAACTCCTGGGCTTAAGCAATCCTCCTGCCTCAGCCTCCCAAGTAGCTGGGACTACAGGCATACGCCACCATGCCCGGCTAATTTTATATATATATATTAGTTGGCAATGAATTTCTTTCTATTTATAGTAGAGACGGGGTCTCGCTCTTGCTCAGGTTGGTTTCGAACTCCTGACCTCGAGCAATCCGCCCGCCTCGGCCTCCCAGAGTGCTAGGATTACAGGTGTGAGCCACTGCGCCTGCCCTGTGCTATCATTTTTATTAGGTTCCTATTTTTTTTTTTTTTTTGAGACAGGGACTTGCTCCATCACCCAAGTTAGCTACCAATATGGTAGCTACAGTAGTCAGATTCATAGGGACAGAGGGTGGAACGGTGGTGACCCGGGTTGGAGGGAGTTAGTGTTGCATGGGGACAGAGTTTCAGTTTTGAAAGATAGAAAAGTTCCAGAGCTCTATTGCACAGCAATGCGAATGCACTTAACGCTGTTGATCCGCACCTATAAAAATGGTAACAAGCGTAAATTTTATGTTTTGTGTTTTTCGCCACAATGTCTTTGAAAAGTAAGGAGGATCCAGAGTAACAAACCAACATGCCCGTGAAACGCTGCAGTCACGAAGCAACATAACGCACAGGCCACGCGGAAAGAAACGGCTTGGTCCATTCCGCGAAGCTTCTAGAACAACGCTGGCCGGTGCAGCGGAACCGGCTGGTTGACGCTGGTTAGTGGCCTGCCGGCTGGGGTGGCTGATGGATCGGCCAGGCTCAGTGCCCCACCCACGGGCCTAGCAGGAGACCGGCGTCAGGAGGGTGCCATAAATAACACGTTAACGACATGACTGCTCTCGGGGCCAGGAACTCGGCCTGCGCCACGTCGTGGCTCTGCCCCTCCTAACTCGCTGTGAAACTGGATCTCCTCTGTCCTCCACCAAGAAGGTGCCCAGAAAATCGGTGGGAGAGGCACCGGGCCGAGGGGCTGCGGGCCAGCCAGGGCCTCCAGCCGCTGCCCTGACGCCCCCTGCACACGCCCCTGTGGCCCTGCCAGCTGCTCCGGAGAGGGGCCTGTGTGCACGCTGCATACTGGGAAGACTAAGACTTTGGCAGGCCTGTGTGGGAAGCTTGCAGAACACCTGCCTGGGGGCTGCGGGGGCTGACCCTGTGCGGGGCCCCTGCTTTCCCAGGGCCCTAAGTGATCCTCAGACGTGCCCTGGGCCCCGGCCACCGCTTTCAGCAGCAATCAGAGTAATGGCCCGCATCTGCTCCTCCACCGATGGGTGGCTGGGTCACGCGGAGGCGGCATGTCCAAGCAGAGGAAGGAAAGGCAGCTCCAGCCAGCTCCGTCCCTGCCACGGTGACAGGGAAGTGCCATCTCGGCTCTCAGAAGCTCCCTTCCCAAGTCCCGGCCCACCTGAAGCTCGCTCACTCGGGCAACCTTCACAGCTCAGCCAGCCTCTCCTGCCCTGGGCCCCCTCTTCCCCGTCTGCCTCCACCCCCAGGGAGATGGAAGCCCCTCCAGCCGCATCCTCCCAGCCCAGACACTTTCTAGCACGGAGCAGGCCGCTCACAGCAAACTGAACAAGGAAGGAAGGAAGACAAGGCTGCTCAGCGTGGAGCTGCTGAGCCGGGAGTGGAAAATCTGAGCCTCTTAAAGCTGAGCAGACCTCACAGAGACCTTGGGGAGTCACTTTCTGCGCTGCTTAACCTTTCTTGAGAATCTGATTTGTAAAATAAAGCTCAGGACCAGCCCGGTGAGGTGGCTCAAACCTGTAATCCTAGCACTCTGGGAGGCCAAGGCAGGAGGATCAGAAGTTCGAGACCAGCCTGAGCAAGAGCAAGACCCCATCTCTACTAAAAATAGAAAAATGATCCAGGCATGGAGGCTCCTGCCCGTAGAGGCTGAAGCAGGGGGATCCCTTGAGCCCAGGAGTTGGAGGTAGCAGTGAGCTATGATGATGCCACTGCACTCTAGCCTGGGTGACAGAGCAAGACTCTGTCTCAAAAAAAAAAAAAAAAAAAAAGGCTCAGGACCATCTTCTTAAATGATGCAAATGCTCCAACACATACACAGAAGTTTCAGAAACTGTCCTTAAAAAATCAAACGTAATGTTATCATGTGATCCAGCAATTCCACTCCTAGGTACATATCTAAGAAAAATGAAAACAGAGGTCCACACGAAAACTTGTGCACAAATGCTCATAGTGGCATCGTGCATAAGAGCCAAAAGGTGGAAAGAGCCCAAATGCCCATCAAAGGAAGAAAGGATAAAGAAAATATGGCATATCCGTAGAATAGAGTATTATTCAGACATAAAGGGAAATAAAGCATCCACATGCTACGATGTGGATAATCTCAGAAAACATTGTGCTGAATGAAGGCCACATATTGTACTATGCTGTTTACATGAAGCACCCCGAATAGGCAAATCCTTAGAGACAGAAACCCGAGCGGTGGTGGCCAGGGTTTTGGGGTTGAGAGGAAATAGGGGGTGACTGCTTAATGGGTCCAGGGTTTCCTTTTGGAGTGATGGAAATGTTTTGGAACTAAATGTTGGTGGTAATCGGATAATACTGCGAGAATGTATCGAATGCCTCCAAATTGTTTGCTTTCGAATGATTGATTTTGTGTTAAGTGAATCTCACTTCAATAAAAGAAAAAAAATGTTTCAGGACTCGAAATCCATCTCTAGTGCCCACTATTCTGGGATCCCCAAAGTAATGTCATTCTCTTGCTTCCTCGTTGGGGGAAATCAAGACCCGGAGAGGAAAGAGAAGGGGCCTCTGCTCTCCTATCCCGGAGCTAGAGGCGGGGTTCTCTGACTCCAAATCCAGTGCTCATTTTGCCTCGCTCCAGGCCTCATCCTGCTCCCAGCCAGCTGCACCCCCACCTAAGTTTTTTCTCTCTGAACCTGTTTCCCCATCCATAAAACCGGAGGCTCGGGCAAAACACGACATCCACCATGTGATTTATGGCGGTATGCGGATGAGCCTTCATTTTTGTTCTCGTAATTATGTTGTTTCACCATGTACTAGGAAAAAAATAACAATTAGCGAATCAAGCCTTTGACACTAGATTCTAAAGCGGGTTTGTATCTAAATATTTTCTTTTTTTAAAAAAAAAATTTTTCATGAATGCTTGTCTTCCTCTAAAAAAAAAAAAAAAAAAGAAAAGCTACAGGGTTTGAATATGTCCGTTTCCTTTATGGGTGAGGGAAACGCATGTGTGCTAGCCTTAAAATAGATGTTGATTTATTTTTTTAAGTGAGTCAGTTTAGAGGAAAATATTTAAGGAGAATAATCCTTACAGGTGGTGCAATCATGGAAAAATACAGCTAAGAAAGGACGTGACTAACTGAAGTTTAGGACTTGCTGGGTGGCAGCTGTGACACTCCAGGAGCCTGTGACAATCTCCGGGCTTCCCCTGCCCCTCGCATGGCTATTTAGGGTTTCGGCCTAAAACACACCCGGCTGGGATTGGCCATGAGACAGGTGGGACCTTGAGAGACCCTCTCCTGGGGGCACATGGGGACCTTTGTCCCCCAACAGCACCACGCTCCACACTACTGCTCATCAGCACCTTTGGGCTCCATCCCATTTGCTCCCTGGCCTGGAGCCCCCTTGTCGCCCAAGATCCCTACACGGTGACATCACCCTCCAAGGCCAAGCCCTCGGCCAGCCCTGCCCTGCTGAGGAGGGGCTTTGAGGGAAGGACTTAGGTGTAGCCTCTCTGGGAGGAAGTGTCTACACTTAAACCGTGTCCAAAAAAAGTCTTTAATTGAAGCCCAGGGGCATACCTCTCTGATGGTGGAATTTGAGGCCGTGCGACAGGTGGCAGGGGGAGACATTTTTGGGCGGCGGGGGACTTGCCAACATCTTCTAAGCACACCCCCAAGGCAGCTGCCGAGTCCCGCATTTGGACAGGCACGCCGTGCTTTTTCTGAGTCAATTCGTTTCGAGGGTGGACAAGTTCAGCCTGGCTGAGCTGGCTGGCGGCTTCCAGCGCCTTTGAACGTTACCTTGCCACACGCTTTCTCTCCCCAAGTTCAACCAAGCTCTTGATGTAGCAGGAAGAACACAGGCTTTGGAGCCAGACAGGACAGAGTTTGAGTTCTGGCTCTCTCGCTTGCCAGCTGTGTGGCCATGGGGTGGTGCCTTCACCTCTCTGGGCCTCAGAATTTTTACCTCCGCCACGGGGTGAATACTTCCAGGCTTGCAGGGTTCTGATTGCAAATGGCCGTAACATACGTCCATGGTACACGGCACAGCATAGGGGCTGGGTAAGGAAGATGTGAATTCTCCTTAAGACACAGCCCATCCAACTATGGCTTGGGCACGAAAGCCAGGCATGGCCCCGACAAAATGTAATCCCTGGTGTACGTGTGTTTGGGGGTGGGGGCTGGAAAAAAATGAATGGATTGGAAAGAGAAGAAGGCATTTCTCCAAATACATGTTTGTACTTTTGGTTATTGAAGGAGGAGATGTTATCACTCCCTCCAAAGGTGACACTTGTCATGCAGGATAGTAGTGCAGTGCCCACGCCACTGCACCCCCTGCCACCCCTGATCACAAACAGGGGCATTTCTTTGTGCCCCCTTTTCAGGCAATCTGTAAAGAGCCCGAGTGAGGAGCGAGTAAAAAAAAAAAAAAAAAAAAAAAAAAAACGAGGACAGCTCTCAAACAAGCTGTCAGATTTAGCCAAGCAACTGGTCTCCCCATCGCTAATTAAGTTAATCCGGGTGGGTTTTTCTTTTCTCTTCTTGCCTGATGGGTTCCTGCAGAATCAGCAGGAACACCGAGGAGAAACGTTCATGGTAACCCGCCAAGCAGTCCTCCCCTTCAGCTGACAGAATGCATTAACGCTGCGGAGGAGGGACACATACCCACACCCCCCCACGCACACACACAACACGGGTCATAAAAACCCTGTTCTGTTTTCGGCTGACCACGAGGCGCATGGGCCAGGGTAAATAGATCTACTTTCTGCGGCTTCAAACCCCCCCCTTCTCCTCTGCCATCTCCACCCTCTTTCCATGTTTGGGGAGTTTTGATCTGTCATAACATTGTGTCTGTTTATCCGAAATATTTCCACTCAAAACGCTTGTTTGTTCAACCAGACTGACATGTTGATACAGCTCCTGACAGCTGAGTGACTCCGATTGAAATAAAATGTAAAGTAAACACATTTGCATACAGTTTATACACAGCCTGGCCAGGAGGAAGCAGAGGAAATAGGGAGATTGAGATCGGAATCTCTTATCTCCCAAAGCTCCCCCCACCCCTGCCGCCCTCCCCACCTTTGGGGAGGGGGGTCCTCCCCTCCCCCCCCCCAGGTCTCTGCTCCTGGAATGCCTTCGGAGTTAAAGGATTGGTCCACCATTGGGGTTTGGGGGAAAAAAACGTTCTTTCTAGTTTCTGCCTGGCTTTCTCCCTTCCTTGATGACTTTGAAGGCCGGGGTCATGTTTCTTAGGAGATCTGAGTGCTTTAGCTCGAGTGAATGCCAACAAATGAGCTGCGTGCGTTGGGGCAGATTCCATCCTTCCTTGAGCCTGTTTCTGTAAAAGGAGGGAGAGGCCCTAAAACTGACCTCTGGGAACTTTTCCAAAGTCGATCTTCCATGGATACACTCTCAGGTGTTCAGGAACTCGACGCTTTGAATGGCTGAGCTGGCCTGTCACACAATGAGACTTCCCCTTTGTCCCTGGGAAATGGAACTTTATCTGATTCCTCACTCCCTTTCCCTGGTTTCATAAAAAAAAAACAAAAATTAAAACAAAAAAAAACATCTCCATATTTTACACCTGAGGCAGACATGACTAATGGAGTGCAGCACTTGTTCTCACACAGCCTCAGAATCCTACTCAGCGCAGCCATGCCACGTGCTAACAAATTGATTAGAGTTGCCTCCCAAGATGCAGCCCATTTCCGAACTCTCGCCCAATCCAGTGGTTCTCAAAGCAGGGTCCCTGGAGCAATAACAGTGATACTCAGGTCCGTGGTAGGACCCAAGATACTGCATTTCTAACAAGCCCCCAAGAGGTCTACACTGCTGGCCCAGGGACCACACTTTGAGTAGCTAAGCTGAAAACCGCCTTTATCCCCCCCCTTCTCCAAGTGCAGCCGACCTCACAGATGCCCATCTGCACGTTCGCTTTTGTTCCTTGCCCTCCATCAGCAAGGCCCCAAACAAACTGAACGACAAACTGAACCTTACTCATCTGCCCACCGCATGGGTACGTTTCAAGACGGGCATCTGTACACCCCATAAAGAAGATGAGTACCAAGGCACGGCATTTGCCTAGAGAAACCCAAACGCTGTGAAAGGGCTGAATGATAAATTCAGGCAAATATGTTTGCATACAGTTGACAGGCCCTTGCCAGTACCCAAACTGCCCTCCAGATGAGCAGGGCCACAGTTAGAACCTGCCTCGGGGGTGGCAGAGCTCAGCAGGAGATTGCGGAGCCTGTTAGAATGATCCCCTGTCCAGCCTCCATGGCCCTGCCCTCATCGGTGGGGCTGGACGGCAGTGAATCATTCTCCCTCTCCTGCCTGTTTCCCCTGGCAGAATGGGCTACAGAGGTCTACAGAGACACCCTGAATGTATTTCATTGTTGAATAAGAGACGCATCAAAGTGGGCTGTGCCTTGTCACGCGCCTGGGGCTTTTCCTATCTGTTCCCTGAACCCAAAATGCCTTCCCCACTCTCCTCTGCTTGGTGAACGCCTATGGCAAAATCACCATCTTCCTCATTGTCACACCTAGTGTGAATTGAGCCCCTAAAATTTGCAACACACTCGGCTAACAATGTCACCCAAATTAGGCAGCGACATGTCACCAGGTCCTATTGCTAACCCTCTGTAACAGATCAAGAAGCAGAGACTTGGGGAGGGAAGGTGGCTCACCCAAGGCCACGCCATTTGCAAGTGGCAGAGCTGAGATGTGAACCCAGGTCAGGTGGACTGAAGAGCCAGTGCTTTTATTATAGCCCTTGAAGACTCAAGTGCAAGCACTCTCTCCTCTAGGAGGTCTTCCACTCACCCGCTCCCAAATACATGGGCCCTCCTGTGTGTTCCCAGGGCACGCTCCATGTCACCTCTATTGCAGCACCGCCTTGCTTTGCACCCCAGGGCCTTTGCACGTCCTGTTTCTTCCGCCTGAAATGCTCTTCCCTGCAAGTCTCAGGTCTTCACCTCATGCAGGTCTGTATTCATTTCTTATTGCTGCCATAACAAATTACAACAAACTTAGCAGCTTAAAACCATAAAAACGTATTATCTGCATCTCAAGGTCCTTTATTCTCCCCATCACAGGGTTTCTATATTGGATCCAAACCAGCATCCTCCTTCCCTCTCTGTCTTCTTTCCCTGCTTTTTGCCCGGAGAACTTGCCACGATCTGGCATGGCCTGGAGCTCTTTGTCTATCTGTTAACGTCCTTCTCCCCACACAGAAAGAGGATGTCTCTCATTCACTGCTGACTCCCCAGTACTTAGGACAATGCAGGCATGCAGTTGGTGCTCAATGAAGGCTTTTAGCAGGCATGGTGGCTCACACCTGTAATCCCAGCACTTTGGGAGGCTGAGACAGGAGGATCTCTCAAGCCCAGGAGTTCGAGGTTACAGTGAGCTATGATCACACCACTGCGCCTCCAGCCTGGGTAACAGACCAAGACTCTAACTCTAAAAAATAATGATGATGATGATGATGAACAAGTAATAAAGGCTTTTGAATCAACAATGATTGCTGTCATCGAGGACTGTCCAGCCTGCTTTCCTCCCTGGGCTGCAGGGACCACAAGGGCAAAGTCCCCATCGGGTGACATGAAAAGGATGAACCTACCCTCCCAGCCCTGCTCCCCTGCACCCGCCAGCTCCGGGGAAATGAAAAGATCCAGAAGTCCCTCCACACACTAAAGCCCCACAGCTGAGCATTGTCCCAACACCCCAGGGGCTCCCAACAGGGGAATTATAAACAGGCAGAAGAAAATGGGGTGTTGGTGATGTCACACCCGCCCTGAGCAAGCCCACCTGGACCAGGCTGTTCTGTGCTGGCCCCAAGTCCCTTCCCAGCCTTGTCAAACAGCCTAGTGATTTAGCAAGAAAGCAGGCTTTTGCCACGTACACCCGCACATGGGCCAGGGCCACGTCCCTCCTTTGTGCCCAGATCCAAGCACAGGAGGGGAAAGAAAACTCTTCCAAGAGGGGTGCCAGGATGTGTTTTCTTCTGCTCCCAAATTCCTATCCACCTGATGCCACCATCCCCCAACCCAGAGTTGAGGCTTGAAAATGTGGTGGGAGAAATGAGGACAAAAAAAGAAGAAATGAAACCTGATTATTTTGTTCCTCTGCTCAAAACCCTCCTGCGAGTCCCATTTTCCTGGCTGCGTCTCATACTGATTCTAGACAGATTCCAGACTCCAGACTCCAAATTTCTAACCTCAGTGCTACATGGCTTCTTCCAAAGAATCGTGTTACTTCACGATCGTCCCTTTGTGTGGGACGTTCCTTTGATCAGCGATTTCTCCCCTTTGACACTGTGGACCATTTTGAGGTGGGTAGTTCCAAGTTGGAGGGGCCATCCTGCACGCTGAAGGATGTTTAACAGCAACTTAGCCCGATGGTGACAAACAAAACTGTCCCCAGACGTTGCCAAATGTTATTTAAGAGGGCAACATCATCCCTCAGTTGAGAACCACTGCCTTGACCAGAAATGAGCTGGCTGCTAACCCAGTGTGACAGACACAGGAGCACTCCCCAAACACGCCACTTGTTCCCTTGCAGATTGAGGCCAAGTTCTAGCCACTGCGGGTAGAAATGATGCCTCAGTGCTCTTCTCCCGTCATGGTGACCAAGGAGGCCAAGTGATCCATGTGGCTGGGCTACAAAATGGTGGCACTTCCCCACTGACCTGTGACAGACACGCAGGGTTAGCAAAACTAACTTCTGCCGTGTTACGCTGCTAAGGTTTTGAGGTCTGTTTGTTACCACGTCATAGCTTAACCTACCCTGATCAAGACACCCACCGTGGAAAAATTCTCCGTCCTTAATCGCCAAGAAGAAGTTACTCTTTTCTTCTTCCATGTTCTATATTTCATAAACACTTCTATTGTTATGTTCATCACAAGCTGTGTACATCTCTCAAGAGTCCTAATCTGTCGACACCCTCACTGTTGACACTCTTGTGAAAGTAGCACACGTATTACCTAGTCAGTACCATGCAATCCCACTCCACCTGCCCACGTCTATTCAAAACAGGCGTAGACCTTTGACCCTACCTGGGTCAGTCTATCCTCTCTCCCAGAGACCAGAACTTTCTCCCAATCACTGAATGGGCTAACAAAACGTGGTACATCCGTACATGTGGTACATGATTCAACCATAAAAAGAAAATTCTGACACATGGGTGAAACTTAAGGACATCGCCCTAAGTAAAACAAGCCAGGCACAAAAGGACAAGCGCTGTGTGATTCCACTGATACAAGGCACCTAGAATAGTCAAATTCACGGAGACCGAGAGTAGAATGATGGCTGCCAGGGGCTAAGGGAGAAAGGAATGGGGAGTTAGGGTACGATGAGCATAGAGTTTCAGTTTTGCAAGGTGAAAAGAGTTCTGGAGACAGATGGTGGTGGTGATCGCACAACAATATGATGCCACTTAAGGACGCTGAACTGTGCACTTGAAAATTATTAAAATGGGTAAATTTTATGTTCTGTATATTTTACCACAATTTTAAAAGGTGGGGGGAAAACATACACCCGTGCTCCTCTGAACTTGTTTTGTTTTGTTTTGAGACAGAGTCTAGCTTTGTTGCCCAGGCTAGAGTGAGTGCCGTGGTGTCAGCCTAGCTCACAGCAACCTCAAACTCCTGGGCTCAAGCAATCCTCCTGCCTCAGCCTCCCGAGTGGCTGGGACTACAGGCATGCGCCACCATGCCCGGCTAATTTTTTTCTATATATATTAGTTGGCCAATGAATTTCTTTCTATTTATAGTAGAGACGGGGTCTTGCTCTTGCTCAGGCTGGTTTCGAACTCGTGACATCAAGCAATCCACCTGCCTCAGCCTCTCAGAGTGCTAGCATTACAGGCGTGAGCCACCGCCCCCGGCCTCCTCTGAACTTTTAATACCAAATGCCACCATGCCAGTCTCACACCTACAGATGACCCAATATGCAGAATGGAGGTGTCTTAGTTCGGCGGTCCCCAACATTTTTGGCACCAGAGATCTGCTTCATGGAAGACAAGTTATCCGCTGATGGGGCTGGGGGCAGGCGGAGCTTAGGCAGTGATGGGCAGCCTGGTTCCTAATAGGAACTAATAGCTAGTCCTTGGCCCAGGGGATGGAGACAGCAGTCTTAGTTCACTTGGGCTGTCATAACAAAGTACACTAAGTTAGGTGGCTTACAAACAACAGAAATTTATTCTTCACGGTTCTGGAGGCTGGGAAGTCCAAGATCAGGGAGTCAGCATGGTTCAGATCTGGTTCTGGTGAGGACCTTTTTCTGGCCTGCAGACTTCTCACTGTGTCCTTCTCACTGTGTCCTTCTCACTGTGTGTGTCCTTCTCACTGTGTCCTTTCGTCATGGAAGGGGCAAACAAGCTTTCTCAAGCCTCTTTTATAAGGGCACGAATCCCATCCCGGAGGGCTCCCCCCTCACTGCGTAATCACCTCCCCAAGGTCTCACCTGTCAGTACCATCACGTTGGGGGTCTAGGTTTCGACGCACGAATGTGGAGGGGACACAGATATTCAGGAGGCGGCGAAGAGGAGCCCCCTCTTCGGTCAGCCCAGTGGACCCAGGTCTTCCAAGAGCTGGGTTCCGCCATGCCCCAAACACGTTCTGCCCGCAGCATTTCATCCCTGCTGTAATGAAATCACATGTGTGTGCTTACAGGGAAAGCGAGCCGGGATGGCTTTGATTTATTTGCATTCAGCTCCTCGGGATGCGGCAGAGCAGCTGCTGCTTGATGCCAGGGCCATTCTGCAAAGGACTTTGCACGAACCTCGTTCTTCTTTGGCAACAAGAAACCAAGGTTGGCTCAGACTAAATTGCCTCGAAAGCCAGAGCAAGGAAGGGGCTCCGGGCATGTGACCTGCTGAGGGGACACATTCTCTCGTGCAAGCAGGCATAAAATAAGGATCTGGGTCCTGGGACCCAAGGGCTTCCCACAAAACTCAGAAACTAGCAGACTTGTCCAAAATCTCAGGAGCACTGCAGCAAGGAGTAATTTAAGAAGAAAGAATAGAGAGGAACAACATTTATCAAGGACTTAACAATGATGCCAAGGACTTCACGGATGTCCTCTTAATGAAACTCTATTTTTCTGATGAGGAAACTAGGCTCAGAGAAGCAAATAGAATGGATTAAGATGTTAAGTAGAGGAGCTGGGCTTGAACCCAGAGAGCTCTGACGCCAGCGTCTATATTTCTTCGGTTTAACTCCCCGCTGTGGTCACTATTGGTGTATAACAAATTGCCCCAGTACTTGTGATATAAAACAGCAACCATTTTATTATATTTGCAAACTCCTTGAGTTGGGAATTTAGAAAAGGCATTATGTATGCATTGAATTGCATCCCCCAAAAAAGGTCAAAGTCCCAACTCTCAGGCCTTCCAAAGGTGACCTGATTTGGAAATAAGGTCTTTACAGAGATAATCAAGTTAAAATGAGGTCTTTAGGGGAGGCCCAAATTCAACAGGAAAAGAGGAAATCTGGACATAGGGACAGATATGCACAGAGGGAAGATAACATGAAGAGATACCCAAAAATGTCACGCGAAGATGGAGTGATGCAGCCACATGCCAAGGAGCACCAGGGATTGCTGGCAACCACCCAAAGGTGGGAAGAGGCAGGAAAGGATCCTCCCCTTACAAGTTTCAGAGGAGTGGGCTGGGCGTGGTGGCTCACCCCTGTAATCCTAACACTCTGGGAGGCCAAGGCAGGAGGATCACTTGAGGTCACGAGTTCGAGACCAGCCTGAGCAAGAGCAAGACCCCATCTCTACCAAAAACAGAAACAATTAGCACCTACCAAAAATGGAAAAAATTAGGTGGGCATGATGCTGTGCATCCATAGTCCCAGCTACTCGGAAGGTTGAAGCGGGAGGATCCCTTAAACCCAGGAGTCGGAGGTTGCAGTGAGCTGTGATGACGCCACTGCACTCTACCCGGGGCAACACAGTAAGATTCTGTCTCAAAAAAAAAAAAAAAGTTTCAAGTTTCAGAGGGGGCATGGCCTTGCCAAAACCTTGATTTTGAACTTCCAGCTTCCAAAACAGTGAAAAAATTTAATTTCTGGGGTTTTTATTTAAGGCACCCGGTCCATGGCAATTTGTTGTGACAGCCCTAGGAAACGATTTGCTAACTGGAACAGAGTGAATGCAAACTTTGTTGGGTGTTAGGGTACCAGGTCTTAGCATCCCCCTCAAGCAGCCCCAATCTTCCACCTGTTTTGCAGGTTGGGTTTCCGAACATGGTTTTGCCTGAAGATGGGTTCTCATAGCACTCCCATTTTACAAGAGGGTGGATGGAATCTGAGATCCAAGGAGGAGTAAGGTTTGCTCAGGGTCATCCAATGACTCAGCAGCCACCTTGGGGTGAGAAAGCAAGTGTTCCGCTGCCCATCCTGTTTCTCTTTCTCACCATCCATCCCTCGGGGTGAAGGTCCATGCAGCATGAGGCTATGAACGCATGAAGTCCCCAGCTGTTTGCCGGAGCTATTTTGTGTGACTCCGCTTCAAAAGCCTATTTTCCCCAGCTCGGGCCCTGGGCATGGCTGTTCTGAGCGTAAAAGATGGTACCCTCATTGCATCAAGCACCCAGGCTCCAAGGCCGGCCAAGCAGGAGGACTGGGCCGCCCCTCCCGAAGGTGGCCTCAGGGAATGCCCTTTTGGTGGGCGGAGCCGCAGCACAGACCCAGGGCACAGGGTTAGCCCTGATAACCCGAGATCAAAGCAGCCCGTCAGCAATGTCAGCTGAGAGGCAGCCAAGACAAGCGGCAAAGCGGACAGCTTTATCTCCCCGCTGGCCGAGCGCTGGGGCGGGGAGCGCACCACGGTTCCCGGAAACTATTTCTGGACAGGCTGGAGGGAGCCTCTGGTGCCACTGCTCATTCCAGGCTGGCTCGGGGGCGTCTCCGGCTCCCTCCTGCACCCCGAGTGGTTTCCTCTCTCGGGGCCACCTTGTGCATTTTCTGCTCTTTCAGCCATAATTTTCCATGTTCATATAGACACGTGCATACATGCACGTGCACGCGAGCACACACAAACACACACACACACACCTGCCTGGGTTACAATCTCCAAACTCTTTCAAAGAGAATCCAGAGACAGCTGCCAATTAAAACAATAAAAACTCCTTGCCTTC
Source organism: Microcebus murinus (assembly GCF_040939455.1). Lineage (NCBI taxonomy): Eukaryota > Metazoa > Chordata > Mammalia > Primates > Cheirogaleidae > Microcebus > Microcebus murinus. The sequence continues at coordinate 10,131,683 of NC_134125.1, read as the reverse complement.
CTTTCAGTTATTCTGAACTACGGGGCCGTTTCCACCAGCTGATGCCTGGGATTTTTTTTTTTTTCTTTTTTCCTGCAAGGTGTTGACCCCTTCGTTGGCAGCTGGAAGAAACAGAAACTGTTCCTCTCCAGCTGTGGCCTCTTCCTCAGCTGGGCAGCGCACAGCTTGCCGGTTTTCCTAGCCTAGTTATCTCAGCACCTTTGAAAAGGCAAGGAGGGGTGGGACGGGGGGAGGTTGGAGGATTTACTCTTTCAGTGTATTATCTGAGAGATTCTAGAATCTTCCCCACACCAAAAGTTTGAATTTCCCTCTTTACTCTCTAACTCACACATGGCCTCTAGACCGTGTGTCCAGAGAGACTGCAGGAAAAGGGAGGGGGAGGATATCAATGCATCTGCTACTGTCTGCCTTAAGCACGTGTAGGCTTCAGAATTTCATCTGAAGATGGTTCAGGGAGCCACACTGTTGCCCAGGAGCTAAGAGAAGGAAAGGAGCATTTATTGAGCCCCTACTGTGTGCTATACATACCCACCTCCTAAGTGCGTTGAGAGATGTCACCATGAGGCTAGAGGCATGCACAGGGCCTGGCACATAATAAGGACTCAATACACTGCAGATATGTTCCTCTCTTTGAATCACCATCGTAACACTCTGCCATAAACATCCCCAAAATGAGGCCCAGGTGGTCCACTGGCAGCCACCTAAACACAGCCCGGAAATGTTCTGCCAGCCAAGAAGCAAAGTGGTTGACTGAGAAGCCAAAGCAGGAGGATCACGTGAGGCCAGGAGCTCAAGACTGGTCTGAGCAATATAGCAAGACCCCATCTCTACAAAAAAATACAAAAATTAGCCAGGTGTGGTGGCATGTGCCCCGTCCCAGCTACTTGGGAGGCTGAAGATGGAGGATCACTTAAGCCCAAGAGTTTGAGGTTGCAATGAGCTACGATAATACCCCATTCTAGCCCAGGCAACAGAGTGAGATCCTGTTGAAAGAGAGAAAGAGAGAGAGAAAGAGATAGAGAAAGAAAGGAAGGAAGGCAGGAAGGAAGGAAGGAAGGAAGGAAGGAAGGAAGGAAGGAAGGAAGGAAGGAAGGAAGGAAGGAAGGGGATTCAAACAAAGGCAATGTATGAAACTTGTGTACATCCTGATTTAAACAGACCAACCATAAATATATATACAAACATAACAGGCAAGATTTGAGCAGTGACTGGATATTTGATGATCTTAGATAAATATTATTAATTTTAAATATGATCATGGCAATGTAGTTTTGACAAAAAAATCTTTATGTTTAGATCAAAATACTGAAGTATTTGTGGATGAAATGATATAACACCTTAGCTTCCAAAGAATCTAGCAGAGGGAGAAAAAACAAATTGGTTGAGGTATAAATATAGCAAAATTGGCTCAGATTAATAACTGCAGAAGCTGCATGGAGGCGTAGGGAAGGTCATTCTGGAAAAGATAACCATTAAAAAACACATACAGTTCTGTGTCTAGATGCTCCTTTTTCCTTTTGCCTCAGGCAAAATCATGGCATTGAGATGCAAGGTGACAAGGTGGTGTTTCAGTGGAATGATTAAAATAAATCTGTCAACAGCAGGAGAGAGTTCTTTGTCTCTTGCATAACTTTTGATAATGAGACCCAGAACAAAAGTATGTATTTACCTTAAATATTATGTTAACTGATATGCAAATATTTATAGTAGATTCCCACTGATACGTCCTGCTGGCTCATGGTGGCACAGCACCATAACTCACTGCACGGATCTGGGTCCTGCATCTCTGGCTTTGAAGCCTGCCTCCACCACTGCCCAGACCTTGCGCCAATACTGCTCCACCACTGAGCAACAGTGTCCTCGTCCGTAAAATGGATAGAAATGAATGTCACCTCACAGATAAATAAACATCAAAAAAATGCAAACATAATAGGACATCTGTCACCGAGAAGGTATTAAGTACGGTAGACATTGTTCCTTTGAAAAATCTTAGTTCTCAATACCCATAAATATCCTAATTCCTGTCTTTCAGAAGGGCTTCTTTTATCTTTCTCTGCCTTCTTCTTCATTCATTGTTGCATTGCCTTTTTTCTTGCATAGATGAAATAAACACATACACACACACACACACATGCCCAACTAATGACACTTACATAAAATAGAGAAGGGGCAGAGATCTGTGTCATCTATATTTAACTGTGAGCAACCAGAGGCCAGCGTAGTGGAAAACACACAAAAGGCTTGAAGGAGGAAAGAGGATATTAAAATTGTAATTTTCCCAATCACATCGAGATATCTCTTTCAGTCCTGATGACAGAACGCATAGCACATCTGTCGAAAACTGTGCTGCATCTCCAAGCAAGAGAAAAATAAATTGAATTTCTGTTCAGTGACAGCGTGAGCTGAGGGTGCTGTCAGCTTTGTTCTCATTTTTTTTTTTTTTCTCCAAGGCATTTTTCGGTAGCTGTCTCTGTGGAATTTGCTCCTGTTCTTCCCTTTTGTTCTTCCTCCTTCTGCAAGGGTTGGATCGGCCTCAATCTTTGGGTACCAGAAAGGCCACTGCAAAACTTCCAGTGGTCCCACGCAGGCCCTGGAATGCAGAATAAAGTCTATTAATTGGGCTCCAGCCTGGAAGCTGGTTTCTCCAGAAGAGTCCATTCCTCTTCCTTTTCCAAGTGGCCAGTGCTGGAAGCCAAGGTGGATTAGGCAAAGGAAGGCTGTCATTTGGTGTCCTAAGTGGTATGTGGTCAAACTAACATTGGCCAGGGCTTGGCAAAGGACTCATAAAATCTATGGCCAGTGGGTGAGAGAATGACACAGTTGCAGGGATATATTTGGGCACTTTCTCATGTCTCAAAAGCCTAGCTTGGAAACCCAACTCATGATGACTTCTAGTTATGAGCTGGTTCCTTGAATTTCCACTGACATCAGTGGAGCCCCACTCATGGACGATAACCAACCCCAGGAGATTCTTGGCTGCATTTATTGATGGAACTCCTGCATGGGGGTGGGCTCCTGGCTCACTTACACACACACCTTCCAGGGCACCGCGAGGGCAGTAGCCTCAGAGAGAGAAAAAAGAGCCAAGCCTGGAGATATAATTAACACACCTAAATCTCACCCCTTAACAGGCATGGAGATCTTGGCAAAGCCCAAAGCAGCATGCCAAAAATGGATGGAGCATTCAGGAGTGGAAAATGTGAAGCCAGGTCAGAAGAATTTGGATCAATTAGACTCAACAAAAAGGAACTGTTGAAAAAATACTTTCCAGGGAAGTGGCAAGAGATGAGCTTGAGGAAGGAGACTTGGGCCAGATATCGGAGGACTTGGACATAATCCTGTACATATCTGGGAGTCACTGACAGGCTTTGAGCTGCAGAGTGATGATCGGATTTGAGGATCACTCAGGCTGCCCGGTGGAGAATGGATGTGGGGCCACAAGAAATAGCAGACCAGTTAGAAGGCTTCTGTGGAAATCCAGGTAAGAGAGAGAAGTGGTCTCAGCCAGGACAGTGGGTAAAGAATGAAGACAAGTCAACAGCTTCAAGACCTATTCAAGAAATAGAATTAGACAGTTTTCAGGTGGGGGGCGGTGGCGGCTCTCACTATAATCCTAGCACTTTGAGAGGCCAAGGAGGGAGGCCCAGGAATTGGAGACCTACTTGAGCAAGAACGAGACCTGTCTCTACAAAAGACAGAAAAGTTAGCTGGGAGTGGTGGCACACACGCGTAGTCCCAGCTAGTTGGGAGGCTGAGGCAGGAGGATCCCTGAGCCCAGGAGTTTGAGGTTCCTGTGAGCTAGGCTGATGCCACTGCACTCTAGCCCAGGTGACAGAGTGAGACTCTATCTCAAAAAAAAAAACACGAGCTGTTATTATTAGAACTTTCCATCTAACCCCACCCTAACTTCAGCCCTCTTGATCTCCGGCTACCTAGAGCATTTAATCTCTTAATTGGAATTTCCCATTTGAGGTAGCAACTTGAGGAATGTCTGCTATTCATCTCCCAACGGGTTACCTCAGCAGATAGCATCCATTCACAAGGTGCCTCTTTGCAAATGTGTAGCTAAGGAGATTTGACCCAAGTGACCAACGTGTTGAATATAAAAGGAATATAAAAGGAATGAAGGAATGGGTTATCTCCAGGGGAAGGGAGTTTCCTAAGCCCTCCAGATGCTTGTTAACTAAGATAATGTACATAAAGAGCTTAGTGCCATGGTCAAAACAAAGCTGCCACCATATTATTTCTTGCCTGAAATACGTTCAGGCAAAAAACTCCCAGCTAGTTTTTTGCATCTGTCTTTTTGATCAAGAGTTTGTTCTTCAACCCAGAGCCAGAGGGTCTTTTTAAAATGTAAGGCAGTGATTTTGATCATTCCACAATGTATACATGTATAGAAACATCACATTGTATCCCATAAATATATACAATTATTACTTGTCAATTGATAATTTTCTTAAAATGTAAGGCTGACAAAAATTAGAAACAGCCCTAGTGTCTATCAGCAAGAGAAAGGTTAAACAAACTACAGTATATCCATACAAAGAAATAGCACTTCCACAATAAAAAAGAAACTATTGAAATAAGTTATAGCATAGATGAATCTCAAATTATGCAAGTAAAAGAAGACTTTATACATAAGACTATATCCTGTATGATTCTACTTATATAAAGTTTGGAAGAGGCAAACTAACATATGGTGGGAAAACAAATCAATAGTGGTTGCTTGGGGGTAGGGCGTGCTAATATTATCTATCTTGATAAGGGTGTGGGATGCAGAGGTGTGTGTGTTTGCAAATATTTAGAGCATGATACACCTAAAATTTGTGCATTTCACAGTATGTAAATTTTCTCCTAGAGGGGTGTGGTGGCTCACACCTGTAATCCTAGCACACCAGGAGGCCAAGGCGGGAGCATCATTCAAGGTCAGGAGTTTGAAACCAGCCTAAGCAAGAGCAAGACCCCGTTTCTACTAAAAGTAGAAAGAAATGAATTGGCCAACTAAAAATATATAGAAAAAATTAGCCGTGCATGGTGGCGCACACCTGTAGTCCCAGCTACTCAGGAGGCTGAGGCAGGAGGATCGCTTGAGCCCAGGAGTTTGAGGTTGCTGTGAGCTAGGCTGACATCACGGCACTCTAGCCCAGGCAACAGAGTGAGACTGTGTTTCAAAAAAAAAATTCTCTTAGAAAAATATAAACAGATCATAAACTCTAGTAAGTTTGGTTACTGGTTGCTCACAGTTAAATATAGATGACACAGATCTCTGCCCCTCCTCTATTTTATGTAAATGTCATTAGTTGTGCATGTGTGTGTGTGTGGGTGCACTCCTGTGTGTGTGTGTGTGTGTGTGTGTGTGTGTGTGTGTGTGTGTGTGTTTATTTCATCTATGCAAGAAAAAAGGCAATGCAACAATAAATGAAGAAGAAGGCGGAGAAGCGATAAGCCTGCTGAAGTGTTTAGGGAGGAGGTCACTGATACTGTAACTTATTTTGAAATGCAACAAAACAAAAGAAGAATTGATACATACGTGGGTAAGTGTTTGATAAACCAGATTAAAGCAAATATAACAAGATGTTAGGTGTAAAATTCACTTTGTGGGCATAAAGGTGTTTACCATATGATTTTCCGTCTTTTCTATATGCTTGAAATTTTTAATAATAAAATCTTCAGCAGGGATGGTAAGGGAGATACGTTACCTCTTGTTTAAAATAACTTCCAGGCCAGGCGCGGTGTCACACCTGTAATCCTAGCACTCTGGGATGCCAAGGCGGGTGAATTGCTTGAGGTCAGGAGTTAGAAACTAGCCTGAGCAAGAGTGAGACCCCGTCTCTACTATACATTAAAAGAAATTAATTGGCCAACTAATATATATAGAAAAAAATTAGCCAAGCATGGTGGTGCATGCCTGTAGTCCCAGCTACTTGGGAGGCTGAGGCAGGAGGATCGCTTGAGCCCAGGAGTTTGAGGTTGCTGTGAGCTAGGCTGACGCCACGGCACTCACTCTAGCCGGGGCAACAAAGTGAGACTCTGTCTCAAAAAAATAAAATAAAATAAAATAAAATAAAATAAAATAAAATAAAATAAAATAAAATAAAATAACTTCCCCTTTTATTCAGATGCAAAATTAAGGCTTTAAACAACTCACACACTCTTCCTGATATGGGTCCTTCCTCATCTCCAAGCGAGGATCTGGCCTCTTCTCTTACCAGCATTTGAATATGTCCTTTTCTTTTCTTTAATATTTTTTTTATTTCAACATATTATGGGGGTACAAATGTTTAGGTGGCGTATATTGCCCTTGCCCCACCCGAGTCAGAGCTTCAAGCGTGCCCATCCCCCAGTTGGTGCACACCGCACACATTAGGCGTGTATGTACCCATCCCCTCCTCCCCCCCCCATCTGCCCGACACCCCCAATGAATGTCATTACTATATGTGCACTTAAGTGTTGATCGGTTAAAACCAATTTGACGGTGAGTACATGTGGTGTTTGTTTTTCCATTCTTGTGCTACTTCACTTAGTAGAATGGGCTCCAGCTCTATCCAGGATAATACAAGCGGTGCTAGATCACCATTATTTTTTGTAGTTGAGTAGAAGAACTCCATGGTATACATATACCACATTTTATTAATCTACTCATATATTGATGGGCACTTGGGTTATTTCCACATCTTTGCAATTGTGAATTGTGCTGCTATAAACATTCGAGCGCAGATGTCTTTTTTTATAGAATGAATATGTGCTTTTCGGTGGCTCTCAACCACTTTACTTCCAGCCATGGTGGCCTCCTTGCTCCTCTTCCAACACAAGCACATTCTGGCCTCAGGGCCTTTGCACTTGCTGTGCCCTCTGCCTAGAACACGGTGCCCCCAGACCTCCTTGAGTCTGGCTCCCTGACTTCTTCAGATCTCTGCTCTCATGTCACCTCCTGACTATAGACAATAGCACTTCCATTCTCCCATCCACCCCATTCCCTTGCCTGCTTCCCAAGTGCCATGTTTTTATCACCCCCAAACCAATATTCATTTATTTATTGTCTATATCTCCTCATTGCAACGTAGGGGCTTTACTTTGTTCCTTGTGGTGTGACAGCACCTAACTGGCATCTGGAAGACAACAGCACTCAATAAATACTTGTTTAATAAATACATAGATGAATGACTCTGACACTGCCATCACCAACAGTAAAAGGCGATCCTAAATGAAGACTTGGTAAGTACTGGGCACTGGCTAAGCCATTGTCTTCCATTATCTCATTGAATCCTCACAACAAACCTATAGCTATTTTTACAATTGAGAAAGAGTTAGAAAAATTCTATAACCTAGGAAGATTAAATGACTTATCCAAAAACAAATGTTGGAGGTCAGGGGGCAGCGGCTCACACTGTAATCCCAGCAGTTTCGGAGGACAAGGCAGGAGGATTGCTTGAGGCCAGGAGTTTGAAACCAGCCTGGGCAACATAGCAAGACCCCATCTCTAAAAAATAAAATTTTAAAAATTAGCCGGGCATGGTGGTGCACACCTGTCGTCTCACCTACTCTGGAGGCTGAGGCAGAAGGATCACTTGCACCCAGAATTCTGAGAGGCTGCTATGAGGTATGATCATGCCCCTGCACTCCAGCCTGGATGACAGAATGAGAAGTTGTTTCAAAAAACAAAACAAAAATGAAAAGCAAATATCAGGGCTGGGAGAGTCCAACCCAGTTCTTTTGGCTCCAAATCCCAGAATGTTCCCACCTTGCCACAGGGCAGGGAGGGTCTCTTCTTCTGGAAGGAGATGAATGTGTCAGGTGTCGCCAGCATGCCCTAACTGCAGACAGGTGCCAGTAGAATTGGGTGCGCGAGATTCCCAATCATGAAACTTCCTGTGACACCTGGTGTCCCCTGTCCCCAGTCTGCAAAGGTCCAATGAGCTGACCAGTATTACCAGGCTTCCAACTTGACCAGCTCTTCCATTTGTGGGCCCCTGTCGACACGGGGTTGCCTCTTGGTTGCAAAGACAACCTTAAACACCTTGTCAAACGGTCTTTCTCATGTTCACCCTTTAAACACAGGCCGTATCTATTTACCTTAACAAAAGCACTTTTTTAGTGAGCATGTCACCCTTCTCATCTGGGACCATGCATGTCTAGAGTGCAAGAGTCACAGAAGTGCTCAAAAAATACTAGTTTTCTCTATGCTTAACTAGTCCACATCTGACTGTCAGATTCAATATATGAAAAAAAAAATGTCAAGAACATTTACAGTTATTCATAGGTGATCAGAAAATGAATGGGCAGTGGAGAAGCAAGGGACACTTTGATTGATTGATGTCACATATATATGTCAAGCACCGAATGGGGCAGACGTTGTACTGGGCCTTAGGTGAGGAGTGTACCACGTTCCCTGAACTGGCAGGGCTCAACCACCTACTTTCATGATTTTGGCCAACTTACCTGAACACTCTGAACCTCAGTTGCCCCATCAGAGACAATTACAGCAGAGATGATCGCGCTTCTCTTGAAAAAATGCTATTCTTGCGACAAACACAGGAGATGACATGTATTAAAGGGTCTAATACGAAAGCCAGGACCCGAGAATCCATGAAAAAGATGCTAGTCCCATGTCCACTTCCCCTCCCCTGCTCCTCATACCTCAAGGACACCCTGAAACATACTAGGATAATTCTGACTTCTAGGCAGTTGTTGACCTAAACAACAAACAGAGAGAGGTTCCCTGCAAGAAGGGAGATTTATTTGGGAACAGAGCATTGCAATGGGAATACACATGCCGTAGTAAACCGTGCGTATTCAGGAAGGTAAAAAGGAAGACGATGTTTTTTAAAGGAAAAAACGAGGAGGGTTGCATAATTGTTTTGAAATAGCTATCCTTGGCTACGGAGATGAATAAAAAGGGTGACGCCAGTCCGAGGCTGGACAGGCAATTTGGGGGCCGATGTCCTTGCCGAATTATTTATTTATTTATTGTCAGGTTGCGATAGTCTTTGTGCAAGGTTGTGGGTTTTGTGGTCTTTTGTGATAGATTTTGCTACCGGGCATATGAGCCCAAGAACCCTCTCTTCGTGGCCTTTTCTGGGACTCTGTTTGTCAGGGTTTTCCTAACATGAGTGATTCCATTTTTTTTTTTTTTTTTTTTTTTTTTTAGGCCATCACTGTAGTTCAAAGTGATTCCATTTTGAATCTGACAACTCTCACGGCAAAGCGGGCTAAGTGCTTTGAGTGAGGGGAACTGACCACGGCTACATATTTCTATACCCAGTGATACTTGCAATGGAGGTATCTTTGTCTGCGCACTAGAGATGGGAAAACTAAAGTTCGGAGAAAATAAGTAACTTGACCAAGATAACATGGTTTTTCAATTGTAGAAGCCTCCTGGCTCTTGTCTTGTTCATCTCATGGTACAGAGCGATGGATGCCAACTAAAGAAATCCAGAAAGGCTCCCGGGAGGAGATAGATGGTGATTTCAAGTCTGTTATTGTCTGGCTTGAACATCTGTTTTCTCTAACACCGAACTTGATGTCCCCTTAGGAAGCTACATCTTGAATTCTATAATCCAGAGTTTTGGTCACTTTCTTTGTGGTTTTGTATTTAGCCAACATAGGCATCAACAAAGGGTCTTCTCTTCTGAACACAAGTTAAACATTCAGCTCCGTAAGGGCCTCCAACCAGCACCACCCACCATCTTTCCCCCATGTTCCCATATCTATTTTTTGAGAACTGTTTTTTTTTTTTTTTTTTTTTTTTTTTTTAGCCCAAGTCTCACTCTATTGCCCGGGCTAGAGTGCCGTGGCGTCAGCCTAGCTCACAACAACCTCAAACTCCTGAGCTCAAGTGATCCTCCTGCCCCGGCCTCCCAAGTAGCTGGAACTACAGGCATGCACCACCACGCCTGGCTAATTTTTTCTATTTTTAGTAGAGACACGGTCTCGCTCTTGCTCAGGCTGGTCTTGAACTCCTGACCTCGAGTGATCCACCTGCCTTGGCCTCCCAGAGTGCTAGGATTACAGGTGTGAGGCACCTAGCCCGGCCCACGCTCCGTATCTAAAGAGATTTGAAAAATAAAGACCCTGCTCAAAGACTCTTTGCAAACTCCCTTCCACTGGTTGGATATATCATACCTACTTTTGGTACTTGGTGACACAATTTTTAAGAAAAGGGTTGGTGGGGACCAACAAATACAAAGACATCCTCAGAATGGAGAAACCACCATGCTACCCTTTATGATATGTGTGTTCTGATTATTTACAATTACTTGTTTGTTCGGGAGGGATGTCTTCTCTTCCTTACACATCTCCTAGCTGTGTATATTGTAAAAAGGATGGGCTGGGCGTGTAGGATTTTTTTTTTTTTCCTCTGCTGTGTTTATCCACCCAAGAAAGTATTTTAAGTACTTTGTTTCCATTATGCTATTCTGGGCCCATTACTTGGTAGAGTGATTAAAGATTGCTTTTGGCAAGAGAAGAGAAGACAATGTGTTTGTTACTTCCACGACTGTTAGCCTTTCCCAGGCAGCCTTCAAAGGGAAAAACATAAACACATGGCATACGAAATACATATTGGCTTCATCGTGGGAGCCCTGGACAGCGTCTGGCCTTTCACCTTAGCCTTGAATCAAGTAACTAGGACAGGAGGCATGGCAAGGGGTCTTCCTAGGGCATCTTGAAGACCAAGCACCTCTCTGGGCTCTTCTTTCTTCCTCCTTGCTTGTGTACCCACCCATCCTTTCTCTTGCCTGGGCACTTCCCTGCCTTTCTGCCAATATTTGGATACAGTCATGGGCAAGACACAGACGTTCTCTACTTACATGGAGGTTGAAGTCTAGCATGGTGCACAAATATTAATGAAAGAGTCCCACAGGTGTTTTTCCAACAGGTGACAAACTGCATGGTGGAGAAGGAGTGGGTGCAGAATGGGGGCAGGAGGAGGAATCTGGATTTCTCTTGTGGTCAGTGGAGGCTTCCGTGGATGTGCAAATATGAAAGACACATGGCAGCTGGGTGGGAAGGGGTCTTCCCAACCTAGGGAACCGCCCAAGCAAACCCAGGGAACAGGGGAGAGAACTTGACTTTTCAAAGGGAAAGAAGGTGGGATGGAGCCCCGGGTACAAGGGCAAGGTAGGTAGAGATAGAAGCAGAGAGTCAGAGAGGTCGGGGGAGCCCCAGTAAGACCACATAGTAAGCGAGAAACATTAGTTAAAATAGGAATAGGAGGAATCTATTCATTGTGGGATAGAAAGAGCCAATCAATCCCTGTTTTCTTATCTTAAGAACTGAGTGGCCGTTGGGCAAGATTTATTTTTGGTTTTGAGACAAGCTCTCACTTGGCAGCTGGGCTAGAGTGCAGTGTCATCATCATAGCTCTCTGCAACCTCAAACTCCCATGCTCCAGTGACCCTCCTGCCTCAGCCTCCTGAGTAGCTGGGACTACAGGTGTGCACCACCACACATGACTAATTTTTATAGAGATGGGGGTCTCACTGTGTCGCTCAGGCTGGTTTCCAACTCCTGGCCTCAAGCAATCTTCCCACCTCTGCCTCCCAAAGTGCCAGGACTACAGGTGCAAGCCACCACGCCCAGCCAGATGGGTTTCCTACCCTACAGAGCCTATGGCTATGGCACATAGTTGGGAGGGGTAGCTTTCTTCCTTCTTCCCAATTATCTTGGATGAGTTTGACTTTTCTCCTGTCGTTTTGCATCTTAGGAGACCTGCCTGAAGCCACAAAACCCCATCCTCACATCCCTCTACATGCCTGCTTGCTTATTGAATGAACCAATGCTCAAGACCTGTCCGTCTCTTTAGCCTGGGGCCCTACCTCCTTGCAAGGTTGTTTCAATCCCTCATCTCCATCCCTCGATTTACATGGAGTTTCTTTGAAGCCAGCAGCCCATCCCTCTCCAGGATCGTGGGGACATTAGCATCTCCTTGGCCTATCTCCCAGACTATTGTGACAAGCAGATGAGATAAAGGGCGTGTGTGGAGCTCACAAGCCAGGGATTCCTGTTTCCCTCCCAGAGCTGGGGAAGAAATCTGCTTGGGTCTAGATAAAGTTACAAATGTCACAAATGCATTTCCCCTGAGTAGGGCTGGCCTTCCCATCAAGGTCCTCTTGGATGCCAAGTGGCACCTGCAAGTTCGGGCATGCCCGGGGTGCTTAAAATGTCTGGGAGTCCCTCTCTTCTGGAGCCAAGCGGGCAGCTTCAGAAACTCCAATTGCTCACACGTAATGAAGGCAGCCGCTGGTGCGGCCCACGCTTCCTTCACTCCAAGGTCTCTTGAGTGGCAACGCCATGCTTGTTTCTTCCTCGTGCCTCTCTTCACCCCGTAGACCCCACAGTCCTGCGAGAGAGGGAGTAGCCTTCCCATTTTTTAAGGAGGTCAACCGAGAGATTTAGTAACTCTGAAGACGCTCAGGTCAGATGAGGGCCTCGAGGCAGGGGCTTCTGTTCTGAATGCTGGATTTGGATTTCTGGAGACTCCAGGCTAGCGACAATTCACTGACATCTTCCTTCACTCCAGCCTCCCTTGCGACCCCAAATCCTCCTCTAACCTCACCATCGCTCTGGAAGGAATAGTCACGAGCATAAGAATCATAAGTGGTAGCATTTATTAAGCACCTGCTATTGCTAGGCACTGAGCTAAGAGACATGCATCTCCTCATTTAATGAAGTTAGGAGTCCTACAGAGTGGCTGTTAGTAATCATCATCCCCCATTTCACAGATGGGGAAACTGAGGCTCAAAGGGGGCAAAGTCTTCAATCAAGGTCCCAAGTGAGTACGTGGCAGAGCCAAACCTAAAAATTCAGTCTGCTGACCCCCCCCCCCCCAGGCTCTCAACTACCCACAAGCTGCCTGATTTTCTGCTTCCTCACTCGGACAAGGGTCTTTGCTCAAAAAGACTGCATCAAGTCAGACACGGTGGCACGTGCCTGCGGCCCCAGCGACTTAGGAGGCTGAGGCAGGAGGATCACTCGAGCCCAGGAGTTCAAGGCTGTATAACGTGTCATGATCATGTCTGTGAATAGCCGCTGCACTCCATCCTGGGCAAGGTAGTGAGATCCCATCAAAAGAAAGAAAAGAAAAGAGAAGAAAAGAGAAGAGGAGAGGAGAGGAGAGGAGAGGAGAGGAGAGGAGAGGAGGAGGAGGAGGAGGAGGAGGAGGAGGAGGAGGAGGAGGAGGAAGAGGAAGAGGGAGAGGAAGAGAAGAAGGGAAGAAGGGAAGGGAGAAAAGATAGATTGCACCAATGTCAATCTCTTCTAAGATGTCAATGCTCTTCTAAACCCTGCAGACCCTAGCCCAGGCTTGCATGGTCCTCTCCACCTCCACCCCCAGGCCTCAGTTTCCCTGTCCGTGTCAATTGCACCCAACACAAAGGCAGCCCCTTGCCCCCAGCCCCTTCCCTGTCCTGAATGCTTCTGAGCACCTTCCTTCCTGTACATGGAAAATGGGTGAGAGTCCCAATGAATTCACCGTTTCTCTCCCTGATGTCACAGCTGGGCCCCTTTCAGCCCACAATGACACACTCTGGCCCCAAACCGGCCTTTCCCCGCCTACAATTCTCTATCATTTGACTAGCAGCAGAGCCCAGATGCCTGAGGTTGTGATGAGAGTCATGCCTTCCTGGGCTTTAGCCCCACCTGGACTGTGAGCTTCGAGGAGGGATAGAAGGATGACTTTGGTCCAAGTTGTCCTGGGGACAACTTACTCCAGATGCATTCCCCGAAGTCTTCTTCACTTGTGAAGGAATAATTCAACACGCACCCTCAGGCCCATGCCCACGGTTCTAACACCCCAGAACTCTGGAAAATGGTAGTTATCTCCATAATTAATTTTTGTTTGTTTGTTTGGAGGGTTTTTTTTTGTGTGTGTGTGTGTTTATTTGAGACAGAGGGAAATGTGTAGGCTGGAATGCCATGGCCAGATCATAGCTCACTGCAGCCTCAAACTCCTGGGCTCAAGGGATCCTCCTGCCTCAGCCTCCCAAGTAGCTGGGACTACAGACACATGCCACCATCCATGCCCGGCTAATTTTTTTTTTCCCCTAGAGACAAATTTTTTTTTTCCTAGAGATGGGATCTCGCTATGTTGCCCAGGCTGGTCTTGAACTCCTGACCTCAAGCGATCCTCCCACCTCAGCCTCCAGAGTGCTAGGATTACATGCCTAAGCTACCACTGCACCCAGCCCTCCATAATTAATTTGCTGGCAAAACCTGACCCCATCTGAGCTTATTTTTTTTTAATTAAAATATAAAATTTGTATGTATTTACGATGTTCAAGATGATATTTGAGAACTCTGTCTTCAGATCCAGAGAGAGCTGGGTCAGAATGCCAGCTCTGCTATGAGCCACTTGTGTCTTCCTCATCCCTATGAGAGACACTCACGGGTTCAACGCTGATGAACATTCATGAAGGTCCTGCTGGGGGCCGGGAACGGCGCTGAGCAGAGAAGCAATGTCCCTGCCATCCGGGAGCTTCCTTTGTCCTTGGGAGAGAGGGGAAAGGAAAGGCAGACGCTAAGTGAATTCACAGGAGATTTTTAGGAGTAAAAGAGGGTGAAGGGACAGGAGGACATCATAGGGGACACCTTCTGGCATGGTGGTCAGCAAAGGTCTTTTTAAGGAGAGGGCATCTGAGGACAGACTTGGTCACAGAGAACACCGCAGGGAAGAGCCCCAGGTGGGTGGAAGAGCAAAAGAACTCACTCTGCGTGAAGGTCAGAATGAGGTTCGGTGTCTCTAAGTCTCTACGGGGACACGCACTAGAGCACGAGACAGCAGGACCCAGATCACAGAGGGCACAGAGCAGCATTTGGGTTTCATTTCAATGCTATCAGAGGCCACTGGAGCATTTTAAGAACTGTTTTCTTTTTCTTTTTTTTCACAAAAGCAAACTGTTTTAAGAAACTGAGCAAGTCTTCCAAAGCGGCTGCCTGGTTTTGCGTTCCCACCAGCAGTTGCCCCCCAGCTCTGCCAACACTTGGAATAATCAACCTTTTTGTATAATTTTAGCCACTGCCGTGTGTGTGTATGTGTGTGTGTGTGTGTGTGTGTGTGTGTGTGTGTGTGTGTGGTGATATCTCGTTATGGTTTTAATTTTTGTTTTCCTGATGACTAACGAAGTTGAGTACTGTTTTATGTGCTTTTTTGACTATTCACAGATCTTCTTCTGTGAAGTATCTGTTAAAAGTCCGTTTGTCTATTTTTTAATTGGGTTGTTTGCCTTCTGATGAGTGAGTTATAGAAGTTCTTTTAATACTCTGGATATGTAGCCTCTGTCACATGAATGATTCACAAACAGTTTCTCCCAGATTGTGACTTGCCTTTTCATTTTCTTAACAGGGTTTTTCAAAGAACAGAAGTTTTAAATCTTTATAAGGCCATTTATTTTTGTTTTGAGGTTTATGCTTTTTTTGTCCTAAGAAATTACCTATAGCCCAATGTCAAAAAGATTTCCTAGTGTGTTTTCTTTTCTTTTTTTTTTTTTTTTTTTGAGATAGAGTCTCACTCTGTCACCCAGGCTACAGTGCCATGGCATCAGCCTAGCTCACAGCAACCACAAACTCTTGGGCTCAAGCGATCCTCCTGCCTCAGCCTCCCAAGTAGCTGGAACTACAGGCATGCACCACCATGCCCGGCTAATTTTCTTTATTTTTAGTAGAGATAGGGTCTCGGTCTTGCTTAGGCTATTCTCAAACTCTTGAGCTCAAACAATCCTCCTGCCTCAGCATCCCAGAGTCCTAGGATTATAGACATGAGCCGCTGCACCTGGCCCCTAGTGTGTTTTCTTCTAGAAGTTATATCATTTTAGCTCTTACATTCAATTGTATCTTAAATTGTTTGCATTGGGTTATAAAGTTAAACATATGCTTACCATACATCTCAGCCATTCCACTCTTTGATATCTACTCAAGAAAAAAAATCATATCCCACTACTGTGTATTTACCCAAAGGAAAAAAAGTAATTTTATCAAAAACACACCTGAAGTTGAATGTTTATTGCAGCATAATTCACAATTACAAAGATGTGGAATCAACCCAAATGCCCATCAATTCATGAGTGGATTAACAATATGTGGTATACGTATATCATGGAGTAGTACTCAGCCATGAAGAAAGATGACTTAATGCCTTTTGCAACAATCTGGATGGAAGTGAAGACCAATATCCTAAGTGAAGTATCTAAATGGAAAAACGAATACCACACATACTCACTATTAAATTGGAACGAACTGATGAGCACACATGTGCACAGAGGGAAGTCAAACTCAGTGGAAATCAATCGGGGGGAGGGGCAATGAGGGCATGGGCAAAAACCTACCTAACGGGTTCCATGAACACTATCTGGGTGACAGACACACTTATAACCCTGACTCAAGCATTACAAAAGCAATCCTTGTAGCCCAAAACATGTGTACCCCCATAATACTTTAAAATTTTTAAAAAATCATATGTCCGCAAAAAAAAACTTACACTTGAATGTTCATATCAGCATTACTCATGAGAGGCAAAAACCGGAAATAGCCCAAATGTCCCTCAACAGGTGGATGAGAAATTGTAGCACTTTCATATAAGGGAATGCTATTCACCAATGAAAAGAAACGAACCATTGATCCATGCAGCAATGTGGGTGCTGGGCTCAAAACCACGATGCTGAGTAAAAGAAGCCTGATAGAAAGGAGTTTATATTGGGTGATTCCATTTATGTAAAACTCTGGAAGTGACCCGGCTCATCTACAGTGACAGAAAGCAGATCCACGGTGGCTTGGGCTGGGGTGAATGGAGGGGGCTGGGGGGCAGTGCAGGTGGTGGAGAAGAGGCAGGAAGGAATTTTAGGGGCAGAAGAAGAAAGTTCTGTATCTGATTGTGTTGGTGGTTACACAGATGCATACATTTATCAAGATTTATTGAACCGTGTGCTTGAAATGGGTGCATTTTATTTTGTGCAAATTATACCTCAATAGAGTAGATTTGGGGAGGGGGAAAAAAAAGCAAAACAGATGCTGATGGAGAATGGGTGCACGTGGGGACAGAGAGGAGAGTCAGGCCCTGAACTATCCAGGTGGGGGAGGATGGTGGCTTGGTCCAGGGAGCAGCAGGGAATGGTAATTGCTGCTGTTGTTACTTTTTGCCTTCGCCTTGCCTCCGCTTGAGCCAGGGACAGGCTGTCTGTCATTTGCAGATGATTTGACTGTTCACCCCACTCCGCAGCCTGCTGCAGCTGAGTCACCCCTCAAGGTTACTGTGGGGAACAAAGGCTTTGATTTACACAGGACACCTCTGCACACTAAAGCACACGCTCAGGAAACCAGGCCACCCGCCATGATGACTCTGAGAAACGCACACCTGGGCTCCCAGATCTCTGTCCTCTTACTCAAGCCTCCTTTTAAAACCTTCTCCTAGGCCGGGCATGGTGGCTCACACCTGTAATCCTAGCACTCTGGGAGGCCGAGGCAGGCAGATTGCTCGAGGTCAGGAGTTCGAAACCAGCCTGAGCAAGAGCAAGACCCCATCTCTACTATAAATATAAAGAAATTAATTAACCAACTAATACATATAGAAAAATTAGCCAGGCATGGTGGCGCATGCCTGTAGTCCCAGCTACTCGGGAGGCTGAGGCAGGAGGATTGCTTGAGCCCAGGAGTTTGAGGTTGCTGTGAGCTAGGCTGACGTCACGGCACTCACTCTAGCCTGGGCAACAAAACGAGACTCTGTCTCAAAAAAAAAAGAAGACAATGGCTCACTTTCCCCTTTTTGATAAATAAATATTTTATTTCGAAACAAATGAACAGAAAAGTGCAAAGGCAGCAGAGTGTCCCTGCATCCCTTTTATCTAGTTCCTGCAGATGCTATCGCTTTGCGTTACCATGGCGGTACATGAGTCAAAACCAAAACTCGACACTGGTACAGTCCTCTTGACTAAACTGCAGACTTTATTCAGACTTCGCCCGTTTTTCTGTTCCAGGACCCCATCCCAGGTACCATGTTGCATGGAGCACTTTCCCTTTTTGATAAACACAATCCCTAGAGTTCCCGCTTTCCCCTGGCATGAATTTGTTTGTTGTTTTCCTCTGCTTGGATGCATCCCCTACCCCCATTTTACAGATGATGCTTTAGGGAAAGAAGAGCTTCACCTGGTTATATTTAATATTGTAAGTGACCCTTGTTCATTCACTACATTCATTTTTCCTCTTTCGGTTTTAAAGTCTAGTTCACATCATCAAGATGGCCACTGGCACTTCCTGAAAAACTTGGCAATGCATTTTACTGTATTTCTAAAAAAAAAACAAAAAAGAAAGAAAGAAAAAAAGAAGTTCTGCTTTTTTTTTCCCCCAGCCCCTGCCCCCACCCCGAACTTCGTTTGTTCTTTTATGACTAAGGATATTTATCTCCTGCTCGCTTTAGAAGTTTACGAGCTGCTTTTCCTTTGAATTCCAGGCCAAGGTCAGTACTCTTTGGGTCGTGATGTCACGGCGTGTTGCCTTGGTTACCGCTGTGACATCATCAGAGTAACCCGGGGGGCCTGGTGGGCAGAGGGGAAGAAGGGCTTTGAAATGGTCCCTTTCATCTGCCATGGGGGAGAGAAATGTGGCTGCCTTTTGAAAAAGTTTGGAGAACTGTGAGAAGCTAAAGGGAAGAGTTAATAAGATTTACTACTCCCCAAAATTGCCACAAACCCCTAAAAGTCAGGCCACAAAGGCTGCAGATTTCTGCAGGGGGAAAGGCTGCAGGAACAAATGCATTCCTAGAAACCAGAACCCTATATTTGTACAAAACCCACCAGTAAGCCACAAGAGGAGACATACACACACACACACACCTTGACCCTATCAACGAAACTGCTTCTAGATGGAATGTATTTCACAAGGTGTCCCTCGCTCTTTAATCTAATCTAATCTGTCCCTCCCTCGGCATAAAAGCAAAAGTAAAGAAAGGAATTACAAACCAGGAATGCTTGGTTTAAAAGGCTTTTTTAATAAAAGGAGGAAAAAAAAAAAAAGAACAAAAGCGGAGTGAACACTCAGCAGACAGTTTGCCTGCCATTAAAACAGCATCTTGAAAAATGTTAATCTTTTCTTTTTTTTTCCTTAGGGTCAGGGGAAGGGGAAAAAAAATGTGATTTTATTGTGAACATGTGTCAAGAGGACTCTGTCCCATAAACTCGGTACCCACAATAAGTATATTTGTGTAGTAATTAACATGAGATCAGAGACGCAAGTTTTGCCAAAAGGCCATTGTCAGTATGGGGTATATTATGTGAGTCAAGAATCCAGTTCTCCAAATGTGGTATACATTGCGCTTGTTGTAATTAAGCGTTTTGTCATCTAGCAAGCAAGCAACAGTGACTCCCAGACGGGATTATACCTAAAACACAGTTTCCAAATGTTTCTTCTTGGCAAATCTTGTAAGGAAACTCTATGCAGAAGGAATGTCAAGACATCTGTAATTAGATTTTGGGGGAAAGGGTGGAAGGAAGATTTCTGGGCCAGTCTTTATGTTGTCTCTCGGAGAGACCCCCTGTAATTCCGTGTCCTGGCTGCCAAGAGCTTATCCATCACGTGTCCTTGGGCCATTTATCTCTGCACTGACTTTCTTCTGGGATCTCCAGTGACACCCCTGCAAGGCCACTTCCCATCCAGGAAGTTCATTGCTGCCGCTGCAAAGGCAGAAAGGGCAGCGTCCAGATTGTCTTGGGCCAGCCAGACCCAGGCTTAGAACTTGGTAGATTTCATTTGTGAGGGTTTCTACTTTGTTTTGGGGGGCCAGGAGGTCTTATTAAGGAAGCAGAATGGGGTGTCGTTTGTGGCCCCCAGGGCTGAGTTTCAGAAGACATTTGTATTGCCAAAAAAAAAGCTGAAATGGGAAGAGGGAGTTAGAGGGGTCGTTGCAACCCCATTCATTTAAACTTTTCAGAGGGGCTTCTGGGAGTGTCACACATTGGGGTGCCTAGTCCCCATCTGGCTCTGACGTTGGAAGGGGGTTTGCATCTGTCTCCAGTTTCGTATGTTAGTATGGGCCTGTTTGTGCATGAACATGCTCCCGCATGCCTGTGGGTCTTTTGCATGGGTTTGCAAGCATGTGATGCCTCCCCGTGCATGGGTCGAGTGGGGCGGGGTGCTGTCGCTGAGCACGTCCTGTGTGTTTTCAAAGGCTCCTATGTGCTTGCCACACACTTGAGGGCATTTAGAACTTTATGTATGTGCATGAAAGAGGGACTGGGAAATATACTGCCTTCATTATACTTTACACTCTCTTTTCCAACCAACAGGCTATCTGCAGACCTCTCGGCTCCTCATCACCCAAATATGATCGTAGGGTGTTCAAAAAGCGAAACACATCATAAATCTCAAGTCTGCCTAGAACCCGGGGAGTTTTAGAAAGAAAGAAAAGAGAAGGCGTGAGAAGGGGGTGGCCAAGAAGGAGTATTTTGAAGAAGAATCTCTGCGCCTTCGTGAAGCACATATCCATGACTCCAACTTAGAAACAATTTTCTCTTGGCATGAGGTGGGATCAGTCTCAGTGTTTGGGGTTTTCTCCTGCCACCGGACCCCTTCTTCTTCTCCTCCATGATAGCAGGCAAGAACAGATGTGCCCCACTTTATAAATGCTGACCAGCCGGGGAGGCTGCAGCAAGTGGCCACAGAGATTTTTTCCCCAAATGCTGATGTCTAAGGAGGCCTCCGGGGTAGAGACTGAGGGTCTCTCGGGCACATCTCGGGACCTGCTTGCTTTCGGAACCTTCCCGGGGGCTTCCCTGAGAAAGGATGTTAAAGAAAATCCAGAAGGTGTATAGCCTTTGCTTTTGGCATCCAAGGGGCTGTGCAGGTGTTCGTAAAGACGCCGGAAGCCTAAGATTCGGGGTTCTCTGGACTGCGATGGGGCCAGCATGGGTGACACAGATGCAGGGAAGAAGGGAGGAGGCCAGGCTTTTCCTTTAAATGGCTGAAAAGAGGCAAGCCCTGCTTGTCACACATGTAGATTATTTTTTCCCCCTCCATAAGATTAAAAGGACCATTTGTTTTTAAAAGTCTCAACCCAGCATATTGGTCCATTTCATGTGTCAGCGTGGAGTTCGCTCCCCTCCGCGGGGCTGCCCGGGAAACACAAAGGCAGGAAATTCAATTCAGCACAGGCCCCATGACATCTCTGTCTGGGGTGTGTGTGTGTGTGTTTGCATAGGGGCTGACAACGTGCTCTCTTCAATCAGATCACTGCTTAGGAGAGATATTGTTCCTGCAGCTTTAGAAGCAGCTCTCTAGATTCTAACAAAAAAAGTTTGAATAAATCTACTCATGAACTGTCCATTACAGGGTTCGGGAAGGAGATGAAACTTGTATCATTTGAATTTTTTTTTTTTTTTTAATGACAGTCTTTCTTGATTTTTCCAAATGCTTTCGTTTAATGACTTTGGATTCAGGCGTAATATTCACAGAGAAAGGCACACATATGCAAACCCAGCATTTAGACTCAGAAACAGACGTCCCCTTAGCCGGGCACGGTGGCTCACGCCTGTAATCCTAGCACTCTGGGAGGCTGAGGCGGGCGGATTGCTCGAGGTCAGGAGTTCGAAACCAGCCTGAGCAAGAGCGAGACCCCGTCTCTACTATAAATAGAAAAAAATTAATTGGCCAACTAATATATATATAAAAAATTAGCCGGGCATGGTGGCGCATGCCTGTAGTCCCAGCTACTCGGGAGGCTGAGGCAGCAGGATTGCTTGAGCCCAGGAGTTTGAGGTTGCTGTGAGCTAGGCTGATGCCACGGCACTCACTCTAGCCTGGTCAACAAGCGAGACTCTGTCTCAAAAAAAAAAAAAAAAAAAAAAAACAGACATCCCCAGAAGTCCCATTAGTGTCCCCTTCCAGCCACTATCCACCTCCCACCCCAACAAGGGCAACCGCTGTCCTGACACCTCACAGGCTAGATTAGCTGTGCCTGTTTTTGTACTTTGCGTAAACAGAATCATTCAACGTCATACTCGAGAAGCTGGCCTCTTCCGTTCAAAATTAAGTGTGTGAGATTCGCTCATGCTGTTCTATGTATTTGCAGATCAATGATTTTTCAACCGGGGGTGATCGAGTGCCCCCAGGGGACTTTAGACAACATCTAGGGACATTTTTTTTGGTTGTTCCAACACAGGGGTGCATCTAGTGGGTCCAGCCCAGGGATGCCGTACAGGGTCCTCCGATGCAAGGCACAGGGCAGCCCCCACCACAAAGAGTTATACGCCCCAAAATGTCAAAGAGGCTGAAGCTGAAGACCCCAGCCTAGATCAGTTGTTCTCCTGGCTGTGCTCTGATTCCTCTGAAACAGAGTTTTTAACAGCAGAGTTAGCCTAAACTCAACTCCAAGTTCAAAGCTTCAATTCAGAGGCAAGTTTACTGACCTCTGGTTTTATCAGCAAAGTGGAGGCAGTGAGGGTGGTAGGGGAGGGTGGGACTGGAGTGGAAGACAAACGAGGGTCACCCCTCATGATTTCTTCATCTCGCCCGGGGATGAATTCGACCTTAGGAGGTCTCCGCGAGCCACATGTGCCTCTTTGGCAAGCAGGGGAAGGCAATGACAGAAAAGTTCTTGCAGGGCCACACCGATATACACAGACATAAACAGACAACCACACAAGTCCAAACATACACCCCCCGCTGTTCCGAACACACACACACACTCGCACGCAAATGCACACTCATCAGCCAACACTGGCCACGACGGCAGGGCCGGCGGACACACGCTTGGGTAGGGGAAAGAAAAAAAGACGAATATTGTCCTTAAAGGGATCCCTCTGCGAGTCCAGGTACTTAAAGAAATCATTAAGATGACCAAGTTGAAGGAAACCCAGCCAGGGAAATAACCACATCTGTCTCGTTCACCACCCTATCCCTCGACCCTAACCCAGGGTTTCGCAACCTAAGCACCCACGGATATTTCCACTTGGGTCACTCCTTACTGCAGGGGCTATGCTGTGCATTGCAAGATGTTTAGCAGCGTCTCTGGCCTCCACAAACTAGATGTACCCCAGGTTGTGCCCCCATTATCTCTGGTTATTGCACAATGTCCCCTGATTAACAACTACTGGCTAGCCCAGCCCTAGGCTCCTAGGAGAAGCTCCCAAATAAAATATTTGGTGATTGCACCATTAAGCTACTCTCATTCTTTCCTGAAAATAAACAGGGCCCCCAAGGAGACTCAGCTGATCTCTGCTCTGCAGCATCCACATAGACCAAGAGTTAAAAACACACAAAAATGGAGCCCTGGCCCGTTTCTCCACCAGGGATCCCCGTCTCTGGGGCTTAAACTGGTGCTGGGTCCTGCCTAGGTGGAGGTCGCTGCTGCCATCGATGACAGCCCTTGAAGAAGGGGCCCCCAGAGAGATGCCAACGCCACATGTGCGCTGTTGTTTGATTGAGGGACATTAATGCGCTTTTCCGGACCCTGATTGGGTTTTAATTGGGTTTGAGACGCTGTGCTCCACACACGCCAGCTGACTTCGAGGCTGTACACAGAATCGTTGTCATCTTTTCCTTCTCTTCTCTCTCGCGTGTCTGAGGGGCTGCGGTGGCTGGATGTGGGACGGGCACTCGGGACCAGAAAGCACATCTGTGGAATTTTCCACACATTAGCCAAACAGGGGCTGGAGCTTTCTTTATGTTTTAAACCTCCAAAGGACACAGGAGTCTGGGGCCAGAGTGGGAAGTGGGACTCGAGGCAGACGCAGGTGTAAGCCGAGGTGTCTTCTCTCTGCTTGTGGGAGGGAGGAGGTCTGAAGGTTACACATTCATTCAGCAAACATCCTCGGAATGTCAGTGCATATCGGGCACTGAGGTTGCAGAGATAAAAGACCCGTTTCTTACCTTCAAGTAGCAAGAGAAAGAAGATACTAACAGCTCATTCAAGCATTACGTGGCGGGCGCTTTTTTGTGCACTTTTTAAATATCCACTCAATAAAAGCTAAAAATAATCCCCTGAGGTAGGTCCTATTATTACACCCAATTTAGAAGTGAGCAGATTGAGGCTCAGTAAGGTAAAGTAACTTGACCAAGAGGACATGGTTCTAAACTGGCAGAGTCAAGACTTAAACTCAAGCAGAGGTTAGCAGTGATTCTCAATCAGGGCCAATTGTGGCCTCCCAGGGACACTGGGCAATGTCTGGGGACATTTTTGGTTGTCACAACCTGGGAGAGGGAGCTACTGACATCTAATGGGTAGAGGCCAGGGATGCTACCAATGTTCAGGGCAGCTCACCCCATAAAGAAATGTCAGCCCCAAATGTCAACAGTGCCAAGATTGAGAAACTTGGGCTATAGGGTTGGTGCTCCAGCCACTGTGCTACAGGATAGGGACATGTTCAGGGTGTCCAATCAGCCAATCAGAGGAGGCCTGACAAGCACCCTTGAATGCAGTTATGACTGTCACCTATAAGTGAGGACACCCACATTATAATGGATAAGGGCACAGCCACAGTGGCTCAAGTCCAAATCTGCACTTTGCCCTTTTAACTTAGGTGACATTGGGTGAGTTATTTAGCCTCAGTTTAGATGGGAATATTTTTTAAAAATTTTATTGAGGTATAATTGACATGCAAAGAATTATATATATTTAACGTGTATAAACTGATGACTTTGGACATAGGCATACACCTATGACACATCACCACAATCAAAGTGACAGACATATCCAATACCTCCCAAAGTTTCTGTGGGTCCTTTTGCTTGTTTTGGTTTCTTTATTTTGTGATAAGAGCACAACATGAGATCTACCCTCTTAACAAATTTCAAAGTGCATAATACTGTATTAACTACAGTAGGTACCTAGAACTTAACTCATCTTGTGTAACTGAAACTTTGTACCTTCAAATGACAACACCTCATTCCCCCACCCTTCCTTCAGGTCCTAGCAGTCACTTTTTAATTCTTTGCTTCTACGGGTTTAGGTATTGTAGATGCCTCATATAAGTGGAATCATGCAGTATTTGTCTTTCTGTAACTGGCTTATTTTGCTTTAACATAATGCCTTCTATGTTCTGTCACAAATGGCAGGATCTCCCTCCTTTTCAGGGCTGAATAATATTCCATTGTATGTATATGCCACACTTTATTTATCCATCCATTATCCATTCAGTTAGATGGGACTATTAACCCCTCCTCTCATAGGGACACTGTGCCTGACACATTGCAAGCACTCAATAAATATAAGCTATTATTAGGCAGCAAAGGGAATGAATAAATCCCAGCCAAGGGGATAGACCTAATAGCTACGTCAAGTTAGGGAAACATCATACATAAAGGTCCTTGATAAACTATAGAGTGTCATGAACATATTAGCCTTTATTACCTTCAAAATATGGATTGACTCCTAAATCCACTGCAGTTTATAAGAGGTTCTGCTTAAAGACAAAGGGCTGAACTCGTTGACCTCTAAAAACCAGGATGACCCCACTTACGGAAAAATTACCAAATTTTTCCAATAATATTAATATTTACTTAGTTGACTTTATCATGATCACTTACTTGTTCGGTCTAATAGCTCACAGACTCTCCATAAGGTGTTAGTTCCTCCCTCGGTAAATATCTTGGGCCACACTTGACCAGGTCATTTTTTCTTAATAAGATGTCACAATTTTAATTGCAGATTCAGTTCTTTATTCCAGAACAATAGATTCAGTTCCTGGCTCTACATCATACTTTGTTATCTTGGACTGATCATCAAATCTTTCTGGCCTTGCTTTTTTGTCTACAAAATAAAGTTTCATATATCTACCTCTGGCAATTTTATTTATTGTTATTTTATTTATTTATTTTTTTAGTTTGCCAATTAATTTCTTTCTATTTTTTTAGTAGAGACGGGGTCATGCTCTTGCTCAGGCTGGTTTTGAACTCCTGACCTTGAGCCATCCTCCTGTCTTGACCTCCCAGAGTTCTATGATTACAGGTGTGAGCCACCTTGCCTGGCCAAATTTTTTTGTTTTTTAAGACAGGTCTGTCCCCCAGGCTGGAGCACAGTGGCATCATCAAGCTCACTGCAACCTCAAACTCCTGGGCTCAAGCCATCCTCCTGTCTCAGCCTCCTGAGTAGCTGAGACTACAGGTGCAGGAAATCATGCTTGGCTAGTTGTTTGGGGGCTTTTTTTGTGTTTTTTTTTTTTTGTTGTTGTTGTTGTTTTGTAGAGATGGGATCTCGCTCTTGCTCAGGCTGGTTTTGAACTCCTGACCTTGAGCGATCCCTCCCGCCTCAGCCTCCCAGAGTGCTAGGATTATAGGCGTGAGCCATTGCGCCTGGCCCTACCTCTGGCAATTTTAAAACCTGTTCCAAAATCCTTTGACATGCCTTTCACCCAGATGGGGGTCTATGTTCCCTCCTCTTGAATCCAGTGGGCTTGTGACTGCTTCAACAAATAGACTATGGCAGAAATAATGCTGTGCATGTCCAAGATGGGTCATAAAAGGTGAAGTGGCTTCTGCTTTGTCTGCTGGAACTTGTCCTTAAAGCCCTAAGCTTCCATGTAAGAATCCTCACTATGCTCAGGCAGCCATGTTGTGAGGAAGCAGTCTTCACGCAGAGGCTCCCATTTAGTAACAGGAGCTGTGATTGGCAGTACAAATCCTCAATCATTCCAGTCCTCCAGATGAAGTCAAAGAACCTTGAGATAATTACAGCCCCCAGCCCTCCAGTCACCACCAGTCTTCCCAAGTGAGCCCAGAGACCTCAGGGAGCAGAGAGTACTTGCCTAATTCCTGACCCACAGAATCTACAGCTGCTAATCTAAGCTGCTAAATTTGGTGGCAATTTGTTACCCAGCAGTAGTAACTGGCACACACTATCTCAAATGAGAGTTGTAAGGATTAAATTAGCGAATATATAATCAATGTTCTCCCTTTGGGCCATGGCACAGAATAGGCTCTCAAAGAATGTTAATTCTTTTCCTTCCCTTTTTTATGTATTTTTTTCTTTATGATCAAAGTTACTTTTTTTCCTGTTTTATTTGACAAACACTGGGAGAATAAATTTCTCTAATTATTTCCATCCTGTCTAGACCGTGGAGTCATTTTGGTAAACAAAAGCATGAAACAATCATAGTGAGTCTAACTCTGGCTCCAAGCTGCAAATTCACAGCAAACCTGGGCACAGACTCTCTCTGCCCAGCTTTAGACCTCACCTATAGCGTGGTCTCAGGGGCTGCAGGGCAGAGGAAACTCTCCCAGGAAGAACAGAGCACACGTGCAAAGACATCCTGTGAAGTGTAGTCAAATGCAGAGTTCTCAAGGATGTGGGATCCTGATGCTATGAAGTGTCTCCTCTTGGGAAGTGTTTCCCAAATCAAAATTTAACCACAGGCCACCGAGGAAATGTCCCCTGGAAGAATCTGACTCAGGCCATTCATTGCTAGCCCTGCATCTATTAGACCTGTGCAGTAATGAGAGTTTTAAAAGATGCCCCACTGCCCTCCTTTTGCTTGAGTTGAACAGACATAATAAATTGTGCCATCCCCTCTGAGAACTCAGTGAAGGAATTCCTGGCCCCTGCTCTGTGGAGCCTAGCACAGGATCCATTTTCACATGAATAAGTCCTTCCAATAACTCAGCGCTTTACGAAGTAGGAAGCATCTTGCCAGCAGAGGCAAGAGTTGAGCAAGAAGCCAAGTCTAGCATGAGGAAGCCTGAATGTGTCTCCCAAATCAAGAGAACAGACCAAAATAAGCAGCGTTGGGAGCAGGGATTGTAGACTTAGGAGACAGCTGAGACACAGGAAACCAGAAGAAATGGGGATGAGGACAAGTAGATGCAGGCGATGCCCCAGAACAGGCAGAGCAGTCAGTGAAAATGCTTTAGATGCTACAGCTAAACCATTGGTTAGCTGATCCAACATCTATTCCTAACATCTTTATCCCTTCCTGCCTCTTACTAGAGGGTCTAGAAAATGAAAGATTCGCTTTCCTGACCTAGAGCTGACCCTGTGGCACAGTTTGGGCCAATAAAATGTAAGCAGAGGTCTGTTGGGAGAGTTGGAGAAGCATTTGATTTCTTATAAAGGATGGAGGCTCAAGAGAAAAGCCACCCTTTTCTCTTTCCCGTCTTAATGGCAGATGCAATGCCTGGAGCTGAAGCAGCCATCTTTGAACAAGAGGACAGGCATGAGAATAAAAGGCCAAAACAACATCAGTAGCAGCCTACCTCTGGATCACTCATCTTGGGAGAAAAATAAAACACTCATCTTTTAAACAACTGTCCGTTGGACTTTCTGCAACCAAAAGCCTTCTTTTTTCGTTTGATTTTTTTTTTTTTAATCGCACGTAGCACTTAACGTGAGCCAAATTCTGTGTTAATGCTGGAGGTAAAATGGTGAACAGGACAGCAGAGGTTCCCACCCTGCATGGGGAAAACAGATCATTGTATATCACCCTGAAGATGTTAACAATCACCCTCAGAAGATGGTGTTTAAATTGAGACT
Organism: Microcebus murinus; assembly: GCF_040939455.1. Classification (NCBI taxonomy): domain Eukaryota; kingdom Metazoa; phylum Chordata; class Mammalia; order Primates; family Cheirogaleidae; genus Microcebus; species Microcebus murinus. Next base: position 10,103,242 of record NC_134125.1, on the reverse strand, counting down.
AGAAGAATAAGCAGAAGAGAGTGATACAGACTGGGCAGACTCAGAAAGTGTAAGGGGCATGGCCCTTTGAAGTGGGTCTGGAACAAGGGAGTGAGGGAGATCAGTGAGCAAGGGCCAGATCATGCAGGGCTTGTGGAGTTCGGATTGTATCCTAAGGGTAATTAAGAACCAATTGAAATATTACCTCTTAGTGCTTATAGATTTTTAAGAAAGAAAGTGACATGGTCAAATTTGAATTTTTGAAAATGCAGTGCGGATTGGAGGGGTCAAAAGTAGAGGCAGGGAGGGAGCCCTGTTAAGAGGCTACTGCGGCTGTCCTGGCAACAGATGATGATGTGTTTAACTTAGGGTGATGCCAGAAGAGATGGAGAGAAGTTGACAGTTCCAGGTGCATTTGGGAAGTGAAATCCGACAGGGCTGGTTACAGTAAAATAGCCCTACCTCAAAAAACAAAGACCCTGGAGAGGAAAAGCAGAAACAAAATACTTTATATTGCTCCTTAACCGATAAGGCATCCCCCTTCCCTTAACCCAGTCGCCCCAATATCAGGAGATGGCAGAAGGATGAGGGGCGGGGCAGAAACCCACAAAAATCTAGGAACTTTTATTCGAACTAGGTGGACATCAGCGGAGAGTAGACTAAAGAACACAGGAACTTCCGGTTACTCCGGAAGAAGGAAGTTTCACACGCTCCTAAGCTCCTCCCCCGGCAGCAGCGAGCCCGGGTGAAGGGATGGCGGCCGCGCTGCACGGCTGGTGCTGCAATAGCGTGTGGCTCCCAGAGAGACCGTCCCAAAGCCCTTCTTAACAGATTCGAATTTTGTCTTGCTAAACTGAGTTGTTGGTGGGGTGGAGCACCTTTGTTTGATGGGCTAAAGGTGGGACACAGATTCCATCTGGTGAAGTGTTGGCGACACATAGACTAAGCCAAGAGGAGAGGAGTTTACGAACAACTGGAACCATCCAACTGCAGGGGATGTATTAGCTGAATCACGGTGCGTCCTCGCAGTGGGACACAACTCAGCCCCTGAGAAATGGTGGTACAGAGACAAATTTGTTGGCACGGAGAAGCCCGTTCTAGACTATTCCAAGATTTTTTAAAGCAGGTTATCGAACAATACAGAAAGAGCTATGTAGGAAGGTACTCACTAGAAGGCAAATAGTGGGTACAATCTGGGTTTTTGTTGTTCTTATTATTTTCTGTATTATTTAAATATAATATATATCAAATATATTACTCTCTCTATATAGTTTTTGCCTGATAAAAACAGCCTTTAACAGCATATGTGACACGGTCTTATTTTCACTTAAAATGCATACATCATACACAGAAGGCTGAAAGATATATGGTAAACTATGAATAGTTAGCCCTGTATGATAGGATTACAGGTGATTTTCATTTTCTTCTTTTTCTTTATCTGCCTTTTCTACTTTTTCTACAATGAATATATATTACTTGTTTAATTTTTCAAGTGTTGTTGTTTAAGAGCTGCTCCTCTTACTGTGTTTGCCAAAGCCTCAAAGCCTCCCCCGGGAAATATGTTAATCCAATCAAGATCTTCTTGTCTTGGCAACAAACTCCAGAACTGGTCTACTGTGATTTTAAGTATCTAGGAGGATGTGAAATTAGGAGACAGTGGAGTCCTCATCTTCTGGTCATTGTCAATGTTATGAAGATGGCAGCCTAAAGAACTCCCTACACTACTTAATCCAACCAGTTGGTGTTGCCTTTAAACCCCGAAGCAAAAGAGAGAGTGATAAGTGGAAAATCCCACCTTCTGATACCAGCGATAAGAGACTCTCCTTCCCTTCTCCTTTGAGATAAATCTCGAGGACGAACCCACCCTCCATGGTGGAGTCCCTCTCGGAAGAAGAGCCATGAAAATATGGCAGGCAAAAGCATTTGTAATAGGATGACATAATGACAGAAAAATATACGATCGATTTAGCAGACAGAAGTGGCTGTCAGTTTGGGGGCCCTCCAGAGTTCAAGTATGCCCATAAAAGAACTCAACAACCCCAGGACTCCCCAGGGAGAAAGAGATCTCCCTCCAAATCCAGCCTGTCGCCTAACACTGGGGAGCAGAAATTCCCCAGGGGAGCGGGAATTAGCGTATCTGCATCTGAAGGAGCCAAGGATGAGAGGAGGAGGGACAGAGGAGGGGACCGAGGGGCCTGCACCAGTGATTTAGGGCTCTGGATCTTACACACACACACACACACACACACACACAAAGTCCCTCTGGTCTGGTGCCCTGGAAAAGTCAGCCCAGAGAGGCACGACCATAGCAAACAAAACTGCTGGGGTTTGAGGTGGGAGGGAATGTCGCGGCCCAGTTGCTGCTGTCTAGTAGAGCTAACACACAAGCCCCAAACACGCGTGACCTCTGGTTCACATCGGCACTGCTGATCAAAAGGAAGCAGCTCACTCCGCCCCGGCCCCGGCCTCCCTGTCCGGGGAGGATTCAAAGCTACTGGCTTCGTGGCTGGTGTGGCTTCCATTAACCCAGAGGTTGGTGCTACGGGACTTTGCGAAATGTTGAGCATCAAATGTAATGAATCACAAGAAACCAATAGCCTGGGCCAGCCCACTGACCTTTAAAGCAAGATAATATTACTTAAAACGAGCATCGTGGCGGAACCGTTACGATAAACAGCATTGGTTCAAATGCCCTTCCATTCTGACAGCAGACAGCCATCCGGGGGGACCGGGAGATGCTGTTCTCCCCATCCTGGTGTTTCTAGCCCCAACCTCGCCCGGGCTGAGCACACTTCTTTCATTCTCACCTGGATAAATACCGATAACAATGCCCCACTGGGGAATACAGGCACTGCACTGACCTGAGAGCATTTTCCATAACAAGACCCTTGTGTGACCAAAGGATTTACAGCATCAAAAGCAATCTTTGTTTTCTGCCCCTCTTGGTTTTCTACCCACTGCAAGGGACAGAAATAAACATGCATACCACCCACCCCCCAGGAATCCACTCGGGCCCTGAAATATCATAGACAATCCAAAAGACATGCACACGTGTGTACATGCATGTGTGCCTGCCCACACGCTGTCTCCTCTGTTATATTTTTACACTCAGCTTCTGCTTTGCCCAGAGTTTTGCATGTAAATAGGCAAGGGGTATTTTGAGATTTAGACAGAACCCTCACTTCAAGAAATCAGATTCAGTTTCAGGCAGTGCCTGGGTTCAGCGAGAGGCCAGTCTACCCAGAAACGTAAACCAGTTCCAGCCAGGGTTAGGTGAACACTCACTAGACAGACGTATCGGCCCCTCGTAGGTTCAGCCCCGACGCACACACTGGAGCACATACACACACACACACACGCGCGTGCACGCATGCACTAATTTTGTGCTTAGCTGTCATAAAACTTAAGACACTTATATGAGGGTGAAAGGTCAGGAGGGGGGGGAAACATGATTTTCTGTTATTAATTACGCCTTATCCATTCTACATGTGCTGCGCTCGTCTTAGATAAAGTTACGGTTCTATTTTATTAGGAAGCCTCCAGGATCGTGTAAAGGGGATTTTGGATTGAGACAAAGGAAATCGCAGGATGGGAAAAAGGGGGGAGAAGGCGGGGTTGGGGGGGGGTTGAGGGCTCATTTGTTCTCCTGCTCAGAAGCCAAGCCAGGCTTCTTCCCTGCCATGTCCAGGACTGAATCTGCACATTCTTGAAATAGCTCGCTCTGCAAATGCTAAATGAACCTGGTCCCGAACCAACTCCATCCTGAGCGGGCTTTGGGTTTCCAGAAGGAACAGAGAAGGCGGCGAAGGGGGGAGAAGAGGGTGAACCACAGGCCAGGCTGCTGCTGGATTCAAAGACAAGAATGAGGCCAGCCAAGGGGTTGGGGGCCGTGAAAGTTCAAGTTCAAATCCACGTCACCCCTGTCTGCCCTGCTATGGGCAGGTGCCCAAAAGGATCCTTGCCCTCATTGAAGCTACCTTGAGTGGGAACAGAGTTTGGGCTGGGTGCTGGTGGGGGAGGCAGTGGGAGGCCCTGGGGCCAGACAGGGGACCTAGGAGCCCCGTCACCCTTGGCTGATAAGAAGAAAAAACCTATGTATTATGGGGGAAAGGGACCCAAGATTCCCCAGACCAAAAAGGCTACAACATGGCAGAGTCGAAAAGGGGACTGTCTCGGAGAGGAGACCAGAGAGCAGCCAGGAAATAAAAAAAAAAAATTCAGGACTTGAACCCTAGCACTGACCTTTTCCTTGAGCAAGTCGATAGCTGTCCCTGAGCCTCAGTTTCCCCAATTGGGAAACTGGGAGAGATGATGTCAATAATAACATGGATAACATCGTCGTCACTAATAGCAACGATTACATTAAAAGGACTGCGACACGCTAATGAGGATGCTATGCCCGTCCTGCTGCGCTGTAAGATAACATAATGAGAAGCACATCAGGACCCATAAATCACAGTGCAGATATAATTTATTGTTATTAATATGATCTGCCCTGTCCTTCCCCAGCCCCTCGGGCTGCCAGGAGAGCCTGTGCTCTGTCATCGTGCACTTGAAGACAGGTTGTTTTGTCCCTTCTCTCTTCTTGCTTCTAATCACAATGTTCCAATTCTCCGGCTGAGGTTGAATTCAATTCTCAGCCAGAGCTCGATGCCATATATTACCCCTGTCCGGGATGGCGATCTGGCTTCTGTCTTCTGTCTTCTGAGCACTCCAGAACCGCTGTGTGCCGAGCGCTTACTATATGCTGGGCACTGAGCTCAGCCCATTGGAGGCCCCCAGCCAAGCAGCCAGAGAAGCATGAGGGTCACCCCCATTTCACCCACAAGGACACTCAGGTTTAGGGAACGAATGAGGCTGGAATTCCTCCCAAGGATGTGTCCAAACGGGCACCTTCCTCTTCCCGCCGGCTGTGCGCCGACACCACTGTCGTTTGGGTCTTCCGAGAGCTCGGTAAGGCGGACCCCGGCTGCTGCGAGAATGTTCGACCCTCCTGTCTCTTGAGTTCCATGAAGCATTCACCACCCCTCAATTGTGATTTCGAGGAACATGGAGGAGGAGGAGGAGGAGGAGGAGGAAGGGAGCAGGCCGCCCGCTGCTGCTGCATGTAGTTGGAGTGTCTCTATCTGCACATCAGAATGTTTCCTGGGGGTTCGGCCAGGAATTCAGGCCTGTGGGAGTCCTGCCAATGAATCCGGGGCCCAGCTCCCTTTGATCCTCCCCACAGGCCGTCCCTCCCTGCTGTCATCCGCCTTGCAGCCCTGCTGTCCAACTTGTGATATCCCAGTAGTGTCCCCAAGGGTGCCAGGCTAGCAAGGGAGAGGAATGGCATCCTGGGAAGGGGGCCCCTCCACGTCCAGGATGCTGTGTTTCAAGTATCCTCGACGCTAGTCCACTGGTCCCCTATTTCTCCTGATGTGGCCATGTCTTGTGTTTCTTTTTCTCTCTGCAGCTTTCGTCTGGTATCTCTGACCTCTCCTTGGCTCTCTTTTGCTATATTCTACATGCATATAACTTGGTCTGTCTGTCTCTCTCTTTGCTTTTTTCTTTTATCTCAGTCTTATTCTCCCTGTCCTTATCTTTGTGTCTCTCTTTCTCTGCCTGACTCTTTCTCTGTCTCTCGCCTCTGTCTGTCTCTGTCGCTCCTCTAGAGACCCCTGCCCTCTGCCTCCTTTCTCCCAATGTGGTCTGCCTGCCCATCCTCTCCTCTGTCTCCCAGGCCACCAGGAAAGCCCAGTCTCTCAGCAGAACGACCCAGTAGCAGCTGCCATGGAACTATGGCTCAGGGCGGTGATAGTAAGCCAGGCCCAGAGCCCGCCCAGAGCATGCACAGTTTGGGTGAACCTGTCCCCATACCTTGCTCACTCTCCATCACCGAGAACAAGTCTGGGATCACAGAGGACCAAGGGCGTTTCAAATATCTGAGCATGCTGTTGGCAGAGAAAACACCGCTGACAAGGATCCCCTTGAGGTTTGCTATGTCAGGGTGAACAGCCTCCATCCTCCCCGAGAACCTTCCAGACATGCTAATCAATTTCCAATTCACTATTCGTTCCGGCATTGCTGGGGGTTTTCAGGCCCACACTGGCAGACTGGCTCTAGATTTCCATGTTGTCCACCAGATATCACAGCCAAATGGTCTCTCTGGCTAAACCTTGGAGCTCATCTGTTTGGAAACTTTTTGAACCCAACGAGTCCACACATATGGAGGGCCAGGGTGTCCATGCTCAACACATACATGTTCATTTGTCAAGTGTCTGCCAAGAACCCAGCATTAGCTAAGCCGTTTCACCAAAGTTCCTTCTTGTAGCTTTGACTTCTCCATAGAAGTGAATAGTATTAATTCTATCCTCACAAACCAGAAGTCTGAGATTCGGATTAAATACAGTGACCTTTCCAAGGTCGCACAGCCGACACGATGGGGTCCCCGCCGAGTGTCGCCCTTCAGAGGTAGGAAATAGAGAAGAAGAAATAAACCTACACTTTGACTATTTTAACTCCCGCTCCTCTCCTCAATGATTTGCATTCGAAACTGGGTTTTGTTTCCGTGCTTATTCCTTCCATAGGCTTCCAGAACCCATATTGGTTGCAGAAACAGAATTCCCCCTCTCCAGAAAACTGCTTTTTTGGCTCGGGAAATGCTGTTTTTCTCCACCATTGAGGGGCAGGAGGCAATTCCGGATATTTAAGTTTTGGAAGGCAAATCTGGCATCCGGGATTGTTTTCTGCCTTATTAAACTTTTCAGAAACTGTATCTCTTTTAAACAGCCTGTGGGGGCTCCCCTTCCCCCAAGTCCCCAACAAATTCCCCCTCCAAAGGACCCTCTTCCCATCTGCCAGAGGCCGAAGCCAAAATACATCCCAGGAAAGCCGGGGAGGAAGGGGGCGAGGCAGAGAGAGAGCTGTCTAATCATCACAGAACCTTTGAAAAGTATCTTGAGCAAATCGAGTTTGTCTAAAACGCATCCAGCATTTAACATTTAATAGGAGCTGATCAACTTAATGCACCACATGCCACGGGGAAGCGGATCCTTCCCCTTTAAGGGGCTGTTGACGTTCGGGGAAGGAGAAAAACAGTTGTTACCATGCAGAAACTCAGGATGAACCCAATTAATCAATGCTGAGATGATTCGAATCATGTGGCAAATGCTTGGTCACCTCTCTGATATCCTATCCTCATCCCTCGGAAGATGCAGACGTGATTAATGTCACCTGTGACCACCACGTCTCCAGGCAAGACCCCCCCCCAAAAAAAAAAAAATTCCGGCAGACAGAGAAACAAATTAGATCCAAAGGCACGGGATCAGTTTCAGAGGGGACAGGCCCCCGGCTGGGGAGGGGGGTGGTCTCTGGGGGTGCCTGGCCAGCCTGTCTGTCAGAAGACAGAGGCCAGACCATGTGGGGGCTGGGAGGGAAGGGACGCTCGGGGATGGGGTGACGGGGGCATCGGCTGAGTCTCCAAGCTCAAAGTGCCCCACCCGGGCCCTGAGCATGCCTATCTTTGAGGGTGATTATTTTTTCCTTGGTGCAAAAATAATTGCTCAAGCTGCCCCGGCCGGCCTCTTAGGGTTACACTGAGGCATGTCAGGCCCTGGGCCTTGGCTGGGAGGAAATGGGTTTGAGAGACAGAGGGAGGGAGAAGTGCTAATCAGGGTTATGTTGATTGCTTTGAAAGTCCCTGCCTGTTTACACACACAAGGTTTGTACCCCTATTTCTGGAATTTCTGAACTATACAATGGGGGCCTCTTCATTTTATCTCCTTTCTCATTGTGTGGCTCTTTCCCCTCTTTTATACCTTTTATCTCCCCTTCCTCTCCTACCATCCTTCTTTCATTCATTCAACAAACATTTCTAGAGTGCTGGAGGCTCCTCCGGGGCCTTCCTGGAAGAGGAAGATAAGGTTCTGGGAAAGATAAGAAGCTGGAAGATCCAAAGGGTTCCCATGTCCCCACCTGGGCTAGCCCTGAGACACAGATGTGATCCTGGACCCTCCAGCTTGGATCAAGCTCTGCCTCCTCTGAAGTCGCAGGAAATGAACGCCAAGATCACTACGCCCCAATTCACCTTGTCCTCACCGTATCCTGGGCACCAACCCCTAGCACGGTGCCGGCACACAGTAGGTGCTGTCAATATCTGTTGAATAACTGAATGAAAAGTGCTATATAAACGCTCAGTTTGAGGCCACCCTAATGACATTACAATGTACCCATTTAAAAAAATAAATAAATAAGTACACCTTGCCTCCTTGCAGAAAGGTATTAGGATTATTTACAATGCAGATTCCTAGGTCCCAAGGAGTTGGATTCAATACCTCAGGTGTGTGTGTCCCTGCAATCTGCGTCTTTGAAAGCGTCCCAGGAGACCGTGACATACACACTCCTCAGACATGTTGGAGCAATTCTACTGTGGGCAATAGGGAGCCACTGAAGGTTTGAGAGCAAGAGCATGACTTCATCCGTGAGTGCTTAAAGAAGGGCATGCTGGCTGCAGTCTATGAGATGAGTGGAGGACCCAGGGATGGGTGAGAGAGAAGAGTTAGGTGACCACATGAGGATAGAAGTTCCAGAATTTTCTTGTGAGCTTAAAGGCAGAATCTTTGCAAAAGAGGGTTTAAGGGACTTAGCATGGTTTATTTGGGGTATTTCAGGAGAACTAGTGGGGATTTCAGGGAAGCTAAAACCTTCCCTTCCTGGGCTTCACCTCTTCATGGAAGAAAGGGCCATTAAAATGGAAAAATTGGCAAGTCACAGAGTCGTAATGTGTATGGGGAAAGAGTAAGTGAAAGAGAAAGTTACGTTAAGTTCCTTCGTTTATTTCCTCCTTCCTCCACTTCTGAAAGCCCTTGGTGGCCCCCAACCCTCCAATTCCAGCGGCGCCCCCGCCCCCGAACCTGCGGGTCTGCGGGGACCAGACTCACCGTTTCTACCCGCCCCGGCTGCTCCCAAGAGCATCTGGCCACGGACGCTGGGCTCTGGCCGCGGCATCTGTTTGCAATGTTTGACTCAGTAGTTTTATTTCTGCTTGGCGGGATAATATAAACTATCTTGTTACACGGCAGGCAGGCCGGGCGCAGAGCCGGGTCGCTCTGCAACTCTGCTGCAGAACCAGAACGTGGCTTAAATGAGCCGGTGGGCTTGGACGAGGCCCCCTCCGCCTGGAAACTTCTCCCCCAGCTCGGGCCTCTGCTGCTGGAGTCCCTGGGTAGCTCCTGGCTGACCCCTCGGAATCTACGCCACCCATTAATATGCACGCACACAAATACACACACACACACACACACACACCCCACCATGTCTTGTCCATTTCTGAAGGCTACAGAGATAAATCGGAACTATTCACCACAAGGGTGAATTGCAGGTGTTAGTTATTTAATGAAAGCTTGATTTCTGAAGTCAGCCTGCCTGTCTGTGAGTGTTTGCCATGTGAGCTCCGGCAAATGCCTTCACCTCCCTGGGCCCCAGTTTCTCCATCTGTAAAATGGGGTTTGTGATAATGACTCCCATGCTGGGGAGCTGTTCTGGTCTTCTACGAAGCAATATCTGCAAAGCGCTTAGCCTGGCATCCTGTGTGTGCTGAGCATTGAATAGAATGTTAGCTGTTATTCCAGACATGGGGATGTTTGAAATAAAACTCAAAAAAGAGCAGCTCAGGTTGGCAGCAGAAACTAGGTATGACCGTGAGCCTCAGCCCAGACTGAAGGAAATTCGCATCCTCCCGAGATGCTGGGGAAAGTACGAAAGGAAACCACATATCTTTCCCCAGCCTTCACAGGGGCCCCTTTTGGGCTAGAGGGACAGTCCCCAACTTGGGCTCCTGTGCCTGACTCCACAAAGAAACAGACATGGGGGCAGTTCTGAGATGTGATGGGGTGACAGGAACCCCACCCTCCAGCTAATTTCTCATGGGGGTAAAGAAAGGACAGAATTTGTACTCTGGAGGGCCCTGATCTTGCCCTGAGCTCAGCTGCACTAAGGCGGTGTCCTCAGTCCTGGCTGGAGCCAGACGCCAGACCTCTGCCCCACCGCAGACCCTGTCTTTGGGCATTCCTAAGGACAGAGGGGCAGTCCTCGTGCCCTGGGCCCTGAGGGACAGCCCAGCCCCCATGGCCAGCATCCCAGCAACCTCTCTCTAGGAGACAGACACCTCTTCACTTTTTTGTTTTTCTCTTTATTTTCAGTGCTCAGCCCAGCACTTGGAACGTGGTAGATGTTCAACAAAAGTAGAATGTGTGTGTGTTCAGGGGCATGCTGCAGTGATTAAAGCATGTATGTGTGTGTGTGTGTGTGGATGTCCATGAGAGTGTGTGCACACATACCTGGCAAGGAGGCTTAATCTTGGGGAGGTTCTGTGGCCCTGTGTCTACACATGTGAGCACACACTCATGTCCCCACAGCTGGACATGGCTTCTTCGTGTGCCAGAAGAGTGTCTGCTTGAGGCCCTGCCTGGCCGCAGGCAGCCTAGGGAAGCCCAGGCTCACATGCTTGCTCCAGACCCGACAAGACGCAATTCTAAAACTGGAGTTGGGGTGTGCTGGGGGATGGGCAGGGGGGAGGGTCATTAAAAACCACTTAGAAAAGCCACTTTCTCTGGAAAGAAAACTAACACCAGTACAAATTTGGCTGAAGACCCTTCTGCTGGAGCCTAATGTGCAGCTGTCCCCCTACCCAGGACCAGTTGGGTGGGACAACCAAGGACATGGCGCAGGTGACCTCAGATCTCTGCTGCTGAAATGAACTGACATTGATTAGGTTTTCTATCCACTGTTGGCTACAAATCACATTGACTGTTTCTCCCATCTTGCCCTATCTCTGTTTTCTGCCCCACTCTCTCTTTCTCTCCCTGCTAGACTCTTGTTTCCGCGTCTCTGAGTCTCTGAGCTTAACTTTCCTGTCTCTCCCTTCCTACCCGTCAGTCTGCCTCCATCTTTCCTTTCCCTGCTTGTCTCTCCCCGTCCCGCCTTCTTTCCCTTGTGGGTTCTCTCTGCAGCTCTCTGCTACCTGCCCCGCCCCGCTGGCCTGTGGATCGTCACTCAGCAGCCCTGCCTGCTCCAATGGGGGCCCCTTTGTTCAAGGCCCCCCCCTTCCAATAACCCCCCTGCCCCCCACATCGCCCTCCAAGCCTGGCTTTCCCTTCCTCTCCAGGCCCTGCAAGCAGCCACCCCTCCAGCCCGTGATGTGGGAAAATGTCACCCACCCTCCCCATCCCCCTGGCACTGGGGCGCAGAGGCAGAGTATGAGGGTCAGAGCTGGGCCACCTCCAATGTAACCCCCAGGGCCATTAAGGAGACACCACATCACTACTCCCCCTGTGCCACGATCCTTCGCCCTGCAGCTGACAGCAGGGCCGGGCAGCCTGCAGCACCGGGCAAGGGCAAGTTCTCGTTGAGGCTGGAGGCCAGACCCTACCCCTGACTCCAGAGAGGCCGTAGCCAAGTCAGTGCCCCTCTCTGGCCCCGAGACCTAGTGCCCAGGGCCTCATTCGACTCTAAACTGGAAGGTCACCACCAAGGCCCCTCTGTCTGCAGCCCCGGGCACTATCTCCCTCCTTAGCATCCGTTAACCCTCCCACTTCCTAGAGCAGATGAGGAAGGCCTGAAATCTCTGTAGCACAAGGTCAGTGCCCTCAGGGAGTCACAAGGAATGGAAATATCAGGATAAATCAACCCCAAAGCATTCATCAGCACATTTCTGGAGATATTGTTCCCAGCATGAATGATACCAATACTTGCAGTCCACACTTCCTGGGACTCTGGCTTTGGGTGTCTGTGATCATGTCAAGGATGGTCTGGCTTAATTTCAGCTTTAGGGCAGGGGGACAAGGGTGATATTTGCCTCTGCATGTTCCCTTCCTCCCCTGTCTTCCTGTCGCTATCTTTATTTATTTATTTATTTGAGACAGAGTCTCGCTTTGTTGCCCAGGCTAGAGTGAGTGCCGTGGCGTCAGCCTAGCTCACAGCAACCTCAAACTCCTGGGCTCAAGCAATCCTCCTGCCTCAGCCTCCCGAGTGGCTGGGACTACAGACATGCACCACCATGCCCGGCTAATTTTTTCTATATATATTAGTTGGCCAATTAATTTCTTTCTATTTTGGTTTTGAACTCCTGACCTCGAGCAATCCTCCCGCCTCGGCCACCCAGAGTGCTAGGATTACAGGCGTGAGCCACCACGCCCAGCCTTCCTGTCTCTATCTTAACCAGTCTTTCCTTCTGTCTCTGGGTCACTTACTGGCTGTGCACCTTGGGTTAGTGTCTTCACTTCTCTGAATCTCATATTATACTGTAATTGTGACACACCTGGCTCCTAATAGGAGCAGGAAAAAGCAGGGTGCTTAAATACTAGCAGTAATAATAAAAATGAGGAGGAGGAGGGTGGGCTGGGGAAGGGTTTCCCATGGGTCATAGGTTTATGTGGGCCTAAAATTGGTGTGCACTGATACAAGCTGCTCTGATTGGGTATATGTGCAGGCACTAGCATGCAAAGCTTTAGGGCTTGGAGACCCCCGGCCCCCCAGAAATTTAATTTCTCATACCACCATGATTTTGCAGTTGGAGAAACTAAGGCCCAGAGAGGTTGAATGACTTGCACAAAGCCACACAGTAAGTTGAGGGCAGAAGGAAAACCAAGGTGTGTGTCTGAGGGTCTTACCTTCTGCTCCCTCAACTCAGAGCCATGGGAAGTACCCTGGCTTGGGAAGCAGGTGGTGAGCCTCAGACCACCTGGGTTCCACTCTTGTTTCCTCTCCTGACATGATGTTAAATCTCAGGTCCTACCCAACCCATCATCAGGACTCAGTTTCCCCATCTAAAGGGCTGGGCCTACCATTGTGAGATCCTCTCACTCTATTTTGCAGCTTGTATCAGAGAAAGTGAGAACCCACTTCCCCCACAGTGAGCCAAACTCACATGAAGGCAGCTGCCCCTGTAAGCCTCCTCCCTGCTAAGGCAGGCAGCCCAGCTGCAGCTCTAGACCCTTGATTTACTGGCTGTGTGACTCTGAACAAATGGCTTAACCTCTCTGAGCCTCTTAAAGGGAAGGATTGAAAGTCCCCACCTATTTGGCTATTAACATAAGAAAAGAATTTAGCGCCGCGCTTAGTGTATAGTAAGTGCTCAATAAATGTTGGCTGCTGTTATTTTTATTCCTATTAGCACCACCTGATTCCTGTTCTACACCCCTCCACCCCTGCAATTTCAAGACCTCTCGCCCCAGTCTTGCTCCTCTCCTCCACCTCCAGGTCTGCCCTTGGACTAAGGAAAGGGGGTAGGAGATAGAGGGTAGGCAGCCCTCAGCTTGCCAATCGGTGCCCCTGGCTAGCTGCTCAAAGCCAAGGCTATGCACCCAGGCAGAGGCCACCTTTGAAGTGCCTGTCTTATGCAACTCCCTTCCCCCTCACCCCCATCTTCCTGTTTATCCCCAGAGTGACCTTGGGGACAAACACTGCAGCCCAGGGCCAGTAAGCCTCTCTCACATGCCTCAAGAGGCAGCTGGGAAAAGCAGAGGGATGAATATTGGTGGTCAGGGGGTGCCTCCGCCTGAATTTAAATCCCACAACCAGCTCTTCCCAGCTGTGTGATTCTGGGCAAGTTACTCAACTCCTCTGTGCCTCGATTCTCCTATCCATCATGTGGAAAGTATCTAATGTATAAAGACATTGCGAGAAACGTCTGTGAGAAATAAATGAGTAGACAGGTTAGAACTGTGCCCGGCATATAGAAGATACTTAATAAAGGGTGATTGTTATGGGTATTCAATAATGTTATATTAAGCCATAAGAATGATAATTATTAATATTAAGGGCATTTGCTCAAAAATGGATTTGAATCCCATTAGGGTAGCTAAGAAATGGACATCATAGCTCAGCCTCAATTTCCCCATCTGTAAAATGGGAATAACACCTCCTAGCCACAAAACGGGCTGAAACGTAAACGAGGCAATCCGTGGGAAGAACAGCCCGGGACGCTTAGGGCTGAAGCCGACTTCAGCGGCACCTCGCGGGTCTCCACCGCCATAATCCTAGAGAAAAAGGGTCACGGGGCAGTGATTCGGGTGTTTCACCTCCCCTCCCCCATTTCGTCCTCTCCAGCAGTCCGAAGGCGGCTGCTGAAAGGCTCCAATCCGCCGGAACTCCCCGGGTAACCGCCTCCGCCTCCCCTCGCGGGTGTAGACCGAGACTCTCGGGGACTGGAGGGAGGAAGAATGTTTGCGCAGCCTTCAAACGACTTGGCAGGCAACAAGAGGGAAAAGGCCGCTCCGGGGAGAGTTCAAATTGAAATTACACGGAGGGAAGAACGTGCAGATCAGCTCTGAAGCTCATAAAAAAAAAAAAAAAAAAAAAGCGAGGTGACTGGGAAGAACAAACACGCCTCCAGAAGGAAAATGGAAAAGTTCGTAAACTGCGCTCTTCAAAGCCCGGCTGGGGGAGGGAGGCGGGCAGTGGCCGCGGGGCAAGGCCACTGCCACCTGGGCCGTCCCGTCGGGGTCTGGAAGGGGGGATGGATGGGTCCGACCTCCACCTCCTGGGACCCGGAGACCCAGCGCCTCTCGCCCCTTCCTGCCACGCGCTTCGCCGACGGGAAACCAGAGGGCGTGGGGAGGGTGGGGAGGGTTCGAACCCAAACAGAGCCGGTGGTGGGGAGGGGACGCTTCCAACCGGATACCGCAGGTGGAGACGTAGTAAAAGCTGCGTCCTGGAGGGTAGGCAGGGGCTAGATCATTCATTCACTGGACGTCGTCCGCATTGTTTGGGGTTGTATTAAAAAAAAATAGTTACTTGGAAAGCCTTAAAGTTTTAGGCAGGGAATGGCATGATCTGATGGGGAATTTCAGAGTAGGATACAGACGGTCCCCTCCAAACCTCCCAATTCTCCCTGCATCGCCACTTCCATGCACTTGGGAGAAGGGTAAGACCGACTCGTAAACCCACCGAAAGCCCAGCGCACCGCTAGGCGCACGGGGACGCGTCCACGCGAGCCGGCTCTGCCTACCCTGGTCAAAGTCCCCACCTTCGGCCTCCTTGTACAATTAATCAGCTTTACCGACACCCATTTTATTCGCTGGATCATTCCCGGACGCTTATTAGAAAAGCCTGGGCATTAACCTCACAGCCCGCGCGCGCTGCCCGCTGTCACCACAAGCGCAGGATTCTCGGAAAAGACCAACCGCGCCGGCCCCCGAGTCCCGGCAGCGCTCGCCCGGCTGTGCCAGCCTCAACTTCTCTCACTAGGGGCTTCGTCGACCTATGAGAGAGACACTCCCTATAAACCACTCACTGGAGCGAGGCCGGAAATTGCTCCTGACCCAGGGCTCTGTCACTTCCAAGGTGCTTCTACAGCTCCTAACCCCGTGTGCGCCATGCAGTGATCATGCAAGATCGAGGAAACTGAGGCTTTGAAAGGTTAGGGTGCCCAAAAGGCAGGCTGCCTGGAAGAAACGGAGCTGCCCTGACCTCCTGGGTTTGCAGGTTTCAAATCAAGGCGCATTTTGAGATACCTTTCTGACCTCCCCGAGTTGACTCCAGCACATTGGTCCCTCCTGCAGAGAAATTCAGCCTCTGATCCAGGACGCCCTGTAGGGGAGAGGGCTGGTTATGCCCCTGCAGCTCTACTCGCTGGACTGGACCCAATTCCCCAGCTCCCCCCGCCTCACAGTTCACTCCTTCCCTCCTTCTCCCCAGCTGAGCTTCCTGCAATCTCTTGGCCAAAGCCTCACAATATAGGTGCAAGGGGATTGGAACCCACACCTGGTTACTCGAAAGCAAGCCGAAAGCAGCATGTGTATCCACTGCAAATCAGTGGATCTTAGACATTAGTGGCCATCTCACAATCACCGGGAGGCCTTGCTAAAAGCTGGGCCTCCTTCACCCCCTGCCCCCTTCCTCATTCAGTTGTTCTGCGCTCCTGGGGCTTGAGAAAATTTGCATTTCTGACAGGTTCCCAGGTGCTGCTGCTAAACTCAGAATACATTTTGGGAACGACTGCTTATATGTTGCCATGATGTCCTCTAGGTTTCTCTACCCATAATGTCTAAATATTACACGTGCCACCGGCTAAAGGCCTCTTAAAGGCAAGGACGGCGGTCTTCCCTGTATATCCCCGGCGCTTACACAAAGCTTGCACACAATGCGTGCGTAATAAATATTTGGGCTTAATCATGAAAGCTAAGGATGTCACCGCGTGTCACGGACGCTCAGTGCGTGCCTGGCGCTGTTTCTGGGTGCATTAGGAATGGCAGTTCGTTTAACATGGCGGCAGCCTTGCAAGTTAAGACCCCCACTTTTTAACACAGGTGGCTCAGAACCAAGGCGCCAGGAACCTGGGGGAGGAGACTTGGGGGATGGGGCCTGACCAAGGCTCAGCAATGGCGGTCCCCCTGCTCCACCAACTGGGGCAAGCAGGCTTAAAGGCACCATACCGAAGACTCGAAGACTCGGCTCTAGTGGCAGGTCCTGGAGGAAAAGGGGCAGAATGGCCGCCAGCGAAAGACCTGTGTCTCCAGGGCCCCCCCACCCCTCACACCCCTCACACCCCTCACACCCCTCACACCCCTAACGTCTGCCTCTCCTCGCTTTGGCCAGCTGCTCCCCATGCCCGGAGCTGGGACAGACCCTGTGCCAAGCTTTCTGCACTGGAATCGCCTCTAACCTTTCTGAAGCCTCCAGAACCTCCCTCTAGTGCTTTGGGGGATCTCAGATTGCGCGGAATTCCACAATTTAGGGTCAAGATCGTATGACCTACCCAAACAGTGAGGGTGGCCGGAAGGATCTTGCTCAATCATAGCCTCACCTAGGAGAAAGCTGCTGCCCAGGTCAGGGACTGGGGCCTGGTGCTCTAGGCAGAGGAAGAGGGTGCCCCTGGAGAGCTGCCCCCAACCCCCGCCAGCTTCCAACCTCCCCCCCCAGGTGGTTGAAGGGCCAGAGTGTCCTGTGTTCGAACTACTTTTAGTCCCCGAGTTCTGCAGGCAGCGGGGTGTTCCCGGGCCACATCATAAAAAGATTTACAAGACTATGTTAAACTGGCAGTAAAAACAATTAACTTTAATGGCACCTCGGGTGGGTGGCTGGGAGGGTCGGAGGGAGAGCCCATGCTTCCTCCTCTCTGGACAGGGAAGCCAGGTGAGGGAGGGGACCCGCTGTCAGGCACCTTTGGGTTTCTTGATTTGTTCCTTGGGGATTCTCCCACTGGCTCTGGAGTTCAGAGGGTCAAGGTTAAAGTGAAAAGAAGGCTAAGGGACAGTTCAAATCCCAATTGACAGTTTCCAGCTGAGTGGTCCCGATCAAGCCTCTCAATCACTCGGAGACTCAGTACTCTCATCTATTTAATGGGAATTTGTAAATAAATACATAAAATAAAAAAGTTAAATTAAGAAAGCCTCCTTTCTCAGACTTGTGGGGTTGCAAATGATAGTAATTTGGAAGCACCTCCCACCAAGCCTGGCATGTAGGTGTGTGTATATAAAGCATTTTATTGTGTGTACGTGTGTGTGTTTAATAAATGTTAGTTTCTGGAGGACTCAGGCTCCCCAGGTGTAAAATGAGGTGGAAAGACCTGGCTTTTGCAAGGGTCAAAGCTACCTTTCACAATCCTGACTTAGCCAGCACCACTTAAATGTTGGTTTCCTGCTAAAATTGACCTGCTTGTCCAGCCAGTGACCCCAGAAGCGACCCCATGCTCAGGCAGACGGCAGCCCCAGGCTTTGAAAGTGACCTGGATTTCTGAAGAGCTGGCAAGGAAATGAGAGTGGCCAGGGGGCAGGGTCTCTACCTCCCAGGTCTCCAGTCCGGTCCGGAAAGCCCTAATTCTGCAGGTCTCCTGGCCTGGAGACAATTAAGCATCCATTTCAGAGAGACCCTGTCTGTCTGTGTCTGTGTGTGGCCAACCAGGACCAGGGAGGGTCCCCCGCCTGCACCAGGACTGCTCATATAGGGACACGACCCATTGGCCTGCTGCTCCGCTTTAGGCAATTGGTGGGGAAATTGAGCAGGGAAGTGTCATCATTTCTCCATCTTCCTCTCCCAGGGGCCAGCTCTTAGAAGGGCTCCCCTCTCTGGGACCTCTTCAGGCCACATCCATGAGGCCTCTGGCTCTTCCCTTCTCTGGGCCAGCCACTTGGGGGCACGTGACAAGACACACTTAGGCTGGAATGAAACCGCCTGCCATCAGGCTCAAAGAATCTACTCAACACCGGAGTGTGCACCCTGCCTTTTTCATCCTCGGCTTCCTAGTAGCAGTTAAGATCACTACTCTGTTTCTTCTGTGCCCACCCCCCGGGGCAGGTGACTGTCAGGGCTGGCCCTATGCTCAGCACCCCACCACCACCAACTTCCCTTTCCATTCCCATGAAAGAATTCATTTCCAGAAAGCAAGATTGCCAACAGCAGAAATAAATCACAACCGAGCAGGAGATGAACATTATCCAAAGTGAAACAATTTAGCAAAAATCTCTCCTCCTCCCCAACCCTCCCCCAAACCAATAGCAATTCAATTATTTGGCCGTCACTATAAATGATGAAGCAGCCACATGTCATCCCTGGGATGGGAAAGGGGAGGCTTTGGAAAAGGAGATGAAAACCAGCCAGGAGAAGATGTTAAGCAGCACAAACAGGAGGCAAAGCGGGAAGGTGCCCATCCCGAGACAGGAGGAGCAGCAAAAATCTTCAAGTTCATTGGCATAACACTCTGTTGACATGATGCTATTACATCCGTTATTGTGTTTGACCTTCCAAGAAAGCCTAAGATGCTGACTGAGATAATGTAATCCATCTCCCTCTGATGGGAACAGGAAGTAGCGCTCAGAAAAACATTTAGGTGTGATGAAACCAGCACCCAATTTGGAGTGAGAAGAAGTTGATTTGTTCATTTATGCCATGACTATTTTGAAAACCTACAAAAACTCCCATGCCTAAATACCCTGATTTGATCATTATATATTGCATGCATGTGTCAAAATTATCCCATGTAGCCCGGGCATGGTGGCTCATGCCTGTAATCCTAGCACTCTGGGAGGCCGAGGCAAGAGGAGGATCACTTGAGATCAGGAGTTCGAGACCAGCCTGAGCAAGATGGAGTGAGACTCCATCTCTACTAAAAATAGAAACCATCAGCCAGGCACAGTGGCATGTGCCTGTAGTCCCAGCTACTTGGGAGGCTGAGGCAGGAGGATTGCTTGAGCCTAGGAGTTTGAGGTTGCAGTGAGCTAGGCTGACACCACGGCACTCTAGCCTGGGCAACAGAGCAAGACTCTGTCTAAAAGAAAAAAAAAAAAAATATATATATATATATATACACATATATATCCCATGTACGTCATAAATATATGCAAATATTATATATCAATTAAAATTTTTTAAATACATAAAACATTTTTAAAATGCTCATGAAGCTTACATTTAAATAAGAAGAGAACTGCAATCAAACACAAGCATAATAAGTGAGGGACTTCAATGGCTTGTTAAAAATCAAGAAATGCTATTTTAAAAAAAGAAAAAGTAAGGTGATTTGGATGGGGAGGGAGAGGGTTGCAATTTCAGATGGGGTGGACAGCAAAGGCTTCACCGAGAAAGGTCATCTGAGCAAAGATCTGCAGCAGCTTGAGGAAAGATCACCATTAGCAAAGGTCCTAGCCAGGTCAAAGGGCAGAGGAGGGAGTGTACCTGCAGGTTCTAGGATCAGCAAGGAGGTCAGAGTGTCAGAAGTAGGTGGAGCAAGAGGAGAGAGAGCTATAGACAAGAAGTCACAGAGGAAATCAGGGGACTGATCAGGACAATGCAAGGACCTCAGTGTTTCTTCTAAATGACATGAGAGCCATGGGAGGATTTAGAGCAAAGGAGGGACATGATCTGATTCTGGCTCCCTCTGGCTATTGTTGAGGATAACCTATAGCAGGGAGGCTTGCTAAGATGCTACTATAGCAACCAGGTGAGGATGACAGTGGCTTAAACCCGAGTGACAAAGGTAACTATGGAAAGTAGTGGTTGAAAGATGAGTATATTTTTGAAGACAGACCCAATAGGACTTCTGTCTGGTATATCCCAGCACCTAGGACAGTACCTGGCACCTGGCAGGTGTTTAATAAATCATTGTGGGATGAACAAGTTAGGCCATTAAAGAAGATCTCTTCAAGGAGAGGAACTCTAAGGCTGAGGTTTAAAAGATAAATGAAAGACAAATAAAGAGTCTGGGACAGGGGTCTAGGCAGAGGGCAATGTGTGTGGTCGCCCACCTTCAAGGTGTCCCCAGTGACTCTTGCTTCCTGGTGTTCACAGCCATGGTAGTCCCCTCCCACTTTAGATAAGCCAAACTGCCCAACTAACAGGATATTGCAAAATTCACAGGAGTGTGACTTCTAAGGCTACATCATAAAAGATATTGTAGCTTCTACTTTGCTCCCACTTGAATCTCTCAACTGGTGGGAACCCAGCGTTTTGTCATGAACACACTCAAACAGCCCATGGAAAGATCCATATGGGGAGACATAGGCCTCTGGCCAACAGTCAGTGCCAATTTTTCACCTGTGTGAGTGAGTCATCTTGCAATCAGATCTTCCAGCCCCAGTCGAGCTTTCAGATGACTGAAGCCCCAGCCCACATCATGACTGCAACTTCAGGGACCTTAAACCAGACCCGAGCAGCTAAGCCACTCCCAGATTCCCAACTCAGAGAATTGTGTGAGATAATAAATCCTTGTTGTTCTTTTAAGCCCTAACTTTGGGACAATTTGTTATGCAGCTATAGCTAACCAATACAATGTGTACATGACCAAAGTTAAAAAAAAAAAAAAAAAAAGACTTGAATGGCTAAATGTTTGAAGGCAAGAGAAGCAGGAGATAAGAACCAAGAAATTAGCAAAGGCCAAATCATGGAAAACCCTTGCATGTGATTCAAGAATACAGAAGAGTAGAGAGATTGAGGAAATGGAGCCAGCATGCCCAGAAAACTTGATTTAAAAATCATCCTGGTGGGGAGGGGCCCACCATCCCCCATGATGGGGGCTGAGCACCACTCCTAGCAATTTAAAAAACAGTATAAAAAATCACCCTAAAGAGGAGCAAAAAAGTAGGGCAGAAACTAGAAGGGAGTGTGAGGGAAAGAGAAATAACTCTTATATTGTTTTGTTTTCTTTTTACACTGCAGATATTCAAGTACATTATGCTGCGTGAAAGAAGCCAGACTCAAAATGCTACTGTATGTTTTCACGGATGACATTCTGAAAAAAGGAAAAGCTACAGGGACGGAAAACTGATCAGTAGTTGCCGTGGGCTGGTGGGGGTCAGGGAGCGCGGTGCATAAGGGCTGCCTCCAAAGGAGCTCCAGAGAAATTTCTAGACTGGTGGAAACTTTCTAGGCTTTGGTCATGGCAGTGGCAATATGACTGCATGCATTAATCAAAACTCATAGCACTGTACACTAAAATGGTTAAATCTTACTGTGCATAAGTTATACTCAACTTTAAAAAAAAGTTCTGGAACTATTAGAACATGTTTGCATTACCAGAGAAATGCTTGCAGCAGAGAGTGAGAAAGGAGTGACGCATCAAAGAGATGCTTAAGCAAATGAGACGCCAAAGAGATGATCGGAAGGCCAATTCCACCACTTACTAGCTAAGTGACCTTGAGCAGGTTCATCTCTGACCTCCAGTCTCCTCATCTGTAAAATGGGTGTCATGATCCCGAAAGTCGTTTGCAAAGACTGTGAGATGATATATACAGTGCCCCTCCCAGGGCGGCCGGCTTGCAGTACATGCTTTGCCAATCTCAATTCCTCCTTTTCCTTCTCCTCCTGCAAAAACAAGTTCCATCAGGTACCCCAGACCGTAGAATTAGTAGAGTCCTAGGAATGAACAGACTACAGAGCAATCCCCAAGGCCAACTTTCACCACCCCACTGGGCGCCTTGTAAGCACGCGGCACCATGCCAACCTCTTTCTACACGCTATCTCATTCACCCTCCCCGTCGTGCTGTGAGGCCAGTAATTACTATCACCAGGCCGGCCTCAAAGCCTGTGCTCTCAAATTCCCATGATGTCATGTCACTAAGCAGCTCTCATCTGTCACGTCTAGTCCCCTAGAAGAGGTCACAGATATGCAGGTTGCCCAAGAGATGGCAAGAACTGCAGGAAATCCTAGCTTAAGATACAGAATTCTGCCCCTTGGGTGCAGACTGGAAGGAGAGAACCCTCAGACAGTCTCCAGTGACCTGTCTCAACTGGAGCTTATCATGCCGTAACTTTGATACTTCCACTTGGACTCATCAGTCTTGCCAAAGGTGGTGTAGCATAGTGGTTAAAAACACAACATCTAGGCCGGGCAGGGTGGCTCACACCTGTAAACCCAGAACCCTGAGAGGCTGAGGGTGGAGGATTTTGCTTGAGGTCAGGAGTTTGAGGCTGTAGTGAGCTATGATGATGCCACTGCACTCTACCCGGGGCATCAGGGCAAGACTGTCTCAAAAATAAATAAATAAAAGAAAAGACAAGAAAAATCTGGAAAAATCTGGGTTTAAAACCCAGCCTTGTTACTTACTATCATGTTTCCCCGACAATAAGACCTACCCATAAAATAAGTCCTAGCAGGATTTCTAAGCATTTGCGCAATGTAAACCCTACCCTGAAAATAAGACCTAGTGATGGGCGTGGCTACACAGCACATCTGCACAACCCATGCATTTCGTCCTGGAGCAGTAAAGAAGACGAGCAGCCCTTCTCATCTGCCCCATCGTGACAGCTACTAGCCCAGGGGTGACCGGAAAGGTGCGGCAGCCCCACCAACAAGGCCGGCTCCCCGTGTGAGGTCCCGGCCGTCCTGTGCATGCTGCAAGCTGAGGCTTTGAGGGGAAAATATCACATCCCCTGAAAATAAGCCCTCAGGTGTCTTCTTGAGGGAAAATGAATATAAGACCCTGTCTTATTTTCGGGGAAACATGGTAGCATGTATGACTCAAGGGAAGTTAGTTATATAACTTCATAATGCCTCGTTTTCCTCATCCCCCTTTCCTACTGCTGTCCAGAGGATGAAGTTATTTGTACACTAAGGTGCTTAGACCCTTGTAACCTCTGCTGTGCAAATAAGCTTGCCTGGGCTTCCCAGGATGAGGTCCTCTAAGGAAAGCAGGAAGTATTTTCTTTACAAAAGGATTATCTGGAGGGAGAAAAGTAGGAAGGAAATAACACAAAAGTGAACTCCTGTGTGGAAACTCAGGTTGGATACACGCTGTACAAAACCTGTGCAAGTAAGCATGAAAGAAAAGGAGAAATAGTTGCAGTCCAGAAAAATATCTTGTGTGGTATAACAAGAGAGACCCTGTCCTGGACCCAGGAGAAGTCCTAGCTGGGTTTCTTTCTTGCCTGCATGCCATTTTTCTTGCAAACTTGTTGCTAGTGTTCACATGGATGAAACAGCACCCCTGTAATTGTGATACTATGACAACCAGGGTATACAATGTACATGTGTCCTCCTCAGGGAACCCAGGACAGGCTTCAAGTGAAATTGCCATTTTTGTAATGAAAATGTTCGTTGAAAAGAGTTGACGTTCAGCAATTTCATAAGGTTCAACCACATATAATTTTGGAACTAAAAAAAATAATAATAATTGCAAAGACATTTATTAGGTGCTGAATTATATATCCCTGTTCCAAAATTTATAATTTGAATCCCTAACCCCAGGTATCTCAGCATGTGGCTGTATTTTTTAAAAAAGTAAAGAAAAGAAAGGAAGAAAGGAGAAAGAAAGAAAGAAAGAAAGAAAGAAAGAAAGAAAGAAAGAAAGAAAGAAAGAAAGAAAGAAAGAAAGAAAGGAAGGAAGGAAGGAAGGAAGGAAGGAAGGAAGGAAGGAAGGAAGGAAGGAAGGAAGGAAGATGTGGCTGTATTTGGAGACAAGACATTGAAATAGATGACTGAGCTAAATGAGGTCTTTAGGGTGGGCTCTATTTCAATCTAGCTGGTTCCTGACAACAAGAGACTATCAGGACACAGGGGGAGACACCAGGGTCCCCTGTGCACTGAGGAACAACCATGAAGAGAAGGCAGCAAGAGGACAGCCTTCTGCAAGCCGAGGAGAGAGGTTGCACCTGAAACCAGCCCTGTGGGCACCTTAACCTTGGACTTCCAGACTCCTGAAGTGTGGAAGAACACATTTCTGTTGTGTCAGCCACCCAGTCTGTGGTATTTAGTTATGGCAGCCCTAGCAAACTAATATAATGTTCTGTGTTGCTTCGTTTTTAAGGTGAACTCTTCTAAAAAAGAAGGTCCAAAGAGGAATTCCAACAACCACCTTCTCTCCTCTGCGCTCCCAGCCAGACTCACTCGAGTACCCACTCTGAACTGTTCTGCTCCTTCTACCACTCAAAGTGGCCATGCGGAGTATTGGCACATCTCCAACAGGGGAGTGGACCTCTGAGACTCATCTTTAGTCACATGGAGTATAAGGAACATGGCTTGGTGTTGGTGACTGTCTTCTTATAGGCATGTTCAGAAGCAAAGAGCGGGGTCCCAATGTCCCTGGTCTTTGTAGGTCTTGTGTGTTGGCCATACCATTTCCCATCTGGGTGGTCTTGGGCATATTAAAATCTCTAAGCCTCACTTTCCCCATCCACCCAATGAACATGAAAATACCTACCTCCCAGGGCTGCTATGAAGATGAGAAACCGAATACACTATGTTCCATCACCGTGCATGGAACATAGAATGTATACAACAGATAATAAATTTCATTATTTTTCCTTCTGTTTCCATTGATTAACAGGGTTCCTCTGAGAACAGGAGATAAAGGAGGAAAAAAAGAGCTATCAATTACTGTCTGCTTAATATATATCCAGTACCACTCTGAGTGCCATATACATGGGAATTCGTGCTTTTAAGTTTAAATATATTTAGGGGTGTAAGTGCAGTTTTGTTACATTGTATAACAGTGAGGTCTGGGCTTTTAGTGTACCCATCATTGGAATGGTGTACATGGTCCCCAGTAGGTAAGTTTTTGTCCCTCATCCTGTTCCCACCCTCCCAGACATGGACATTCCTAAGTCTCATTGCAATCCTCCATTTCACAGATGAGAAAACTGAGACCCAGAAAGGTTACATTCCATTCCATCGCCAAGGACACACAGCTGGTAAAGAACAAAATCAACTAATGAAGCTAATAACTGTGTCCTTTAAAATATGACTCCCACTAAAATACGACTCCCACTAAAGCCAGCGAGTGGCTGGGAAGACACACGCTCCCAATTCTTCTCCAAGTGTGACAGAAGCTCACTTGAGCCTGTGGGGTGCTGACAGGCTGAGCGCGTGCTGTGCCAGGCTTGGGGCGCACGCCACCGTGGTTCCAGGAAAATCCCGGTACACCTATTGAAACGCACCCAGGAGCCTTCTTTCTCTTAGGAAAACAATCTCAAGGTCACTGGATGTGTTCCCAATCGGAGGCTCAAAGAGGACAGTTGACTAGGCAGCTCACAGACCAAGTCGGAGCCTCTGACTCTCTACCCCACCCCCACCCCTAGATCCACGCTCCCCGGGGGAGGGGGCATCACCCCTGCAGAGGCAGCACCCGCTTCTGATCGGGCTCAGCTTATGGGAGGCCCTTGCAGGAGATAGGAGGGAGGTCACATTGGGGTGTCTATTCCCTGCTCCTCTCCCTGGAAGTGGCTGTGAGCTTGCAGGACGGTAGATTTCTCTGGGCAGCCCCCTTTCCTTGGTCCCAGCCCTCGCTGGGCTCCAAGCGCCCCCAACCCTGCCTACCCCTGCAGCCCTCAGGGTGATAACAACTCCCAGTGTTGCCGGTCCGGGGGGTGGAATGCTCCAGCACCCCTCATCAGTTCCCTCAGCCGTGCCCACCTCCCTGTACACAGTCCTGTATTGAACACTTCCTGTTTGAATCAACTGGAATAATTCTCTTTCCTAAAATAGAGTCAGAAGCAAAACTAGGAAGAAGAAGAAAAAAATAAAAAACTATCCTCATTTCTAATTGTCTTCCCAAAAACCAGTTTTAAGCAAAGGTAAAGCATAAGATGTCTGAAGATCTTAGAGAGCCTCAGACATCAGCTCTCTGCAGCTCTCTCTGTGCATTTGGACCAGTGAGAACGGACTGAGTCTGGTGATCGTACCCAGACAGACCTTGGTTCCAATCCTGACTCTGCCAACGCTGGGAGGCTCTGGACATGCTGCTTAAGCTTCCTGAGCCTCAGTTTGCTCATCAGCACAATGGGAATAATGCACGCCTTGTAGGATTGTGGAGTGGATGGAATAGTGGAGGGAAAGCAAACCACTCAGTACCGAGCACCACTGTAGGTGCTCGGGAACTAGGTTCTTGTTCCCTTCTCAGCTTGCTTCCACTTCTCTAAGAAGAGAACTTTCTCTTCTCTCTTTCACCTCAATTCCTGTCCTTAACCCAATAAGGACAGAGGCGAGTTAAAAAAAAAAAAAATTGTAACGATCAGCACATCAACACATCAGGATTGCTTCATGGTTCACAGAGAGCTTTCCCAGCTGTTACTTCATTCCTTGAAGCAAGTTGAAACTCTGACAGGTGAAAGTTCGTGCCCTGCAAGTACCTCCAGCAGCCAGATCAGGGGCAGAAGGCATCAGCACAAAAAGGGAGAAGCATCGGGGTTCCTGGAAGCCAGAAAACCTTAATTATCCACTGCATTGGTTATGGATGGCTCTGAAAGAAACCACCCCAAAGGCAGTGGCTTCAAACAACCGTGTCGTGTGATTTCTGTTTGGAGGGTGGGTGCTGGAGGACTCCCTAAGACAAGCCTCCCCGCGTGTCTGGAGCTCGGCGGGGCTGTCTGAAGGCTGGGACCGGCTCTCTACACGCGCTGTCATCATTTGGGAGTGTGGCTGAAGCTTCCTTCCATGGCATCTGGCCCCCGGGAAGGTTCAAACAGAACTGCAAGATCTCTGCGGGCCCAGCTCCAGATGTCACATGGAGCCATTTCTACCCTGTCCCTCTGCTCAGAGCAAGGCACAGCATCAGCCCAGGTTTGGGGAGAAGGGAACAGACCACGCCTCTTGGTAGCAGAGGCACGGCGCAAAGGAGCATGGGTGGAATCTCTGCAGCATCCTTGAACTCCGCCAGTTCATCTCCCTGTCCCTCGAGGAGAAATCTGCTGCATGACACAAGGCCAGTGTCCTCGCTTCGCTGTCCCCTCCTTTGCATCTTTAGATCACTGGAGAGTCTAATCCTAGACTTACTCACCTCCAAAGGTCATGGGGAATGTGTCACCACATCTCATACGGACAACGTGGTAAGGTTCGACCTACGGTCTAACCTAAATTCACCCTTGTCATCACACGACAAACGTGGCATTTCTCCATGACTCAGAGAGAGGTTAAATTCCCAAAGAGATTCATGAATCAGGAACCAAACGGTCCATTGTGCCCGGCTCTCTTCATTTGTAGGCCAAACGGAAGCCCAGAGGGGTCAAAAGACTTTCCTCACATTACACAGAGAGCACAGGTACAGGAGCAATTGTGCTCAGTCCCTGATGCCTAATCTCTTTCTCCCTTTACGTGATTAATACTTGGGAAATCAGAGTTTCCAACTCCACCCTTCCCATCTGTTTGTCTCAACTGGATGGTGAAGCCAGAAACGTGCCTCAGTTTCCCCCAGCTGGCTGGTGAAGTTGGACATGACCCCCGAGACCTTTCTCCCAGGTGTGCTGTGAGCACTAACGAGTTAACATGTCTACGAGGCTGCAGAACCTCGCATGAGATATAATTACAGAGAATTACCATCCACAGCCTTCTGGGAAGGATTTTGTCAGAGTAGGTAAATAAATTATATCTTGTGGTTCTCTCTTCCCCATGGGCTGATTAACTCTTCCAGAGAATGTTCCCCAGTGATTGAGGTGATGGAGCCCCTTGGACAAGCCCCACCTCCCACAATGGGGGCTCACCTCTGCCTCCAAAGACTGCCTGGGTCCCCAGCCTAGAAACACATTTCCTGTATGGTCGGATTCTTCACAGAATGGGTCCAAGCCCCTTTTTGGAAGCCTGAGTGAGGGGGCCCCCTCTGGCCTCAGCCCCAGCCCCAGGTGAGCAGGGTTCTAAGAGTTAACCATCCTCTGCAGGATTCCTGGGTAAATACCATCTAGGCTGCCAGATTTATTGCCTTTTAATGCCTCCCTTGTCGTTCCATTAGCCTTTTCTTCTGATACCTCTATCTCTTCCATCTGACTTCTCTCCACCCATACGCCATAACCCCAGGTTAGGTATTTTCCCATTAGCTCCTGCACTGAGGTCTGGGCATAAAAAAAATCACTGGGCTCCCCCCACCCCATTGGGATATTTCCTTAGAGCCTTTATCTATTCCTGAGCATCTTATTGGTTCTCTGATTTTCTCTGATCAGCTGCTCATCTCCTCTCCTGCTTCTGAGAATTTCTCCACAGAGCTATTGGCTGCGTGTTAAACTGACCTCTAAGTCAGTCGATTCATTGCCCCCAAGACTCTTTTCTTTTGTTTCAATTTAGCCGATGCATACCCGGATCCACCCTCCCCAAGCCAACTCCCATGAGTGCCGCAGCTGGCCACATCAGTCCCCTGAGTAAAAACCTTCCGTGATTTGCCAGCACTCAAGAACAACATCTTGAAGATCTGCAAAGCCCAGCACAACACAGACTCACGTCACTATTGTCACGTGGCTGAGATGCACAATCTGGATGCAGGCCGGCAGGGTTCAAATCTTCACACTGTCGCTTCCTCGATCTGTGACCTTGGGTAAGTTACTTGACCTCTCTGTGCTTTCATTTCCTGGTCTGTAAAATGGGGTGACAAAAGTACCGGCTTGCTTGGTGGTAGAGGTGGGGAGGGCTAGGATGAGACTCAACATGTGCCAGGTGTTTAACGCCGTGCTAGCACAGGGTGAGTGCTCAGCAAATACAAGCCCCTATTACCTGCCGATCTGATCAGCACCAGGCGCTCTTACACCCTCAGTCTCTCTGGTTCACACCACCAAACGATGGTCCATCCTCTGAAGACTTTCTGCCTCTCCCCATGTCTCTGTGTGCCGTTTCCTCTGCCTTGAACATCTCCCCTCCTGCAATACCACCTGGTGAACTCAGCTCGTCTACATGGCATCTCAGAAGCCCCCTCCTCCACGAAGCATTCCTTGGTGCCCTACGTCTCCACTGCACCCAGCAGCTATAGCTGCAGCTAGAGCCCTTTTTCACGTCTGCATCTTCAAGGCTCAGCCCATGGATCATTCACTCTAGACGTCTTCCCTAGTGCTACGTGGCAGACTCCAAGGGCCTGGCATGTTCTTGATGAATGAATGAATGAATGAATGAATGAATGAATGAATGAATGAATGAATAATGAATGCCACCAACCCAACCTTGTTTTCTTCCCCATCCTACATCCTCCTCAACATGGGCCCGCCCACCTTTGTTGATATGCTGCTGTGTTCAGATTTTTCTTTGTTTCATGTCTTCATCTTCTCTTTCTCTACTGGTGTTGTAAGTTAGTCCACGGAAGTTGTTCGTCTTAGACTTTATAATATTTCCACCTAGAGAAATGGTGCGCACCTCCTTCATTCATTGATTCATTTCAGAAAAATGTATTGAGGACCTACCAAGTGTCTGGCAAGGTCCTGTGCTAGCTAGTGGAGACACAAACGTGGATGAGACAGAAGGATCCTAACCTCTTAGTGAGTTAAGAAGGAAGACAGACAGCAACCAAATGATCACGTAAAGGTACAACTCTGCGAAGAGGCATCTGGCTATCAAGGATGCGTAATAGAGAGTTTGTACTTCACCTGAGGGGTCAGGAAAGTGTTTGCAAGGGAAATGAACTTTGAGCTGAGGCCCAAAACATGGACAGGTGTCACTCAGAGCATAAAGAGGCAGCGCCCTTGGTCTGTGGCAGGGAAATCGTGGCAAGGATGGGTGGCGAATAGAAAATCTGATGGGCCAGGTGCAGTGGCTCACGCCTGTAATCCTAGCACTCTGGGAGGCCGAGGCAGGAGGATCGCTCAAGATCAGGAGTTAGAAACCAGCCTGAGCAAGAGCGAGACCCCATCTCTACTATAAATAGAAATAAATTAATTGGCCAACTAATATATAGAGAAAAAATTAGCCAGGCTTGGTGGCGCATGCCTGTAGTCCCAGCTACTCGGGAGGCTGAGGCAGAAGGATTCCTTGAGCCCAGGAGATTGAGGTTGCTGTGAGCTAGGCTGACACCACGGCACTCACTCTAGCCTGGGCAACAAAGTGAGACTCTGTCTCAAAAAAAAATAAAAAAAGAATAGAAAATTGGATGTCTTGTATCAGTCAGCTACAGCTGTGAAACAAACAACCACAACCCCTCAGTGGCACACTACAAGTATTTGTCTCTCACGTCTTTCCAGGTTGGCTGATCTTGGCAGGTCTGACAGCTTAGCTCCTGCATGTAGGTGGAGCTGCAGTCTGTGCCCCCGGGTGTTCACTCTGGGAGGGCCCCAGGCTGGCAGGGCACCGGCTACTCAGGGAAAATCATCTCTCGGCAGTAGCAGAGGCACGAGAGGACAGGCAGAAACACGCAATGCCTCCTAAAGCCTGGGGTCAGAACCGGCCTACTGCCATTTCTGCCCACTGTTGATTGGCCAAAGCAGGTCACATGACCAAGTGTAACATCAAAGGCCAGGGAAGGTATTCTCGCCTTTTTTTTTTTTTGAGACAGAGTCTCGCTTTGTTGCCGTGGCATCAGCCTAGCTCACAGCAACCTCAAACTCCTGGGCTCAGGCGATCCTCCTGCCTCAGCCTCCCGAGTAGCTGGGACTACAGTCATTCGCCGCCACGCCCAGATAATTTTTTCTCTATATATTATTTGGCCAATTAATTTATTTCTATTTATAATAGAGACGGGGTCTCGCTCTTGCTCAGGCTGGTTTCGAACTCCTGACCTCAAGCAATCTGCCCGCCTCAGCCTCCCAGAGTGCTAGGACTACAGGGGTGAGCCACCGTGCCCGGCCCATATTCTCGCCTGAAATGAGAAGAATTGCCAAGACATAGGCGAAGGGCATAGAGACAGGGATGTGAAGTCTTGGGTCGATAATTCAATTTATCACGAGACGAGGGTAAAAAAGCAATGACTGAGAACTGGAGGCAAATCGTGCTGGATAAAAGGATGGGAGTTAAATACTGCAGGACCTCCCAGGCCTATTAAATTCTGGTCTTTCTCTGAAGGGCAAGGGGAAGTTATTAAAGATATGTCGTGTGGTGATGAATAATGATTGGATTCGGATTCTAAACTGATCCTCTGGCTGTTGCTGCAGGGGAACAGATTGGAGAAGTGATCAAAATTCCGCACGCCTTACAGCTTCCAACTCTGTGTGTGTTTGAGTGTGTGGATGTTTCTACCCCCACGTGTACACGCCCAGCTCTTCCTGGGAGAATGTGGTCCCCGAGCTTTATCTTCTCCCATATCTGAAGATCAGCTCCTCAGCACGACTGGAACCGTAACAATTCAGTTGCTTCATCTCCCGCAAACTTCCTACATAGGATTCACACTTTTCCAGCCAGGAGAGCAGCAAAATTTCCATTTGTTTTACCAATGTCAATTAATTTCGCTTCCAAAAGGCATTTCCCATATTGTCATAATTACCGCAATAGCAATAACAGCTTCCGAGCATTCTGCGCTTTAACGTTTGCCAAGGACTTTTTTATCTATCCAAGGGCTCTGGGAGATAAAGCAGGAAGCTCCGGCCCCATTTCATGGGCCCTGAGGATTGGAGAGGTCATCTGGCTGGGTCTGCTCACCATTTCAGGACTAGATGAGTCTGAAGTCGGTTATTTTCACTCAAAACCCATTGCTTGCTTTTCTGCCAACTTGCCTGTCTGGCTTGATCATGAAATTCCAATCAATACATCCAGCTGATGGTGTATTTTTCTAGGACCTCTTGACAGGTTAGAGCAGTGACTACCCTACGAGTTGGGTTCAGAAAGGAGTCCACAGCCACGTTCTTCCTTCTCAATCCCAGGCTCAGAGAACGCTGCTGAACCTCCTCTGCCTGGGAACATTCCTGAGAGTCCCTGGTTTCTCTCAGTCAAGGGAAACATCCATCTTAAGGGTAATCAGCCAGAAAAACCTGTTTGCCAGCAAAATTTCATCATTTCCACAAAGATACAGAAAGAAAGGGGCTGTGTAGTTTGAACGGCCATCAGCCTAGGGAGCAAGGAATATAATCTTATCTTCTAGACTCCACCATGACACCACACCTCCATCTCGATGGCTCGTGTTTGCACCTGGTCACTACGGGGGACAAACATGGCAGGGGCAATGGGGTATTGTTCCTGGTGGAACACGAGAACCGAGGCGGGCACGGCAGGACTGCAAGTTTGCAGGGTTGCAGTGAAAACTCAAGCTGCTTCTCTCTTGTCAGCCTTTTTGAATGAAAGGAGAAGATTTACTGGTGGCATCGGCGGACAGCCTTTTACAGCCATTGCAAATGGATTTGAGACAGCGGGGTAGTAGGCTGAACTGACCACGGAGGGATCGTAGGAAGCTCATTTTTTAAGACTCATCCAACGTCGTGGGCACAATCAAGTGGCACTCCTTGCCAGAGAAGAGGAAGAAGGATTCGGTTGGAAGCTTCTAAAGCCAACGCCATTAAACACACGGCCAAACTGCCGAGGCTTTCAAGATGTAAATGTTTTCAGTACCATTTGCTCAGCCTGGCAGTTTCAGTCCATTTAGCAAGATCTGCTTGCAGTGTCGGCAGAAGTCTTGAGGTCCAGTTGATGGGGTACTGCATTTATTATTGATAAGGGTGGAGCGGGAAAAAATGGCTTCTGTCTGGGTAACACCTGGCCAAACACTGTTTCCACTTATGTAGCAGATAGTTGTCATTTACCCTCAGCGCCGAGTGCTCCCACTTCCCTATGGAAAGCTCATGTTGTCTAACTCAGTCTTTCTGTTTTAATAAAGATGATTCTTTAAGTGTGGAATTAAATGTGAGCCAGTCAAAGACATCCCATGTAAAAAAGTTCAGGATAAAAAGGAATCCTTTAAAAAAGAAAGAAAAAAAAAAAAGAACACATTCTCTGGCGTGAAAAATATATTTCTAAAAATAAAAGAGAGTAATGCAGTTTCTCTCATTGCTTCCCACCTCCTAAGGGTCTGCCCTGTCCCGCAGTGCTCTGGGACCCTGGACAAAAAGCAAGCTGAGCTGATCCGAGTGGCACAGGGCAGGGGGCTTGGCCTCT
Source organism: Microcebus murinus (assembly GCF_040939455.1). Classification (NCBI taxonomy): domain Eukaryota; kingdom Metazoa; phylum Chordata; class Mammalia; order Primates; family Cheirogaleidae; genus Microcebus; species Microcebus murinus. The sequence continues at coordinate 10,070,097 of NC_134125.1, read as the reverse complement.
GAGCAGCCACGCTGTCTCCCCCCTGTTGTTGGTGCTGGTGTGTGTTTTCTTTCCCCTCTATAAACAAGTGATTAATGCCTTGCAAAGAGGCACAGGCACACCACCCCCACAGCAAGAAGGCCCCTGCCAGAATCTCCAGCCTTAATTCTGCTGTTAACACTCCTCGGGCAGGAGGGGAGAAAAGTAAATCCGCTCCTTCACCAAGCAGACCTGCGGGCAATGTGGTTTGTTTAAAGTCTCTTGGCTGAGTGATGGACCTGCCTCTGTTTGCTCCGAGGGAGCGAGTGCTTTAAAAGTAAAAATGAAAAAAAAAAAAAAATCGCACCCTTCCCCGAAGCAGTTTCCGGTTTGTAAATATCACTGAGTAGGATGCCCCCCAGATGGATGGAGGCTTTGGCAGAAGTATCTGCCTTTAATTTCTTTAAAATTGGTGAACAGTGGGGATTAGAGAGATCATGAACCTTTCCCACACAGAGTTTTACAGCCTCCTTTTCCATTTGTTTTGCAAAAGGGGTTCTGACTGGGTCTCTAGATTTAGGGACCCCCTAATGAGGTTGTGTTCTCCCCTAGACTATGCATGGACAGGTCAGTAGGTGCAGGAAGAACTTCTATGCATATTCTTTATTTTTCTTTTTGAGTTTAATGAGCTAACGGACTTTTAGAATTTTTTTTTATTTCAGCATATTATAGGGGTGCAAATGTTTAGGTCACATATATTGCCTTTGCCCCACCAGAGTCAGAGCTGCAAGCGTGTCCATCCCCCAGACGGTGCACACCACACCCATTAGGTGTGAATATACCCACCCCCTGCTCTCCCCACCCACCTGCCTGACACAGGTGGTATTTATCCCTTCTAATTCCCAATGAAGTGCAGTTTAATAGATGTATTAATAATACATCAAATCAACAGAAGAAATGTATAACTTAGAAATGCAAAAACACATAGATATTGGACAGTGTCTACTCCAACCTTGGTTGTGAATGATGTGATGTCCTCTTAAGAAATTTGGGAGTATTCCACCTCGTAAATGCAGAAGAAATGAAAGAAGTGAAAGATTACCACCTTGCAAACCCCTACTGAAATAATGGACCCATCCTGAAAAATGACCACCAGTGGCTGCTAACAAACCAAGAAGAAAGAAAAGCAATCTTGTGGATCTCCTGGTAGAAGCATACACTAACATCTATGAGGTGGGCTTATCCAAAGGGAAAAAAAATGAACCTCATTAAGCATCTCTTTCTTTTTTTAAAAAATGTATTTATTTATTTTTAATTATTATGGGTACATGACAGTTGTAAGCATCACTTTCTAACTTGCTAGTTTACAGCAAATACAGGGCACAGAGAAACAAAAAAATGACATGGCAGGGATTACAAATGACAAGAACCGGAATGATTTCATTACTTCGATTTTAGATTTTTTCAAGCGGAAAAAAAGAGGAAGAAATATGTAAGAGATACATAATCAACACAATGTAGACACCTTGCCTGCATCCTGACTGAAGCAAAGCACCTATAATAAAGTAATAATAGCAATAATGGATACAATCGGGGAACACTGAATATTACCTGGATAGTTCATTAGATTACGCAATCATTGTCTTTCAAAGGATGTACGATAACACTACTGCGGTTGTGTTATTTTTTCTCATCTTTTGGAGATACCCACTGAAATATTTACAGATGGAATGAAATGGTGTCTGGATTTGCATTAACTCAATTCACTGTGGGTTTTAATAAAACAAAACACGCCACGCGTTGATAATTGTTGAAGCTGGGTGGTGCGTATAGGGGAGTTCATTCTACCAGTCTTTATACCTTTTTATATTGGAAATGTTGCATTAAAAAAAAAGTTTGGAGCCCATTAGCATCGACCCCCCCCTCCAAATCAGTGGACACTTTATCCCTTTCTAAGCAGATTGGTGGGAGAGGAATGAAAAAGTCTAATATTTATTCAGTCCTGGGTCTGTGCCGGCCTTGGCATAAGTTTCTTTCTCATGAATGATCTTGTCTTTCCTGTTTAGCAATTGTGGAAGATAGATTTGATTAGCCTCATTTTATAGATAAGGAAACTGAGGCTTGGAAGGCCAAAGTGACCTGCCATATGGTGCCTAAACAAGAAAAGAGCAAGGTAGCGTAGGACAAGTCCTGAACTAACACACCTAGTCAAGTTTCCATAGTATAGTGGTTATCATGTTTGCGTAACTAATGCATCTAGTCATTATGATCTTTCTTTCTTTCTTTCTTTCTTTCTTTCTTTCTTTCTTTCTTTCTTTCTTTCTTTCTTTCTTTCTTTCCTTCTCTTTCTTTCTTTTTTTTTTTAGACATGGTCTGGATCTGTCACCTGGGTACAGTGCAATGGCATCATCATCATCATAGCTCACTGCAACCTCAAACTCCTGGGCTCAAACGAGCCTCCTCGAGTAGCTAGGACTACAGGCTTGCAACACGACACCCAGATAATTTTTCTATGTTTGGTAGGGATGGGGTCTTGCTCTTGCTCAGGCTGGTCTCAAACTCCTGACCTCAAGTGATCCTCCCAACTTGGCCTCCCAGAGTGCTAGGATTACAGACATGAACCGCCGTGCCTGGCCTATCATTTCTTTTTTCTTTGTGATTTTGAACAATTATTTTTCCTCTTTGAGCCTCAGTTTCCCTAGCTGTATGACCGAGCTAAAGGGCCAATTTCATGCTTTACTCTGTTTCTGCCACTCCTCCACTACCTTTCCTTTTCTTCCTTTCTTCACTCTTCCTAGGAAAGTATCAGAGGCAGCCTGGTGTAGAGGGAAGAGAAGGCAAGTTTGGGGTTTAAATTCTAGTTCTGTCTTCTGCTCCTTAAGTAACTTTGGGCAAGTCACCTAACCTCTCTGAGCCTCACCTTCCCCAGTGATAGAATAGGAAAGAAAATAATAACCACCTGGGGTGGCTAAAACAATGGCTAGGGAGGGCCCAACTCAGAGTCCAGTATACAGCAGGTCTTGGGGTACAGGTGGGTGTCTTGCACCAACCCCCCCTCATGTAGGCCCCATTCATTCCTACAGCTCAGCCCCCACCTCCCTCGGCTCTTACCTGAAAGACCACCCACCTTCACAGTAAGACCCTCTCTGACCACCTTTAAAATTAACCCTCACCATCCCTCGTGCCTTAACTCCCTTTCCTGCTTTGTTTTTTCTCTTACTTATAATCAAACATACATTTAACCCGTTTATTTTGTTTATCATCATTCTCTTCCCCATTAGAATGTTTCTGGGGACAATAATTTTTGATACTTTTGGTTCCCTGCTCCATCCTGAGCCCAAGATCCCTGTTAGGCCCTCGGTAAACATTTGTCGAATGGATGCATGAGTTCATGAGTGAGTATCAGACCCAGTATTGGTGCCTTCGGATGAAGCAGGCAAGGACATGGCATAGGCCTTGCCTAGGCTGGCTGATGCAGAAACACTTCTGTTCTTATTTTGCTGAGACCCCAGAAGCCACTGAGACCATTCTGTTGGACTTTAAGCTACACATTGGATGCATCCTGACAGTTTCCAGCCTTATTTCTTTTTTATTTTCCTCCTCTCCACTCCAGCCTTCTTATTTCTGAGTATTCCTTAAATCAGCCTGCAAATGCCTGTCCCGATGGCTCAGAGTTCTTTAAGCTGCATCTCACCAAAGAAAGTGAGCCGCTGCTGTCCTGGGGCCATTTGCAACTTCCCTTCCCTAAGCGGAGGTGTTTCTTGCTAAGTGCTCCGTTTAAAGGTGAAAAATGCTTCAGCTCTGAACTTAATCTTTGTGAAGGGATTACCCAGTGCTAAGGTAGGACTTGTTACAGATCCTTTGGGGCAAAAGAGCTGCAAAGGTGTTTACAGGGTGGTGTTGGGGGAGGAGGGGAGCCAGAGGACCTTCTCCCTAGGTGGGAAAGATGGACATATTAGAGGGGGCAGGGCTGCTCAGAACTTCGCCCCAGAGGTGGCTGGCATGTGGGTGTGTGGGGACAGAGGTATATAGGTGGACACTTTTAGGAGAAACTTCCCTCCCCAGACCCTGTCTCTGAGCCAAGAGCAGCCCAAGCCAGACCTAGCTCACTACTGGACCCATTGGGAGATATTCCTTGAAATGTTCAGAGAATGGCTTTGCTATTCCAAAAACCCACCTCTCTGCCCTGGATCTCAGCGCCAGCAGGTTGCATCAGCTTTCAAAACTGTGCCTTTTTTTTTCTCATGAGACTGTTCCTCTGTCCCTACAAGAACCAAAACACCAGCCAGCTTCTTTAAAATTCGGAGTTCTTACCCTGTTTTCTTCCAATAGACTCTTATGGGGGTGCATGAACCCACAGAGAGAATTCATGGATCTGTAAACTCAGATGGGGGAAAAATCATACTTTTGTTGTCACTAAACCTGACGAGAAATTAGTATTTCCTTCCATTAAGGATATAGACCACAAACCACAGAGTGGTCAGCCGTGGGTGGAACTCGGTCACCAGTAGAAAAAGCAGGTATTTGTATGTCACATTCCATGTATGACTGCAATCCTGAAATATCGTTTTGCTCATCTCAACTTCAAAAGGACAATATTGAGGACCACCGCTAGAGTCTGTTTAATGTAGTGCATTCATAGCTCAAAGGTAGGGGTTCTTTTACATTTTTGATACTGCTTTTATTTACAATTGTAATCCTATGCCTTTTAAGAGGATTATTTTGAGGAGGTCTCCATAGGCTTCACCAAACTGCCCAAGGGGGTTCCTGGTTAAAAAAAAAAAAAAAAAAAGGTAGTAAGGCCCTTGCTGGGAGCTGGAGAGAATGCAGCCAGGGCTGGAGCCAGGATTCTGAGACTAAGAGAGCAGCAAACTCTTGAAAACTGAAATCTGAACTCGTGATCCATAATGCTACTAAAAGATCCTACAAGACCACGTTGACCTGTGTTCCCCCTAAATGTCAGCGGGGTATGAGTATGAAAGCTGAACATAGCGCATGAAAATGATGCACCTTTCAATTCTTTTTCAGTAACCTGCCTTTGACACCTTCCCAACAGTTGCTGACTTGGGGCTCAGAGGCTAGCCACATTGCTTTGTTTACATTGCTTACTGTTTTCACGCTTTCCTTCCACTTTCTGAGAAGCCAGGTGAGTTCAATTTATAGTACCTATGTAGGTTTTCGTTTTCAACAAGTTAGGTGCTTTGAAAAAGTGAGCCAGTTATTAAAGTATGTTTTAAGGGCCTACAATGTCAATGCAGGCTACATGGCCGTTTCCCCGACCCCACATACCCCATTTCACCAGTAAGGCAAGGGAGGAGGCCCAGGTACTTGCCCACTGTGTCCATTCCCAGGCAAAGGGCTGGGCCTTTCCCAGTCGCTTCTTTGGCAGCCGTGTGTGGCTTGTAATCTGCCCCCTCTCAGCCCTCCTAGACCTCTGTGGGGCCCAGGGTAGAAAGTCAGGGACTCAAAGTTCCTAGCGCGGGTGTCAAACATCTCTTCTGAGTGCCCTGGCTCCAGGGTCCCCAGTCCTGAAGGGCCCAGCTGAGTGGGGCTTTCATCAGCCTCTGCGAGGTGGCAACACGTTTCAGGGCAGGGTGCCTGCTGCCAGAGGCCCCCACTTGGGCTGGCCAGGCAGAGTGCTGGGAGGAGAAGCCAGATTCCAGAGGCATCTGGTTGTTATCAGTCACTCAACTGTCTGGCCAGTGGGGTGGGGTGGGGCCGGTGGCAGGGGCAGAAACTGGCTGGAGGGCAGAGTGAGGAATCCCACACAGGTTTCTGGGGCCAGACCCAGCTCCTGGGGGAGCAAAGAGGGGGCAGTGATGAGCTGGCTGCACAGCCTGCACCCTGCCCCCTGCCCAGCCCTCCATGGGCGGCTGCACCCAAGGGAGCTGAAAGTCAATGCTGCTATTTGTCTGACAGAGGAGATGGGGAGGGCGGGGTGGTGGGCAGAGGGGGAGAGAAGCAGCCAGACTGCTCCCCACCCCCCAACACACAGCCCTTGAGGACTGCGGCAGGGAAGGCGGGGGTGGGCAAAGCCGCTTGCCCTCTGGTCCACTTGAAGATTCCTGCTTCAAAACTAACCCTGATGGCTTCCAGACAAGTCGGCACCAAGGGTCATTTCTGGAGGCTGTAAGTGCTGTCGATAGTGGCTGTAGGGACAGGTGTAAATCTGTCCATGAATTCCTCCCCGCTCCCCCTCCCAGCTTTCTGCACCTGAAGCAGGTTCCATTTATTACTGCAAGCCGGCTCAGGACGCCTAAACACACACACACACACACACACATTACTGCAAGCCGGCTCAGGACGCCTAAACACACACACACACACACACACACACACACACACACAGAGTTAACACTTGGCCTGCCCTGTGGGCACTTTTCTTTTCTTTTTCTTTTTTTTTTTTTTTCTTAGTGTTCCTTTAAAGCAAACTCTATTAGCTATTTGTTAAAGCAAAGCAAACAAGCATTTGCAACAAAAAAAAAAAGGAAAAAAGAAAAGAAATCCTCTTATTTACTACCATTAAAATGTCCCTTTTAAAATACCTTTCTTGGCAGACTGGGAGGCAGAGTGAGAGGGGAGTTTATCTGAATCAGTGGAGAGATGAGTTGGGGAGGGGACTTCACCTTAACCAGGCTGCCCTCTGACCCTCCTCTTGTCTCCCATCAGCCTCCCCTGGTTGAACAAAGTCCTGTGTACCCAGGAGGGGGGCTGCACCTCCACCATCCCTGTCCTCTCTCTCTCCAGCAGGGAACACCTAGGAAATGTGCAGCCCCCTTCCTCTGGCTGGATGTACTCTGGACATTTGAAAGGCCCTGGGGGACTTCCAACTGGGCCCTACAAACCAGACCTTCCCAGTGGCTTCTATGTAAAGCCACTGGCAAAGGGAGAAATACAATGTCTTTTTCCCCAAATCTCAGCTACACACTCTCCCCAATCCTCTACCCTACAGGCCTTCTGGGGGCCCCTGGAAACCCCTAATGAATGATAACGTATCTCTTGTAAATTGCTAGTATCTGATGTTTTATATGGTTTTGAAAACCATATTCCCCCAGGGCTGGAGGCTATTCAGGAATTGGTTGGTTTGAGTAGCTCAATCGTGATTTAATGGAGATATTTATATTGTGCCAGATAATCTTACACCTATGTTAGGTAATACATCAGGAGGGCGGGTGGGGGCCCGATGGGATATGTTTTCCCCAGTGAAAGGAGAGCTCAGTCCTTTTCCAGGTTTCCTCCTTATTCCCTGCTTTCTCTGCCTCCATTGCTTAGCCCTTCCCTTGTTGTGTCTAGTGCATCTCTCCGTAGCTCTCTCTCCTCTCTCCTTCCCCCATTCCCCCACTCAAAGGATGTCATCATCCTTTGCCATCTTTCTCACCTCTCTCCTTCCTCTCGCCTTTTTGCCCTTTCTCCAAAGGGAGGAGTGGCCACAGCTCTTGCCCTTGTGGATCAGCAGTGCCCAGAGCACTGGGCAGGGCAGGGGTTGGGCAGGACAGGGGTTGGGCAGCTGCTGTCTGGTCCCCAGCGTGGGGGTGGCAGCTACATGCAGCTGCCCTGAGAGCCCGGAAGCCTCCAGGACTCCAGAAGTGAGAACACCCTCTGCTCCTGGTCACAGGCAGCCCCCTCCTCACGTGCAGGGCTCATCCCTGGGGAGGGGACACTCCAAGCACCCACGAATGCTCCTTTATTCTCCACTCCTTCTGTTTCCCCACCTTGGGAGATTGAGAAGACCTGGGACGGTGGGGAAGGCATTGGGTGGGATTCAAAGTCAGGACACCTGGTCTCGGAGCCCAGCTGGGATGCTAACTCCGGGTGCAAGAGGACAAGGACACCCTCGAAGGTTGGAGATCTGGGGCTTGGGAAAGGGGCCCACAGGGGCTGAGCCTTGAGTGGGAGGCTTGAGGAAGGATCTCACTCAGTGCCAAGCTGGGGAGAGGACAGGTAACAGGGCTTCAGGCTGAGATGGGAATAGAACTGGCTCAGAGAGTAATAATAATAATAATGATAAAGGGCTTAATATATGCCCCAGTATAAGTAATCTTCTAAAAGTGTGTATGTGCATGTGTGTATAGTACATACATATACTCTCTGTGCTTCCACATATGTGCATATGCATATACATACATACACATATATGTGAAGCACAGAGAGTTCGATGGGCCCAAACCAAACAGCTACCGATTAATGAGCACTTATTATGTGCCAGGGGTTGGACTGAGGAGTGTACACGTTTACTCCCTCCAATGATCCTCTGTGGGGGGGCCCAATAGCTCCATTTCTCAGGAGGCAACTGAGGCTTAGAGAGGCTGATGGACCAACACAAAGGTCCAGGGTCCGATATGCCATCTGCTAAGCTGCACACGCTTGGCAGGCGATGTGTCAACACTTTGCTGGAACCCACTGACCAGGGCTACCTATGCACCAGTGCCAGCAGCTATCACAAGGGACCAGGCAGGCACAGAAGGAAGCAGCCCTGCCCACAGCTAGGTGTGCACCTGCTGGCTGGGACCTGGCTTGTCCTCGACTACAGGCGAAGCTAGGAACGCCGGCTGCCAACTGAGCTCCACCAGGCTGCGGGTCCCACTTAGGGGACTCTGGGGTCACGGAAGTGGGTGGGCTCCGCTTCTAGTGCGGAAAGCGAGGCATTCCCAGGGGTTCGTCTCCTCTTCTGCGCACGGAGATGGGTAAAAGTCCGCGGCGGGGAGCGAGCTGGCGAGGGTTTGAGTCGGCGGTGGTGGTTCCAGTCTTGACTCCCCTCCACACCCGCGCACCGCTACCAACCCGTCCATTCCTGCCCCTCCTTCCCAGCCACTTCTTCCATCGCGTCTCTGATCCGAAAGGAGCGGGGAAACTGAGACCCAAAGCAGTTGACTTGGAGCGCGTGCGGGAAGCTCGCCAGGCGCTTTCCGCGCCAGGCAGGGCTGTGGCCAGCGGAAACCACAGTCCCGGGGCTGCTGCGAGCGGTGGGAAGCAAGCGAAGCCAAGCGTGGCGCAGGCACCCCCTGGGCCCTGAGCGAATCCAAAGTCAGTCAAGCAGGCAAAGGAGGGGAAAACTCGGTGCCGGGGTGCTATTTGGAAGGAAGACCGTCTCTGAGTTATCCGCTGGACTCTCTACTTGGACCTCGTGGGTGCGGAAGGCAGGGCGGGCATGGAGGCAGGTCCAGTTTGCTTCTGCAGCTCCGGTTCTGTAGACCGCAGATAGATGTCTACGCAGCTCCAAACCCCGCGATATGGGGCAGCTACACGGAAAACTGGAAGAAAGAGGGGGAGATTCTGACCTCAACTCTTGAGTCTAAATTCCAAGTGCATTCAGGGAAAGAGACAGCAAGGCGGGTGGGCGGGAGAGAGAAAGCAACCCAAGCAGAGGCGCAAAGACTCTAGAGAACTACAAGAGACGGAGAAAGATCAGGGCCTTAGCGCCAAGCTGAAAGAGCGGGGGCGATTCCAGCGACCCCGTCCTGTCTGTAAACATTGGGTGCCCAGGCCACACGATCTCCCAAGGCCCTCGCCAGCCAAGCAGCGGGCACCGAATCCCCGGCTGGAGAATGGAACACTCGGCCTTGCCTCCTCTTTGCTGTGTGACTCCAGAAAAATGGCCCTACTTCTCTGAACCCTAAGTTCTATCCCTTTGGATGAAGGGGAGAACAGCCAGCACGTGGAGCAACAAGACCTTGAAATGAGTGGGATTATGCTGTGTGCCTCTCCTCCCCTCTCCCCAAAGAGCTGCTTTTGAGGAAAACATCTGGGTCTTCACTGCTTCGGTTTGAAAGGAGTGACTGCAGGGGGTTCGGGAGGAGAAACGTGAGGCGGCCAGACAGTAGGTGCCCAATAATTGCTCATGTATTGCAGGTCTGCCTTAATGATAAGTCCCCATGACATGAAGACACAGGTCACTGGTCACCAAGCCCTTTCAAAATCCTGCATTAATCTCAGAGGGTTCTCCTAACTTCCTGCCGGTGGGAACATCCAAGGTAACCCCGGGGTAGGAAACCCGGGCGAAGTTCCGGGATGGCAGCGGTCAAGAGGATGGAAGGAGGGAGGGAGGAGGAGCGAGGGAGGGAGGGAGGAGAGGACAGGAGAGCTAGAGCCGCGGGAGCGCGCACGGCGGCTGCGGGCGCCAGGCAGCGGCCGAGGCGTCCACGCCGTGTTCCCCGCCGCGCCCCACCCGGCCCAAGGGGAGAGCCCCGCCGACCAATTTGGCTTGCACAAAACCGCGCCCCGGGAGCCTGTGCCAGGCCGCCCGGGCTTGATTCATTTCTAGACTAATTAACTGGAAGCTACTGCGCCCCTTCTTTCAGGGCCCAATTAATTCGCCGCGGGCGGCGGGGCGGGGGCTGTACTGCCCAGGCGCCCGCCTGGAGCCCCTTTGTGAAGGCTGTCTGGGCCATATTGATTCTACGCGCACACACTCTCTCTCTCTCTCTTTCCTCCTCTTTCCTTCCTACCAAACGGGGGGCGGGGGGTAGAGTCGAGGAAGATCTGGTTTCCAGAATTTAAGTTTGGTCAGACTCGCACCCCCACCCACCCATTGCATTTGCTTCGGGAAGGAAGGGGTCAAGGGACCAGGGCAGTTTCCAGGCCTGCCTGGGAAAGGGTTAAATGGAGTCTCTCCCCCTTAAAGGGCAAAGAAGGCAGGAAAACGGGTGGCTACTGTGTACCTACTGTGTGTGTATGTCCCACTCCCCCGCCTTGTTAGAAACCAGGCAGTGTGTTGGGCAAGCCCCAGGTTGAATCCCAGCTCCCCAAGAGACTAGCTGTGACACCTCGGGCACCGGTATACATCTCCCTGCCCTGTCTGCGCTTCCTCTTGTGGAAAACGAAGGTCCCTGGGAACGCGCCTGTCTGCTCAGATTGTTGTGATGGGTGGCCAGTGAGTGGGGAAACTGAGGACGCTGTTGTCCTCATTGAGTATTTCATAAATGTTCTTTCCAATAAATCGTATTTTATAACAAACCCATTTCGCAGGCGAGCTAAGGAGAATGACTGCGCAATGATCCAGATGTCTAATTCCAAGGCCGAGAAGTAAAAAAAAAAAAAAAAAAAAACCGAAATCTACCAGTGAGCTTCCAAGACTTCCTGACTCGGTGGTGAGCGCTCCTTGGGCGGGTGGGAGTGGGGGACGCCCTCCGGGCCGGTGTGGCCACAGGCTCACCTGGGTGGGGACTGAGGCTTCTTCCCGCCCACTCACTCACCCTCCAGTTCTGTAAGGGCAGCCGGGAGGGAGAAACCCTAAATCCGGAAAAACCTTTGGGTGGGTGGAACCCAGCCCGCATCACCCCGGGAGATTTCTCCGTCGCTGAGCCGCCCGTGGAGGTCCGTATCGATTGAACTGACCTCACACGCCAGCTCGTCTCCTTCATCGATCAACCCAACGAAGTCTAAGGACATAAATATAGACCAAAGGAAATCACAGGCGTCTTTGCCAAGCTGGTGGGAAGTGGCCCAGACGTTGCAGGAGGACGCTGGGGTGACCCAAGACGGCTCCGCACCCCACGCAGGGCGTCGGGGAAAACGACCTTTTCAATCCACTGCCCCTTATTCGATTATTGATTCACTTTTTTTAGTTCTGTTCTATTTTTAAAACTAAAATTAAACAAAACATAGTTTATTCGGTCAATCAACAAACATTTGATAAACGCACTGCGGGAGTCAGGGACTGCCTGCGCCTTGGGGTACTAACGGTGGGGAGGGGTCTGAAACCTCCTTGCCATCGCTTTTTAACAACGCGACTTTGGGCGACGCTCCTGGACTTACCTACCCCAAGTTTCCTGTTTGTGAACGGCAGCGGTACTGCCCACTTGTAAGCAAGATGTGCTTGCTGTTTGGAAGAATCGGACAGTCTAGAAGTCAGACCCTCAGAGCTCAGAGTTGGGGTGAGCAGATCTGGGAAAGTTCTTTGCACCATGGCGGTGAAGCGGGTGCAGAGGTGCAGCGGGTGTAGACTCCCGCACTCACCTACCACTGACGCCTGAAAGTGACCTGGTCGATTGCACAGTGCGGTTTGCAGAGCTCCCAGACGCTGCCTCCTCCCAGGCGCTGCCTCCTCCCAGGCGTAAAACCCACCCCACCCCACCCCACCCAACTCCACACTGCGGGGAAGAGCTGAGGCCGATTCAGTTTGGCCTTTCTGCCCTCAGACCTTGTAAGCCCTCTCCCACCTCACTCTTCCTGGGCCTCAATTTTCCTAATCTTCAAAATGGGAACAATATATTTTTCTGCAGTGAACAAAACTCAGGACAGTAAGCACCAAGCCGGAGAGGAACCCACCTCTTGTTCACCTTGGTGTTTCCAGCACTTCGCAGAATACCTAGTGTCTAGAAGCTTCTCGAGGAATATTTGCAGGGTGACCCGAGTGGGTTTTTACAACTGTTACACCAAACTTCTCTTCCCACTACCATCTAAGAAGAGATCTGCTTTTCACTGTCTTGTTTTACAGTTCAGTATCCATTTCGAGGAGAACCTAATCAGTTTGAGACCTTTTTTTTAATGCACTTGGGAAGTGGTCATTTATTTTTTACATGCAGGAAGAATGTCCTTTGTAGTCTATTCTCTCCCTTTCTTCCTTGATTTTCACTCCTGTTTTGGATGATTATTTTTTGAGCACCTAGCAGTTCCCAAGCACCTTAATCTGAGTTGGAGGTATGAGGAGTCCCACCCCCCTCCAGGAGTTTGCAACATAGAATACCTAATTTTAGACACTCCTACCCAGCCCTGTAGCCTATTAACTTCCTTTGGTTGTGATTGAGAGTTTTTGGTTTTGGTTTTATTCTAGCCCTTTAAGTAACTTTTGACAAGATCATAAAGTCTAAGGTAGTGCCTGGCACATAGCACGAACTCCACGCCTTGGATGGATTTCTTCTTTGCGGTATTGTAGCCCACAGTTCCTAGAACTGCCAGTCTCAGTCACTGTGACGGAGACACTTAAAAATGCCCATCTGGCAATGGGCAGTGCCCAGTCCCCAAGGGGCCCTGGATGCCCACGAGATTGAAGTGCACCCCAGCACTGTGGCTCCCAATTCCAGGTACAATTCAGATTGGTCCCTGGGTAAGGACAACCACTCCAGTGTCCACCGAGCGGACCGGGCTGGGCGGGCACCGGATTGGCCTTTGCAAAAAGGGGCACGGGACCGAGAGGTTCGGAAACCCTTGTGCCCTTTGCGTATCTACACGGTTGTCTGGCCGTCCTCCTTTCCAGACCACTCTCCGCCCAAACACACACACCTGTCTCGGTAAAGTAAACGGGGGCTCGTGCTGTGCAGGTGGAACTCTAGAAACAAGGCGTGAGTTTGCCCTGAGAACCTTCTTTGCCCACTCCCGGCCGGTGTCCAGCCTCTCTTGCTGCCACCTTCCACATCTGGCAGACTCTAGGTGATCCTCTCCTGCCCCTGCCTCCAGGAACAGCGTCAGCCTCCTGGTGCATCCGGAACTGCCACCACCGAGGCTCGAAACCGAGGTCTCCCCTCAACCCAGCGTGTCGACCGACCGAGATTCGCTCAGGCCGGGTCGGGCACCGAGGAGGATTGGCCGCCGGCCACGTCTCTCCTGAGCGCCATCCAGCGGCGACACCGCCAGGGGACCTTTCGCAAAGGTTCCTGGGGAGCCTCTCGGGAAGCTATGCGCTGGGGGAGGTTTCCAGGTGGCAAGGGTCCCTTCCTCCCCCCCCCCCAGCGCCCCCGGAAATTCGGGCACGTCCGATTCTACACTTCCTCCTCTACTCTCTGCTTAAGACTGATTCAGTTCACCAACGTTCATGTCCCCTCTTTTGGTGCACTAGACCGAGAATTTTTAAAGGGGGGGGGAGTGTTTTCACCACCACTGCCTGGAAACTTTCCTGGGGCGGCTGGGGTGGGGGTGTTCATCCTGGGCTGGGTGGCTCTTGCATCTCCCTGCGCGGTGGACATGTTAAGTCCTGCCTTCCTAATTCTACACCTATGACCTTATTCTGGCTGGAGTCAGGCGCCTTGACTCCCCGCCCTTGCACGCAACGCAGGCTGTTCAACTTCCTCCCAGAGGCCCCGGTGAGTGTCAGTCCCCCTGGTAACGGGTCTCTGGAGTGGCAACTTAGCAGTGCACCGAATCCTAAATGCAAAGGAAGAGAAATGCCACTCTTCAGGCACACGGCATGTTATCGCTAATTTTTTGGAAAAGTGCCTGTGTACACACATATTACATCTATTATTGCGTGGGTTGGAGGGAGACTAAAAACACCGAGCAACAGTTGGGGGGCGCCGTATTCTCCAATTCCCCGGTAATTTGTAACAGACAGACTGTATTGCTCCAAGAAAAAAGGAGTAACTGTGTAGCTGCAAAACAAATTTAACTGTGTCTATATTGATCAAATAGGGGTCTGCCCATGGGGTGTGATTGCAATGCATTTTCTTAATCTGAGATTTCATTTTATATTCTGGGCTACTTGGAATGTCTATATGTACACACTTGTGCCCGCAAAAAACATTTTTAAAACACATGCATATTCTCTTACATTTAAACAATGCAATGGAAGAGAGGCTTAATGTTGGACCCATTCACGGCTCAATAAGCTTTCTAAACATTAGGAAAATCTAAATCTCGGAGCTCTAGAAACATTCGTAGCTCTGCCCTCCATAGCAAGCTAGGCCCACCTCTCCCTGGATTCGGTCTGTGGCAGTCTTCTGATATCCCAAAGGGAATTTCCTTTGCATTTTACTTCTTTACCGAATCTGCCTAACTCAAAAACTTTATAATTCAACTCCGACATCCCTATTATATAGAAACCTGTCCTACTCCCCTAAAAAAAAAACAAAACAAAAAAAAACAGTCATACTCGGCAGTCAAAAGGCCTTTCACTGACTGCAACAATTCTGGAATTCTAGATGCAGAAACGAAATAGAGAAGCCTGTCTCGGTTATTCACGGCATTAATACGCGAACATAAAAGTGAATGCTACATCGTATTTTAACTTGTCTAATAGAAAAATCTCAACTCTGCCGCGCCGTTCTTCCTCCTCCCCGCTTTTCTCAAAAGAACTACAGTCGTAGGAAGGAGAGGGGGGTGGGAAATGAAGTCGTTTGGAAGTGGGGAGGGGGAACCCTCGGCATTATTTACACCTGCAAACTTCGGATGGCTGTATTCGGCCCCAATTGGCTTAATTGTAAATCTTTTCCGCATGGCCCCAATTCCTGGACTGAGCGTCTGGGTTTAATAACGCGCCCCGGCACCCCAGCAGGCCCGGGCTGAAAAGAGAGAATCCCCCGGCCCCACCCCCAGCTCGCTCGGAGGTAATTAGAGCAGCCCCCCTCGACCATGCTTGAGGTACCAGAAGACCAGACTCAGACGCGGGGAACTCATATTTTACCGTCTCTAGACAGGAGGAGCCATTTCAAAAGCAAATGCACCCTCCAAGCCAGAAGCGGGAGGCTGCCTCCCCTCCCTCCCCACCCCCTGCGCGTTGGGCTTGCAGGGGGCGAGCGGGAGAGAGGGGCGTCTACTTCAGAAGTCGGAGACAGACTCGAACTTTCTCGGCTGGCAGCGTGGGGGTTGACCTGTTTATAAAACTTGCTGCTAAGAAAACATGTAAAAACACACCCCAGAGGTGAAAGAGGAGAACGCTTCCTCCACCCCACCCTCCCTGCTTCGCAAAAGATTCCCTCTCTCGCTCAGCTAGGTTCCCTCCAAGCCTCTATCCCAGCAATTGCTTTTTCGCCACTTTGAGAGACACAGAGTCCAATATTGCTCTTTCGTTTTGGGTATCCCCACAGCCACCCCCCCCCCGACACACACACACAAGGTCTTTACCATCCACTCACCCCTCCATTTGTCCTTTGCCAGCGGAGGGAGGGGAGGGGTAGGAATCAGGGCTGCGGCAAAAGACATATAGGACTGTGCAGGGCGGGGTTTTCGGGGAAAGGTAGCTGAGAGGCTCCTAACTGAACCCCAGCAATCCTGATCTTAGTTCCCGAAAGGGAAGAGACCTGCGCCTCGCGGCCTGGGTCCCCGGCGCTGTCTGCGTCCCCGCCGCGGAGCCCCGCCCCGGGAGCTGCGGAGGGTAGGCAGGTAACCAGCGCGGGTTACCTGCTCGCGGCTCGCCGGCGTCCCGGGCCTGTTGGAGCCGAGAGCTGGGGAAGGCCAACCTGTCCGAGACCCTTTCGCCCTCCCGGAGCCCAGTGGGGCGTCTGGGGCAAGCTCTGAGCCCTGCCCCCGGCCCCCCACCCTCGGATGCGAGTGTAATCCGAAGCAGTGAGCTGCTTCTCCAGCTCGGCGCTCGGCGAGGCCTGGCTCCGCACGGACGCACGTGCAGCTTCCGTATTTGGAACCTGGGTAAGGGGGGACTGTAGGTGAAGCCCCTCTGGGGCGGAACCAATGACCAAAAGAACCTTCTGGGGCGATCTGGGCTGTCGCTCACTCCCGGCTTATTCCTGGGGCCCCAGGTCGGCCTTTCCCAGGGAAAAGGAGACACGGACGCTGCCAGGGAAGGTGAAGGCGGATTCCTGATCCGGAAAGGCCAGTCCTCTCTGCCGGCCGGAAACATTTTTAGTATTTGGCTCAGAGATGAAATGAATCGGGGCCTGGACTCTGGCAAAAGCAACTCTTAGGAAAAGTGCTCTCACACTTGCAAACATTCTCTGTCTTTCCATGCATGTGTGTGTGTCTGCCTCCCTTGTTCTCCTTCCTGTAAAAGACAGGTAAAAAAATTTTTTTAAATAGAAAGAAGAGAGAAACTCCTCTGGCCCTCATTATTCAAACCCCAAGCCACAGACTTTCAGGGGCCTCTGGGCTCTTTTAGGCCACAACCTTCACCTAAGCCTTTAGTCGGATGAGTAAAGACAGAGAAAACAGTGATTACTGTTGGGCACTGATTACTCACTGGATAGTCTGCAAGACTCAGGACATTTTTAAACGTGCAGGATTTTTTGTGTATTATTTGGAGTCAGGGATGATTGGTTTGGGAGGGATACATCCTGGTTCAAATAAAGTCGCCTTGTTGGGGCCTCTAGTTTCTTCTATTGACCAGAGGGGGGAGGCCCTCCAGATGGCAGGTAACTAAGACTGACACTGAGGTGCAGCTACACCTCTGCCCAGTGACCTCCGTGGCCGTGGTACAGGGTCAGTGGTCATGGAAGGCAGAAGGGGTATAGAAACTGGTGCTCAGCTGGGGGACAGCTGGCCAGTGGCAGGCCAGGCCTGGAACCAGAGTCCTGAATCCAGGACCAACATCCTGGCCTTGGCAGCAGGCCCCCCAGTTCCCTATCTGGGAGGCAACCCCAAGAGAAGCAATACTACCACCTTGTATCCTACCACCTCCAAAGGATAGCTGCATGGAAGATCTGATTTTCCACAGGGGTGTGCAAGGCAGGAGGGAAGTTATGAGCTCTCCCTGCCACAGTAAAACCTGGAGCCCTTAAGTGTTCAGAATCCTCAAATTCCCGTGCCCACCTTTAACCCTTCCCTGAAGCATTGGCGTCCCCAGGTATAGATACATCTCTGGGGCGGGGGTGCATTGGGTATGACAAGAAGCATTTTGTCACCTCCCCTCTCTCTTCATCCTAACTGGATTCGGGAGACATGAGGACATCACCTTTGGGGACGCAGGCAGGCTGGACAGCTGGCAAGGAGTGGAGGTGAGGCTACAAGAAGGAAATAGAAAGAAGAAAGAGGAAAAAATACGTGCGGGACGCTGGGCTCACTGTTCCCTTCCATTTTCATCCTGATTGGAAATAAATGAAGCACCAAGCACCAGTGAACTTTCTGCTCTCACCCTCTTTAATTGAAACCCAGTATGGGAAATAGTAATGGATACTGTGTTCAAATTGAGAAAACGTGTCTGTAGCTATGAAGGGACAGTTAGTTCAGCAGATTTGGAGAAGCCGATCTTTCTTTGGCCTGTCAACCTTCCTGACAGTAGCAGCCATTTAATTCGCCATGCCCTCTCGCTTATAGACCCCCCTGTGCCCTCTGCCCCATCTGCTCCCACGCGGTGAGACCTCACTGCCCTGCACAACCCTGGCACCTAACAGCGACACCCTTAGCAATGGAAAGAATCAAACAGCAGCAAACCACGGGAGTAAGTTCTCCCGTCCACGCCACCCTCGGTCTGCACATGGGGATGGGAGAGAGTGTATTCTTATGCTTTTCCTCCACCCGCTTAAAGTATTCTGCCCCTCAGCCCTCCCCACTCCACTAGCGAGATTCCTGGCACAAACCACTCAGAGGCCATTGAAACCCTTACCTGTCTTGACTGAAAATCTGGGAAAGAGGACCTTGAAGAAAGAAAGGTGTTGGGTGATCAGAAGTGCCCCGGGGGCAAAAGTCAGCTCTGGCCAGTGTCTAGATGATTCTGGGTCAGACAGAGAGGGAAAATTCCCAGCCCTTTCTTTGTGAATTCCTTTCTGCTGGGCTAAGTAATGTCCATTGCATTATCTCTCTCTCTCTCTCTCTCTCTCTCTCTCTCTCTCTCTCTCTCTCTCTCTCTCTCTCTCTCTAAGTAATTGGGTAAAACACACACACAAAGAAAGCATTGAAGATGTAGATTGGCTTGAAATTAGGAAACCACAATTAGTTCCCTTTCCTGAGCGAGAGGAAAAAACCTTCACAGATGTATAAAAAGCACTCTCCCCAGACACACACACTTCCTTCATTCTTACCTCCCTCATTTCCCTTCCAATTTATCTAAATCACTAGCTGTGTACAAATTTGCCATCTTGCAGGGTGATCAGCTTTGATGAAAGGTAGGTGCTAATAAGAGTAATACCAAGGGTGAAATCTTTTCATTTCGCCTCTGCCAAAACCATATTTACATTAACAGGAGGTATGATAAGCATGGATTAAGTGTATAATGAATGATGCTCTGGAAACAGCATAAACCAACTGGCGCCAAAGTGAGCCTCTGGACTAAAAATACTGCTCCCCCAAGCTAGACAACTTTCACAGTCCTTCTCTCACACACATCCTGCAGACGCTTGCACTGAATTGCCCTGATCAATAATTTAGAGGGATGTCAGAGGACAGGGGAATATGCGTTACAGGAAGGCTCTGTGCTGTGGGGGCAGGAAAGGAGCTAGGAGCTGAGGGCTTTGGAGCTCCGCGTGCAGCCCCTCACCTTGGACTTCTGTCCTGGAAAGGGAAGCAAGAGGGAGACAGAGAGAGAGAGAGAGAGAGATTCTCAGGATCTGAGAGCATAAGGGACAGGGATTGGGGTCAACTCTAGTGAAAGGGGTGACTTTGGAAATGCCAAGAGGAGAAGGTGAACTTTCCAATCTAGACAAGTGGGCCCATCTCTTTTCTATCTCTCAAGACCACTTTATCTTTGTCATCCAGGAAGTGAGGGCAACGTGTCTGCTTGAGCCTCAGGAAGAGGGGGTCTCCAGCCTGTCACGGGTACTGGAAAAGATGATCGAGGGAGAGGCGATGATACACAGGCCCTGAGCCAGAGAGGCAGGAGTAAATGCAGAGATTTAAGACAGCCAGAGAAAACAGAGAGAAAGAGGGGATAGGGGAGATGGGGAGGGGAAGAAAAACAGAAAGGACAGCATGAGAAGGTAAAGGCTGGGAGTGGGGGGTAGAGAGAGACAAGAAGGAGAAATAGATACCAAGAAGGAGACAGATGCAAGGGAAAGGAGAAGGGAAAACGGTAAGAAAGGTCCCAGACCTGCATTCAGAGACTCCGGAATGGAGATGAACGGAGAGACAGAGACACAAAAGAAAAAGGAGGGAAAAAGAGAAAGAAACAAAAAGAGAAACAGAAAGTGGATGCCCTGCTCTGTCTGGTCCACCCACTAGGCTGGTGTCTGCCCTGGAGGGAGGAAAGGTAGGGGCGCTGACCCCCTCTGGAAGGGACCCAGCTGCAGCCTCCGGACAGGAAAAGAGCTAAGCAAACCTTAGGGAGCGGGGTGGGGTGGGGGTGGGCGGTGAGTGCGAGGGGCCGGGAGGAAGAGTAAGCCGCACTGGGCTCGGCACAGCACGAGGGAAAGCCAGGGTGGCACAGGAGCGCCCACGTTTGTGCGGGCGCGCGCGGAAGCGCGAGGGGTGGGGGATGCTAGGGCGATTTTCCGCAGGACCCAGGAACAGTAAGGAACAGCTAGGCCCTCCCCAGGGAGCTGCTCCTCTGGGATCCTCGATAACTACATTATTTCCCCGCTTGGGAGCTTTCAGCCCCAAAGAGGATGGGAACCCTGGAGCGGACACCTAGTCAGTTTCAAAGCTTGTGGGTTTCCAAAGAGGCGGGGATCCGAGGATCCAATGGGCCGGGGCATAGGGCAGACACGGGAAGCCATTTCTGCACTGCCAGGCCACCAGAAAGCCCCTCCCCAGGAAAAGTTTATATATTGACCGACTCCTGTAGGAAACGTCTTAATTAGGCCTCAGACCCCCGGCAGAAACACGGATGCCCTTATGTCAACAGCGTCCCCAATTTAGCGACACCTCGGACCGCGAAGAGCTCGGCGGCAAATCGGGGTGAAAGTTTAAGAGGGAATAAGTGCGTAATAGACCCTCGCCAGACCTCACACGCGCTGAAGGAAATATTTACAGCGAACTTGCCAAAGTAAACTGCCCCGCCTACCCACCATCCTCGCCCCCTCCTCCTCCCTTTTTTGTAAACTTCAGATAAACACCATTCCATCACAAAAGGGTCGCCCTGTCCCCTTTATAGTTGAGGCAAGCGGTGCCGCAGGGAAAAGTGAGGCAGCTCTGAGGCTTGGGGCCTTTCTCCCGCAAGGCTAGAGAAAGCTTCTCTGCTGCATCGGCGGCCTGGCTGCGGATAGTTGATTTGTTTTGCTCCCCCGCCCCTACATACAAACTGTATTTTCTGGGTCCTCTGTCCCCCCCCCCACCTTAAAGGTTAAAACACTCGCTTACACCCACACACACTACCGCCTTACAAGCTGCAGACATGACCGATAAGAGAGGGTGTAAAAAATGTCTTTATATATATTTTTAATTCTAGGTCTACCAATAAGTGAAACAGTCCTTTTGGAATTCGGCGACACCAGGAGATCCATGGGTTTTCTTTGTGACCTGGTATTTGTGCTCCCTTTTCCTTTCTCCCGCCCTTAAGGCACCCTCTTCCCGGGCTCCAGTGAGCGCCAGGCTCGTTCAACGTCCCCCCTGCGTCTTTTGTTGCGCATGAGGCCGAAGGAGAGAGGATCGAGGAGTCTGCGGAGAAAAGGAGCCCGCGGCTGGAGCCTGAAGCCGGGGCCCGGGCGCGCCGGCCCGGTGGGTTCTCCCGGAGGCCAGGGCCCGGCACAAGTCTTCGGAACTAGCTGGCCAATGTTTAACCCGAACGCTGCGGCCACCAGGCTGCTTTTGTTTGTTCGCAAATTAATCACCCAGCGCACGGCCGGCGCCAGAGTGGGTTTATCACCCACCGGGAGGGGGGCGCGGCGGGCACGCAGAGACAAAGAGGAGTTCGCACCTTCCCGCTTTTGATCCCAGAATTACGGCGGCCTCCCTGCATAATACGAGCCTCCTGGGGCCCAGTCTGGGAGGTCAGTCATAATTGGCGGAAGTTTGCAGACCATTAGCAAGATGTCGACATTTTTCGACTCGGAACCCCGCAAACTTTCCTCTCCCCCTCTCCTTCGCGCGCTGGGGATTGCGGGGGCGGGGGGGGGAGTGGGGGTCAGAAATGGCAAACTGGGGTGACCCCAGGTTAAGTCAGACCTTCGGGCAAAACTAGGCAACTGAGGGAGGGAACCAGCGTGAGGGGCAGAACTGGCTCTCCGTCCGGGCCAGAACCAGTCGAGATATTTACAAGTAAAATCAGCAAGCTCCCCTCCCATTTCCAAAGCGGACCTGAGGCCAGACCGGGGAGGATGGGGTAGACTCGTCTCTCTCTGCTGAGTGCGTGGATGCTTGGGGCACCGAGGGAGTGAGGAGGGGGTCAGTCATAGTGTCGTTGCAGAACCACTTTCCCCGCGCTCGAAGCGGCAGGACAGAGATTGGTCTGCGGGTGCGAGCAGAACCAGATCTCGGGGATTTGGGGCCACTCGAAGGCGCAGCGGAGCGGCCCCAGGGCCCCGAAGGGGAGCGACGCGGGGGAGGGGGTGCTCGTTGCCTCCAGAGACTCATGAAACCCTGCAGTGACCTCCGCGACCGGCTGGAGGAGGGGAAGGCCTGGCCTCTCTCGCGCTCTTCACGATGGGGACGCGGGCGGGGGCGTTGTGAGCCAACTCTTTGGGCCCCTGCCGCCTCTTTCTTTCCTCTCTCTGTCTCTCTTCTTAACCACCGAGGGAGAGAGACACAGAGGACGCCAGAGAAAGACCCAAAGGGAAAGGAAGGGGCGAGATGGAGCGCCAGAGCGAGAGCGCAGAGCCACTGTATTCTCTCTGGTGACTTCAGGGAATTCTCAATGCTGGCGCCAGGCTCTCTTAACCATGTGCGTCAAAAATGCGAGGCTGGAAAAGCTTGTCGCCTCAAAAGTTCCTCCCCTATCTCCGCGCAGTTGGCCCACAATGGCACCGCGCATTCACCCTTCACTCGCCGCCGCTTCGGATCTAGGAGCCGGGGGTTTATGGGGTGCACAGGCCAAATGCGAGAGAGGCCTGTGCCGGCCTACACACACACACACACACACACACATCCGAAGCCGTGGGTTTCTTAACCCCCCTAGGGCCCGAAATCAGCCCTTTCTCCCTTCCCTTTCCGTCCAAGAAGCTCCCATCTCAGGAAAGGTAAAATAACACCCTCAAGATTTCCTACCCTATAAGCAAGGACGGCCCAACTCCTAGCGCCCTCCCCGCCCCCATGAGGAACTGTGGGTTTGGGGGCACCCTCTGACCCCTACAGGGAGCTGCGGTAACAGAGTTACCAACGCCGCCACCGGTAAGTAAGATCCAGCTGTCTCCCTCCCCTCCGGCCTCCGCTGAGGCCCCCACCCTACCTGTACTGACACCAGTCTTCTCGCCTCTGGGGTGGGGGCATTTCACGGTTTGTTTTACAAATTCGCCCCCGACTTCTGGCGAGATAAGTCCCGGGGGTAAAGAAAGAACTGAGGCCCCCAGAGATAAGTGCGATGCCTGGAGGAGATACCAGGCTGGCGCACCTCCCCCGACCAGCTCGCCCACACCGTACCCGTACCCGCAGCGCCCACCCAGCCGGCCCCAGAGGTGAGGACAGCGGCTTGGATGGCACAGGCCCCAACCTCGATCTTCCGCTGTGTTCACTTTGTTCAGATCTTCCATTTCTCCCCTCTAACCCACACACACATTCAGGTGGAAAATGAGGGTCCGCGTCCAAATGGAAGACGAGATCTAAAAGGGTTGGTAGATGTGTTTCATAAAAATCCGAGTCGGTCTCCCCCAGGAGCGTGGACAGGGAAGGCCGTGCAGGCTGTGTACGTGTTTGTGTGTACGTGTTTTTCGATGCGCGGCTGGGTCCAGTACGTTGGCGCGCGATCGGGGACAAACGCACTGGGGGTGTTTGGGTCTCCATGCACGGCTGCGGGTGGGGCGCGGTGGAGAGGGAGCCCACACACGCGTGTGCTGAGATGCGGCTGCATCCGTGTGCTTCTGTGTCCGCGAGCCCAACCGCAAGGGAGAACAGCACCGAGACACCCGAACTCCAGAGCCCTTTAGCGGCGGCCGGGCGGAGCTTGGCTCCACGTGGGGCCGGAGAGCGCGCAAGCCTGGAGTCTTGGCGCTTGCCTCTCTGCCGCCGCCGGCTTTTGTTGCGCCGAGCGGCCGAATGGCAGCTCGCAGGAGGTTCAGGCGCCCGCCCGGCTCGCCTGGGGACCGGGGAAAGAGGAAGAGCTGGAGAGAGAACCGGCCACGGCTGTCGGAGAGGCGAGCCAAGCGCGCGAGAGGCGAGCGCCCCTGCCCGGCGCCCGGGCGCGCTCTCCGCCTTCCTCGGCCCGCTCGCTCGCTCGCTCCCTCCCTCTCGCCCTCCCCCTTCCTTCCCGGCCCTGCCTCCTCCCCCGATCCCCGGCTGGATGACTGGGGCATTTCAGACGTGGGCTGAACGAGAGCGAGCGAGCGAGCTCTGCGGCTGCAGCGATCTCTCGATAAGCCACCTAGAGGCGACTCTGTGCGCGCGCTCCCCAGTGGCTCCCGCCCTCCCTCTGATCATGTTGACATATTCACAGGACAGGCAGTAGTACCGATGCGGCGCTGCGACGTTACAGTTTCCGACACCTTCTTTTTATAACTCGGCTCTATCCCGCAGCACTCGACCTGTGAAAACCACGCCTATGCAGCAACACAATTGGTCCGAAAGCGTCAAAGAGCCAATCAAGAGGCCTCCGGCTCCCCGCAGCCCACAGCGCAGCCCGACCTTCTAGAGCCGCCGAGCAGACGCCCGGGGAATTCTAGAGGCGGAGGAGGGTGGCGAGGAGCTCTCGCTTTCTCTCGCTCCCTCCCTCTCCTACTCCGACTCTCTCTCTCTCTCTTTCTCTCTCTCTCTCTCCTTTCCATTTTCCCCCTCTAAATCCTCCCTGCCCGGCGCGCCTGGACGCAGATTTAGGAAGCGAATTGGCTCACGTTTTAGGACAAGGAAGAGAGGCACGGGAGAAGAGCTCTCTGCAAGATTCGGATTGAAACCCAGGCACCCTCCGGAGGCTCGGAGCGGAGGAAGGAGGAGGAGGAGGGCGAACGGAAGCCAGTTTGCAGTTCAAGTTTTGATAGCGCCGGTCGGAGGGGGTTTAAATCAGAATTGTTTTGTTTTGTTTTGTTTTGTTTTTTAAGAGTGACTTTTCCGCTCTCTCGCCCCCGGTGCAAGCCGGGTCTAGCGCAACTGCAGACGCCTCCAGCGAGGAAGAGAGGGAGGAAGAGATAGGGAGGCGGGGGAAGAAGAAAAAGGGAAGGTAAAAAGTCTAGGAGAACCGTTCGCATTTGCAACAAAGAACCTAGGGACTGGGGAGGGATTCCCGGGACGCAGGGCTGGAGTGTCTATTTCGAGCTCAGCGGCTGGGGCTCCGGCGCGAGTCGAGAGCCTGCTCGCTGCTCTCGCTTCTGAAACCCACTTTCAGGAGCGGCTTTTTGAAAACGCAAGGCACGAGAACCCGAGCGACTATGTCTCCTGATTTTTCGCCTTGCCCTCTTTAAAAGCGGCATTCTCCTCCCCAAAAGACACTTCTCCCCCCTCCCTTTGAAGTGCTTTAGTTGTGCTTGCTTCTTTTTTTTTTACCCCCTCTTTTTCTTTTGAACTATGTGCGGCTGGTAAACAAACAAACAAACCAAAAAAAAAAAAAAACCCCAAAAGCCAAAGACAGCAGCTGCGGACTTGTCCCCGGCTGGAGCCCGGCGCCCCGCCTGGAGTGGATGAGCCTCTCCATGAGAGATCCGGTCATTCCTGGGACAAGCATGGCCTACCATCCGTTCCTACCTCACCGGGCGCCGGACTTCGCCATGAGCGCGGTGCTGGGTCACCAGCCGCCCTTCTTCCCTGCGCTGACGCTGCCTCCCAACGGCGCGGCGGCGCTCTCGCTGCCCGGCGCCCTGGCCAAGCCGATCATGGATCAGTTGGTGGGGGCGGCGGAAACCGGCATCCCGTTCTCATCCCTGGGGCCCCAGGCGCATCTGAGGCCTCTGAAGACCATGGAGCCCGAAGAAGAAGTGGAGGATGACCCCAAGGTGCATCTGGAGGCTAAAGAACTTTGGGATCAGTTTCACAAGCGGGGCACGGAGATGGTCATTACCAAGTCGGGAAGGTAAGCAAGGGAATGGGGACCCCTCCCCCCAACTATTGGAAGGGTTTCCCTCCCTTTATCTCTCTCCTCCCAGAGCAGTCGGTTGGCGGGTTCCTACAGCTTGGACGAAAACTTAGTTCCCCTAGAAATGTGTACAGAGACTCTCCCAGGCCTTGCTCCAGTGGCAGAAAATTCCAGCTTACCTGGGCGTCTGCACAAGTGTCCATGGGACCACGTCCTGGGTTCCCTACAGAACAGTACTAGAATTTTTCAGTGGTGCACAGACATTCCCGCAGGAAGCAAGAAAAGCACCCCGCTGCAAGAAGTTCACTCTTCAGACCTTTCTGGAATATCCTCATTTCTTGGTTGATGTGTTTTTGTCTGTTTTATTTTGCACGCAGAGAGAAAAACTTAAAAACCCTTTTCTTTCGTGATAGTGGTGGGAGGCCTTTTCTGCCCTTCAGCCTAGCCTCCAGGTCTGGAGGGGGCCTGAGCCCACCGCTGCCAGGGACAGAGAGAAATCAAAGGACGTTTGGGTTTGTTTGCCCACACCGCTTCACGTGTGTCTGTAACCCGAGGGAGAGTTCAGCAGGCAATTTTGGATAATTAAGATTATGTTTGCAGACCTCAGGAGGCAGTGAGCAGACGTAGCATTGCTTTTTTAATGTGTGAATATTATAAACCCTATTTTACGTAATGTTTAAAAGTCTTTGCCTGACCGAAAACTGCCTGGAAGAGAGGACCCTGTAACAAAATCACTGATTTATTTATTTTTTTAAATGGCACTGAAGTCTATAAAGGCACAAAGTTGAACGGATAAAAATAAAACCCTCCTCTTGATGTCTTCAGCTTTCTGTCTCCTTCCAAGCTAAATGGGGCCAAAGTTTGGCATAAAATCCTCCTCCAACCCACAAGACATTTAGTTAGTTTCCCAGTGAAGTGTTTCCTTTTAAGTCAAGAGTACAGAATGCCAACACTTCTGTGAAATTAACAGCAATTTGGCCGCACAATCCTGCAGTTTGGGATTGGCGTAAGGAGTAGGGGAACGTGGCTAGCAGCTCCATGGGCAGATGGGTTATCAGGCCTGGGAGTCCACCCCAATCCTCAAAATTCATTCTGAAAACTCGCTTAAGTCCAGTTTCATTTCTCCAACTGTGGGATTGCTGTTCTGCTGCAGGGAGGGGGGGGCATGCAACTTGATGTTTATTTTCGTGATAAGTTTAACATTTTCTCATCAGTGGGTGGTGGGAAATCCTAGTCTTGACTGTCCGCACTTTACCACAATCCTACCCCAAGCTGTTTAGAACTAGATACCCACAGAAAAAGACATGGGCGTGAATTTTCTGTAAAGAGGGCTATCTGTAAAGCCAGAGAGAGGAAAAAAAAAATTTTTTTGAAAGAATGATTAGACAATGTAGAGAAATGCAGTGGCACAATTCATTTGTCTTGAATCTTGGGACATCTAAATACAGAGAAATCGAGCATATTTAATACTTTAGTTGTGGAAGAAAATTTTACAACCAGTTGCCCTGCTCTGAAAAATATAAGCTCGTCAGTCACAATAGAAAGTCTTCAGTTTGGTTTAAGTGTTTGAGGATAGATAGGAAATCAAACCTAAGCTTCTGCATGATTTATCTTCCTTTCTTTCTTTTTCTTCTATTCTTCCTTATTGTAGGCGAATGTTTCCTCCGTTTAAAGTGAGGTGTTCTGGACTGGATAAAAAAGCCAAATACATTTTACTAATGGACATTATAGCTGCCGATGACTGCCGATATAAGTTTCACAATTCTCGGTGGATGGTGGCAGGTAAAGCTGACCCTGAAATGCCAAAGAGAATGTACATTCACCCGGACAGCCCCGCTACGGGGGAGCAGTGGATGTCTAAAGTCGTCACTTTCCACAAACTGAAACTCACCAACAACATTTCGGACAAACATGGATTTGTAAGTTTCATTGCTCCTTTCAGTTAAATCTTCTTTTTCTTCACCAAAGGCAGTGCCTCCCTATTTCTCGTGTTTCCGGCCCAGACCTCTCCCTTGCTTCTTCCTTATCCGATCTGCAACAGAGCCGGAGAGAGGAGAGGATTCTGGGGTGTCTCTCCCGGATAATGGAAGGCCTGGCGTTCTAAAAGAAATAGGGGCAGGAAAACTTAGCAGCTCTGTGTTCTCTAACAATTCCAGCTCCTTGGTAGATACCTGACCTGACAGTGCAGTTCAAAACCGATCATTACTATCTAAAATCAATTTCAAAGCTATGTGTTCATAAAGGATTTGTTTTGGTTTAAAACATTATACTTCTGTTTTGAAACCAGCCATATTATTTCTTGGGAAAGTTTTAAGTTTCTCTCAGCCTTGACAATGTTGGTTACATGGTGTGAATGTATTTTTTTTTTAAACTTATTTTCTTTTACTGAGAAACAATTGATTGGACTTAGGTGAAAGTCAGGTTTACTAGAAACGAGGCTTAGATCTCCGGTAAAAAAAAAAAAATGGTGTGTGTGTTTGTGTGTGTTGGAAGTGTCTATATGGATTCAGTAAGAGAGGGCTTAGAAACTTTTGGAAGACTTAGATTGCTTGTACAAGTCAGGCAAGGGACCTTTTGCCCCTTTCTCTACCCCTCCCCAACATTTCAATAAAATAAACAGAGTGATAAGCGAGGCATAAGCAGAAAGATTAGGCCCAGGAAGACGTGAATAGCGCGGAAATATCTTCAGCGGGCAGGAATTGCATTTGAAGCCCTTGATTTGATTAAGGCATAAATATTCCTCTCTAGAGTTCAGCCTTTCAGGGCTTTAAGTGGATTGGGCTCGGCAATTAGTGGGCGCTTAAAGTACTGAATCATTTTGTAAATTAAAATGCATGTTTTTCTCTATCTTTTAAGACTTTGGCCTTCCCAAGTGATCACGCAACGTGGCAGGGGAATTATAGTTTTGGTACTCAGGTAGGCTAGGGTTCAAGGTACGAATGATCCTTAGACGGTGAGGGTGGGGGGGACCCTTTGGAAATTGAGGAGCAATTTGGATTCTCCAGAAGATAACATCTGTGGAGCAAAATGTACCCAGGAGGTACTCCAAGGAGGAGGTGGGCTCGGTAAAAGTGGTACAAGCGTAGTACCCTGCGGTGGGGAAGATGTCAGCTTGGCAGGGGTCCTAAGATCCCATTTGTCCTGCTAAATCCTTTTTTTTTTTTTTATGTGTGTCTCTTCCCTGCCCCTGCAGACTATATTGAACTCAATGCACAAATACCAGCCCCGGTTCCACATTGTCAGAGCCAATGACATCCTGAAACTCCCTTATAGTACATTTCGGACATACTTATTCCCTGAAACTGAGTTCATCGCTGTGACTGCATACCAGAATGATAAGGTAACCGAGGGGGCTTTCCTTTTTAATGGTGATATTTTGCCTCCCCTTTAAACTGCTTTGCATCAGCTCGAGAAACTTACTAGAGCCTGGAGTTTGCTTTTGTGATTTTTGGGACATCATCGAGATGGTGTGAGGAACACCAGCACCTTAAGGAGGCAGCAGAAGTCTCTCAACCAGCCATGAATCCAATGCTAAGTTAAAAAAAAAAAATGCCAAACTAATTTTGTCACTGAGAAGCTCCTCTAGCTACTGTCCCTGGTGGCATCCACTCTCTGCCCCTGACCCCAGCTCTGCTCTGTTTGTTTCAAGGCTCATCCTCTTCCCCATTCAGGAAGAAGGATCAAGAAATCAGGTTCAAAAGGAAACAGCTAAAACTTTAAGGCAAAAGCCATTTGGGATCCTGGGAGGAGAATCCTGGTGGAGACTAGTTCTTCACCCCTAGCCAGAAATCCTGAGTAGCTGGTCTGGTTTTTATTACCTTTTATGCTGCTGTGTTTTTTATGATGTGTGTGTGTGTGTTCGTGTGTGTGCGTGCATGTGCGCGTACGCGTGCATGTGTGTGGCTGGAAAACCCTACCCTGATCACAGGGTCTTACTAATGGAGCTGTCTGAGGCTTTTGAGGTGAGGGTGGCCAAAGTCACCATTTCATTTGAAAAAAAAAATTTTTTTTCTCTTAGGCCTAAAGCTGGGGATTAAAAGGACCCCCAAATAGGAAAGCACCTGATATCTAGAGTTATGGTGGC
This sequence comes from Microcebus murinus, assembly GCF_040939455.1. Classification (NCBI taxonomy): domain Eukaryota; kingdom Metazoa; phylum Chordata; class Mammalia; order Primates; family Cheirogaleidae; genus Microcebus; species Microcebus murinus. The sequence continues at coordinate 10,040,434 of NC_134125.1, read as the reverse complement.
CTGAAGGTCATGGACTGAGAGAAAGTGACCCTTGCAGCTGATTCGCCAGTTTCCAGAATGGCAGTTAGCAGGCAGTTCTGGGGGTGGGAGGAGTGGCTGGGACCCTGCCCTTCAACTTCTGACTCCTGGCCTTCAGTGAGAGTCCGGTTCACCTGATGACACCCTGCATTTTCAACTCGCTGTCACTGTCAGTGGGCCCTTTGTAGACCTATGATGAGGGTGTTCCAGATACATTTCTTTAGTCTAGGAACTAAGATATCATGACACCCCCCCCCTCCCTGCCAAGCGTGAAACCTGAAGTCTCGCATACAGCAATTTATTCCAAGAACAAGAATCCAACCAAGGGGCCCCTTTTTCCACCTCTGAGTAACTCTGTATATATAAAATTTTGCCCCCAAGGGGAAGGGATTTGAAAGATTACATACTATGGCATTTTTCTTCAGCATGCAAAATGCACGCTCCCTCTAGACCCAGAATCCTGTGGAACAAAGTTGTTAATGTAATAATAAAATGTAGCATTTTTGATCAGACAAAGAGGCCATGGGCCTTCCCCACTTAATGGCGGTGGCAGAGCATGTAAATGAAAACAAATGTTTCCAGTGGTCATTCTGTCCTTTTACATCTGTAATTGTCAGTATTGTAATTCCTCAAACCACCCCCCAACCCAGCAAAAAAATCAAACTCATTCCAGCACAAGGGTAGCAAAGCCCCATAAATCATTTATTAGATTCATGGAAAAGATTGGTGTGTGTGTGTGTGTGTGTGTGTGTGTGTGTGTGTGTGTTTGGAGGCAGGGGGAGTATGCCATAACATATTTTATGATTAATTGCACTGTGTAAAAAACTCAAAATGAAAGCATAATTTTAAGATCTACAGGTTGTCCCTCCTGACAACTTTGACAAACATTTCCATTTCTAAACCTAAGCTGTTGGCTGCCCAAAGAAAAGAATTTCTTTGGGTAATTTCAGCCTGGAATTCCTGGCTTGGCCTCATATGGGAGATGCAAGCCCTGGTACAGTTTCCTTTGATTTCTTTCTCTCTGTTTTCTCCAATCTGCTGCCATTACCTCCTTTCCCCGGTGTATCCATATGATTTCTGTTGGTAGTCATATTCTAAGAGTCTACTGAGTTAGGAACAACACTCCCAAAACATTCTGGAAAATGAAGCCAATGTCTCTGTCTTGTTTGTATCTTCTCCTCTAGATAACTCAGTTAAAAATAGACAACAACCCTTTTGCAAAAGGTTTCCGGGACACTGGAAATGGCAGGAGAGAAAAACGGTGAGTTGAAACAATAATTTATTTCTCAGATAATTTAGAAAAATCACTTTTCTAGGATCCAACTCTCAAGTATTAGAAATGGGATGCAACCACTTATAATGAAAAGAGTGGGTGGTAATAATTACTTCCCCACTGCTACATACGCTGGACTTTTTCTACCTCCCACTTGTTACCTTTAAGGAAATTAACTAGGCTACACCATAGTTGTCTCTGGAAGAAAAACATTGGGAATCACAGATTATATAGGGATGCCCATGCATTTCTTAATTCTACGTTCCTCCTGGGCAGGTCCCAGGAAAGGATCAAATCATTCACAAAATGCTTTGGAATTTTTGCAATCTTGTCTTTCAAATACCATCAGACAGAGCAGGGGGGGGGCCCTTGAGAGATCTAAGACTCCTTCCTTCATGGGGGATGTGTATCATTTTGCATTAAGTAGACAGCTGGAGAAATAAAACCTCCCCTCCCCCACCCCTTTTCAAAGAATTTCTAAAATCCAGAAAATCACCCCAAATTTTTAACCTATATGCCCTTGGGATGGGCATTAAAAAAATAATTTCTAACATCCAAACAGAATTTTATTCCAATTAATGTGTTGGTGAAGCAATTACAGTAAAGCGCATCATGAAATGACACTTCTTCCAGATTGTAGCAAGCACCCAGGAGTCTGGTAGGCTGGGATCAGTCGATGTTGTGCTTGCAGGGTTGGACATCCAGTTCTCCCTCTTCAAGGCCAGCAGTTCAGCTATCCATAGCTAGCTCCAGCCTCTCTTCTTGCTTTGAAATAAGATTTCACAGCCCAGACAAATGCCTTTTCCCAGTGAAACCCTTGATACTGAAGAAATGCCACTGCAGCCTTCTTCCTTCCTCCCTGCCCCTCTCTGCCCCATCTTCAGCTGAGGTGGAGGGTCAGAACAATGCTGGGGTTTGTGTGACTGCCCTGGGGCAAGCAGATTTCAGAGAACTAGTGTTGTCCATGGGCAGGGGGGAGCAGGCAGGTGAGGTGTGTATATGCCGTGTTGGAGAGGGCAAGGGAAACAAAGGGGGAAATGTATGCTACATTCTGTAACGCTGGGTGTGGGCTTCTGCCACAGAAAACAGCTCACCCTGCAGTCCATGAGAGTGTTTGATGAAAGGCACAAAAAGGAGAATGGGACCTCGGATGAGTCCTCCAGCGAACAGGCAGCCTTCAACTGCTTTGCTCAGGCTTCTTCTCCGGCAGTCTCCACTGTAGGGACATCAAACCTCAAAGGTAGGGCTGGTCACCGCTGTGATGACGGGACTGCAGCTCTTGGTGGCCTGGAAGAGTTAGGAGGATGGGGCACAGACTAGGGTACTTGTCCTTTAAAAGCTTCAGACCCTTCTAGACAAGAGCCAAGGTTCAAAAAGGGCTATCAGTTGTATACCACCTACCCCCCACCTCCCTAAGGTAGTATAAGGAGAGCTCAGAGCCCCTTCCACCAAATCCTTATTTGGCTGGGGAGTGGATATCTATTTTGTTTTACCTCTTGGCTGAGGCAGCTTTGAAAACCATGCCTGAAGCATTTCTTTCTCTCCTGTCCCTCTCCTCCTACTCTCCAATCCAGAGAGTCTTCCAACTGCTGACTTTTCACCATCTTTGAACTCTAGGTTAAACTGTGTTGGGCTTGGGGAAAGGGATGGATTCTCTGCTACCTGGAACAGGGAAGGTGGCTGAGAAAACATCCACCTATAGAGCAACCCTTGACCTGGGAGAGGAAGTGGAGCATTGGGGGTCTGCAGTGCGGAGGGAGTCTGGGGGTGGGAGTGGACAAGGTGGTTCAAATCCCCATTCAGCTTCCTGTGTTTAAAGAGCAAGCACTATTTATTTGAAAAGACACACACACACTGTCAACGAGAAGGAACCTGTTTTTAGTGAAATAAAATGAAAGTCCTTTATGTCTTCAATCCACTTAAGCCTTAAACATAAAATAGGATCCTTTTTTTTTTTTCTTTTTTTCTGGTAGGACACCCACAGAGGGTGTGGTTTAAGCAAAAAGGAATCTAGAATTGTCCCCAGGCAGTGAGAGGGCCTGCCCAGCACCCATCTCTGTCTGCACAGACTGGGGAAAACTCCAGAAGGCCCAACTGTAGTGTGCGTTGTGGTGTATGTCTTGAGGGAGGGGTGTCCCTCTCTGCCATTACCAATTCAGATGCCAGGGCTCTCTCCAAACAAATCCTTCCAGAATAATCCACAAAGTTGTGGAAGGTACTGATCTCTGTCACTCACTGAACAAAGACACTGAGAGTCATTGGGATATGTTCTACCAGTGACTTTTAAAGTAAGTTCGTTTTATTTTTAAAGAGGTAATTTGCAATGGAATGGGAAAAGGATGTAAAAGGCTTTGTCTGACATAACAGGCGTCCAATGGATGCTTGTAAAAAAAATAATAAACAGAATTCCTTATAATAATAAGGAATATTAGTAGGAATATAATAAGAAGAGCTACTGATTTGGGAGGATTCATCTCAGGGAGGATTAAACTCTGTCTGGATACTTTTTAAGTTCATTAATAGCTCATTAATCTCCCAGCCAAATTGTTAGGTATGATTACCCCCATTTTGCAGATGAGAAAACTGAGGTGCAGAGAGGTTAAGGGGGTTACATGGCCAGCAAGCGACGAGCTGGGATTCACACTTGGGAACTGGAGTGCCACTGGCCCAAATGGAAGCCAACGCCCTTCTGCCTCACTTTTTTTTTTTTTTCTCTCTTCTATGATAGATTTATGTCCCAGCGAGGGGGAGAGCGACGCGGAGGCCGAGAGCAAAGAGGAGCACGGCCCCGAGGCCTGCGACGCGGGCAAGATCTCCACCACCACGTCGGAGGAGCCGTGCCGCGACAAGGGCAGCCCGGCGGTCAAGGCGCACCTCTTCGCGGCGGCGGAGCCCGGCGGCCGGCCCCGCGACAGCGGCCGGCTGGACAAGGCGTCGCCCGACTCGCGCCACAGCCCGGCCACCATCTCGTCCAGCACCCGCGGCCTGGGCGCGGAGGAGCGCAGGAGCCCGGGCCGCGAGGGCGCGGCGGCGGCCGCCAAGGCGGAGGAGGCGCGCGCGCTGCCGGGCAAGGAGGCCTTCGCGCCGCTCACCGTGCAGACGGACGCGGCCGCGCACCTGGCCCAGGGCCCCCTGCCCGGCCTCGGCTTCGCCCCGGGCCTGGCGGGCCAGCAGTTCTTCAACGGGCACCCGCTCTTCCTGCACCCCGGCCAGTTCGCCATGGGCAGCGCCTTCTCCAGCTTGACGGCCGGCATGGGGCCCCTGCTGGCCACCGTGTCCGGCGCCTCCACCGGCGTCTCGGGCCTGGATTCCACCGCCATGGCCTCTGCCGCGGCGCAGGGACTGTCCGGGGCGTCTGCGGCCACCCTGCCCTTCCACCTCCAGCAGCACGTCCTGGCGTCTCAGGTACTCAGCCCCCCTCCTGCCGCGCCCCCCTCCCCCCTCCCCTAGTTTCTCTGCCCTTTGACACCAGATCCGCCCCAGCCCCCTTGCCTAGCAGCTTTAAATAATAATGATAATTAATAATAATTTTATTAAGCCATTTACTAGGTTCAAGGCTTATCTCACCAAGGGATTGTGACCTCCTCCGCCCCCCCCCCAAAAAAAAACTTAAAAAATGTTTTCCTAAGTTCAGGGCTGTTTCCAGCAGAGTAAGCAGGTAGTAATAGCGATTACTGCTATGCACAGCACTTACTTTGGACCAGGTACTCTTCTAAGTGCTCGATCTATTCTGATTCAGCTGATCTAACCCTTCAGTGGCACTTTTATCACTGCCACTTTACAAATGAAGGGGAAGGGGCCCAGAGATGTTGAGTAACTTGCCCAAGGTCACACAGCTGGTACTCCATGGAGCTGAGACTATCCCAGTCTGATTGACTTCAGGGCCTCTTTGAGGGTTTTGGATTTTAGTCTCAGAGCTGAAATGTCTCCTAAGTGTCTCATAGCCAACCCTCCCGCAGGAATTGGACCAGAAAGAGAGACCAAGGCCTGGGAAGGTGAAGTGACTTCCTGGGTGGGGAGTTGAGTCTTGCATCTTGCTGCCTCTCCTTGCATTCAAAGCTCTTCTCCCCACCCCCATCCCAAGCAGGGCAGCCTGTTCCTCACAGGGTTAATGGTTTGTGCACACGTGGGAAATGTCAGAGGAGAGGGACCAGCGGAGGCTGGGGCAGGCCTGGTGGTCTGTGTAGGGTTCAGACAGCACAGGGTGGCCGGGGAGAAGTCTCAGGCAGCTAGAAACGCTCTGAACCCAGTGAAAAGGTTCTGTGATGTTTTCTGCATGCTGTTGCCTTTTGTTTTGTCTAAGCACATTTGTCTCCCTTCCCTGTGCCAAGAGGCAGGATTGCCCTCCCCCCTCGCTGGGAAAGAGGGAGCTGAGCAAAAAGGGTGGCTTCTGGCAGTTCTCAATTCCTCCCAGCTCCTCTGCTGGCTTCTCCTGGTGACCATGTCCTAGGTGGGCAGGTGACAGGTGGGCCAGGGGCTGCCTGGGCAAACGAACAATAGTGGTGCCTCAAGGCATGGTACAGAGAGAAGTGGCCCAGGCCAGGGTCCCCACATCTTAAATTCTGTTTCTGCCAGTTACTAGCTCAGTGAATTGATGAACTCCTGGGGCCTGCCTCAGCTTCCCACCTGTAACACCGGCACATGGTGCGTTTCTTTGTCTCTGCTTGTAAAAAAAGGCCCTTGTATTCTCCCCCATTTCCTTTTGCTTAAGGTCTTCCCTGAGATTTTTTCACTTCTAGGATGGGTGTGGGAGGATTTTCTTGGGGGGGAGGGTGAGGTAGAGACAAGAAGGACAAAAAAAAAAATTATGCCTAACTTATGCCCTTATGTTTTCCCTCAGCCCACTTTGTGGGGCAGGCTGAATCGGTAGTCCCGGTTAACAGGTGCAACAGCTAACCCTTGGGGGGATCTCTGACAGTGCGCATGTGCTAGCGTGGTGCAGGCATTAGCTCATTTAATATCCACCAAGTTCCCGATGCTTACGTGAATTACTACTTCCCTGTTTTATGTCGTGTAAAGAGGCTGAGGCACAGGGGGTTAAGTCTCTGTCTAAGGTGACACAGCTAAGATGTGAACCTGGGGAAGTCTAAGTGGTGTCCCTGCTCCCCAAAAGGAAAGGATTCATGGCTTGCCCCAGGTGGGGGGAAGGAGGTGGAAGAGGTTGGCTTCTGCAACCCCCCCCTCCCCTGCAGCCCCGACCGGGCTGACTCTGCGTGTGCGTTTCTCTTCCTTCCCCAGGGCCTGGCCATGTCGCCTTTCGGAAGCCTGTTCCCTTACCCCTACACGTACATGGCGGCGGCGGCGGCCGCCTCCTCCGCGGCAGCCTCGAGCTCGGTGCACCGCCACCCGTTCCTCAACCTGAACACCATGCGCCCGCGGCTGCGCTACAGCCCCTACTCCATCCCGGTGCCCGTGCCCGACGGCGGCAGCCTGCTCACCACGGCCCTGCCCTCCATGGCGGCGGCCGCGGGGCCCCTGGACGCCAAAGCCGCGGCCCTGGCGGCCAGCCCGGCCTCGGTGGCCGTGGACTCGGGCTCTGAACTGAACAGCCGCTCCTCCACGCTGTCGTCCAGCTCCGTGTCCTTGTCGCCCAAACTCTGCCCCGAGAAGGAGGCGGCCACCAGCGAACTGCAGAGTATCCAGCGGTTGGTCAGCGGCTTGGAAGCCAAGCCGGACAGATCTCGCAGCGCGTCCCCGTAACCCCCTCCCGGAGAAGGTCTCTTCGTTCCAGTCCAGTCGAGTCTGCAGTGCACTTTGTCGGATGTGAAATGGAAACCACGGGCCTGCCGTGGGGTGAGCCCTGTCTTTTGCGGTCGCGTCTGGGAAGGTGCCGGACTCCCCCCGGGAGAATGTACTAGAGAAAGGCCCTGTCTTCTTGGCGTGGTTTATGTATCCGGGATCTGGCCCCGATTCCGGGGGCTCAGGAACAGTCTGTTGCATTGAGCTGTTGGGGGTGGAAGTTCAAACATGTGTGTCCAGAGAAACTTCCAGCAAGGCTGGTCTGGGAGCTGTGGCCAAGCCCACCAGGAGGGGAGATGTTGTTCAAAGGCATCTATCTCCCTCAGTGTGGATTTATACATATATATATAATTTTTTTTTCCTTCAGTGTCAAGTGGAAACAAAAACAAATAAAATTTAAAAAAAAATCGGGACAAATGAATACATTAACATGATTCTGTTTGTGGAGATTAAAAATTTTATAGTGACTTGCATATCGGTTCTCAATAAATTACTGAGCAGCGTTGTTTGGGTAGGGAAGTCCCTGCCACCCTTGTTTAGTCTATATTAAGGAAATCTGTGTCTTTTTAATATTCTTGTGATGTTTTAAGAGCCGCTATAGGTCTCTTCTTGCATGTTCCACAGTGATGTATTTGTGGGTTTTATTTTGAATGCTTGCTTTTAGAGAGATAACAGCATAATAACCCCACACCCTTCTCCCCATCCTGTGTCCTCAAAAAATCGGCAACCCCAAGAGGGAGGGAGGATTTGGAGGGAAGAAGAGTGGAAAACACACACACACACAAAATGAATTTATTTTATCTAAGCTGTGTAGCAGGATTCATGTTGTCCCTCTTTGGCAGTTCTCTTTTCCTGTATATGCAATAACAAGGTTTTAAAAAAAAATAATAAAGAAGAAAAGCGCGACTATTAGACAAAGTATTTATGTAATTATTTGATAAACTCTTGTAAATAGGTGGAATATGAATGCTCGGAAAATTAAACTTTAATTTATTGACATTGTATATAGCTCTATGTAAATAGGATTGCAACTGTCGGGTTTTGTGTTCTTGTTTTCCTTTCGTTGGTTTTAATTCCAGGCCACAGAATTGCTGTTTCACACTAGAAAACACACTTTCTGCACCAACACCAACACATTTGCATAAGAGCAGCTGGCAAAAATTCTGTTTTTCTTTTTTGATGTCCCAAAGTAGGGGAGAGTGCTATTTCCTATTTTAGCCAAAATTGGGGAGGGGGTGCCACTTTCCAGCTGTACTTTAAATCCTTTAAAACATAACTCAGTTGCTATGGGGGAGGAAGGAGGGTAGAGACCATGGTTTGTCTAAAGTTTTCTTTTGTATTCACATTTGCTTGTCTCTGATTTTCCTGAAAAGAAAGTGGAATTAATTTACTACTGTTGTCAATATTGATGGTGTTTTGAATTGGTGCCTACAGTGATAGACAGTTCAAAAGTCAGGTGCTGAGAGATGGTTTAAAGACAAAAGTTCATGAAGGTATATTTTGTGTTATAGTTGTTGATGAGTTCTTTGGTTTTCTGTATTATTTCCCCCCCCTCTTTAAAACATCACTGAAATTTCAATAAATTTTTATTGAAATGTCTTTGGGCCTTGTGTTAAATGCTTTCTTTAGTAACCTTTTCCTGCAGGGAAGAGAGTTAGGGCAGTGTTCCGTCTCTTCTTGCTACCCCTACCCCCTTCCATTCGCCTTTAAATAATTAAGACCGCCCCCAGCGTACCAAAATAAGAAGTCACTCAAGTTACAAAGCTAAAAACAAAAGTCCCTTACTCCAGCGAAGGGAGCCCGCTTCAATCCGAAATTACTTTTCCTTTAAATTAGGGAGCAAAACGGAAGAAGGAAAGGGCCTGATTAGAATTCGGAAAGAATAGCAATTTCGGATGTTTCAGTTTTAATGGAAAAAGACAGCCCTGTTCCCTAAGTCAGCTTTTCCCACACGGATCCGACCAAAAAATAAGTTGGAGCGCGACGAATGTTTTTCGTTTTAAGCTCCGCTCTCCCTTTTGACAGCGATCTGGGGAATCCAAGTCGAAAAATACGTCCTTGCACCAGCGTTCCTGGCGCGGGAAAAGGCTAGCAGAACCCCCTCTCGGCCAGGCCGGGCTTGGCGGGGCAGCAGCCCCCTCCGGGTCGCAGCGGGCAGGGACCCAACGGCTGTCCCAGCCGTCCCCGGGCTGTCCCAGCCGTCCCCTGCGAGGCCCCGGCCGTCCCGAGTCGTGCGTGCGAAGCGCGGCCAGCTCCGCGCAGACTTAGCCGCGTCACGCGCGGCAGGAGGGAAGCGTTCCTTGCAAGGGAGCACATTTAACCCCCTCCGAGGGAAAAGTCACCCAGGAGGTTGACATCCTCCCTTCATTCTCTCCAACCAGGCCCCGGGCAGTTTAGGGAGTTGCCTTTTGAAGTTCAATTTATCTCTGGAACATTCAATAGAAAATGGCAAGGCGGTGTCAGTCGTTCGGTCTCCCCACCCCCGGGCTAGCCTCGAGGTGTGTGTTCGTCTAGCGGAGGGGGGGCGGCCTGGGAAGGTTCTCGAGGGTTAGTCCTTTGGGCCTTTTCTTGCCCTGGGGGCCATGACGCGAAGACCGAGCCGGAGCCTGCCTGGCGGCTGCCTCCCTTCCCACCCCCCACCCCCTACCCCCTGGAGCCCGCCAGCCAGGCCCCACGTCCCTGTCACCTTCGGGCCTGTCGAATGGCCGGCGAGGAGGACGCCTCCTCCCCTCCCTCGTCCTGTACTTGGACGGGGATCCAGGGCGAGCCCTTTTGGAGAGGGAGGCAAGGCCGGCACGTGGGACCCCTATCGCCTGCCCCGCGCGGTCTCCTGGGGTGGGAGGGAAGACGAGTCGGAGCGCCTGAGCTGAGGGCTGGGGACCTCGGGGCGGCAGCTCCCCTGGAGGGCCGGGACACATCTAGGGCGCTGGCTTTGCGCGCAATCGCTGCTGCCCAATGGCGCCGATTTGGGCCCAAAGATAACACGCGGGTGTCTGCGCCCTCGAGTAGGTGGCAGCTGGCCGGTGGTGCCCGGGGAGAAGATAACTCAGCCCCAGAGAGGCAAGAATTGCTTCTCCTTCTCGGTTCAGATGCGCCCACCCCGCCCCCTAGATCCGCGGACGGTGCCCAGGCGCGTGTCCAGCCTCTCCTACTGGCTTTCCTTTTTTTCTTTTTTTAATCTCCTGGATATCTTATTTGTATGTAGTGATGTTAATGAGTAACTCTTGTGGCGCTGACGGACGGGGGGTGAAGGGCTCGCAATCTCTGTGGATTTCGTTGCTATTACTCACCTGGCGCCGGTCGCAATCTCGCCGCAGGCTTTATGGTGGCGGCGGCCGCCGCGGAGGCCACTCGGGGCCGGCGCCTTCGCCCTTTTCCCGGGCTTCGAGTGCCACCTATCTGTCTGGCCCACCAGTGCGCCCTGGGCGCCGCCGCCCCGCGTCTCCTCGGTTCCGGAGCTCGGGCGCTTCACCTTTGCCCCTTCCCTGGCCGCCCCCCTGTCCCCAGCCCGCGCTCCCCCTCCCCCTCCCCCACCCAACATCGGAAGAAGCAGCCGTCCTCTCTTTCCGGGATATCACTTTCACTCCGGTTTGGGCCTCAGATGAGAAAAACAGTCCTTCTCTCCTCTGGGTTTCCAAAGAACGTTCGAAAATTCAGTGAAGGGGACCCACGCTCGTAATTCTCTCGCAAGGAACCGTATGCCCCGTGTGGAAATCTCTTACAGACCCCTGTTCTAGACCCCTCCCGGACAGGAACAACCTGAATTCATGATGGGTGGAGAAAGGGTACTCCTCTCCCCAGTACACACACCTCAAATTCTACCCCGGGTGGGTCCAACTTCCCTCTGCTTTCTGGAGTTTACAGGGACAAAGGCCACGGCTCGTGGGAGCAGCAGTCCGTACGGTCCCCGGCGGGGGTCAGCTACTGCAGCCTGCAGGGCCCAGCGACCTCGTGATGTGTAGATTTAAGGTGACAAATGCGGGTGCCGGCCAGAGGCCCCGGCCCCTGCCTGTCGGGAAGGCCGGCTCCAAGCCAGGCTGCGCCCTGGCGTCTGAGACCCGCGGAGGGGAGGGGGTGGGGTCGCCTTTTGCAGTGCTTTGAGCCGCGGGTAAAGGCGTCCGGGTTCCTGCTGACCTCCCGGCGCTAATTGCAGGGGCCGAAGGGCGCGCTCGGGCAGAGGGAAGGGTCGCGACCCTGCGCTCCCTCCTCCCGAGGTCTGGGCAACCCCGAGTGTGTGCAGGCGGGCGTGTGCCTGCGGGTAGGCCCTCTCTCTGATCTGCGCTGTCCGGGGACCCACCCTTTCTTTGTGGGGACAGTTCTCCACGTGTAGGCCCTTAAAAAATTTCCATCCAAGAAGGAAAAGCCGGGCTTTGACCTTTCCCCTAAGCCAGCAGACATGCAGCCGCCTTCGGGCTCTGTAAGAGGCTTGAAATGCTTCACGTCCGCGCTTTCTGCCTCGCTGGTTTCCAAATTCAACCTCACGGCAACCAGCCAAGATAGTGGTTGTCTGGGTTGTAGCTACAAGGCTTGGAAAGGCGACCTGCGCTGTTATGTGCGTGGCCCTATACGTTCCTACCTATGAATAGCTCTTCGGGCGTTTGCACTCGGGGCCCAGGAACTGCAGGTGTTAGAAGGACATGTGTGTGTTTGCGTGTACTTCGCGTGCTCCATCTGTAGATGTCTCTTCCAATTTCGATTTAGAGGTTCATGCCCAAGACAGTTCCGGATGTAGATGCATTTGGTTGTTTTATAATCAAGATGCGTATAATCAAGAAGTATATGTTGCAGATGTCGGCGTTCAAAGTACACGTAACAACAATAATAAAAATAGCTGGCATGTAAGGGCCACGTGCACGTGCCAGGCGCTCGGTTAAGCACCCCACAAAAGTGACCTCTGTTAGCCTTCCCGATTAACCCTTTAAGGTGTGTATGATTTTTACCTCTGTTTTACAAAGGAGGAAACGGAGGTACAAAACGGTTAAGTTACTTAAGATCCCCCCCCCCCCGGGAAATTATGGGGCCACAATTGGAAGGGGGGGCGGGCTCCAGAAGCCACCTCCATTCCACTTCCTAATTCAGGCGTAGGTGTAGGTACCTGGGGTGGGTATGTCCTGGAGCTAGAGAAATCTATGGGTGTGCTCTGGATTTTGGAGTGTGTCTCACACGTTTTTTAGTAGGAGAACATTTTAGTTTCTTCGTGCATCTGTGGCGCAGTGTGAAAGTGCAGCTTTTATTTCCCGTTCTACTCCCGGGCCCACTCTTCTGTGTGTCCTGAAACACCCACCGGGGCTAAGGCTGCGGCAGGTTTGGGGCCTTTGACCCCAGGTAGACCAAGACAGAGACTGACTGGGGATGGAAACCCCCATTTGAAAGTGTCTGGGGCGGGGCGCTGGAGCAGAAGCGGTGGTAGATGCGGGCTCTAAGCCTGGAGGGAAGCGGCGGGGGACAGAGGGAATTGCAACAGTGCGGGCGCGCGCTGGGGCCCGCACGGCGACCACTCCAAGGTTTCCCTCTCGCTCGGGTCATGGCTGTGGGTGTCTCAGACTTTCCTCCTCCGGCTTCAGATCCTCCCCCGCATATCTAGCATTTGCTGTGCTCCACCTGCCCTGGCGCCAAGGCTACCGGAGCGCAGTCCCGGCGCTGCAGGTTGGGACTCTGTGGGCACAAAGATCACTTGCTCTTTCCTGGTTCCACGCTGCCTAGATTCCAGGAACCTAAGCAAACTTAGCTTTTCTCCCCTGCTCTCTTACTTCTGACTCTTTGGCCCCAGCTGAAGCTGAGGGCTCAGCTGGTGGAAGGAGGAAATCTACCGAGAAGCCGGAGAAGGGGTGCCCAAGGCCACCGTGAAGGAGAAGCAGTTGCCCGGTTATGGGACAGCGTGGCTCAGGTTACCGCGGCCTGGGCATCTGTAGGCCCCGTGCGCCTAGAGAGCCAGGCCAGGGCCTGGGTCTGGCAGAGGTGAAGACAAAAGCGGCTTGGGTAGGGAACAGCGCTTGCGCCCCGCACGCACGCCAGGGGCTTTCTGCCCCGCAGCTGGGATGAGGTCTGGCAGCCTTGACCGCCTGGGTCTCACAGCTTTGGCGCGGTCGCTGGAGTGGAAAGCAAAAGTGAGGCGGGTTGGGGGTAACGCAACCCGTCGGAACCTGGACGGGTACTGTCCGAGTCATCTGACTTTCTGCCTCCGCCCCCCCCAACCCGCAAGTCCAGAGATCCCAGTCCGCCAGTCTATTTGCGCTTTTGAAATGCGATCCCCCGCGCCACTTCGGTTTCCAGCTAATGACCCGGGCTCTGGTTTCGGGTGGGGGGATTGCACCCGGAGGAAAGGCTCGCTTCCCCCAGGCCGGAGCAGTCCAATCTCACCTGGGTTCTCTTCCCGCCCGTGCACGCGCCAGCGGCGGGCCCAGGAAGGTGCGCCCCTTGCCCTCCCAAGGTCCTGGAAAGGCCCAAAACACCGCAGGCACAAAACTGACACTGGCGCTGGAACTTTCTTCCTGCCACTTTTGCGCGTGGCCGCCCGCCCCATTCCCCAGCGCGGGCAACTTTGACATAACTTTTTTTTGTTGTTTTTATGCAGGGACCAGGCGTCCCTCACCAGGGCTGTAGCGCCAGCTGCCTCTGGTCGTTTCTTTAGTCGCCCTTAACTCTCCCAACCAGGCACAGAGCTGCGGTGCCAGCCTGTTGGAAGGGCTAGAGCTGACAGAGCATCTGCCAATAGACGCCAACTGACACCCGGCCTTCCCCTGGAGCCCACCCTCCACGGCCAGAACCATTTCTCTAATGGGCCATTCCCGACACTCCTAAGAGGAGAGGAAGGCTCAAGGCCTTCAGGGAATCCCCTGAAATAACATACAAAAAAGTTTGATCTTGTGCATACGTGCACATTTTTGGAGGGGACCCTACAATTTTTTTGGATTCTCAGAGGTGTGTGAGCACAACCAAATTAAAACCCACTGACTGCTCTGAAGCCAAGAAGAAGTGGGGAAAGGGGGAACATTGGGGTGCCCCCGAGGATGCTCTTGGCTAGGTAGAATTTAACTTTAGGGACTTTATCTCTCTCTCTCTCTCTCTCTCTCTCTCTCTCTCTTTCTTTCTCTTTCTCTCATTCAGGAAGGACACTATTTCCTTGCTTTATTTTAAAGCTAAGCTTGAAAGCCTCAGGCATTGTATACTTTGTTGATTCATTAATGATATTAACTTATCAACCCAATGATTATTAACAGTCATTATCACCCTCAATGAATTCTGTGTCAATTTCCTGTTGCTAGGGTCACCTCCACTCAGCTATCACAGGTAATAAAAGGAAACCACTTTTCATAAAATAAAATGACTTTTTTCTAGATGCCTCCCACCTCAAGATCAAGGGTAAAAAGAGCTGCAGGGGGTCCTCTTTGTGGCAAGATTATTGGGGTCCCTGTGGAGGGTTTTCTAACCTCTACACCCCCTCACCTCCCACCTCCACACCCATCACGGGGATGTGACGATACAGGCAGGTTTCATCTTTGTTTAGATCTTTGGAAAGACTTTGTTCTTTCATTAAAGCCACACCTGGTGGAATGGGGGCTTGAACTTTGGAAGGTAGGTGTGTGGGGGGTTGGAGGGGGATAGTTTGGGGCCCCGAGGATCACCTGAGCCTTTTCCTCAAGGCGAAATTAACAAGGGGAAGGCTGGGACCTCTTTCAGAGCAGATAATTCCCTCTATCTTTATTGCACGGCAAAGCCCAGAACAAAATAGGCACCTACCCCAAACGTGCGTGTGGGCTGAGTCTAAACATGTCCAAGGATCCCACTAATTTGGAAGGCAGAGGTTATGGTGGTTATGGCGGATGTGTTTTCTCTGTGTCATTTTCCTCTCTTGTGCCTCTTTCTCTTTTTATTCAGGCAAACATGCCAATAGCATATAACAATTCACAAACGTAAAGGAACCTTATAAACTCTGCAGAATGTTCAAGGGAAGAGGGAGTCATTTGGGGATAAAACAGGATCCCATGGGGAGCCCCTCCTACCCCTGGGCCCCGTCTGAATAAATCCCTCTTGGTCACACTTGGCCACGTAGGGATGGATTTCTTCCTGGCGTAAGGGCAAGATTGATTTCAGACACGATGTGGTGAGCTGAGGTTACCAACTTCTCTCCACTGTCCCTGTCCCCAACGCTGTCCCCAGTACTCCATTTCAGCCCCCAACAACCTCTCTTCCATTCCAAACGTCCCTGCACAAACTTTCTAGAAGACAAATCACAAGGCTAGGCTAGTGTTTGGTGACAGCTTGTGTCTGCTTTGCTGGGGACTGGGGACACACGGTGCCTTTTCTCTATGTCTTGATAAACAGGTCATTTCTGCACTGGATTTTTATTTGACATTAAAGTTCTCCTGGTGTAAATTCCCCGATTTCTTGAAACATCCTGGTCTCCGAGGCGGGGAAGAGAGGTCCAGGCAGAAAGGGGGAACCGCAGTCAGTCAGTATGACCTCTTATTTCTTCCTAGGGGAAAAATCCAAGCTACCTGTTTTGCAAAGCTCAGGGAAGGGAAGGTACATAAATGAAAGAACTTCCCCTGGGCGCCCCTGCCATGGCTAGGCCGTTCCTTTGCCGCCATCTGCTGGACTAATGGGGAAGTGCATGGGGCTTTTCCAGACCTTCTGGGAGGCTGAGTCCCACATTCATTTTATTGAATATTCAGCAAATTATCATTGCTGACACCCGGCCTGTGTTTTCATGGAGTGTGCATTCCAGTAAAGCAAGCCTCATGGCCATTCCCTGAAAGTAAGATACAGAGGGAGGATGGTGGCACGGGAAAGAGCTGGAATTTGGAGGCAGAAAAATGGGACTGAACCCAGCCCAGGTGTCTCACACCTGTACTCCCAGCACTTTGGGAGGCTGAGTCAGGAGGATCGCTTGAGCCCAGGAGTTAGAGACTAGCCTGGTCAGAGCAAGACTCTCTATAAAGCATTAGGCCAGGTGAGGTGGCTAACGCTTGTAATTCTAGCACTCTGGGAGGCTGAGGCGGGTGGATCATTTCAGGTCAGGAGTTTGAGACCAGCCTGAGCAAGAGCAAGACCCCATCTCTACAAAAAAAAAAAAAAAAAAAAAAAGGAGAAAAATTAGCCAGGTGTGGTGGTGTACACCTGTAGTCCCAGCTACTTGGGAGGGTGAGGTAGGAGGATCACTTGAGCCCAGGAGTTTGAGGCTGCAGTGAGCTAGGATTGCACCACTGCACTCCAGCAATAGAATATGACCCTGTTTTGAGAGAGAGAGAGAGAGAGAGAGAGAGAGAGAGAGAGAGAGAGAGAGAGAGAGAGAGAGAGGAAGGAAGGAAGGAAGGAAGGAAGGAAGGAAGGAAGGAAGGAAGGAAGGAAGGAAGGAAGGAAGGAAGGAAGGAAGGAAAAAAGAAATAAAAAATGGGACTGGTGTCCTGACTTTGCCATCTACTTCCTGAGTGTCCTTTAGCCAGATGGCTTAACTTTTCTGGGACTCAATTCCTCATAAGGTAACCGTGGAGTAATGATACCTGCATACCTGCAGGCATGTGAGCTGTGAGGAGCAAAGGACAAATACCCTTGCAAACCACCTGCTCCTACTCCATTCCATTTTTGGACTTAGGTGACTAAATCCCAACAAAGGTGGTTTATTTAGTTAGCCTTTCTTTTCTCTTGAGTATTCTGGAAAATTGTTTCCTCACCTGCCTCAGTGGCACCCACCTCCAGCAATTTCATTTAACCCATATTTAGGGAGCAAGGGTTCTGGGAAAGGGTTACCCCAAGATGGGTAAGATGTGGTTGGTCTTCTAGCTAGCTGCCCTCTTTTAGGAATTCTCTTCCTAGTCACAGGCTAACTGAGACAGTCCCAATGATTACGCCAATTCCACCTGCTGCTACCATCTTTCTCACCTACGGCAGTCCTGGTTTTACGGGGCTCCCCAAATCCACTCCTACCCGCCTCCCCTCAAATCCATTGGCCATACTGCAGCAGGATTGACCCCTTGGCCCTCATCAGCGCCACCTCTCAGTGACTCCAGTGGCCCATAAGCCATCAAGTCTCCTTCCCTGGCCTCCTAGGGCATGCCTGATCTGGCCCTTATTTCTCCTTCCAAGCTCACTTTGCTCTCTTCTTTAAAATCAAACTGTATTGGCCAGGTCACCATATTTCTCCTCCCCAACTCAAGGTCTTTGCCTGTGTCATTCCCTCGGCCCAGGATTTTTCAACTTTGGCCCTGTTGACATTTCGAACCAGATAATCCTCTTGTGCAGGGTACTGTTCTGTGCACCACAGGGTGTTTAGCAGGACCACCTGGCCGCCTCCCCCGGATGCTAGCAGCATCCTCTCCTTCAGCTGCGACAATAAGAAATGTCTCCAGACGTTGCTAAGTGTCCTGGGGGTCCGAGAAAGGTCACCCCTGCTTGAGAGCCTTTGTCTTAGTTTGAGTCCCTTTCTCACCTTTCTCCTTGAATTCATTTTGACACACACCTCAATGTCTGAAGCCTTTCTTAACCTTGCAGACCGAGCCCCTAACTCAGGCGTCCTCAAACTACAGCCACGTGCGGGTGTTTTTGTCCTTTTTTTTTTTTTTTTTTTTTTTACTTCAAAATAAGATATGTGCAGTGTGCATAGGAATTTGTTCAGAGTTTTTTTTTTTTAAACTATAGTCCGGCCCTCCAATGGTCTGAGGGACAGTGAACTGGCCCCCTGTTTAAAAAGTTTGAGGACCCCTGCCCTAACTCCTCTTCCACTGAGCAGGGGATACTTTCAATCAGATGACACATGGTGTAATGAGATGCTTAGTATATGTCCCCCTGTGGGAGTGCAAGCACCCAGAGGGCAGGGGCTTGGTGAGTCTTGTTCACGGAACTGTCGTTGGGAGGCCTTGTATTAACAAATGGCAGGCAATCAGTGAAGGCTTCTTGTGCAGTCACGTGCTCCTGATCAAGGCTGCCCTGGGGGTCGGTTTGGCTGAGTTTCCTCTGTTTAAAACTCTTGGGTCACTTGGGACTTTTCCCACTTGTCCCTCCAGCCTCTTTCTGCTGTCCTTAGGCCGGGATGCTGAAGGAAGACATCGGCATCCCCAAACCACGGCGTCCACGCCTGCCACCTGTTTTCACAGGGCCTGTGAGACAAGAGATATTTTTACTTTTTTAAGTGGTTGGGGGAAAAAAATCAAAAGAAGACTCATACTTCATGACATGGGACAATGACATGATATGCAAATGGTAGTGTTCATGAACAGAGCTTTCTTGGGTCCCAGCCACGCTTGCTCCTTTGCATACCGTCTTGTTTCAGCAGTGGCTGTATGGCTTGACAAGTTGTACATACTTATTATCTGGCCTTTTGCAGACAAAGCTTGCTGACCCAGGTCAAAAGGGAGGGGCGGCTACGACACCTGTTTTCATAATGGAAAACTGTGCTGCAAACCACAAACAAGTCTGGGGCCTGCTTGCTGTTATACTGAGAGGTAACCCCCCAAAAATATGCAGATCAGGGGCCCAGTTGCTTGAAGGCTAGGCTCCCTAGGTGCTAAATGAGGCTAAGAATGGGAATTTAAAAGTTGGCCCAGCATGGTGACTGATGCCTATAATCCCAGCACTTTGGGAGGCTGAAGCTGGAGGATCGCTTGAGCCCAGGAGTTTGAGACCAGCCTGGGCAACATAGTGAGACCCCATTTCTACAAAAAAATAACAAAATTAACCGGGCGTGGTGGTGTGTGCCTGTAGTCCCAGCTACTCGGGAGGCTGAGTCAAAAGGATCACCTGAGCCCGGGAGTTCGAGGCTGCAGTGAGCTATGATCAGGCCTCTGCACTCCAGTCTGGGCAATAGAGTGAGGCTCTGTCTTTAAAAAAATAAAATAAGATAAGAATTTGAAAGTGGCTTTGAAATGAAAATGAACAGTGGATATGACACCCAAGCACTTAGTAGGTTCTCAATAAAACAGCCTGTTTACTCCCAAAAGTTCACTCCCCCTGCCCACCTGCCCCCCAGCCCAGGGCAAGGAGCACTGAATCTTAGAGAAAAGGTGCCGGTTGTATGATGGCTCCACTTTAAAATGACTCAGCCAAAGGTTAAAAATAACAGATTGTGGGAATCAAAAGAAAGTGAATGGCGGTGGTGGAGCAGGCTCAAGGTGAAATCTGCTTTGTTTTAGACTCCACTCCCAGGGAAGCAAAACCAGAATGACTGAAGCTGCAAGACAAAAGCAGAGGCCCCGTGAATGGCTTTTTCTGCGACTTGCTTTCCTTTACACTGAATAGGGGAGACATAAGGTCATGTTTATTCCTCTCCAATGCTTGTAGCAATTCAGCGCACACAAAAGAGGCTACGATCATTTTCTCTCCTCTCTGTCTTTCTCTTTCCCTTTCCTTTCTTCCTTCTTCCATCTTTTCCTATTCCGGGTAACAGCTTTCACTCTGAGGGTCAGCGGAGGAAACTGAGGCTCGGGGAATGGAAGCGATTTGCCCGAGGCTCCCGTTCCAACCCAGGGCATAATCACAAAGCTCTGACCCCCTCTATCCCGACGCCCTAGTGCCCCGGCTCCCTCTTGGGCTAAATGAGAATCTCTTTATTTATCATTTTGAAGGCCCAGGATTTGCAGAACCCAAATCCAAGCTGCAAAGGGATGCAATTACCCAGATAATTTAGGTAAACGTTGGGGTTGTGTTGTGAGTGTTTTAACATCCACCTCTGAATTATTGGAGTAATTGTTTCCACTCCGGCTTCTCATTGTGTTGCTGAAGAGGCCAATTGTCCCCAACAGCCCCTGTTTGTTTTGTCCCCGTTGAACAAGGCCTGGTAGCTAAGGACGGGAGGGCAAGAACAAAACCCCCAGGGAGAGCGAGGCGGGCTGGGCAGGCTCTAGAGGGCCAGCCAATTTGTGTGTGAGGTCAGTAACCTTTGTGCTTCCACAAAAACCCCATCCGGGAGGCACACTCGACCCCTAGCAATACTGCTCTGTGAAAACACTCCCAGCACATGAAATATCAAAGTAGCAATGGTGTGTGTGTGTGTGTGTGTGTGTGCTCAAACATAAAATTAAGCCAAAGAAAGCACAGAATTTTTTGAAAAGGAACCAAAACCAGGTCTTCTATAATTTCTTAGAAAAAGAGAGGGAATTTGGGAAGGAGGCAGATATTTCTGTCCCACTCACCTCCCTCCCCCTCGTGCTTCCAATTTGCTCAGGAACTGCGTGACCCAGGAAAGAACTGAAGCTTCTTGGGGGAGCCAGCACTTCCCTCCTCTTAAAACAGGGCTGATAATGACCCTTGCTTTATAGCATTGTTGGGAGACGATGCAGGTCAAAACATAGAGCCCAGGGACACAAACAGTGAGTTTGATGCATGCCTGCTATTATTATTATTTTCTTTTATGGGGCCTGAGATTCCCATCTGCTGAATTGAACACAATCCCGTGTATTTCCAGAAACGAGGAAACCACCCCCAGACCTCCCAGCCAGCTTCTTTGCTGGTCGGCACACCATGGTGAAACAGGAAGGCTGGTGCCCCCGCGGACACCCGAACAATGGAAAATCCATGCATTAAAATTTTATAGACTGCGGCAGCCCAGTTCAAAAGGAACAGACTTTAAAGAAAAGCAAACTGGTGTCCGGTGACATCAAGCAGAACCAGGAGCCCCAAAGTACATAAGCTTCTTGTCTCTGTGCCTATTTATTTATTGCTAACGCTCACGCCACTCAAGGTGGCAGGAGGTTGGCAGGCTCATGCGTGGGCAGAGAGGAGGCCGTGCAGGTGAGGAAAGGGTTAAGCCCCGATGGATGTCGGAACTCAACGCCCTTTCAAGGCCAGAGAACTCCCAGTTCCATAAACACAAGGCCAGCCCCTCGAGTAAAAAGGAGTATGAAAATGTTGGGTGGGAATCAAAACATTTGCAGTGATGCTAAAAATCCAACAGGTGTATCGTCTCCAATCCGTTGCGTCCATGGCAACCTTTCATTTTGGAACTGCCATTCTTTTAACCCAACGGCACATTTGACTCGCCCGGAAAAGCCTTAAAGTGTTCTGGATCTCGGAGCTCCACTGTGGACTGGTTGAATTCGAGTTTGCAGGAGACAGGCCCCTCCCTGGTCTTACTTAGTATTTTTTAAAAGCTCCCAAAGTGATTCCAAACAACATCCACACGATTTGGGGGTATTGGTATTTGGGGGTATTGCTACAGGCCATTCACAATGTCGTTGGTAAGTCGTTTGTAGGAGGGAAAAAAAGAGAATGAATCTTTCCCACTTTCTGAGTCAAAAGAGGCGTTCAAAAGACTAAGAAAGAAGAGCTTGAACCCCTAGCCCTAAATGTGGATTACAAGGTTTCTTCCCCAGGCTCTGTAGTTTCAGGGGGCCTGTGATGCTCTGAAATTTTATGTGGTTTGTTGATGAGGTGCAGACGTGCATTTTTAGGGGGACGTGGTCCATGCTGTTCATCAGACTTTCAAAGCACAAGGGTAGCTACACCCCTCTCCTGAAAAATTTAAAAGTCGCTGCTCCAAGATCAAATCAAATGAAGTATATTCCAAGAAAGAGATTGTGAGCACTGAGGATACAGCTCTTATCACAATATCCACCACTGCTGTGTCCAACACTAGGCTGAAGTTGCTCAAGATCATGACCTTATGTTCTTGGCTTCTCCTGGTCTCCTTTGATGGTGTTGATCATGTGTTCTTGAAAGCGCTTTCTTTCCTCAGTTCCCATGACCCCATGGCTCTCTGCTTCTCCACCCACATCTCTGGCCATCTCCCAACTCAATGCTCCTGAGTAGGGCATTTCAATCACGCCTTCAAAGGTATGTTCAACCTGAATCCATCATCCCCTCCCCCCCATGCCCTTTCCACATTTCCTCACCATTAGCTGATATCCATCCATCCATCCATCCATCCACCCATCCATCCACCCATCCATCCATCCATCCATCCATCCATCCATCCATCCATCCACCCATCCATCCACCCATCCATCCATCCATCCATCCATCCATCCATACATACATCCATCCACCCATCCATCCATACATCCATCCATCCATCCATCCATCCATACATCCATCCACCCATCCATCCACCCATCCATCCACCCATCCATCCATCCATCCATCCATCCATCCATACATCCATCCACCCATCCATCCACCCATCCATCCATCCATCCACCCATCCATCCATCCATCCACCCATCCATCCATCCATCCATCCATCCATCCATCCATCCACCCATCCATCCATCCATCCATCCACCCATCCATCCATCCATCCACCCATCCATCCATCCATCCATCCATCCATCCACCCATCCAGCAGCTGTCTACTGCAGCCCTCCCTGTGCCCAGCATTATGCTAAGTGTTAAGGACACAGAGACGCCCCAAGCAGAAAAGACAGCTCTTAATCGAGAAGACACACAAAGGCTTGTAAACATATATATTGTGAGAACTCATCTCAAAGGAGAGAATGGGGTTCCAGGTAAAAGAATAACTCATTCTCCATCCCACCAGAGTCAGATATGTCCATGAGAAATTCAAGAATAACCCGGACATTTGAATAGTCTGGGAAAGTTTCCTTGAAGACATGTCATTCGAGCTGAGACACGAGTGACAACTTGGGGTTAACCAGGCTAACCAGTAGAGGGTTGTTTAAGGGACCAAGCATAAGGTGTTCAGCCGGACCCCAGGAAAGACTAAGCGGCCATCTCTCTCATCATGCATCCTGGAGGTAGGCAGGTCTATTAAAGAAGAAACCTGAGAAAGGACGTGTTTGCCCGGCACGAGACAGAGAAGGAGAATTGGGCTGCAGCTCAGTACATGACATTACCATAGCTACAGAAGGATTTTGTTTATTTATTCAGTAAGTGTTTACTAAGCATCTATGCACTGTTACTGATGGGGCAGTAATGATCAGATCCTACTGTGCTCGTGGAGCTCATGGCTTATTCACTCCCTGTTTAAGGGAAAGAATGTTCATTTAACCCCTTGGAAGGCCTTAACATTTTTTTGAGCTTTCAACAACCTATTTGACAGATTTGTAAAGTCTATGGACTCCTTCTCAGATGAATTTTTATGTTTTTATTTTATTTTATTTTTTTTGAGACAGAGTCTCACTCTGTTGTCCAGGCTAGAGTGCCATGGCATCAGCCTAGCTCACAATAACCTCAAACTCCTGGGCTCAAGCGATCCTCCTGCCTCGGCCTCCCGAGTAGCTGGGACTACAGGCATGTGCCACCAAGCCTGCCTAATTTTTTCTATATATTTTTAGTTAGCCAATTAATTTTTTTTTATTTTTTTAGTAGAGACTGGGTCTCACTCTTGCTCAGGCTGGTTTTAAACTCCTGACCTTGAGCGATCCTCCCGCCTCAGCCTCCTAGAGTTCTATGATTACAGGTGTGAGCCACCTTGCCTGGCTGAATTTTTTTTTTTTTTTAAGACAGGTCTGTTGCCCAGGCTGGAGTGCAGTGGCATCATCATAGCTCACTGCAACCTCAAACTCCTAGGCTCAAGTGATCCTCCTGCCTTGGCCTCCTGAGTAGCTGAGACTACAGGTGCATGAAACCATGCTTGGCTAATGTTTTTTTTCGTAGAAATGGGGTCTCGCTCTTGCTCAGGCTGGTCTTGAACTCCTGAGCTCAAGCAATCCTCCCACCTCAGCCTCCCAGAGTGCTAGATTACAGTTGTGAGTCACCATGCTTGGTCCATAAATTAGATTTCTGATGGATACATCTGACTCCTGTGGGATTGTGAATCAGTCAATTCTTCAGAGCTATGCTGCCCATTAAAAACATTAACTCTGGAGCCCAACCCAAAGCTCCTGAATCAGAATTTCTTTGTAGGAATCTTGAGGATGTGAATTTTGAATTAGTGCCTTTGATAATTCTCTAACTCGGGGTCTGCAGACTTCCTGCAAAGGGCCAGAGAGTAAGTATTTTAGGCTTTGTGGGCCACACGGTCTGACATGGTTGTTCAACTATAGCAGCAAACACAGCCCTAGATAATACGTAAACCAATGGGCATGACTGTATAGCAACAGAATTTTACTTATAGACACTAACATTTAAATTTCATGTAATTTTTACATGTCATTAAATATTCTTCTTCTTTTGATTTTTTCCAACCATTAAAAAACTATGGAAACCATTCCCTACTCACAGGCTATATTAAAATAGTCAGCAAGCCAGCTTGGGCCAATTGGCCACGGTTTGCCATTTCTTGCTCTAGAAGGATCCATATTTTAAGGATGGAATTCGCCCTTTTCTGATAACATTCCAGAAGGGTGATTATACTTCTGAAAGACAGCTTTCAGAGGTATAATCATCTTAGATTATAGCCCCATTTGAGATAG
Source organism: Microcebus murinus (assembly GCF_040939455.1). Classification (NCBI taxonomy): domain Eukaryota; kingdom Metazoa; phylum Chordata; class Mammalia; order Primates; family Cheirogaleidae; genus Microcebus; species Microcebus murinus. The sequence goes on along the minus strand of NC_134125.1, from coordinate 10,016,098 downwards.
CCCCAAATCCCATTCAGGCCCAAATCCCCTGAATGGGATTTGGGGCCATCTCAAGGATAATTTAGTTGTGGGTATGTCTAGGTGTTATGGGCTGGGTTGTGTCTCCCCAAAATTCATATGTTGAAGCTTTATTTATTTATTTATTTATTTATTTTTGAGACAGAGTCTCGCTTTGTTGCCCAGGCTAGAGTGAGTGCCGTGGCGTCAGCCTAGCTCACAGCAACCTCAAACTCCTGGGCTCAAGCAATCCTACCGCTTCAGTCTCCCAAGTAGCTGGGACTACAGGCATGCGCCACCATGCCCGGCTAATTTTTTTAATATATATATTAGTTGGCCAATTAATTTCTTTCTATTTTTAGTAGAGACGGGGGTCTCTCTCTTGCTCAGGGTGGTTTTGAACTCCTGACCTCGAGCAATCCGCCCGCCTCGGCCTCCCTGAGTGCTAGGATTACAGGCGTGAGCCACCACGCCCGGCTCATATGTTGAAGCTTTAAACCCTAAAACATGGATGTATTTAGAGACAAGGCCTTTAAAAGAGGTTCCTATGTTCAAATGAGATCATTAGGGTAGGCCCTAATCCCATATGACTGGTGTCCTTATATGAGGACATTAGGATGCAAAGACACTCAGAGGAAAGACCCTGGGAAGACACAGGGAGAAGGTGACCATCTGGAAGCCAAGAAGAGAGGTCATGAAGAAACCAACCCTACTGGCACCTTGATCTCAGGCCTCCAGCCCCCACAACTGTGAGCAAATGCATTTCTATTGTTTAAGCAGCCCCCCCCCAGGCTTTGGCACTGTTATGGCAGCCACGGCAAACCGACACACTTGGTGTTGGGTACATTTGGCACACAATGTCCTTCTTAATCTTCCCAATGACCCCGGGACGCAGGTGATCCTCTTTCCCATGTGCAAAGACAGAAAATTTGAAGAGCTAGATTGATGGTGCAAACACACACAGTTAACAGGTGGATTAATATTCCAGAACCACCACTCTATTCTGTACCCCTGTATCTCACCCTGGAACAGAATCCTCTGTTTCTTCCTCATAGAGAATGTGAAATGCAATGAGAAGCTTTGGGCAGAAGAAACCCATCATGGAAGCAGATACACTAGGAGCCAGAATCTACTACATGTTGGGCTGTGGGACCTTCAGGCAGGTTCCTGTCCTTCCTTGGGTCCTCTGTTTTCATTACTGTGAAGCGGGCACGTTGAACCAGTGCAATTCCCAAGGCTCTTGGCCACAGTAGCACAGTAAGACTCAAGGCCAAGTGCCTTGCCCACTTCGGCTAGCTTCTCTTTCTGGAAGATTCTTCACGTTTAGTACCAAACTCTTCAACTGCAATGTTTAATTGGCTGAAACCCAGGCGATCTCAGATAAAACGGAAAAAGACAAAAGAGGAAGGCACGTATTTATAGCGCAGAAATGCCATCACCATCTTGTTGTATTTTCTCAGGACTTCAAAACACACCGGAATTCCATTTCCTTTCCGTGGCAGGATTCGCTTTTACGAGCTCAGAAGGGACTACAAGGGTCCCCTCCTGCATCAGAAATGCCAGGCTCCTCTTTGTTGTTGAATAGCAGCGTTGGCGCCCACGGATGGGGGCGGGGGGGGGGGGGTGGCGTCTTTGGCAGGAGGTTTAATGAGTTTTCCGTCTCCAGGGTGGTGGGTGATTCCACACCCTGCTTCTCCCAGGCTTGGACCCTGCGCTCTGCCGCCGGGCTGCCCGGAGAACAATCCGTCCTTTCTGGAACTGACATCAGTTAATGGGAGTGGGGAGGAAGTGCCCGAGAGCGGGGTCTGGGGGGACAGATCCTGCCCACACTGGGGAGACCACAAAAGCTGGCGTTGCAATGTCAGGGCCCTCCAATAACAGCCTGCTTGTCAGTCCTCTTTCTGGAGGGTCAGAAGAGAGCCCTGGCTGGGCGGAAACCGGGTAAGAATGCAGGGCCATTGTCCTGGCTGGGGAGGCTCGAGTAGGCCCCTGCCAGGCCCCAGAGGAAGCTCTTGACGGCCACTTCAGACAGACCCCCGAGTCCTCAGGGATTAATTAAGGGCGAGTGGGAAGCCGGAGCCGGCATACTCCAGCCCCCAGCTGCCGAGGGGTCAGGGCGCGAGCTTTTGACTGAGAACCGAGAAGAATCCACACTGTTTACTCGTTTTAAAAAACACCATCTTTGTTTTGGAAGGCAACCCCTCTCCTCCGCACTTGAAAATTTCAAGACGTGAGTGTTGCAGTCAGGGAACAGACTCGGAAATGACAAAAGGCTGGTATTAGGGACAAGCTCAATTTTCTGAACAGAAACATTTAGCGCGTTATTCCAGATGGCACCTTTAGAGAGCCATTGTCCGCGTTTTTCTAGGGGGTCGTGGCAGCTGCAAATATCCCCCCCAACCTGAGCCATCAGGAAGGGAAGCAGGGAAGAGTATGTATTCTAGCAGGCGTGAAACTGATTCTTGGGCAGGGTGGTACCAGAACTGTTTACATATAAAGCACAGATGGACACACAGTACATAGACACACGCAGGGTGATAGTCAAATTCCGTGGGCTTGGGCCGCCAGGAAAAACATCTCCAAAAAAGGCTCCTTCGGGCCTGCAACAACGAAAAGGTTGAGAAACGCTGGCCTAGAGCATGTAACTTCTGCCTCATTCGAAACCCAGCTTTGCAGCTTTCTAGCTATGTGTCCCTGGGCCAGTTACTTAACCTCTCTGAGCTTTGTGTCTTCACATAGGAAGTGGAGACCAGAGTACAATGACATGTATGGATTTAAAGCTTTGACGCATCTAACGTGGCTAGAACAGAGGCTGGCATCTAGCAAGTATTCCATCGCTGTTAGTTATTTTTATTATCAGGATTTGCATGTGAGATCGCTGGCTAGATCCCCTAACCTTGAATCCTACGTCGTCGTTGGCCTGGGAGCTCAGTTCTCAGATCTTAACTCAACTGTCAGACAACTGGTTAGTTCAGGTTTTGTCCTCAGGTGTGCTGCAGAGACTCAAGGATGAGGAACACAGGTTACCATTCTGACCGATCACATTCCTTTTGTGCCGGAGAGGCCCCGAAAGCTCAGAGTTCTGTTATCAGTCAATTCACTACCATCATAGACGTCATCCGCAGAAATCACGCCACGTTTCCAACCCATGTTCTGGCAAAGCTCTTAGGGTGCTTTGAATTGTGTAACAAGGGTCTAACAGAACCTTCCATTTTACTTTGGGCCAATGACATGCTGAGTCCTCTGGCAAAGCTCTCATCACCACTTCCGGTCAGGCGTAATCCCCATTTTGCAGATGAGAAAATGTCCCGTTCGTTCATTTTTTTTTTATTCAAGCACACCTGAAATGGGAATTTTAATAGACTATGATTGCTGAGGTCTCCCCCCATGATCTTTCCCTGAGGCTTCTCTTTCTTGCCTTTCTTCTCTGCCCAAAACTCCTAACTATGGTTGCAGAGTGAAAATCCTAAAGTGAGAATCCGGATTAGATAAAGGTTGTGAAGATGCTGTCCCTCCCTCCTCCTGGCAGGCCGGGCTTGGAGCACATTTGTTAGTTCTGTGAAACGGGACAGAACATTTCACCCCTCTGGGGCTCGGTTTCCTTGTCAGTTATTAATAAAACAAGGATAATCATACCAGTTGTTGTGAAGGCGAGAGAATATCATGTGTGCAAACACCCGTGAGAAAAACGAACATAGGAAAGGCCCCTTCCCTGGGAACTGAGATCCAAGTCTGTCCACACTGCTGGGACCTTGAGCAAGGTCAGCGGAGAGAGAGGGAAGGGGCTGGGCCCGGCCATTTGTCTGTCACATTCAGGCTGTCACCCTGCATGGTGACCCTGTTTGCGGAAGTCCAACGTAGCTGAGTCATGCACAAAGAAAAAGCCCTCTCTCTGAAGTCAGATTTTACGCATTCATTCATTCATTCATTCACTAACTCAGGCATTCATTTTTTTCATTTATTTATTCTATAATATTTCATAAACTGTTCTTCATCATATGACACATTGACTTGAAGCCTTGGACAAAGACGATCCAGGTCACTGCTTGAATTCTAGGGGACAGGGAGAGTAAAACTCTAGTCCCAAATGCACTTGGTGCTGTGCAGAAGGTAAGAACATAAACAGGGCGAGAGACAGTGTCAGGAAGGGACCAATTTTTATGGAAGGGGATCTAGGAAATGACATTGGGGGAAAAAAATCTAAAAGAAGCAGACAACCAGTAGGGATAAGGGGTGGGGGACCCCCAAATCAAAACTCTCTGATCCCATTCCCAATAGCTTTGCCTCTGCTGTCATTAAAATGTAATAATAAAAAAAGATGTAAGTAGGCTCATTAAAAAAAAAAAACTGAAAAGAAAGGGATTTTAAATAAAGTAATACACAAAAAGGTGCTTAGTATATACAGTCCTGGCATATTTTATTTTTAATGAAAATATTATTGTTTTGTAATTGAATTATTTCTTTACGACATGAAGAACATTTTTTTTTTCATGCACATACCTTCCCTATGTTAATACGAAGTCTGGCAAAATATTGCATATGATAGCTCTATCATCATTCTATTGGATCAGATAGATAATTCATTTGCGGTTGTGTTGGCGGTTTTTTGCTCTCTAAAACCCTTATCCATTCACCTAGTCCTCCCAGTTTGTGGCCTCCCTCCGGAGAAATTCCAAGAGATAGGAGCACAGGAGGCATTTTTAAGGTTTATGATACATTTCACCAAACTGACCTTCACAGGTTCACACTTTCACCCACCCTGGAGGGGACCGTCCACAGATACCTTTCTCCTTTCCTTCCCTTTTTCCTACTCAGGAGGGAAGAAGGAATGAAGACTTACTAAGCCACCCCAGGCAGCCTGCTGGGGAGGACTTAATTAGGGCTAACGATTTCTTGTCTTTGTGAGGACAGCTAGACGCCACCGGGTCGGGGAATCCCAGCCTGGGGGCGGAGACTCTCAGATGACATTGAAATGCAACCACCTCTTTCTGAAAAACCGGAGGGATGGCTTTTCAACTGACCGGGGCCAACAGCACCCGGGTCTTAGAAAAACAAAGGCAGGAGGCCGCTGGAGCCAGCGGCGGCTTCTGGGGCCAGCTCTGCCAGAGATGGCCTAATTTATTCATTTACAGCCTCATGCCTTAAGGAATTTTAAAAGAGGAGAAAACAAACATTTGTTTATTCATTCTTCTTGCAGTCTCCAAAGATCTCAAGCCACCTCCAGGTCTAATGATCTAAGAAATGGATTCAATGGAATTGTGCAAGCTCCACTTAAGCAAAAGGTGTTTTAGGGGGATGGATTGGTGAAGAAATGGAATTTTGGGGTGGCATAAGGGGCTTTTAAAAATATATGTTTTCAAAAATCTGGAACATGTCCAAATATAATGAACCCCCTCCCCTATCATTCAGTTTCAACATTTGTCATAATTTTGGACAAAGACTTTCTTAGGATCTCGTAGGACCCAAGCATTCTGACTTTTGGAGTTCCCTTCACCCCACATCTTAAAATGCACTCACATTACATAACAAATACAATTTTATACAGCTAGAAGACTTGAGCTGTTGGCCAGTTGACATAAAGTTACGTTTTGTCAACATTTAAACATTCATTAATTTTAATTTTGGCAAGCACCTTCCTCCAAGTCATCTGAGGAAAGCTTTTGTTTTAGAAATGCAAATGGCACCGAGGTCAACAAAAAGAACCATTCAGTAGTTGAAAACTTCTTCAAACAATGGGATTTTAGGTGCAGGAGACCTGGAAGAGGCATCAATCAAAGGTTCAGCCCAAACTTCCGTAGAAATGAAAAAAAAAAAAAATCAAAGAAGTGAGATTATTTTCCTTCTTTAATTTTGCTATCCCACCTTAAGCACTCCCTCTGTGCCGTGGCTTGTGCTAAAGTTCTTGCCATCGACATTTTATAAAAAGGGATGACAGTTGTACCCCATCACAGTGCTGCTGGGGAGATGACATCCCTGTAGATTGCACAGGGCCACCAGAAACACACTCAGTCATCCTGGCAAGGTTCGTCTTCCTCCTGTTGTGTCCCCTGTTTTATTGTCAAGCCGATGTCATTCCTATTGCTGATTTTCAGAACGAATTATAATGCAGGCTCAGAGAGTTAAAGTGGCTCTTCTAAGATCACACAGCAACCGCTAGAGTCTGCTCTTATCTGACAGATGATAAATTCTTGTGTGTTCTCTGCAGTCAAAAGCCCCCCTGGGTTCAGAGTTTTGCCTCCATGGCTTGCAGATAATCCTGCCACTTATTCCACCTTCTCTGAGCATTCATGGCCCCCTTTGTCAAACCCAGATAATGGCAATATCTACTTACACAGCGGCCACAGGCTTCTGTTGAGTAATGTGTAAAGTCCTTTATACTCTCCCCTGGTTGCTAGTTATTTTTCTATCTCTACTGCTGTTTTCACAAAGGAAAGCCAGAAATAGATTAAGATGTGAAGTAACCTGGGGACCCGACAATATGGGAGTGTGAGCAGGTGACATTTTAACATCTCACTATGTTATCCTCAGTACTGGTACATAGGAGGTGCTCCATAAATATTTACAGGAAGGAGGGAAGGAAGGGAGGAAGGAAAGAAGGAAGGAAAGAAGGAAGGAAGGAAGGAAGGAAGGAAGGAAGGAAGGGAGGGAGGGAGGGAGGGAGGGAGGGAGGGAGGGAGGGAGGGAGAGATGTATTCCTAAATGAAATCATGGGTCCCTAATTAATGGTGGACCCCAGCGGATAAAATGGAGATTTTTTTTGAGGGGGGCCTAGGTTTAAGAATTCCAGAGAGTGAAAGGCCACCTACCTTCCGTGTGTGTATTTTTCTGGAAGGAAAGAAATGGGTTTTCCTATCAGACCTTATTCAACTGCTCCTATATATATATATATATATATGTATATGTATATATATATTATATATTTAATATAATATATATTTTATATATATTATATTTAATATATATTATATATATATATATTTTTGAGACAGAGTCTTACACTGTTGCCTGGGGTAGAGTGCCGTGGCATCAGCCTAGCTCACAGGAACCTCAAACTCCTGGGCTCAAACAATCCTTCTGCCTCAGCCTCCCGAGTAGCTGGGGCTACAGGCGTGCACCACCATGCCCAGCTAATTTTTTCTATATATTTTTAGTTGGCCAATTAATTTCTTTCTATTTATAGTAGAGACGGGGTCTTGCTCTTGTTCAGGCTGGTTTTGAACTCCTGACCTCGAGTGATCCTCCTGCCTCGGCCTCCCAGAGTGCTAGGATTACAGGCGTGAGCCACCATGCCTGGCCAACTGCTCTTAAATATTTATATATGAAGATTATGTATACATATATTTTATTTCTTGCAAAAACAATTTTATAGCAGCAACTGAAGACATATTGGACCAGGCCCAATTCCACCAATGATTTGGGGTTTACTTTTCCACTTTCTCTTCCTGTCCTTGTATCCAGGAATTTAAATAGAGTCATCGCCTTAGAGTGGATGGTATTTTGAAGTTCATTTATTGTTTTTATTGTTACTCAATATAATGTGTTTCCTTATGTTGCTAGGTAGATTTCACACCCATCATTTTAATCATCCTGCAATAGTTCACTCCCTTCTATAATAACCCATTTAATGCACAGGTGGTTGTGAGCATTCAGTTAATGTAACAGATGAACTTGGAATGGTGCTTGGCACAATGGTAACTGCTCAGTAAATGTTCATGTCACTTTAATTTTATTCTTGCAACAAGTTTATAAGGTAGGTATTATAATCACTCCCATTTTATGATGAGGAAACAAAGGCACAGAAAGATTAAGTACCTTGTCCTTAATCACTTGGCCTAACCACAGCTAGTAAGGAGTGAAGCCCAAGTGATCAGTGAATTAACAATTTCTGAGTTTCTGCACCTTGCATCTGCACCCCCCCCCACCTTAGGGCAGGACTACTTACCACACAAAGAACCCAGCCTTTGATGTGCTAATCCCACTTGTTTGCATGGAGATCCGAAGAGGATACCTGGATTTATTGTATGTAGTTCCTGACTCCAAAAGCACCCATTAAGCCTCTTGAGATTAGATAGATTAGCTATTTAGTTTCATTGTTAGATTCTTGCTCCCCAAGGTCAAAACTTTCTAACTGACCTCAGGGCAACACATTTAAACTTTCTGCTTGAATGTCAGTTTCTCCATTTCTAAAATGGGTACTCTATTGCCAGAGGGGGTTACACTGGCATTGCCAGGAGGAAATCTGCCCAACTCTAGACCCCTGCCTCCTGACCCTCCCAAGTCCAAATTTATGTCGCGGAAACTCTATCCCAAATTCTCTTTCTTTTTCTTTGTCTCCCTCCCCTACTTAGTAACCTACAATGGCTACCCCTAACCCCCAAGAGCAAATCCACTTCCCTCATCTCTACGATGAGATGCAGTCAGAAGTTTTGATGCTTAAATGATAAAATATATTGAAAGCACCGTGTATTGCACATGTCACTACTGAAAACGAAGGTATTGTTATCCTTATTATTTTTGTTGTTAGAGAATAAGTGACATGGCCAACCAGTTAGAGAACTAGCATTAACCCTACCAGCTTGCTAAGATTTACAGTGTGGCAAATCTCTTCTTTGACAATTTCAGAAATACCCGCGACCCCAAAACAACTGCAACCAATTCCATTTTGGATTGGGAAGAACATTCTCTTTCAAGAAGAAAAAAGGGGAGTTGAGCAGACCACCAAAAAGTCAAATACTCAAGTGATAGGGCTGGGCATGGTGGCTCACACCTGTAATCCCAGCATTTTGGGAGGCTAAGGCGGGAGGATTGCTTGAGCCCAAGAGTTCAAGACCAGCCTGGGCAACATAGCAATATTGACCCCATCTCAATAAAAATACTTTTAAAAATTAGCTGGGCATATGGTGAGCATCTGTAGTCCTAGCTACCTGGGAGGTTAAGGCAGAAGGACCACTTGAAGCCAGGAATTTGAGGCCACCGTGAGCTATGATGATGCCACGGTACTCCATCCAGGCAACAAAGTGAGACCTTGTCTCTTAAAAAAATAAAAAAAATAAAGTAGCCACAAGATGGCTCTCCTGGGAGGCATGGTTTGGATAAAGCCCCAGGGTTAGTTACTTCATCAACACTTTTCCTTCCCTAAGAAATAACATCCTATGTGGGATGCTGGACCCTCTTAGTTCCCCGTGGTTCCAGCCCTCAGAACTGTGAGTCTCTTGGAAAATGTTCCTGGTCCACTTTCTTTTTTTTTTTTTTTTTTTTGAGACAGAGTCTCGCTTTGTTGCCCAGGCTAGAGTGAGTGCCGTGGCATCAGCCTAGCTCACAGCAACCTCAAACTCCTGGGCTCAAGCAATCCTCCTGCCTCAGCCTCCCAAGTAGCTGGGACTACAGGTATGAGCCACCATGCCTGGCTAATTTTTTGTATATATGTTAGTTGGCCAATTAATTTCTTTCTATTTATAGTAGAGATGGGGTCTCACTCTTGCTCAGGCTGGTTTTGAACTCCTGACCTCGAGCAATCCTCCCGCCTCGGCCTCCCAGAGTGCTAGGATTACAGGCGTGAGCCACCGCGCCCGGCCACACTTTCTTTATTATTATTATTATTATTTTATTTTTTTGAGACAGAGTCACACTCTATTGCCCGGGCTAGAGTCCTGTGGCATCAGCCCAGCTCACAGTAACCTCAGACTCCTGTGCTAAAGTGATCCTCCTGCCTCAGCCTCCAGAGTAGCTGAGACTACAGGCATGCGCCACCATGCCCAGCTATTTTTCCTATTTGTAGTAGAGACAGGGTCTCGCCCTTTCTCAGGCTGGTCTCAAACTCCTGACCTTGAGCGATCCTCCCGCCTCGGGCTCCCAGAGTGCTAGGATGACAGGCGTGAGCCACCGCGCCTAGCCCCACTTTCTCGTCTCAGTTTCTCACTGGACACACGTTTGTGGGTGTGACATCCATCCCCTCTCTGGTTTGGGTTGTCCTCTGGGCCTTCAGCACGGGCATCTGTGGAAAGGACTCGAGATACGTAATCTCCTCCCCGCCAGTCCTCTCAAAGACAGGACCAAGATAGAGCCCGGGACCCCTCTCGCCATCCCAAACCTTCGCTGGCATAGACCTGCCTGGGCTGGCTCTATTTTGGGTGTTCCCCGCATTCCGCCGATAAGACTCGCCCCTGAGGAGCCTGTAGCGCCTGCCCAGGAGGCAGAGTGGGTGAAAGTTTCAGGACAAGGTCTGGGCACACTCGAGGTGTCACAGTGGCCACAGCGCCTGGCCTTTCCCAGAAGCTCTCTGCTTCCTTTGTCTCTCCTGACTTTCAAGGCAGCCCGACAGGTGACGAGCCCTTGTGAAGAGAGGAAGATACCGAAGTTTAGAAAGGTTAAGTCACATGCCCAAGGTCACCAAGGTCGCGCCAACCCAGAACTCTCCACACCCTGAGCAGTTCCCACTCCTGGTCCTTAGTCCTCTGCCTGACACCGCTGCCCTCCCCCGTTGCCCTGTTCCGCATTTAAAATCTGCTGCCGAAAACCAGGACTTTCAGGAAAGACCTGTTCACCTTTTGCAGGTCCTGAAGTCAACAGGTCTCAAGCTGTTCCTGGATGACAATGAATTCAGGGACTGTTTTCACTAGGGCTCCTGGGCCTTGGCCCGTACTCAGAGATCTGGAGATGCTGGGATGGTTGCACAGATGAGGGCCTGGTGATTCCTCTGAGCCTCTGACGATTGGCTCTCGTTGGACAAATACACGTGCAGAACCACCTAGAAGCAGTTAATTTTGGACATATGAACGCACACTTCTATCCTCCTCTCCCCTGCCCTGTACATACCCACCAAGAACGTCTAGATATTTTTTCCATTTTTTTTTTTTTAGAGACAAGGTCTTCCTCTGTCACCCAGGCTAGAGTGGAGTGGCCCAGTCATAGCCCACTGCAGCCTTGAACTTGTGGGCTCAAGCGATCCTCCTGCCTCAGCCTCCCAGAGTAGCTGGGGCTACAGGTGTACGCCACCACACCTGGCTAATTTTTTTTTAGTTTTTATAGAGGCGGGGTCTCACTATGTTGCCCAGGCTGGTCTCGAGCTCCTGGCCTCAAGTGATCCTCTGTCTTCAGCTTTCCAAAGTCCTAGGATCACAAGTGTGACCCACCGTGCCCAAGCTAGATTTTTCCTTAAATGGCAATGCAGTCAACTTTGCCGTGATGAAAGCCATGGATTCAATGGCTGGTGGAGGAAAACCTAAGATATAGCTTCACATTTTTCTTGGAAATAAGTTTGGAGCAGCCTAAAAAGTTGTGTGTGTGTGTGTGTGTGTGTGTGTGTGTGTGTGTGTGTGTGTATGTGTGTGTGTGTGTGTGTGGTTAAAAGATTTTTTAAAAATAAGAATCTTTAGAAATTATTTTGTTTTTGTTTTAATATTTTATCTGTAACATATTTTATCTTTATTTCGTTTTGCCCTGTAAAAATTTTCCCCATAATTGGACACTTTTCAAATTATATACTAAAGAAAATTATGCTGTAAGAAGCACAAATTATATACCTTCATTCCAAAAGTTATATTTATCTTGTTAAAAAAAAAATTAAAGATCCTCACATCCTCCCACCTTTCATGCCCATACTCCAGTTTCCTAGGGTTAACAGTTGTATGTGTGTTTAAAGGGATTGTTTTTTATTTTTTAATTAAAAAACTTTTTTTTCAATTTCAGCATGTTACGGGGGTACAAATGTTTAGGTTACATATATTCCCTTTGCCCCACCCGAGTTAGCGCTTCAAGCGTGTCCATCCCACAAGGGATTCTTTTTTAACGAAGTGAATTATCTTGAACTTCAGATTTCCCAAATGTTCAAACAGCTCTAAGGCTTCAGCCTACAACGAGAACAGAAGTCTAGACTCTTCTCTGTGACATTCAAGGACACTGTCTCTATCTCTGTAGTCTTCCCATCACTTCCCCCTTTTTTTTAACATCTAACATTTATCGAGGATCCACTATGTGCCAGGCTCTGTATAAGTACTTCTTTGTTTAATTTACCCTCTTCGCAGACCAATGAGGTGGGTACTACGATTATATCTCCCCATTATACAGGGAAGGAAACTGAGGCTTAGAGAGGTGAAGGTGGGAAAGTGGGAAAGTGGCTTCACTAGGAAGTGGCTTATCTAGGGTGTCATCCCGGAATTCTGTTTTCGAGAGCACCTCACCTCCTAACTTATCTATTGAGGCCAAGATTTCTCAGTCTCTGTGACATTGGCATTTTGGGGTTTTTTGTTTATTTTTTTGTTTTTTCATACAGAGTCTCACTCTGTCACCCAAGCTAGAGTGCAGTGGCATCAGCCTAGCTCACAGCAACCTCAAACTCCTGGCCTCAAGTGATCCTCCTGCCTCAGCCTCCTGAGAAGCTGGGACCACAGATGTGGACCACCACACCCAGCTATTTTTTACTGTTTTTAGTAGAGACGGGGTCTCACTCTTGCTCAGGCTGCTCTCAAACTCCTGACCTCAAGTGATCCTCCAGCCTAGGCCTCCCAGAATGCTGGGATTACAGGCATGAGCCACCACACCCGGCTTGATATTGGCATTTTGTATCAGATAATTCTGTGCTTTGGGGCTGTCCTGTGCATTGTAGAGTGTTAACAGCATCCTTAGCCTCTACTTGTTAGATGTCAGTAATAACATCACCCGCATTGGTGACAATAAAAAATGTCTCCAGACATTGCAAATGCCCCTGGGGGGGGGGTGGGTGGGCAAAAATCCTCACCCACAAAAAATGAGAACCACTGTTCTATGCTAACCTCTCATTCATTCCCAAACTGCAGGGAAGGACCCAAGCAGATTCTGCTGGAATGCTTCAAATAATTGATTTAATCTTGAGTTGGTTAATGAATTTCTTTCTCATTCCTGTCAAAACCTTACCTACCTTTCACCTTTTCTGAAACTCTGAATCTCTGGTTCCCTCCTCCCCGTAAGACTACAATGCACGTGCTTTCTATTGTATCCTTTTCATCTCTCTGGGTTTAAGGTCATTTGGTGGCCTTGGCTACACCCTCCCTGTCTTGGCTGGGCCGAGGAAAGGTGGTTAAAGGCAAGGGCTCTGTTGTTTCAATCTTTTCTTATCCATCTTTGATTCCAAAGCCAAGCCCAGGCTTGGCACAAAAACAGGTGTAAATACCTATTTGTCAGATTGAAAGGAAGATACAGGTTGAATACCCAGGGAAGACATTTAGGCAGAGAGATGAGAAGTGAGTTTTCTCTTTCACCTGCATATATTTGTGTATTCTTTGAATTGGAAACAAACAAAAACAACCAATAAAAATGTGCTACTTTTATAACATAAAAAATAATATTCAATAAGGCTGAACATACACAGTATGCTTCCAAAGGAATTTTTAAAAAGTGACTACCAGATCCACATGGAAGCATTAGGAGAAAAAAAAAAAAAGTGACTACCAGAGACACTGGGGAAAATACAGTGAAATGTCAACAGGGCTTGTCCCTGGGTAGGGTGAATTTTTCTTTTGTGCCTTTGAGAAGTTCTCAGGCCACCCGTTAGTGGCGCCTGTACTGGTTCTGGAAGAGAACCGGCATCGTACCCCGGCTCCGCTGCTCCCTAGCCCTGTGACCTTGGGCGAGCAAGGTCATCTTCTGAGCTTTGCTTTGTTCACCTGTGAAATGAGATGACCTGTAGCAGGGACTTCCTCCTAAGGATTTGGAATGATTAGAAGAGATAAAGGAAGTGAAACAAAGCAGTTAATAGTGGCTCCGCAGATGCTAGCGATTATCATATTGTTTTCACCAAACATGTCTTCTTTTGCTTTTTCACATGAAAAGAAGATCAAAGCTAATGAATGTTATTTGAAAACAATTCTGGGTGGGAGGGTTGTCAGAGCACACGCTCCCTCTTGTCCTGGTGTTCAGTCCTCTGCAACAAGGACGGACAGTTCGCGGAGCGCCCCAGGGGGGACCTTGAGAAGCCTAGTGGCCCATGCAGACAGCTTGTGTGGCTCCAAGCTCAGAGCTGACTCTACTAAACCTGGAGACCTCATGACAACACCGCCCCCCAATAATAGCACTGCAGAGAATCCCCAAATAGCCAGCCACCTCAAAGGAATTCGTTTCTTGTATTTCAGGTTGACTTGATGATGGTTTGTTTTCCTAATTATTTGGCTCACGGGAAACTGACCCAGAAGCAGCCAGGGATTGGAGGCACTGAGAGCAGGTGAAACAGGTATCAGAGCTCCCATTTTACAGGTGCTAATGGCTGTGTTTCCCCCTTCACAGCACCCCCCCCAAGAGGTTTGTAATAGTTAACCCATTTGACAGATGAGAAAATTGAGGCTGAGTGTGGTACTAACACTTAACCAAGGCCGAGGACTGATAAAGGATGCAGCCAAGGTAGGAACTGAATTTGGTCTTACTATGCCTGTATTCAGGATGCCTGGCCTGATAGATAGCCTGGCCTGATGTCACTTAGAACCTTGCTGCTACTCAAAGTGTGGACTGTGGATCGGCACTTGGTAGTCCATAAATATATTCTCAACCTGTCCCCACTGCTGAATCAGAATTATGTTCAGAACTGGCATTGTTTGTTATTTTCTGTGTCCTTTGCCTCTGTGTCTACTTCCATCTCTCATCTGAGTCACCCCCAACAACCTGTAACTGCTCCCTCTTGCACCTTCTAAAGCAATCTGGCATTCCCTCACTCTAAATCCTTCAATGGCTCCCCATTGACTTTGTACTAACTTCTTAACATGGCTCTCAGGGTGCTTCTCCTCCTGGACTCTCCCTTCTGTGCTCTCATCTCTCATCTCACTCCTTCGCACAGCCCACACTGCCTGGTCTAGCCCTATCGAATGCCCTTCCTGGCATGCATCCCTTGTCCTGGGCCTTTGTATATTCTATTCTCACCTTCGGGAACATGCTCCACATTCTCTGTCCCTGGATTAATCTTGCCCTTTTGTTCTCACTCAGGTAAGTTCCAGATCTTTGAGCTTGTTCCCATCATGTAGGAGTTACCACGTGTTATTGTGACACCTGCCTGTTGACTTGTCTCTCCTCTAGATTTTAAGCTCCTCAAGGATAGAAATTGTATCTTTCTCAGTAGTGGAGCTTCAGCACTTAGCTGCGGGCCTGGCGCAGGACACATTCTCAATAATTGTTCATTGCATTCACTTAAAAGAACTCTCTCTGTCCCTTATAGCTGGGCAGTTGGAGCAAAAGTCCATATGTTAAGTGTTCTTCTCTTGGTGCTGCAAGAACCATTATCCACGGGCTACTGTAGCCCTTTTATAACATTTTTGTTTTTGTTTTGTGAAACAATCGTGTTTTAACCAACACTTATAAAATGAACATCAATGTTCTCAGCATGCAGAGCAGCAGCCCCCAAATTCCCTAGGCACCATTTCTCCTCCCCACAAGTAACCACTGCCCTGGCTTTGGGGGTAGTCATTTTCTTACTTTTCTTTATAGTTTTATCCCCATGTAAGGACCCCTAAGCAATAGAGTTCAATTTGGCCTGTTTTGCTTTTGAACTTGATGTAAACGTAATCATGCCCTCTGTGTTGTGGGGGTCTGGCTTCTTCCCCTCAACATCCCACTTGTGAGATCCATCCGAGCTTCCTCTGTTTTCATCACTGAGCGTATTTCATTGCGTGGGTGTGTCACTCTCTCTCTGCATTCTACTATGGAGGGGCCTTTGGGCTGTTTCTGGTTTGGAGCTATCATGCACATGATGTGTGAACAACATTCTTGGCTCTATCTCTGTTGCTTTGGAGCTCGGGCTCCTGAGTGGAGTTGCTCGGTCATAGGTTTTGCATATATTCCACTTTCGGACACAGTGACACACTGTCATCCAAAGCCATCACGGAGCCTTTATTCTTGGGTAAGATTTGGAGGTACTGGGAGTTTTCTTCCACAGCCTATCTGGATCTCTCCCCAAAAAGGTACATTGTTTAAAAAAAAAAAAAAAAAAAAAGGAGAAAGGGAAAGACTTCTAGTCCATAATCTTGAATTGCCGGAGGGCTTTTCCTTTGACCTGAGCAGAGATGCAAGGAGACAGGAATATAGAGGTTCCCAGTCTTTGATGCCTATCTGAGTGAGGGGGATGACATTCTGGCTTCTCCAGAGACACCACCAGGAAGAATCTTCCTGGTGGAGATCCCCTTGGGCCCTCCCAGGTGACAGAAGAAAGACAGAGGAGTGGCTCTTCTGAGCGTTGATGGGAGCCTCGGGGCAGAGCCCGGTGGTTGCCTTTGACTCACAATTTTTCCAACAGTAGACAACTCACCAGGTCTCTGACTTGTATTTTGTGATTTTGCTCAAATGGAAATACCTTTATGGTCCTTTCTAACTGTGAAGATGATGTTCATTCATGTCCTCAGGAAGAAAAATACCATAGAATTCTAAACAGTATAAAAAAGTATTTTAAAAGTACTTTTCAATAGAAAAGTGTCTTGAGAGTGTAAGAGGAAAATAAAAATGACCCCTATAATATATATCAGGAATCTATATATGCGTATATGTGTGTGTGCATATGTGTGTATCTATGTAGTATATAGAGATATATTATTGGTGACATTTGCATGCATATTAGATAATAAAAATAACTGCTGTGATTACGTGAGAGAATGTTCTTGCTCTTAGGAAACGTGTGTTGAAGAACTAAGGGGCAGGCCGGGCGAGGTGGCTCAGGCCTGTAATCCTAGCACTCTGGGAGGCCGAGGCAGGAGGATTGCTTGAGGTCAGGAGTTCAAAACCAGCCTGAGCAAGAGCGAGACCCCGTCTCTACTATAAATAGAAAGAAATTAATTGGCCAACTAATATATATAGAAAAAATTAGCTGGGCATGGTGGCGCATGCCTGTAGTCCCAGCTACTTGGGAGGCTGAGGCAGGAGGATCACTTGAGCCCAGGAGTTTGAGGTTGATGTGAGCTAGGCTGACGCCATGGCACTCACTCTAGCCCAGGCAACAGAGTGAGACTCTGTCTCAAAAAAAAAAAAAAAAGAACTAAAAGGCAAAGCCTCTTGATGTTTGCGACTTACTTTCACTTGGTTCTACAAAAATAACAATACTCATAACATGTACATAGATAGCTTTGGTAAGCATAGGTGTAGGTACAGAGATAGGTGAAACAAATGTATCAAAATGACGATAGTACTGAATCTGACTGTAGAAAGTATGAGAGTTCATAATACTATGCCTGCAACTTCTCTGTCAAATTAGATTTTTTAAAAGTAAAAAGCTAAAAGTGACCTCCAAATCCTACCACTTAAGGGTAACCACTGTTTATAACAATGCACCTCCTAAACGACTCCACAAGAACTTGCATACTCCTGCATGCAACACACGCACAAAAACATACACACAGAGGTCACTTTGTATGCGTGGGATTATACTGTACTTGTGGGCTTGTAGCACTTATTTTTTATTCAATAATATATATCCTTGCTGTCTCTTCGCATCAATGCCAAGGCTATCCACATCAGATTCAAAGGTTTCTTGGCATTCCTTAATATGAACACCCTTTAGCTTATTTAACTATTAATTAATTCCCTTTGGTTGGGTTTTGCCCTCTTGTTGCACTTTTAACGTTTCCAACTTCCCCACTATTATAAACAACACCACAGTGAACATCCTTGTGCGTAAACCTTTGCTTCCATCTTCCAACAAGTTATTCAGTAAAACAAGGACTTTCCCCCTTAAGTTTCAAAACTTTTTAGCCAAAAACCTCGTTGTGTGCTTGATTGCTTTTATCGACTATTTGTTGTTTTGGGATCCTTACTCTTTGTCCACGGGGCTTTTCCTTTACAGGATCCCAGTTAATTTTTACACCACCGCTCTCTGGGTGGGGTAGGTACTGTCATCACCCACATTTTAAAGATGAGGAGAGAGGAAGGCTTAGGAGAGAGGTTAATGACTTATTCAAAGTCACGCAGCCAGCTTTATCCTAATCCCAGAAGTCTGGGGCCCTTAAACATTTGGCTTTGCTTAAAGCAGGAGGCGCCTGCAATTTCCTTCTATGACCAAACCTAGGCCGGTTGGATTCCTGAGGTCCCCAAAGGGGCTGGGCCCGGGACTGGGGTAGGAGCAGCGGGGCCGCAGGGACTCTGCTGGAGCTCTGCTGCCCCCTGGTGGCGATGCTCGCTCATCGCCCAGGTGGTCAGCCCCCTTTGCCAGGGGCCGGCTGTTAAAATGCACACCTTTTAGGTAACAAGCGCACCAGCAAACACAACGCTCATTATCTAAGTGTTTTCAAAGGCCCTCCACTGAGAGTGGCATGCACTGTCCGTCCAAGCCTTGTCCACGCCAGAAGACGTGGCCAGAGGAAGCCCGAGGTCGCGTGGCTTACTAGCGGCAGAGCTCAAGTTCAATGCCAGTTCTCACCGGTGCTCAAGCGTGCACCTTCCCACGGCTGCGTGCTCCTCCTCACCCGGCACAAAGTGCATCCTGGAAACCCTTTGGTAAATTTAACAGGAGCCCGAGGAAGTGCGAGGTAGAGATTTTAGAATAGGGGACCCAGGGACTGACGACCCTAAATCCTAATCCTCCCTCTGCCGCCCTCTATCTCCGTGACCCGGTCAGTACACCGGGATTTCGTGTCCAGGTGGGAGCGGGAGGCCGGGACTGAGAATGTGGGGCCCGGGTGTGGGGGTCCTGGCTCTGATATCGGCAAGAGGTGGCTAGGAGCAGGCCCCTCTGCCCTTCTGGGGCTCTTTCCCCCTCTGTCAAGGGCATTCTTTCAAAAGCTCCTTGTTTTGGTTTGCAACTTCTGCTCTCGGCCCTGAGGCTGAGCCTCAGTTTCCTCATCTCTAAAATGGGGACAAGAAACCATACAGCTATTGCCAGCTTCTCCTGAGGCAGCGGACGTGGTGGTGCTGCACAAGGGGCTGTTTTGCTACTGACAGAGGGACACGAGCCCCGGTCTCGGCAACCAAGGAGTTTGAGATGTCCCCGGGGAGTGAAAAGAGGTGAAACGATGACCAACATTTGGTGAACGTTTACTATTGACCGAACGCTTTCTGAGCCCTGACAAAACACCAGCTCTGGGAGGAGACAGCTTGATTGGCTCTGTGTGGGGCCGTGGGACCCAGACCTGGCCGATCACCGCTTCCCATATCCTGGCCTCAGTGATTGGCTCAGGGAGGGCCACAAAACCCAAGCCTAACCAATCACATCATTTCCTGACACTGTGTCTTTAGATGCTGAAAGAAAAAAGTCTTTTTTTTTTTCTCTTAACTTTTGGGAGCCTCTTACCTGTGTCAGCCTGAAGCAGACTGGGGCCATGCTATACTCAGGAAAAGCCCAGAACATTTCGTTGCAGTGAGGCTCCTGCAGAGAGAGGAGAGCCAGAGGCAGTTAAGATTTGATCTGAGATCTGCCAATATTATTTGAATCTCTGTGCCCACTTTTTCTCTTCCTATGTACATGAACCCGTGGATCTCATTTTTTTTTTCTTGAGCTAGTTTGAGTTGGGGTTCTGTCACTTACAACCATTGGTCCTCACCAATGTAGATACATAAATAATATTAATAGTTATGGCCAACAATATAATCATGTTAATAATAATGGCCTTTTATATGGTTAACATTTTGACATCGTCTTCAAGACTCAAACATCATCCCCTCTGCAAACTTTCATGGGATGGACTCTTTCTGGGGTTTCTTTCTTTCTTTTTTTTTCTTTTTCAAGACAGAGTCTCACTTTGTTGCCCAGGCTAGAGTGAGTGCCGTGGCGCCAGCCTAGCTCACAGCAACCTCAAACTCCTGGGCTCAAGCGATCCTCCTGCCTCAGCCTCCCGAGTAGCTGGGACTACAGGCATGCACCACCATGCCCGGCTGATTTTTTTCTCTATATATTAGTTGGCCACTTAATTTCTTTCTATTTATAGTAGAGCCGGGGTCTCGCTCTTGCTCAGGCTGGTTTTGAACTCCTGACCTCGAGCAATCCTCCCGCCTCGGCCTCCCAGAGTGCTAGGATTACAGGTGCGAGCCACCGCGCCTGGCCATCTTTCCGGGGTTTCTGAGTCTAGGCCATAAGCAGTGATGCGTCTTCCATCTGAGCTTTCTTTCACTTGGGACACTCACCCTGGAAGTCCAGTTGCCATGCTGCAAGGCAGCTCAAGCTACGTGGAGAGGCCACATGTAGGTGTTCTGGCCAATGGCCTCAGCTGGGGCACCAGCCAACAGCCAGCATCAACCACAGACTTGTGAATGAGTGAGTCGTCTTGTGATCCCGCACCCCAATTTTTAAGCCACCCTGGCCGATGCCAGTTGGAGCTGTCTTCACTGAGCCCTGCCCAGATTGCTTATCTATGAATAAAACAAATGTCATTGCTGTTTTAAGCCACTCATTTCTAAGGTAGTTTGCCCCAAAGTTAGAGATACCTGGAACACAGATGTCAAATCGCTGGGCAAAGATATTGTCTAATTTAGGTTTTGAAACAGCAGCTATGTAAGGTGATATTCCTATCTTATAGATGTAGAAGTATGAATTCAAGGACCAAGATCACACTACAAGTAAGTGGAGAAGCCAGAATTCCTACTCAGGTCTCTCTGGCTGCAGAACCCACATGCTTTTGATAAGTAACACCTCCCCGAGATGAGGCTGGGAAGAATGAAAATTATTTAGCATCCTTCAGAACCCTGATCCC
The DNA here is from genome assembly GCF_040939455.1 of Microcebus murinus. NCBI lineage: Eukaryota > Metazoa > Chordata > Mammalia > Primates > Cheirogaleidae > Microcebus > Microcebus murinus. Next base: position 9,995,477 of record NC_134125.1, on the reverse strand, counting down.
CAAAGGTGAGTCCCCAACATGGATTACACAGACTTAGACATTTCGCTTTATTAAGACTTATGTTCCTAAATAAGAGACTAGCGTGGAGCTTCTTGCAAAGTGTCCCTCCACAATGGGACTCACTCACGCCCTGCCTTGCACCCATGTATTCCTTGGAGAGGCCCAAGATTGTGGGAATGAGATGTGTTGAGTGTGGGAAGATGTTTGTTTGGAAGCCTAAGGTTTTATGGGAATTCCTCCATCTCTGGGGATAACTGGTAGCTTATGCCGAGACCCTGATATACATGCTGACGAACCCAGATTGAGCTTGTGATGGGAAAATTCAAACAGAAACGTTGCCTCCAACCCACGCCCTCCACTGAACCTTGACCACAACCCCAAGCATCACCACCGAACGGCTTCCCAAGTAAAAACATCATGAGAGGATTCACTAGCAGTTATCAAGTACTTGAATTTAATCAAATCACATCAATCTTGTGTATCATGGACCATTCATATACCCATTTTTATGGATATGAAGAGAGGTAAGTGATTTGACCCAGCTTAAAGAGCTCGGAAGTAGAAGAGGTGGTAGGATTTGAACCCAGTTCTGATTCAGAAGCCGGGACTCTTTATAATTGCAAAATGGATTCCCTATAGATGGGAAGGAGAGGCCAAACCAAGTGGAAGAAACAGTGTGAAAGAAGGTAGGAAGACGTAAAACCAAAGTACATCTGACTTTACAATTGTATACAATAAAAAACACAACAGCACCTGCACCCGAATGTTTATAGCAGCACAATTCACAATTGCAACCCAAGTGCCCATCAATATATGAGTGGATTAATAAAATGTGGTCTATGTATACCATGGAGTTCTACTTAGCTTTAAGAAACAATGGTGACATAGCACCTCTTGCATTTTCCTGGATAGAGCTGGAACCCATTCTACTAAGTGAAGTATCTCAAGAATGGAAAAACCAGCACCACATGTACTCACCAGCAAATTGGTATTAACGGATCAACACCTAAGTGGACATATAGGAGTAACATTTATGGGGTGTCGGGAGGGTGGGAGGAGGGAGGAGGGGATGGGTATATACAACCACAATGAGTAAGATGTGCAACGTTTGGGGGATGGACATGCTTGGAGCTCTTACTCAAGGGGGGAGGGGGGACATGGGCAATATATGTAACCTTAACACGTGTACCCCCATAATACACTGAAAGAAAAAAAACCCACAATAGTGATGATGATGTAAAATGCATCGTCATCAATTGACTACCTTCCTTCTGCAACATTCAATTCATTGAGTCGGGCACAAAGGCCTGCCCAGGTTCAGAGGGAGGGGAAGTAGCTTCATCCCTCGATGGGAGAATGCCAAGGGTTTTGGAAGAGAATGTGGCACCAGAAATATTTCTGCGGTCATTTTTGAAAAATACATATTGCCTCTTTTAGTAAGTGCTAAAAAAAAAAAGTCTTAAGATCACTCACTCTCTATGAGCTTTACACACACACATATATATATTTTAAAGACATATATATTTTTTCTTACCTACAAGACAGGAATAGTAATACCTACTTTGTGAAGAAGTCGAAAAAATTACGAATAGTAGATGAAAAGTTCCTGGTATGCAGCAGGCGCTTAATAAATGAGCGATTATGATAGTAACTCGTATTTATTGAGCCATTGCCGGGTACCAGGCACTCCATTCTGAACACTTCACCGTGTTTTTGTTTTATTTAATCCTCACAAGAACACTATAATACAGGTTGTATCAATATTATTACTATTTTACAGATAAGGAAACCGTGGCTCAGAGAGGTTAAGCAACTTGCTTACAGGCCACACAACTAGTTAGTGGGACTCTCGGGATTCAAACCCAGGCAGTGTGGCTCTAGCACGAATGCTTTCGAACACAGCACCATACTGCCGCCTAGGGATGGATGGATGTAGTTGCACTCTCAGGATATGGGTTTGCAGTGCGACCCAGTGGAAAAGATCAAACCCATAGAGCCAAGAAACAGAAGCCAATGTAGAAAAGGCAATTCAAGGCTGAGACTTGATGGGAACCTGGAACCAGGGAGGTGAAGGCTGAGGTTTGTTCGTGTCTCATACAGCCATGATCGGCTGGGCCCACAAATGACACGGTGACCTTCCAACCAGCTGTTGGTTGAGCAGGTAGATATAAGGGGCTCCTGCCCACCTCTTGGGTGAGTCCGGCTAGCCCTTGGTGTCATCTCTTCCTAATACCTGCTCAGCTACCATCTTGCCCTCTCATGATGTTGAACTTTTATCACATATATAATTTTGCTTTAGTTTTATGACGAAAATAATATGGACCCATTGCAAAAAATGCAAAGTATATACAGAAGAAAGTAAAAATTTTCTCTAGCCCTTACCCTACAGTCTCACTCCCCAGAGGAAATCGCTGGCTGCAGTTTAGTGAGTAGCTTTCCTTATCTTTATGTGTTTTTAAAATAGAAAACATTAGATAACGCTAACCCTATTTCCTTGCATCTTGCTTTTTTTCACGTAACAATATATCACGGGCACCTTCCCATAACAGTACATTTAAACCCCTTCTGAGTGTCCCATAACAGACGGCTGTGCCTTGGCTTATTTTGCAAATCCCCAGTTCATGGGCATTGGGGTTGCTCTCATTTTTCGTTGGTTGTAAACAATGCTGCAAAAATCACATCGGTTGTGTGCCTGTGTATTTCTGAAGCATGGATTATTAGAAATAAAGGATATATACCGTCAAGTAACTTCAGTGTGTCACAAATAACGTACCCTTTCTCTGTGAGTTCTTGGCCACGTGCTAGGTGGTTGGACTCTCTCGCTGGCTGCCCTTTCGTTGTGATGTTCGTAGCAGACAGCGTTGGAGCACAAAGACCCCAGCTTCCTCTCTGTGTGGGGGGCCAACTCTGATCCCCATCTTCCAGAAGTTTCTGCAAGTGCCCCCAAGTGAACCCCTGCTCATTAACATACCTGGCGTTAGGTTCTTCCCCTTCCCTGCCCCCCCCCTACTAGTGCTACCTTGTGCAGCACACAGGTGAGACGGATGCACCTCCCAATCTGAATCCCTGTGCTTCGTCTCGCGAGAATGCCACTCATTTCCTCTGGGACTCAGGTGTCTCACCTGCGTAATGCCTTCTCTTATTGGAGGCTCAAACGAGATCACCTAAGGCTGCACTTTTATTTGAATTAAACACGATGAAACATTCAGGTCTCCAGTCTCTGGCCACGCTAGGCGGCTCAGGTACAGGATGTTTCTGTCGCCAGGCGCTGGTGGACAGCAGCGACTTTTGACCTCCTGAGGGTCATAGGGCGCCTAGAGAATTTAGGGGCCTTCTCCTTAGAGACATTTTTCCCTCTCCTCTTCCATCCACTTACATATAGCTTTGTGTACAGTTCCAAGAGGTCTATGAATGAACTAAAGCCCATTAAGGCGTCCCGAAACAGCGCGTGCCAGGGTACTATGTAAATGTGACATGACACAAGGCACTTTGAAAACACTGGTCTTTCGAAACCCTCACAATAATCCTCAGAGTTTAAGTCTGCCCTTATCTACCTTTTGTTTTTTTTTTGAAACAGAGTCTCACTTTGTTGCCCAGGCTAGAGTGAGTGAGTGCTGTGGCGTCAGCCTAGCTCACAGCAACCTCAAACTCCTGGGCTCAAGTCATCCTCCTGCCTCAGCCTCCCAAGTAGCTGGGACTATAGGAACAGGCCACCATGCCTGGCTAACTTTTTTTTTTTTTTTTTTTTTTTTTTTTTTTTTTTTTTTTTGAGACAGAGTCTCGCTTTGTTGTCCAGGCTAGAGTGAGTGCCGTGGCGTCAGCCTAGCTCACAGCAACCTCAAACTCCTGGGCTTGAGTGATCCTTCTGCCTCAGCCTCCCGAGTAGCTGGGACTACAGGCATGCGCCACCATGCCCGGCTAATTTTTTTTTTATATATATATCAGTTGGCCAATTAATTTGTTTCTATTTATAGTAGAGACGGGGTCTCGCTCTTGCTCAGGCTGGTTTTGAACTCCTGACCTTGAGCAATCCACCCGCCTGCCTGGCTAACTTTTAAAAAATTTCTTTTAGAGTTCATCATCTTGCTATGCTGCCCAGGCTGGCCTCAAACTCCTGGCCTCATAGATCCTCCCATCTCGGCCTCCTAAAGTGCTAGGATTACAGGTGTGATCTATTGGGCCGGGCCCCTGAAATTCCTTTTTCAAAGATCTTCATTGAATTCCAACTTTTGATTTTATTGCTCTCAGTTTAGTCGATGGTTTGTTATATTTCAGAAGTCTAGGGAACCCAGAGTGTTTCTAGGAAATGTGTTCAATACGAAGAAAATTTCCGGCAAATGCACAACCAGAGAGAAGGGTGGTTTTATGAAGCCCATGTACCCATTACAGACAGATTACCAACAAGCGGCCCATCTTGGGGTTATCTATAACTCCACCAAGATTAACCCTTATCCAGATCAATGGAGCAAATCTCAGAAGACACTAAATACTACTACTACTGGTATTAGTAGTGGAGACTTTCCCTGATGTCCCTGTCACCTGCTCTCCAGCCTAAGGCTTCAGTGCCGCAGACAGAGACGGTCGCTGTGCCGCAAATCACAAGGACCGGGGACTTCAGTCTGGACGGCTTTGCGATTCTCCCCTGCCCCCTGCGCCCCCTGCGATGGCGAAATTTGTCACGTTGCTTCATGTCCCAGCCGGGGGCGTAATTATCGTCAGGGGACCCGCAATTAACCTTCCGCAGAGTGACCAGTGACTCGGACTGAGCGTCCCGTGGCGGGAGGAGACAGCTTGTCGGGTCCCAGAGGAAGTGGCTGGGATGTCTGCTCTAACGGAGGGGACGGCGGGCGGAGGACATGGGGCCAAGGGAGGGTCACAGTATTTCCTACTGGTCTCAGCAGAATCGGAGCGTGGGGGCTGCCACGCAACCGTAGGGGAGAGAGTGTGTCTCCATTTGTGTTCTGGGGCCTAGCTGGAAAACATCCTTTTCCTGATTTTCTCTTAGAAAGTCCTTCATTTACAAACAGTCCCTGCCACCTAGCGAATGCACATATTTCATTGTTAATTTTTTGATCGAAGTGTGACTTACACCTAATAAAGTGAACAACTACAGTGGGCCGTGGGGTGTTTTGTCACGAGTGTACACCTGTATAACTGCCATCAAGCTCTGCACCCTGGTAGTCTCCCACATATATCCTTCCAGTAAATTCTATCCCCACAAAGATAACCTCTATTCTGACTTCTATCACCAAAGATTATTTTGCTTATTTTTGTTTTTTTTTTTTTTTTTTTGAGACAGAGTCTCACTTTGTTGTCCAGGCTAGAGTGAGTGCCGTAGCGTCAGCCTAGCTCACAGCAACCTCAAACTCCTGGGCTCAAGCAATCCTCCTGCCTCAGCCTCCCGAGTAGCTGGGACTACAGGCATGCGCCACCATGCCCGGCTAATTTTTTATATATATATATCAGTTGGCCAATTAATTTCTTTCTATTTATAGTAGAGACGGGGTCTCGCTCTTGCTCAGGCTGGTTTTGAACTCCTGACCTTGAGCAATCCGCCCGCCTCGGCCTCCCAAGAGCTAGGATTACAGGCGTGAGCCACAGCGCCCGGCCTATTTTGCTTATTTTTGAATTTCACATAAATAGAACCGCATGGTGTGTTCCCCTTCATGTCTGGTACCTTTCAGTCACATTATGTCTGTGAATTCATCCATATTGTGGCATGTGGCTGCAGCTTGTTCTTTTTCATGGCTGTATAGTGTTCCATTTCATGACTGTATCACATTTATTTATCCATTCTATTCTCAATGGACATGTGATTTGTTTCTAGTTTGGAGACATAGCAAATAAATCTGTTCTAAATATTTTTATCTATGTCGTTTGGTGTTACATCAGCACTTATTTTGGGGGGAAGAATGCATTTAAGGGTGGAATTTCTGCGTCATAGGAGCATACATACGTTCAACTTTATTAGGTACTGCCAAGCAGTTTTCCTAAGTCATGGTAGCAATTTACATTCTCAACAGCAAAGTGTGAGAGTCCTAATTGCTCAACAACCTCCCCCGTTGTTAGTCTTGACAGTCTTTTTGTTTTTATTTTATATATTTTTTTTATGAAACAGAGTCTCACTCTGTTGCTGGGGCTAGAGTGCCATGGCATCAGCCTAGCTCAAACCAACCTCAAACTCCTGGGCTCAAGTGATCCTCCTGCCTCAGCCTCCTGAGTAGCTGGGACTACAGGCACATACCACCACACCTGGCTAATCTTTCTTTCTTTTCTCTCCCTTCCTTCCTTCCTTCCTTCCTTCCTTCCTTCCTTCCTTCCTTCCTTCCTTCCTTCCTTCCTTCTTTCTTTTCTTTTCTTTTCTTTTCTTTTCTTTTCTTTTCTTTTCTTTTCTTTTCTTTCTTTCTTTCTTTTTTATAGAGATGGAGTCTCACTCTTGCTCAGGCTGGTCTTGAGGATCAGCTGAGCTCAAGTGATCCTCCCACCTCGGCCTCCCAGAGTGCTGGGATTACAGGCATGAGCCACCATGCCCAGCTAGCATATGCCAAATTCTTTAAAAATCTATGGTTGTTTTTTTAAAGTTTAATAATATTATTTTGAGAAAAAACTTACAACAAACTGGGGAACTTGGGGTGTATGAAATGATCATAATTTACAATAATTTTCACAGAATTGTCAGGGACATGTCACTGAGGAAGTGACATTCAAAGAAGAGTAATTATTCTTACGAGGAAGAATTGTAACTGTATTTAGTTTCTGACCTAATTCATATATAAACACGTATATGAATTTATATACATGACTGTATATGTACACATACATATATTTACATATATACCCTGTGTTTAGTTTCTGATCTTATACTTTATACATGTATGTATGGGTCTGTATGCAATTATGTATATAAGTTCATATACATGAATGCATGCATATATGTATTACATATTAATATGTATATATGTGTGCATATATATATATGCAGTTATGTAATTGGCCTTTTTCTAAAACTATATGCCAGACTCTTTATTTATTTTGTGTTATCTAAACCTCACAACGACCTTACAGAGTAGATATTATTGTTTACAGGTAAGAACCTCAGAGGGTCAAGGAAGTGGCCTGGAGTCACACAGCTATTAAGCAGCGAAGCCAGAATTTGAGTCCAGGAATGTCTGACGCCCCAGCCCAGGTCCTTCCCCTTGTCTCCACATCACACGAACAGAAATCTCTTCTCTCCCAGGACACATCCACTTCCTACCCTTTCCTTCTTCTATTTGGTTCCTTTGTCATTGGTCTTTTTAAACGTGATACGTGGCTGTCACGTGTTGATTAAAAGGACAGGTTAACGCTCTCTTTAGAAAGTCTAGAAGATGTCCCAGTGGCCTGTCACCAGCTCCATAATGGCCACAGCCATGGTTCAGAGAGGCAGCGTATGTAACGCAGTAGCAGGGAGCACCGGGGTCAGACACAGGAAGGGTTAAAATCCTGCTCCCCACTTACCAGCTGAGAGGTGTTGGCACTCTGAGCTTCTGCCCCTGCAAGCCTTTTTTTTTCTTTTTTTTTTTCTGAGACAGAGTCTCACTCTGTTGCACTCTCATGGCGTCAGCCCAGCTCACAGCAACCTCCAACTCCTGGGCTCAAGCGATCCTCCTGCCTCAGCCTCCCAAGTACCTGGGACTACAGGCATGCACCACCACGCCCAGCTAATTTTTTCTATATATTTTTAATCGGCCAATTAATTTCTTTCTATCTATAATAGAGACGGGGTCTCGCTCTTGCTCAGGCTGGTCTCCAACTCCTGAGCTCAAGCAATCCTCCAGCCTCGGCCTCCCAGAGTGCTAGGATTACAGGCGGGAGCCACCAAGCCCGGCCTACCTTTTTTTTTTAAAATAAAATGGAAATAGAAATACCATCCACTTGGGATTTTTGTGTGCGTCACACAGCACAGTTACTTGTAGGGCGCTGAGTCCAGTGCCTGACGCACACAAGCGTGCGCTGAACGTCAAGTACACGCATCGTGATTCCCACGTGGATTGGAGCTTCGTTTCCCGCTGGGGCTGCCGCGTGGGAAGTGGGTCGGAGTGTGTTCCAGGTGGGGCGCAGAGAGCCCTCGGGGTGGAAGGGAGGCCACAGGGCAACGCTGAGATGCGGGAACCTGGCAAAGGGCTGCCACTTTGCAACTGTGATCCTTTCCCCGGCCCAAGAGGGGTGGGAGAGTTCCTGGCACCCGGTGCCCGGCAGACAGGAAGAAAATTGAGAGAGTGATTCCGTGACAAAAATAAAATCTTCCTGTTTGTGCTTAGCCTGCCTTCTTCCTGCATGCTGTAACCTCAGGGGGCCTCGAGACGCTTCATTATATTAAACATCAGGGGGCCTTGCACCGGGGTAGTATGACCGCGTGCCGGGAATTGCCGTGAAATGGCAGGTTATCAGTAAATAATGATCCCTTCTCCTTTCTTTGGAAGTCAACATTCTGCTACAGGTATTATCATCTCATGCTTTCTTGTGACCTCTTTGTGACCTCCCATTTTTGCAATGGGAATGAGCTCAAAGGGTGGAAAGAAAAAATTTTCCAAGCTGACAGCAGAGAGCCCTGCCTACGGCCAAAGCCCAAAGTCTTAATTAATTTAATGTTGACATCCTGCAAGGGGTTCCTGCCGCTCTGTCTGAATTTCCAGAGTCACTCGGAAACAGTATGAAGAAACCACCACGTAAAGGAGTCACTCTATTCACAGGTGACTTAAAAATGGGTGGGATTGGGCCGGGTGCTGTGGCTCACACCTGTAATCCTAGCACTCTGGGAGGCCGAGGCTGGAGGATTGCTCGAGCTCAGGAGTTCGAAACCAGCCTGAGCAAGAGTGAGACCCCGTCTCTACTAAAAATAGAAAGAAATTAATTGGCCAACTAAAAATATATAGAAAAAAATCTAGCTGGGCATGGTGGTGCACACCTGTAGTCCCAGCTACTGGGGAGGCTGAGGCAGGAGGATCGCTTGAGCCCAGGAGTTTGAGGTTGCTGTGAGCTAGGCTGATGCCATGGCACTCTAGCCCAGGCAACAGAGTGAGACTCTGTCTCAAAGAAAAAAAAAAAAAAAGAAGTGATCTGACTAAACATAATTTATAATTATTTTCAGAAATGTACAAAGCCTTAAAACTTGTATGTTTGATAATTAGAAAATGCGCAGCCAGAACGCTATTAACAATTAAAAATTTTGTGTGACAATATTCTTTCAAAAAAAGCCTATTAACTCATTCTTATTTTATTTATTTATTTATTTTCTTCTTTAAAAAAGATTCTTTTAACTCTTGTTTTCACCAAAAGTGTTGATAGAAAGCAAGTGGCACAATATTACACCACAGGATTTCAACACAATCTTTTTTTTTTCTTCTATCTTATGGTTATTAAATTGCTTTTTCTGTTTGTTTGGTTTTATTAAATAAACATTACTCATATTAAGAATTCAAAAAAAATATACTTTTTTTTCTTGCCAATTTGAATGAAGGGTTTTTTTTTAAGGCTGGAGAAATATCAAACAGATGGAAAAAGTTACGGGCACCATTAGAAAGTTCTGGGTTGGCCGAGCCTGAGACATCCACAGTGATTGCAATGGACTCTGTTTCAGAACAATGTTTTTCTTGCATAAAATGCATGGGAAGAAACCCAATTATATTTTTAAGAGTCATCAAAAATTTAAAAAGTCATTGAAATTGAAAGAAACTTTGTGAATAGAAATGTGTGAGGCAGAGAGAAGAAAATGAGTATGTATAAGGCCAGAATGACATGTTTTTATTTGAGCTTCACAATACCCTATGGTAGAGGAAAGAATTATTTTTATTAGCATTTGAAGATCAGAGAGTTCGTCAAGTAACTTACTGAAGGTCACACAACTAGTTAGATAGGATTCAAATATGGGCTTGCTCAACTCCAGAGGCTTGGGAAAAGACAGAGAAATTGGAGAAGAATTGGTGAAAATAAAGGCAGATCAACAGTGATGGTGGGCCGGGCGTGGTGGCTCACGCCTGTAATCCTAGCACTCTGGGAGGCCGAGGCCGGAGGATCGCTCAAGATCAGGAGTTCAAAAGCAGCCTGAGCAAGAGTGAGACACCACCTATACTATAAATAGAATGAAATTAATTGGCCAACTTAAAAAAAATATATAGAAAAAATTAGCCAGGCATGGTGGCACATGACTGTAGTCCCAGCTACTCGGGAGGCTGAGGCAGGAGGATCACTTAAGTCCAGGAGTCTGAGGCTGCTGTGAGCTAGGCTGACGCCACGGCACTCTAGCCCGGGCAATAAAGTGAGACTCCGCCTCAAAAATAAAAACCACAAAAAAACCAAAACAGTGGGCCGGGCGCTGTGGCTCACGCCTGTAATCCTAGCACTCTGGGAGGCCGAGGTGGGCGGATTACTCAAGGTCAAGAGTTCAAAACCAGCCTGAGCAAGACCCCGTCTCTACCAAAAATAGAAATTAATTGACCAACTAAAAATATATATACAAAAAAAAAATTAGCCGGGCATGGTGGCGCATGCCTGTAGTCCCAGCTACTCGGGAGGCTGAGGCAGAAGGATCGCTGAGCCCCGGAGATTGAGGTTGCTGTGAGCCAGGCTGACACCACGGCACTCACTCTAGCCTGGGCAACAAAGTGAGACTCTGTCTCAAAAAAAAAAAAAAAACCAAAACAGTGATGATGATGATGGTGGTGAGGATGATGATGGTGAAGATGATGATAACGGCAGCTGAGGCACTATTCTAAGAGCCTTCTATATTAAACTCATTTAATTCTCTCAACAACACCATGAGGCAGGTAATGTTATCTCTATTTTATAGATGAGGAAGTTGAAGCACAGAGAAGTTAAGTAACTTGCCTAAGGTCACACAGCCCATCAGTGAGGATTCAAAGCCAAGCATGACTATGCTCTATCTCCTTTTGAATTAATGTTAACAATGACGTAGAATTACTTTATTATCTACTTGCTTACTTAGGTGTTGTCTACTTTCCCCACTAAACCTAACCACTATATTCCAGGGCCTGTTGCATTATCTGGCCTGTGAGCCGGCATTACAATATGAATTTGTTAAATAAAAATGAAAACAAAGCTTTATTCAAATATAATATTACTTAGTGGGGAAAGGCAACACACGTAACCTAAACATTTGTACCTCCATAATATGCTGAAATAAAACAAATATAATATCACTGGACCCACAGCAATATTTTCCCGAAAAGGCAGAATATGTAATTCAAATTTACAAGTCAGAGGTTTGGAATTTTACATATCCTTTTCCTATAATGTGTGGGTTTTTCAACTAAATTAACTTAAAATGAAAATATTTTCTCTCTCTCTCTCTCTCTTTTTATTTTTGGTTGTTCTAGCCATAATAACATGCATTTTTTTTTTCTTTTATAAATGAATTGATGAAGCAATGAAAGCTGGGGAAAGGAATACGAATGACTTAGGGACAGGCGCAAGACACAACGAAAGACGCTTGCCAGGCAGAGCTGTGGGTAAAAATATATATCTTTCCCCGAAATACCACATTAGAGTTGGGAGGGACCTTGAAGAGCAGTTAGTCTGCCCGCCTATTTATAAGTGGGGAAATGGAGGCTCAAGGTCACCCCCCAGATGGGTGACACAGTCCAGGCTTGTCGTCTCGGTGACACTGCCAGGTTCCCTGGCGTCCAGGGCCAGCTTCTTTACGTCCACAAAGCTGAAGTTTACCCTTCAGCAGGGACCCTCTGAGGCTGCAAGGCGGAGCTTTCCCGGAGGTGTGTGGTGGAGGAAGGGAATAAACCTTCTCATTTTCCTAGCTGGGCAGAGAGGAGGAAGGTGGACGAGATCCTTAAGCATCGTACGCCACGGGGCTCATTTCCTTCCAAATAATTCTCTCAAGCTGTATAAACTTTCTGCCTGAAAAATAAATGACTCCCCCCTTAAGATAAACATTTACGCCATCTCTTTGCCTGCGTTCACTGCCCAGGAATGAGGCTCGCCCGTCGACTGGGCCCAGAAGCTTCCACCAAAAGCCTACAACCTTATATTTTCCCCCATGACCCTCAGCAAACCACTGTTCTGCAGTCACCGTCTCCCAGGCGCCTATCAAAGGGGGGAAAAAATGTATGCAGGTATAGAGACCGTGGTAACAGATTTGTGTGCAAACGGGGATTTATCGTCATCAATCCTAAAGCCAAGCGACATGTCAACATTTCTAACGGGACAGGCAGTCTGTTTGGTGATGCTTTGGTGAGGGGTTAATAGAAGACTCACCTGTGGATGTCACCCATCCATTCATCCATTGCCAGTTAAGCCCCTGGTAGACAGTAGGTCCTGGGCAGGTACAGTTGCAATTGCAAAATTGCAATCACATTGTTCGTACCATCACAGTGACATAGCTCTGTTTTAGTCCTGGGCAGGTACAGTTGCAATTGCAAAATTGCAATCACATTGTTCGTACCATCACAGTGACATAGCTCTGTTTTAATCGCCACCACCACCACCAACAGAAATTCCTGGTGGAGGAGTTCTTTCTCTTACACAAGGCATCATCGCATTTTCTCCTGTCAAGCGTTCTCGAAGAAGGTGCCAGCATTTGTCGTTGATGCTCATCATCATTTTGCAGAGGAGGAAAATGAAATCCCAGGTCCTTTTATGTTAAGGAATTGGTGTAACTCTATTTAGTGCCATTTCTGAATTGTTGACATTAAATGGTATTAAAATGCTTGTATTAAAGTGCTCAGAGAGGGACAGACTTTTGTCCCTCACGAAGCAAAAATGACGGGAACCTCAACTTATTCATTCATTTATTAATTCATTCATTCACTTATTCAACATACATATATGGAGTGCTTTTTATATAACAAACTGTGGACCCATTATTCATACGTCTAGTCTTTTCTAGATTTTTTCCTTCCATCCTTCCTTCCTCCCTTTCCTCTCTCCATCCCTTTTTCCTTAATTTCAATTTCCTTCCTTCCTTCCTTCCTTCCTTCCTTCCTTCCTTCCTTCCTTCCTTCCTTCCTTCCTTCCTTCCTTCCTTCCTTCCTTCCTTCCTTCCTTCCTTCCTTCCTTCCTCTTTTCTCTGTCCCCGAGGCTAGAGTGCTATGCTGTCATCAGTCACCTAGCTCACAGCAACCTCAAACTCATGGGCTCCAGCGATCTTCCAGCCTCAGGCTCCCGAGTAGCTGGGACTACAGGTGTGTGCCACCATGCCCAGCTAATTTTTCTATTTTTAGTAGAGACCGGGTCTCACTCTTGCTCAGGCTGGTCTTGAACTCCTGACCTCAAGGGACACTCCCACCTCAGCCTCCCAGAGTGCTGGGATTCCAGGTGTGAGCCATCGTGCCCAGCCCTCTGTCACTTATTGCTGTGTTGCCTTGGTTTCAGTTTTTTCCTCAGTAAACTAGGGACAACAATACAATCCATATCAGAGAGTTGTTGTACAGATTAAATAAGTTTGTCTTTTCAGTGTAGAGCACTTAGAAGAATACCCAGCATAGTAATCTAAATAAGTATTTGCTGTTAATATTGTAGGGCCTTAAATAGTATCCTGTCATTTTATTTATTTATTTATTTTTGAGACAGAGTCTCACTTTATTGCCCAGGCTAGAGTGAGTGCCATGGCATCAGCCTAGCTCACAGCAACCTCAAACTCCTGGGCTCAAGCAATCCTCCTGCCTCAGCCTCCCGAGTAGCTGGGACTACAGGCATGAGCCACCATGCCCGGCTAATTTTTTCTATATATCTTAGTTGGCAATTAATTTCTTTCTATTTATAGTAGAGACAGGGTCTCACTCTTGCTGAGGCTGGTTTCGAACTCCAGAGCTCAAATGATCCGCCTACCTGGGCCTCCCAAAGAGCTAGGATTACAGGCATGAGCCACCGCACCTGGCCATATCCCATCATTTAAATTGTCATTTTATTAATATAGCTACTAGTGAGGATGAGCGTAATGCCTTAATAATCAGAAACTGAGATGCTATTTTTGTTGTCTTTGTGAAAGTCAGATATCCAATCTTGAAAGAAAAAGAAAAAAAAAAAACGGACAATGACCTATGAAAATATGCATTGCAAAAAAAAAAAAAAATCCCCAAAACATCAAAATCTAGAAGTGGCAGCATTCCAAGTGTTGATATCTTCGGGTAGTAAGGGAGATGGTCTTTCTTCCTAATGCTACAAGGATGCAGCTTAGAACCGGACAGCTAACGGAAAGTTCAGGGTCAGCGGGGGTGTTTCCCTGCATGGGGGTGAGGGCAAGGGAGATGGGAGGAGGGGGCCGGCCAGCCTCGGGTGTAAGGAACTGTTGCAGTCTGTGGGTGGTTCCCCCACAACTAACGAGTCAGTTGTTTCTGGGTTATAATTTTCCAGGTGCAAGAAGTGGGGGTGGAGGCAGGAGAATTAGCCTGTGTGTCTCTGGCTGTTTAGTGCCTGCACTGGGCAAGGCTGCCTCCCTTAATGACTGCCCATGGCCGGGGGCTGCACGCCCCCATGGGGGGGGGCAGCCCTATTTGGGTCGGAAAAATGCCTCTGAAAATACACTCTATAAAAGCGAACTAATTTAAGACTCGCAAGTCTCTCCACCAACCCAGAGAGTTGTTCTTATCTGTCCGTAGAGAGCAGGTGGGTGGCAGGGACCACCAGACGTTCTCTTTCTAGAACATTCCAGAAGCCTTCTCATGCAGCTATGGAAATAATTCAGGACAGTCTTCATTTTCATATTCATTGAGGTCTCTCTTTTCTGTTGTTTTGTTTTTTTTAAATTATTAATTGCATTACTGAAAGTTCCAACAGCTGAACATGAAATCATATTGCACTCCCTTAACAGAGCACCTGGCAATGAATTCGGGCATGATAAATATTTGTCAAGTGTTGCAGAACTGGCACCAGGATTTAAGGAGCCAACGAAACAAATAGCAATTGATATTAGCCTTCCAGATTATTCAAACCTCCCTTTATGATTCAAATTCTAGCTGTTCCTCTTTCTTGGTGTGTGACTTCCGACAGGTGGCTTAACCCTTCTGAATGAAGTTTCTTCACGCAGAATGGATATAAGTGTGTTTGCCTCATAGAGTCGCTGCAAGGATGGATTGAAACATATGTATATAAAGTTCCTGGCATCGGTCTCAGCGCACATCAGACACTGGATAAATTGATAATATTAATCAGCTATTATTGAGTGCTCCCTACCTGGAATGTAATTTCCACACATTATCTTGATTCTTACAACAACGCTTTGTGGTACCTATCTTACATCTTAGCTCCATTATGTAGAAGAGAAAATAAAGGCTCAAAGAGGGCAAATAACTTGTTCAGATTGCACAGTGAGCTAGGCAAAGCCAGGATGAGAAAGTAGACCTTTATGCGTCTGAAAGTTTTAGTAAATGACACCCTACTTCCTTTCTCATTATCTACCCCAGGTACTATACCTCCTTACCTTACTTCTGCTCTCTGGCTTAAGTAGGGATACCTGTTGGTGGATTAGAAACCAACCTCTTACTGAAACTTGCTTTTAAAAGCCCAACATCCCTGTTCTGTTACAGAGTAGTCCTTACAAGTTACAACTGCTGAACAATGAACTCACAGAGAAGTTTCTATATGATTCTTTTTTTTTTTTTAACAAGGTGTGGTATATACCACCGGCCAAACTCCACAATTGGCTAGGGGTCGGTTACTGCCACATAAAACCAAGTTGTGACACACTTACAGCTACTGGTATTTCCTTTCTTGAGGTTTTACTGTTGGACACTTGCCAGCTGAGCAGAGAGGGTGGTTTCAGAGGCAAAGAGTGACCAGCCCAGGGGACATTGAGCAAAATAGTCACAGCAAATCAGGACCCCTAGCTATTCCCTGGTTTCAAGAGACTTGGCTCCTTGTATATTACCTCTTCCACCAATCTCTCCCAATTTTTAAATAATTTTGATTAGGTTGAGCCATATCAAATTGTTGACATTTGAATGTTTTTAACCTACAAAGCATTGAGCTTATGTATAATTCAATCTACTATGTGTGTAGTATGTTTGCTGGGAGGGAAAAAAAAAAAAAGGTCTTCTTTTCCCAAACTATTTCTACCACCAGTTATTGGCATCCTGTAAGGATGGCTGGTGCTGTGCTAAGTATGCCACTTGGACCAGCTTTATAATAGGTGACTTAATCAGTTCAATGACTCACAGGGGTTGTGCATTATTAATAACTCCATTTTTCTGAGGTTCAGACAGGTTGAGTTTCTTACCTAAGGTCACAGAGCTGTCTGACCCCAAAGACACTGCTCACGAACACCAAACAACATTCACCCCTCCTTCCGTACTGATCTGTCTGGGTAGCGAATTTGACTTTGGACCTGTCAGGTTGACTACTCATCTCTGAGTTTTTCAGGAGCACAGGCCATGTCTTATTTAGCTATGAATTTCCACGCAGCACCTGACACTTCAGTAGATATCCAATTGGCCTATATGATAACTCCACGAGGTTGTATTGAGGGTGTATCGGTGGATTAGCCAGCGTTCCCCAAAGAGGCAGGACCAATGGGATGTATACGGATATATAACAAGGGATTTCCCATGGAAATCCGCTCACACAATTATGGAGGCTAAGAGGTCACATGACATTCTGTCTGCAAACTGGGGAACCAGGTGGTGTAGTTCAGTCCAAGTCCACCAGGGGCGCTGATGGTATAACTCCCTCTAGGAGGCCAAAGGGCAGGGGTGCAGGCAGGGGTGCAGGCAGGGGAGTCTGCCGCAGTAAGTCCTAGAATCTGAAGGCTCAGAACCAGGAGCTCCAGCGTCCAAATGCAGGAGAAGCTGCTCACGCAGAGAGAGCAAATTTGCCTTTTCTCCACCTCTCTGTTCTGGGTGGGCTCTCAATAGATCCGACGATGCCTGCCTGGACTGGGTAGGGTGGATCTCCTTTACTCAGCCTGCCAGTTCAAATGCTACTCTTTTCCGGGAACACCCCCATCATGCACACCCAGAAATAATGTTTTACCAGCTATCTGGGCACTCCTCAGCCCAGTCGAGTAGACGCATAAAATTAATAGTCACAATTGGTATGAGTCCAAGTGTGGGAAAGAAAGCAGTGATGAATACTACCTTGATGTTGGTTGCATATGGTGCTTCAGTATCTGAGCAAAGCTCCGAATTAGTCCCTGTCACTAGCCTGGTCTCTAAATACCTCTGGCCACATACTGATATGAAACAGTCTTTCAGGGTTACAATTTCTTCATCTAAAGGAAAAAAGAGAAAAGAGGAGAGGAAAATCCTTCCTACCTTGAGGAATTATTGGAAGATGCAAACAAGAATAACTTACATTAAGTTAAATGAGAAATAACATATAAAAGAGAGCATTAAAATATATGCTGTCAATTTTAATAGGCTAAGTTTATTTATTGCTGTATTATTTATAGCACCTGGCATGTAGCATGTGTTCAAATATAAATAGTTGAGAAATGATTGGATATTTCTATATGAAAGTATTTTTTCATGTCAGATGTTTTCTTTCAAAAATGCATGCTTTTGATAAATTTTTTTTCACTAATTCATGCAAAAAATATTTAACGAGTGCCTGCAATGTAGCAGGCACATAAGCATTGAAAATATAGCAATAAATATAAAGACAAAAGTTTCTATTCTTAGAAGCCTGCGGTGAAACCCATCCAAATTTAGGCAAATTCCAAACTCACAATTGTGGCTCATCATTTAACTCCACTTTGAGTTTTTTCATATTTAGCCTAAGCCATTTTGAAAATGACTCCTAGCCACTTTGAAAATCTGATGAAAGCTTAGGACTTTTTTTTTTTTGAGACAGAGTCTCACTTTGTTGCCCAGGCTAGAGTGAGTGCCATGGCGTCAGCCTAGCTCACAGCAACCTCAAACTCCTGGGCTCAAGCAATCCTTCTGCTTCAGCCTCCCGAGTAGCTGGGACTACAGGCATGCGCCACCATGCCCGGCTAATTTTTTCTATATATATTAGTTGGCTAATTAATTTCTTTCTATTTATAGTAGAGACGGGGTCTCGCTCAGGCTGGTTTCGAACTCCTGACCTTGAGCAATCTGCCCGCCTCGGCCTCCCAGAGAGCTAGGATTACAGGCATGAGCCACCTCGCCTGGCCAGGACTTTTTTTATTGAGAAAAAAAAATCTATACTACGAGCAAAAGGATCTGAACAAGCAATTCATAAATAGAGGAAATACAAAGGATAATAAGCATAGAGAGGGATGCTCAAATACGTGAGTAAATAGAAAATGAAAATGAAAACAACCAGGAGCTATCACTTGATACTCATCAGACTGGCAAACATTTGTTGCTGGTTAGAAAGAACGAGCGGTTGCAGGAAGCCCCTCAGTCATGCACTTCGTCAAAACACATTTGCAACCATTTTCTAACCCTGCAGCTCTGCTCCTGCTTCTATATTCAGAACAGCTCTCACACAGGCAGGTGAGAGGACAGGGACGTTCACCAGGGTCTTGTTTGCAGTGGCAGGAAGCAGAGAGCTCCAGATGATCGGTCACTAAGGAGCAGACGTGTAAAATGCATGCGAAGCCCGTGGTGGAAAATAGGAGCACAGACCAGATACACACACGACGACACAGCCTGATCTTAAAGACCGACGGTGAGTGGGGAAATCGAAGTATGATGCTGTCTATGGCACAACCCTATTAATGTGGAGCAAATATCTGTGCAGCCCAAACAACTGTACATGTGCTTCAAGGACACACACAAATAAAAGGATGCATAAAAGGAAGAGACAGGGATAAACAATAAGGATAGATTAGAAAGAAGAAACAGAGAGAGGGGGAGAGAGAGAGAGAGAGAGAGAGAGAGAGAGAGAGAGAGAGAGAGAGAGAGGGAGAGAGAGAGAGAGAGAGAGAGAGGGAGAGAGAGAGAGAGAGAGAGACACCTCTGCATGAGCATGTTGACACCAAATTTGCAAATGCTTCCCGGGATTTAGGAACACGTTGACTCTTTTTTGCAGGATTAATGGATTAACGGACTCCAGGTCCTTCAGAAAGATTGAGTTTTGTAGAGCTCACATCTGGAATTGAACAAAAATTTATCTCTCAATTAACCTTTTAACCCAAGTAAAAATAAAGCTTAGCTTAAAAGTATTTCCCTTAGTTTTCTTATTTTTGAAAATGTATATAGATGATGTGTGAATGACTTTTTAATATTAAAAATTTTAAAATAAATTCTCAATACAACTTAAATTCCATAAAGTCAAGGCAATTTTTAAAAATTCCTTTATATCCGCCTATGTAGCCTGTCATCCACCTATTTACGTAGAATCTAGCACATGGCTCTGTCTCCAGGAACTTAGCTGATTACAAGCATTTATCACTGATTTGGACCAAAATGGTGCCTCAGAATTTAATCCTTGTTGCAAAATTGAATGTAGAGAGATTGGTTTGGGGAGGTAGCATGTCAGCACTGTGTTTTCAGTGGGTGTCCGGGCATTTATTTAGTCACTCGGCAAGTATTTGTTGAGTGCCTACTATGTGCCAGGCTCTGGGAATACAGTGGTTAACAAGATAGTGGCAGTACCTACTCAGCAGGTCACACGGGCTGCACACAGGTTGTAGAGAATAAGGATATTCCAGATGCATTTTAGGAAAGATTTCACAATACTTGATGCTTTCTTGTGAGAGGAGAGTAGGAAAATTGATCCTCTGGGGCATCGCAAGTAGATTGGCTAATTAACTTTGCAGTGTACATCAAAATCCTTAAAAGGGTATCTCTGCTTGCTTTAATCAATCTACTTTTTGAAACAAATGGCTAGGAAGGCAGCTACACTCACCCCTGCACCACCAATGCCACTTGGAAACAAATGATTAGGAAAATGGCATACAGGTACAAAAACAAACATTCAAAGAGTTCCACAAAGTGTTCTTTATAGAAAGCGACCAATGTTCATTTAGGGGCTTGATTGAATAAGCTCAATAGAGCCATATGGTCTGTACGAGGCAGTCGCACGGTTTTCCTGGGGCTGCCGTGACAGATCGCCACAAAGAGTGTTGTTTAAAACAGCAGAAGTTTAATCTCTCACAGCTCTGGAGGCCAGAAGTCTGAGATGAAGGTGTTAGCAGGGCTGTGCTCCCTGTAAAGGCTTTGCGGTAGAGTCTGTTCTGAGCCTCCCTCCCGGTGGCAGGTGGTCGCCAGCAATCCTTGGCTGGCAGCTGCCACACTCCAGTTTCACCCTCTGCCTTCACCTGGCCTTCTTCTCTCTGTCTCCGCGTCCAAAATTCCTGCCTATAAGAACATGAGTCAGCCGGCCGTGGTGGCTCACGCCTATAATCCTAGCGCTCTGGGAGGCTGAAGCGGGAGGATCGCTCAAGGTCAGGAGTTCGAGACCAGCCTGAGCAAAAGCGAGACCCCATCTCTACTAAAAATAGAAAGAAATTAGCTGGACAACTAAAATATATATAGAAAAAAATTTAGCCGGGCATGGTGGCGCATGCCTGTAGTCCCAGCTACTGGGGAGGCTGAGGCAGGAGGATCGCTTGAGCCCAGGAGTTTGAGGTTGCTGTGAGCTAGACACTCTAGCCCAGGCCACAGAGCGAGACACTGTCTCAAGAAAAAAAAAAAGAACATGAGTCATTGGATTTAGGGTCCATCCTATTCCAATAAGACCCCATCTCAACTTGATTACATCTGTAAAGACCCTATTTCCTAATAAGACCACTTTGACGGGTTTTGGGTGGACATAAATTCAGGGGGACACCATTCAACCCAGTACAGCAGCCATCAAAATGATGCTGAAACAATGCCCACAATTTGTTAAGTGAAGCAAAGCAGGCTACAAAATGATATGCTTTTAGTTTTTAGAAAATAAAAAATGTGGATGGGTGAGGGTGCATGTCGCTTGCTCTTTTCTCCCAATCTCTGATTCCTTAACTCCTAACCCAAGGAAGAACTTCATGGGATGATAGAAAATTCAAGACCTCCCGATTACCCTGAAAGAGGAACCACATTAAAAACTGTAGAAAGTCTTCTGGTGAAAATAGATTACATAGGTATGAAATAATTGGTTCTGCTTGAGGAGACATGGGTGTATTCAGAACAGGCAGAGAAATAAAAATTCTAATATCAGGAAGAGGCAATAAAACTGACAGGGACATTGACAGATAGCTAAATAAAGATGGAACCGGGAGCTAATTAAGCATCCCTGGAAGGTGTAAGCAGAAACAGGAGTGAATGACAGGACCCGAGCATCGTGGCAGGTGTTTGGCACGAGGCCAGCGGTGGATGTCTACACCACTTGACATTTGGGACTTTCCTTCCCTCTGCCGCGCCAGGCTGAGCTGGGCCACCGTTACTGGAGCCTTCAGATGGAGCTGCCAAGGTTCTGTCACTTTGTGGTTCCCCAGTGGCAAAAGGAGAGATTCCTGAGCAAATTAAATTCTTCCAATCAAGAGAAGAGGAGAAACACTTAGCATTAGGAAAATTGTTGAGTTTTAAGCCCAAATCTCATTTCTCCCATAGCCTTAGTAAGCATGTGGGCTTGACTTTTGAAAGCCACATGCGTGTACACACATGTACACATATACATAGCCTTGTATGAGTAGTGTGTGCTCAGCCCAGCACTAGGGAACCCTCCTGGGCCAGACCATGCAAGTCCTAATCCTGGCAAAGCTACCTGCTAGGGTTTATCCACGGGCAAATTACTTAACTGCTCTGTGTTCTCAATTTCTTCACCTGTGAAATAGGGATGATAGCATTACCTTCCCCATAGGCTTTTATAAGAGCTCATTAGCTGCCAGTATTAATTGGTTTAAGTTGCATTCATTTATTTAGCTAGGTTGATTTTTACAGCAAATACTCAGCAAGGACCAAACAATTGGGATTTAGAAGAAAAAGCCTTAGGCTGAAAATCTGGAGGTGCTGAGATTCGGCTGAGGCTCCGACCGTGCTACCACCTCACTGGGTCACTGAGCAAGCCACGCTCCATCTCCGGGTATGAGCTCATCATTGCCAACACAGGCCTTGGAGTTGCGTTTTCTGTTCTGCTTCCTCCAAGAAGCGAGGAGCTGCGGGGAAGCTGACACCATGAGGTCACTCCTCAACCAGTGGAGGACAGAAGTAGGTAGGGGCTCCCCAAGGTCCCTGTCCTCCCGTAGGAAAATTCGCCATGATTCCCTGCAGGCCCCCAAAGAGAGCGAGTCACCAGAATCCACCAGGGGTAAGTAGCTTATGAACCCACCTGACTCTTTTTTTTGTGTGTGTGGGGGGGTGGCTTTTTTCCTTCTCTGTCTGAGTGTCCTACTCCATCATTTTGCATCCTGCAATAATTCACCACACTACCTTTGTTTCAGGGTCTCCTAAGTTTTTGTTTCAGCATTTGCTTTCCAGGAAGCTCAAACTAAGACAGTGCATTCACAGGGGCTTCTCTGAATCTGGGGTGGGACCCAAGCCTGTGCATTTGAAAGAGCCCCCTGGCTGTGCACCGTTAATTATCAAAAGAAGAACCACATCAGAGTTCCAGGGGCCCCTGAGTGCGAATGAGGACAGTCTGAGCTGCCTGCATCTGCTAAGCCCCTTTCCTGCAACCTTGCCTGAAAGGATTCCTTATACATCTCCAGGCATCATTGCCATTCCTCGTGTCATCTCGTGACTTCAGACACCCTGCTGTGATGTCTGGGTGCCCTTTCATCAAGGGGGCATTTGGAGGGGACCATCTGGGGTTTGGCCAATATTTGAAGGCGAGAGGGCGAAGATAGATAGTGGAGGAATCAGTGAAGCTGAGCTTGTGTCTTGGGTACCACCAGAACAATCGATGTGCATAAATAAAGATACATGAAGCAAAGCCGAGTGGGAAGAATAGGATAAGAGTAGCTTTATTTGTGCAGGAAAATACTATCAGTGCAACAGAGAGGGTAGACTTGTTCTAGCCTCACTTCCCCCAACAGGTGAGGGGAGACTTCGAATCTCTCTGTAATATGAAAGAGCTCTCAAAATCCCATAAAATCAGCGACATTCACTGTAAAACATGCCATCTGTATGAGTTTTCTATGGCTGCACAAAACATTGCCCCCAAACTTAGCAGCATAAAACAACACACATTGATTACCGCATCATTTCCATCGGACAGACACCTGGACATGGCATAACCAGGTCCTTTTCTTTGGGGTCTTTTCCTGTAGGTGATCAGGATGCTGGGCACAGCCTGAGTCTCATTTCCAGACTCAGCCCGGGAAAGATCCACTTCTCAGCTCACTCCGTGGCTGTGGCAGAATTTTCAGCTTGTCACTGACGTCTATAACCTAGTTACAGAAGTGACAGCCCACCCCTTGTGCGGTATTCTATTGGTTTGAAGCAGATCACCAGGTTCAGCCCACATTCAGGAGGTGGGGGGGGGGTGTCACAAAAAGGTGGGAAAACTCAGAGGAAAGGGATTCTTGGGAGCCCTTAGAAGGCTGCCCACCATAATACCACCCTTCTGTTTGTTCCTAAGAGAGAAAAATGACAACTCTTTCACCGTATCATGATAGAAAATAAAATGATGGATGAACTAATAAAATCATGGACAGACCTTGGAATAACCCAACCAACAATGGCGTGCTAATCTTGCCATCTTGAGAGCCATGTCATCCACTCCCAGGGGCCTGTTCGTTCAAGTTGCCTCATGCGCTGAATTTCTTCACTTGGCAAACATCATCTTTTACTTTCAGCCCTTCAAAATTTCGATAACGATCAACTGCAGCTTCTTTCTTTCTCACTGCAATCATTTGAAGTCATGTCAAAACAAAAATCTCTCATTTTTTTACCCACTGGGAGACTGTTCAAAGGTGCGAGCTCCCTGGTATTCTTTGCCCAATTGTATAACCTCTGTCTGCCTAACCCCTTCTCACGTGCTTCACCTCATTTCTCTTCCAATTCAGAATTTGGGGAAGTAATACATGCAAAAGAAGAAAATTAGCATCATTCACTCTTAGGAACATGCAAAATCTAAACACAATGAGTTTATTTTTCATACATCAAATTGACCAAGAGAAAGCAGTGGGTTATGTTTAATGTTGGCAAGATTGTGGGGAATGCAAAACTGCAGAGGAATTTGGCAGATCTGATAAATGTAAAAGACTCATCCCTTGGGATACAGCAATTTCTAGGGATTTTTCTTGCACCAAGCCCTGCAGAAATGTTACAATGGTGCAATTATAAGGATGTTCACTACAGCATTATTCAGGAGGCTGAGGCAGGAGGATGGCTTGAGCCCAGGAGTTTGAGGCTGCAGTGAGCTATGATTGTGCCACTGCACTCCAGCCTGGGTGACAGAGCGAGATCCTATCTCTAATACATACATACATACATACATAAATATATAAGCAATTTTTACAAACAAACACACATTTGCCCCTTCCCTCCTCTCCATTATACTCCCTGAATATTTCCACCTTCCTAAGCTTAGGGGTAACATGCCAATTCTTCAAGCAATTGCAATCTGTTTCACTCTTAAGGGATATGAAAGCAATTTCTCTATATGCATTCCTTCATTCAGAGTGGATCCTATTCTATCCCCAGGAAATTTTCTGAGTTATAGGGTGTCTTAGCTTGGGTTTTTCCAGAAGCTAAATAAAAAGTTGTGAGTGCGAGTGGATTGTTTGGAAGGTAATCCTGGGAGATACAAGCTGTAGAAGGACAAAGGGAGACAGGGCAAGATATATATATATATATATATATATATATATATATATATATATATATATATATATATATAGAGAGAGAGAGAGAGAGAGAGAGAGAGAGAGAGAGAGAGTGTTACTGCTGTGGCAACTGGCATTTGATCCCACTGTAGACCTCCAAAAAACGGTGTAAAACATGTGTCAGAATCAGCTCACCTGAGAAATAAGAAAAGCTGTTGAGTATTTGTCCACCAGCTCCCACCTCTCCTGGGTGGAAGAGCATCCCCGGGGTTGACCCTCCCACCCTCTCAGCTTGTCCAGTGCATGGACCTAGCACATTCCTTCGGGCAAAGAACCCCCCAGCTGGAGAGCCACGCCACTTGCAGTGAGAGGCCACTGGCACGTGTGGAAATAGTGGCTGCTGCGGGGTGTAGGCGGGGCACCCACACCGTCTGCCGCAGAGAAGTGGCGCAGAGTCCAAGACAGATGCGGCCCCTACCCTCCCAGGGCTCGCGTGCTCCTAGGGCATGGACAGTCACAGACAAAACAAGATTAAACAACTACTGTAAGTGGTGCATTGAGGAAAAATAAAAGCCCAGAGAATAAAGGAGAAGGAGGCTTTCACCACAAACATAGAAATTCTGGAAAAATCTAAAAATGTCTCATGCACAACAAAGCTGCAATGTAAGCAGGGGAACACTTCAAGTGGCAAAAATATAAAAGATTTGCAATCAGGAACAGGAAGTGGGAGTTAAAATCAAGTGGCATGTTGGGAGTCTTGGTACGCTGTTGGTGGGAATGCAAATCGGTAAGGCCTCTGTGGAAAACGGTACAGAGGTTTCTCCAGAAATTAAAAATAGAACTACCATACGACCCAGCCATCCCTCTGCTGGGTATATACCCAAAGGAAATGAAATCGGTAGTGCGAAGAGATATCTGCACTCCCAGATTCACTGTGGCATTGTCCACAAATAACCAAGATACGGAAACAACCTAAGTGTCCATCAACAAATGAATGGGGGCCGGGCGCGGTGGCTCACGCCTGTAATCCTAGCTCTCTGGGAGGCCGAGGTGGGCGGATTGCTCAAGGTCAGGAGTTCGAAACCAGCCTGAGCAAGAGCGAGACCCCGTCTCTACTATAAATAGAAAGAAATTAATTGGCCAACTAATATATATACAAAAAATTAGCCGGGCATGGTGGCGCATGCCTGTAGTCCCAGCTACTTGGGAGGCTGAGGCAGGAGGATTGCTTGAGCCCAGGAGTTTGAGGTTGCTGTGAGCTAGGCTGACGTCATGGCACTCACTCTAGCCTGGGCAACAAAGCGAGACTCTGTCTCAAAAAAAAAAAAAAAAAAGAAATGAATGGGTAAAGAAAGCCTGGTGTATATACAGGATGGGATATCATTCAGTCTTGAAGAAGGCAATTCTGCCATTTGCAACAATATGGTTGAATGAGGGGGCTATTAGGCTAAGTGAAGCAAGCCAGACACAGAAAGAAATATACTGCATGATCTCACTCATATGTGGAATCTTAAAAAATTGAATATGCAGAAAGAGAGTGATTACCAAAGGCCAGTGATTACCAAAGGCCAGAGTGTGGGGGAAATCAGGAGATGTTGAGCACAGGGTACAAATTTGGAGTTATAAGATGAATAAGTTCTGGAGACCTTATATACATCATGGTGACTATAGTTGATAATATTGTATTGTATACTTGAAATTTGCTAGAGAGTAGACGGTGAATGTTCTCACCATATGCACACAAAAAGGTAAGTATCTGAGGAGGTGGATATGTTAATTTTCTTGACTGTAGCAATCATTTCACTTGGTACATATATGTCAAGTCATCATGTTGTACACCTTAATTTGTATATTTATTTTTAAAATAAATCAGTAAATAAATAAGCAACTTAGGTGGATGTATTAGCAAAAAAAAAAAAAAGAAAAAGAAAAAAGAAAAACAAAGGAAAGAAAAGAAGGAAGGAAGAAAGGAAGGAAAAAGAAATAAAGAAAAATCATTGGCCGGGCGTGGTGGCTCAGGCCTGTAATCCCAGCACTCTGGGAGGCCGAGGAGGGTGGATCGCTCAAGGTCAGGAGTTCAAAACCAGCCTGAGCAAGAGTGAGACTCAGTCTCTACTAAATATAGAAATAAATTAATTGACCAACTAAAAATATAGAAAAAATTAGCCCGCCATGGTGGCATGTGCCTGTAGTCCCAGCTACTGGGGAGGCTGAGGCAGAAGAATAGCTTGAGCCCAGGAGTTTGAGGTTGCTGTGAGCTAGGCTGATGACGCAGCACTCTAGCCCAGGCAACAGAGTGAGACTCTGTCTCACAAAAAAAAAAAAAAGAAAAAGAAAAAGAAAAATCACCAAGTGGCCATGCAGAGACTGGGCTTAAAGCCCAAGAAGGAACAAGGGTCAAAGCCAAGGTCACAGACAAGAGTGGGGTGATTTGGGGGTTTGTATGGCAATCAAGGAATATCAGGTGTGTTCCGGGGAATTCATCCTTATTGTACAGAAAAAAAGAACAAATGACTTTTTAACCAGCTTTTCCAAAGACAGAATAGATTACAAACCCAAGGGATTGAATATTCTTGGAATGAACTAGATAATTTCAAAACAATTAGCCCATTCCGGAAGAAAAACAGCTGGGAATTAAGTGCATCTACTTGAAATTGTTTTACAATAATCAAAACATTCAAAACTTCAGGGCTCAGGATCCCAGAGAGCAGAGCCTACCTTTTTGATAAACTCTTACTAAAGTCTTGGTGACCAGTAGCAAGATAGTGTGTGACACATGTACTTCCCAAAAAGTAGAATAGATTTTTACTGAATAGTGGTATATCTGATGGTATATGATTTTTAAAGGTCCAAATGGAATAAAAAAAATGAAAGAAAAGGCCTCGGTGTTTTTAATACACTCAATATTTGTATGCAAGACAAGCATACAGTTTTGTTTCTGTAATGCAATGGCAGTATGGAATGGCCACTGTGTCATTATAAATTTGCATACTCAGGGCCCTGTCTTACCCAACTACGTCTATAAACTGAGGCAGTAGTGAGTTCCTTTGTACAAGACACTTGTGAAAATCAGTTTTCTTACATTATAGTCACATATGAAGGTTGGTCTTTGACTCCAAAAGTAAAGGGAATGTGTTTTTACATTGACATATGAGGAATATGAAGAAATTTATTACATTTTAATTATCTTTGGGAAAAAAAACCAGCTAAATAATAAATGTAAGTCCTGTGCTGAGAGAGAAGAAGAAGAGGAAGAGGAGGAGGAGGAGGAGGAAGAGGAGGAGGAAGAGGAAGAAGAGGAAGAGGAAGAGGAAGAAGAGGAAGAGGAAGAGGAAGAAGAGGAAGAGGAGGAGGAGGAGGAGGAGGAAGAGGAGGAAGAGGAGGAAGAGGAGGAAGAGGAGGAAGAAGAAGAAGAAGAAGAAGAAGAAGAAGAAGAAGAAGAAGAAGAAGAAGAAGAAGAAGAAGAAGAAGAAGAAGAAGAAGAAGAAGAAGAAGAAGAAGAAGAAGAATTTTACCTCCAGCACATCCATCCTGACCCAGACTCCAAAAAAAAGAAAAAAAAAAAAAAAAAACTCCTCCCTATGGGCGGAGGTCTCAAGGGCGCCATCTACTGAGAGAAGCCGGTAAATGATGCGAAATGGCGATTTCTCATTTTTGGCCTGAAGGTGGAACCTACACAACCTTGCTTTGTGAAACGTGACAAATCGCTTTGCTTGCTGCAAAGACTGAGAATCTCCACCTGGGCACTCCAGTCCGCCAGGCTCAAAGGTATTCAACAATAGTTAATGTTATATTAACATATTTGGCCCTGTGATATTCTAGCGATGTGCATTTTCTTGTCTAATCTCCACTATAGTAGGCGCTAACATCATTCTCATTTTACGGATGGGAAAAACGGAGCTGCAGAGATTTAAGCTCACTTGTCCATACGGACATATCTCCATATCAGCACAACTCAAAATTTCTTGACTGTGAACCATGCATCTTGCTGCTTGACCTGTACCGCATTATGCTCAATGCCTACCTTGTGCACTGTGCGTTCACTTGCCTTGTGTTGCCCTCTGTTTTGTTTTTCAAGGATGTCAAACTTCCTCCCAGCCATACTGAGGGCAGCTTGAGGTCTTGGACTAAGCTGGTTTTCACTATTGTCTCTGGGTGACACAGCTACAAATACGTACTCATTAAATGTGACTCAGAATTGACCGGCCATCTCTTTGCTTCTGACTTGGAAATACAGAGATAGTATAACCTTGTCTTGTACATTTAGACAAACCACTTTTCTCTTAACATTCTATGGGTTTTTGAAAGACCAGCAAAAGATATGGCAGTTCACAGTTATTATGGCAATAAGAAAACAGGAATTAGTGAAATTCATTGATAATCTATCTCCAGGAAATCAAGAATTTTAACGAGATCGTTTTTCCAGACCTGCTATCAAGCTGTGAACTCTTCCAATTCACCAATGACAGAGCCATTTGCAAACAAATCTAGTTTCATCCATGGAATGTTCCAAATGCAAGTTTTAAATTTAGTTTCCAGGGACTGTGATTCCATCTTTTCTATCTTTTGTACATTCCTTCTTCATATGAGTAGAATAGTATTGGAAACAGGGTGCTAAATTAAGGGTTAGAACACCTGGTTTCTTTTTTAAAAAATCGCTATTTATGCTGTAAAAAAAATCCTCTCTTTTTAAATTTGGGGTACATATATTCAGAAAATGTGTAGCTTAATGACCCACCAAAAGGGAGCACCCATGTGTAACCATCACCCTGGTTTTGTGTGAGTCTCTGGGAAAATCACTCATGCTCTCTAGACTTTAGTGTTCCCAGCTGTTAGCAAAGGATCCTCCCAAGGGTGGCCTGTCATTTTTAAATACTACTGACTACTTCATCAGTTGGATGAGCTACAATTTACCAAGTTCTGTATTGTTAGACCTTCAGGTGGTTTGTGTTTTTCCCTTTATAATGAATAATTCATAAAAAAATAGCTTATTTCTCAATGTTGCTAAATATCTAAATGATTGATTAGGGAAAATTCTTGGAAGACAAATTTTCAGGTCAAAGGGAATGCTAGATTTTAGACCCTTTGTAACGTACACAATGAGTATGAAGAAGAAAAATAATTTTGCCAAATAAGCGTGGGCGACCCAAAATGTTTGTAAATGTGAAGATGTAGCTTTTGGGGACAGGCAGTCAAGACGGGGTCATGTGTAGGCAAAGGACAGTCTGCTTTCAAGGCTAAACGTTTTCCTCGGAAACATTATGATTTGCCATTTTCAAAAGTCTTAGTTGAGTTCAAACTCATCTGCTTCCACAAGAGAATTGGAAACAGCTTAAAATGAAAGAGCCAGCATCGTGAAGTCCAAAGCCATTACAAGTAGGGCACAACGGCAACCGCCAAATTGCAAAATTGCTTTTTCAAAAGCACTCAACACCCAGCTCAGGGTGAAAAATCTCTTTTCACGTCCATCCAGGCTTGGGCCACTAGAGGGCACTAGCAATACATACTTCCCTCCATTGTCACCGCTGCAGCGTTGAGGTTCGGTGGTGTTCCTTTCCGTCCTGTCTCCCAGAGACACAAAGGGACAATGGCCCTGGCCTGCCCCAACCTGGTGAGAACCTTCTAGCAAATAGGCCAGAGCCTTTGCTGGGATGGGTTTCCTATCCTCCAAATTCTGATTCCCAAACATTTAATATTCTGGGGAAAAAAACTTGCAGCTTTAACGATGAGAGAAAATCTATAGGCATAAAAGGGGGAAAAGATAGACTTTGCTCAAAATAAATTGCAGCTTTTAGAAAAAGTTGCTGATGACTTTTTCCACTTCTGGTAAATCAGATTCGTTACTGAGTGACACACCACTCAGTCGTCTCCTCTCTGCTCCGTTTGGCTTCCGAGGAGGTATTCTCGGGGTTTATTTCTGCCACGCTGAAGAAGCTATAATAACAGGGACCGTGTCACATGTAGCCAAATATCCTAGAGCCTATAACTGGAGTATTCTGTGATTATTAATAGCTAATGTGAAATGGCTACCCCAGGGGGCTGATGTGCTAGTTCTCGGTTTCCCTATAAAAGCAACTCCAAACCCCTAGGCTAATTTGAGCTGGGAGATGGGTGGTAAGTAATAATGAATGAGAAAAATTGAGTGCTTTCTAAGTCCCCAAATGTTGGGCTTGCTAATCGTCATGCATAAGACCTTGGTCCCGTATCTCTCAATAAAATGCACACCTTCTTCACCTAGGAGGAAAAAAAAATGCCCTTAGACATTTATCCTACATTTCAAACCAAAGTAGGCTCTCAGAACAGTCTAGGTTTTCTTATTGACCAGGCTTCAGATTCCGTCTGACTCTGGCTTCAAAGAGAATTCATCTCAGTGAGCAGAGGAGAGAGGAAGAAATCAGTCATTGGCTTTAAATTGCCCTCTACCTTTTATTCTTAATTGAAAAAGTGCCTGGCGTTCGAATGTTTTACCTAGCGTTAGACTGAAAGAGGACGTACAAATAAAAAAGTTTGAACCATGATTTGGAAAATTGAGGTGCATAATCTTTTTTTTTTTTTTTATGAGCCCTCTTTTTAGCAATTGAAATCTCCCCACATCCAGAAAATCTCTTCTTGGTTGCCTCCTTGGCTACAAAGCCATGCATCTTCTTTTTAATGGTCTCCTCATTCATCCTCAATGGGTTTCTGCACCCCTGAGCTTCAGTCTCGTTGGTTATCAGCAAACCACAGGAACCTGATAACTTTGGAAGCAGCACATTCCAATTAGAAGGCACCTATCTTCATAACTTTCCACTGCGGAAGAAGAAAATGCTTTGGCAAAGATAAATGGTTCTGGTTTTCATTCGGACCCAACATCCATCTTGGCAAAAACTAAAACCGGTGTGGAGGAATTAAAAACAATGTGACTTAGAGGTTAGACAGTTCTTCCTGCAAAGGCAAGTCTGGGGAAAGATACGCCTGATTCTTTAAAGAACAAGATGTTTCGATTTTTCTTCACATCCACCGCCCTTTCTTTCTTCGGAGAAATTTCTCCTCTTTGCCTTCCTTTTCTTGCTTGAATGTTTATCCATTGAGATACTCAGTTATTGAAACCAATAACAAATCTTGAATATTACTGTTGGCTGGAAACTTCTGAGACAGGGACTTTCTTCAAAACACAAGCATGTGAACTTCCCCGTTGCCAGGCAGTACCACAGACCCCATTAGGGCACAAAGAGAAAGAAACACATTTAATCAAAGAGCTCTTTGCCCACATCCCCCCCTCTCCCCTGCTCAGTGTTTTGAATCTGCTGAGTGTTGTGTCAATGTTGGTTCCTAAGTTTGTGGTTTGTCGGAGGGGTTCAAAGGCATCGTCTGATATTTGGATGTAGTATAACTCGATGGAATGTCTCGATCACGTCGCTCAGAAATGCACTCTCCCACGAGGCAACAGGTCAAGGATCAGGTCCAGAAAAATAAAAGACTGGCCAGATTCTTTGGGGTAACTTTGCTCGCAGCCACCGGCTTGAGGAAGTCATCTTTGTGTTGCTGTTTTTTCTCCCACTCCTTCTTGGATGCATTTCCATGGTGAAATCTTCCAAGATAACTGGTCTCAGAGCCCCAGAACTTGATAGTAAAACTTACTCTGGAACAGAGAATTTTAATATATACTTAAAATTAACTGCATATTCACCTAGGGCTGACATTTAGAACCGAATGCCAATAAGTCTACCGAGACCCTGGTAAGAATGTTATAGGGAAGGGCTATTAAAATTCTTTGTAGGGTCAAGTTAATGTTTAATACTGAGTTAAAGATGAGCAAACAGAGACCTGAGGTGCACACGCAGAATCTAGAGAGATCAAGGGGCTTACCGAGAGGGGCACTTCATAACTGGTAGTGGTGATTGTGGTGATGGTGATGGTGGTGATGATGATGATGGTGATGATGGAGACTAGATTCCCAAATCTGAAGTTTCCTAGCACCTAACTCTTAGTATTTCAGCCTGCTATGGTTTAGCAGAGGATGTTAGAGATCAAAAATGACTTGTAAGAGGGCCGGGCGCATTGGCTCACGCCTGTAATCCTAGCACTCTGGGAGGCCGAGGCAGGCAGATTGCTCAAGGTCAGGAGTTTGAAACCAGCCTGAGCAAGAGCGAGACCCCCGTCTCTACTAAAAATAGAAAGAAATTAATTGGACAACTCAAAATATATAGAAAAAATTAGCCGGGGATGGTGGTGCATGCCTGTAGTCCCAGCTACTTGGGAGGCTGAGGCAGAAGGATCACTTGAGCCCAGGAGTTTGAGGTTGCTGTGAGCTAGGCTGACGCCACGGCACTCACTCTAGCCTGGGCAACAAAGTGAGACTCTGTCTCAAAAAAAAAAAAAAAAAAGGATGACTTGTAAGAGAGCACACAGAATGTTATAAGAATGATGTCAAGTTTTAATGTTTAGTGTATCAGTTTTATTGTACTTTTTCCTGATAAAAATAATAAACACTTATTGAAGCATATATGAAAAGTATATAAAAGTATAAAAGAGAAGTAACAAGTATATCTTGAAGGTGAGATTTCAGGATATGCTTGCTTCTAATTTTTAATATATATGTTTTTTTTGTTTTTGTTTTTGTTTTTGAGACAGAGTCTCACTCTGTTGCCTGGGCTAGAGTGTCGCCGTGTCAGCTTAGCTCACAGCAACCTCAAACTCCTGGGCTCAAGCGATCCTCCTGCCTCAGCCTCCCGAGTAGCTGGGACTACAGGCATGCGCCACCATGCCCGGCTAATTTTTCCTATATATTTTCAGTTGGCCAATTAATTTCTTTCTACTTTTAGTAGAGACGAGGTCTCACTCTTGCTCAGGCTGCTTTCGAACTCCTGACCTTGAGCAATCTGCCCGCCTTGGCCTCCCAGAGTGCTAGAATTACAGGCGTGAGCTACTGTGCCCAGCCTAATATATATATTTTAACATGTTGATTTTATTTTTACAATCCAGAATTTACAAAGAATTTAGGATGACAATAAGGGAGCTCATTTTAATGCTTTACTGACACTATATATATATGTATATATATATAAAATTTATACATTTTTATAAGATATACAAAATTTCTCTGACATTGTAGAGGAGAAACCTGAGAGTCTAAGTAACTTGCCCCAATATCCCACAGCGAAGAAGTGGCAGAGCCAGAATTTGAACCCGTATCTCTCTAACTCCACAGTCATGTCTGTATCCAATGTATGATACTGGCGCCCAGGGGTGGCCCTTTGAATCAACACGGAAACACTGTCCCGGGCGGGGATGGTAACTCAAGAAGTCAGGAAGCCTTATAACATGGGCTTCTGGTGGCTTTTATAATTCAAGCTTCTCCAACCATCCCATCCTGAGTTTCGTCCCCAAGCAGACACTGCTTTGGCAGGATTTTAGTGAACTTGGGGTCTAGTCTTTCCTGGAATCATAGGCACTTGAGGATTGGCCATGTTCTTGGCAGCCTTTTATTCTGAGCTCTATCCTTAGTGCGGAAAAATCCTTTCATAACATCTCAGGTAAATGGTCCCCGCCTTGTTCTTGAATACTGTCTTGACAGGGAAATAGCTGTGTGTGTGTGTGTGTGTGTGTGTGTGTGCACATATATACATATATATATATATTTTAAAGAACTCTGCCTTCTTAAATCTCTATCACATGTTGAGCCCAAATTGATTTCCCATGTAAACTTTATCAATTATACCATATGAGGTTCTTTTTTCTTCAACAACACAAATCCCTAAACATTTGTGGGTAGCCATCTCCTACCCCAGTATTAACACCACAAACATCTTCATCTGTGTATCTCGATTTCTGGGATCCCTTCCTGTATCAGGACTTCCTTCTTTTTTATGGCTGAGTAATATTCCGTTGTATGGAGAGACCACTTTATTTACCCATTTATCAACGGGTGGGCATTTGGGTTGTATCCCCTGAGTTATTCTGACCTTATTATTGGTGGGGTTTAGTAACCCAGGCCCTGGTGGCAGAGTCACATCAGCTGTGACTGAAAACCACTTCTTCGTCCTATGTTTTGGCATCGGATTAAAAAATAAAAGTGAGCTTAAGTTCAACACTTAACACGGTACCTGGCAATATTTCAAGTTTTAGACTGTTTTAAAATCATTCAAATGTCAGGTGTTCTTTCCAATTTGCTGCCATCTCTAACCAGGGCTGCCTTCAGGGTCATTATTGGTGATAAGGTGGACAGAGGGGCGTCCAAGGACAAAACTTGACACTGAAACAGTGTTTTCCCGAAGTAAGTTTCCTGGACATCTAATTCCATGAGATATTTACAGCTGTCTGGTAAAGGGGAGCTGTCCACCAAGAGGGCACATACCACTTCAGTCCCTTTGTCTGTTTCTATCCGGCCACCAAAAAATGCTTCTGAAACCATGGGGTCCCCCAGGATGGAGGAGATGGGAACAGGGAGGGCCCCCGATGTCCGCTTGCACTTGGCCAGCTCTGCAGACTGTCCACAGCAATCCCTCTCCCAGGGCCTCAGCTATAGCAGCTGCCACCCGAGAGAAAGTCTTGAGTAGATAATGGCTTTCTGGAAAGAAGTTCCTCATTGTTTCTCTTTCTGGGGCACATCTCTTGGGACACATCTTCCACCATCCCACAGGAACCAGGGCCAGGGCTCCAGGTGACTTTGGCCCGGCGAGAAGCTTCGATTGTTTTGCACCCAAGTTGCACGTCGTGAGAATTCTTGGCTGAGCAGAGGAAGGGTGGGAGAGCATGTGTACGCGACTGGAACCATCTGCCCCCCCCCCCAATAG
This sequence comes from Microcebus murinus, assembly GCF_040939455.1. Lineage (NCBI taxonomy): Eukaryota > Metazoa > Chordata > Mammalia > Primates > Cheirogaleidae > Microcebus > Microcebus murinus. The sequence continues at coordinate 9,960,077 of NC_134125.1, read as the reverse complement.
CACATTCACCCACCCCAATTTTCTTTGTTTTGACAGAAGGAAAATTTACCCAACTATCAGATAGGTCAACTTGGCCACGGTATTCCCCAGGAGGTCTTTGTTTTATTTAAAGTTTAAATCAGAAGGGATCACACAGACACTAAGACCCCCTGACTGTCTTTTTAAAACTTTTTTTAAGTAAAAGATCAAAGATTTGGGACCTCAGGGGAAAAGGATTGAAGGGAAGAATAATGGCAAAGCATGGAGAGAAATATTCCTGTGGCTTGGAAGGAGGGCCAGTCTAATACCTGCTTTTATCGGTATTGTTTTTCCCTATATAGACCCCAAGTGGCAACTCCTAGTTATCTAATAATTGCAGCATTTGGAAAGTACTTTGTAGCAGTTTATAAATCGCATGCACATCTATATTATCTCTCCCCGGCTGCCCTCCCTTCTCCTCCTCCTCTTCCTCCTCTTCCTCACTTTCTCTCTCTCGGCCTTTCTATCTCTCCATCTCTTGCTCTGCATTTAGAGCCTTTCGATAACCCTTCAAAAGACATGAGGGATTTTTTACAGATGAGGAGACTGAGCGTTGGGAAAAGAAAGAAATTTGCCTTCTCGCTTGTAAGGTGGCAGAGCGAAGCTTCGCTGGTTCCTATGCTGGTATTTTCCTCTCTGCTCCACCAAGCTAACTCTTAGAAATGGAATACTGGCACCTCTGGAAAGTGGGTTGGGAGGATCCGCTGGCTACTGGGGCAAAGACACTCACGGAAGCCTGAAAGTCTCTCCGCCGTAGTTAATTCTCAATCAAGTGCACGGTCCCTTCTTCATCCCAAACCAGCCACCTACAGACAATTATATGATTTAATTTTGTTTTCTTTGTCTGTTTGTCTGACCTGCTTATCTCACCTGCTTTCAAGTTAGCTTCTAAGCGTGCACATTAAAGGTGATTAGAAGACTTGGGGACATGCTCCGCCATTAGTTAATGCTCTAGAGAGGGTGTCCCTTCCAGCTCGGGGTTCCCGGGCTCTTTCCACCATACATCACTGACCGCCAACAGGACTGCCCTGTCTCTCTCGCTTCCCTCGCCAGGGTCTGCCCCTGTTCTAGCTGCACATCGGAGGGGTCGGAGACGAGTTTAATTTAAAGACGAGCCCCCCTTTGCACTGCCAAAGGAAATGGCGTGTCAGCTACGTCCAAAATAGATACTGTTGCGCAGATATATGGACAGGGAGGTGAATGCCTCTCCTGCCATTCATTACCTGGATTGCCTTTAAATGTCAAAACAAATCCTTCTCCGGTCCTTCTCCAAAACCTAAATCATCAAGAGAGACAGGGTCAGCCTCTGCAGTTTGGAATGCCACAGGAGAGGGGGATGGGGGGACGGTAGCGGGTGGAGAAAGCTGCCTGTGCATCTAGGAGTCCCGGAGTCCATGTCCCGACCAAAGAGTTTTCCTGCTCCCTTCCGGAACGGCTGCTCAGACTGGAGCCTGCCCCTGCCGCCCTGAGACTGACTGCACAATTCCAGGCGAGTGCCTCTAGATGTATAAGTATAGATGTGGATGTGCCTAAAAGTAGCACATGCAGGCTGTGCATGAATATTAACAGCTGATGTGAACATGAGTGGGGAGTGAAAGCATGACACAAATATGACAAAAGTTACACCAGTTGACGCTAGCCAATGCCTTCTCAGTGCGAGGCATCTTATGTCCATCTCATTGAACGCTAGAGCAACCCTATGAGGTTTAGGGTCCCCATTTTACAGATGGAATAACTGAGGCTCGGAGAGGTTGAGATACATGCTTAAGGTTGTACGATGCCATCAAGTGGCAGGGCTGCAAAGCATGGTCTTAGGCTCAACGCTGGGCACGTGATTGAAGAGCTCAAACTATAGTGTATAACGAGAGAAATACAATGATTAGTTTATGTTGGTATGAATGTTTTAAAACCAAACAATACATAGATTGGCATAAAGAGAGTAATTTATATTGATTGAAAAAATATCCGTTCATGCATGGGAGGCTGGGAGCAAGAGCAAGACTCCCTGGCTTTGATTCCAGCTATTTCCTAACCAGGTGTCCTTGGGTACCTCATTAACCTTTTTACTCCTCAGTTTCCTCATCTGTAAAGTAAGGATAATAACAATACCTTCCTCTTACAGTAGTCAATAAAATAAAATAAATCAATGCATGTCAAGCACGTTAATAGTTTCCAATAGTTCCAAGATAAATTTTTAATTAATATTAGCTACTATTAAGCATACATGTATTTAGTTTATACTGCTTTTTAAATCCTCTTTAACAAGTAACTTCATGGCTTCCAAGTTAAAGAATTCTAAACTGTTGAGATTTTCCTGAGAATGTGCAGATGTCAGATAGACAGGGAATATGTTGTGCAGCATTTACATATTTAAAGAAATTGTTATATTCTGGGTTGTATGTGTATATCTAAAAATACTGGTGTTTTCCAAGTATAATTATAATTGCATAATTAAAAACATATTTTAGAAGTACTATATAGCCCCAAAGTGGAAACAATCCAAATATCCATCAACTGGTGGGTGGACACACAAAATGTGATTTAGTATATCCATACGATGGAATACTACTTGGCAATGAAAAAGAACAGAATATGAGTATAGGCTACAACGTGGATGAATCTCCAAAACTTACGCCAAGTAAAAGAAGCTAATAGCAAAAGACTTCATATTGTATGATTCCATTTACATGCAGGGTTCAGAAAAGGCAAATCTGTAGAGACAGAAAGCAGATTAGTATCTGCCTGGGTCTGGTTGTCTAATTTTATCCTGTGAGTAATCTTGCTGGGATAGCACAGACGCTCCCCTGCTGCGAACCTACCACATGCTCTGTCTTGGACACCAGCCCTGTCTGGAGCCAACGACTCCAGTGTCTGACATCCCAGAACCTCCCCTAACCCCCTAAACCCATACTTGCTCAATCTTCCATCCCAAAGTTCAGGGTGGCCTCACTCTGCACGTTCCTCCCATTGGACAAGCTCTGGGTTAACCCTGAGTGCACCAAGCGGGGTTCCTGTTAAGTATGTTCACTCGGGTCTCTCCAGCCTATCACAGATTCGGAATCAGAGAAGGTTTCAGACACAGCCTGTAACAGCAGATTTCTCAGTCTCAGCGCTATTGACATGTGGGCTGTATGATTCTTTGTTGGGGGAGGGGAGCCACATTGCAGGATGTTTAGCAGTATGTTTGGCTTCCACCAGCTTCTCCCCACTGGATGCCAACAGCACCTACTGCCCCACATCCCCTGGGGTGACAATCAAAAATGTCTCTCCAGACATTGCTCAATGATCTCAGAAAGACAAATCACTCCCAGCTGAGATCCACTATTCTGGAGAAATCATCTCTTGTTTGTGTCTTCCCATCCCTCATCTTGGTGCTGTCAGGAAATTTGCTCACAGAATGAGGTTACTGGAATCTGGTTGGCCACTGGAAGATCCTCCTAAGGAAATATTTGCATTTTTATTTAGGACAAAGTCACTCCTGTTGACAGATCCATTAGTGACCACAATATATTAAGTTTTATGAAGAAAGCTCCTCTGTATTGTGTGATTTTAAACACATTATATATATTTTTTGGCTTAAAAAAATCAAACATTACAACTATGGATGATTTATACAGTGAAAGTTTCTGGAAACCCCACCCACTTAGAGAAGTATCATTAACATTTGATCTATAGACTTCCATGCACATGCGGACACACACATGCAAGTGTACGCATATATTTAAATAAGAAGGCACTGTGCACACTCTTTAGCAGCTTTTGTCTCCCATGCCAAGAGGGTGTTCTAGCTTATTAGTCAGCTCTTGCCACGGCAATGCTGCATAACAAAACTACCCCAAGACTCGGTGGCTTAAAACAATCATTCATTCTCAGGCTCACAGGTCTGTGGGTCAGCTGCAACTCAGCCAGGCTACGCAGGACTTCAGGCTCTAGGTTGAGTCCAGATGACCATCCGGGGAATGTGACCTGCTCCATCTGTCTCATTCTGAAGCCCAGGCTGAAAGGGAATATTTTTTTTTTCATAGCATATAACTAGAGTGCAGGAGGTGAAGGCCAACTGCACAAGCACCTTCTAAGCCTCTGCTCACCTGCTGTCAATCAGCATCCATTTGGTCAAAACTAGTCACGTGGCCCAGCCCAGAGCCAAATTGTGGGGAAACACGTTTGCAACCACAGCAAGTTTGAGGATGTGTGATGCAACCTCAGGGGAGTGGGTCATTGGGGCCAATAATTGAATCCACCGCATTAAGGAGAGAGGTGCAGACATGGAAAGGGATCCGTGTCTTATAATCTCCAGTTTCAGACCTTGTCTGGCATGACACTCAGAGCCTCCTTCCTTCCCTTCAACATCCCTTCCATCTCAGGTAGCTTAGTGGTCAAAATTTGCACCCACAGACACAGAATCCCTAAAGAGACAAGTTCTATGGCACTAGGCAAGTTACTTCAAATCCCCATGCCTTAGTTTCCTCATTTAAAAAAAATGGATGATAATAGTAATATCTAACTTTGCAGGGCAGGTAGAAGAAGGTAATTTACAGCAGTTACCAACATGCAGTACATTCTCGAAATTTGCAGATATTATAGTCATCTCCGTGTCATGTAAAAGCTACCTCACCTGAAATCAGAATGCCCGGAATCATCTTCTGCCACTACCCAACCCTGCACCTTGGAGACTGTCACGAAGGTTCCCTTATCTGTAAAATGGAAATAGCACTCCCTGACCTACCTCTCTCCTGGGATGAATCAAAGAACCAAATGAGTGGATCAAAGCAAAGTTATTTTGTAACTGCTCATCATACATGTCTAATCATCATGTCTATTGTTCTTCAGCTGAGCTTTTTTCTGACTCATAATGTCCAACAAGTTAAATAGTAGCTAGAATAATCTTCAAGAGCTGGGCACCTTGAAATGGGTTGTATACAATCTGGAGAAGAAGAAATTCCATTTGCTTTCTCTGTAAAAGTATTTGAGAAACAGAGCTGGAAAATAAGCTCCAGCAGTAAATTGTGCTAGTTCATTACTATCAACTAGTTGATACAGATTAACTCACTTAATTCTCACAACAGTGCCATGGGTTGGAGAGTCTCCTTGTACACATGAGGAAACTAAGGCACGTGCAGTTTATAAGAGAACAAATGTGCCCCGCTATGTGCCACCTGAACTGACTCTAACTTGAGATGGTCTATACCAGTCAGTGTTCAATCTGTGGAGGAGAACTACCACGAGGTCTGGAGTAAGGGGTGTGTTCATGGTTAAGTGTAGAAGAAGCTGGGGAGAGAAGGTCCGGGAAGAAATTAGAAGATTCTAGAAGAAATCACCAACCAGCAGCAGCCAGGATGGGATTATTAAGGGGAAGCTTGTGAGTGGGAAGCAGAGGGGTCTCTGTGTACTACGGCTTCTGCAAGTCCAGTTCCAAGTATCTTCTGGAAAGACAGGATATGCTGTTGGCCAGCAGGGCCAGCAGTTTGGAAACAGCTGCAAAGGAATCAGAGGAAAGTCAGGACCCGCCCACTGGGACCTGCTGACACCAAGAGGCCTTCCAAGGCTAATGGCTGCTGCTTCATTCTGCCCTTCCACCCTTACCTAAATCCAGTTTGGAGCCAACTCTAATTTGAACCCCAAAGACCAAGGGGATTCTTGGAAACATAGTTCCAGCTTGACCAAGCTGATGCTCTACAAACCTTCACAAAATCCAAGAACAAATTTGTCAACTCTATGAAGAACACACTCTGAGCCCTCCTGCAGGAAGTAGAGCCTATAAAGAAGACATAAAGTACTCTTTGTGTCTTTTGTCTGCCAAGTCACAGGAGAGGCAAGACTTAGACGCACAAACTATTAAGAGACGCCGCACACAGTCAACTCCCTGCATTCTGAAATGGAGGGGCCTCTGATTTCTCTGAAGTTTTATTATCTTTGACAAAGACAAGGAGAAGTGAAAGTTGGCAGTGGGCAGAGATCAGCCTTCCCACGTGTGATAGGCTGAATTGTTATTGGCGATATTTCATAGCTTTCCCTGTACTGAATAGACACTCTTTGCCATGTGACTTTGCACAACTTTCACTACAGTGAGTGGACTGTAGTTCTCTGCCCCACTTTCGTTAGTCTTGGCATGTGATTTGCTTTGGTTAATAAAAAGTTAGTGGATGTGACATGAATAGAAGCTATAAATGCTTGGTCCTTAGGCTCCTTCCATTCACCGTGTTCTGAATGGCCATGGGTCTGGGAAGGATGAGAGAGATGATAAATCAGACCTGATCCCAATCCTGAGACGGAACCCTCCAGGCAGAGCCCAGCCAAGATCAGCTGCACTGAAGTCAACTCCTAGATTCTTGACAGAGGAATAAATGCTTGTCGCTTTAAACCGTTACATTGTAGGGAGAGTTGTTGAACACTGCAAGCATTCTTGCAGCAATAGCTGACTAATAATATATCATGTAACCCACTTAGTGATTGACTTGGAAAAACTTGAGATCTACTAAAATGCTATAATCCTCTTGGAAGAAAATTCAGGTGCAGAAAGTGACAGTTCAGGGTAGCAGATACAAATACATGTGGGTAGGTCACCAACATCCACTTTTTATGAGAAAGACTGAGTGAGTTGTGGGGTGGGGACTGTACCTTTAAAACAAGCACCCTGATTTATAGGGGCCCCCCTCAAAAATATTAATATTATAGACTCTCATCCTAAGATTTCTTTATTATATTTATTATTATTAATAATTGAGTTATGCCCGCTATAGAAAACTAGGAAATAAAATAAAATGATGAAAAATTTAAATAACCTGATACTACCACCCAGAGATAGCTTCTGTAAACTTACTAATGTACAGCCTTCTATTAAATATATATATATTTTCTGACAAAATTGGGATCATACTGTGTATACAGTTTTATAACCTACCCAGTTCCCTGTTATAAAGAGACTATGCGCATTCAATATTAGTAATAGTTTTCTAAAACATTAAATATGGTAACATAATCTAATCAGTTTCCCATTGCCAAACACTTAACATTATTTCCTTTTTCTGTCTATTATAATAAATAACATTACAATGAACATCTTGTGCCTAAGTGTTGGTGCATAGTTCTGACTATTTCTTTTTTTTTTTTTTTTTTTTTGAGACAGAGTCTCACTTTGTTGCCTAGGCTAGAATGAGTGCCGTGGCATCAGCCTAGCTCACAGCAACCTCAAACTCCTGGGCTCAAGCAATCCTTCTGCCTCAGCCTCCCAAGTGGCTGGGATTACAGGCATGCGCCACCATGCCCGGCTAATTTTTTTTTCTATATATATTATTTGGCCAATTAATTTCTTTCTATTTATAGTAGAGACGGGGTCTCGCTCTTGCTCAGGCTGGTTTCGAACTCCTGACCTCGAGCAATCCGCCCGCCTCGGCCTCCCAGAGAGCTAGGATTACAGGCGTGAGCCACCGCGCCCGGCCTGACTATTTCTTTAGGATGAATGCCTAGCAGTGAAATCACTGGGATTAAGACTTTTTGAAACACATTTTTAATTTTTTTTCAAGAAAGAGGTATCAATTTGTACTCCTATCCTCCACATATAAGAATTGGCTCTTAGGTTTAATGAAATCAATCTCTCAGAGTTAGTCGATATTTTCAGTTAGCGGTGAAGTTCATCCAAACCTTTCAACTTGGGTTCCAGCAATGCGCCACGGGTTTCATAAATATGTACAGGGTACATACTACCTGTAATGCACTGAGGATGTAGCAGTGAACAAAGTAAATAAAAATCTTCACCTGGGTATTTAAGGTCCAAAGAAAAAGCCGATATTGAGAGAGTGGTTGCTTTTTGAGCATGACTACACCAGCATGGATCCCCTTCCCCAAAATCATAGAGCAGCCACTTTGCTCTCTTAAGCAGATCCACTTCTTCTTACTTTCAAGATCCCGTGGTTCTCATCCCAGACACCCAGACAAAAGTGAGTTGAGCAAACTCTGCTCAAGTATACAGGAGAAGCCCCGACAACCTCCTCCCCTCAAAAGTGAAAGGGAAAAAACTCAATGAATTAGGTCAAATAAATTTGGAGCTGCCCACTCTATCCACCAGGGAGACGTTGCCTGGTGTTGTGATTTCATAAACCATGGAGCACTGTGCTGGGAGTTTGGGGTGATGTCACCTGAACGCTGGGATGTATTTACGGCTTCATGGCTGCAGCTACCTTTCACTCCTTCTCTTTGGGAAAATACATCACGGGCCCATCACGGTAAAGCCAGCGAGTGCCGGCTGAGTGGTTTACGGTTGTGCCTGAGCTGGGAGGTGTGTTTGCAAGCCTGCTTGGCAGATCCCTAGGTGTGAGTTTCTAAGACGCTGGGCCCTGGGTCCAAAACCAGGATCTCATGGAGCCTGCTTTTCTCTCTTCCAGGATGTCTCCTCCCCCTTCGCTTCCAGCCCCTGTCCTCAGTGTCGGCAAGAAAGCCCACTCCTCTTTCTCCCATCTGTTCTTTCTTGTGTAATAATAGCCAAAGAAAGAGAAGCACACCTCCTCGTTGACTTCCCTGATCCAAATTCAAAGGCACTTCCAGCTGACACCTCAACTATGTTGACCTTTTGGTTTTCGATTTGGGGGGAAACTCAAGGTCAAGGAGATGCGGATCCAGCAGCTGAATTTGACTTCTGAAACAGTTTGAGAAAGGGGCAGGGGCATCAGGAGATGGCAGGGAGAGGATGGGGAGAGGAGGACCAAAGGGAAGACCGTGGGGAAGACCAGATCCTCTAGGAAGACTTTTGCTGCCTCTTGTTCCCAAGTTCGGTAGCTTTCTCTTTTCTATGCTCACCTATGACTTAGACCCTATCACATTGCAATATAACATACCGTGGGATGCTCGAAGCTGTAGTCCATGGACCTAGCACATAATAGGTACCCAACAAATGCTCATTTAAAAAGCAAATGCATGAATAAATGAATGAATGGGTGAATAGAAATTTCTCCCTTAGTGCCTGGACTTCTTTTACTGTTTAACTTGAGTGTTTTGCCCATTCATTTATTCAACAAAATGTAAAGACCCTGACCATTCATCAGGCTCCAGGTTACAGTGGCAAACAATAATTCAGTTATTTATTCAATAAACATTTATTGAGTGCCTAGGGTATGTCAGGTTCTGGGGTTGATTCCAGAGCTAAAATGTGATTGACAGTTCCCAATCTCATGATTTCAGTTCAGTCAAAAGAAAAAAATGAACAGGCAATTTCAGTATCAATTTTGGCATGGGGGGTGGGATTGCATTCTGTAGGAGCACAGAAAAAGAAGTCTTGGTTTAGATTGTGGGGGATCAGTTGTCAACACATGGTACCCCTAGTAATAATAATGCTTCCCATTTGTAAAAATGGCTGTCGTTTGAAAAAAGCTGATAGTTGGCAAGGATGTGAGGCAATGAGCTTACCAAGTCACTGTTTATGGCAGGATAAAATGATATAATAGTGTCGGAGAGCAAATGAACAACAGCCAACTAGTCCTAAGATGCACAAGCATTTCGACCAGTGATTCAACATTTGCTATGGACCCTAGAGAAAGTCTCACATATGTGCACAGGGAGCCGTGTACAAAAATATCCATTGCAACATTGTGTGTGATGGTAAAAACCTGGAAACTACCAACATGGTTGTCAACAGGAGAATGAGTGAGTAAGTTGAGGTGCTCAGGCTCAGCGGAATGCTCTATAGCGGTAAAAATAACCAACCAGAAATGCACATGTCAACATAAGTCAATCTCAAAATCACCGTGTTAAGAAAAATTCGCACAAGAACAGGGACAGGAGTTTTAAAATGTGCGAAACAATACCATATGTTACATAATATATATGTTGCTTCAGGATAAATGCATACGTGCAGGGTAAAAGTAGAAAGATACGCATATGAATGATAAAATTTAAAATCAGGACGGTGGTTAATTCTTGAAGAGGGAAGGCAAGAAATGCAACTGGAGCTGCACCTTAGAATTTTTTCTTAAGCTGGGTATTGAATGCGTGGGTACTTATGACATTATTAATATTCTCAACACTTCCATGTTCCCAAAATATTTCAAGATGCAAATTTAAAAAGTGCTGCTACACATACACATTGTGATCTTTGCTTCTCATGAATCCTTGTGAAATAAGAAAGTAGGAAAACTTTATTTTATAAAGTTATATATTAATAACTTTATATATATAATTATATATATTATATATATAATTATATATAAAATAATTAACATTATTTTCCCAGCTGGGCTTTTGAAACCCTCCTTGCATAACTTTGGACACACAGGGGAAAGGGTCTCCTTATTTGGAGACATATTAAGCTAATATTGAGTTCCCATTATCTTTATGTGGGTTATTTCAGAATCATCACAGCAGCACTATGAGGCAGTTGTGACTATTGTCCCTATTTTACAGATGTAGCCACTGAGGCTCACAGAGAAAGCAGCTTGCCCGAGTGGTGCAGTTATCAAGTCCTGGAGCAGCAGGGTTTGAACTCATGGCTCAGAGCCTCCTTGTCCGGAGGGGAATGGAGCACAAGGATTAAAAGAGTCACCTCTGGAGCCACACTCCTGGGATAAACTCCCAGTTCTACTTCTTCCTCTCTGAATCGCCTTAGGCAAGCTCACCTCTCAGTGCCTCAGTTTCCTTACCTGTAAAATGGGGCTAATCGTGGCAACTCCCTCATAAAGTTGTCATGAGGATTAAAAGCATTCGCAAGGCTTTAGAACAGTGCCTGGCATGTGGCGAATGCCACAACGGTGCCCGTTGTTATGTTCCCAGTGATGCCTGACCCCTGCACTTCTCGAGCCTCTGGGAAGCAGCCCCAGCTGACCCTCAGCCCGTGCTGTGATCACACGCACACCGCTTGAGGCTGGTGGTGGTCGAGTGTGGGCCGCCAGCTTAGGGAATGAAGAGACTTTCAAAGGTGCAGGGGCCCATAATTTGGCCAGCAGATGAAAAACGACGGGTGACAGATTCGTGATGCGAATCTGGGAGGGCACTTCTCCCTCCTCCTGCTTTTCAGTGTTTCCACCTCACCATCACTCACTGGCTCTGTAAACAGACTTCCCGGTAATAGTTTCTCGTCCCTTTGAAGTCCCTCCATCCATTCTCTCCCCACCCTTAGCCCGCTCCCCTTCCTCTCCAAGCAGGACCTCGTGTCGGAAACAGTTTCCAACTGGACGGGGCAGAGATGCAGTTCTTACGGCCCTCTGGAGGGTGAGTTCAGTTCGATCCAACACATATTTCTGAACACCTACTAGGTGCCTTGGAAAGAACCTGGCTGGGGAAAGAGAGTCACAAGGGATAGAAGGAAAGTGTCCAAACAACTTGGTTGGAAACTGGGTTTTGTCAGAGCATCTCCTTGGAGAGCTACCTCATCTGTCTGAGCCTCAGTTTTCTTATCTGCACAGTGGGGATAACAATAACACCAACCTCACAGTTACGTGGGAGGAGTAAGTGACGCGGTATATGTGGAGCATTTGTCACCCATACTTGGAACAAAGCAGGTACTCAGCTAATGGCAGTTTCTTGTTTCCCTTGTTATTGGCATGATAGGGAAGGAAGAAACTTGAGTAATATCCAGCTTCTGCTCTAGAAGATTCTGTGAATGGAGCAGCCATCTGCTGAGGTGATGAGCCCAGGAGAAAGCCAGGTTTGGAGGAAAGAAAATCAGTTCCATTTGTGACATGTTGAGTCTGAGGTAGCTGAGTGTGGACCACATGGAGACCTCAAGAATGCATCTGGCAATACAGTTGGAGTCTTGGGGTTCAGGTCACAAAATGGTCATAATCGCTGGGATCTTGACTTCCACCTTTCACAGTGACCACACAAACCCACTCTGAGGAGTCTGCATCCAGGGGAACAAGCTTCTTCCCAGCTTCCTACCCCTGCATGCCCACAAACCACTCTGAGACATGTCCCAGGGGTATGTCACTCAGAAGAAAGAACGGAGTTCAGAAAATGACCCACTATAACGCCTTCTCCACCAGAAAACAAAAAATCCAGCCTTATTCCCCCAACTGGAGAAAGTGGTCTATGAGCTGAAGCGGTGAGGATGTTTCAGGGAGATTTTCATCTAGAAGAGCTTGTAGCACATCTGAGCTATACCTGTCACACATTACACACAGGCAACACAGCGTATGCATCCACATGGTATACAGTAGGTGCCAGCTACGTGGCCCAGACAAGGTGAGTGGTCTCTGAATGGGCCAGCCCATTGGCCCAGGGGTCTCTTCAACCTGTAGGAAGGATTTGTCTGGACAAGGGACAGAGTGTGACCCCTGAGAACTGGCATTTAGGGCAGGCTCTTCTTGCCTGAGAATAGAGTAAAACTATACATCCGGATACATAGATGGGGCTCCACCAGCTCAACGGCATCATAAAGCATGTACAGAGTTTGGAGAAACGCTAAATTTCTTTAAACGAAAAAAAAAGTCAAAACCTGCCCACCAGAACAGTGTTATCAGGATAAAAATCAAAGAAGTATAAACTAAAATCAAAGAAGCATAAACTCAAACTCAACTCTCCCTTCCTTCTCCTCCCAGTCTCCAGATGGGTCCACAAGTGCCACTTTCCGTCACTTTCTCCACGTGCGATGCATAGGAAAGCTTCAATGTGTGCGTGCGATGAATGCAAAAGGTTTTTTTAAAAAATTGCTTCCGGACCCATAGTTGTGAGAGGAGAGAAATGATTGCCCATAAACATGTGTACTTGGAAAATTCGCAAATGAATATTGGTACTTTGATGCATTGCATAAGAATTTATTGAGCATCTGCTGCACACGAGGCAGCATGTGTATTTATTTGTGTGCAAAAGAGCAAAGGGGACCGCTGCGGACTGGGTTCCCTGCCCGCGTCCGTGCGCGCCCTCACGTGCAGGCGGCATATGTATGGGGACGTCCATTTTTTATCTCAATTGGTTCCTTGCCGTGGGTCTGCTGGTAGCTGCTCGGCTCAATGCACAGTGTACATCAGTGCGCCCAAGCCCCTAGCCTTTGCGGGGCGGCTCCTTGCTCTTTTTCCTCCCCTCTTTGGAGATTTTATTTATTATCTGTGGGGAAGTGTATTGTTTGGAGATTCTGGTTTTTATTTCTCTACTGGCTTTGACAGATACTCAGGGAAAGGGGGTATGTCGGGGCGGGGGAGGAGAGCATTTGGTTTTGTTTTATGATATGCCGTGGAGGCTCTGTTAAATTCTCGGAGGCCCCTGGGCCTGGAGGACTGTGTAAATGAAAAGGCAATGGTGATGGTTTATGAGGGCTTGTGGCAGGACCCGTGACGACACAGAATGAGTGTGGTCACTCTTTGTAACAGAGGCAGTGGAAATAGCAGGGCCGGGTTTAATGCAGGCAGTAATTTTAACAGTGCTAATAATACAGCAGTAATCATAGCATCAATTCATTTTATGCAACAGGAAGGGGGTGCTAAGGACGAGTTATAGCACGGAGACTTCTCCATCTGCCTCTGAGCTCAGGCTGCCTGGGTTTGACTCTGGGCTCTGCCACATACTTCCTCCCTGCATAACCGGGGGCTAATTACTTGGTCTCTCTGAACCTCAGTTTCCTCCTCTGCCAAATGGGCATGGTAGGAAAAGTACCTATCTTCTAGGATTGTTGCAGGGATTGATATAAAGTCTGAAGCCTGGACTGGTCAGGACTGAATCAATCTAGTCTGTGGCTTTGAAGCACAATGCCTTTCCTCTTTTCAATACTGCTGTGGGAGAAGAGATTTAATCTCTTTTTATGGATTGACTAAGTGTTAGTAAACTATGCAATGTGTCCTGAAGAAGGACTCCAATCCATGTTATCATGAGCCCAACATTTCCAAAATCAAAATTGTTTCTCTTTCCTCGCTCTGCCCAAACCAGCATTCTCCAGGTTCTCTATAGAGTCTTTCAAAATGCATCACAAATCCCAGCCTCAGTTGCCCATGAGAACCAGCAGGAGAGCTTTTTAAAAAATACCCATGCCTGGTGCCCATTCTAAAGGTTTGGGTTGAGCTGATTTGGTCTGGGGCTCAAGCATCTCCATTTCGAAAAAGCTTCCCCAGATGACCTGAGTTTGTCGCCGGGGTTGAGAACTGATGGGGTACACAGCTGCCCAAGGGGGAGGCACATCCTCCTTCCCCTGATTTCTTCCCCACTCCTTGAGAACCCTGTTGAACCCACTACCGAGACAGTCTTAACTCTGCCTCCACCCTCTCTGATCTTGGGGCCGATTTGCATGCCTGCCACTTCTCCCTTGGACTGCCGCAGACACCTCCTGGCTTCTGGATGTTTCGCTTGTCAGTTGCCACCCCACCCGCTATTCTAGCTCTCCAGGTGTCCCTTCCACAGCAGGCATCTGACCACAGCGCTTAATCTCCCACTGGTTTCCCACCGTCTCTATGATTGAGTCAAACTCCCCGGCCTTTATGTAGAACCCCTTCCTACCTGGGCTCAGCCTGCCTTTCCTGCAGCACCTCCAACCTCCTCTTCTGCCTGAACAGACACTATTTGATCATGCTCTTCTTTCTAAAGCTCTCTCTGCCCTTGTCTTCTGCCTGAACAGACACTATTTGATCATGCTCTTCTTTCTAAAGCTCTCTCTGCCCTTGCCCAACTGGTAAACCCCTCCACATTCCCCCGAGCCCAAGCCCCCTATCCACCTCCCAGGCAATATGGATTGCTTCCTGGGGACTCTGGAGCCTGATGTGATACATGCTGTAGAAGTATGTACAGTATGGTTTCTATTTGCATATCCATCTCCCCCATTTGCCTTGGGAATTCCTCAAGTTCAAGGACTGGGTCTTATTCATCCACATGCTTATTCATCACCCCTCTGAAGCATTTGTTGAGCAGAACAAGCTGTATCGCTCCTAGGTTTCACTCTGTGGCAGATTCCATTTTCCAAAGACTGCCACATCGATATCTTCCATCCTACGCCTTTGTCTTCAGCATTATCCTGCCATAGCCCGTGGAGAGTCTAGTTTCCCTCTCCTTGAATCTGGGCGGGTTTGTGACTGCTTCCACCAATGGGATGGGGCAGAATTGACGCTACGTGACTTCCCTGGAGCACCTCTGCTTGCATCCCGGAGCCTCCATGGAAAAAGACCCCCGAGGCCACCATGCTGTGCGGAAGTCGAGCTACAGGGAAGCCCAAGCACAGGTGCTCTGTTGACAGTCGCGGCTGAGCCCAGCCTCCAGGTGCTCTCAACCCAGCCATCAGCTCCATGAGTAAAGGAGCTTCCAGAAGACTCCAGCCCTAGCCATCGAGTTACCTCCAGCCATTCGAATTCTCCCAACCTACATAATAGGTCTCAGACATTGTAGAGCTGCAATAAGCTCCCTTTATGGCATCCAGTCTAAATTCCTGATTCTTAGAATCTGTGATCATAAAAAAGAAAAAGAATTGTTATTGAAAACTGTGAAGCCTTGGGGTAGTCTGTTATGCAACAATAGTACCCAAAAGACTCTATTTTTTCCTTTGTTTGATACATAGCCCTGCATCTGGCTCAGTCTACCCCCTCCTCTCTCATATCACTCTCCCTCACTAGGGTGCACCTTTACTGTATTTTCTGCTCCTCAGTCATCCCTTGCTGGTTCCTGCCTCAGGGCCTTTGCCACTGCTGTTCCCTCTGCCTGGAACTGTTTTTCCCTGCCTCTTCCCACCAAGACACCTTCTTATGGAAAAATTATATGTTTAATATAGCAATAGCCAACAAGCCCATGAAAAGGTGTCCAGCATCATCAGTCATTGGAGAAATGCACTATGGACACGCTAAAATGGCTAAAATGAAAAAGGTTGACATTACCAAGTATTGACAAGAATACGGAGAAATTGGAATGCTCCTTCATGCCAGTGGAAATGCAAAATGGTAGAGCCCCTTTGGAAAATACTTTGGCAGTTTCTTATAAAGTTAAACATAGAGTTATAATTATATATGAGCCAGCAATTCCTCTCCTAAGTATTTTACCCAAGAGAAAAAGGAAACACAACAGATACATACATAAATGTCTACACAACAGATACATACATAAATGTTCATAGCAGCTTTATTCATAAGAGACCAGAACTGGAAAGAGGTCAAGCGTCCATAAACTGAAGGATGGATGAACAAAATGTGCTACATCCATACCTTTCGTACTACCCGGCTATAAAAAGGAACAGACTGGTGACACTTGCAACAACATGAATGAATCCGAAGTGCACTGGGATAAGTGAAAAAAGCCAGGCACAGAAGGCCACATGCTATATGATTCCATTTATATGCCATTCCAGAAAAAGCAAAACCGTAGGACAGAAAACAGATCAGTGGTTGCTAGGGGATAGGGGAAGGGAAGGAGACAGACAGAGAGGGATGTAAAGGCACTTTGGGGGTGAGGAAAATGTTCCACACCTTGACTGCAGTGGTAGTTACACAACTAGACACATTTGTATAATTACCGAGGGAAATTTTCAATGCATGCAAATTATCCCAATAATAACCTGTCTTTTTTTTTTTTTTTTAAATCACTTCTTAAGAGAGGAGTTCTCTGACCCCATTTTATTTAAAGGACATCCTCACCCATCATAATTCTAACATGACTTTATTTTTAGCACAGTACTTTATGATTTCTAAAATTATGTATATAACACACACATTTGATTATTTATTTATTCGTACACATATGTTTTAACTTGCTGATTGTCTGCTCTTTCTCTAGAATGGCTAACTCCCGAGACGGGGGTTCTGTGCCTCATGTTTATGCTTTCTCTCTAGTTCTAGCACACTTAGTGCCACTTAATGGGTGCTCAAAGTAAATAATTATTGACTTAATGGACAGGGAAACAAAGAGGCTTGAGCAAGCAGATACAGTGACCTAAGCTATGAGAAAACCCATTTTTGAATCCTGAACTGAGTTACCTTTGGAGTAAGTGACTTCTGAGCCAGAGCCCAGCCTCTGCCAGAAGAACTTCCAGCCCATTCAGAAGGGCCAAATGTGGATGGTGAGGATTTCGCAGTGGCCTGGGATGGGGAACAAGTCAAGAACTCTCCCTGGACACCTCTGGTCAGAGAAGACATCTCCCCCTGGTGTAGCTGGCTTCCCCGAGGCATGGTTGTGACATGTGTTCTGATCGGGTAATAAAAGGCCAGTCAGGAGGCCTGTGCCCTTTGGGTTTTGTTTCATTTTATTTTATTATTAAAAAACTAAACATGTGGAACACAGATAATTTGGTTCTGCATGAGGCTTCCTTTGGCTCCTGCATCTGAGGAATTTAACAAGGGAGAAAACAGAGGGAAATATATACATAGCTATTTGGAAAGATTGAAAGCAACATTTTACTTCAAAGGATTATTAGAGTAACTTCTCTGGGCAAGTTGTGATCAGTAATGCTGCCTGGATCATCATTTTGTAGGGGGGGGGGCTTTTTAAAGAATTTGGGAGTGGGTAGGGGATTCCAAGATTTTTTTTTTTTTAATTAGCTTTAAAAGGAAGCATATAGTGACGGTCAAGCCAACATTTAAATATCCTTCTTGGAATGGTTGGAATTGAGTTTCAAACCTTAATGTGCTCCAAGGGACAATAATACATGCTGGAAAGTAATTATTTTCCAAACTCCGGAACTCCTTTACCCCTCCATCTACACTGTCCATGGCCAAGTTAAGGACCTACCCAGGGCATATTGCCCCATTTAACTCTATTCTCCGCCCCTGCCTCAGTCAGCATGATGAAATGGGCAGTTCCTCCATTATAAACTCTCTGGAGTCATTCCAAGACCACTGCTATCAAAATAGTCTAAAGAGTTACTTTTGGAGTAGGGAAGGGTGAGACAAACCAGGGTTCAAGTTCAGCCAGATTCCTCAGGTGTAAAATCAGACAGCAATAGGAATTGCAACTATAGATGCCCTTTTGCGTCTTGCTTCTTTCTCTCAGTGTTGTGCTTGTGAGATTTCACCCACAGTTTTGCATGAGGCTGTAGTCCATTCATTTCACTGCAGTAGGGTACTCTTGTTAATGAACTTGCTACAATGTATTTCTCTGTTTCACTGTTGACAATGGATATTTGGATTGTTTCCCCTTGTAGGACTTTTAGTTACAAAGTTGCCCTGGAAGTTCTTACATGCATCTGGGGGAATATGGGCACCACTTGTCCTTGAAAATCCTTAACCTCCTAGTCCAGGTGTTCAAAACCTTTTGGAGGTCATGGATATCTTGGATAACCTGATGGAAAGTGGGTCCGCTGTCCAAAATGCACAGACACATACACACAGAGGCAGAGGCAAAGAAAGAGACCCAGGAACACACAGTTATAGCAGGCAGAGGTGTAGACAAACTTAGCATTGCATACCATTTTGGGGAGGCGTCCAAGAGGCTTGAGTGCATGCAGGGACCGCCACAAGAATCCCAGCTGCACACTGGGCTGAAAAGAGAGGCGGAGAGGGCTTTTCAGGGATGCTGGGCAAGCTGCATCTTTGGGGAAAACCAGAGAACAGAAAGGTAGGTGTCCTTCAAAATCAGCTCCTAAATGCTTTTGTTTTTCCCTCCTTGGTGCTGGGAAGTTTCCAGCCCCAGAGAGGGAGAAATGAGAGGGCAGTTTCCCTGGCATAACTCCAGAGCCCGTGGCGCTCCTGCAGAGCCTGCTCTGCTTGTGTGGACGTCTGTGTTTGCACCAGGGGCGAGGGCAGGGCTGGAGCCAAGAACAACCCATAATTCTGCACACAGCAGATTGAGTTTCTTGCAGAATTTGCTCCCAGAGGAAACGCGGCAATGGCAGGAGTTGAGCGTGGCCAGGGCCTCAGAGAGCGGATAAGCTGTGTGTGTCAGACAGCACCCACAGCAGGCTTTGCAGACAGTGAGGGGCTCTGGGGGGCATCCTCATGGGTCCAGCCATGCTGGGCAGTGCCACCCTTAAGAGGGTAAGAGGGTCCCTATGCTCTAAAGGGCTTTGCTCTGGCTGTCTTCTGACTATGCCTCTCTCTTAAAGGCAGGGAGTTGGCAGGGACCACATCCCCCCTCGCCAGTCCTCCCACGATCAGGGTGCCCAGAAACTGAGACTTCTGCCAGAGTCACTGCGGATGCCACCAGCTTTGCCACCCAGAGTCACCCAGGGCTGTGGATGCTGCACACTCCGGCCCCAGGGTGCTGTGATTCTACCTGTGTCTGCGTTTCTCTGCGTGTGTCTCTCTCTCAACTTCTCTCAGCTTCTGTTTCAGTACCTCACCGTGCCTTTGCCTCCTCTTCCTCTCTCCATCTCTTTCCTCGATGCTTGTCTCCGTGTTTAACTCTTGGAGGCATCCTCTTTCTTCCCTAAGCTGATAAGCCTCTCAGTGCCTTTTCCTCCCAAACTGGCCACCTGGTGCGAATGTCCTCAGTGTCCCCTGAACCCTTTGCACCCACTTCGCCTTCCTCCCTTCGTAGTCCCTGGGCAGCAAGTGGCACTATGTGACCAAAGTGCTTTGGAAACACCCTAGTGCACTTTCCTGCCCCAAGCCCCAGGGCGCCTTGCCAGCTTCAAAGCAACCTCTTAACAATTTGAATTAGGTTTTTCCACAAATCCTGAAAAAAATGTATTCTGATGCTCTTAGCCCCTGCCGGAAGAAGAAAGGAAGGTTCCCTACAATCAACCGAATCTGCCTGTATTTTCCAGGCCTAGCTCAGTGCCAGCCGCCTAAAGAGGCGCCTTCATACGCCAGTTGGGGTGCTTTCCAATTTGATACCTTACCCACCCCCCTGCCCTGGCACCCCGCGGTGGGAGCACAGGCTTTGGAACCCCTAAGGAAAGGGCTTGGAGGGGGCGGCTAGCGGAGCTCCCAGCGCACCAGGTTTCCTGCTCCGAGCGCACCCCACCTAGCAGCCGCGACTGCCAGCTCTTGCCATCTCCAGAACGTGGCTGATGTTTTTAACCCCCCTCTCCACCCCCCTCCCCAAAATTGGGTCCAAATTAATCCAGGCAAACACAGCCTTTCAAAAATCTAAGTTAGGAATCGTTCCATTCCAACGCAAATGGCCAAGGAGAGGGTTTTGCAAAAACTTATCCAAGTTGCGCAAAGCACGGTTCCACTCCCGGCTGCCGACATCGACTGCGAACTTTTGCACGTCCTTGCACGGCATTTTTCGAGGGAGACAGTCCACAGTTCTCATTAGATTTTCAAAGAGCTACGAGGAGCCCACCAGCACCATTAAAAGGGTGAAAAGGTTAAGAACCATTACAAAGGTAGGCAGCGCCGGGTCCTCAGTTCGAAAGAAAATCTCCTCCCGCCAACACCCTCTCCGTTTTTTAATCTCCCTCCGCTTCCTCCTCCTCCCCACCCCACCCCTTTTTTTTCTTTTGCAACTTTTCTTTGACATTTCAAAGCCTCTCTCCGGGTTTCGATTTGAAGCTCCCGGATAAAATCGATCAATTTCAAAAAAAAAAAAGGGTGGGGGGTCGTGGAAGATTCCAGGTCTGGAATTCCAGGTCCCTCCCCCATCGGGCGAGGGCAGGACTAGACCCTGAGGCAGGCGGGCATAAAAACTTTGCTTTGGCATCTCATTCCCCCCCCACTTCCCCCTTCCCAATACGGTTCCCCCCAAACAAGAAGGGGTTCAAAGAAAAAGGGTTAAACCTCTTGGCGAGGGAGCACGGTGCCCCCAAACGCTCGGGGTTGGGGGAGCGCGTCCCGCCCACCTGGCAGCTGGAAGCCCCCAGATCTGTTTACTACCTGATTTTGCGACCTCAGGTATTTGAGGAAGCCAGTCCGGCAACTTTAAAAGACTACGAGGTGGCCAAAGTCGTAAACTGGAAGACAGAGAACGACTCTTGGACCCGAGACTTAATTCCTGTTTTATTGATTAAGGAGGGAGCCTACATGGAGTTAGGAACTAGCCGGAAAGTTGGAATGTCCCACCCTTGTCCTCTTCCGCTGGCCTCCCCGCTCTCAGAAGGCCTCTGTGCGCTCACCCCGGCTCACCTCTGCAGGGAAGGGGGCGCCTGGGGAGGGGAGCCGGAAATCTGGGGCTGTGGCCCTTTTGCAGGAAATTCAAAGGGGGTAAGGATGGGAGGGGAAGAATTTAATCTCATTCCTCTACGTTACATTGTGGGCTGCAGGTAAAAGGGAGTTACTGATCCTTTCTTGATTTAAAAATGTCACATTTTGTTCATCATGGGCTTCTTTGTGCATTCATTTTGATTTTTAAAATATATATACACACAGAATAGGTGTGGTGTGCCCCTTCTGGGGGATGGACAAGCTTGAAGCTCTGACTACAGTGAGGCAGAAGCAATATATGTAAGCTAAACATTTGTACTCTCATAATATGCTGAAATTAAAAAAAATTTAAATGTGCATTAAAGTGTTATTTTTAAAAATATTCTATTTTTTTAATTATTATGGGTACCTAATAGTTGTGTATATTGATAAGGTGTGTGTGATGTTTTGATACAGGCATGCAACATGTGTTAATCAAATCAGGGTAATTGGGGTGGCTGTCACCTCAAGAATTTATCATTTCTCTGTGTTAGAAACATTGCAACTCTACTCTTTCAGTTATTTTAAAATATACCCTAACTTATTGTTGATTATAGTCGGTTTGTTGTGCTATCCAATATTCTTCTTTCTGTTGAGCGACATTATTTATCTTGATTACCGAGCTGCTTTGGCGCCATGTTAAGTGTCGTCCCAAAGCCTTGCTCTGGTCCCCACCCTCCTAACCAGGGCGGCTAAAGGGGCCCTCAAGAGCCAAGTCTTAGCTGGGAAACATTTTGGGGTGTTGGGGCATTGCTGAGAGGAATGGGCAGTTAGGAAGTAAGGGAGGGAAGGGGACAGAGATTTTTAAGGGTGCTGAGGTTGTTCCCTGACCGGAGCCCCAGGTCAGATCAAGGCAAGAGAGAAATCTCATTTTCTTCCCTGGGACGTGGTGCTTTTCACTGTGACATTTCTGGCTGTGATGGAGAGCAGGGAGGCTCAGCCATCTGACTCGGGGTCAGGGGCCTGGATTTTGTTCCTGGGAGCCCAAATCAAACTTACTGTGTGGCCTGGGGCAGGCTGTGCTGAGACTGTGGGATTATTGGGGATTATTATCATCATTATTATTTTTTAATAGAAAAGACCAGCCAGACACATCCAAAACATTGATAAATAAAGCAGTTTTCCAAAATTCTTTTCGGTTTATGAGTGGGTTCCCCTCCCCCAAGCTTCTGTTTGATTAAAAGGTTTATAATGATGGCTAAGATTTATTGAGTGTTCACCCCACGTCAGACAGTTTGCCAAGCATTTTGAAAACAGTATCTCTTTTAATCTTCACAAACAGCCCAGGACATAGGAAGTATCTTTTATTCCTATTTTATAAATGAAGAAACTGAGGCCCAGAGTGGGGAGGTCATTTGTATACAGTGGCTGAATGGTGGAATTCAGAGATGGGAGGTGGGGTGGGGAGGGGGGTCCCACAGAGATCCAGTTCAAAAACTACATGTTTTTGACAGTTTTGCTGCATTTGCATGTAAGGACATTTAAGGGCAATGGAAGTGAGAGTGGGTTCAGAGAGGTGAGTCCACCTGTTCAAATACACACAGCACAGGAAGGCTACAGGAAGCCACCTCCGGCTCTGCGTTTCTGTGCTGTCCCCATTCCAACTTGCCTTCAAAGCAGATCCTTCCCTGCCCATTCACATCCCCCAGAACGAACTACACCATCATCCAAAAACAGCTGTTTTTTAGCCAGTAACAACCTAGGCATGTACTCTGTGTACCAGAGCCTTTTCAATAAGTCACAGACCCGCAGGCTGGGAGGGAAGCAGCCAGAGGTCTGGAGCCAGGCATGGGGGGATGGGGTGGGATAGACAGAAAACATCAAGGAGAGAAACTGGGAAACACGGAATGTCTGGATCCTGCCTAAAATTCCAGGAAAAAAGACTCGCAATGGTTAGAGGCATGGGCACAAGCAGGATGAGGACAGTGCGGAGGGAACTATGCCTGCTCGTCCCGGGTTAGTAGCCATTCATATCTCTCGGGTATTTGTTTTTGGAGGAGGAACATCTGGGAGGGCAAAAACACTTCCTGAGTGAAGCAACTCTGTGTCCCACAGAAGTTGGGACACATCTGATTTTGTGTGATGCCTTAAAAGCAGAAGTCAACATGATTAGAGTTTTAGTTTTTCATATAAGCCACTTAGCAAAGACATTTTTTAAAGTTCTATCAGATTTGGGGGTTCAAAAAAAGTCATTTAGGGATCAGATGGGCAGCTGGAAATGGATAACCTATAAAAAATTTGAATTTTCTTTCCCTGTTGCTAATGATAATAGCTTAGAGTCAGAGAATGCTTACTCTTAAATGCTTTAAGCACAGTTTCTCCTTTTGTCTTGGTTCTATATTTATGTGATAGACAGAGGAGTAAGCCATTCCTTCTCACCTGTAAAGGAACTGAAGCACAGCAAGGTTAAGTTGCTCACCTAAAGTCACACAGCTAGTAAATGGAAAAGCTAGGATTCAAACCAGGTTTCTGTTGAACCCTAGACACCATGTCCTTAACTTATTCCAGGGCCAGGGGCAAAGCTCATGGAATACACTAAACATTTTGCAAGGCTATTGAGAGAACCTCGGAGATTACAAGCATCAAAGAAAATGCCAGACAAGATTTTTGAAGCCAGCCGTAGAAAGTTTTCTCAAGCCCTTCTCTTAGCCAGGTGGCAAGAAAGGAGACATGTTCGGGAGTTGAGAGTTGCTACCTGGGACAGCCAGAGCGCTCAGAAATATGGAGTGTGGGGGGAGGGGGGGAGATGATGGTGGAGAGATGGGCTGTGATGGACTGAGAGACACCTTCCCTAAGACTGGGTGCTACATGAGATTGATCAGTGACTGTCACTCAGCCAGAAGAGACAATATATCCAGTCCGTTTGAGCCAGACCTTAACAGAGCAGCCAACATTTGCTGAGGACTTGTGTGTCATGTCTACCAAAGTGCTAAGTAAACACTTAGCAAGTCAGAATCAAATTTTCTCTTCCTAACAATCCTGCAAGGAATTATCAGGGCAATCATGTGCAGTTGCACAGGTCCTGCACTGCACAAAAAGGACGCCATTCGCATCCTTCTTTCCTTGTCTTTGCACATTTATATATGCAGTATTTCCTTAGTATCTTTGGGGGATTGATTGCCTGACTCCCTGAGGAGACCAAAATCCGATGGTGCTCAAGTCCCTGAAATAAAATGGCATACATAGTATTTGCATTTAATCTGTGTAGCTTTTTATGCTTTACATCATCTCCAGATTATTTCTAATCCCTAACACAATGTACATGCTAAGTAAATAGTTGTTATACTGTATTGTCTAGGGAATAACAAGAAAAATGTCTGTATATGTTCAGTATAGATGCTTTTTTTTCTAGAATATTTCCCATCCGCAGTTGATTGAATCCATGGAAGTGGAGCCTGCAGACATGTAGGGCTTGCTGTATTTATGACAATAGTTTTCCAGAAGGTGGCAGTAAGCTGTCTCGTTTTAATGAAGTTGGTATATTATGACAAATTTCCAACATGGAAGTAAGGTGACATGAGGAAAGGTTCCCTTTTTCTAATTGCACAAAGACGCAGTGTGGGCTAGCAGTGCCCCTGGCTATGTTCATTTCTGTCATTCACAAATGGGCACGCTGAGGGTGAGAGCAGTGGAGTCCCTGGCTCGGTGCCACAGGGCTGGCTAGAAGGTAAGTCAGGTTTCAAACCAGCCAATAGTCTATCTAGGCTTCCAACCACTCTGCTGGGGCTCCTAGGAGGTTGAGAGACAATGGACCCATCCAGATGGAGAAGAGAACATGGGAGATTATTTCATTTGATTGTTTATTGGTCAAATTCTAGAAAGAAAGAAAGGCCTGGTTGAAGTGTAAACTCTGCTTCGGGTCTTTAATCCTAACAATGAGGCAGCACTAACTTCCAACATAAGGTGTCTTCCAAATTGTCAAAGGAAAAAAAAAATCACTTAGATGTTTGTTTGGCCAGATCTCGTCGTAACCAAATTCTGGTGGCGCTAGAATTTGTTTGAGTCATATATTATTGCTCCAATATCTGTGTCAGCTTTGCAGACTTGCCTTTTAGGGTTTGAAAATCTTTCCATCTTGCAGGATGTGGCTTGTCATAGCAATGTAACATCGTGGTTAAGAGTGTGAGTTCTGGGGTCACCCAGGTCTGGGTTTGACCTCTACTTCTGTGTCAAGCTGTTGTAACAAGTGATTTATATCCTCTCAGCCTCAGTTTACACATATGTAAAATGGGTATAATAATAGTCCCTACTGCAATTCAAAAATTTATACAGAACCACAGAAGACTTTAAACGGCCAAAGCAATTATGAGCAAAATGAATGAAGCCGGAGACTCCACATTATCTGACTGCAAGATATACTACAAATAAGAGTAATCAAATCAGCATGGTACTGGCATAAAAAACAGACACATAGGCCAATGGAATAGAATAGAGAAACCAGAAATATAAATCCATACATGTATAGCCAATTCATTTTCAACACAGGTGCCAGTAACATACAATGGGAAAAGGACACTCTCTTTGATAAATGGTGCTGGGAAAACTGCATAACACAATATGCAGAAAAATGAAACTAGACCCCCATCTCTCACCACATACAAAAGTCAAATCAAATGGATTAAAGACTTAACGTAAGACCTGAACATATAAACCTACTAGAAGAAAACTTTAGGAAAACACTCCAGGACTTTGGTCTGGGCAGAGATTTTTGTGTCAGACCTCAAAAGCGCAGGCCACCAAAGAAAAAATAAACAAATGGGATTACATCAAACTAAGAAACTCTGCACAGCGAAGGAAACAATCAACAGAGTGAAGAGACAACCCACGGAATGGGAAAAATTATTTGCAAACTATTCATCTGACAAAGGATTAATAACCAGAATATATAAGTATCTTGAATAACTCAATAACAACAACAACAAAAAAGACAAAAACAAATAATCTCACTTGAAAATGGGCAAAATATGTAAATAGACATTTCTCAAAAGAAGATATTCAAACAGCCAACAGATATTTGAAAAACTGCTTAATATTACTAAATATCAGAGAAATGCAAATCCAAACCACAAGGAGATAGCATCTCACCCCAGTTAAAATTGCTTTCATCAAAAAGACACAGGAGGCCGGGCGCTGTGGCTCACGCCTGTAATCCTAGCTCTTGGGAGGCCGAGGCGGGCGGATTGCTCAAGGTCAGGAGTTCAAAACCAGCCTGAGCAAGAGCGAGACCCCGTCTCTACTATAAATAGAAAGAAATTAATTGGCCAACTGATATATATATAAAAAATTAGCCGGGCATGGTGGCGCATGCCTGTAGTCCCAGCTACCCGGGAGGCTGAGGCAGAAGGATCACTCGAGCCCAGGAGTTTGAGGTTGCTGTGAGCTAGGCTGACGCCACGGCACTCACTCTAGCCTGGGCAACAAAGTGAGACTCTCTCTCAAAAAAAAAAAAAAAAAAAAAAAAAAAAGACACAGGATAACAGATACTGGTATAGATATAAAGAAAAGGGAACCCCCATACACGGTTAGAAAGAATGTGAATTAGTCCAGCCATTATGGAAAACTGTATGGAGTTTCCTCAAAAAACTAAAAATAGAACTACCGTATGATCCAGCAATTCAGCTACTTGCTATGTGTCCAAAAGAAAGGAAATCGATATATTGAAGAGATAGCTGCACTCCCATGCTTATTGCAGCACTATTCATAATAGCCAAAATATGGAATCAACCTAAGTGTCCAACAGCAGATGAAAGAATAAAGAAAATGTGTGTATACACACACACACACACACACACCAATAATGGGATATTATTCAGCCATAAAAAAGAATGAAATCCTGTTATTTGCAGCAATATGGAAGGAACTGGGGGTACTCATGTTAAGAAAAATAAGCCAAGCACAGAAAGACAAATATTGTATGTTTTCATTTATGTTTGGTAACTAAGTAGAGATTGGTGGTTACCAAAGTCTGGGAAGCAGGGTATATGAAGAGAGGTTGATTAATGGGTACAAATATACAGTCTGGTAGAAGAGATAAGACCTAGTGTTTGACAGGTCAGTAGCATAACTATAGTCTACAATAATCTATTGTATATGTCAAAATAGAAAGAAGAGAATAATTTGAATGTTTCCAGTATAAAAAAAAAAAGACAAGTATTTAAGGTGATAGATATCACAAGTACACTGATTTGATATTTACAAATTATATGAATGTATTAAGTTATCTCATGTACCCCCGGATACTCACATAATCCATTGTGTGTCCATAACAAATACCATTCAAACACATCCCTACTGCAGGAAAAGTGAGAGAATGGAGTAGGGCTTGACACCTGGCACATAGGCATTGGCTAGCATTATGATGAACTGCGTCTGGCTTGCATGTCATTGGACCCTTTCCTTTCCCGTGTCTTGTGTGTAAGAATTCCAGACCAAACCCGACGCCCTAGCGCACGAGATTGGGGACGTTAACGTGCTTTCTAGTCATCAGAGTTTCTGGAAGGGTCTCTTGTTTGGGGACGTTCTGTCATTTCTATTTTCTTTCCTATTTCTCTTCAGCGTGCACCTGGATATGGAGGAGTTGTTGGGAGTGAGGGGGCATCTGGATGATTTGTCCAGCTGTGGCCGCCTTGAGTTCTCTCTGGGTGGGGGAGAGAGAGAGAGAGAGAGAGAGAGAGAGAGAGAGAGGAGGGAGGTGGGAGGAGGAAAGAAAGACAAAGAAAAAGTGCTAGAGGGAGAGTGTCAATCCAGAAATATTCATGACCTCCTAAATTTATTTTGCAAATGATGACTTTAATAACTCAAGCTCAGCAAACTCGGCTGAGAAGGCCAAAGTGCCACCTCATCTGGCTCATGAGTGACATTTGGAACTTAGAAATCTATCTTTTCATTTCAGCCCGATGATGTCACCAGATGCAGATGATGGAATTTCCACATCCCCTCCCCCCCCCACCCCCAGCAAAATAAAGTTATTAAGGACGCTGGGGAACTTACAATTCTTAGTATTTATTATATAATTGTTATGATTATTACCGCTCTAATTTATTTCCCTACTTAAAAATGTTCTGGCAAGTGTAACTCATTTTAGGCTGATCCTCGCAAACCGGGAGACCTCGGATTATTTAGAGAGAGAGAGAGAAAGAGAGCATTTAGCCAGGTGCGTGAGTTTCAAATTTCCTCAAATTTGCTGCAGGGCCTCACTCAATATAGAAATAAGCAAAAAAACAGTGTGTGTATTATATCAATATTATGATAATGTGCACTGAATGCAGATCCTAAGTGATTAATTCGGTCATTTTCCAAGTTTCTCCCCAGGGGCTTAGATCCTAAAGCGCCCATGAATGGACGCATACATACACATAATCCCATCTTCCTAGGGCTCTGTGGAAAAACACCTTAAAATAAAACGAGGGATGCGAGATTAAGTAAATATAGTGGGAAAAGCAGCTTTTTAATTGTAGGCTCAGTCTTGTCTTTAACCTGTTGGGGGGGTGGCGGGGGCAGACTCAGGAGCTACAGCAGCAATAAAAATGGCTGAATCATATCATTATGTGGTATTTCATCAGCATTTTAATATCATACAAATGAAAACCTCTTATATGCAGACGTTTGCATCTGTGGTTAAACTATTTGATCTGAAGGGCCTGTGGGTAGAAAAAGAAATTGGACTCCTACATGGACAGTTAAAATGCCAGTAGATTTATTTTAATTGGGCAATTGAATGTTTTATGTTCAGTAAATGTGCTATCCTGTTATAATGGTGATATTCATATTAAGGAAAGTTAATTGAGTACTTACTCTGTCCCAGGCATTGGGCTAAGGCAGCGGTTCTCGATGGGGGAGGGAGGGAGTGCATCCCCCCAGGGGACATTTGACAATGTCCAGAGACATTTTTAGTTCTCACAGCTGGCAGGGGGTGCTACTGGCAGCCAGTACGTGAAGGTCAGGGACGCTGCTAAGTGTCCTGCAATGCACAGGACAGTCTTCACATCAGAGGGTTATCCAGCCTCAAAAGTCCACATGCCAACATGGAGAAACCCAGTGCTAAGGGCTTTACACACATGGACTCATTTATTATTCGCAACTATTCTTCAGGCTGGGTATTATTAGTTGCTCCATTTTACAGATGAGGTAATGAGGTTTGGAGAAGTTGAAAGGACTATTCATGGTCATCCAAGGACTGTTGGAGCCAGGATGTAAGCTCAGGTGTGTAGCACGTGGAGGATCCTACCTCTAGCCATATAGCCAACCCCCTCTCTGTAGACAGAGCCTCTATGCCTGGTAGACAGATTTACACATGTACATCTGCACTGAGCAAATTCTGGAAGAATATACACCAATCAACGTGTATGTATCTTTAGAGTTGGATTATGGGGGACTTTATTTTTCTCTTTATTCACATATTCATATAGTCGTGTCAATTTCGTAATCAGAACAAAACAGTGATTTAAAAAATAATATGCATAAAGTCTATGTAGCAATATGGGAAAGAATTTATATATTCTCTGTGGGAAAGAATAATATATTGTGGTGAGTGAAACTAACAGGATAAGTAAGTACATCATCTGTAGCTATCTTGGTTTTACAAAAATGTAAACCATTGAGGTAATATGTCCACCTTGTTGGAGGAAATGCTGGAAACTGAGACCCGTCTCTCTCTGACCAGGTAAGAAATAAATGCTTTCCTTCCATTTCACACAGTGCTGTTAAATTGTCTTAGTGTATGCAAATACACATTTTTATTATTTTTCATAAATTAAAATATGTTTATGATGATAATAAAAAATGCCTCTGGATTAAGTTTTGTTTTTGAGACAGAGTCTCGCTCCACTGCCTGGGATGGACTGCAGTGGTGTCATCCTTGCTCACTGCAACATTGAACATTGCTCAAGCAATCCTCCTGCTTCAGCCTCCCAATAGCTGGGACTACAGGCATATGCCACCACACACAGCTAATTTTTCTATTTTTGGTAGAGATGGGGTCTTGGTCTTGCCCAGAGCTGGTCTCGAACTTCTGATCCTCCTGCCTTGGCCTCCCAGAGTGCTAGGATTACAGACTTGAGCCACCTAACCCAGCCAGTCCTGAGCTTTATTTTAAAACTCCTGGCCTTAAGCGATCCTCCTACCTCAGCCTCCCAGAGTGCTAGGATTACCAGGTGTGAGCCACCGCACCTGGCCTGTATTAATTTTTAAAACACATTTAATTCTGTTTTATGCAAAAAAATGTCAACATTTTATGTTTATTTTTCTTAGGGGTCTTTCATAGCTTTCTATAGATTCTCAAAGGGGTACAGGGGACCCCCAAAATAATTGTTGCAACTGACATGTATTAAGCACTTACTTTGTTCCAAGAATTTTACTAACATTCCACATGCATTACTGTCCCAATAATCCTATGAGGTCGATAATATTTTTAACCCTATTTTACAGGTAAGGGAGAGAGAGGGAGCTCCAGAGAGGTTAAGTCAGTTGTCTAAAGACCTAAGAAACAGAGCCAGAATTTGAATCTGGATCCCTCCGGCTCTTAACAGAGATTTAATCATCCAACTCATAGAATGAGTTAGTAAGCACAGGATTTAGTTGTTGTTTAGGGCCCTTCCCAGTGTGCCATTTTATTATTTTCCAAAAGAGTTTTAGGAACATGTGAAATAGAGCCTTGTGCGTCTAACAAGGATTCTTCCACCTAAGAGCTAGGGGGTATCAGGTGTGCACACGGTGAGAAAAAGACTCACACGTTGTCTATGTTCGCTGCTGGAAATGAGGAAGAGAAACACTCCCAGAGAACCCATGAGGGCCCCCATCTGGGGCAGGGGTGGCAGTGGGAGAAAGTAGCTTTCTTCAGGTTAGAAGGAGGTAAAAGCTAGAACTTGAAGGGTACACAGTGGAGACAAGCATTTGGAATGGCTGTGGGGGTTTTATGACTGCTTTATAGAACACTAACCAAACTGAAGGCAGCCTCAGAGTGCGGACTGCAGACGGAGGGAGGGATTGTAAACAGTGTGTCATCCTTGGCAAGACTCCTAATTAGCCACAAACCACCACATCCTAAATTTGGGCTGTGTCTTCCATTGTGGTTCACAGGAGGGTGGAAAAGGATGTTAAGTATGTTGGTGCTGTGAGAATGGATGGTGGTGGAACCTACAGTGGGTTGTTACCTGGGACACAGCAGCCAGCTCTGCTCACCCAAGGCCAAGGTGAAATGAGTAAGGGAACTTGGATTAGATTCAGCACCAGGATGAGGGTAAGGTGAACAAGGCACTCGGATTTAAGGGGGTACCAAAAAACTCAGTCATCAAGATAAATAGTATGTTCATGAAATATTTCTAAAAAGTCAAAATTCATGCAGAATAATCTGTGATTTCAAATATTATTTAAATTTTAAATAAGTAAAAAGAAGATCTTATGGGTCCAGGGTTAAGATAGAGTGAGTGAGGTGAAGTCAGGGCAGGGTCAGACTTTGTTTTTATTTAAAATTATTGCTGAAGAATTTTAAAAGAAATCCCAGCCATTGTATTATTTCACCCCTATGACATCTCTAAATAACATGGACATTTTCCTTGCATAACCTCCATGCTATATCAAGCTAACAAATTTAACAATAATGCCCTGTTATCATTTAATGCTCGGTTTAGAACCAAATTTTCTTGATTATCTAAAAGAGTCTTTCATGGTTGATTTGTTCTATGTAGGGTGTGATCCCTCCATTCTTTCATCTAATGATTTCTATCCATAGATGGTCATTGCCTGAATCTACTTCATTTACTTTTAATGTTTTAAGAGACAAAGAGAAAGTGGACAATATCATTTGGGCCCCTGGGTCAAGTCATAGCTGAAGCCATAACTGTTCTTAGACTTCACAGTTTCAAAAGCTGATAAATTCCTTTTTGGCTAGGCCGATTGGGGTTCCATTTTCTGTCACTTGCAACCACATGAGTCGTTGATCAATACAAAAGTCACCAAGGCTGGGTGTGGTGGCATGCTGCACCTGTAGTCCCAGCTACTTGGGAGGCTGAGGTGAAAGGATTGCTTGAGCCCTGGAGTTTGATGCTGTAGTGTGCTATGGGAATATCTACTGCACTTCAGCCTGGGCAACACAGCAAGACCTTGTTTCTTTAAAAAAAAAAAAAAAAAAGTCATCAAGTATTGGGAAGAGTTCCAAAAGAGGAAAGTCAAATGGGCTCACAAACCAGTGTAGCTACTATAGACACCAAGCTGTGTACAGCTATCTTCCCTTAGTTCATGTCCTCTGTCTTGAAATGGCTTCACTATTGTCACAGTGAAAGGTACCCTTGGGAAGGTGGCCAGTGCCAAAGTAGCCTTCTCTCCTCTTTCTCAGGGTCACATGATAGATGGGCAGAGTGAAGAGAACGGTCCCTTCCCCAGGTCTATGGCATGTCTTGTTACCTGAGCTCACACGAAATGCTAACAATCCCAGAGTAGCCTACTTTCCTAAAGTAGCTCTTCCATTGTTTCCTGTCCCTTCTCATTCTTTGCAACTCTCAAATACACACCTGTCAAAAACACCCCTCCCTATAGGACAATGTGACAGCTCAAGTGTGGACCAATTTCCTTTGTAAAACAAACATGCCTCTTGAACAACCTCGACAGCATAGCTCCAACTCAATCACACTCATGTATATTTTCTCACCCATTTTGATTTCCCCAGAGCCCAAAGTTGAATCAAAATCTTCATTTTTTTTTCCTATTTTAAAAATTTGTTTATTTTAATTGACAAATAAAACATTGTATATATCGATCATGGACAGCATGTTGTTTCAAAATATGTATACATTGTGGAATGGCTAAATCAAGCTAATTAACACATGCATTGTATCACATGATTGTCATTTGTTTGTAAAGAGAACACTTAAAACCTACTCTCTTAGCAAATTTCAAGAGTATGATACATTGTTAACTGTAACTACCCACATGGTATATTAGAACACTTCAACGTATTCTTCTTATTTAACTGAAATTTTGTGTCCTTTGGCTAACATCTTCCCACCCCAACCCCCAAGTCTCTGTTTCTAAAGATAGAAAACTACTTATGACTTTTAGGAGTTTTCTAAGGGACTATTTTCAAAATATTTAACCACAGACACAGAAGTGATGAATCCAAACAGATTCTGGCCATAATAACAGACACAACAGGATTGGTGCATGCCAGTTCAATACTCAGTCCTGGTTTCTCCCTCTTCTCATGATTTTTTAATCCTAGCATCGTGTCTGAGGTACCTGCTTACATATGTGAAGCACCTGGAACATTCTCAAATGATTATTAGTTTTTCTACTCTCCCAATAAGGCAAGCAGACATTGGTGAACTCTCTCCCCACCATTTCCACTGTGCGGATACCACTTCCCCTTTATTAAAACAGCCTAGGACATTCACACACACACCAAAAAGTGTTGATTCTGATTAAATGAAGCCTGGTGAGCACTTCCAAGTCCGCCCTCTGCCCTGATCCCCTGCAGGCTGAACCTTCATGAGCTTTTGTTTATGAAGGAAAGCTAAATATAACTGAGAAGAAGAGGATGCTTTGGTTGGTTTCAGACTTCAATTTCAAGCCAGGTGGAGAGACAGACCAACTTCAAAGAGAGTGTTGCCCCCAAGCTGATGAAGGACCAGGTGTGTAGAAGGGACACATGGGGTCCTGATGTGCTGTTGGTGGACCCTGGATTCCGGGAAGCCCCAGAATGATGATAGGAATACGTTGTGTGGTTTTGAGACCTGCATCTGGTGAGCTCTGGAGCAGTCTTCATTGCAAATCTGTCATTTGGTGTAGCCACCTTCATCAGTGATCCTAGCTAGACCTTCTGGATAACTTGCTGCGGCTTCTCCACCAGCGCTTGCTGCTGCCCCCTTGCACCTGTGTGTTATGGAGACAGTATCTCTCCTTAAACCTCAGGAACCAACCTCTGCTAGCTTCCAACTTTTCTTCTGCAGCTTCCTCACCTCTCTCAGCCTCCATAGAATTGAAGAGAGTTAGGGCCTCGCTCTGGATTATTTCACAAAAGAAGCCTACAGTAGGGCAGCTTCCAGGGCTGGTTGATTCAGCAGTGCTACCATAGCATCAAGGACTCAGGTTCTTTGCATTTCTTTTGCTTTTGCTTTCCCATCCTTGACATGTGGAACTTGCCTTCACCCGGTTATCCTATGTTCCCAAGTTGGCTGCATCTGGACCTGATAGGTCCCAAGGAAAGAAATGTAAGGGTGCCATCTTTCTCTATGTATCTTTCTTAGAAACAAACAAAAAACTTCTCCCGGAAGTTTCTCTTTCATAGTTCCTTGGGTTGGCTGGGTTCAGGTGAGCAGCCCTCATTTGGGGTCCCTCAAGAGATTGCAGTCAGGTGATAGCTGGGGCTGCAGCCAGTTGAACATCAGCTGACCTCAGTGTCCAAGATTACTTTTTGTCTAGTGCCTTAGCTGCGATGACTGGGACAGCCAGGGGATGGGCAGGCATCTCTCTGCATCCATGCAGTTTCTCCATGTGGCTGACTTGGGCTTCCTTACAGCATGGCTGTCTCTGGGCACCCAGGCCCCTCACATGGCAGCTGGCTTCCCCCGGGGCAAGCACACCAAGAGATCTAGCGGGGATCTGCAAGCCTTCTTATGACCCAGCCTTGGAAGTCACACAGCATCACTGTTTTCATATCGTATGAGTCAAAAGTAAGCACCAGGCCAGCCCAGATTTGAAAGGAGGAGGAAACACAAGGTCATGAAAACTGGGGAGGCCTGGTTCATTGGTGGAGGGGTGGGAGGGCTTTGGAAACTAGTTATCATAGCCCCCTTCCTGGCAGAAAACTTCTACTTATTTGTCATTGGCCAGAATTTTATTACAAGCCCTTTCCTAAACCAATGACTGGCAAGGAGAATGGACTTAGTGCAACAGGCCACCACTTGGGGCAGGTGCCACCGTGGGAGGTTAATGTCATAGTATGGGGAGAAGTCATCCCTGGAAGGTGCACAATGCTGCGAATTCATCACGGTTGGTCCTTACAGTGATCTCTTCTCCCAAGGCTCCCAAATCCCCTTATCTTCCCCAAGAAGTACCAGAGAATCAAGAGCTAAGACTTTGGCTCAGCTCTGAATTGTTACTAATCCCCTGCCATAAAATATACCAGGGCTAGAGCAAGATTCTCTTAGGAAGCCTTTTAAGTTCAAGTTGTCCTGTAAGTGGTGTGGACCAGCCAATGTCAGGGCCTACCCCAATAATTCATTCAAGTTCTGTGCTCCTGGGAAGCTCTCCTATCTACACAGGTGCTTCTGCATGACTCATAAAATAGGCAAGTGAGAGGAAGAAAGATGTAGCCTGGGGTAATGGAATGGGGACTGGACCAGAAGTGAAAAGACCTATTATCAGCCAGATGATCTTAGACAAGTGGCTTAATCTCTGTGAGTCTTGGATTCTTTACCCAT
Source organism: Microcebus murinus (assembly GCF_040939455.1). Taxonomy (NCBI): domain Eukaryota; kingdom Metazoa; phylum Chordata; class Mammalia; order Primates; family Cheirogaleidae; genus Microcebus; species Microcebus murinus. The sequence continues at coordinate 9,924,697 of NC_134125.1, read as the reverse complement.
AAATGATAACAATAATAGTCTCCCAGAGTTGTGACATTTGCATGATATTATCCAGAAAATATATAAAGTGATATGTAGATACAAGATATTCTTATGTTTTATTATGGGGTTTTTTTTTTTTTTAGACACAGTCTTGCTCTGTCATCCAGGTTAGAGTGCAGTGGTATCATCATAGCTCACTGTAGCCTTGAAGTCCCGGGCTCAAGCGATCCTTCTGCCTCAGCCTCCCAAGTAGCTGGGACTACAGGCACATGCCACCACGCACAGCTAATTTTTCTATTTTTAGTAGAGATGGGGTCTTGCTGTTGCTCAGACTGGTCTGGGCTCCTGAGTTTAAGCGATCCTCCTGCCTCAGCCTCCCAGAGTGAGGATATTCTCATGAAAAATGGGAAAGGCAGAATAGTATAATGGATGGAGGGGAAGCATAGAATGCAAAGCCTTGGATTTGGGTCCTGCTCCTTCCTAGCTGTGTGTGTTCTTGGGGGAAATGACATCACCTCTCTGATCCTCCATTTCTTTACCTTTGAAAGGAGAGTGGCAAAGCCCACATGTCTCCCCCACAGAGCTGGGGGGAAGTGCAATGGAGATAAGAGATGCAAATGAGATTTGAAACCCATTCAATGCTGTATTGATGGAAGTTACTAGGAATGCGGCAGCAACAAGGGGAAGCAGACTTCCTAAAAGAGCACAGGATGGGTTACAGTAGAGTCCTAGGCTGGATCCTCAGCAGCAGATCCTGAGACGAGGTTTCAAGTACAATACAAGCAGTTTATTTGGGAGGTGATGTCAGGAAGTGAGGCATGGATGGGATGGAATCAATACAGGGTGGATCATCACGCAAGACAGCCCGGTAGGCAACTAGAACTTAACCCCACTGGGCAATTGTGGGAGTCAGTGTAGACCACACGCCCCAGAGTCAAGCCATCCAAGGGGCTGAAGTATTTACACGTCATGTTCCATTGGTTTTTGATTGAGGGCCGCCTTGGGGGCAGAGCTGAGACATCAATTCCCAGGCAATTCCAGTTTGCCCATGAGCAGGAAGAGTAGGCTTCAGTGGCTAGCGAAAGACCTCAAAGAATTTCAGTTTCTGGCAGTTACTGGTTAGGCTAGCATTCTGAAAAAGAAAATGATTGAACTGATACAGGCAGGCACTAACAGTACCCCTGTCATAGATGGCCACAGTGATCTCTTACATCTGACCTGATGACAAGACAGTATGAAGAGTGTAGCCATGGTCAGTTGCAAGGGTTGTCCACTGCCCAAGGGACATTCTCTTGTTTAATCCTCACAACAACCCATGACGTTAGACAAGATAACATATGTAAGAGTGTTTTGCCTAATGCTTAGCGTGGAGTAAGCTCTTGGTTGCAATGAAATATTCTTGTCATCACTATCACTGCAAAGGAACGGAGAGTGCTCTCTAAAAAGGGAGATTAGGAATTTCTTTTCCCTGGTCCTCGGTGACCTTAGAGGGGTCTCATTCAATGTCCGGGCTTGTTCATCCTAGAGAGGGGATCCTAATTGCTTCTCACCTCCCCCCATTCTCCTACTAGGCAGTTGTCATGATCACTGGGGGGGGGGAGGTATTCGGGGTCTTCAGCAGGGAGTCCCAGAGGAGGTGGCCATAAACCTCAGCAGTGCATCTCCCTTCCTCCTGGTACAAGGCTCCTTCCTCTCCCTCCTCTCAAATCTTGGCTTTTGTGCATCTGGAAGTCCTCCTCTCACCCAAATGCCCGTAAACCTCTTTTTTTATTAGTCTTTTCCTGGCCTCCTGTCTCCCACAATCATTTTACAATGACTACTTGGAGATATTTAATACACACATAAAAGAATCCATACCTTTGAGGGCAAACAAGGGAAAGTCATTTTTGTCCTTTCTTTTTTAAAACAAAAAATCTACAGAAGAACTCTTTTTTTAAATGTCCATTTCAGAAATAGCAGAAAATGTAGACAAGCCAAAGAAGGTGTAAAACCATCCACAGACCAAGCCGCTTAGACATGACCAACTCTATGTCTGTCTTTTTCAACATTCTTCTATGCATAAACTTCACATGCTTTGACTATTATAATTTCACTTATTTTTAACAGAAAGCACTCACATGGCTCACATTTGAAAAGCTATGAAAGCATAAATAGTGGAAAATCTGCCTCCTGTTTTGTCCTGGGCTGGGAAGCTCAGTTCCCCAGCCCAGAACCACCCTTGTCCTCACTTCCTCAGGAACCTGTCCCCTCTTACACACAGCCTGGCTCACGCTAGACCCACTGTTATGGGCCTTTCCTTTTTTCTTAGCAATGCCTCTCAGAGGTGGCTCCTCTTCTCCTTTTAATGGCTGTGTAGTACTCCACTGCAGGGATTGAACCGTGATTTCTTTAACCAGGCTCCCACTGTTGGGCATTGAAAAGGTTCCCAATTTTATATTACTCCAAATGATGCTGCGATGACTACCCTTTTAGATACGTACGTCATTGTGTAAATGTGCAAGTATATCTGGAAATGGAATTGCTGAGTCGAAGGGCATGTGCACTTGCCATTTTCATAAAACATCTAGATATTTTGAAGAAAATGCAATCAAACTATTTTGCAACCTGTTTTTTGTTTGTTTTTACTTATTAGCGTGTGTGTGTGTGTGTGTGTGCATGTGTATGTGAGAGAGACAGAGAGAAAGAGGGAGAGAGAGAAATCAGGGATATTAGAGTATATTCCATTGTGCAGGTATATAATCCTTTATTTAACCCATCTTAAATTTGGAAATGGATAGACTTTTCCACCTTTGCACAATTATAAGTCACTGTAGAATTACAACTGCTCTGTGGCAAATAAAAAAGATATTTTCAAGTATGCAACTGAATGTGAAATTTAGAACACTGAATCAAAATGCCATTCAATCAAGGAGCTTAAAAAAGAATGAGAAAAATCCAGGTATAAAAAGTCAGTATTTTTTTCTCTAATCCATAAAAGTATGAAGGACACTTTTTAATGATTCTTTTCCCCCAATAAGGATTCAGTGTTTCAACTCATCTTGTGCAAATAAATTATTTATAAATTGCATTCCTCTCTTTTAAAATAAACACCATTCCTCCAGAAATTTAGATAAATAAAATGTCATCTATTTATCAAATTGACTCTTCATGCTTAATAACCCACGGCCTCACTAAAGGAATAGTTATCTAACAGCTAGGTCAAAAGTGCAAGAGTCCAGACTTATTAATGCTAAGTCTAAGCAGGCCATTGATTAGCTCTGCTGAGGGGACAGTGGGAGGAGGGGGCTGTGGATATTTCAATTCCCTGAGTCTTCTCCCCTCCTGGATGATACCATTTTCCCCAGCCTCAGCTTGTGTGTTTAACAATGTTTGTGTAGCACTCAGATAAAAGGCGCAGGGTGAGACTTAAGTGGTTGTTAAAATTGTCAGCCCCAAAGTCATCAGAATTCCAATTGATAACCCGCACTTACAGTGGGATGAGAACTTGTTTTCTTAGGGAGAAAAGATTTTCCCTTTTTAACGACCTGGGAAAACTCTCTGAGTCCACTCGCACTTTGGAGTGTTTTCCCCCCAAATCTTAATTCTTTTTTTTTGTTGTTGTTCTATAAGAACTGAGCCTTCTGAGCTAACCAGAAAGGGCTCATATTCCAAACTGGAAGGTCATGAAAAGTAGGATTCAGGAACACGGGGTGCCCACCTCAGAGTGATGGTGCAGTTGTGGAAACTGAGGCCCAAGAAGGGCAACTGAATTGCCAAGGTGCATGATGAGTTTGCTTCTGCTCTGGGATTAGGACTCCGGGCTTCCTGACTCTTGTCTGCTGCCCTTACTCTTAGTGGTTTCTTGAATCTCCCCCTATTTAACCCTTGCCGGACCACTCTCAAGAGCCCATATCCCCATTTAACAGGTGAATAAACTGAGAAAGAGATGGCCCCACACAAATTCAAGTGTAATATCCAGAATGACTGCTTTCATTCTACATCATGTCTGCTGCTCAGAAACCTTGGAGCCCATTTCCATATCCTGTTGGACTAAAAGCCAGTCTAGGATTTAAAACATATCTGGCTACATGAGGGAAATGTTACAGAGTTTGGGGCTAGAGCCAGAAAACAACCGTAGACCCCACATCACTTCCCCGGGGCATTTAGAAGCTAAGACTTGGGTTCAAATCCTGCCATCCCTGTTTCCGAACTCTGTAGCCATGAAAAGTGAAATCTCACTGGGCTTCATCTTCCTCATTTGTAAAATAGAGATAGTAGTGATGCTTACCTTGTAAAATTATGAGAATGAAATTTTAAAAATCTGTGTAAAGGTAAATTACATGGATTAAATGACATGTATTTATTTATTTATTATTTATTTTTTCTTAGTAGAGATGGGGGTCTCACTTTTTCTCAGGCTGGTCTTGAACTCCTGAGCTCAAGCAATCCTCTCACCTTGGCCTCCCAGAGTGCTAGGATTACAGGTGTGAGCTACCGCGCCCGGCCTTAAATGACATTTTTTTTAAAAAAAGCCATGCTTAGCACCTTGCCCAGCTCCAAGGTACCTTCAATAAATTGCACCTGTTGTTGCTATTGTTGCCGCTACCGTTGTTGTCAATGTTGCTGTTGTTGAAAGGCACATGACTTTGGGGGAGTCAATAACTCCCCCTCTATGCAATAACTCCCCTCCTGTAAAATGGGTATAGTATCTACACGAAGGAGTTGTTTTGAGGATGAAATGAGATAATATATACCCAATTCTCAGCACAGTGTCTGACACGTCATAAACCTGAAATTATAAAATAGGTACAATATTTACTTGCGATGTCACAAAATAAGTGGTAAAAATAATATTTATCATTATAGGACTTCCTAGAAATGAATGGCAATGGTGTCTGTAGCCGTACTCCAATGGTGGGGGGCAGAAGGTGTAAGAATGACCTGAGATGATTGTTAAAATTACAGATGCTAGGCCGGGCGCTGTGGCTCACGCCTGTAATCCTAGCTCTTGGGAGGCCGAGGCGGGCGGATTGCTCAAGGTCAGGAATTCAAAACCAGCCTGAGCAAGAGCGAGACCCCGTCTCTACTATAAATAGAAAGAAATCAATTGGCCAACTGATATATATATAAAAAAAAAAATTAGCCGGGCATGGTGGCACATGCCTGTAGTCCCAGCTACCAGGGAGGCTGAGGCAGAAGGATCGCTCGAGCCCAGGAGTTTGAGGTTGCTGTGAGCTAGGCTGACGCCACGGCACTCACTCTAGCCTGGGCAACAAAGCGAGACTCTGTCTCAAAAAAAAAAAAAAAAAAAAAAAAATTACAGATGCTGCAGATCACAAATTCTGATTCAGCGAGGTTGGAACAGGGACTAGGAATCAGATTTCATAACCATTAAGTCAGCCGCTAGGGAAGCAGGTGGCTGTAGACCACTCTTACAATAAAGGTGGGGCCATTTTGCAGCCAAAAATATTAATTAATCAACCCACTAATTGTTTCACCAAGTAGTTATTGATACCTACTGCATTCCAGGCACTGCAACGGAGTGACCACACAGAACCAGGAGCAGGTCCCTCCTCGGGAGCTTATAGGCTGTGGTTTGGTGACTAAGCCAATGGACTCTGTTTCTAGGTATTCAACATTTCCATCTCCTCTGCCTTCTCTCAAAAGTTGGCATGTAGGTTTTTCTGCAGGCTAGTGGGCAAGAACATCTCCTGGTGGTTCCTTTAAGGATTTGGGCAAAAGACAGCAATAATTAACTTTCTCTAAAATGGCTCAGTGCCTAGAACCTCAGCCCTTTTGTAGTGGGACCTTCTGTCCCCACTGTCCACCCCACTACCCCTGGGTCTCAGTGGCCCGGCTGTCAGGTTTCAAAGACCATTTGGAATTACTTAGCCCAAGAGTCACTGGGCCTCTCTCTAGCCCACCGAGATGCCCAACTCTGCCATTTTCCCCTTTTCAGCTTCACTGGGTTTGTTCATTCATAATAGCAACCCAATGTCCCCCCAGTGTAAAAGGCCCTTCTTCTAGCTCCCTTTGGTAAAAAGCGTCTCTGGCTCCTGGCCTCTCAGGATAACTTCCTTTTGCCAGCCTCCCTATTTGGTTTCACCAGACTACACCCCGTTTCTGGTCTTTGCTGAGTCTTCCTGGCCTGCTCACTGCCGGAAGTGGAAGTTGAGTGGGCAACACCCTCTTCCTCTCACTGTGATCTTGCTCAGGTTAACAGGGTGTAATCTGGGCTCAGAAGCCCCTGGAATCTAGAATCCCAGTTGCAAAGGCAAATAAAGCTTTGGCAGGAGCTCTAAAACAAGACCCCTGAAGGGGAAGTGAACTTGAGCTATGTCTTTTTTCACTTAAGGACATTTACCAAAAAAACTGTGCATAACTGTAAACACTGAAAATATCTTCTTATGCAAAAGTTACAAACATATACAGAAGTAGAAAGAACGATATAATAAACCACCATAATTTCATCACTCCACTTCAAATGGAGACATTTGGGAGAAGAGTATGGAAAGGTACAAACCCTCCAAGATTCTGCATTCCTATACCACAGCGCTAACATCTTGATATACATACACCATCCTTTTCATGTGTATACAATACATACATGCAGTCACAGACATCTAAAAAATAAAATCATAAAAATACATACAATACGGCTGGGCGCGGTGGCTCATGCCTGTAATCCCAGCACTCTGGGAGGCCGAGGCAGGCGGATTGCTCGAGGTCAGGAGTTCGAAACCAGCCTGAGCAAGAGTGAGACCCTGTCTCTACTATAAATAGAAAGAAATTAATTGGCCAACTAATATATATAGAAAAAATTAGCTGGGCATGGTGGCGCATGCCTGTAGTCCCAGCTACTTGGGAGGCTGAGGCAGGAGGATTGCTTGAGCCCAGGAGTTTGAGGTTGCTGTGAGCTAGGCTGACACCACAGCACTCACTCTAGCCTGGGCAACAAAGCGAGACTCTGTCTCAAAAAAAAATTACATACAATACTATGTTTATTGTTCTCCTTTAAAAGGGGATATTTAATGGCTGTATAGTATTCCATCTCTAGATTAAACATAATTTTACCAACTTAGTTTTTGCTCATCTAAGTTCTTAACTTTTTTGTTATATATGTTTCACTGTATTTCACTGTCATAAATATTTTTACAGATACTTGCCCACATCTCTTTCTTTATTATTTCTTTAGAAAAACCTTTCTAGAAGTGAAACCAGCCATAAATGAACCTTTAAAATAAACTGCAAAGTGCCGAAGTGCCCCCAGTAAGGTCGTGTCTGTTTAAACTCCCCCCAGTATTATAAAAGAGACTTGCCATTTCAGTCAAGATTTGTTCCCCCAAACCCTTGATTGGAAGGCCCTGGCGACTTGACATGCATTTCTCATTACAATGTTCCCTCCCCAAGCAAGAGAGCCCTGCAGAGAGAGAAAAGGAAGAAATGAGAAACGGCACTGATGGCTGCAGTGAGAAGAGAGAAGAGGTAGAAAAATGAAGGGAGAGGGAAGGAGGGAAGGAAAAAGGAAGGAGGGAAGAAGGGAGGGAGGGAGGGAAGGAAAAAGGAAGGAGGGAAGAAGGGAGGGAGGGAGGGAAGAAGGATGGAGGGAAGGAGGGAGGGATGAGGGAAGGAAGGAAGGAAGGAAGGAAGGAAGAAGGGAAAGAGGGAGGGAGGAATGAAGAAGGGAAAGAGGGAGGGAGGAATGAAGAAGGGAAAGAGGGAGGGAGGAATGAAGAAGGGAAAGAGGGAGGGAGGAATGAAGAAGGGAAAGAGAGAGGGAGGAAGGAAGGCTCACACAGGGGCAGAGAAAGAGATAATAAAAGAGATAATAAGACTGAGAGAAAGTAGGAAATGGAAGAGACCAAGAGAAAAGGGAAGATCATTATCCTTTGCTAAGAGCAGAAGAAAACTGGTAGACCCAGAAACAGTGAGAGGCAGACATTGGTCATTATTCTTCTGAACAAAGGACAGAACAGTGTGGATCTTCACCAAGCAGCCACCCTTTGCCTCGTGTTCTGGTGCCTCCAACTTCTCTGGATGGATTCCACGGACCCCAGGGACAGCCCCGCTAGCCTTTCCCACCTGTCCCTGGGGTGACAGCCTGGGAGCCTTCCCTCTGGAGCCTCCCAAGTACGTTGAGAAGGCACTGTGCTTAAAAACCACATGGAGGACAACATAAATCCAACTGGGAAAAATATCATGGTGTGGATTATTTAAACCAAAAAGGGAAATTTTTAAAAAATATAAATGGAGGCCGTTGAAAGTGAGGAATGGAATGGATGAGAGGACCCCTTAAATTTACTCCACCCTGGCAGGGAAGGCCACATGGAAAGCCAGGACCAAAATAGGCAAGGCTCATCCCCCCCGTTCCTGTTGTCCAGCGAGCCTGGTGTTGCTCAACTCTCTGCCCAAAAGCGTGCCTGCCCCTCCACACAAAACGGAAAATGATCATGGCTCTGCCCAGTCTCTGAGAGACCATTTAAGGCTTTGAAAATCTCCTGCAAGTTGAGTGACATCCCCATGCCGAGAGCAGATGAGCATGTTTTGTTCCTGGGACATCTGCTATCTCTGATTGGAATGTAAGAGATGTCTGAGCTTTCTGATATCCCTTCCCTCTCCTCTCTCTCTCTCTCTCTCTCTCTCTCTCTCTCCCCTTCTCTTTTTTCCTCCCCCCATTTATGACCCTGAGCAAAACTTGACTCTGTACCAGCTTCAGAAAACAAGCCCCACCAATGCCCACTTCTTTTTGTTTGGGAAAATCTCCTTTTATGCACAATAATTAGGGATTGACAGTCCATACTTTGAAAACAAACGTATCAGCAGGCTAACCAAATAAAAATGCAAAGTGCAGAGCAGTTTGTGTCTTGAGCTTCATTTGCAATTTAAAAGGATGCTTTTCTATATATATATGTATATATATATATACACACACACATATAGATGTCTTTATACATATATTTGTAGCATGTAAAAAGATACACAAAACACAGACCTTAATATCAGTGGTTGGAGGGGGGGGAGATGAGAAGAGTAGAGGGCAGAGGTCACTGCAAACTCTTTTCCTACTTGCTATTTTTTTATCCTGTGCATAAATACACATGAGATATATTAGGATTGACTTTTTAAATCCTATGATTATTAGACTTAAAGCCTGGTGGATTTGGTTCAAATCTTGCTCTACCCCCTACCAGCTCTGGGGGCGGGAGTATTCGACTTGGGCCATCCTTGGTTGTAAAACGAGGTGGTTGAACTGCCTGCCTCCTAGGGTTGTTGCAAAGAACAGATGAGTTAGTGCATGCAAAGCTCTTAGCACAGAACCTGACACGTGTGGTCAATAAATATAGACCCCATCATCATCATCACCATCATCATCATCATCATCATCATCATCATCATCATCATCGTTAGGGTTACTGTCTGTGGCTGTTGTCTTGACCTAAAGAACCCGGTTGATTGTTTGTTTGTTTCCTGAAAGGCAGGAAACCCTGTAATATCACTAACCAAGCTGTCCTTTGAAGTAGGGCTGCCTGCTCTACCCAGGGAGGGAGGGAGCCATGTGTTCCAGTCCTGAAGCATATAGATCTTCCCCAGCAGATCATTAGGCTCATGTTTGTCACATTTATTTTAAGGAAACTGGTAGGGAGAGGGTGGGTGAGGTTAATTGCTCTATGGATCCTGGCAGCCCTGTTCTCCAGATGGGGGGAGGTTCAACAAAGCCTGGCGTGACCCCTCAGGCATGGTTAAGGCCCTGGCTCCTAGACCTTTCTTCACCAAACAGAGAAACAAGACTTGCAGGGAGGGAAGAAGAAAAGGGGAGGCTGGGCCTAAGCTTTTGCCTCTGGGACTCTGGGCTAGCAGGGAGACACAAACGCTTTGGTTGCAAGGCTTACCAAAGTTTGGGGCAGCACCAGGCTTCACCCTATCCGAAACAAGTCCAGCCGAGTCCCCTTCCCAGGGAGAGTTAAGACTCGCTCCGTTCGGGATTTTTCTCTGGCATGAATCATTTCATAGGTCGAGGAAGAAACCGTGCAGGGCCTCTGAGTTCCGACTCCTTGTCCCTTGGGTGGCCGACTGCTCCCCAGGACAAGCTAGTGGGGGCATCTTCTCTTTCCAACGCCAAGGTGGGGGCTTTCCATAAGCCTTCATCGCAGACCTGCTGTGTGCCCGGTGGCGTCCCTGTGGCTATGCAAACCCCGGGGGCATCACTTCACCTTTCCCTCTGCAAAATGGGAGAAATCACAGTTCTGCCTGTGTCACAGGCTGTTTGGAAGGATGAAAACACACAAGCGTTCAATAAATGGTAGCTCCTAGATGGCGACTGTTGTTATTTTTCAGGCTACCTAAGAGGCAGAATGAGCTTTCTCGTGAGAAACCATTCCTCTACATAAGACCTTGATTTTCAGAAAGAGAAAACAGATCAGTCGGTTAAACGGGGTGCTTCAGCCCTTGCAGAAAATAATCGAACACCCCGCGCGGTACCAGCTCAGTGGGGGATGGGGGAGGGGGCGATATACCTAACTCAATGTTGATTTTTCTGACCACCAAAAAGATTCCTTTTTACCGACCCGCTGGAGCTCTATAGATTAACAGCCCCGGCCGGCACTCATCGCCCGCACCCGGCGGGGCTCCGCAGCCCCGGGGAAGGTGTGACTTCAGGCTCGGCGGTGAGGGCGAGGGGGTGGGGGCGGAATGCGGCCCGGTGTGTGAGGTGATTGCAACCAGAAACGCCCGGGCAGGCATCTCGCTCCCGTCCTGCGCGCCGCTGGCAGGCAGCCGGCCGGCCCGAGCTGGGAGCCGTCCGAGGCGCCCCGGCTCGCCGCTGGCCGCCCCTCCTGGGCCCGCCGATAGCTTATCGGGCCCACTCGGGGGCGCCCCGTGCTACAACCGGAAACGCGGCTGGAGGCCAGTGGATGCCTGCGGCGCGGCTGCGTGCGGGCCCCGCATCCCTCCCCCAGGTAAGGCGCCAGGTGGGTGGGGGGCGGTGGGCGCGCCTCCTCCCCGGCTTCCCTTCGCTAGAGGCGGGCGGGAGGCTGGCATTTGATGGACACCAAGGGGACGGGAGGGGACTGAAGATCGGGGGCAAGTGCAGGGGTGCCAGGGGCCAGTGCCATCTCTGAGGCTCGAGGACCTCAGGGTGACTCGAGCAGCGTCAGGGGAGGGGGACCTTGGGACGCAGGCTGCGCGCCCCAAGTTGTCGGGAAGGATGCGCTGCGCCTTCGACGCGCGTTCTCACTGCCCCACAGCTCAGCCTGAGAAAAGCCCAGGCTTGGGCGAAGGGTCCGCTCTGTTCCGCCAAAGCGAAGCCGGCATGCATATTGGGGTGCCTTGTGATGCGATGAGAGAACCTATCGCAAGAAGCTGCTCGTGGTGCAGTGAAAAAAAAAAAAATGACAGAAATGTGGAGCCTGAAGGACCGACCGAGTTTGAGTTCCGGCTTTCCACTTCTTACTACTGTGCACTCCTGGGCTGGTTGCTTAACCTCTCTGGGCCCAGCTTCATCTTGAAGGGAGAAGTTCTAATAGCAACTAAATGAGCTGTTGAAGTTTAAGAGGATGAAGAGTTAAAGAGTGTTTTAAAATAGAAAGAGCCTTGTTTCGAGTGGTCTATTATTATTATTATTATTATTATTATTATTATTGTTATTAGAAAATGTTAGCACTGAAAGGTCAGCACTGAAAGGCTGTGCGCTTCGCCTGAAGGGGCCCGGGTGGGGTCAGACAGGTTGAACCGCGGCCCTCTTCTGCCCCGAACAGGTGTCCCCAGGCTCGGGAAAGACAATTGGGAGGAATGGCAGTGGACCCCAGTGATGCGCCCAGGGTTGCAGACCTCAGCCATGTGCTCCTCCCAGCCCGTTAATCCCAGGATCCCAAACAAGTCGCTCAGGACTGGAAGATCTCCCTGGGAAATCGCGGCCAGAGCTCGGCCCCCAGTTGGTCCCTTCCAGCGCGTGGCCCGGGCTCACAGCGCGCCTCACATGGGTCCGCTTGGGGTTCACTCTGGGCAGACGCTCAGACAGACAGACGCCGCGGTGCCGGGCGGTCTCTGGCTGCGCCCCGGTCTGCGAATCAAAGGAGGAGCCTACTTCTCTCATCCTCTCTTACTGCTCTGCTCGCCCGCCCGGGAGCGCTGAGCCCTGCTCGGCTAGCACCAGCCAGCCCCCACGGCCTGGAGCCTGCAGACTTCCTGGGGCCCTTCCCTGAGGCATTGGTTAGGGTTTAAGCGGCATCTCTTCGCTCTTTAAGTCATTTGTTTAGGGACCAGAAACATTGTATGCAAAATCGCCTATTTAAGCGCCCTTTTCTTGGTTGGGAGGAAGTTACTCTTCCGAATCAACTTCTCAGTGGAATCCATATTCCCTCAAAGGTTCAGAACCTCCCGTCTCCACCGCGTGCTCAGGGAGTTATCGTTGGCAGGTAAATGTGGACCCTTACAGGATGATGCGTTCTTCTCCTACATGTACCTCTTTTTCAGCTGGCTGAAAGAGAGCACACACAGACTCTTCAAAAATGTCCCTTCCACAAGGGAAACTGAGGCCCAGAGAGGCGATGCCACTGGCTCAAGGGTCAGACAGCCAGTTAGAGACCAAAAGTAATGCACAGGCCCCTTGGTTCTTGAGCTCTTGCTGCTAGGAATCCTAAGAGAGTATCACCAGTCCAAATGGGACTGAAACTGGCTTCCAAAATGCCCTGGATCGAGGCTCCTGATTATGGCCACTCTTTAAAGGCATGTGCTAAACCGGTCAGAAGAACAAAAGCTTGTGTGGAGTGTGAGGCTGCCTGTGGCCTGGCAAGGTGAAAGGTTCAGTTTAGCTCTATCCCTAATTAGTGGGGTTTTAACCTTTCGAATGGCAGGGTACCCACGGAGAAGCTGATGAAAATGGTGGACTTCCTCCAGAAAAACATGCCCAACATATACAATTTTGAAAATGACATCAGGGTTTTGAAGACCTCTGATGGCCATCCATGCAGTCATGTTACGATCTCCATTTTATTCCTTCACCTGTCTAGTAAAAAAAAAAAAATCTACATTTTAACTGACCCCAACTTCATAGCCCTGGGGGAGAGGCCAGTTTGGGGGATCCCCCCTTGGTCCCGTGTCTCTGAAGAGGCTTGTCCCTGGCAGTATATGGGGTCCTCGGTCACACACGTGCACACACACACAAGCCACCCTGTTCTGCCAACACCCTGGCTAAGCGTCTCCCAGCCGAGCTGAGGGGTGGGCAGGAGGAAAGTTCAAGTCGCCAGCTGAAGTGGTCTTTAACACCGCCCCCGCCCCAGCCAGCTCCCCTTCCTCAGCCCACCCCACCCCCACCTTCGTGGGGTCGGCTATAAAAATAAACTATTTTTCCTTGTTAATAAATCTCCGCCCGGCGCCCTCTTTTAAAGAACTCAAAAAAAAAAAAAAAAAAGAAAGAAAGAAAAAGAAAAAAAAATCACTGTGTAGTGAGCAGGGAGATTAATCTCGAAGCAGGATTTATGTGGCGCGGGCATCCTCAAACAATTGGAGCCATAAAGTGAAATGAGATTCGGAGGCGGGTGGGGGAGGGGGAGGGCCTCGGGAACCACAAACACGTTTGTGTAGCTAAACAATGTGGAAACTCTTAGAGACCCTTTTCTGCAGACATGTTGCAGCAACGGCGCTTCCCTGTCAGCCCGCGGGAAAGGGAGAGAGATATATTAACTGAAGACACAATCTAAAATTACTTAGGGGTTTTAAACATGCGGGCAATGGGGGCGGGGGTGCTGATAAACTGTTGTCCATATTTCCTTCTCTTGGTGTATTATTTCCAAAATATTTCACCCCCTTCCCAATGTCTCCTCCCTCCCCGCCCCTTCTTTTCTCTCTCCATTCATTACTTTGACTTGTGAGCAGTGGCCGAAGCCGGGCGGGACTAGAAACCCGAGGGCAGGATTCAGGTTTGCGCCCAAGCGCCCGGGGCGCAATTGCAGCTGTGCGTAAAGACAAGGTGGGGCGCCGGCCGCGATGGCGAGGGGCTTACGTTGATCACATCCGCCTCTGGAGTGACCTTTCTCAGGACCCTTTCTGTCCCTTATCTGCGGTTACTGTAGGTTCTTAGGGCCTTTAGGAATGTCTAAGCAGTCTTTTCACGCTGTGGCCTCGGGCAAGATCACAGCCAAACCCTAAGCGCGCAGGAACACAAGTGCCAGCCGGTCCAGGACCCAGCCCCGAGCTGTACATTTAGAGCTGGTGATCTGGCTCAACCGCGTGGCTCCAGATATACAGCTAGGGGAGAAGGGAGGCTTGAGGCTGACCCTCTTCGCTGTCGGGAGGACTTGTGTACGAATTGTCGTTAAGTCTGGCGAGGTTGGGGCCACGGACTTAGCACGCATCGCATCGTGCCTTGTAGCAATGCGGGGCATTCAGAGCACAGGATTCACAGTCATCAAATCCTCCGCAGGAGCCAGGTGATCTGAGTTAGTTAGCCTGGGGTTGGAGCTCCAGTTCGCTTATCTGCAAAATGCGGATATAATGGCGCCTTCCCTAATGGTTGTTGGGAAATTAAATGACTGTAAAACTGGCAGAAGAGTGTGGGTAGTCAATTAGCGTCACATGTTTCTGTGATTATCACTTACTACGGCGGCTGCGTCGTAAGAGCAAGGCAGAAGCTGTAAGATTACCTTGTTATTCTAGCGAGGGGCCACGGGCCAAAGGGAGACATTCAGTGTCCCACAGTGAATGAGGATAATGTTTAAGATTGAAAGCCTGATTTCTGGATTCATTCATTGATTCGATCAACATTCCATGAGTTTCAGGCTCTGTGCTGAGCCCGGGAGACCCAGCCGTGATCAGGAAGGGTCCCCTGCCCGGGGGAGCCCGGGGCGCAGCGGGAGAGACCGATGTTGAAAAATACAGTATCATTCGGTGCCAAACTCCTGCCCTAGCGTTTCCTTAATACCTCTCTGGTCACAGCTGGGGTGCTGCACGCTGCAGACAGACCGCTGCCCCCCAAGAGGTGCGCAAACGTGCCGGGCAGAGAGAAGGGGAGGAGGAAAAACAAAAAAACGAAAGGGCAAAGGCAGAGAACGCCTCTGTGGCCCCCGCTCAGCGCCAGCCTGGGACCAGCCGCACAGCTTCACCCAGGCTCCCGGCTGCCGCTGTCGCCCTCGCGGGGCACGCGTCCAGCAAAACATTTCTGAACGTGTCTGGGCCTGATTCCGGAGTGTGAAGCAATCCCTCCGGCCCACGCTGCCGGCGGACCCTTTATTTAGTTGCGTTTCAGCCGCGCAGCCCTCGTCACCGCCACTTATGTCATCGTTTCTGTGTGCGAGAGGGCAAATTTGCTCCTTGCGCTCCCTGCGACCCTCCCCTCCGAGTGGTCCCCACTGCGGGTCCGCTGAGCCCCCAGGGATTTGCTCTGGGAGGCTTGGCCAGAAAAAAAAAAAAAAAGTGGCCACTAGCCACCGGGATGGGCTGTTCTCAGTCCCTCCCTAAGTGTGGCCCAGGCACGCAAATTCCAGCCCAAACTATGCGTTTGAAATTAAAGCGAAACAAAAACGCAGCTGAACTAAGCCCCTTTACAGGGGCTTGAATTTGCTGCCTAGTTACAGATTGCCCCATCCTATGTCTCTTGAGTCACCCAGGCAAAATCGCCAGTTATCCATATGTTATACTGAATTATCCAGAATTTCCTGGATTTGCCAGGCAGTCAAAATCTACTTTTATGGGACAACTGCCCGGATTGTACTAGTGAAGTGATCCCTTCTGCAGCTAAGGCTCAGAAAGATCCTCACTCTCCTGAATTCTTCAGATACAGTGCTTCTGGATTTGTTTTCGCTGCCAAATTGCTGGGGGCTCCGGAGGGTGGGGTGGAGAAGGGAGGGAGAGATGGGTGCGATGATGAGAGTGGCAGTTACCCTGGTCTCTTCTCAGAGCTCTGTGCTTTTAGGGCATTTATGGCTTGAGGAAGAGCTTCAAAGGCAGCTCCCCACATCTCCCAGATGGAAGTGAACTTCCCAGATATACAGCTATATACACACCACAACCCCCCCAGGATACACAGAAATGGGGAATTAAAGCAATCACTCTAACTACCCAGACACTAGATCTCTAAACTTTCCCCAAATACCCAGATAGTTAAGTACAATATGGGAGAGGGGGAGGTTTGCCAAAATTTCCAGATCATTTTCTAATATTCTTCCATCTCCATTCTCCCATGAAAGGTGTGTAGATACACTCCTTTGATCTAGAAAGACCAAAAAAGAAAAAGAAAAAAAAAAAACAGAAAGAAAGCAAAATTAAACAAAGCCCTGTATTTGTTTATTTTAAACTCTCTCTGGCTAGACTGTGCGTTCCTCAAACTGAGCCGAGGTCATTGGGCAATGTTAGAATGGGACCAGGGTATGGGACAACTTCATAGATTTTTTCAGTTTAGGAAATGTCTGTGGGATCTCATCTACCAAGGATTCTGTTTTCCCCAAGAGGCACCAATTTCTGATCCTTGCATTTCCTCTGGGAAGAGATTTCTCCCAAAGCTTGTAACCTATGCCAGAGCTCAGGGACAAGAGGCTGGCTCTAACAAAGTCCAGCGAATTTCCCCCACAAAGTTTCTCCATCAACAACTTGGGCATTTGGAAAGAAAAACCCATTTTGTCACCCGGGGCAAGACTCTGAATAATCCAGCTGGGTAGGATCTTGATTCCTTTTCCTTGCCCTTAATTTTGCCATTGTAGATTTCTGCTTGGAGGCAGGAGAGTTTGAGGGACTATCCTGAATTCCTCTTCCCTGGGAATTTCTTGAGGATTGTGGTTGATAATTGTCCTCCAGTTGCTGGGGATATTTTTGAGGGCACAGTGACCCCTGACTTTTGCAGCCAGAGAAGGGATTAAACACTAAACACATGTCCTGTAGTTGTGTCCAAGATTACGCACACTCTCTTGCTCCTCCTGCCGCACACAAAGAGAGGGGATGGTCAGATTATATGCAGGGTCCATCCTCTGCCCTGTTGTCCAGGAGAAAGCCTGCAGATCTCCAAGGAAGTTACGGGCAATGTCTCGGACCATGATCTTAGTTCTAAAGACTTTAATCGGAGTTCAGGAACTGCCTCCCATTTAAAGAGGAGATCCGGAGCTTTTAAGGCATCCCAAAGATGTTCCCAACTCCCAAACATGAAAAATATGCTCATTAGAACCTATTCCCACCAGCGGTCTCTGACCAACTTTCTGACTCCCATCAAATGGGGGACATTTCACAGTGAAGTCAGGAATGTAGTTTTCAAAATCAAGGGCTCTGAAGTCTGAAAGACTGAGGCGAACTTCTTCCTTTGCTTGCTGAATGATGTTAGGCAAGCCATTTGACCTCTCTGAACCAGGTTCTCATCTGAGAACTGCGAGGATAATGGTACTTCCTTCTTAAGGCTGTTAGGAGAAGTGGGCAGGAGGGGGCAATGGCCCCATCAAGGCGGGGCTGATCTCCTGCAGTGGAACTGGAGGCCTGTCCACACTGCCTTCTCAGCCAGGGGGTTGAAGCGTGCAGCCTAATGGTGAGAATATAATAAAACAAGTATATGTATTATTCGGCTATTCCAGAAACATCAAAGCATAGTGTAGGGCATCTTCCTGCTAGAGCTGTGTGGGTGGATGATTCCTTTTCACCCCAGGCCAGCCCTCGGGCTGTGGGTTCCAGTCCAAGCTCTGCCCCTTTCTAGCTGTGCAAATCCAGGCAAGTGCCTTCTCCTCTCTGTGCCGCTAACAGCAGTGCTAGAACTGCGTCGTGCCTCATAGAGTCGTGAGGATGAAATGATCGAGTTGGTGCGTCGCACATGGTAGTGGATTGAGAGATACAGTGTCGCCGCACATCGTAACAAACACATAAGCACAGCCTAACACAATATACACATCCTAATGGAAGGTAAACGTGGTATAAGACCGGCTATTACGATGTGTTATATTGTATTATAATTCTGGGCACACGTGTGCGTGCTGGGAGAGACTGCCTGCCTTCTCCAGGACATGCTTCGCCATTTCAGTGCCCGTGGGGAGTACGTGGTCTTGCTATCCCACTGACTAGGGCTCCGAAGTGCGATCCAGCGCTTGGCAAAACGCAACAACTTTATCCCAGTGGCGCCTCTCGGGGCCCACTGCGCCAGGCCAGTGAAGGTTCTTGGAGCCACCCGGGCACTGGGAGATGCTGGCAGGGTCTGATCGCTCTGTGACAGCAGCTAAAAGCCTTCAGGCGCCGAGGAAATCGTGCTTCTTGGGGAATTTGCGACTGAGCGCGGCGCGGTGTTGTGCTAACCGGTGGACGCCCGAGCGCAACGGGACCTCGGGGACCTCACCCAGCATGAAGCTTGGGGGAAGCAAAGAGAACACCTACCCCTCCTTCCGCCCTCAGCTTTCCATTCAGCGCGGGAAACAGGCCGGGCGGTTCCAGACGCGAGAGCGCACGGTTGGAAGCAGGCGTCTTTGGATTTTACGCGCTGCTTCCCGGGGATTTAGCCAGCGCGGCAGATGCGTGCGCAGATCAGCCATCGAGAAATGACTCCTTGGAGCCCTTTCTTCAGCCCTCTAAAGGCATCAACACATCCACGCAATCGTTTTCAGCGGTAGAATCATTGACTCGCACCCCAAATCACTTGCACACGGAAGAATTTGCCCACAGAATTACACGCACACAGAGGTACTCGGGAATCCCTTATCCTCTGGCACGTGGGCATGGGATTACTTGCACATAGATGATCGTTTGCGTATGTTGTTTGAGCCACGGATAAGTTAATTATCTGTAGACAGAATCATCTTTGCATACACACATTCTTTGCAGACGCGTTAGCACGCATGCGCTTTATTATATACACGCGAATTAAGCGCACACCCGCGGCTACGCGCTGCAGAACAGTTCACGCACACCCACACGCGGTAAAGTCCCCGAGTTTAAAGGAGAAAACTTTCCTGAGTCTGCGTTTGTTCTTTGTTGTGGAAGTGTGGAATTCTGTTTGTTTGTGTTTGGTGTTTTTGACATAGGTCGGATGCCCAACAATTTTCCTGCTAGTGAAGGCAGCGGGGACAAAGGCCGGCGGGTCGCCCTGTTTTGAAAAGACGCCCAGAAGTAATTCTTCCAGGGTTAAGGGCAGCGCTGGGAGCACAGTCAGCGCAGAGCTCCGGGCGCGGCCTCCCCACCTCCCCCAGGCCCCAGAGCCAGGTGGGGCCCGGAGGGACCCCCGGCCTGAGCTCAGAGGGCCGGGGAGCTGTGTTTATTTTCTAGTTATTCTTGGCCGCCTTCCACGCGATTATTTGTAGCAGCGTAGGCAACTTCAGGGAGAGCTGGGGCCTTAGGGGGTGGGATAGGGGTCCCTTTGCCAGGCCCCATGGATTTTATGACATCGGAGCTCGAAGGGCAAATTACAGGCAGAATCAAAATGTGCAAATTCCAATATAATATATATAATATAATTATATATAAAATATATAATATAATTTAATGTGTAAATTATAGGTTTGTGTCGTAAAGAAGCCCAAGCCTGGCCACTCAAGAAAGGGGGGTTGTGGGTTTCTCAGGGACTCCCAGCCGGGGCGCCGCGCGCGCCAATGCGCCCTGGGCGTCCGCGGCTCCTTCCCCAGGCTCGGGCAGCCCAGGCGTCAGGGCGCTGGGAAGGCGGGCCCAGACGCAGGCCTAGGGCTCTGTCCCAAACCGGGTGTCCCCACCAGCAGGCTAGAAAGGGGGCTGGGCCTAGCATCCTGGCCTCAGGGCGCGCAGAGGCCCCGGCAACCTCGTAGCTGGGACCCTGCGCTTGGGGGCCGCTGCCTTCCCTCCTCCGCCCCCGCCGCCTTGGCCGCCTTGGCCGCCTCTCCGCTCCCGCTCGCTAATTAGGCGTAATCGAAAATGCCTTTATATGCCTAGCCGACAGCTAAAGCTTAAGAGGAAAGTTCTGCCACAAAACCTTGACTCAGAGGTTCGTTGGAAAGAATTTCGGAAACATTACAGTTCAAAAAGCTCTCCTGACTTCATTTCTCATCATTTAGCTTTTCCTCAGTCTTTCTTCTTTCCTGCGTGGCTTTCTTGTTATCATCTCTTTTTACCTTTTTTATTTCTCTTTCCTCTCTTCCCTCCTCCTCCCTCCCTTCCTCTCTCCCTCACACCATTCTTCTTTCTTTCCTCTCTTTCTTTTTTCTTTCGTCTTTCCATTTCCCTCCTTCCTCCCTCCTGTCCCATTGTATGCCCAATTTTATGTCTTTCTTTCCCTCTCCTCCCCCACCCCCTACGTTTGCAGTATTTAAAAATCCCTCCTCCTTTCTGGGGCCTCTCCCTCCTTATTTACACTATTTTGCAATTCCTACCCCTGCCCCCTCTTTCCTCAAATTCTCCTCTTCTTTCAATTTTGTTTTTCTCCTTCCTTTTCCCATTCTACTATTAGTTTTCCACTTCTTGGGCCACGATGTGGTGCAGTTGAACTTCAACTTCCTTGATCATGGCAAATCCAACTACAACCAGGTCACATTGGCCAGAAGATAACCAGAAAGGGGAGGGGACTTTGATAACAGCATCGGAAAGTTGCATTCAGTTAGCACCAGCCTCTCTGGGACTGGATATATATTTGAGGGCTGAGGGGGCTGAAAGATTAATAAGAATTCAAACTTTCCATGGTCAACGAGACTGTCCATTTGCAAGCGTGAGCTATCCAGTTATCAGCAGTTTCACCTGTATGTTGACATTCATGTGTGCATACCACATATCAGCTGCCCATTTGATTTCCATCTCTGGCTGTTCCGGGAGCCCAGGAGAAAACTTTGCCAAGAGTTAGCAAGAATTTCAAGAATACAAACAAACCGCCCAAGATTAAAATCCTTTTGAGACCACCTAGCTCCCTTCCTGGATGACAGATTTCTATTTTCCCTCCTTTCAGCCCAGGTCTCCCCTTCTCAACAGCTGTTCATCCATTGTTATATTTATTAGGTAAATATAAACCCATAAATATACCCAAATGAAAAGCTTCATGTTCCATAATATGCTGTTCAGAGCCAACAACATTCATCTTCCAACCATTTCACTTCTTTGGTTTGACAAAGAGGGAAGGAATTCTACACTCTTGCCCCTTTTCCTAAGTGATGAGAGTATTAACATCTGACCACTCTGCCCCCAGGAACAGCCTCCACCTCTGTCCACCTTCCCAAAGTTTCCTTCTTAATAAGAGGTCATTTCCTTCCAGGCCTTAAGCTCCGCCTGTGCTTCAGACCAGACAGGGAGAAAATGTTGGCATACCCGAGCCAACAGTCCTGGGGTGATCCTGGAGTCGCAATCCTGGAATCGCAATCCTGGGGTGGTCATATCCTTATAAAAGGGAGACCCTCCCTAAGGACCCCACACTGGGGACCTGTGCTTCCAAAAGTGGGAGAAAGAGGCACTCCTGTGTGGAGATCTATGGAGCAACTTCAGGAAAAAAAAAAAAATCCTGGCTCCATCACAGTTCATTTTCTTGAGCACACACCCTTTATGTTGGGCTTTCTGGAATGACCCAGGCAGCTAGCTGTCAAACCCTCTTTGCTAGCCATGGACTGCCTGGCTCTTTTGAAGCTTAGAAGAAGGTTGGCACAGAAAATATTTTATTAACACTCTGTGCTGTTGAGGATGTGAGAAACAGGCATTCTCAAACATGGGTGGAACATAGCTACAACCCTGATGGGGGTCCCTTTGGTGTAGCCTTCAAAATGAGGAGAGCACAACCTTCGGACACAGCAGATTTTCATCCTAGGTGTTTATCCTACAGATGTGCTTATCACACATTTGCGAAATCACATGTGTATAAGGATGTCCAATGCAGTACTGCTGTAATGGCAAACGCTTGAAAATGAATGGATGGGGACTAACGGGGATCTGGTTAAACTAATTATAATAAAATGAGCAGCGATATGTTATGCAGCCATAGAAAAGACTGAGGGCTTTTTATATGTAGAGATATGGAAAGATCTGTAGATCAAAGTTAGATGATAAAATGAAAAGCAATGGGCAAGATGGATTGTAGAGCATACAACCGTGTGTGTGTGTGTGTGTGTGTGTGTGTGTGCGCGCACGCGTGCCCTAATGTAGAGACCTTCCAGGAGGGTATACAAGACATTGTCACCCTGCTGTCACCGTGGCTACCTCCAGGAAGAGCTAACTGAATGGTTGAGAGAGGAAAATTTACTTTTGACTGTATACTCTTTTGTATCTTTTAGGTTCTTTTTGCCGTTTGCATGCCCTACTTATACTGGACATAATTTTTAAATGAATTTTAGAAATAATAAAAAATGGTTGCTGTCATCGTGGTCTTTTTCTCTGCAGCCCCCAAGTTGTCACCATCTGATAAACACTCATCTCTTGCAGAGGTTGTGCCAACCACTTTAAAAACAGCATCTTACTTCATCCTCACAGCAGCTCTGCAAGAGAGGCATCCTTAGCCCCATTTCACAGGTGCGTAAACTGAGGCGCAAACCTCCTGCCTAACCTCCCATATCTTGTGAGATGCTCTCAAATCCAGAAGGTCTGCTTCCTAAGCCAAATGTTTACAACCCAACTGGCTCCTACTTCAGCATCCTCCTCCTTTTCTCCCCTCCAATTCTTCCAGCACCCCTCCTATCCCTTAATTTCCAACTCATCTCCTACTACTCACAACTGAAAAAAATGAAAACAAAATGCTGGAAAGAAAACAGCTAAGTCCAGACCAAAGCAACCCAACTGGTTCGAATGCAAATTCAAAGGCGATTTGCTGGCACACATGGTAGCAGACAGCATGGACAGGTGGACTTTGATGCAGATAGAAATAAGTCAGGCATATTCCTTGGCTGTTCATAGGAAACCCACCCATGTATTTGGTGCTTCCAGAGGAATTTGGTCCCAAGTCCTGTCCTTTTCTCTAGCTCCTACAGCAGTTCCAATAAATCCTAGCAGGTCTTCATTCCTGGTGCCAGCTCTAAGCCCTGAAAGGTAATGGGGTGTGAGAATTTGGCTTTGGAAAAATTCTCGGTTTAAGATCCGGATATGGGGCCAAGATTCCTGCGGGGAGCCCTTAAACATAGAAGCTGGGGCTGTTAACCAAATTTCCTCTTATCTGAGGATTAGGCTTCTGCAGGTGATGCCTTCAGACTTCAAATGCATTCCTCTCCTACCAGAGCAACGCCCAGGAAGATAGAGGAATCATACTTTTTGGCACATGGAACGAACTCACGGTCAAGTCAGCAAATTGCTCTTAAGCACCTAGGATGTCCAAGGCACTGCACTGTCCAAGATACCAAAATATGCTTTGGTTTTGTATATGCTTGTATCTTACACAAATGTAATTCAAATTCTATTTTTAAAAATGTATACAGTGAAAATATGTCTCTATCGCAGCCCCTTTCCCAAGTCCTCCAATTCTTTAGAAACTGTGAACACTTTTTTGGACAGTTTCTGGATATAACCTATGCATGATTATTTTTTTTTTCGAATGGTAACCTTTTATCTCAACATGTGGCCACAGCCCAGTGTGAAAGAGCCCAAGTCCCTGGCTCCACACACCAGACCATGACTTTCTGTCTCTATGACTTAGGCGAGTTCTATACCTTCTATGCTTTAGCTTTTTAATCTATAAAAGGGGGATAATATTAGCCCCTGCCTGAAAAGTTTCCTATGAGAATTAAATGTGACCAAATATGCGAAGCATCTAGGGTTGCTAACTTTGGTAATTAAGTTTCTACCATGGGTAGAAATATCTTTCAACTTGCAATGTCTGAAAAGGGAAAAGGTATTAAAATTTTCTAATCTTGGCTTCTTCCAAATAGAGAGATTGGGGGTGATCCTGTACAAAATAGAACAGGTATTTCTGTTACTACTGTGTGTGTGTGTGTGTGTGTGTGTGTGTGTGTGTGTTTGTGCATGTTTTACATCAGCAGTTGAAGCAAATGCCTGAACCCAGAACTTGGCCACGTTATGTGTGGGTAGACCTCAAGACCTCAATGAGGAAGGAAATTTGCATTAAACTTGAAGATGTTTGTGGTCATATTAAAAAGCAAGGTGGCATTTACAAATTTAAGGTTAGGCACAACCTATAAAATATTTATCGCCTTTTGAAATGGATTTTTCTGGATAAAAATTCATTCCCTTTTAGAAGTGCGTTCAAATATTTTTTACTTAAATTGAATATTCACTTTGCATGAAATATCAGGTGGCCCTTGGAAGATGATATTTCCCCTGATTCTTTTGCCGTCTCCTTGGTGATGGAGGACTCTTGGATGCTTGGGGTCTGCGGTTTAGGGCGTGGGTGAAGGCCATTGTGCCTTATGGGTACAACAGTGAATGCTGTTCTTCTTCCCTCCCCTGGAGATGGGTTTTGAAAATGACTTCACAGTTCTTTGCAGAGATTATTGTACAGTTGGGTGGTAAATGATGCTTTTCTTTTTCTTTCTTTTTATTTTGTCATTAGCAAGTAAAATCTCTCTCTCCTCCCTGCCAGGGAAAAAAGCCAAAAAAATAGGGGGAGAGCAAGATCACAAATTTGCTGAGTATGAGCTTCTCATAGCAACATAAACATAAACTTTGTGGGTTTTTTCTTATACTTGAAAAAAATTTTTTAAACACAGAAAAGTACATAGATTAATATGTCAAATACCTGTGTACTCACACCTAGAAAAAACATATATTAACATGCGGTTGTAGTTACTTCAGACCCTTTTTTTTTTTTTTTTTAATAACAGGAGCAAAATATTATGAGGTTGAAATGCTTTTTCCTTTTCTGCCTTCTTCCCTCTGTCTCTTCCTCTTCTTAGAAGTAACCACTATTGTGATTTTGGTAAATTGTTTTCAGTCCCCTTCCTCATATGTTTGTAAAATATGCACTTGTTCATAAGCAATACAAAATTTTGGTTTGCAGTTTTTAAATTTGCATAAACTTATACTATATATACAGCTCTACATTTTGCTTTTTTCCCCTCAATGTTATATTTCTGAGTTTAATATGTGTTGACACATAGGTAATATGTAATTGCAAATATCGTATAAATATATTTAATTCATTTTAATTGCTACATAGTAATAATGTCTAGCATATGTAATAATAATCATACCTAATACTGGCATAGCATGTTTTGTGTGCCAAGCATGGTTCTATTTTATATAATGGACTCAACAAATCGTAACATCTTTGAGATAGCTGCTTTTTATTCTCTTCATCATCCAGATAAGAAAACTGAAGCATACAGAGCTAACTACCGAGCTCAAGGTCACTTTCTCTGCTGATGGATTTTTAAATTGGTTTGCTTTTTTCTATAATCACTACAAACAATGAAGCAACGAACATCTTTGTGTTTGCTTCTTCATATATGCCCATTTATTATTCTATGTGCAAGAGTTTTGAGTACATACCCTAAAATAGAATTGCTGGGACTTAGCGTGTGCACACTGCTGACTTCACCAACCATTTCAATGTCAACATTTGCATGTGTGATTTTGGGCAACCTTCGCTTTGCTGGGCCTCAGTTTCTCCCTTTGGAAAGTGGAACATATGGGCTAGCTCCTAAAGGTTAAGATGGAGACTAGAGGAGCCATACATGGCAAGCATGCCATAACTAGTCACTGTTATGTGTAGTAATAAGAATATTACTGTTGCATTATACTGTGACAATGTTGCCAGACCCTGATGAAGAGGATAAACATTCCAAAATTGAAAGATGATCTTTTGAACTGAATGATTCTGCTCAGTTGTTGCCTCATTTTATAGCCTTGAGCATAAGCAAAAGGAACTTCTGTTAAGTTTTTACATCAAATCGCCGCAAACAATCCCGAAAGAGGCAAAATGAAGCAGAGATCTGAAACGCAGACCTGAGCCATTCTGCACCAGCTGACAACTACTGAGCCGAGGCAGATCTCTGGGTGTCTCGTGGAAAAATAATGCTTGCTTTGCAAGATAAAGCTATTATGAAGACACTGATGGGGGAAACAGGGGAATCCTTTCTGAATTATTGAAAATAAAAGATCTGAAGTAGATTTAAAGATGTTATTTTTCTGGCCAGATACCCAGAAACTTTTTTTTTTTCCTGTTGCATGGATACCTACAACATTTCAGAAAATTTTGGCTTAACTTTTAAAATTAGTTTGGCTTAGGAAAGGAAGAAAACATATCATATTAGTGTGTTAATGGATTTTTTTCTCATTGCTGTGCCAACAGCAGCTTCCTGAAAATATTAAGTAAGTCAATTATGCATGTAAGTAAATATGTTTACTTACATACACTGATTTAGGTAGTAGAATGATGGGGAGAGAGGAAAGCACACAGATGCAACTCCATCCAACAGTTGTTTTGCAAACAGTTGGTTACTTGATGGGATTCATGGAGTTGTTTTCAAAATAACTTGCCTGAACAAATCCAGTATCTTTTCTTCGTCTATCTGCCACCACTGCCAAGATATTAAAACTCAAACTCCCTGTGTTTAAAATTTCTTTAATCAGTTATCAGTTAAATTCAGCTTCTTTTTATGTCAAAAATAGCTCACTGGTAGCTTGAGTAAAGCCAACTGGCTTCTCTTCAAACTGGTTTGTCTGAAGCTGGGGCCACAGGAAATGCTCTGGTCCTGCTCCTAGCTGAGTACCCCTTGATGTCAGCTGGAGTTGGGCCATTTTCATTTGCGAATAAAGCCCCAGAATCCATGGTGAAGAACTGATGAAAGATGTTGGCTGCTGTTGGTGGCAGGAAAACAAGGCAACATATCCTGGGGGAAGAGAAAAAAAAGGCAGAATGAAACGTAACCAGTGGTTCGAACCTGCTCTTGCAGCCAAGTCCTAACGCTATAATGGCTGGCCGACTTTTCCAAAGGCTGATGGGATGGGAGCAATAAGGATGGAGAGAGAGACAGTCACAGGGACATAGAGACAGAGAGAGAGAGATGGAAGGAAGGGTGAATGATGAAATAGGTGCTTTGTATTTTCATAAATCGGCTAGGAAAGGAATGGGCATTACTCAAAGCCAAAGGGAGTTTGTCTTGTGTATCTGTTTATCTGTCTTGTGGGGGAAAAGGTTTAGCACATTTTCAGCCATATGTTGGGTAGTTGTACCATGTTAGGGAGAGGTGCAACTTTGTTATTGTCTTTAGTTGGAGATGAAATACAGTTTAATACTCAAATACAGAGATGAGTATGTGTGTTAAGCTGTCGAAAGGTGAACAGCAATGGCTTTGCAATGCGGTTATATGCATCTGTATACTATGGAAGTCATTGTTTCCCCAAATTCAGCTTTTGTTAAAATCACTTCATAATTTTTGTCATATCTGAGCACCATCTATTCTATTTTCTCTTTTATCGTAAACCTAATTATCTACTTTGGCTTCATCTGAAGTCATTGTGAGTTCGGTGTGTTAGTCTTTTTTTTTTTTTTTCATAACATACATTGAAAGAAATATATAAATAGAAATATTGTCTTCCAAAGTTCATTGGGTTACACTTAAAATCATCCTGGGAATGGCCAGAGTACCGGAGACGTTAGTGTGATTGTTAAGAATGCAGGGTTTGGCATCAGTCAGACCTGATTTAAGACTCAGCGCTAACATTTAGCAACTGTGTGACTGGGTTCAAGCCACTTAACCCCTTTGAGCCTCAGTTTACCCATCAGTAAAATAGGGGTAGTAGTGCCATCCTCCTGGAGTTGTTGTGAGAATTAAATGAGATTGGGCATATAAATTGGTTAGCACAGTGCTTCAGCAAGTAAGTAAAAGCATGTTATTGCCTGAATTGTGTCCTCCCAAAATTCATATTTTGAAGTCCTAATCCCGAGCATCTCAGCACGTAACTGTATTTAGAGACAGGGCCTTTAAAGAGGTAATTAAAGCAAAATGATTTCATTAGGGTGGGCCCTGATTCAGTATGACCGATGTCCTTATGAGGAGAGGAGATGAGGACCCAGACAAAACTACAGACAGAGGAGAGGCAACATGAGGACACAGGGAAAAGCATGCTACGGAGAGAAGCCTCAGTGTGACACCAACCCTGCCGACACCTTTATCTTGGATCTGTAGCCTCCAGAATCATGAGAAAATAAATTTTTATTGTTTAAGCCCCCCAGTCTGTGCTATTTTGTTATGCCAGCCCTAGTAAACCTGTGCAAAGCCTACAGGATATATATCCAAGGGAAGCTCTTGTCTACACCCTTAGTGGTTAGCCATGTATAGACAAGGGCTCGGGCTCTGTTTAGATCCACATTTTGGAGGATGACAAAAACCACAAAAAATAACAGGGGAGCCTGATCGAAGCAGGGCCTCCTGGTTGCCTTGTTGGCAAATTCACAGAAATGTTGTCATCTAAGAATGTCGTTATCACACAGGAAGGTTGACTAATCCCCAGTAATTCTGCCCCATTGTAATTTTTAAGTAAAGATTCTAGGATTCTGGGAAATGCGGCCATTTTTTTTTTTTTCTAATGAGGCTAAAATGTTCTACAGAGCCTCTGGCCCACATTTCTGGTTTGAGGTGCAGTTAATGTTGTCAGACGTTTCTAATGGTCTATTAGGGCTGGGAAATCTATGTTCACTGAAGAATTTGTTTTCAGCTACTCTCTCGGAAAATGTCATTCACCTCCTGCCCAATCCGCATCTTTCATCCAACCACTAACTTGATTATTACTAAACTTTAATACATTCCAAAGACAATTTTTATTTATCATGCCATACCAGGCTCTATACACTTTATTCCCAATGAGCTATGAATGCAGTTGTCATGGTAGGGCATGCAGAGTTATTTACCGTGCCTCACCTAAGGGGATATTTGATGGTTTGGTCACTAGGAAAACAGTGGTTTATGAAGCTTATAAAGAAGGGTTAACCTGGGCTGGCCCCTGAAGGATGAGAATTTGGATAGGTGGAGCAAAGAGAGATTCTTTCAAGTAAGGGTGAGAGGTTGAGAAAAATCAGATGATATTGCATAGGTTGAGTATACCTTATCAGAAATGCTTATGGCCAGAAATGTTTTGGATTTTGGAATTCTTTTTTATTTAGGAATATTTGCAAATATACAGTGAGATATCTTGGTGATTTGACCCAAGTCCAAAGACAAAATTAATTCATGTTTCATGTACACCTCATATGCATAGCCTGAAGGTAAATGTATACAATCTTTTAAATAATTTTGTGCATGAAATAAAGTTTTGACTGTTTTGACTATGACCAATCACATAAGGTCAGGTGTGGAGACAGTGGCCCCACCTCCTTCCATAAACAACTTTTCAATGAGTCATTAGATGAGCCATTGATGAGCCATTAAATGAGCCATTTCTTTCAATGAGCCATCTAAGTTAGAAACATTGTGCCCCTTTACTCTAATACAACAAGTTTTGCTAAAAACAAGGGTATTATCTTATGTAATCACAGCACAATAACCAAAATCAGAAAATTCAATACAGGTTCAATGCTATTACCAAACCACAGTTCAGGCCAGGCATGATGGCTCATGCCTGCAATCCTAGCACCCTGGGAGGCTGAGGCGGGAGAATTGCTTGAGCTCAAGAGTTCAAGACCAGCATCAGCAAGAGAAAGACCCCGTCTCTATAAGAAATAGAAAAATTAGCTAGTTGTAGTGGCATGTGCTTGGAGTCTCAGCTACTCAGGAGGCTGAGTCAGGAGGATCACTTGAGCCCAGCAGTGTGTGGTTGCAGTGAGCTATGATGGTGCCACGACACTCTACCTGGAACAACAAAGTGAGACCCTGTCTCAAAAACAACAACAACAAAATCCGCAGTTCACATCTCACTTCCATCAATTGCCACAGTAATGGTCTTCATGACTATCCCACTCCCCAACTCCAACCAATTCAGAATCCAAACTCAGAGTCATGCATTTCATTTACATAACATGTTTTCTTCTTTAATCTGGAAATGTTTCTCAGTTTTTCTTTGTCTTTCTTGACCTTGACATTTTTGAAGAGTACAGACCAATTTTTTTGGAAAACATCCCTCTGTTTGAATGTATCTCATGTTTCCACTTACATTTTGGTAGGCATGATGTTTAATCCTTTGGAAGGTGACAGCTCTTTCACTTTATTTAAATTACAAGCCCCTGCTTGGTAGCCCTGGAGCTTAATTTCAAAATAAGATGAGGTTAAGGCATTACATTAATTCCAAGTATAGCTCAGATCTATGTCTGCTAAGTTTCTTTCACTTGGTCCAGAGAAACAGAGTGGAAATGATGCTTTCAGCCTTAGCCCAGTGGTGCATAAACTAAGTGCCCATATTTGAGCTGAAAGGGAGTGTTGAGGGAATAGCAGTGAATTAAGGCTTGGTGAATTAAGTCCCATGGGCTCCTTGATCTGATTTGCCATTTATGTTGGAGTTATGCCTCATGTCCAGTTATTGTGTTTCCCCACTATGCCAGGCCCTCTGCAAACCTAACCTCTGATTCTTGCAAGAGCCTTACATGGTGGGTATCCATAGCTTCAACTTTTTCAGACATAATCAGAGAGGTGGAGAAACAACCTATTCAGGATTGGCTTTTTTCCCCCATCAAAGACCCAAAGACTTTTCTTGTGGGTTAAGTTTTCTTAGCTCTGCACAAAGAGCACATGAAAGAAGAACAGCAATTTCACTACATTTGGTGACCTTCTGTTGGGAGTGCATTAAGTGTTATACATTAGCATCTTATTTAATCCTCTTAGCCATTCTATAAGGTAGGTACTGTTATGGCCATTTTACAGAAGAGGAAACTGAGGCTCAGAGAGGTTTAATACCTTATCCATGGTCACTCAAGTCTGCCTGTCTATGCTCAGAACCATGATGCTCTGCACAGGAGGACCCAGCTACAAAGCTTCATTCAAAATGTGATTTTGCATTGAAGATACCTTTGCTACCCCCTCCAATCCCCAAAAGACCAAGAGGAATTAGGTTGTTTTTACATCACACTAGAGCTTGCTAAAAGCTTCACCATTTCTTTTCCTCCATGTCGATGAAATGAGACATTAGACAATGCACGAACCAGGAGGTGTTGCAATACTGGATTCTAAACAAATACTCACTGAATGCATGAGTGGACGTGTGAATGCACTTCCAGGCAACTCTGCCCAGGGCTACTGAGATGTGGGGACTGTACTGTAGCTGGGGCGGGTGACCACCAGCTCAACCCTCCGCTCCCCAGCTCCAAGCCGATGATAATGACTTTCAGCCAGAATGTGGACACAAAGATGAAAAGCCTTTTTACAAACTCCCCAATCCTTTAGCAAGCCACCATGGGTTGGTTGGGGGGTCACCCTTTGAACTCCCTTCATCTTCTAGCAGAAGAGGAATTCTAGATTACTTCTGAGCAAGACCATCCTTCAATACTGCTTAATGAGCCCCCAGGGGTCTCTTGGCATATTGCATCCCTATACTGTTTGATTTCCTTTTTAGAGAAGTGGAAGAGGAAATAGGGCTTTGACATAAACAAATGGAGCCTGACATTCCTGGGAGAACAGGATGCTGTCCCCATGATCCATGTAGGCTACACTAACTTCTTTGGTCAGAATGTGAGTTGCTACAGGTAAATGGCTACACTCTTGTAAGAGATGGGTCAAAGCACATCCATTCGTTGTTTATTCATATACGTCAAGGCATGGCTACTTTATGAGCTATGTGGGTGGGGGAAGGGTTGGGGAAAACCCAGACTGGAGCCACCTACAGCTATATTGTCATAAAGCAATGCCTGAAACACCTCCAAGTGTTTGAACCAACACTTTCGATTTTGGGGCTTTGAGCTGCTGAAGATATTTTACAATCTCAGCTTCGTTCACTGCTGCTTTTAGACACTTCCTTGAGAAGGCAACAGGAGCTGATGTCTCATCTGGAAGCTTCCTGTTTCCAAAAAAGCCTGTCCCACCTTTCCACAAAGACTTGAGTCCACTTGCCCACAGCAGAAATTTTGGGCGATTTGTTTTGTTCAACCAGTTTCAGTGCCACGGTTGTGAGCCATAGTGTATATGCATATATCTATTCTTTAAAATGGGATTCAAGGCAAGTAATAAGGGAAAAATGAGGGAAAACATCAGTAATGTTTATTGAGCACTCACTATGTGCCAGGCACTGTACCCGACACATATCACTGTCCTTCAACTATTTTCCTAACAGATGATGTGAGTCCTGTAATTATCTTGATTTTAGACATAATGATACTGAGGTTCAGAGAGCTTGTCAACCTACCAAGGCCACACAGTGTATAATTGTCAATGCTGGGACTTAAGCCCAGATTCATGAATACTACAGATAGATTTACTAGCATCCACATGGGCATGAAAAATGTCACACACACACACACACATACAAGTGCTTATTTTTAGTTGTAAGTTAAATATCAGATACTGATCTAGATTAATGGTTACACAAATTAATCACAGTAGCTAACATTTATGGATCACTTCCTGGAACTTTTCATTTATTATCCCATTCAAACCCTCGTAACAATTCTACAAGGGGATATAATTATTTCATGTATAAAAAAGAGGGACATCCTCTTTACAGATGCTAAAACTGAGCCCTAGAGATGTCAGGCCACTTGTCTGTTTGGGCAAGTTCTCCCCTTGTGGTAAGAAGATGGGGACCAGCAGTTTTAAGCTTTCTGTACTTAAAATACTAAGGCCAGTAGAGAGAATCCAATTGGTCCCAGTATTCTGGTAAAAGTACCTCAAGAACCTCTGATTGGATAGAATTTGGACACAGGCCTACTGCTGAACCAATTGCAGCATGGGGATGGAATATGCTAATTGGCTACTCCTAATGATAGCGAGGAAGACAAAATCAGGGGCTGTAACCAGAGGAGGAAATGGATGCTGTCCGCTGGGCCATGACTTGTGCTGCAGAAAAACCCACCATAGATCTCAGAAGGGGCTCCCACTCATCCTGCTCCCTAAACCCAGATCTATGTAATTTAGATGAATCAGGAAATTGCTTCTGTGTAGACCTGGCCTTACTGGAATTCCTTTTTTTTTTTTTTTTTTTGAGACAGAGTCTCACTTTCTTGCCCAGGCTAGAGTGAGTGCCATGGCGTCAGCCTGGCTCACAGCAACCTCAAACTCCTGGGCTCAGCGATCCTCCTGCCTCAGCCTCCCTAGTAGCTGGGACTACAGGCATGCGCCACCATGCCCGGCTAATTTTTTTTGTATATATATTTTTAGTTAGTCAATTAATTTCTTTCTATATTTTGGTAGAGACGGGGTCTTGCTCAGGCTGGTTTTGAACTCCTGACCTCGAGCAATCCGCCCGCCTCAGCCTCCCAGAGTGCTAGGATTACAGGTGTGAGCCACCACGCCCGGCCCCTTTTTTTTTTTTTTTTTTTTTTAATAGCAATGAGATCTTGCTCTGTTGCCCAGGCTGGAGTGCAGAGTGTGATCATAGCTCACTGCAGCCTCGAACTTGTGGGCTCAAGAGATCCTCCTGCCTCAGCCTCCCATGGAATTCTTGTCAGCTCCAGTTTCTATGGTTTTGATGCCAGAAGCACCAATCTAGTTCTGATGCTTTAAATAGCCAACCCTTGAAATTAAAGTCAGGGCCTGAAAGTTTGCAACTGGAACCTCAAAATTCCTTTCCTTGCCAACAACTGGAATGTGGGGCCAGTCAGTGCTGGATTTAGATGGATTTAAATGCAGATATGTCTACCAGTTATCTCCATGGCTGCAATAATGCCACATAACAAATAACTCTCGACACCAGCGGCTTGCAAGGATAAAGATTTGTTTTTGCTTATGAGTCTATGGGGTAGCTGGGTAAGTCTGCCAATCAGGGTGTACTCAGGTGTCTGTGGTCAGCTGCAGTTGACCTCATAAGGTGGTTTTGCTGATATTCGCTGGGCTTTCTTACTTATCTAAGGCCTTGGCCATGACAACAAGGTGGGCTTAGCCATGTGTCTCACCCTCTAGCAGGCCAGCCCGGAATCGTTTGCACAGAGAAGTCGGAGGGATGAGAGAGTAGAAGCACACAAGGTGTTGAGTTTGTTACTGTCCCACTGGCCAAAGCAAGTTACACAGGCCACGTCCAGAGCCAGACTGACAAGGGATCATCCAGGGGCATGGGTATAAGGTGGCTTGCAAAACTGGGGTGTTAATTGCAATCAATCTTCCATAAGCTTCAAATGTGTTCTTTTAGCTTGCTGATAGGGTAATCAGGCAGTGAGAATTATGCCGAAACTAGCAGAGAAACTGAACATTCACACCAAGCCCCTGGCACTGGCCTCATCAACACTAAGTGCTGGGACTACAAAGCCAGAGATCGCAGTCCTCATTCAGTTGTTCGGCAGCTCAGTGCGTGAGCATTTCTTGATGCTCTGACGGCTGGGAGAAAGCAGCCACACAGCTCCTGCCCCCTAAGGGCCAACTCCTAGGGAAGGCAGAGGTGACAACTTAGGTTCTTACATGCTCAGCAGGGGCAGGGGAGAAGGGCCACAGCATCCCGTGGAAGGCCCATGGCCATAGGGCTACAGAACAGCCGCTCCTCCAGATACTAGTAACTTGGTACTAATGCTTCCCAGGGACCAGGGTCACAGATGGCTGCTGGGTCCTGCTCCTGCCCAATTCTCCCACCATGGGCTGGGTGCTAGGCAAAGCCTGCCTCTACTTGTCTCGAGAGGAATGGCATTTTTTGGAAGAGCACACTTGTGGAGACCTACTGAACATCTGTGCCAGGTGTTTTGCATATACAGTCATGGGTCACTTGACAACAGAGATGCACTCCTAGAAATGGGGCCTTAGGCAATTTCCTTGTGGTGCAAACATCGTAGAGCGTATTTACACTAGCCTGGATGGAAGAGCCTACTACTCACCTAGGCTATATGGTATAGCCTGTTGCTCCTGGGCTATAAACCTGCGCAGTGTGTTACTGTACTGACTGCTGTAGGCAGTTGCAACACAATGCTAAGTATTTGTGTATTGAAACACAGGAGAGGTGCAGTAAAAATACATTATTATAATCGTATGGGACCACTCTTGTACTCGTGGTCCATCATTGACTGAAATGTCATCATGTGGTGACTGTGCTATGTCATGGTTTATTCCTTCACAACAACCACCTGGGGCTGATAGTCTTATGAGGTCCATTCTACAGATTGAGAAACTGAGACCAAGAGAGGTTAAAAAGGCTTGCTGGCTTTGTACGACTAGGAAGTGACAGGGTCAGGATTTGAACACACGGCAATACTTAAGAGCATCACCACAATGCCTGGCTCTCTCTCTCTCTCTCTCTGCCTGGCTTTTTCCACTCTGGTTATCTGCTTTCTCTTCGATTCCCAGCCACAGGTTGGATTTAGAGCTGCTGCTCAGGCTATATCACAAAAAACATCCTTATCCCTGAGCCAAGAGAGGGCAGCGGGGAGACTGTAGTTTGGGAAAAATTGGCTTGAGAAGGGCCCAGCTGATGCTCCTTTTCAGTGGGCTTTTCTGTCACTCCCCTAAATCTTCCCTCCTGCCAGGAACCCGGGCCTTCTCCCTGCTGCTGGGAGCCTCCAGCCCGGGAAAACGGGAGGTCAGAGTGTGGGCAACAGGCCAGCAAAATCAGCTAGAAACAGCTCTTTCTTTTCTGCCAGCGACG
Source organism: Microcebus murinus (assembly GCF_040939455.1). NCBI lineage: Eukaryota > Metazoa > Chordata > Mammalia > Primates > Cheirogaleidae > Microcebus > Microcebus murinus. The sequence goes on along the minus strand of NC_134125.1, from coordinate 9,889,255 downwards.
GGTCCACACCCTGGATGCATAAATCCTTTATTTTATTTTTATTATTATTACAGCTCAGGGTCTAGCATGGGCCATAAACGGATTTAAGAGGCTGCTAGAGTATAGAATTTAATATAGTTAGCATCATTAAATAGTGGCACCGCGAGCCCACTCGGGGAAGTCCGGACCCCTCCCTCCCCACTGTCGCTCTCCCCATCTCCTCTCACCTCCCTCCTGGTTCCTCAAATCCCCCTGGCAACAGCTTTGGGGGCGGAGCAGCTGTCCCCAAGGGGAAAGGGCAAAGGGGAAAGGGCAGGGGGAAATGGAACAGAGGCCAGGAGGCCAGCAAGGGTGGCTTAAGTCACCTTTCCCAGGGTGTCTGCGGCTGGTGGTAGAGAAGGCATTGGGCAAATGACCAATTAGGGACTCTTGGGGAGATGGGACAGAGCTTTCGAGATAAGCATGGGTTTTATCAGCCTATAAAAATACCACTTTCACTTATCTGCTGGCTCCTTCTCCAGGCTCCTGGGAAGAGGTGGAAGAGGGACAAAAGAAATGCTCCAGGGACAAGGGAGGGACAGGGCAGGGATACAGAGAGCACCTCCCGGCAGCAAGGCTCAGAAAGCTAAAAATATGCTGCTGAGAGGTTTATTTTCCCTTCCAAACTTATCACCACTCTTCTATTCTTATGTTTATTGCACAGGGAGAGAGGAAGGCTCTGTAGCTCCAGGCACTTTATTGGTTCCTTATGCAGATGGTTCCCAACTAAGGATGGTTGGTGGTTTGATTTACAATTTTTTGACTTTACAATGGGTTTATCCGGGTATTAAATGCATTTTTTTTTTGATACTGCATCTTGCTCTGCCACCCAGGCTGGAGTGCAATGGCATCACCATAGTTCACATAGTTCACAGCAGCCTCCAACTCCTAGGCTCAAGCATTCCTCCTGCCTCAGCCTCCTAGGAGCTGGGACTATAGGCGTGCACCACCACACCCAGCGAAATTTTCTACGTTTTATAGAGATGGGGTCTTGCTATGTTGCCCAGGCTGGTCTCAAATTCCTGATCTCAAGCAATCCTCCCTTCTTGGCCTCCCAAAGTCTTGGGATTACAGGTGATTACAGGTGTAGCCAACTCGCCCCGCCTGCATTTTTGACTTAATAATATTTTCCACTTATGATGAGCTTGTTGGGCTGTGGCCCCATCATATAGGTTTTGTATACGTCTCCACATCCTTGGGTCTCCGTCTGTCTGTTATAATGCCGTCTCAGGTTTTATTTAACACGTGTGTATTGAGTGTCTATTATGTGAAAGGCACAGTGTGGGATACCCGGGCTGCAATGTTGAATAAGACAGCCATGAACTCTGTTTCCAGCAGCTCCGAATCTAAGGTGGACACATAGTAAACAAGCACATCACACAAGCAACAGCTCGTGGATCACGCTCACTGGGCGTCAGTTGCTCTTCTAAGGGCTTTACTTCTAGGAACTCACTTAATCCTTGTAAAAACCCTACAGGGGGTGCCACTGTCAGTCCCATTTTACAAGTGAGGAAACAAACTTATACATGAGCCAAGTAGCTTCTGAATGTGGTCAGTGCTGTGAAGGAAATAAAATAGGGTGATGGGATGGAGAGAGGGAATTTAGCTGGTCAGTGGGTCAGGGCCAGCCTCACTAACAGGGTAGCCACAGAGGAGCTGCAGTGAGAAGAACTGGGAGCAGAGGCAGTGGCATGTGCAAAGGTCCTGAGGCAGGAACAGAGGCTGGTACAAATGAAGACTAGAGAAGGAGGCAGGTGGAAGGGGAAGGCAGAAAATGGGGCAGGATATGTCGTGGGGTAGGTAGGCAGGAGCCAGCTCCTATTACGGTTTGATGACACGGGAAGGAGCTGAGATTTTATTCTAAGACTTTTGAGATGCCCTTTAGTGGGTTGTGAGCAGGGATGGGACATGATATGATGCCACATTTTTGGTCAGTGGCATCCTTGGTAGCTAGATGGGGTCACTGGGAGGAAGGGTGATGACAGTGGTGGTGATGCATCCAGGAATCCCCCAAAGTTGCTGCAGTATGGTTTGCACTGAAGGCAGAAGACGGGGTCCTGCTGTCGGCTCTGCTCTCTGAAGTCCTGGAGAATACTAACGATTCCCTTCTTTTTCTCTGTACCTCCCAATCTTGGTTTCCCCATATGTAAAATTATAGAGTTGGACTAGTTGTTGTTAAGGGCCTACTTGGGTCCCACCCCCTGGGATAGGTCTGGGTCACAGCCCTGGGACCTGACAGGTGCCCAGGGAGAGGGTGGGCTGAGGGTTGAGGGTGCAGTTGGAGACAGGTTTTCTCTTGACTGCCCCAAACCCACATGTCCCTTGCCCTCCTGAATTGGCGGGTCCTAGTCCAGATGGGACCTGTTGAATCAAGGGATTCTTTGCAGGTGAAGCCACCATGCCACTGGGAACCATCCCTGAGTGTGCCCACCCAGGCACCTCTGCCAGGCTTGGCAGGGGCTGCCTGCCTCAGAGTGGGAGTGTGTACCCGTGCTAAGGCCACATAAGAGGAGACTCGAGAGCCCAAGGCGATGTGCTGTGCACCCCAGGATGATGCAGTGACTGAGGGTGAATCATGAAGGGACAGACCTGAAGGCCACCGTCCGTGTGCGTGCATCATGCGTGTGCATGGGCTCATGCACGTGACTCAGGGAGAGGAGCTCTAACTGTGAGTGTGGCTGGATTGTGAGTGAGTGTGACTGTGTGTGCTGTGCACGCCGCTAGCGATGGGTGGGCGTGAGCCGCTCCATGCGGGTGTGCACGTGGCCCTGGTTGGGCTGTATGTGCCTGACATCGAAGGGGGGACTGACTCTGTCGGGAGGGGTGTGTGGCTGTGTGGGGGTGGGCAAGTGGGAGTGGAAGTGTGACTGCTGGCGGGTGTGTGTGTGTCTGAGTTGACGTCCACACGTGCACAGGTGTGACCCTGCAGGTGCTTGTGTATGACCAAGATCGTGTGTCTGAACCGGTGTGTCTGTGGGTGTATGTCTTTGCCTGATCATGACCGTGAGAGTACAGGTATGTGACTGAACAGGTGTGCGCTGGTGAGTGTTTACCTGTGCCAGGTTGTGTGAGGCTGAGTAAGGGAGTGTGTGTGTGTATTTGTGGGTGTGATTGCATCAGAGTGTTTTTGTGGTGTGCTGCTGTATGTGACCACTGCGAGAGGGGCAGCATGCTTGTGTGTGTGTGTGTGTGTGTGTGTGTGTGTGTCTGTATGTGACTTTGAGTTCAGGAATATGCATGTGACTGCTATGTATATGCATGTATTGATGTGTGTAATATACAGGTAGTACACATGCACTTGTGTGCATATATGTACAGTGTATATATTTATGTGAGTGGATGATGATGATGATGAGTATCACCAACAAGCCTGCTGCACCAGGACATGTGGTGTGTGGTTGCCTGATGTGATTGTGTGTGTGTACGTGTGTGTGAGACAACTGCTGCACCTGCGTATGCAGTGGGTGGCTGTGTGTGGCTGTGCAGGGCTGAGTGTGCTGTAAGTGACTCCCAAGTGGCTGGGTCTGGGGCATCTTGCTGCTTGACCACTTGGGGGCAGAAGGCCGGGGCAGCAGTGTCAGTGAGGGGTCAGGCCAACCAGGGCAGGTGAGCCACTTTCCTTCCAGGGCCACCAGGGCATAGGCGGCCAAGGCCAGAGCATTGTCGCCACTTTCAGCACATGGCTGGTGGCTGGCAGGGGGACCAGCTCAGCAGCCCAGGGAAAGATTCCCCAACTCAGGAAAGATCTGCTGCAAGAGGATGCCTCCAATCTCACCAGCCTTGGAGCTGTCACCCTGGCCTCTATGGAGCAGCAGGTGCAGACCCGTCAGGTCTGTGAACTTGGGGGCCAAGGTCAAAAGCTGCCTAGGGGTGAGACCCCATGGGCAGCCAGGCTGGTGCATCTGACTTCTGGGAACTGACTTCCGAGAAGTAAACACGGTTAGGATTTAGAGTCAACTCCCCGTCCTCTGGGACTGGGGGAGGGGCCAGGTGTGTGCAGCGAGGGTGTGTGCTGTGCGAGGCAGGGGTGAGGGTGCTCTGGAGGCCAGTGGTGAGCTGTGCTTGTGTACCGAGGCCGCATCCTTACCTCTGCCTGTGGGGGCAGCAACTGAGCCCCCATACCAGCAAGGTGTGCATTTCTGTGGGTGTCTGTGCCCCAGCCCAGATCTTGCACCTGATACTCCAACCTGCCAACCGCATGGGAGTTTCCCCTGAGCGCTGGGGGACAGAGACAGAGTCGCTTTTATAACACCGCCCCCTCCACTCCCGGGCACCTTTCGCCCAGTTCCCAGGAAGTGACTGTGGAATTTGTTTCCAAATATAGAGTCCAGCGGCCCAGCTGCCTATAGACAGCCCCTTTGGCCTCCCAAGCTGCACGGGGAAAGTGCAGCTGCCTTCCAAGAGGCCCGAGCCCACAGGCCTCTGCTTGGGGCTGTGGGTAGAAATAATAATCATAAAAGTGGCCAATAAAAGGGGGGCGCTGAGCACTAGGTTATGAGGCCAGGACGCCATCTGACCCACGGTGACGTTTGGGTGGTGACTGCCCTGCAAGCTGGCTCCCTCTACACACACGCAGTGCCTGCCACAATGACACACAGACCCACACAAGCTCACGCCACACATTGGAAATGCCCCTCTCAAGGAAGCACACACAAGGACACAGCCACATGCCCCCCTAATGCGACAGCACAGAGACACATAAAGTCCCCCCGCAAGTGACACGCAGTCATACAGAAATACTCAGGGATGACATCATAGCCAGCCCCACAGAAGGCAGACACAGGGCTCACATCTCCAGGTGGGGAGTAGGGAACACTAGCTTTGTCGCAAGATGGAGACGGGGCAGGGGGCAGGGGGGGGCAGTAGGACGGGCCCCTTTTCCTAAAGAGCTGGGCTCCTGGGTCCTGGGCACTCCCAAGACTCGCCAGTCTGGGGCCAGGAGCCAGTACCTGGAGCTGTTGTCGGGGAGGCCCTGGGCGCTGGGCGGTGTGAGAATCGGGAGGAGCCCCCAAAACACGGAGAATCGGGAGGAGCCCCCAAAACACGGAGAATCGGGAGGAGCCCCCAAAACACGGAGAATCGGGAGGAGCCCCCAAAACACGGAGAATCAGGAGGAGCCCCCAAAACACGGAGAATCAGGAGGAGCCCCCAAAACACGGAGAATCGGGAGGAGCCCCCAAAACACGGAGAATCAGGAGGAGCCCTCAAAACACGGAGAATCGGGAGGAGCCCCCAAAACACGGAGCCTGTCTGGCTGCAGGCAGGGGGTCGGGTGGGAGAGTACCTGGGAACCCTGGAGATGCCCAAGGCTCATTTGAGGATGCCTCGGAGGGGACGAATTTTGCCTGGGGGTAGGAGGACTCCATCCCCCCAACAAGCACTCCCCCAGGAAACCGAAGGGGCGGAAGTGAGAGAGTGGGGACCCCTCGCGCCTCCCCTTTCAGCTGCTGCTCTAGGGCTTTGGATGCCAGAGTCCCCCACCTTGTAAAGAAGCCCTTCCCTCCCCAACTCGGCCTTGTGGCAGCCCTCGCTGCGCCTCAGGCGAACAGGCGGCGCGGGAGGAAGAGTCTAAGAAACCGGGAAGCGAAGGGCTCGCCTGCGACCGGCGCCGGCGGGAGGTCCTCTCAGGTCGCGGGTCTGGAGGGAGCCTCCATGAGGTCTGGAACCTTCCTGTGACCCTCCACCCGCACTGGGGCCTTGAGGCCGCGGGACTCCCCTGGGCCCAGGAGGAGCAGCAAAGAGAGGGCCAGGGCCGCGCGCTCACGCCCCCGAGACCCGAGCGCGTGGGAGAGGAACGCGGGGTCCCCCCGCGGGCTCCGCGCCTACCCGCTCGCGCGTGGCGGGCTGAGCCCACAGCCTCCTGAGCACGCGGAGAGCAGCGCCCACGTGCGCTCGGGAAGCGGCTGGCTTCCTGTCTAGGCTCTGCCTAAAGGCCCCAGAGATGAGGGAAAGACTAGGGAGCTGGGTGCATTTCCAGCAGACGCTGTGTGGCTTCGGGCAAGCCCTCACCCTCTCGGAGCCTAATTATTTGTTTCAAAAAAAAAAAAAAAAAATGGAGCCAGGCACATCTTCACATCTTCCCCTGTCCCCCTCCCTCCCACCCAGCCTCCCTCCAGGGGACAGTGTGTGCTGGCTCCGAGGAGGCCGAGATGGACACAGGCCAGGATTGGAGAAGAGAACTGTGAGGCTTGGAAGGAGATCCACGTCTTCCGGCCCTTCCTCCCGCCCATGCTGCTAAATGCCAGCGGGTCTGGGCTGTTTGTCCCCAGGCCCTCTTCTGGGTCCCCCTGCTCCCTCCGTGGGAGTGGGGAGATGGGATGGAGACATGGGAAGAAACCTGAGCCTTTGTCCCGCGACTCAAGGAGCTATTGCCTTCAGTTTCAGACAGCATGCGCTTCTAGATGCTTAGAAAGTGCGCTTTCTACTCCCCCAACCCAACAGACCCCTTCCCCATTCCCCTTCCCTGAGAAGCCCTGGCTGGTGAAAGAGGAGTTCCTGGGCTCCGAAGGCAGGTGCCTGGGTTCAAATCCCACCGGAGCGTGGCGGTGGCTGGAGCTCTGGAAACCTCTGCTTTAAAAGTTGGAGAGAACTGAGCCTCCTTCTCACAGAGCCACCCAGGGCTGAAAGCGTGAGCCCAGCCCAGTCACACCAGCTCCCGCTGGGCCGCCAAGCAGGCTAGCTATTATTGCACCTCCAATGCTAACAGATTTGTGAGCCCAAAATCCCCCCACATTTCCCTCTTGGTGGCTGGGTAGACACAAGCAGGACTCTTCTGGAAATGTTAGTGCAAAATGCTGGGGAGGAAAGAAGGCAGGGGCTTGGGTTAGCGGAGGGAACCTCTGCAGCCGCTTCCAGGCTCTCAGAAGGGAGAGGAGTGGGCGAGAGCAGCCAGGAGCCTCGGGGGCCATTAGCTGCCACGCCGGAAGTGAGGGAAGAGAAGCTAAGTTTTGCCTTTTCTGATCAGTTTTGAGATGCATGAGGTTGGCTGCAGAGAGAAACAAAGCTGGGAGGACACAGAGGAGAAGTCGCTCCCATCCCGCTGCCAAAGGCCCCTGACCACACCGGCCAAAGCCCTTCTCCCCACAGCCCTCTCCCCTCCATCTGTGCTGGTGGCCTGGCTGAACCAGGCAGCACCCTGGTTCTTTCTCGTACTGTCTGTCCTCTGTCCGGCTCCCAAAAGAAAGAGGGGCACCCTCCCACCACCGTCCCCCGCAGATTCGAAAAGAAAACAATGCGACCAAAACACCAAAAAAATATTGGTTTAATGTTCTTTCTATTACATCCACAATGGACCAATTTTTCTCGAAAAGAAAAATATGTATACATTTATTCTTTCCTTTGATAAGCCCCTGCAGATACTAACGCCACAATTCCTGGTGCCAGACTTTCCTCCTTCTGTTTAGGAGAAGTTACTCGAGGCAAGCGAAGGGGCTGCTTGGATGAATGCGGGGAGCCTGGTGTGCGGAAGGGGTTGGGGGTGGCCGTGAACACCCTTTGGCTACACCCAGGCTGAGATGCTCTGGCTGCGGTGGTTTCCATTAAGGTGATTAAGGTTCCCCAGCGTCAGTGCACCCCTCTCCAGGGTCATCGCTCTGAACTCCAAGAGGGGGCTCAAGACCAGAACCTACCCAGCACTAACCCTCGATTTTCTCCCTGTTTATAAAAAGGAGAAGTTTTAAAATCCCTGCTTCATCAAATTCACTGAGGCAGCTCAGGACAGGCAAGAGCCACTGGTGGAGGCACTTTCCGTACTCGGAAGTGATTGTCCTCGGGGTGCCCCATTGCTGAGAGCATTAGACATGACTCTGGAATTGCAATGGTGACCAGGAAATTCAGGGCCCTTGCAAGAAACAATTGCCAGGAACATTTCCCCCAGGACCTCGGTCAGTTTGCACCTCACAGCGAGCCTCTGTCACTTGTTTCACCCCAGTGTTTTTTGCATGTGATTTGGGAGGGGGATCATGTCGTCTGTGGTCCTGGCTTCCGGACCCTTCTGTCGGGCTGCCCCAAAGACCAGAAACCCAGCATCAGGAGACCAGAGGAGACCGGCTGAAGGGGAAGAAAAATTAGAGGTCTCGACCGAGCAATCGTTTAGGTGACGGGTCCTTCCAGTTTAGGGTTTGGTTGCCCTCATCACCCGCACCCCCACCCACCACCCTTCACCTCCTCAAGGTCATTACCAGAGTTTTCACTCACAGCTCCAGGCACAATGGTCTCCTCTACCCCCTCCCTCACGGCAGAGCACCTCTCCAGCTGGGGCCTGCAGCCTCCTCTCCTGAAAATAGCTCCCCAAAAGAGAGGTGTGAAGGCCCTACAGATTAGCCCTGCAGATTAGGCTGCCATTCCAGCACAAATAAAAACAGTGTTCTAGGTTCTCTCAACTCAGGTAGGCCCAAGTCTGAAAGCCTAACCGGATTTAGGAATTCCCCGAAACAATGGCCTGACTCATTTTGGCCATGGCCTGAAAGTCGCCCCAATCATTGGGTTGATTGGGAAGATCTCAAGCTGAGCTTTCATAAAGGGGGCAATTATTATCACAATTGCTATCTCCTTTGTTTCCTTTTCCCTGTGTGTTCTCGATCTCCCCTGCACAGACTCTGCCAGAGACCCACACCCCTCCCCCTTAAATAAAGGGCTTTATAAAACATCGGATCGAATTCTGTCTCCGGTGGGGATGCATTGGTCTGCGAAGGCTGGAGTGGCTGGAAAGAGGCCCGCGGGCAGCCAGAGCCGGAGTCACAGTTTCGTCTCTGGTTTTGAATCCGGCCCTTTGAGCGAGCTTAACACGTGTGGATTTAATTTCCCTTTCTTTCTTGCTTTCTTTTCTTCCCTCCACCCCCCCCCCACCCTTCGTGAGGGAACAAGAAAAATAGTCTGCCCTGTCGACAGTGCGACACCGTTCCGTTTGCCAAAGAAAATTTGTCTTTCCAAAGCCTCGGAAAAGCAGCAAGCTCCCAAGTTTCCAACACACCCTTTGGTTGGGGGGCAGGTTATCCAGGCAAGCCCCTCACCCGCACCCCAGACTTAGAAGTATTAGTCTAAGTCTCTATCTTATAAGGTGAGAGCCCCCGAATTTGATATATATTTTTATTCCACATTTTTGGGGGGCTGCTGATGGTGTAGACGCACTACACCGCAGGCCTGTCCAGGGTTCTGGGCCACTGACACGGTTGCAGTTCTCAGGCTTAGTCGAAGCTCATGGATGCTCCGTGTTCTCCCAGCTAGGACCTCCACCCTCTATATTTGGGGGAACTTCCCAAATTGCAGGCGCTGGAGCAGCGATCCCTCCGCCACCCTCTCCCCCCTTTTCAGTTCTTGCAGACTGAGCCAACCCCTAGCATTAGTGTCCTCTCAACTGGACTTCTAGAATGTTACTTCTTCTTCCACTTATTTCATTATCCTGAGCACAAGGAAGAAAAAAAAAAAATCCCACCTACCTACCAAAACTGGGGAGTGTTGGGGGAATATTTCCCAAGCACATGAAGCGGCAGTCACACAAATATGGAAAACTGCAATAATAATTCTTGGGGAAAATATTGGAGCAGAATTTTAGGCATTCAATAATGACAATAATAGCAGCCAGTATTTATCTCACATACTTCCACCGAAAAGGAAGGGAAACTGGGAACTAAATAAAACATTGGAAAGGGAAATACTGTGTCCCTGAAAAAAAATATAATAGAGCCAGATTTAACTAGATGAGAGGGAAAGTGACCCCCTGAGAAAGGAGGGAATTTCTCAGCCTCAGACTGACTTTTTTTTTTTTTTTTTTGCAAATTGAGTTGGTCAAAGTTTAGTTTTGACCTCATTCCTATTGTTATAATTCTTATTAATGTTCTCAGCCATCTCCACACTGCTCTCTGCTTCTTGTCTCCCAGCGGCACCCAGGTCAGGTGGGGACACATCGGAAGAGAAACAGAAGGGGGTGTATTTTTAAGCGAGTTCTCTTTTGAGAAAGAAAACGCAACATGGTTGTTTTGGATGTGACTTTTTTAAAAAGGGAAGGAGAAAGTGAAGAACAAAAGAGATTAACAGCAATCAGCTCTTTGGTCTGGTTTTGGTTTTGACTTTTGAAATAGGAACCTCTGCTCTCCTACGGCAGGCAGTATGAAAATCAGAGCAGGGGAATTTTGCAAAATGCGAAAAATACACTTTGAGAGAGAACCGAGCTGGGAGCCGGTGGCGAAAGAGGCAGTTCCCCGAAAGGAGGGAGAGCGGGGCGTGTTGCAGCCAGCTCTGGAGCTGACTGCCCAGACCGTTGGGGAGTCTGCAACCGACTTGAGGTGTTCGTTTTGTTCTATCTGCGGTGCGGGCTCTGGAGCGCCCGGGACAGCGAGGGTGAAGCTGGTTTGTGGTGTCCTTTGTGAGCTGGTCCAGGTGGTTGGGGCCGCGTCGGGGATCCGAGAGAAAAGACACAAACGGAAAGAAGCTCGCGGCGCTCAGAGTTTTGTCTTTGCCTTGCAGCCCCCGCGGGGCTCAGGCCTCCGTTTCCGGCCCACAGCGGCCCAGAGGTCATCTCACCCAAGCAGGGTTTGGGCGCAGGACTTCGGGTTGCGTTCTGGACGTCTGGGAGCAGACGCTGCAACGAACGAGGCCTCGGATTTGGGAGGAGGTGGTTGTGAATAACCTGGGAAACGAAAGCGAAGCTGGGGGAGCCGCTGCGGCCTGGCCGAGAGGAAGGACGCGGGTTCCACTCTCTGGAAACCGCAGGGTCTGCGGCCCGGCCGGCCCCGGCGACCGCAGCCGGCGCTGGAAGCCACCGCCCGCTCTCCCCGCGGGCCTGACCTTGGCTCCCGCAGCCGCTCGGCGACTGCGTCCCTGCACATGTCGCTGCCGCTCGGGTCCGGAGCGGACCAGGCCTGGAGCCAGGCCATGCTTCGGAAAGCCCTAGGGGCTGCGAGCGCGCGAAACCCGGGATCGAGCCCTGAAGCAGGGGGCAAGTCCGGATGGAGACGTCCAGCTCCCTCGAGGCCCCTCGGCGGGGAACTTACCCTTCGCGAAGGCCCGGCGCTCACTGGCTCTGTGCTGGGCAGGCCTAGCTCTTCTCCCGGCGCCGCCAGGGGCGTCTACGCGGTACGTTCGCAACTGAACCTACTGGGTTTCAGCCGCGCGCAAAAGGCTGCGCGCATCCGCTACGGGACTGCTTAGAAATTATGCCCATTGATCAGACTAAAAATAATAAGTCGTCGTTGTTACCAAACAAAATAGAGTACCTCGTCTCTCTGCGGGCCCCGGTGCTATAATTTTTCTCGGAAGAAATCACCCCTCTCCACCCCCACCCCCACCCCACCACCCACTCGCACCCCGCCCCCGCCAGGCCACTCTGGGACGAATTGCATTCCCGGACCTAGCTTAAGGAGCATTCGCAGAATGGCCTTTCTCTCCGCAAGAAACATTGCGGACAGCTCTCCTCCCCCTGAACGCCTGTCTCGTTTCCTCTCCACCATAACCCACTAATTATTTCTATGCGGGTGCGCAAGCGGGCACTGAGTTGCCGCGTCCCAAACAAAACCAGTTAGATTGGCCCCTCAGTATTCATCTGCCAAGAGCTCCTCCTCGGAGGAAAAAATATTAATTTTTTAAATAATAAGAATCCTATGCCTCCTACAAGAGACCTCGTCCCCCACCCCCTCCAAACAACTTGGTTTCCTTCCAGTCGGGGTCTGGGGTGGACTCCCACCTCGCCTCGCTAACCGCTCCCTCCTTTCCCCCTTCCTAAGAAAATCGATCTTGGCTTTGTGTCTTATGTTCGCCACCCCCATTTCCCCGGAGAGCGCTGGGTTTGTTTATCTCTTTATTTATTCCGGAGGCCGAGGCGTCCGGGACTTGTGGCTGCTCAGACCCCGGACGGATAGGCGAAGACCAGAGAAATTAACCTCCCTTGCCGCTACCCCCCAGTCCAGCGTGACAGCGCGCGGGCCGGTTGCGTGACTCGTGACGTCTCCAAGTCCTATAGGTGCAGCGGCTGGTGAGATAGTCGGTATCGCCTGGTTGCCTCTTTATTTTATTGGGGTATGCCTGGTAATAAACAGTAATATTTAATTTGTTGGAGACCGCAAACCAACTTCGAGCTGGGAGGCGCTCCTCTTGACAGAGGCTGAAAGGGGAGCCTGGCCTAGAAGGGGTCTCTTTTGGGGTTCCTTTCCAAAGTCTTCACCTGAACCCTCCTCCCCAGCCAAGCGCATTCCTGGCTTTTACACTGGAAAGAAGAGGTGGGATTTTTGGAGGTGAGTGTCATCCTGGAGAACTAAGAGGGGAGGGAGTAAGTTTCTCTTTGCACTTTCTCTGCCCAACACCCCTTTGCTCCCCATCTTGGTCCTACTGAACTCCCCTCCCTGTGTTGGTCCTTTTGATGAGCGGGCATAAGAATACCTCCCCCTGTCACCTGGCAGGCCGTTGTGGATTCTCTGAAAGGTTTAAAAATCCTGATTTCGCTCTATGTCCCTCCCCATCTGAGCTCAATGAACTAAGCAAATCTGGCTCAGCTATTACTTGGGGGAGTCCAGATTCTCTCTCTCTGGAGGGGCCTGCAGATTATTTATGGGAATTAATTTTATCCACAAATCTTGGAGAATTTAAAGGGATTGGAGAGGTCTTTCTGGATTTCCCCTTCCTTTTCCCAGAGATGCAGAGATTGAAGCTCATCCTGATGCCATATTTGTTTTTTTTTTTTTTTTTTTTTGTCTGCGACCTGGGGTTGCCTTGTTAGCAAGCCCAAAGGCCTCTGAGCTGACTGGGAGGACGAGGGTGTTTTCGCAAATAAACAAATCAACTTGGCAAAGGTCTGTTTGAAAACAAACCTGGAAGGTGGAGTGAGAACTGTAGCAAACTGAGGTTTGGTTTTCTCCCTTGTTGATCCATATTTAGGGTTAGACAGTCCACTTTGACAAATTGCAAGTGATGGCTTGGCCTGGGGTTTTATCGGAATAGCCGCAGAGGGTGAGGCCGGCTGCTGGGACTTTTCTCTTTCCTTCATCCATCTTTCCAGACCTTGATCTGCAGGCCCAAGTTTCTAATCAGAGCCCCAGAAAAGATCTGGGTGACGGGGTGCAGGCGGCCAGGGTGGGAAGCAGAAGGGGACCCCTGACACCTCTTCCAAGCAGGGGTACCCAGATGTCCCAATCTGGGTCTGCTCAAACTGAGACCTGCTGACTGTGTTTACGCTTGTATCGACCTCTTCAACCCACCCTCAAAATAATGCATTTCAGAGAGGGGAAGGGCAGGGAGAGAAGCAAGTGGAGTTGAAAACTCCAGCCAGTCCCCAGTGACTGTTTGATTATTTTAATAAACTGGGCACTGCCTTGTGTACACCTGGAGCTAGGGAGGTCTGGTGGCTCGCGTGGGTGGGGGCTGGGGGCCCACAGCGATTTCTTGGCATCTTTGATCTCAGTCCCGATCCCGACCCACCTTCACCCTGCCTTCACCCTGGAGTCGTTGAGAGTGGGGGTGATGAGTGGGGGGTGAGGGGAGATGTCAGGGCCAGCGAGCGACGGCCAGGCGGGGTCACGCAGCTCTCTGGCTGGAGGTCAGCGTTGGAGAGAGAAGGCCGCGGAGGCCCCCGGCGGGTGTGTGCACACCCAGTGCGTTCAGACCCGGCTCCCCGCACGGCCTGGCCTGAGCGACCGAGATTACGTTCCGGGTAGAAGCCGACAGCCTTGGCCATGATTTGTACAGGATTTTTTGCAGCCACCGCTTGCTCAGAGAAGCAGAGATGGATGGAGGTTGGGAAGGGGGTGGAGAGGAGGGGGTGATCGTAGGTTTGGGGTGGAGAGTCGCGCTGTGATTTGAGTGTTCGGGAAAGCTAGTGGAAAAGGTTGGGGGGGAGGGAGAAAGGCATGGTGGGAGGGAGGTGGAGAGACAGAGAGAGACAGAGAGAGAGAGAGAGGTGCAGCGAGCATGCAGTCAGAGCTAGTTGGATAGGCGATTTCAGTACTTTGTGAGCATCAAGGCAACCTAACGTCACTGCTCAGCTGAGTTGGCTTGTATTTCAGAGAGAGAGAGAGAGAGACAGGGAGAGGGAGGGAGAGAGTGAGAGAGACTGACTCTTACCTCAAATTCAGGAACTTTAACCCGAAAGCGGCTCTCCGAAAGGACTTGGACCATTCTCTGGGCTGGGTCTTGTGTCCCTACTTTCCCTCCCTGGGGGTGCTGGGAAGAGCAGGGCACTGAGACTGCATGGTGGCGGGTGCGCCCGGAGGCTGCTGTTTTGTGTTCTTTGGAGCCCTCCTGGCGCCTGCCAACTTGGAAACATTTAGGGAGAGGGAGCGCAAAGCGGGGGAGGTGTGTGTTGGAGGTGGGCAGTCGCCGCGGAGGCTCCAGCGGTGGGTGCGCCTTTGTAGGCAGCAATAGCTGCTAGCCCGGGCGAGCAGTTCCCCGCGTAAGCCCGAAGCCACCATGCCTGCACCCCCGCCTGGCCGCCGGCTTCCCTGCTAGGAGGAAGAGGGAATGTGGTGAATGCACCGGCTTCGCCGAGCGAGGTAACCGGCCGGGATGGCCCGGGAGGCTGCGGCGGGGGGGGCGGCCCGCCAGGCGAGCGGCGCGGGCGGCGCGGGCGGCGCGAATGGCGGACTGCATCCTCGCCCGGCGTCTGCAGAGCCCTGCTGCGGCTTGCAGCGCTTTTGCGCGGCCCGGAGCTCCCCAGCAAGTGGAGCCCAGGAGGCGGCCGCGGCTGCGGAAGCGGCGTTGAGGTTTGCAGGGCGCACGGCCTGGTTCTGTCAAAGCGCATCTTGTTTGCCTCCGCCAGCCCAGAGCTCCCCGGGACCCTGGCGATGGCGCCGGGTGGGTGGGATTCTCCCTGTGGCCCGCAGTGAACGGGAGCATGTTGGGGGCGCCCTGATTTCTTTTGTGGTGAGCGGGCTGCCGGGTTCCCATCGCTGCCTCCCGAAAGCCCAAGGGCGACATGAAGGAAGCTGCTTGGGAGTCAGGCCTCAGAAGCTGTCCTTCTCTTTGGCCCTATTTCTAGATCTCCGGCCACTGCAGACCGGAGCGGGATCCAGCCTTTACCTTAGGCTGGCTGCTACAATTTGGGGGGAGGCACCGCTTGCGCCCCCTTCTTAAAGTCTTTCCGGGTTATTTTTGGGGGGAGTGGAGGAATCTCTGCTCGAAAACGGAGAGGAGACTGGGAGGAGATCAGAGAGCAGGAGGCAGGCTCACCCGGGCTGGAACAGTTCTGCAGCGGCTACTCTGCGTGTTCCAAGCTCCTAGCCTGCAAACCTGGGTGGTTCCACGCACCGCGGGGGCACTCGCGCCGCCAATTCAATGCCTGTAGCCCGGGACTTATCTGAGACTGGTTTTGTCCTCTCCAACCCCAAGCCTGGGCCTGCGGTTTCAGCGAGTCCGGCCTGGCTGAAGCTCGGAGAAGCTCCCCTCCGCCTGGCCTCTCCACAAGATGCCCGCCAGCCACCCCGGCCTGCGGCAGAGCGCTTGCGGGGGGCACCCAGCCCGCGACTCCCTCAGACCTGCTGCGCGGTGGCTTTGCCCTGCCAGTCTCCTGTTTGGCTATTTTTATTTTTTTAACGAATCTTGCTTAAGATTGAAGGAAAGGAAAGGACTTTTAATTGTAAAGGGCTTTCAATCTTAAGGCTTATAACAGATAAAAAATGCACACGGATTCTCTTTGGAATCTAGTGTGTCAATCTGCACGTCCTTGCCCTCCTGTGTTTTTGATTTTGCAAGAAGCGGGTTATTGCGGGCATTTGGCCTGTTGCAGAGAATGATTCCTCTTGTGAGGTTTAAGAAAAAGAGCTCTGATGGCCTTCTGTAATTTGACAAAAAAAAAAAAATTCTCAAAAGGACACTGGGTTTTTGTTTTGTTTTGTTTTTGGTTCCTACCCAATGGCTTCCAAAAATACCGACGGCTTATCTTTATTGGCTCTTCCAGAAGTCCAGACAAATTTGACTGGCAGCTTGCTTATCAGGGAGAGCCTGCAGTGGGGAGATGCGGGCCTCGCCTCGTGAAGGTCTGACTTGGGTCTTTTGCAAGAGGTTGGTCGTAAAGTAACAGTAATGATAATAATAATAGGACCTTCTGCAGCCTCCTTCATTTGGGGAGGGAGGCGCTGGTAGCTGGAAACTGGGGGTGAAACTGCTCCCTCTTAGAACTAAGCTCTCCAACCCTCCTCCTCTTCCTCCTCCTCCTCCTCCTTCTCTCTCTCTCCCCTTCTCCTCTTCAGAGCAGAACCTGGCGCGGGCGCAGGGCCCCGGGTGCACCATGGCTGACGCAGACGAGGGCTTTGGCCTGGCGCACACGCCTCTGGAGCCAGACTCAAAAGACCTGCCCTGCGACTCAAAACCAGAGAGCACGCTAGGGGCCCCCAGCAAGTCCCCGTCGTCCCCGCAGGCTGCCTTCACCCAGCAGGTAAGAAAAGCTCCAGCCCCCGGAGGGCACCCCTTGCAGAGACCAAAGCCAATGTTCTGGGAGCAGGGAAAAAAAGAAAGAAAAGCAAAGGAAAAAGAAATAAATTTTAAAAAAGAGCCCACTGCCCATTATTTTCTCCTTTTCTTTTTATTCCCAGTGAACTCCACCTTTCTCTGACCTGTTTCCCCCAGTGCCATTATATTCCAGCCACTTTATTGTGACGATTATCTTTATGGCCAGAGGATTTTTGAAATTTATTTAAATTGTTAGAGAAACCTCAATTATCTGGCTATTTGGGGTCAGCTAATGCTCCAATAATTCCTTTCCTGCTGCACGGGGTGTAGAATGGGCCCCGAGCGTCTTAATAAGGGCAGGGTGAGCGGCCGCTTCAGGCCGGCATGAGCGATGGCTTGACCCCTCTTCAGATCTTTCGTAGCCTTCGCCTCCGCCTGCCTCCTCCACGCCGCCGCCTAGACCCGCGCGCCGCACCATTTGTCTTGCGGTCGGGGCCTGGCGGGCTGGCGCGCCCTCGCCGGCCGCAGGGAGCTCAGGGCTGGGCTGGGCTGGGAGGGCACCACGGCCTGGGCTCGCCTGACTACCAGCTGGGCCTGAGTAGAGGGAGGAGCCTTGCGCTCTGCTGTGCCCTAAACCCGGAGGCGCACTGGGTGCTCAAGGAGGCCCTTGTAGACTCAGGCCATTTTTAAATAGGTGTCGCATGGCTCAGAGCAGGGTGCCTTGACCAAAAGAGACACATCCACTTAGCTGAAACCCTTCCTTGGGATTTCAACGTCCTTCTTGGCTTTTTCATAGCTTCTCTCCTCTGCCTTCACGTTTCAGGAAAATGCGTGTTCATTTGTACAGAAGCAGAGAACATCAGCACAGTTTGGGAAAGTTACAGAGTTTTTTTTTTTTCTTTTAAGAAAAACCAAATCCACTTTCTAGATATTACAAATTATTTCAAAACGAAGACTTGGTATATAATTTCTTTTTGCATCGGTTCTGTAAAATAACTTAGTTGAAATTGGAAATGTTAAATGGCTTCAGCCCTTTAATGCCCCGTAATCAAAATAGCTCAAAGGTAACAGAGCTGGATGCAAGGAGAGCCGGACAAGTTTATTAATATAGACAGTGAGAATCAATTCATGTTTGTTCTGGTCTATGAGAGCATATGTTAATATAAACATTTTTGAGTTTCAAATGTCATACATGTTCATATTAGCACCCTCCATGGTCAAGAATAACCTAGCACATATACAGTATTTGCACATCTGTATGTTTTGCATGTGAGCATCTGGGTGTCTTCGTAAGAGTATCCTGAGTGAGATTTTCTAGATTGAGTTTTTTTTTTTAAGTATATCTTGTCTAAAGCAGATTGAAATTGGCCCCATATTTTCTCAGCCTGGTCCTCCCCACTGACATTCCGGGACCCTCCAATGATTGGCGAGTATTCTGTAGCCTTGCGTTGGTGGGGAAGGTTGTTGGAAACCTCCTGTGGGACTGAGCCTCCACAGGGAGTCCTGTGCAGGGGCTGTTGGGCGCTCCAGAGCCCAGAAAAGTCTGCAGTGGGCTGGGGTGCTTTGCACACTCTGAGCTCCTCGGGCTCCAGGGGGCAGGCGGAGCTGTCTCTGCATTTGGGGGGGAGTTTGGGCAAGGAATACCCACTGCTGCCAGGGCTCCTTGTGACTTTCCTTTCCTTCCTGCAGGGCATGGAAGGAATCAAGGTGTTTCTCCATGAAAGAGAACTGTGGCTGAAATTCCATGAAGTGGGCACGGAGATGATCATCACCAAGGCTGGAAGGTGAGGCGGTTGGTTGCGCAGGAGGCGCACAGGGAAACCGTGGGAGAGGCGAAGAAGAGAAGGAAGAAGAAAAGGTGGCTTGGGAGAGAAGAGAGAAGGGAGATGGGGAAAGGGGAAAGGACAGAGAGAAAACAGAATAAAGGAGAGGGGAAAGAGAGAGGGATATATTTTGTTTGACCCGATTCTGGTTACAGAGGCACAGGAAGAATTCTTCCGCTGATGGCCGGCAGGGTGGGGGCAATACTGCAAATGTTGGACTCCGCAAATGGGGCATTTCTTCCATCTCGTATATAAAAAGACTCAAGAGCCTGGGAGGCCGCACTATCTGGACGGATTAGTAGAGAAAGAGGGAAGAGGGAGAAGAGAGAAAGGGCTAACAGAGAAGCGCAGAGAAGGCAGATTCGAGGAGGGCTTTGGGTTTCATAGGTCTCGGACTGGAGTCCTCGCCCCCACCCCCATCCCCACCCTCTCTGACCTTGGAGTGGCTCCAGGGTCCCACCCGATTGCCAGACTCTGAATCGGTCGAATGTACTCGCTACCCCTTTCATTGTTTATAGAAAGCAGGCGAAGCCTTTGAAACTCAACCGGGGCTCGGCCGGGCTCTATATCCAGACACCGATAAACATGGCAGCTTCGCACGACACTCGCCCCAGAGTTCCTCTTAAAAGCTCGCGGAGGCTGAGCTGGAAATGCTAGACTTCTGGAGGAGGGGGTGGGAGAGCGGGGCCGAGCGGGTTTCGACGTGTGCGCGCGCGTGCCCAGGCCTCGCCACCTCCCTACCGGGGCGCACACGGGTCCTCCGCGTCCCGAAGGGCCCAAAGCCGGGGGCCGCCCGGAGCAGGCGTGGTGTGAAGCCAGAGGCCCGTAGGCCCGAGCCACCGACCGTGTGAAGGGGGAGGGTAGAGCCGCCTCTCTAGATGCCCCGGGTTCTCCAGCTGAAGCCTCCCTCCATAAACTGACAACGGTGACATTTATTATTATTTAAAATTAAACAATGTCTGCTCCCCGCTCGGCCCAAGGCCTGGGTGAACTAGGAGGCGCGTTCTGTTTATACCAACGAACCGCGGTCCTCTTCCCATTCCCCCAGGAAGGAAAGACACCGCCGGGCTCCTTCTTCCCCCCCAGCCCGAGCCGAGAGGATTTAGCTATAAAAGGCCCGCGGAGTCTCCTGCGCCTCCGCCTCCAGGCGCGCTCGCTCAGGCGGATAAACGCCGCGAGGCTTCGGCTTGGTGGCTTGAAGGGAGAGGCCTCGGTTCACCCCTTCCGGCCCTCGCAGAGCCAGCCAAGATCCAGCAACCGGTCCTTTGGCCTCAGGCCAGCCTTGAGAATCCTTGCTTTCTGGGGCCTGCTCCTCCAGAGCGGAATGGGAATTTGGAGTGCGCGGGGCCGGGGTGCGGAGAGGTAGCCGGGCCATCGTAGTTCTGCGCCATCGCCACCGCCTTTCTAACGACCAGATGCTAGTTCGGGGCCCCAACTCTTTCTGAAACTAAATCCGGGTAGGTTTGGAATTTCTTTGCTGAGGGCCAAGGAGTTTAGCTTCTCCAAGGAAGAAGAGTGCCAGATGCCTTTGGAGATGTCGTGCGGAATTTAGGAATAAACGCCTGCTAGAGACCTGTGTCAGAAGTCACCGGCGGAGGTGTACTGGGAGCCTCGGCTTCCCCCCATCTCTGGGGCAGGGGACCAAAGCCAGGGCAGGCCGCGCGTGTGCACCCACACCGGACATCCCCCGGGTGCGCGCACCTTGGTGTACACGTGACACCGCTGCGCTGGGAGGACAGGCGGACGCACCTGGCGGGACAGAGAAGGCGGCCAGCTTTGTACCTAATAAGCCTCCGCTCCCCTAAAATAGTAGGTGTCTGGCTCTGAGAAAGAGCACCTAGCGAGAGTGGAAATGGGGGTCCCTTTCAGGCTTCTTTGGAAGCAGTTCTCTAGAAGCACAAGCCTTCTGCCTTCCGTCTTCCTCCTTGGGTACCTACAGCCGCCGCCTGCAGCTTTCTCCTCCCTTGGCGGTTCCCTCCTCGAAACCCCAAGGGAATCCCGGCGTGGATCTTGGTGAGGGCGGAGCGGGGCCAGTTTTCTCCTCCACCTTGCCCAAAGAATCATTTCTTCCATTAAAATCTGTGGACACTGGCTTCAGAATATTGGCACGGATTCCCACGCCCCTTTCTTCTCCCGTCCCTCTCTCCTAGGCGGATGTTTCCCAGTTACAAAGTGAAGGTGACTGGCCTTAATCCCAAAACGAAGTACATTCTCCTCATGGACATTGTTCCTGCCGACGACCACAGATACAAGTTCGCAGATAATAAATGGTAGGTAGGCACGGGAGTGGCAGGTGGAGAGGGGAGGGAGGAAATTGGGACCCCTGCCCCAAAATGGAACCAATAAACATTTCTTGAGCTCCTACTGTGTGCTAGAGGCTTCTGTGTGCCTATTGCATTGCTTCCTGCGGGCCACTCTGAGAGGAACAGCAGCTATTTGCTCCCATTTTATAGATGAGAAAACTAAGGCTCAGAGGAACCGAGGTGCCTGTATCTATTGCTGCACCCGTGGGTTGTGGATTTTTGAAAGGGGTATTGTTACCAAATGCTGGAGTTATTTCTGGGGGCATAAAACCATTTACAGTTATTTTTTATGAGTTACCTGCTTTGAACATGGCTTTTATAAAATTGCAAAGTCTACCCGTGGTATTTGAGTGAAGGGGGCAAGAGAGGAGAGGCCCATTCCTTGGGTGGATTGCTGCCACGGCTGCCAATAGTGCAGAGGCCTGAAAAGGAAATCCCCCTTTGAAAGCCCTCAAGGAGTTTTCTAGACTTTTTGCACACCCAGACCTTCAGAAACCAGCCTATTGTTTGTGGGCAGCGAAAGGCTACTGGGGAAGGAATAGGTGAAAGAAGAAAGAGATGGGGCTGGGGGGTTGCCTTGGCCCTGGTGCCAGGCACTCTGGGGTAGCGGCGGAAGACTGGAGGGTCAGGCCGTTTCTAGATCATTCCCAGCTCAGCAACCCTCACTTGGCGAGTGAACCAACCGATCACGCCTCCATGCGATGCACTCACTACCTCTGGGCCTTGCGGAGCATTCGGTGACACCTCTCCTTGGTCTAGGTCTGTGACCGGCAAAGCCGAGCCAGCCATGCCCGGCCGCCTCTACGTGCACCCGGACTCCCCAGCCACCGGGGCGCACTGGATGCGGCAGCTCGTCTCCTTCCAGAAACTCAAGCTCACCAACAACCACCTGGACCCATTTGGGCATGTGAGTACCGCCTCCTCCAGTCCTCTCTCCTCTGTCTCCCTTCTCACTGGGCTTCTTGATCTTCTTGGCTCCTTTGTGCCCATGTGCTTCTCCTTGTTTTTTTGCTAGGTTTTTGTTTCCCTTTTTGGTCTCTTTCCTCCTCTACTTTCTTGATCTGAACTTCCTTCTTCTTCCTATTCCCCCCCCCCCCCCCCCCCGTTTCTCATCTCTTCTCTCTTTCCTTTTCTCTTATTTCTTTCACCTTCTCACTTGGCTTTCCCTTTGCTTTCTTTTTCTTCTTACCATGTCTTCTTCTGTCTGCACTATTCTCCTACTCAGATGTTTGCCCTTCGCAGCCATCCTCCCTGCGCTACACCCTCCCCAGCTCTGGGTCCATCTTTCCCTGGTGGCAGGAGGTAGGACCCTGGTTCTCCTGCCGGGGCTGCATCCTGGCTGCCATACCTGACCCTCTGCCTTTGCTGAGGGGCAGGAATGGAGGCATGACTGAAACTGCCCTTTCCAAGCCTGGACACTAGGGCCGGGAACCCAATCCCTGGCTAGGGCAGGGAGGCTGTTTCAGTCTTGCAGAAAACATGGACCCTCTAGCTTAGAGGTACCAAGTGCACACCTCATAGAGGCCGGACCACAGTGGGAGCCATATACCTTCCCTACCCCCTTCCCAACCTTGCCTTATTATTGGGATGTCCCAGGTGGGAGAGAGAGCCCAAGTCACCTGCCCTCTCTTTTACAATAGGGGGTGAACCCACAAGAGGAGAGGAGAGCTCTCCTCTTGCCAGCACCCCCTTTAGCTGATACTCTTGAGCAGATTTATTTTCCCCAACATCCAGCCTTTTCCCTCCCCACCCCGCACCCAGAGCAGGCACACCTAAACCAGGCTCCTAAACCTGGAGTCTGGGTTGGCCCAGGAGGAGCCTGATGAATTCTCTGAAACCGAATGCAGGATATTGAATATGCTGCACCCTCCCCCTCCCCCATGGAAATGTGTAGCTTTTAGTGGATTCTCAGGAGGTCATCAGTCCTCTTCCCCAAAAAGAAACAAAGAACAAAGCACTGATTTTTAGATTTTGGGGAAAGTGTCCCTAAATCTTTTGTCAGAAATAATTAATCACCAGAACAGAACACAGTCTCTGAATTCAGCCTTTAGAAACTTTAGCTCAACGATTCCTCCGTACGAGTGGGCTCATTCCTTGTCTTGGGGCATTTGATCTTCTTCCTGGCAGCCTGGGGAGGAGGGCAGAAAGGTGCTCCTTTGTGAAAAGGAGTCCAGGCAGGGGAGGCAACTTGCCCAAGGTCATACAGCTTGTATTTGGGAACAGAGATTTGAGGCTACTTCTCTCTCATTCCAGAAGTAGTTCCCTGTCCTGCCAGGTTGCTCCACAGAGAAGCCACAAACAGACACGTGGTCCCCCGTTTAGGGCCAGGAAGGGACCAGGTGGGAATGGGTTTGGTGAAGAGGAAGGGTGGTTTGTGAAGGGCCCACTGAGAAATCTGCTTCTCCAAGGTCTTAGGGCTGACGCTCGGAACCCATGGGGACCTGGGGTGGGGAGAGGACCTCAGGGTCCTCCACGGATGGCTTCGTGCTGCTCTCAACGTGTGGGTGGCGAGGAGATGGAACCGTTGGCCAGAGAGGAGAAAGTCCCATTCTCTTTCCCAGCGGCTGGGAGGGCGCAGGAAGCATTGCCAGGGAAAATTCGGAGTCTCCTTTCTGTGCGAACACTGTGTTTTGCCCACAGTATTCCTCTTGCTTGTGTTTCCCCCGCTGATGGTGGCGCTTTCCTGGGCGTGGGCTGTCCGGTGTCTGGGGTGCGTCTGCCGGTACCCAACAACGCTTGGGTTGAAGCACCAGGGCGAACTGGACCATTTTGTAAAGGTCCCATATGCGTCTCTCTGCTGGCTTCCTTCTGGGTCGGGACCTTGGTGCCAGGGAGTGGGACTGTGCCCAACCTCACTTCGGCTCCTAGCTTTTGCTCCCCTGTGCGTGCCTTTGGGGCTGCTCTGGGGTGGATGGCGCGCAGCCCTGCCACCAGATTCGGAGCACCCCCCGCGAGTTCCAGGTGCGTGGAGCTGCTCGGCCCGCCCGGTTACT
This sequence comes from Microcebus murinus, assembly GCF_040939455.1. NCBI lineage: Eukaryota > Metazoa > Chordata > Mammalia > Primates > Cheirogaleidae > Microcebus > Microcebus murinus. The sequence continues at coordinate 9,865,747 of NC_134125.1, read as the reverse complement.
GCACGTTTCCACCCCAAACTCCGGATTTTTAATCCCGAGCCGCCCTAATGAAATTAGGAGCCATTAGATCGCCCTCGCGCTGATGTCTCCACACTGTCCCCAGCCGTCAAAGCAATTTGGCTAAGCCGGGACGATGGCCGCGCCGGCCAGGGGCTGTGGCGGCCGGCGGGGCCCCGCTGCGTCTCTCTGTCGCCACGCCGCCCCGGTCGGCGTCGCTATCGGCCGGGGAGGCGGCCGGGCCACGGCGGCCTGAGATTAGAGCCGCTCGCCCCGGGGTCGGGCAGCCCCTGGGCCGAAAGCCGCTCGCCCCTCCCCCGCCCGGCAGCGCTCCCCTCCCCCCGCTCCGGTCTCCAGGGTCGGTCCCAGAGTCCTGCTCCAGGGTCATCAATGCAAATAATCAAAGACCCCGAGACAACCTCGGCCGCTCCAGGTCGCGGTCGTGGGGAAAAAACAGGCCAGACTTTCAGGACACTAAATGCGGCGATTCCCCCCAATTCGGTGCGCAAGGATCAGAGCGTTTTTGGTCAGTATTAGCGTTACCCAGCGGTCGTCGGAACAACAAACCCGCTTTGCCTGTGACTAGTCCTGGCCCCAGCAGGAACGTGCAGGCTGGAGGTCCTCCCCCTAAAAATGGCACTAGTAGTTGTGAGAATAACAGCAGGGCTCAGGCAGCAAGACCCCACTTGTCCCTGGGGGTGCCCCTAACGCGGGGAAGATAGGAAGGAAGGAGAAAGAGATTATGCCCAAAAAAGCAGACGTAGCAGCCCTGTCTGGGGCTAAGCCTGGAGATAAATTCTCGTTGTGACTCCAGAAATGTTGGTGAAGTTGGGGAAATGGAGCCTCCAGGGAAAACAGCCCCTTCTTTGAGGGGTGGAAGTGGGGGGCGCTTCCTCCCCACATCATCTCCCTATCCTCTGAGGCCAGATGGCCCCTTCCTATCCTCCTTTTTTCATGAACTCCACTTTGCTTGTTCTCCAAACAAAGAGCCAAGATTCGAGGTTTGTTAACCCACCCAAAGTCTCCGAAAAAGGCTATGCAGTGAACTGGTGATTTTTATTCCAGTTTTGCAAATATTTAGTCTCTTACCTTGCATCCCTTAGAGGTTGTTTTTTTTTGGGGGGGGGTGGAGTGTGGGGTTATTTGTATGTTTATTTATTTGTTTGTTTCTCTCCCCCTCCTCCTTCCAAAATTGCCACCCAGGCTTCCCCCAGACTCCTTGCTCCCCAGCTCGCTCAGCTCCTGTTGGGGGCGGGAAGTGCCCTACGCAGGGAGTTAATTTATTAAGCAAACTTTATTAAGATTTCTGATTTACTGCCCTGTGTGCCTTGGGTAGATTCCTGGAATATTACCCTGGCTTTTTGGGTTGGAAATTGTCATTTTTGAAATGTTTCTTTTTAATGAAATCACTGGCTCCTTTTCAAAACAGGAGGAAAAAAAAATCTGTTTTTCAGAGAGAGCCTATGTAATGAGGCTAATTTGGGGGGTGGGAGCGGGGTTTTATCTGGAAACAAAGGGAGTTTTGATTTTCCTACAATCTCATTTTCTTTATTATTTTTAGATTATTCTAAATTCCATGCACAAATACCAGCCCAGATTACACATAGTGAAAGCGGATGAAAATAATGGATTTGGCTCAAAAAATACGGCGTTCTGCACCCACGTCTTTCCTGAGACAGCGTTTATTGCCGTCACTTCCTACCAGAACCACAAGGTAAGCCCCACACCCAGGAACAAGCTCCTGGAACTGCCTGTTTTTTTGTGTGTGTGGATATAGACCTTCATACTTTAAGGGTGTCTTGGATCTTCCAATAGCTAGCAAATAGTGGGCACTAACTTTGACCCCGGGGTACCGGGGTGAGGACAAAGATGTAACCTAAGGATTGTAGCTGTTTGTGCTAATTCACGGGCTTGGCACTACTACCGTCACAACCACACAAATGCACACACACACCAGTTAGAAACAAACTCGCCAAACCAAAGATGGCCACACACTCAAATGACACAAGAAGGCAATGCCCGTGGAACTCACGAAATGCTTAGTGGAAAGACAAGTCACTTTATGGCATGGCTCTGTGCTCTTGGGCAGGGACCTGGGGCCACCCTTTGTGGGGCCACCTTTTCTGTTGGGGTCAGTTTCCTCTTTGCCTCCACTGTGCCTTTTAGATGTACCTCAGCTGGTAGCGGGGCAGGTGGCAAAGTCGCTGGAAACCTTGGGATTGGATTTTCTGGATGCTTTCCCAATTGTTTCTGTAACTACTGACCCCAGACCGCATTCTCAAGCAAGATTGGCCTTGTTAAAACAAAAACGGAGTAACCTATGCCACTGGCGGTCCTGGGACTTCGATGTCAGCCTACAGCTTGGGGAGGGGAGCCATGGGGCACACAGAGCACATGTGTTTTTTGGGAAAAGGTGGCTGCAGTTTGGTATAGAGGTGGGACGGTGCCGGATGGATTGTGTAAACGTCAGACTCCATGTTGTTCAAAGTCCAGGCCCTGATTTTGCCATTTCAAAGATTGACAATGACATTGGAGCAGGCTATCTATGACCACAGATTGTGTGGGAATATCTTCTATTTTTCCCCTGGAGAAGGAGCTTGTCTTGACTTGTCATAGTCCACCTCTGTTCTTTAGATACCTGAGTGCACGTGGATTCATTTGATTGTGGGTGGCGGGAGGGATTTGATGTTTCCTAAGCCTTGTTATGAAAAGATCTGGAATCGGAGAGGCAAATAATAGGTGCTGGAGTAGTAGGCCGTGATTTGGGGTTAGATGGCTGTGGGAGGGCAACATAGAGAGGGGGGGTCCACGTGGGATCTGCAACTTACCTAGATGGATGTGGGGATGGTGGCACTTTTCCCCCTTCATAGCTCCTGTTCCCACTAGCAAGCACCTTGCAGGGGCTCTGAGCCTCATAGGAGAGGCCAGAGAAGGACAAGAGGGAGGCTTTACACCCTAAATCCTCCAGTCCCCCTGTGAAGGTCATTACAGTGCAGGCTGGATTGGCAGATAACGCCCCCACTGAGGCCAGGGCTGTTACAAAATGCCTTGGGTTATCTCCAAATCCAGGTTGTCTGTGTCCAGGCCAAGCTGTGATGGATGGTCCTCCCCAGGCTGCAAGACCTGTCTTGGAACCCAAGTCTAGAGAGAGCTTTCTTCTCTCTGAACACAGTGACATTTTAAAGGCGAAGGCAGAATTTTCTGAGTTCCCCCAGATTGTTGAATCAGCAAGAACAAAACAGGGAAAGTCGAATGCCCCTGAAAGTTGCAAAATGATTTTAGGCTAATTTGAGTCTGGCTCCTTGAAACTGGTTTCCTTGATGGCTGCTGTAAACCTGTGTTTAACTTTGTAGTGGCAGTAGCAGGAAAAAAAGAATGGAAAAAAATAGCAATAAGAAAGCTTGATTCTCCATATATATATGCTTATGGGGACCTGACAGAGGGTCCAAAAATATGTTAGATCTTTTTTTTTTCTTTCTCCCAAGACAGCCCAGGTTTGCACAGGAAGGACAGGAAGGGGTGGACATATAAAAGTGACCTGCCAAAAAGCCATGTGGGTGCTCAGGTTCTTCGGGGGAAATTCCTAAGTTCTGTGTAGTAATGACTTCGGGACCCATTAGATGTGGAAAGGTCTGGGGAAACACACACACACACTGTCTCTCTCCTTCTCCCTCTTTGTTTTTAGCTTTATTGGGGCATAACTGTCACCCAATAAACTGCAATATTTGAAGTACACAATTTGATAAATTGCCATGTATGTATCTGCAAAACTGTCACCGTAACTTCAAGTTACACCCGACCCCCCCCAAAAAAAAAATTTTCTATTTTAAAGCAAATGTATTCTCCGGTGCATACATGTTGTGATCTATGTGCATGAATTGGTGCCAGCCCAATGGGGTGTGTATGTGTGATTTTTGTAGTACAATCTAAGGAATCATGTGTCTGAATGTTCACGGATCTAAAAATGTGTGACTCTAAATACACATTTGGATATATGTGTATTTGGTGACCACATAAAGGGTTCACACATAGAAATTTATATATTTTTTTTCTTTATTGGTTGGGTCAGATGAGCTGTACGTAGTCTGTTTAGCCAGGCTGACAGGGTCTTTGGCACCCAGAAGGGGGATTTCACAGGAGGCAACTTTCTGTTACCCTCTCCCACTTCTCACACGTAGCATATTGAAGGCACCTAGTTTCTTTGTCAGGAGCAAGTCCAAAGCAGTACGATTTCCCAGTCAAGCTCAAGGCCCCTGCAAAAACCTTTCCTGCATGGATATATGATGTGTGATTTAAATAGCAGGCCAGGGGTGCCTGTGATTTGTGGACTCAGTCTTGATACTTTATTGTCCCACCTGGACGGAGTGTTGAGACTTCTGACTTCATGGGTAGAAGCCAGCTGAGCGCTTACTCACCACGGAGTAGGGTTAAGGTGTAGACTCTGGAGGTAGACTGCCCAAGTGCAAATCCATTTCCCCATCTGTAAAATGGGGATAATAAAAGAACTCACCTCATAGGGTCATTATGAGGATGAAATGAGATAATCTACAGAAAGTGTGTAGGGTAGGGCCTGGCATAGAGTTACTCAGTGTGTTAGTGAGGATTGGATCATTGATTGACTACTTAACGGATCCATTTATTCACAGGGCATTTCCCTCCAAAATGCAGACTCCAGGAAACTCTTTGCCTACTCTATGTAACTCCTTTCCTGGCTATTTTAGAATCTGAAAGACTGAGATTTTAAATAAGTCGTTATTACTGTGGTTGAAAAACAACTGCAAATGTTAGTCTTTGTGGTTTAGTTGGCTCGTTCCCTGATCATGTCGTCAATTCAAGGACTATTTGTCTAGCCATTTTGCTTTGGATAAATGACCAGGGAAAGAAAAGCAGTCCATGTGCTTAAATTGCTAGGACAATTTGGGAAAATAAGAGCCATCGTTTTTTTTTGGTCAAAAGGGCTCAGTGCCTTTCGAATGATCTTTCTCTAGGTACCAGGTGGAGGTAGGTTTGTGGTGTGGGGTTCATTTCTTAGGCTGCAGTCACTTACCTATATACCACAGGGCTCCTAAAGACTAGACATATTTCCTCAGCCCAGCTGTGATCCTAAGCTGGATTTGGGAGTTATTTCCCCAGATGGTTGACAGCTTGAAAAAGATATTTAAAAACTCAAATCTTCCCCAGTGACGTTCATTCCGTGAAACATGTTTTTGTAAAGTTTTCACTGCAGTTGTCAGCAACTCCCAGGGCAATCCCTAGAAATATTTAGGTGTTAAAAAAAGGTCACGTGGGCATTTCATTTCCCTGTTCTTGCAACAATGGCTGTGTATGCAAGCACGACTATCCCCCGATATTAACTCACTTTGCCATTAAAAGGCATTTTCCTCCTGCTTAAATCATTGTGTAAGGGGTCTGTATTTATGAGGTATGAGTTTTCTGGTTGGGACCAGGAAATGAACCCTTAATAGAGAGACATAATTAAGATTTTTGGCCCTCGTGAGGGTTTTTAAAATTTTTTTTAGTTTTTTTCAAAAGCGAGAATTCACAACAATTATTCTCATTAATTTTTACAACCTCTGTCTTACGGGTTGGAGCTGGCATTTATATTCGTCCCCCTCCCCCCAGTTCTCCCCCGGATATCCGGTTTTATGTTGATTTTGAAGGGAGTACATTTGTACGGTGAATAGAAGTCAGTAGCAGTGGGGCCTTTTGGTAGAATGGGCATCCAAGTGGATCGGTATGTATACTCAGGAGCTAACACACAGCGTATCAGGAAGGGAATTTTATAAACAGGGTTATAGTTTGGGAGCGGACATATACAAAATAAGACAGATATTTTCCCTTGCAGATAAGCGTGTATGTTAACATTTCTCCAGGGTAATTTTTATGTCTTTGTAGGCCTGTGTACTTAGTCTGCAGGAGAAGTTGAATGTAAGAGCCACACACCTAAGCATATATGTAGCAAATTGTGCTTATTGTATGCAATCATGTTTTTGCAAGCTATGGATAAGCATAAGAACTAGGTAGTAGCAAGCATGCTTGAAGTGCAAGGAATGGGTTTGAGCACCAAAGTTTTGCTGATAAAATAAAATTCACACCCCCCCTTTTTTTTCTTTCCATTGGGACAATTTCTTGTCCTGAGTTCTTGGTGGTGCAGTGACATTGTCAACTGGGCACTCATTCCACCCTGATGCCACATACTCACTGTCTTTCGCATTTGCTTTCGTGACTGGGGTGGGGGAGGGGAGGCGGTGAGGGAGGTGCTGGTGGAGGGAGGGAGGATTTCTTCCACTTCTTTTTATTTTTATTTATTTGTTTATTTTGAGCTAGGGTCTCGCTCTGTCACCCAGGCTGTAGTGCCATGTGGAGATCGTAGCTCACTCCTGGGCTCAAGTGATCCTCCTGCCTTGGCCTCCCAAAGTGCTGGGATTACAGGCATACCAGGCTAATTTTCCTATTTTTTATAGAAATGAGATTTCACTATGTTGCTCAGGCTGTGGCACCCCTTTGAATGATGAATCTTTTGCTTTTTTGTTAGTTCATTTAAAAAAGTGATTTACGGTCAACTGGGTGGCATTTTATTGTGAGAAAGCCTGGGTGAGAAAGAAAGTCCCGTTAGTGATGGGCTTTTAGACTCTTAACATACGACTGAATTCAGGAGTGCACGTCTTAGAGACTGACTGGTTTTCCAATAGGATTTTATAGACTTTTCTACTCATTCTGAAGAATCAAGGCAAAATCTGAAAGCTACAGGAATGGGAAAAGTTAAAAAAAAAATGAGGGAGGGGAGAATGTGCATACTCACACACACACACACACACACACACACACACACACACATGCACCAATATATACATGCATATTTTAAAAAGTATTTTGAAATAGGCTTTAATTTTTAGAGCAGTTTTAGGTTCACAGCAAAGTTGAGTAAGAAGTGCAGAGAGTTCCCATGCACCCTCTTTCCCCTCCTCCAGCCTCTCCACCATCAACATCCTCCACCAGAGTGTGACATTTGTTACAATTGATGAGCCTACAGTGAGTGACACATTGTTGTCACCCAAAGTCCATAGTTTACATTAGGGTTCACTCATGGTGGTGTGCATTCTATGGGTTTGGAAAAATGTACGATGATGTATCTCCACCATTATAGTATGATTACAGAGTGTTGTCATTGCCTTAAAAACTCTCTGTGTTCCACCTGTTCACCCCTCCCTCCCCTCAATCTCTGGCAACAACTGATCTTTTTACCTTACCTGGTTTTGCCTTTTCCAGAATGTCAGATATTTGAAATCCTATATTTTAAAAAAGTTAAGTAGATTTATATATTTATTGTGAACACACATATGTTATCCATATATGTGTTGTAAATAGTAATATGTAAATAGTAATTATAGGTTCATTATAGAGTTTTGGAGTTAGAGGCAAACTTTACCAGTCACCTCTTCCAGAAAACAGAACAGACAAGAATGTCCCACCTCAAATGAAGAAATTAGAGAGTGCATTCATTTTCACTCCAGGATAGTTTTTCAGAAGTCTATAAATATACTACTAGAGTAGGTGAGATGATTTTTAGGGGTATCTGACTATGATGAAATCACAGAGAAGGTTGTTCTCTTTTCAATTATCTCTTTAGTTTTGTATCAGAGAGAGTCTTGGCTCAGTAGTATTTTGCATTAAAGACTTCTCTAAAATTGTCTGATCTTGCCTTGCAACAAAGAACAGGCAGTCTTTGGGCACCAGTAGAGACAATTTAATATATTGGTTGTTTTTTTTTTTAATTGAATAGCAAGTGATTCTAGTTTGCCATACAGAGAAGTGAACACAGTATTTCTGTGTGAAATGAATTTAAAAAGTGATTTGATTTAAATAGAAATATTAAGCCAGTGTACAAGTGCTCTGTAATAGGTGCAGCAATGATTGTGAAGAAAAACCTTGAATGACTGAAGTTTCAGTCATGTTGCCCTGGTGTCTATCATGTGATTCTATATATGAAAATTGATTTCACACGCAATTTTTAGCAAGCTCCATATGGATGCATTCTGTCACCTGGGTCTGCTACTGTATATTCACGCTAATATTAATATAATGTGTTGATGGCTTAAATTAAAGTTCTGGGCCTGGAACCAAAATGTTCAAAAAGACCCCATTCTATTACTAAGCTTTGTACATTATAGCACAGATTTCTAAGATAGAGCTCTCTCTTCCTTGTCTTGGACATTTAAGAGGTCTGGTGTTGTGTAATAATTATCGTATGCGTTATCATTATGTACGCTGGTGTTTATTTTATTAGGCACCGTTTTCCACCTGAGCTAGCAATCTCTGTCTGTGAAACTATGAAATAAACATGAAATGAGGCATTATAGGATTTTTGAAAGCAATAATCATGACATATTTTCTCCAGAAACACACGTGATGGGGCTAACCCTTCCAAATGGAGATTACCACACCACCGGATGTGCAACAACAATGTCAACATGCACAACTTTCCAATGGGGGGAAGTCCAAGTGTTCATGCCTAGCTTGTGTTTGCAACACAAAATGCCAAGATTTAAAAAGGAAGAAAAGCAAGGAAGGGAAGAAGGAAGGAAGGGAGGGAGGAAGAAGGGAAGGGAAGGGAAGGGAAGGGAAAGGGGGAAGGAAAGAAAGGGAGAAAGAAGGAAGGAAGGAAGGCAAGGAGAAAGGAAGGAAAAGGAAAGGAAAAGAGGGAGGGAGAGAAAGGGAGAAAGAAGGAAAGAAGGAAGGAAGAGAGGAAAGAAGGGAGGAAGCAAAGAGAAAGAAAGACAAAAGAAGGAAAAGAACGAGTGAAAAAAAAAGAAAAGAAGGGAAAGAAAAAAAGAAAGAAAGAAGAAGAAAAAAGGGAAGGAAAGAAAGAAAAGAAAGAAATCCAGCTGGAATGATGCAGAGTATGACTCCAATTAATGGGCAAACCAAATCCAGGTTTTTTTTCCCCTTTTAAAAGCAGCGTGATGGAGGACATTTTTCAAAGCCTCCACTTGAATGAAGTGGTGGGTCCCGTTGACGTGCCTGACTTAATTTGCTTCTTTTGGTTGCCAGAAGCTGCGTTTCCATGACATTTATTATTAGCTCATGTCCCGAGGTTGTCTTGTAGCAATCAAGTGAAAACCAGCTCTCGCCCCCTCTCCCTCTTTCCTTCAGATCACGCAATTAAAGATCGAGAATAATCCCTTCGCCAAAGGATTCCGGGGCAGCGATGACATGGAGCTGCACAGAATGTCAAGAATGCAAAGGTAGGAAGGGGGACCCCAAGCTCCCCCCTCTGCACACAGCCCCCCATACCCCAGGTGAGCTGGCAGCAAGCTAGCACTGCCCTCCACCTGCCTCCCTGCCCACAGAACGCCAGGCACAGAGAAACTGGGAGAACAAGCCCGCTCTGTCCCGCTGTCTGATAACCGTCCCATGTGGTTGCCACCATCAGACAAGTGAACCTCCTGGCGTGGAGAAGGTCCCAGGAGTTTGGATTCTCCACCTGCCTAGGGAACAAAATCGACAACATTCTCTCTTCTATTTTTCCTGTCTTTCTCCCTGTAGTGAAACCTTTTCTCTTTTTCTTCCCTTAAGTCCCAGCCCATGAATGCTTTTGTTTCTGGCATAAGCTCTTGGTAAATGAAAGAGAAGTTAATGGCTTGATTTCCTGGGGGTGAAATACAGACGAATTTGACACCATGTGGTGTCCAGGGCACTGGAGGATTGGAAGCTGGTGCTAAAAAGCGCTCGGTATTTTTACATATCCTGTGGTCATAGTCGCTGATATGATGGATAGGAGGCCCTGTAGCAAATGCACAGAGTGGGAATTTGGTCTGATTTGAAAGGATTGTACGAGCATTGCCAATTTTGTCAAACATTCTCTCTACCTCTTGATGTGCTTCCAAAATAACTTACCATATGGCAAGAGAATTAGAAATACATCTTGATTCCTTTGACCAAGAAGGGTTTTTTTTTTTTCCCATTTTCTTTCTTTCCTTTTTTTTTTTTTTCCTGTTGGTGGGTTTAGTGTTTCAAAATAAAATGAGGTCATTTCGGATGTTTTTCCTTATTCTTTCTGGAAGACACGAAAAGGGAGAATCAGGCAGATAAACAGACATACTCATTCAAAGAAAGACAAGACAATAAGAAGGAGAGAGGGAAAGAAAGGCCTTAGCTTTGTAGTTTTACTGTTGGGTTTAGAAATACAAGCCATGGAGAAATTGTTTTTAGATAGCAGGCTTACCAGATCTAATTTTGCATGCTTTTAAAAAATAAAGCCAGGCACAGGGGTGTGTGCCTGTAGTCCCAGCTACTGGGGAGGCTGGGGCAGGAGGATCACTTGAGCCCAGGAGTTTGAGGCTGACATGTGCTAGGATCATGCCTGTGAATAGACACTGCACTCCAGCCTGGGCAACATGGTGAGATCCATTCTCTAAAAATTAAAAAAAAAAAAAAGGACATTACCTTCAAGAGTGCACACATACCTCACATTCCTATGCATTTCTGTGTTCATAGTTGGTTTCCTTCATAGTTGTGGCTAAAATAGACAAGTTCTTAGATTATTATTTAAAGAGGTTTTTTTTTTTTTATTGTTGTTTTAAGCATCAACATTTCAAAATTGGAGTTTGATTTAGTCGTATGGTCAGTGGAAAAGTTGACTACAAATATCACATTTTAGCTGAGAGGGGTCCAATTATTTATGGACCTAGCTAGGCTCAGAGTGCCAAGTTTTTGTTCCTATCCCATTCTGATGGGTATTTGCCATCAAGGCAGTTTAGCCATTGCCACACAAAGTCATGTCCCAGACTGTCCAGGTGGGAACTAAAGAGAAACTGCCCACAATTAAAGGGCTTCATCATCTCTCACTTCTATCCCTCCTTCTCACAAGGCCAAGAGTGGGGAGTGAATAATGGATTTAGGGTATCTCAGATCAGCCCCTCAAACTTAACTAGTTACCATATCCTACTGATTCAACCTTCATTTTTTTTTTTTCTTCTTTCTGAGATGGGGTCTTGCTCTGTTGCCCAGGTGTGCAGGGGTGTGATCATAGCTCATTGCAGCCTTGAATTCCTGGGCTCAAGCGATCCTCCTGCCCCAGCCTGCCAAGTAGCTGGGACTACAGGCACACACCACCATGTCTGACTAATTTTTATTTTTTTGTAGAGATGGGGTCTTGCTCTATTGTCCAGGCTGGTCTCCAACTCCTGGCCTTGGCCTCAAGCGATCCTCCCACTTTGGCCTCCCAAAGTGCTGGGATTACAGGCATGAGCCACCGTGCCTGGGCTGATTCTACTATCTTAAGCTATCTCAGAATTTGCCCCCTTCTCCTGCCAGGCTGCTTATTTCAGCCACCACCATGCTCACCAGCCACAGCCTCCTAACTGATTTAGACCAAATTCAGTCCTGTTCTCCTCCCGAAATTTCTCCAGGCAGCTGCCAAAGAGATCTTTGTAAAACACAAATCAGACAAGGTCACTGTGCAATGGAGAACACATTCAAGCCCCCTGTGGCCCTCCGTATAAGGTCCAGACTCCCTTGTCTGGTTGGCCATGCCCTTCCCGTCTGGCCGGCCACCCCTCCAGCTGTGTCCCTCCCCAGTGTTCTCCTAATATGTTCCAATCATGCTAACGGAGGTGGCCCAAACCTGTGTTCTTTCCTTCATTCTGTCCCTTTGAATGCACATTCGATGTGCCTCTAGCCTCTAATTCTCCCTTCTTCCTTCGCCTGGCACCTTCCAACCATCGCCAGGTCCCCTGGTAGCTCTTCCTCCCTCCAAGAAGCTTTCCCTGGCTGCAGACCACGTACTCAGCATGTGTCTCTTCCCAGGACCCCCCATGGCTTTTCTATGTCAGGCCAGGGCCGTGCACTTTGGAAGCTGATTGGACAGATGACAGACATGCAAGGAGAGACGGGTGGGGACCCGCAGGTGTTCGAGATGTCAGACGTCAGTGATTCGGTGATTCTCGAGTTAAGCTCTAGTCAACACAGCTACTTAGATACTTGGGCAGATGACTCTTCTTTGGTCTGAACTGGCTGCCCTAACCATTCCCCAAATTATTGCAGAATGGGGACTTGCCTAGGTCTCTTTCCTGGGTAGGGACTTTGCAGGCAGAAGGGAGGAAAGAGGTGGCTGGTCACCAGGAGATGCTCAGTAGTTGACACTGTCAGCCTAAGAGCACGTGTGTCTTTGTGGCCATGTTAGGAGTAGCACTGGGGAGCCAGGGGGCTGACCTAACCGGGCTGGGGTGGGGGGTGGTACACAGGCCTGGGTCTCTGGACACATCCTTGGGTAAGGGAGCTAGCCTCAGTGTCCTCACCTACAAAAGGGGCATAAAAAATGCAGCTTCCACTTTCTAGGGTTCCTCTAAGATTTGCACGAGAAAATGCCTAAAGGAGCTTGATTCCTGGTCTACGTTCAGCAAAATTGACCCGGCTTCGGGGAAAACTCCACATGACTCCCAGTTTTTCCCTTGTTCGGGATTTATTTTGGGCCAGAGTCCCAACCCCCAGGTTGCCGTAGGTAGTGACAAGCAGAGAATACGGCTCTCCGGAGTCAGCCGCGATAACGGCCGGCGGGACGGCAGGCCCACTGTTAATCTTGTAATCCTGTTTCCTGTCCCCTACACACCCGGTGACAGCTGGCTCCGGGAGAAAAGCAGGAGGGATGAAATTTCCTCCAATTCCAACAATTGGAAGAAGGGAGCGAAGTGAAGTTATGGAGAGCTGAGCATTACCTCAAAGTTATTCCACATAAATAACGTTTGGATGTGCTTGGCAAATGTCTGGGCACTCGCCCCACTATCTCTTGGCCCAGCTCCCTGTGTTTGGAAAATGCAGATGATGTCTTAGTTATTTTCCACCATGCATTTATGGTTTCTAGTTACAGAAGCAATTACTGCTTATTATAAAAATGTGAGAGCTATGGAAAGGCACAAAGGGGAAAATAAAATCATTTAAACATCCTGTCTCTAGCAGTCCCATGAAAAGGTGTGCCAAGGTTATTTAGAAAGGTTAATTTGTGGCTTAAAAACACCTTCTCCTAAAAGCCAATATTTCCCCAAATGGGGAAATACACATAGACTGGTGACGGTGGGGATGGTTTTGGTGCAGACATGGGGCCTGTGACTTCACAGATGTTACTGTTTAGAATGAGACAAAGTTCTCAGGAAGGAAGAAAAGAAGGAAATGAGGGTGGGAGAGAGGGAAGGGAAGGGAGTCAATTGCAGGCTGATTAAAGAGAAAATATTAACCAAATAGCAGTCTATCTGGTGTTAAGATGTCTGGACCACTGTCAAGATAACGCGCAAACAATAGAAATGCACATAAAAGCTCAACCATGTATTAAACGAGATTTGGGAGCCCCACTGCTGTTTGGAACAATCTAGGCCCTGGTTTTTCATAGCACATTCCCTTCTTTGCACTTGGCTTCCATCTCTAAGATGGATTTGGACATGTTCTGGACTGGGACCCGGGCCGGGGAAGCTTTACGGAGAGGATGGAAGTAGACCGTGTAGTGGGTGTGGGATTGGAATCTGTTGGGAAGAAAGGTTTTTCTGGGTTGGAGCAGGGAGGAATGGGCAGGGGTCTTGAAGTCTAGGGGACTGGGTTAGGGTCAGATTCTGAAGATCTCTGAAAGCCAGCTGGAGTGGTTCTGTGACAGGTGCCACTGTGGGGAGAGTTGCTCCTAGAAGCATGGAATTCTAGAGACAGCAGGGACCTCAGGAGGCAGCATCTGGTCCAGCCACCCCCTTTTGCAGAAGGGGAAACTGAGTCTCGGAGACCCATTTATTTGTTCAGTTTTTATCTATTTATTTGTGTATTCAACGGACACATTTATTAAGTGCTTATTGTATGCCAGGCACTGGGGATACAAAAATGAATCAACACACTTTGGAGCAGGGTCCATGGATGGGAAACAGGCTCTGGAGTGACTCCGGGGCTCTCCTGCTCCATGGAGCCTCCGTTTCCTTGCCCGTGAAAAGGCAGACAATCACAGAGCCTACCTCCAGGGCTGCTGCAAGGATGCAATGAGGTCATGTGTGTGTACTGGTTATCACTGCTGCATCACAAACGCCTCACACACTTAACTCGGACTCACTGGGAAGCCCTGGCTTCCCAAACCATCCCATCTGCTTTCTGTATGTGTTGCTAAATTCAGATCAGCCACAGCAGGGCCTCAGGGCACCCCAGCTCCCGAGACCACTTCTCCACCCCACCGCCCAATGCATCAACAGCCCACTAAAGCGGCAAGGACATGCAGGCAACCTCAGTCCTTCTGTGCAGAGCTCTGTGACTATCAAAGTCCCCAAGTTTCATACAGTTGCAATCTGCTGGCCCCCAGCAATGCTCCATAAATACCACTTATGGTGAGGAGACCAGGCATGGCTGGTCACCCTTGTGTGCAAGATGAAACAAGAAGGCATTTTGTTTTGTTTATGACTTGTGGGGCAGGCATGCATTTGGGGAGGACTCAGTTGTGCAGTTCTTGCTGGCTGGCAGGTGTTGGCTGGGGTGCAAGTATCTGAAGGTAGGTCAGGCTGGACGTCCAGCTTGGTGCACTCCTATGACCCACGAGCAATGCTGGCTTTTGGCTGGGACCTCAGCTGGCTGTCCCCTGGAGCCGCTGAGCATGGCTTCTCTGACATGGCGGACTCAGGGTGCTTGGACTCTTCCACGGTGGCAGAAGCTGCCTGGACTTTGCTGATGTCACCTTGGAAATCACGTAGTGTCACTTCCACTGCATTCTGTTGGTTGAATGTGACTCACTAAGGTGAGCCTGGATTCCAGGAGGAGGGACAAGGATCCCTTCTCAAGCTGGAAGGAGTGTCAAAAAACGTGCCAACGTGTTTTAACATTGTCCTAGCACCACAAAAGCACGTAGCACAATGTCTGGCGCAGCGTGAAGCTGGATCGCTATTAGGTGTTGAGACATGGTCCGTGTCCTGGTGAAGCCAGCTGCACTTGGCCAGGGCCATGCAGCTAGTTCAGATGCAGAGGCCTGCCTGGCTGCAGCGTGGACTCTTCAGGATGGAGAGAACCTCCTTTCGATTATGCTATGCCAGGCTGCTGCTTGTGTCCTTGCAATGTCACACCCCAGAATCAGAAAGAGCAGCAGCAAAATACTTACGTTGGCACTTCTTGCTTCACCTCGCACAGAATGGTCATAAGCAATGACCGGTCTTTTAACCCTAAGCTGTATTTATGGATCATTCTTGGGGGACTAGTAGATTATGGCTTGGGGGACTTGGGTGGCCTCAGAGTTCTTCTTGGAAGGAATGAAGTCGTCTTTCCTCCCTTTCCGTCTTGGCGTGTTGCCGATGCACCTGGGGCAGGTGGTCTCTGGAGCTGGGGGACCCTGGGGCTCTGCTGTAACTGGCCTGGGCTTCAAGCCACCCAACTTGGAGTGGGACGTTTGGAGCCCAGGAGGTCTGAGCCAGACTGAAGCTCACTCATCACTCAGCTCCAGTTCCTGAACATCAGGGACTCTTCACACCCATGTTAGAACCTGACCATTGTCACCCAAGGGGGTGCAACATTCACCCCCTCCACCTTGTTCCTCTAGGGTGGGGTTTCTTAAACTGGATCTAAGACCCCTTTTGAAAACCCAATTAAAGTGAGAGACTCTATGAAAAACTCATACTATATAAACAAAAAAAATTTTTTTTTCAAACTATTTCAAAGGATTTATAGGGTCTGGGACTCCCGAAACTTAAAATCTTTCCATTGGAACCTTCCCTCCCCTATCCCTTCCTTCCTGGTTTTAAATTAATTTTCAGCTCCTAACCTCAAATGATCATTTTTTTCAAACCGAAGGCTTAGCGCTCTCATGTCCTCATGCTTGTGGTTCAAGGTAATCCAAATGCCCAATTAATGGGATGCGATTTCCAAGACCACTTTCTGGAGGCGGCATTAACTCCCCACTTGCTGCTGTAATTTTGCCTGGCCACACGACGTCCTCCTGAGAGGCGTGCGTTTATGTCAGACAAGACAGGGGTTGTGTTTGGGAAGCTGACACGGCCTAAGTGAAGTTGTAAAATTGAGGTTTGTCTGAAAAAAATTCCGTCTGGGGTCTTGGATCATTGTTGTCTGTCAAGGACAGGGATGCTCAGAACAGCCCCCACTCAGCTGCAATATTGCCTCTGCCCTTCCTGCCCACCCCTGCTCCCCACACCTGCCGTTCGGGACGGTGCTGGGAGCAACTCACTCACTGCTTCATATCTTCCCCCCATCTTTGTTGAGGTGTAATTGGCAAAAATTATGTATATTTAAGGCGTACAACTTAATGTCTTGATATATGTAAACGCTGAAATAATTACCACAATCAAGCTTATTTATGTACCTGTCACCTTACATAGTTACCATTTTCTTTTCTTGTTTTTGTTTTTGTTTTTTTTTTTTGTGGTGATAGGGCTTAAGATCTACCCTCTTAGTAAATTTCCAGTATGTGATACAGTGTTGCTAAATCTATTCACATTGCTATGGTAGTTCTCTAGACTCATTCATCCTGCATAATTGAAACTTTGTATCCCCTTGACAAACATCTCCCCCATGGTGTCCCCCTCCCACGAGCCCCTGGCAACCACCTTTCTACTCTCTGCTGCTGTGAGTGTCACTATTTTAGATTCCACATATAAGGGAGGTCATGTGGTGTGTATCGTTCTGTGTCTGGCTTGTTTCACTTAGCGTAATGTCCTCCAGGTTCATTCATGTTGTCCCAAATGAGAAGATTTCCTTTTTTTTTTTAAAGGCTGAATAGTATTCTATTGTGTATCTATAGCACAGTTTCTTTATCTGCTCATCTGTTCATGGACACTTCTGTCCATGTCTTGGCTCTTGCGAATAATGCTGCAATGATCATGGGAGTGGAGATAGATCTTTAAGATACTGATTTCATTTCCTTGGGATATATACCCAGAAGAGGGATTGCTGGATCATGTGGTAGGTCTATATTTTAATTTGGGGGGAAGGGACATATATACTGTTTTTCATAATGGCTGTACCAAATGACATTTCTACTAACAGTGTACAAGGGTTCCCTTTTCTGCACTTCCTCGCCAACACTTGTTATCTTTTGTCTTTTTGATGATAGCTATTCTTTTTTTTTTTTTTTGAGACAGAGTCTCGCTTTGTTGCCCAGGCTAGAGTGAGTGCCGTGGCATCAGCCTAGCTCACATCAACCTCAAACTCCTGGGCTCAAGCAATCCTTCTGCCTCAGCCTCCTGAGTAGCTGGGACTACAGGCATGCGCCACCATGCCCGGCTAATTTTTTCTATATGTATTAGTTGGCCAATTAATTTCTTTATAGTAGAAACGGGGTCTCGCTCTTGCTCAGGCTGGTTTTGAACTCCTGACCTCGAGCAATCCGCCCACCTCGGCCTCCCAGAGTGCTAGGATTACAGGCATGAGCCACCGCACCCGGCCGATAATAGCCATTCTAACATTCATGTGGCTTTGATTGACATTTCCCTGGTGAGTAGTGCATTTTCTTATATATGTGTTGACTATTTGTATGTCTTCTTTTGAGAAATATCTATTCAAGTCCTTTGCCCATTTATTATTATTATTATTTTGTTATTGAGTTGTCTGAATTTTACCCATCCACTTTGGGGCAGCATTTCTCAGAATTTTGGTAGACATCACAATTACCTGGGGCGCTTGTTAAAAAAGCAGATTTGTGGGTCTCACCCTCAGAAGTGCTGGGTCAGTGGCTCCAGGCACCTGTCAGAAACCACCTTTAACAAATTGGCCCAGGTGACTGATGGAAGTGTCCCCTAGGAAGTGACGCGTAGGGAATCCCTTGGCCCTAGAGAATGAAGAATGATGTGCAGGTGAATGCATGACCTAATTTTCTGGAAACAGAGCCCATATGTGTAGTTAGTGCTCAACTCTATCTAAACATTAGAATTACCTATAATACTCCCCCCAACAAATGTTTTATTATGAAAAATCTAAGACATATAGGAAACGTGGAAGAATTGTGTGGGGAGCCACCCACGTCCTCACTGCTTAGGGTCTACAAATAAAATTTTGTTATCTGTTTGCTCTGTCATCCAGCCAGCCGGCCTTATTTTTATTGATGTATTTCAAACTAAGTTGCAGACATGAGTACATTTTACCCTTAAATACTTCAACATGCACGTCGATAACTAGCATTCAATTTCTGTTCACAAAAGTCTTTATTTTAGGTTAAGTGTGCCTAGGGTGCATGGCACAAATCTTAAGTACACCTTTCCCTTTTTGACACACGTGCATACCTGTGCAACCCAAGCCCCTTTCAAAATATGGCACGTTCCCATCACCCTAGAACATTCTCTCATTCCCCTTCCCAGCCTCTCCCTGCCTCCTCCTCCCCACCAGAAGCAATCGATGTCCTGATTTTTTTCCCCACTATAGTCTAGGTTTTGTCTGTTATAGAACTTTATAAAAATGGAATCGTACAGTGTGTACTCTTGTGGAAAGCTCCTTTCTCCTGGGGAGCTTTTAAAACTCCCAGTGTGCAGGCTGTTCCCCAGAACAATGACATCAGACTCGCTGGGGGTGGTCAGTATTTTTTTTTTAAATTCCCCAGGTGATTATACTACGTAGCCAAGTTTGAAACCTGCTCGCCTGGAGAGATTTCCACATCTTTGTCCAACCCTGCTCCACCCTACCCCCCAAGTCCTGTCTCCCAACCAGCCCAGCCCAGTGGTTAATATCCTCACATCAAAATTTTATTTTGCCAGAGACCCATTCCTCTCTAGTCTTTTCTTTTTGGTGGAGAGGGAGGCAGACTTTTATATTAGCACACAGAACATTTAACATTCCTTCAGAAGTAGTAGCTTTGGGTGACTTTGCCTAGGTCATCATTTGCACCGAAGGTCACCAGGAGGTCCTTGACTTACTTCCGCTTGACCAGGGACCCCCCCCCCCATGATTTCCCTCAGAACAAAGGAGGCCTCAAGACAGTCTGAGTACAGAAAGCAGTTTGAGAAAGGTCACTGAGTCCAGGCCCTCGGAGCCTTCCAGCTTCCGGAAGAACTGAGGCTAGCCTCAGAAGCCTCCTCTCCACCACCTCAAATCATAAAAAAAGAAAAAAAAAAAGACTAAAACTAAGATGTGGTTACACTGGTTGAAATTCTTAGTTTTATAAGAATTGAGCTAAACTATTGAGCTGTTCAGTTCAGTACCAGGTACCTGGCTAGACTATTTGACAAGCTATTACCGTGAACTTATCAAAAGGTTAGCTCAGATTGATTGACCTTTTATTTTTTATTAAAAAGAATTTTTTTTTTTTTAGAGACAGGGTCTCACTTTGTCCCCCAGGTTGGAGTGCAGTGGTACGATGTTAGCTCACTGCAGCCTGGAACTCCTAGGCTCAAGTGATCCTCCCGCTTCAGCCTCCTGGGAGCTGGGACTACAGGTGTGTGCCACCACCCCTGGCTATTGTCTTTTTATGTTTGTAATTTTACTTCCAGGTTTTACCTTTGGGGCTCCCAGCTACCCTGTGAGATGAGCCTCCTCTGCCACCACCATTCTGCGAACAGAGAAACTGAGACACAGGGAGATGTCATGAATGGTGTAGGATTCTCCTCCATGGTTTCAGAACTGCCTCTAGTGTCAGTCAAAACATTTTTTTGAATCACAGACCCCTTATGGGTAGCTGATGCAAGTATGGACTTCTTCTTAGAAAAATTGACCAGCCCTAAATATTTGATATTTTAGGGGTGCATAGACCATTCAAAGCCCTTGCAGGGTAAGAGCCTCTGCTCTAAAATATAATAATGTGTGATGTATAAACTAGTGTTTATTGAGCAATGTGTACACAATATATGCCAAGCCTTTCCATCCATCACTCAACAACCTCAAGAGGTGGCTATTTCATTATCTCCATTTTACAGACAGGAAACTGAAGGTTGGAAAAAGGAAGAACCCAGCCAACACCCAGCAACCAAGTTCATGGCTGGGTGCTGAAGGAAGGCACGTTCGCCCAGCCTGACTTCAGAGCCTGAACTGGAAGCTACTCCCCTGACATTATATTGTCTAAAGATTTAGCTAGGGTGACTCAAAGCCTCAAATCAAAATTGTCATAAGAGAAGGGTGCTCAAGGCCAGCGAGAGGGATGCTTTTGAGTTTCTTAGCACCCCTGAAGTCATATAGCCCTAAGACCTGGGTGAATCATCACTGGGAAATTTGCATAGTGGCCTCAGTTCTCACCAGTAAGATGGTACCATGCCCTTCTCCAGCTTGCTGGTTGGTGGGAAGTGACTAAAGCACTTTGTAGACATGAAAGAGGAAGCGATTATATATTATTTGCACTGGGCTAGATCCCGCCTGGAGTGCGCCATTCTCAGTCCCTGCTGTGTCCACGCGTGTTAGATCAGAATAGCTTCCCCAAGCGTGTGAGAAAGCTAATAAATCCAGAAAACTCTCAAGGGGTCCTGTAGCCCTTTTTAAAAATTTTAATTGTAGATTAAAGGACTAGGGAGAGGAGGAATTTGCTTTAAGAGAACGGGGATTTTACAGCCCCTCGCCTTGCCCCAACGTCCTGCTTTCAGTTGTTTGAAAAGGGCTGCCAGAGATTGGGTAAGCATCACCAGGGGAAAACAAAACAAAACAGAACAAAAAACCAGCCCAACACACCAGCACCTCTGCCACCTGCTCCCGTGAAAAGGCCAATTCAGTCGGCTGTGGTGGAAAAGGTTCTCGGGGGTGTTCGTTAGCTGCAGGCTGAAGACGCAGTTTGGCCGTGGACTTCAATATTCCCTTGTAACGTTTTACAACTCAGACTCGGCGACAATGGCGTCATTCATCGCTCCCGCTCTCGTGGAGCAGAATGTGGGGGGCGGGGCGAGCCGGGGAGAAGCTGGGCCACAGAGTCTCGACACCCAGGGCGAACTGAGATGCTCGGCACCCTGGCTTGTGTCTCGTGAGCAGCCCGGACTCTGATCCGAGCTTGTCTGGGGGATCAGGTACCACTGGTGGACGCAGCAGAGAGCATCGGTGAGATGTGACGTTTGGTAAACTCAAGGCTCTGCAAACAGTAGCATCGCCTGGTAGATCTTGACATCGCCCTGGTGTCGCCAATATCCAACTCTGTCATTACCACCCTGCTTTAGATAGCAGGTGGTTGTGTTTGCAGAGCAGTTGGTGTGCAGGAAGCGATTCCCTATTAGCAAGTATTAGTTAGTTGGCAGGAGTGTTGGAATCGGACTGACCCTGGGGGAAGCTCAGTCTTACCTCTTAGCTGTGTGATCTGGGACAAGACTTCTCCGAGCTTGCATTTCCTTATCACTAAAGCAAGCCTACTTGTGCCCATGAAATAAAGTTCTTGCCAGCATCAAACGAGGCAGAGCATGTAAGTCAACCAGCATGGAGGCTGGAACATCAGGAGGCACTTTAAGAACAGTATGGCCAGGCACACTGGCTCACACCTGTAATCCGAGCACTTTGAGAGGACAAGGTGGGAGGATCGCTTGAGGTCAGGAGTTCGAGTTGAGCAAGAGTGAGACTCCGTCTCTACAAAAAATAGAAAACACAGCCAGACGTGGTCTCATGCACCTGTAGTCCCAGCTACTTGGGAGGCTGAGGCAGGAGGATCACTTGAGGCCGGGAGTTTGAGGTTGCCGTGAGCTAGGCTGACGCCACTGCACTGTAGCCGAGGTGACAGAGTGAGACCCTGTCTCAAAAAACAAACAAACAAAAAACCCAACAACAACAACAACAACAAAACACAAAGTGGCATGGATGAGGAGGAGGAAAATGAGGACACTGACAAGGATGATGAAAACCCAGAGATGCGTGGGCTTTTCAACTTTCACTTTAATTCTCTGCTGCCCTTGCTTCTTCAGCAATGATGCCCTAAAGCTGCAGAGGAAAATAGTTTATCTTCTCATCACAAAGACTTTGCAGATTTCTGCTGGATGGGTAACTAGCCATGGACCTTGGACTGACTGTTCCTTTGACCGATCCGTGGCTGAGCTCACTGAAAAGCACCCGCTGTTGTTTGGTTCTAGCATTTTCTCCTTTTTGTCTCTGTGACTGTGTACCGATCGGGAAGTCACTTTACCCTTCCGTGCCCACGCTTCGACACGCGTCCGATGGGCTAGGGAACACGGCACTAAAAGAGATGTTTGTGATTGATGGCGGGGATGATGTTTCAGGCTCCTCGGAGAGAAACAGGCTGTGAGGGGCAAGTGGTTATTGGGATAATATTGCTTTCCCACTTCTGTGAGTGTTAGTAATCAAAAGCAGAATGTGGCCTTTCCAGAGAGTAATTTTGCAATCTGGCAGCACTGGAGTGGAGAATTCCACGGAGTCCATTGATACATTCTCTTGTAAATTCTCTCAGCCAACATTTTTTAGGGGTTATTTTCTTTAATTAAAAAAAAATAACCATCCTCATTAAAAATATAAAACCAAAAGAGATTTTTTTCCCCCTTCCTATTGGCACTCTGACAGCTCAGCACTTGAATTGAGCAGACCTGAATAGAATTGCCAGCAAGGTTTGACAACTTTTATAATGTTTTATTATTATTATTATAATTTTTCTTCTTCTTCTTTTTTTTTTTTTTTCCATTACGTAGCTTGAACCACAAAGCGAGAGCTATAAAGCTAATTTCATTCCTTTCAGCCTCCTGGCCCCAGGGGAAGATTCTGACTGCTGTGGCTACTTAGGGTGGCTCCAGTTTGGTTCGGAGATGGTGCGCACCACAAGAAAACGGGGCGAGGGCAGCCCTGGGTACTATGAGGGTGTCTGCAGCCTTGTGGAAACTTGGCAGACATTGCTGTCCCCTGCTCGGCCACTCTGACGTGCTTTCGCAGGACAAACAAAAACAAGGGCATGGAGTGGGGCTGCTCACACCCCTGAGGGATACAAGAAGTGGGAAGGGAGTCTTGGGCCCCAAACTCTGGCTCCCCTAAAAGCATGCTGTGTTTTAAAACTTGAAAGAAGTAATTAGGGAAGAGTATAGAAGTAATTAGGAGATGGTTGGGTTTGAATTCTGGTTGTGTCCCTTTCTAGCTCTGTGACTTTGGGCAAGTTGCTTCGTCTCCCTGGACCTCAGTTTCCTAATCTGTAAAATGGGAACAAAACCAATCCCTACGTCATAGAGTCACAGAAAGGATAGAGTGAGCTAATGCATCAACCTTCAAAAGGTGTTACGTGTAGCTCTGTATGTGCCATGATTTCAGGTGTGCTCTTTGATTGTAACAGTTAAGCATTTATTTTAATTGTATTGAAGGAACGGTAATTAGTACCACAAACTCATAATTTTGCAGATATTATCACTTGTAGCAAGGCTAAACTTATTTGGGCAAAAGGTTAATTTAAAAAGTGTAATAGGATAAAGAGTAGTTGGTTATGGGTCATGGCAAAAATCTCAGCAGACTGAGGTTTGGGATTTACTGATACATATTCCTTCCAGGGAAAAGGATCTTAGCCTGTTTAATGCCATGGGCCTCCCTGGCAGTGTTTTGAAGCCCATGGATCACTTATCAGAATAATGTGATTAAATGCATGAAATAAAGTACATAGATTACAGGGGTGGGAGTGGAGGGGATGAAAAATGACTTATCGGGTACAATGTATATTATTTGGGTGATGGATACACTAAAAGCCCAGATTTCCCCAGTACACAATATATCCAAGGAAGAAAATTGCACTTGGACCCCTTAAATT
The DNA here is from genome assembly GCF_040939455.1 of Microcebus murinus. Taxonomy (NCBI): domain Eukaryota; kingdom Metazoa; phylum Chordata; class Mammalia; order Primates; family Cheirogaleidae; genus Microcebus; species Microcebus murinus. The sequence continues at coordinate 9,842,112 of NC_134125.1, read as the reverse complement.
TACACACACACACACACATACACACACACACACACAACCACACACACACACACAAAGCAGACAGGGGATTCTGAAGTGTAACCAGGGTGGAGAACATTGGGGATCTTGTTAAAATGTAGATGATGATCCCATAGATCTGGGTGGACCTGAGCTTCTGCATTTCTCAAAGGATTCCAGGTACTGTCCACACTGCCAGGCACAGGCCACACTTTGAGTAGTCAGATCATTTTTCTTCCTTCACATCTGTTTTTTCTTTCTTTTTCTTTTCTTTCTTTTTTGAGACAGGGTCTTGCTCTGTCATCCAGGCTGGAGTGCAGTGGCATCATGAAAGCTCACTGAAACCTCAAACTCCTGGACTCAAGCAATCCTCCTGCCTCAGCCTCCTAAGTGGCTGGGAGTACAGGTGTGCACCACCACACCTGGCTAGTTTTTCTATTTTTTGTAGAGATGGGGTCTCACTGGGGCTGGACTTGAACTCTTGACCTCAAGTGACCCTTCCTCCTCACCTTCTCAACATGCTAGGATTACAAGCACGAGCCACCACGCCTGGCCCCACATCCGTTTTCTATTGCCATCTTGATTGGGAAAACATCTTCACTTTTTTTTTTTTTTTTCAGACACAGTCTCTCTTTGTTGCCCAGGCTAGAGTGAGTGCCGTGGTGTCAGCCTAGCTCACAGCAACCTCAGTCTCCTGGGCTCAAGCAATCCTCCTGCCTCAGCCTCCCAAGTAGCTGGGATTACAGGCATGTGCCACCATGCCCGGCTAATTTTTTCTATATATATTAGTTGGCCAATTAATTTTTTTCTATTTATAGTAGAGACGGGGTCTCGCTCTTGCTCAGGCTGGTTTCAAACTCCTGACCTCGAGCAATCCGCCCGCCTCGGCCTCCCAGAGTGCTAGGATTACAGGCGTGAGCCACCGTGCCTGGCAACATCTTCACTTTTAAAAAAAGAAACTATTTTATATTTAAGGAACCAAATATTTCCTTGAGTCAGCCTGTAATTTCTTTGACTTTAATAAATTACAAATGGCTTAACTGAAATACAATCAACTGAATTCTGATCAAAATTAAGTTCAAAATTAAGCATAATATTATAAGAAATGACATTCTCCAAATTCATAGAATTTGGGATCAGTGACCAAATAGAGTGATGATGGTGGTTCGAAGTGTGCATTCTGCAATCAAAGAGATCTGGGCTCAGATTCCGGCTCCATTACTCACTGATGCAGCCCCTAATATCTCTAAGCTTCAGCTTTCTGTATCCTAGGCTGTGGCTTTTATCTTTTTTGTCCTTTTTCTTCCTTCCCTCTGTCTCTTGCCCTCTCCTTTCTCCCTCCCTCTATTCGCTTCCCCCAAAGCCATACCAATAACGATGGCGGTTGCCATCTGTTGAGCACTTAGCCATGTGCCATATACCTTTCTAAGTCTTTTTCACGGATTAACTCATTTATTCTCTCAATTACCGTCTGAACTGGAGACATTTATGATCCCCGTTTTGGAGGGAAATCCAAGGCATGGAAAAGTTAAATACATCAGTGGCCACAAGGACAGCAGCTCAGAAGGAAATTCTAAGACACAAGTAGCAATATATCCAGATTACAGTAACCTAGGATCACACCTGACTATCCTAGGTACTCAGCTACCGTTTTTTACTAACTTTGGGCAAAGACCTCAGCCCTGTTTTAATGATAGACACCCAGAAGTTAATTATGAATAACTGCTCAGCACATGTAGCTTTTGAATCAGAGAAATCAAAGATATATAGACTAGGTTGACAAATTTCAAAATGCTATGTGTGTTTATTGATCTTTAAGAGGGATTCTTTTTTTTTTTTTTAAGCAATTTCAAGTAGATGTATAGAGGGATTCTTAATTGGGGATGTTCATCTATCTTTCTGCATATGTATAGAAATATACATATGCAGAAATCATTTTTTAAAAAAATTTAAATCAGTAAATCTTTTTGAAAATTTTTATTTATGTATGTATGTATTTATTTATTAAGTAGAAACGGGGTCTCACTCTTGCTCAGGCTGGTCTCAAACTCCTAACCTCAAGCAATCCTCCCGCCTTGGCTTCCAGAGTGCTAGGATTACGGGACTATCAGCAAATCTACTCGCCTGGTATATATAAGGCATGAAAAGTTAAGTGTCCAAATATATGTCCGTGGAATGTGATGGACATAAATGCAACTGGATCACTTTGCTTGTCAAAGTTTTGGTGGGTTCTTGGATGCGTGGTTCGGTAACTCAGGGCATCTCTATTGGGGCATTGATAAATGTTACTTTTCATCTTCTCTCTTTCAGTAAAGAATATCCCGTGGTTCCCAGGAGCACAGTGAGGCAGAAAGTGGCCTCCAACCACAGTCCTTTCAGCAGTGAGTCTCGCGCTCTCTCCGCCTCGTCCAATTTGGGGTCCCAGTACCAGTGTGAGAATGGCGTCTCGGGCCCCTCCCAGGACCTGCTACCCCCACCCAACCCGTACCCCCTGCCCCAGGAGCACGGCCAGATTTACCATTGCACCAAGAGGAAAGGTGAGTGCGAGAGCCCCCGGCGAGTCCCCCTTCCTCTTCCTGCCTGTTCTGGGTGGAGGGGGGAGAGTATATATTCATTTATTCAGTGACATTTATTTGTTTAAAAATGTAAGCCACACAAAAATGCATAGAGATTGTAAGAAATTCAAACCATACAGGTAAAACTAAAGGTCCCCTTGGCTTGTCTCCCCCACCTCCAGCCCCTTCCTTGGAGAAAACTTATTTAGAGTGTCCAGGCCTATTGTGTTCACTTATGCATGCTTGCACACACACGCCACACACACACACACCACATGCATACACACACAGCCCACATGCACACACACACACCCGACATGCATACACACACCACATACACACACACCCCACATGCATACACACACACCCCACATGCACACACACACACACACAGCCCACATGCATACACACACAGCCCACATGCACACATACACACCCCCCACATGCATACACACACAGCCCACATGCACACACACACCCCACATGCACACACACACAGCCCACATGCACACACACGCAGCCCACATACATACACACACATTCCACATGCATACACACAGCCCACATGCACACACACAGCCCACATGCATACACACACAGCCCACATGCACACACACACAGCCCAAATGCACAAACACCACATACACACCCCCCACATGCACACACACACAGCCCACATGCATACACACATCACATACACACAATCAACACATGCACACACCCAACACATGCACACACACACAGCCCACATGCACACACACACCCCATGCATACACACACAGCCCACATGCACACCCGCCACATACATACACACCCCACACGCATACACACACAGCCCACATGCACACACATCACATACACACAATCAACACATGCACACAGCCCACATTCACACACACACCCCACACGCATACACACACAGCCCACATGCACACCCGCCACATACATACACACCCCACACGCATACACACACAGCCCACATGCATACATACACAGCCCCCATGCATACACACACAGCCCACATGCACACACACCACATACACACATACCCCACATGCACACACACACAGCCCACATGCATACACACACACCCCACATATATACACACAGCCCACATGCACACACATACCATATACACATCCCCCACATGCATACATATACAGCCCACATGCACACACACACACACAACATGCACACGCACGCACACACACACAACATGTGTGCACACACACACAGAGCAGATTTTTTTTTACTTTTAACATAGATGAAAGCCCACTGTATGGATTTTGCAGCTCGTTTTTTCCCCCTTTAAACTGTAGAATGTGTTTTAGATATCTTTTCATGAACCTAGACGGCCTCATTTTTTTTTTTAACTGCTAAAGAGGGAGAATTGGTTGGAAAGGATAAAACGGAGTTTATTTGGCCACCCCCGCTAGTAGGCAGGGGGGTTGGTCGCTGGTTGTATTCCAAGCCACGAGGCAGGGAACCTCCTTGTAGCTATAAATGTCTCCTTGGTGCATGTGCGGGTGTTTCTCTCCCAGGTGGCTTCTGGGCACTCTTTCCCTTTCCAGATCAAAACCAGTAACCACACACAACTGATTTTCTTCCTTCTCATCCCCTCTATAAATCTGCTAAGCTAGTGTCTGATGACTTTTTCCCTAAGTCACCTGAGTCTGAAGGAGCTATGCTAAAACAGGAGATTTCTGCTGGCTCTTTTTGCGAGCCGGAATTCACGTGGTTGGCACAGGTGGTGTGGGCGAGCTCAGCTCGCTAGAACAATTGCTTGGCGTGAGCTGCACACTGGGGAGAGTGCAGACAGTGGGGACAGAGGTACAGGGATTCAAATCTTGACTCTGCCACCTGCTTCTTGTGTGACCTCACCTCACACGGGTGTCTTAGCCCCTCTGAGCCTCAGTTTCCCACTTTGTAAATGGCAATACGTTTCCTAGAGTGTCTGATACTTGGTAAGCACCTAGTAGGTGGTAGCTGTGATGGGATAAGTGAGAGAGATTGTTCCGAAAGGCAGGAAAGAGCCAGGAGGAAGCAGAGAGAAGGTGCTCCTCTAGGTCAGAGGTCGAGAAGATGAATGCAAAATGGGCAGTGTAGTCTAGAGCTCTCATCTGTGGTCTGCAGAATCAATCAATCAAGATGAAGTCCACCTTTGCTGTTTTCAAATGTTTGTGAGTAGGGACAAGTTACTTAACCTTCGTAAGCCTCTTTTTTTTTTTTTTTTTAAAAAAAAGAAAAACTATAAATTTGGGCTCACGGTAGGAATTGTCTCCTATGCTTGGTGCAAAGATGTCAAAAAATCATGCATGCCATGTGTTGGCTCAGGGCTGATTAAGTGAGGAGATGCTGTTTTTGCTCTAAAAGGCCTGAATCTTGGCCTGTCGTACGGCACAGCCTCAGGAGCCAACACAAGGCCTTTGGAAGTCCGGTGCCCAACGCCTGGATCTTTAGGAAAAACGACTCACCCACAAGAACCAGTGGAAGTGGATGCTCCGGCAGCTTCTTCTGGAGCTGGGGTCACGTGAGGAAGGCCACACAGTTTGACTCTGACAATTCCCGATCCTGCGTTTTGCGTGGGTCTGAGCACGGGGGCTGAGAAGCTGAGCTGGGTGGAGCCTGACTTCTGGACTTACCTGAAGCCCATCCAGACTGCTTGGATCGCGAAGGTCTGAACAACACCTCCCCAACAGACCCCCTGGCCCGACTCCCGGCACGTCCACTGCTGGCCGGGCTGGAGACCAGATGGCTGCAAACGTGCCTGCCTCGTTAGGCACCAGCAGGAGGTTAAGGGTGTCCCACGCAACACGAGTGCTTGCACACGGAGATTATGTTTTATATTATACTCAAGGATGCCCTTTCTACCTAGGCCCCAGACCAAGCCTTTTCAACACTATTCAGTAGGTGCTAATATTCATCCACTTCACCAATGGGGAAACTGAGGCTCAGAAAGGTTAAAAAAAATGTGCTGATGGTTCTTAAAGGTGGAATTTGAACCCAAGCCCGGCCTGGTCTGTAAACACTACACCTGTGGCCTTAACTGCTCCATACTGTCTCCGTTACCCTACTTATCAGCTACAACCCCCAAATTTCATCTCCCACTAGAAAGCTGCTTTTGAAACTGGGTCCAACATGCCGATTAAGAGCTCACCAGGTTTGCATTAGAGAGCTCCGTCGACGAAATTAATGCCAGACCAAAAGAAAAGGGATGAAGAAGTTGAAAAGAATCAAGGTGCTTTTTCGGTTCAATATTTACAGCAGCATGCTTTATAGGTGCCTTCCTGGGGGATGTAGTGGGAAGGCTTTGAATGGAAGGTTCGTAAACCTCTGAGGTGATGTGAGCCATTGACTTTCATGGGGCATGCAGGATTCTCAGGTGAACTTAAGTGCAACCTGCGGCGGCCGTTGGGGGAGCTGGAATTGGTGGCCAGTTCATTGCAGAAATAATCACAGAGGCTGACAGTTTGCAGGTGTGTGGACCATGGGCCAGTTGCTTCACCTTTCTGGGCTTCATCTATCTTTTGTGCAAAAATGCAGGATACCTGTAGGGTTGCGAGGAGATGAAATGAGGTCATCCGCGGAAAGTGGTCCCTGGCACCTGTGAGTGCTCGATGCGCATTTGCTAGCCACCATCTTGCCCTTGAGAAGCCCACACTGTCACAAGCAGGTCCAACATCTTGCATGTAATTATGTAACTGTTTAATTAAAAGTGTGATCGAATGCTATCAAGGAGATAGGCGAAGTGCTAACGGATCCCCAACTGGAGTGTGGGTGTGGGGTGGGAGATGGGGAAGAATTGGAGCTGAGATTAGAGGAAGAGTGAGTGCTGAGTAGGAGAAGGGGAGGTGCGTGGGTGTCCAGGTGCGGAGCAAAGCGTGCATGAAGCCCATCGGGTGCGGGGAAGCCTGCCCTCTCCGCGGAGTGAGCAGAAGGCTGGCACGCTGGTGCCCAGAGCAAGGGCACGGTGGTGGCGGATGAGGGCCAGTGAGAGAGGCAGGGTCCAGCATGATGCCAGCCCTTAGAAACCATTTCAGTGAAGGGCCTCAGCTTTTACCCTAACGGCAATGGGTGGCCATGGCAGGGATTTAAGCTTGCGAGTGATGTGATGAAGTCTTTTAAAAAAATTTTTTAATCTTTATGATAAAATCTCTTAACAAAATGGTCATAGACTGGACATACCTTAAAATTATCAAGGCCATGTACAATAAGCCCACAGCCAATATCATAGTGAATGGGGAAACATTGAAACCATTCCCACTCAGAACTGGAGCCAGACAAGGTTGCCCACTGTCTCTGATTAAGTCTTTTGTTTTGAAGCAGTCCTTTGCTGCTATAGGAGGGGACTCAGGTTGACACCGGAGACCTGTTAAGAGGCCGCTGTAGGGTCGGAGGCAGGAGACAGTGGTTCAGACTGGGGTGTGGGTGGGACCGGGCCTTGGTGACTGATTGGAGATAACAAGGTGGAGAATTACCCCCTTTTCCAGGGATTCGGAAACTGAGGCTTGGAGAGATTGACGAGCCTGTCCAAAGTCACCCAGCTAGTGAGTGGCCCGGCCCGAGGTTCACTCCGAGAGGCCTGTGGAGTCAGGGTGCGTGGGGTGTGCACCCTGGAGAAGACCTTTCACCCTTCCAGAAACTTCTGCCCTTCTCACCTCCCTCTATCCCCGAAAGGGGAGCTCCCCGTGACAGGGGACATTCCAGCCACGCTCTGTCTGTCCTGCCCGGGAGACAACAAATAGCAATTCATCATCGGCCTCCACACTGCAGGGTGATAAGGAATCAGCCGAGGTTTCCTTCCAGTGCGGGATTCCCGTTAAGTGATAACTCCATGGGTGGCTTCCCCCCCGCCCGCCTGCCCCACTATCTGACTTCCCCTCATTGTCTGTCTCCTTTCCAGCAAGCCCAGGAGCCAGGCCCAGCGAAATGTCAAGGGGCCAGGCGGGCCAGAGGGCTCCCTTGTGTTTGGAACCGGCTGTCTCCAAACTATCTCTCCCGATGGATTGAGCCAAAAAAGCTGGGATGGTCTTTTATCAATGCCACTCAATCAAATCCAGGACCCCGGGGCCTGGGAGAGAGCACTTGTCTGCCTTTCCCCCTCCCCCCCTGACTGTCACCCCCACCCCCATTAGAAGTGAAAAGCAACCTAAATAAAGGCCATAGCAAAGCTGTGCGCTCAACTGGACATTCAAGGGAAAGCCAGGGATTGAGAGGGGAAGGGGAGTTAGATATTGTAAAGGGCTTTGCAGGGCGCATTTTCTCAGAGCTGCTTGTTTTTAAAAGCAATTGCACATCGTTTCCTTCACTGCATCCCCACGGCTGAGGAGATGCTGCCCATCCCCCCTTTCAGGGGGCAAACGGACTGAGAGACGGGGTTAGATTCTAAGATTATGTGGCTGATGAGTGGCAGATCTGGGATGGAGCCGTCAAATAAATATGTATTTACTAAGCACTTAATGTGTACTGGGCACTGCGCTGTGTGCTTGGGATAAGTGGAGGACAAGGTGGAAAAGGCCCCTGCTCTCATGAAACTTGTATTCTCATGGGGGAGATGGATAATAAGGCAGGGCATACATCTGATGATTTCAGGTAGTGGCTAGGTGATATCTGAACCTGAGTGTCTGATTTCTAGCTGAGGATCGTCCCACAATACCATCCAGTACTGCCCACTTAATGCTAAGAGCTAATAAGAGCATGAGGGTGCCAAAAATCCCATCTCTCCATCCACTCATCCACCCATCCACTCATCTGCCCACCCACTCATCTACCCACTCACTCATGTCCTCATCCACATAGCCATCCACTCACCCAGCCACTCACTCATCTACCCACCCATCCACCTGGCCACCCATCCATCCATCCACCCACCCACCGACCCATCCATCCACCCATCCACCCACCCACCCACCCATCCATCCACCCATCAATCCACCCATCCACATAACCATCCATCCACCCACCCATCCATCCACCCATCCATCCATCCACCCATCCACCCACCCATCCATCCACCCATCCATCCATCCACCCATCCACCCATCCATCCATACACCCACTCACCCACCCATCCACACAACCATCCATCCACCCACCCATCTAGCCATCCATCCATCTATAGGGGTCAAAGGCTACCTTTCATGTTGGCTGAGCACACAGGGTTGCATGAAAATGGACAGCCTGGGCCAAGCCTGCCAGGACAAGCACTGTTCTGTGAGTCAGAAGGCCTAGACTATAACATCGTGTGCCTCTGCCCACCCCCACCACCCAACTTGCTGAAGGTTACTCAGCTGGAAAGTGGCCATTCACCACTCTGAGCTTCAGGGTCTCTGTGAAGACTCAACAACAGTCTTTCACCTCAGTGAACTAACTCGGCAAGGGAAATGACCCATTTGGGAATTGCAACGATGATTATGGGGTTGCTGATTTAAAAGCAGCTCTGTGAGCTTTCCAGGTCTGGAATCCACCCAAATACCTTCAAGTATTGGATGACCTTCAGAGAGCCATCTGTCCAGTCTCCCAAGAAAGAAAAGAGGGAATAGAGCAGACCTGGGTTATTTGGACGGATAAGATTTGAACATTTACTTAACATGCAAGGAAGATAGAAACTAGACTGAGGCACTTAGTATTATCTCAATTAAATTTCATAAAGAGTTTAAGTATTATCCCCATTTGCAGCCAAGAACGGAGATTGGAATGGTCCAGTGACTTGCTCACATTCACAAAACCACTGGGCATCAGAGCCGTAACCCTGCACTTTCATATCTATGTTCTGGATTCATAAGTAAAGTCACTTTATCCAGAATCAGAATCATCTGGAGAAACTTAAAGGACCAGAGTTTTTCACAGTGCTATGCCACGATAGCTGGTTAGAACCAGGAAGAACTTTTCTGTTATCCAAGAGACTCAGGTGCGTTCAAGGAGCGTTGCAATATAACTAAACTCTCTGAAGCTGAGTTGTGGACTCGTCTCATCAGAAGGCTTGGTACTTGACCACAGCCCATTCCCCAGTCATGCAAACTAAACATGGTTTGGCTGGAGAGAGGTCTTTGCTGTGGAGCAGTTATCAGGCTCCCAATAAAAAGAAAGAGACCAAGCCATGACCAAAATAAACACAGAGATTACATCCAGAGCATTTATCATGACCGACCTGAAATTTGGATCCTTGCTTTGGAATTTCTTTACAATGTGATGAGGGCTGTGAGGAATTTGAGAATGCTCAGGACCTGCTTTCATCAACAAGCCAACATCGAGTTTTTCTTAGGGCCCTGCATCAGATCTTTGAGGTATTAAAAACTGGAATGTATAATTTTACGATTTTCCAAAATGTGTTCCGGCCTTTTTCTTATTATTCTTCCTTTTTTTTTTTTTTACTTGTAACAAATCTGGAAGGGGATCAGAAACTCGAGCATGGTTAGTTTGCTTTGCTTTTTTTTCTCTTGCCAAGGGTACCCTGCAGCTGTACTTTCTATTATTGAAAAGGGGAACGCCCTGGTTAAATGGAAAACCCAAAGGTTATGATTCCAGTGACAAAGGAAACACTTGGATTTATGAATCCTGGGGGGGGGGGTGGAAGGAAAAGTGGAAGAGAAAGAATCAAGCGAGGAGGTGGTGAGGACAAAAACAAGTAGAGTGCAGCAATGTCTTCAAGACTGTAAAAAGAAAAAAAAAACCCACCCAGTTGAAAGGTGAAAAACATGGCTACTCGCTCATCTGGATGTCTTCAAACATCTGGATGGTTGGCATGATACAGATAGAACACCTGGAAGAGCACATTTTCCACTTTTTTTTGTTGTTGTTGCAAATTTTTGGGCACCCTATGGGTCCCAGATGTGTCCCAGAAGGAGTCTAGCTAAAAATAATTTTGCTTGCTGTTAAGTGGGTACAACCCTAGCAGAGATTTGTTTTGTTTATGGAGACTTTGGACTGACCTACAGGTGTCACTTGGAGAATGATGCACACAGAGGTGTTTGGTAGAAGCCAGACCCAAGCTACTCTATTGGAATTTGGGAGCTGTTTTGCACACCAGTCCAAAGCCAGAGGATTTACTGTTGAGTGAATGACTTACTTAAAGCCTTATATCTATGAACCACCTCTAGGTCACAGAATGTCAGCCTCCCTCTTACTGCTCAGCGTGGGGTGGAGTGGGACTGGGGATGTGCACTGGGAACAGTCACATCTACCTTGTTTGCCACTCCATGTCCAGCACCTGGCACTGTGTCTAGCACCTGGCACTGTGTCTAGCACCTGGCACTGTGTCTAGCACCTGGCACTGTGTCCAGCACCTGGCACTGTGTCTAGCACCTGGTAGGGGCTCAGTGAACATCTTCTGGATGACTGGGTGAGTGGCACTGGATGTTAGAAGTATGGAGAGTTGGAAGCAAGGTGTGGCAGGCAAAGTAAGTTAGATCTGGCTTTGACTCCAGCCTCTGTTCCTTCCCAATTGTGTGACCTTGGGCACGTTGCTTCTTTGAGCTTTCGTTTTTCCGCCTCTGTGAAAGGGGAATGACAGCAGACACCTTAAGAAGTTACTATGACATTGGAATAAGGTCACTTAGTAAGGGCTCAATACATAAGAGCTGTTATACTTTCTCTCATCATTGAGTTCAGCATCGTGCCTTCTGGGCATCGACCATCCCAGTGAGTTGCACGGATGCTCCAGTGTTTCATTTTTCTTCACATGCCCCAAAGACAGACATTTTATATATATATATATATACATTTGTTGATTAGAAAGAGATGGGAAGATGAAGAAAGAAGATTACCAGTTTGGAGGATAAACTTCCATCTAAGGAATGAGTCTGTGTTAGGTTTTCACCTTGGTAGAAATTTCCAAGTACTACTTCCCATGAAGGAAGCAGCTCAAAGGTATGTCCGCCATGTAATTGACGGGTGGTGTTACCCTTGCCACAAGTGCAGTTCCCAATGTTGGATATCAGATTTCCATGCTCGATCTTATTTAATTCTTAGTTACCCAAGTATTACTGACTCTAATTTGAGAAGATGCAGATGAGGCTCTGAGGGTAGATGCCCTGGGGGTACCACCCAGATTTTAAGTAGAAAAGCCAGATTCAAACCCAAATATGTCCAGGATTATTGATTTTGGGTCTGGGTTTCAGGGAGTCCTTGAACACTCTCAAATTGTGTGCAATACTCAGTGTTGCACATGCAGTTTCCAAAACATTGTGTTTTAGTCTATTTTTCTAGGAAAGAGCCCAGCACATTTGTTGGTTTCCAGAGGCACTGATGACCCTAAAGTGGTTAAGGGAGACCCTCTTTCAGAGACAGAGCTATCTCTGCTACCATACACTAGGAGATAGCTAGTGCCCAGAAGAGGGAAGTGACTTCATCAAGGAAACAGTAACACATTAATTTGTACCGACTCAGCAAATATTAACTTGTATGTGCTAACACAAGGTATCAGGAAAGGATTTGGGGATTCACTCAAGCTCCCATCCATTTGTCCACGCATCCATCCATCCATTGCACAAATATTTATTGCATGTCTTCTCCACGTAGCATGACACTGAAAAGCAAGGACTTTGTAGTCAGACTACCTGGATTCTGATCTTGGCTCCACTGTTTATCGGTCATGTAAGGCAACTTTCTTACTTTAACCTCTCTCTCTTTTTTTTTTCCTAATCTATAAGATGAGGATAGTAGTAAACCCACCGTGCAGGCTTGTTGAGAGGATTAAATAGGTTACCTTATGCAGAGTGCCCAGAGCAGTGCTAGGCAGGGTGAACGCTCTATGCATTTGTTTTTACTGTTATTATTGATAATATTGTTGTTATTAGTAATAGGTGTATAGCAGGTTCTGGAAATATATTGATGGGTAAGACAGACAATATCCTGTCTTCACGGAATGTATGTGGTGGGGAGGAGGAAGGATGATAATCATTGCTATCTATTGTTTCTTGTACTAGGATCTGGACTAAGTGCTTAGTATTTATTTTCCCATTTGGTTCTCCACACTGCTCTTTGTAGGAAGTGCGTGTTCCTACAAAGGAACACTTCTCTTCATTGGTACAAATGAAGAAACCGAGCTCAGAAAGGTCAAGCTTAGAACTCCACAGCCCATGGTCTTAAGGACCACCGTCTGCCCCCTTCTCTTCTCAGCACGGAGGTTGGGCTAACAATCTCTCAGGCTTCATTCTCCAGTCCTTGGCCAAATGGCTGTCTCTGCTTTTAGCTGTCTGGTGGTCTCATTGGTCTCTCTCCTCCTGTCTTCCCAGATGAAGAATGTTCCACCACCGACCATCCCTACAAGAAGCCCTACATGGAGACATCGCCCAGTGAAGAGGATTCCTTCTACCGCTCCACCTACCCCCAGCAGCAGGGCCTGAGCGCCTCCTACAGGACAGAGTCGGCACAGCGGCAGGCCTGCATGTATGCCAGTTCCGCGCCCCCCAGCGAGCCGCCGGTGCCCAGCCTGGAGGACATCAGCTGCAACACGTGGCCCAGCATGCCTTCCTACAGCAACTGCACGGTCACCACCGTGCAGCCCATGGACAGGCTGCCCTACCAGCACTTCTCTGCTCACTTCACCTCGGGGCCCCTGGTCCCCCGGCTGGCTGGCATGGCCAACCACGGCTCCCCGCAGCTCGGAGAGGGGATGTTCCAGCACCAGACCCCCGTGGCCCACCAGCCTGTGGTCAGGCAGTGTGGGCCTCAGACTGGCCTCCAGTCCCCCGGCACCCTCCAGCCCCCCGAATTCCTCTACTCTCACAGCGTGCCCAGGACCCTGTCCCCACACCAGTACCACTCTGTGCACGGGGTCGGCATGGTGCCAGAGTGGAGCGAGAACAGTTAGAGTGACATCTGCTTCACAACAGACATTTGCGAGAGAGAGAGAGAGAGAGAGAGGACAGAGAGAGAGAGAGAGAGAGAGAAGGAGAGAGACAGCAGAAAAGAGAACCCCACAGACAAGAGTTTTCATTTCCCCCAAGGTTCACGTCTGCACTCGAGGCTGCGGGACACTGATCTAATCAGTACCTTGAAACCACAATTCAAAAAATGTGACTTTGGCATTTCGTCTCAAAACTCAAAAAAAAACCAAAAAAACCAAACATATAAGAAGAGTCCCACCCTCCACCACCACCACCCTCATCAACCGACCACATCCCCACCACCTCCAGATGTCCTCCCAGATTCCCTCTTTTTGGGCTCTAGAAAGTCTTGCCTCATCGAGTGTTTTATCCCAGCGTGTAGCTGGAGTCTTTCCCTGTCTTGGTGTTAATGTTGACATTGTTATATAGTAAATAATAATATATATATTTTTTTCTTTCAATTTTCTTAACGGGACCCAGTCCCTTATTAGGGGGGAAGTCCGGCGCGAGTATGTTTCAAAATATGTGCTTGCAGGATTCCCCTCCGACAAACCGTCCCTCAAACCTAAATTCACCACCCTCCCCTGGAATAAGGAAAGTACCTACCTCTGCCATGTGATGTTTCTGAAAAGCCTCCCTGAGTCCCAGTTTTCTTTGCTGTTTGTCCTGCCTGTCCCAGCACCACACCACTCGGTTTTGCCTCTACTTACCAATGGAGTCAGAATAACGTCGACCCCTAGCTGGCATCGTATCTCATTCCGCCCTACGGTCTTCCCAGCTCCACCACGTCTTTCCAGCTTCCTGTCGCTAAAACGTGGCCTGTAGCTTCCCGTCCAGAAGGCTTGCTTTGCAAAAACTTAAAAAGCCCTGGTTTACATGCAGGCAGAACTGTGATAAGCAGGGTATGAGCTCTATGCTGATAAGAGTTGTGGGGGGAAAAAAAAGCGCCAAAATAAATATTCTTCCTGATTAAAAAAAAAAACAACAACAAGACAAACAACAACAACAAAATAAAACCAAGCCAGTCCCAAGCTTCCAAACCTCCATCGCCGACGACCCAAGTGGGATGCCAAGCAAAATCCGCAATTTTCAAAGAAGAGGCAAGACGTGCTCGCCGATTATTTCTCTGCAAAGAGATCACGCCAACACCAAATGCCAACACAAAAGTGTTTATTGAAAGCAGAAAAACAGTATTAAAAAAAAAAGTGTGTAAGTAAAGTGTTATGGTAGGGTTCTTCAGATGTAATATTTTACTGGTACTATTTATTTATAAATAGGAATTCTAATTAAGTAATAACATGGAATGAAACCCAGCATGGGAGCTGGCCAAGAGCTTTTAATTTTATTGGTACTCAAAACCAAGTTTGTGATTTTTTTTTTCTTTCGAATGTGCTTTGCTTTTTCGATTAAAAGTAATTTTTTTTTTTTAAAACAGACCCTAATAAAGAGAACAGGGTAAGATGTGAGGCTGAGTATGTCCAAGTACGTGAGAGAGTGTGAGTATGTTTGTACGTGAGTGTCCTCAAGTGATTATGTCTTTTTATGTTGATTAAGGGGGGGAGGGTGAGAATTAAGTACTCGTGCCTTATATTTTTGTGCCAATTAATGCCTAATAAATACCATGTGCTTAAACAAGTACAAGGAACTTGAACACCCTTTTTTTCCTCCTGTTCCTTCTACTGATCGAATGGTGAAAATATTAGGTGAAGGAAACAGAAAGGAGTGGGCTTGCATGTGAATTTCTTATCCCATCTGCCTTCTCCTGCTAAGTTCGGGGGAAGTTAGGATCCATTGTACTTGAGTGTGATGAAGCTGAATATATTTATCCCCTGGTTTGTATCCCTGGAAGGAAGTTGTTTGTTTTAATTGCATTTGTATTGGCATTGGAAAACAAAATTATTTAGGAGTTCACACTGATCTAAAAATGGTATGCTAAAACGGTCTTACTATATATAACACCTAATGCATGGTTTTTCTGAAGGATCTTTTTCTCTGAATGAATTGTTGGAATCAGGTGTTTTGGGAACCCCAATGCAAACAACTTTATGGACCATCAGTGGTCCAGATATTTATCTAAAAGCCATGAATTTAGGATTTGTGAGTTTGTCCTCTCTAAACACATGTAGGACAGAACAGAGCAGCAAATTGGCATTCAACTAGCGCTGCACATTTTTTTTTTCTGTTTTTATGATTTTGGTGCCACACCCCTCAAATTATCACGAGCCATCAAGTATGTCACAACCACTTGAAGTAGGAACAATTGGCTTGTTGATTACAAATTATTCACTTAATCATGTCCCCCTGGGAACTTTCCTAGGCAAAGAACCCCTGAGAAGTGTGAATTAATTATAAAGAAATGACAATTCAGTTTCTTTTAAGTGCAGTGGAAAAACTAGGTCAATGGGCTTCCTGTTCCCCAGGGGACTGAATTAGTAAAGTTTCACTGAACAGGTTCTGACTGTACTCTACACAGATATTTTTTCTGATGAGTTCAATTTTTTTTTTTAAAGTCGCCTTTGGAGAAATTACCTTGGAAACTAATTTTACCAACTATACAAGACAGTCAGTCGGTCTTATACTTTCAGAAGGACATTACCCGACTACCAAATGAACACCCCCACCCCCAAATACTCAAACAGTTGCCATCACTGGAAAATCATTAAAATTATGACCACAGGAAGTTTCATACATCAGACAAGGGACATTGTCATTTTATAACAGATACAGATTAACCTCTTTGGGTTCCAAACGATGGTCATAATGGCTCTTTTTACTGAATTGGTAGAATCAAGGATGTAATATCCAAATGTCCATGCAGTTTTATCACCGTGCTGATGTTGAGAGGCACAACACAGATTGTTATATCCCTATAATATATATATAGTGGATGCTTCCTCTGGACTGGATACGGGGTCAATACTGGGCACATGGCAGGGAACAAGGTGATGGGGCTATGTCCTCCTGGAACTCACGGTTTAGTGAGAGAAACAGCCCTTCGGTGACTGTGTCATTGATTGGTGACAATTGGTGGGAAGGACTACAAAGGCAGCATGCTCAATGACATAATGGGATAAGACCAGGGCTCCTCACCTGGTCTGGGGGAGGTGACTTTTGAGCATGGTCCTAACAAGGGATAGGAATTAATCAAGCAAAAAGTGGAGAGGAAAAGCACTCCAGGCAGAGAGAACAGCTTGTGCAAGGGTCCTGAGACACAAATTGTGATGGAGGAATGAGATGCAGGTTCATACGTGGGGCAGTAATCACCTAGTCCATATTCACTCATTTATTCAGCAAAGATGTATGAAGATCCTACTATGTGCGGATCTATCTACTACTAATTGTGTTAGATTTTTTTTTCCCCGTTAGTTTCCATATTGGCACAGGACAGAATCCAGATGTTTGGGCTGTTAGACTTCTTTGTACCTGGGAGAGGAGTATTCACAGCATCCCCCTGGCTTCCTGGTCCACTCGAATGTGGGACTCAAAGTCAGGGGAAAGAAGGAACATCAGGACTTTCAAGAGGGTCAGCTCATTAGTATTCTTGAGCTCAGAGAAGTTGGGAAATCTCCCCAGATCACACAGCGCTGGTGTGTGGCAGAGCTTAGCCTGGAGCCTAACTGAGTCCAAGCCTTAGTTTCTTCCTCTATTCAAGGGAGATTTTCTACCTGCTTGAAAGCATGGCTGTGAGCCTAAGAAATAATATCTATGGAAATGTCCAGTAAAGTACTTCACACAGAAGATAATAAATGCTTGAAAAGACTTTAATTAATGAAATGCAAGTTAAATATAATTTTTATTCATTTTTAAAATAATGATACCTATTGCTGAGGAGAAAATAGAAAATGTCATAAACTTCTAGTTGGATTAAAAATAAGATAAACCTTTTGGGAGGAGAGTTTGGCAAAATATTTCAAAAGTCTTGTGTGAATCATTTCATCTGCTAATTCTGCCTTGAGGAGTTGGTCCTAAGGAAATATTGGAGATATACATAAATAGTTTCTGGGAAATTCATCATGAGTTTTTTTTAATCATGTAAAATTGGAGACAGCCTTAATGTCCAAAAATGAGTTTGGTTAAATAGGTGCATGTGTGCCCATACAATGGGATACCATGTGGCCATTAAGAAACACATTTCTAAAGATTGAAAGGAGATATTTAAGATACATTGCAAGTAAAAGAAGCAAGCTTCAAGTAGTTTGCACCGTGGCTTCTTAATTTTATAAAATACGCTGGGGTACTGGGGTAGGGGAGACAGCCTCGTGTTCAGATTGAAAGTTATTCCTTTCGGAGTTTTAATATTTGACTGATGCCCCACCTACTGTTGATATTAGTGTTGGTAACAGTGATAGTAGCTCTCATTTGTGCAGTGCGTGCCAGTCCCTATAGCAAGCAGCATGGTGACAGTCAGAGGTCACCAGCTTATGAGTGAGTGGCTCGCCCGTCAGACTCCCCTAGGTGACAGAACGATTCACCACGCTGTCTCTGTCCTTTCCCTTGGGCCCAGGAGAAGGGAGGGAGGGACGGGGGAGAGGGTGGCTGGAGTGCGCCAGGGCAGCGTTCTATGCTTTGGGTGGCATGTCCTTGGGGTCTTCGACCTCAGGAAAAGTAAAGGAAGGTCTGCGATTCTGTGACTGAAGACTGGCTGCCTTGGAAGGGCGGGACTTTTTGGCTTCCTGGTCTTGGAAGCCTCACTAACCCTCTGGTGTGTGAGCAAGGTATTGACTTCCCTAAGCCTCAGTTTCCTCCTCTGTACTATGGGTGCGATAAGATCCGCCTCGCAGATGCAATGTAGTGATTAAAGGAGAGAGTTCCTGCACAGTGCTCAGCTGGGCGCCCGGCCCTCTCCACACACTGAATAAACAAACAGAGGCTTTAGAAACCACAACCTCCCTCAGTGGCCTTTGCTGTCCCTGTGAGGAGACAGAGTAAGGAAAATCATTCCGCACAGTTGATGCCTCTCACCTCTTGAACCGCAGGTCTTTTCCTGGGGCCAAGAGAGCCTCGCGAGAGCAGGAACGTTGCAGTCTTGCTTGCTTGTGGTTTCACCCTGCAAGGTGTTCCCTAACCATGCCCTGAACAAATAGATTAATAAACGACTCAACAGATGTGCTCAAAGGAGGACGGGATTCTACCAGCAAGTCAGGGACGCTGGAGTGGTGGATTCTTGTGCCGTAACTTGAGGCATAGATAGGGTGGACGGTTCAGGGCATGCTGACGGTATCCCACCTCGAGCATACATCACGAATTTCTGTTTTCCTGCAGCAGGGCTTTCTCTGAAGCTGGGAGGCTCCCTGGGCATGAACACAGGCACATCCCGGAAATGATGACTCAGTCGTGGGCACTAGGAGTTGGAGGCTGGAGGCCCCAGCCCCCGTCCCTTGGAGGGACAGTTTGGAGGTGCATTCTACACAATTCACCAGAGGGTCCTCAAAGGACTTGCAGCCTGGTCGCCCACAGCGGCAATCAGCTCAATAACTTGGCCCTTTCTCCTTTCATCCCTCTGACTCCCTGGGATCAGCTTCCGAATCCTCCCAAATCCTGGGCTCAGGGGAAGTCTCACCGTCTTTGAATAGGTCTTCCCTCTCCAGCCTCAACAGTAGTCTCTCTCTTTCTCTTAAACTTTTTATCTTGAGGTAAGCGTAGATCCAAGTGCAGTCGTAAGAAATAACAACTGCATTTAAAATCCTGTATGCCCTTCACCCATACATCCTCATCCCTTGCAAAACTTGAGCACAATATTGCAACGAGGATATTGACATGGGTACAATCCACCAGTGTCATTCTCCTCTCTCCAGCTGATTTGCACTGGTGTGTGTGTATTATTTAGTTCTATGCAGTTCTATCTCAGTGTAGGTTTGTGTATCTACGACCACAGTCAAAATAGAGAACATTTCCATCCCCACAAAGATCTCTCATGTTGCCTTTTCATAACCACATCTACCCCCCTCAACACTGTTCCCAACCCTGGATTACCACTAATCTTCTCCCCATTGCTATAATTTTATCCTTTCGAAAATATTGTATAAATAGAGTCATATAGTATATAACCTTTGGGGGACTGGCTTTTTTCAATCTGCACAATTCCCTTAAGATTCATCCAAGGTGTTGAGTGTATCAATAGTTCCTTTTCTTTTTTTTTTTAATTGCTGAGTAGTACTTCTTGGTATAAATGTACCAGCATTTGCTCCACTGTTCATTTATTGAAGGACATCTGGTTTGTTACCAATTTTAGCTACGAACGTTTGTGTACAGGCTTTTGGGTATGCATATGTTTCCTCTCTCTGGGATAAATGCCCAAAAGTGCAATAGCTGGGTTGTATGGTAATTGCATATTTAGTGGGGTTTTTTTTTTTTTTTTTTTTTTTTTTAAGGAATTTGCCAAGCTGTCTTCCAGAGTAGCTGTACCATTTTATTTTACATTTTCAACAGCTATGTAGGAGAGATCCGGTCTCTCCTCGTCCTCACCAGCATTTGTTGTTGTCACCATTTTTAAAACTTTCAGCTATTGTGATACATGCGGAATAATAGTATTCTCCTTGGCAGAAGGAAATGCTTCTCAGGAGTGAGCCAATGAAGACACAGCCACTCTTTGTGCCACAATGAGAGCTGCATAGCACTCAGCCACAAAACCTCAGTGGCATATGTCAAGGAACATTTATATTTGCTCATTAGCCTTCGAGTCCAATGAGTGGTTCTGTTAATCTGTGTCAAGTACAGCTGGTCTTAGTGGGACTCGTATGCCCATGATCAGCTAATGGATCGGCTGGGGGCTGGTTGGTTCTCTAATCTTCCCTTCCCTTCTACGAGTTCCCTTTCAAAGCTGCCATCTGCAATTGTATAGGTGGCGCACAGCACACCCTAAGGGTGCATCATGAACATTGACAGTCCACCTGAACGGTGCTTCTTGGAGTTGTGCGGTGCACAACCTGCCCAAATGTTCATGGTGGTCCCGTGCCATTATAATTTCAGCACATTCTTTTCTTTCGGGCTGTACTATAGCTGATAAAAACTTTGATCTAGAAATAGCTTTGAGATCTTCTGTCCCAGCCCTCTGCCTTTAGGCAAGGGATGTCTAAGCCATTGGCAAGAGATAGTTGCAAGGTAGTTGAATCCTACTGAAACACAATTCAGGTATTCTCCAGGTTAAAGTTGCCCCCTAAAACAAGACTTCAAAGGAGAAAAAAACTGCTATCACAAGGGAAACTCGGGGCAGAAGGTTTGACTTCATTTTTTCAATACCAATTGTAGTACAGAGTTGATACTTGTTTTCTTGTTATTTAATATACTTGAAACCACCAGCCAGAAGCCCAGTTATCACCAGTGGTCCCCCCTCCCCCTTGCCTCAGCTCTATCTGCTACCTGCCCCTTTCCCTGGAGAAAGATACAATTGAAGGGAAAGAAAGAGAGTGAGATAAAGGAACCTAAGAAAAGCTTTTACATTGCTCTAATTTCTGAAACATAAAAGCTATTCTTTTAGAGTAAGTCCATTTGTTCCCCCCAGTGGAATTATGGATAGAGAAATTCCTAGGAAAATAATTTGTCAAGTCCCGACTGATCAAAGATACATATGAAAGGACACCACTTTTTTTTTTCCTTCTCCGGGAAAAAAAGCAGCCCCCAATCTAAGCTCAGAATGAATTGGCAATTCATTTACCGACCGACTGTCAGAAAAAGTAGCACGATCCCCACCACATCTTTAACGGGGACAGGACCAGAAGGAAGCAATTCTGTGCCCACCGAGTGTACAAGCTGGGGGTATGTTAGTGATTAAGGGATTCTGGCCCGGGGGAGGCAGAGAGATATGACTCAGATTCGCCAATGCACCATAAATCTCCCTCTTTTATTCAAAATGTGTGTTTTATAGTCGTTTCCTGGCCAATTGCTCCCTTGAATAAATATATAACATATCTGGACTTAGCTTTTAGGCCCAGAGCTGGGGTTTGTCTTGAGGACCAAGTATTCTTGATATTTCCAAGAGCTAGAAAAGAACAAATAATGAGGCTCTCTTTTCTTCCTGACTCACCAGCCATATCCTACACCAAAAATAAAAATAGAAGTCGGTGCTCATTGGGCCAACAGAGATAAAGCAACACCTGGCCATTGGGAGGTAATTTCTTGTATTCTGCAAACAGGCTGCCCTTCCCACCTGCTCACCCGACACCCTCAGCTGGGCACACACCAATGAGGCTGCCACCGCCAACCATCACTGACTGTATTTGGCTCGTTAGATCTACCAACTCAAACATTTGGCCAAAAGATCTTGGCTTGGGGGATCAAAGCTTTACAAAAATAGTTTTTAAGATTTCCATTTGTTCTTGCAACACCAACCCCCCAATCTCCATCCCCTTGCATTGAGGCTGTCACTTTGGGGGGGGGGGAGACCAATGACTTCGTTCACTCTTCTCCCTCTTGATTGCATCGGACTTCTGGGCTCAAGACACAGAACCCTTCCCAAGCCCTGTTTATTGAGGGCTGGGCATGTGCTAAGCATTTTATATGATTACCATGCATAGGCCCCAAATTTGCCTTTGGGCTTTTTAGACGTCGAAGCAAAAAGGGAGCCCACTCATTAAAAGGATTCCCAATATAGCCCTGTGCGTCGGTGTGCAGGAAATACTCTTATCCCCATTTCACAGGTGAGGAAATAGAGTCTCAGAGGGTTGTCACTTGCCATAGCTCTCATTCCTGGAATAGACAGACACTTTCACTTTCTTCACTCACAACACTGGGCACATTTTTGGCGTGTGCCCGGCTACAAAGCCAAAACGACAAGGGTCCCTGCCCTGAAGTTCCCAGTCCAGTTTGACACCGAATGTCTCGTGCTTAGATTCCTGAGATTTAGCTCAGCGCCCGGCAGGAAGTGGGGGCTCAGAAACGTTCTGCCAACTTTCCATCAGCCTGGCTGATCTAAGTGGGAGAGAATGTGAATTTTGATATATAAGCAGAGGTCATTGAATTCTCTCTTATTTCCCAGAGAATGTTGCATGTAAGAACACTCAGTGGTCAGGGGAGATATTGGGGGAGGAGAGGGCTGAACGTTGTGTAGCCTTCGTATCACAACATCATGCCAGACTCTTAGTGTGGAGTGAGCCCCAAAGGACAGGAATCGGGGTGCATGGGGTGACTACCTGGGCAGAGCTAAATCAGACTGCCTGGCATCCAACCCCACCTCTGACACTTCTCACCGATGCAAGATTTGGCAAACTCCTTCAACTCCCTGTGCTCCAGTTTCTGCACGTGCAAAATATTGATAAGAGATTGTTTGTGAATTAAACGAGTAAAGATACCAGGAGAGAATTATTTACACAGTGCCAACCACCTTATAAACATGACATCGGTCGCAGTTATTTGCTACTTCCTATTTCCATAAAGGATTTGAGATTGTTCGCAAAAGTACATGCAGTCCACAGAGACAACAATTAACAAAATGATAAAGCCAAGACCCGTTACCAGTGAGTTTCGTTCAGTCCTGTGTGACACTGATGCTGGCCATGAAAGGTGGTACAACTTCTGCCTAACTCTGCCCCTTGGAATACTCACTTTTGAAACCCAGATGCCTTGCTAGGATTAAGCCCAAACTAGCCACAGGGGGAAGCCACAGGAGAGCCCCATGTGGATAGGAGGTGACACCTCCAGCCTAAGGCCAGCACCCACCACCAGCCATGTGAGCGAAGAGTTTTCTGATCCTTCCATTTCCAGCTGCCAGCATCTTGGCACAGAGACAATTTGCCCCTGCTATGCCCTGTCCAGACCCCTAACCCCAGAAGCCTAATAAATAGTTATTTTACACCAGTGACTTTTAGGGTATTTTGCTTCTCAGTCTTTGGAACTAGAACGTCCTGTGTAGTTAGTAGTAAGATATTTGGCTCTGAGCTTCCTAGCAGCCAAAACAAGGAAAGAATTACAGTCAGCTGTGAGAGCCTGCAAGTTTGTAAATGACAAATAAATGGAGGCGTTTGCTAAAAAACCAGGAGGGAGGCTGGGCGCGGTGGCTTAGGTCTGTAATCCTAGCGCTCTGGGAGGCCGAGGCAGGAAGATGGGTTGAGCGTGGGAGTTCGAGACCAGCCTGAAGAAGAGCAAGACCCCAGCCCTGCTAAAAACAGAATAATTAGCTGTGTGTGGTGGCTCACACCTGTAGTCCCAGCTATTTGGGAGGCCGAGGAAGGAGGATGGCTTGAGCCTAGAAGTTTGAGGTTGCTGTGAGCTAGGATGATGCCACTGTATCCTGCACCTGAGGTGACAGACCAAGTCTCTGTTTCAACAAACAAACAAATCCCCAGGAGGGAGTTCTCCCTGGGGTTCTTATAAAGATGATGCCGTGTCATTTTTTTGGTGATGTCTCTTCATGACACTGGCGTGGTAAACTAAACCCACCGGCAAGGATGGGAGGACTGTTTCTCCTGGGGTCTCCTTGACACCCTCCACAATTCCAGGTCACAATTTGGCAAAATAAAGTGTTGCAGAGGCCAGCATGGTAGGGTCTGGTTCCCAGGGTTTCTGCAGGCCTAGATTTAATCTAGGGAGACGTTTTACAGCAACCTCTAAGCAATGGGGGCTGGGCCGTTAGCGCCAGTACCCAGAGGAGAGCCCTGCACAAAAGCGAGATGCTCTTATCTGCAATATTCGTAAAGTGAATAAAGAATAAATGGTTGTACTGGCAAAGGGATAGGTGGAGGGCCCGCTGCGAAGGGATCTGATAGTCGGGGAGAGGCTGGGCCTGACTCTGAGCACAGCTCGGGTAAGAAGGAATCAATTGACAGCCACGGAGCAGGTGGGGGCAGTGGATGGAAAATTACTAACAGGAGACATCAGGGATCGGGGGATTCTGGATAAAGCCACCAAACAGGATTCTTGCCGAAGACATGCCAGGGTGATCAGACGTCACCTGGGGGAGGGGGGTGGGGGGTGGGTGGCGGAAGGGGACCCGGATCAGCATCGAGGGCGTGGGATTCTGCCCAGTCTGACCTCGCAGGGGTCTTGCTAAATATGGATTATAGAAGGAAGTAGGCAGACGGGACCTAGCGGAAGGTTCAGGACCCTAACTCAAGTTAGGTCAAGCAAACGAGCTTTGTCAGGCTGGATTCAGACAAACATTCGCCAACATGATTTCCTCTCGCTGAGGGCTGGCATGAAACGCTCTGGTTAAAGATGTCAAACGTCAAGCTTGGAATCTAGAGAAGTCCAAGTCCTAATGCCACCGACACCTCCAATCCGATTAGCTGTGTGACCCTAGGCAAGTTACTTAACCTCTCTGGGTCTCGCCGTCCTTATCTCGGGGACAGGGACATGAATCGTACTCATTTCGCAGCATAAGGAAGAACCACTGTGGATTTTTCAAGCTGTCCAGAGAGCCGAGGTCGGCTGGAGCGCTGGCAGGTCCCCTTTCCCTTTTGCTCACTCTCTCTTTCCTGTGACTCATGCCGTCCTCTCGGCCACTTGAGAGAGACAAGTTGCAGTTTCAAGTGGTTCCATTCCCCTGGGAACGGGGCCCCAGGTGGGGGCCAGGGCGAGGCCATCTTCTGGGCACTCAGGACTGAGCTAAAAACAGGCCAGACCCGGGGCGGGGGGCCGCGGCCGGGGTGACCTCCGCAGTGTGCAAGGCGTCCCTGCTCCTGGGGAGAGCAGGCCAGCCGGGGAGGGAGCCCCGTCCTGAAGGCCCCACGTCCTCCCCTCCCCCAGCGCTCGGCTCAGGCCCCCTCCTCTTCCCAGGAGAGGACTGTAAGTGCTTTAGAGGACAGGCCGATAGTGTCAGGGGAGATGGATGGGATGGCGGCTTATCTTGCTTAAAGAGACACGACTGGCTGGCTGGGCCCCGTTGCCCCCACCCCCTCTTCCTTCCCAGCCTGTGAGTTTCATTTTCTTTCCGACACGCACAGACACGCGCACGCACACACCCACAGAGACCCGGGAAGTTTCTCTCTGTTTCTCCGTGCAGTTTCCCTTGCCTTCCTCCCTCTTATCCTCTTGTCCTCGTTCCTTACAGAGCTCAGAGAGTGACCAGGACACAGACTGTGACCTTAAAGAGACTGAGAAGGGATCCTGTAAAATTCGAGGCGGGGAGGAGGAAGAGGGAAATAGAAATACCAGCACAGATGCACAGGGAAGAAAGAACAAAGAAATGCCCAGGAGGCTTTTTTTAAAAAATTTTTTTGTTTTTTAATAGCAAAGACTTGGAAACAGTTTACTTGGGTGTTAATAGGGGACTGGCTAAATGAATGTTTTGACCCTGGCTGCACTTTAAAACCACCAGGGTATTATGCACACTGAGGCCCAGGCCCCACCCACCCTCAGTGTCTTGATCCAGCTACTGCAGAGAGCCCTCCATCCCCCCAAGTACACATAACCCCTTGGTGATCATTATTATGCAGCCAGGGTTGAATAGGTTTTACCCACCTTCGGGAATGCCATGACACAGAGAAAAAGAATGAGGTTGTTCTGTGTGGACCTATATGGCAAGATACCTGGATATATCACTGAACGAAAGAAACAGGTTGTAGTATCACACGTTCAAGACGGTCCCATTCAGGCAAAAAAAATAATAATAATAAATCAATACATCCCACCTGTGAAGTCTACATATTAATATATACACATGCGAAACAAGACTACCTGTTGAATGAGGTGCAGGGGATGTCAAACATAAAGTGAGTTCTGGAAAGAGACATATACTCTGAAATGCTATTATTATTATTATTATTTTAGACAGAACAGAGTCTCGCTTTGTTGCCCAGGCTAGAGTGAGTGCCGTGGCGTCAGCCTAGCTCACAGCAACCTCAAACTCCTGCGATCCTCCTGCCTCAGCCTCCCAAGTAGCTGGGACTATAGGCATGCGCCACCATGCCTGGCTAATTTTTTCTACATGTATTAGTTGGTCAATTAATTTCTTTCTATTTATAGTAGAGACGGGATCTCGCTCTTGCTCAGGCTGGTTTCGAACTCCTGACCTTGAGCAATCCGCCCGCCTCGGCCTCCCAGAGTGCTAGGATTACAGGCGTGAGCCACCGCGCCCGGCCTGAAATGCTATTATTAAAGGCCACTTCTTGGGATATGTTCAGGGGACCAAGGTGGGGTGGGGTTCCCTGCGGCCTTATCTGTAGGGACAAGTGTGGAGAACAGATTCATGTATTAATTGTAGAATCAAAACTTAGGCTGGGCGCAGTGGCTCATGCCTGTAATCCCAGCGATTTGGGAGGCCAAGGTGGGAGAATCACTTGAGGCCAGGAGTTCAAAATCAGCCTGAGCAACATAGTGAGACCCTGTCTCTAGCAAAAAAATTAAAATTAAAATAAAAAAAAAAACGTAATGACAGTAGGAAAACAGGACAAAATTAGGGTTTGTGGTCACTTACAGCTGTCAAAATCCAAGGAGATCGGAGAGTGCTAAAGGCACCGGGCCTTTCTTGGCAGAATAGCTTATTCATGTCTGTAATATCTGGCGGTAGCAGCTTCTCACTCCCCAAACCCCACCCCACAATTCCAGTTTGGGGGGCTGCCCGAGCAGTGGATGGCTAATTGGAGCATAGCATGACAGCCACTTTTAATAAAGTGTCATATCTAGGAGTCTTAAATTGCCAGATTTTTCTCTCTCTTTCTTTCTCTCTCTCTTTCTTACAACAAGGCTCCTGTCAGTGATCAAGGCTGCCCTGTGTCTCTGGCTGGGGTGGCGGAACACAGAGGGGGGGCGCTGTCCTGTGGCCTACTATGTACCAAGCCCTGTTCCATGGGATGAGGATAAAGAAATGCAAAGGCATAATTATCTCTGCCTTTCACGAGAGAAATAAACCATCACTTATCTATTCAACAAGAGTTTGCAAACTCTTCTAGTCCCGTGCCTCAGAGTCTCTCAAGGCTACAATCAGGGTGTCAGACGAGGCTGGAGTTTCATCTCAAGGCTCAGCTGGGGAAGGATCTGACTCCAAGCTCCTGTGGTTGCTGGAAGAATTCAGTTTCTTGCACATTGTAGTACTGAGGACTTTAATTTCCTGCAGAGCGTTGGCAGGAGGTGGCATTTAGTTCCTTGTCACATGAGTCTCCCCAGTGTGGCCACTTGCTTCATCAAAACCAGCAAGGGAAAGAGTCCTGTGGCAAGTCGGACATTAGTCAGATGTGGCACAATCACGGAAGTGACATCCTTGCCTTTGCTGTATCCCATTGGTTAGAATCAAGGCACAGGTCCTGCCCATGCCCATGGGGAGGACATTATACAGGGACACCAGAATTAAGAGGCACAGATAATTGGGGACCAGCTTGGCATCTGTCCGCCACAAGCTCTGCAGCTAGGGTGGCCCTTCAAGGTTGTCCCAAGTTGGGGACAGAGGGAAGGAGGTCAGGCCATTAGATCTCCTCATTAACCCATCATTGGATATGGGCTGCCCCAGGGAGGGACTGTCTCCCTGGAAGAGCTGGATTTCTGTTGGCGAGGCAATTTCTGATAGCTGAGGGCTGTAAACTGACAATCTTTCTAGTGGGGAGTCAATCCCACCAGAGGCATCTAGGAACACGGCCACCATGACATTATACAGCCAACAGTACCTGCCATAGGTGCTGTCTTTCTTTGCAGATGAGGACGTTGAAAGTTAGGCTTTGCCCATGCTCACACATTAGTGAATGATTAAGCCACATTCAAACCCAAGTCTGCCTAATTCCAGAGCCCACATGCTTAATCACTGTCTGTGATTGATTCCCTGATAGAATTTAAAGTCTAATGGTTGGACAAACTGATACCTGATTTGCAGTAACTCCAACAGTTGATGTTCCTGGCCACCAGAAATACTGCTAATCACAGCCGCCATTGCATTTACAAATGTAAGATGGGCTATGGAAGGTGTGTAAGTGGGTTGCAGTCCTATCTTGCAAGCTGATAGACTTTTCTTTATCTAATCGTGTTAGTCAGGGTAGGCTAGGTAATGCTGCAGCCATGAAGCCCTAAAACTCAGTGGCTTAACACTCACTCTCATCACAGTCTACTATGCATTGGGCAGCCATCTTTGGCAGTTTCCCTCCAGGAGGTAATTCAGGGATCCAGGCT
This sequence comes from Microcebus murinus, assembly GCF_040939455.1. NCBI lineage: Eukaryota > Metazoa > Chordata > Mammalia > Primates > Cheirogaleidae > Microcebus > Microcebus murinus. The sequence goes on along the minus strand of NC_134125.1, from coordinate 9,813,704 downwards.
CCTTCCATCTGGAATATACAGCCTCCTAGCTCATCGAGAAAAGGGCTGAAGATTATGGCCGTTTGAGCAGGGGGGCCCATGGCCAAACCCAGTAATAGTCAATACACTCCTGTCTACCTCCCATCGGCCAGGACCCAGGCATGTGTCTGCAGCATAACTAGGAATCATGGGAAATAGAAGACTGAGATGGAACTTTGTGAACACATAGCATCGTCTCTGCCACACCCACCAGAGTGCCCAATGAAAGCAACAGACAATGGGAAGTGGCAACTCTCTAAAACAAACTAACATTTACAGTTGCATTTGGAAGATGCGACACTTTCAGCATCTCACCTCGGCTTTGGGGTTTGGATTTCCCACGTGGAATGCGTGCTGGTGGAAAAATCAAACGTTGGCTGTATTTACCAAACCGTCGGGTATTGATAAAGACCATCGTTTCGTGCCTCCTGGAGCCTGTTTGACCCTCTTCTGGGTTTTTCAAAGCTCTCTGCAGTCTGCGGGTCCTGGGGGTGGGGGGGTCTCACGTTTGAACCAAAAAACCCTGAGAAGGAAGAGAAGCTATCTGGCTTTAAACCGTTCCCAGACAAGGAGGCTCTTAGCGCCTGAAGCCCCGAGGGGAGACACTGTATTCGAGAGACCGTCTGAGCCAACACCTGGAAGAGATTGATTGAGAGACAGTTAATATGGCTGTGTGATTTATGAGGAGGAGATATTGTGGCCAGGGTGCACGGCTGTGGGAGGGGGAGGTAGGAAGAGCGCAGGCAGCGCTAGGAACTTACTGCTGGCTCAGGCAGCACTTGATAAGGTTCCAGGGTGGAGCCCGTTGCCGAGGAGGGAGGGGCAGGAGGCTGCAGCCCGTACTCCATCCAACTGGGCTGGGGATGTGAGGCACCTCCCTGCGGGTACTGGTTTCTCTGGGACCCCGCGCCCAGCCTAGCTGCCCCGCTTCCGTCATGAGGACGACTGGTCCCGCGTGAAATATCACCTCTTCGGGCGCCCTCTGCTCTTGCTGGCGTCCGTCACTCCGGCCTCAGCTCACGTCAATCCGGAGTCCACTTCGTGCCAAGTGCTTAATTCACGCGCGTGTCCGGAGCCAGGCATCTCTGGGAGAGTAAGCGTTCCTGGGGCTTGCTGCTCTCGGCAACTCGCTCTCCTTTTCTTTCCGAATCAACAAGAGCTTTCTCTCTCAGAAGCGTAGCAGCACCTCATGCCCTTTTGGGCTTATTTGTGACTTTCTGTACATTTTCTTTTAACCGTCTGTGCTTTAGATTCTCATCTGTAAAATGGGGTTACGTAGGTCATCTTCCTCGCTTGCTTCACTGGGCTTCGCAAGGACCAGAGGCATAGTACTAGTTTAATGTTTACGATCAAGGGTCTAAGAGCCAAACACACATGCACTTGACCCTTGGCCCTGCTCCTACTAGCTGTGGCACCTTGAGCAAGTCACTTAACCTCTCTGAGAGAGTCTCCGCTTACTCATCTAGAAGACAGATCATACCTACCTCATGAAGAATGAATATGATGACATAGGTCAGGGGCGTACCTCTGGGGCTGGTACCCATCATGCACTCAACACACGGGACATAAAATAGTGACTGCTGGCGACAATAGGATGTATAAAGGGCATGCACGAGGAAGTGTTCACAAACATAAGCAATCGCTACTGTTGACCACACACCCAGGGATCCTGGCCAGCTCTGCTAAGCAGAGAAGTTCTAGAATCTCCACAGACCTTTATAAGGATTCCTTTAGCAGGTTCCACACCGCTTGGCCAAACTCCTTTTGGCCAGTTGGAGAACAGAGCCTGAGTCAGTCCATACCTGGCTTCCATTATCTGGAGAATATTCCTCCAAGAAGCTCAGTGGTATATATCTTCATAGGTCGGTGGAGGAGACATTGAAATAAACAGATAGAGGAAAATCTAGCATGATGAGAACATCTGGAGTGAGTACAGGAGGGGACAGTAACCCTGAAAAGGATGATGACAGAATACTTTTCTGGAATGACTTAGGAAAGACTTCCAGGAGGCGGTGACCTTAGAGCTGAGTTTGCAAAGACACTAGGAATCTGGTGGGTGCATTTTTAGATCCCTGATTATCAAAACTTCTCTGTCAGTTGATGCATAGAATACCTATACATTTTCTTGACTGATCGTGTCATTTGTATTTTCAGGGAAGGCTGAAAGTTCTCCAGAAATACCTAAGTATTGGGAAACATGAGTGATGGAAAGAGAGAGGGGAAAAAAAGCAAATTGGAAGCTGGACTCTTTTTGCACAAACTCTGTAGTGGCTGTTCTTGTTCTCTGAGCTATCCCGAATACCTGCTACTGGAGCTGGCACATAGTATGTGCTCAGTAAATATGTGTAGCCTTGGCAGAGCCCTCTTCTATACACTCTCGCCTTTAACTCTCAAAATGGACCTGTGAGGCAGGTAGACTTCCTGAGTCTCTTTTTGCAAATAATGAAAGAGGAACTTAGATAAACGGCAGAGTCAGGCTTCACACCGCAGTCTGTTAGACTTCAGGGTTCTTGTTTGCTATTCTGTCATAAGGATGCTCATCTTAGGCCTTTCTGCAAGGAAAAGAGGAGAAAACTTGAGCATAAAATCAGAAATGGAGCTACCATAGTCCAGGTTCCAGAATCCAAGTCCTCAATTTGCAGAGAGAGAGAGAGGAAAGAGGCAGAAATGAAATCATTCATTTTAAAAAATTTATTTATCCAGCAAACATTAAGAAATACCACATGTGAAACATTAAAACATTCAATAATACATTTTAAAGAGTAAAACATTTTATAATAATATATTTAAGACATGAAAATATTTAATAGTAATAATGTTTTAAATATTTATGTAATACTTATACATATTAAAATACTTTGTACTATAATAATGCATTCAGGACCTTAAAACATTTAGTGATGACCGTAATTATTATAATTATTGAGTTTGGCCTAGACTATACACAGCTGTCTCGTTTAGTCCTCACATTGATTCTACAAGGGAAGTTCTGTTAGGATCCCCATTTTCTGGTGAGAAACTCGAACCTCAGAGAACACAAGTCACTTGTCACAAATCACACACGGGTAAGAGGAGTCTGAACCCAGAAAGTCTGCGCTCTGCCTTGCTCATGCCCTGTTCTCTCCTGGCTTTGGGGATAAAATATAAGTAAAAAAATAAAAATAAAATAAAAAGGTGAAACAATGCCCCTTCTTTTCAGGAGCTTGGAATCTGGTGCAGAACTGACCACTAAACAGGGACAGAGAAAAGGGCAAACAAGGGACAGGGTATGGGGGAGCAGGTGAGTGCTCACAGGGCTCGGAAGTCTGCTGGCTTGTGCTTTTTGCTTTGCTGTCATTGGCTCTCCCTCTTCTCCAGCACTGAATGGAAACAGGCACTCTTCTTCCATCTTTCATTCAATCAGTTATTCATTTGTTCAAGTCATTGATTCACCAGGTCTTGTTTACCAGCGAAGCAGGCCTTGTTTTAGATTCTAGAAGCACAGACATGAACCAGACAGGTAAGGACTCTTCCCTCTTGAGGCTTACATCCCAGCAGGGGCCAGGTGGGCAAGAGGCCATTGAATATCTAAACAAACAAGCTAATTTGTCATAGTGAGAAGGAAATAAATAGAGACATGGGATAGAGTGTTCTGGGGCAGAGGCTGCTCTAAGGTGAGTAGTCAGGGAAGACTTCTTGGAGGAGGTGACAGCTGGATTGAGAATTTGACAGTTGAGAAGGATGCACCTCTGGGAAGATCCAGGCGAGTTTCTGGCTGGGGGACTGCCCACCTGCTATGTCTTCCTTGTAGGGGAGAAAGATGGAGAAACCAGGGTCCCAGCTTCAAAGGTAGAGATTATGTTGGCCAGCCCAAGAGCAAAGGGAATTGGATCTTCCCGGGTCAGCTGCCTCCCTCTAACTGGAGCAGTCTGGGCCCTTCCCGCTGGGCTTTCAAGGCTCTGTCTGTTGGTTCTTCCAGAGGCCAGCCTGGAGCTTCCCGGAGGACCAGGGGGACATGTCAGCTCTGAAGCAAAGGCCAGGAGGCGGCCCATGCCCACGCTCCACTGGGGCTAAGAGGATGAACGCACCAGTTCCGCACCTCGGGGTCTTTTATAGAAGGACAGCCAAACCAGGCTTGGCTCCCACGAACGCTATTGTAAGCTTTTCCCTGCCTCCAGAGAGAACAAGACAGCTGCTTTAAAACCAATTTGGCTTCTCTGTTTTTATAGGGGAATGAGCTTGCTCATAGCTCCAAGGGACCGGAGGGTCATGGAAAGGCGCAGATGCTATATTATGAGTTCTTGGGTGAGGCTGACCATCGTCACACGCACTGAGTCCTGGTTACCGCCTGTTTGGGCTGCAGGGGCTAGCAGTAACCAGGGTGTTCTAATCTCATAATAAAAATAATAGAAGGAAAGACAAACTGCATCCCACCCAGTGCTGGTGCTCCTGCCCGATGGGTTTTCTTGACTGGATTTGCCATCGCTACGGCAACGGTAACTATGGTAACGCAGTCACCGGGTGGTTGTTGGGATGGTTAAGGCTTTGGCTTCTGGGGTCGCGTCGTCCTAGATTCAAATCCTGGTTCCATCTCTTACCAGCATGCAACCTTGACTAGGTTTATGTCACCTGTCTGAACCTCAGTTTCCTCATCTGGGAAATGGGGCAGGTAATGATGACGCATCTCCCAGGGTCAATGGAGGTGTGAATGACACACAGCACTTAGCGCAGTGTCTGCAGCGTAGTAAACCCTCAGCAACTGAGAGCCGTGCTTCCTCTTAATATTATTATTAATGGTGGCAATAGTCTCGTCAGTTATCGTAATTAGTAACCGCAGGGCATGCTGTGTTTCCAGACGAGGAAACCGAGGCACTTGGTAAGGTGACTTGCTTTAGGCAAACCTTGCCGTCGCCTATGTCAATAATGGGCTTCACAGACACAGAGAGAGGGGTTTTAAAAGTCTTCCCCATAAATAAATGAGAAGAAAGCAGTCTCTCGGCCCCGGAGACCACTTCCTGGCCTAGGGTAAGCGAGTAGGATATTTACGACGCAGGCTCCATAGAGGGACATTGTTCTGGGGGACGGAGCGGGCGGTGGTCAGACCACATCTAGAATGCTTCGGCTGGCTGTTGCTGGGGCTGTCTTTTTCATAAAGAAGGATCTTATTTCCTCCGAGAGAGGCCACTGGGCTAATTCCAGGTGGGAGCCTGGGGCTGGGAGAGCCCCGGAGAATACCTCAAGCAGGGAAGGATTTGGGGAGGGGGCGAGATGAGTGATGTGCTCTCCTTTGCAAGGAAAGCAGAGAAATGGAGTTTTAAGGTCAGCGAGGGGAAACAGCCAAGGGCCTTGGGGGAAGTAGTAAAGACGGTGACAGTGATTGAGGTTGGCCATTATGAAGCGCCTACTGTGTGCTCTACTCACGTTAACGTAGGATTGGTTTAGTTTTCTCATTTGATTCTTAAAACAGCCTGGCAAGAGAGGCGCTTGTTTTTCTCTTTTGTAGATGAGGAAAGAAAGGCCTAGAAAAATGAAGCCATTCTCCGCCAAGCCCTGGGTTCCGATCCGAGCCGGGCTGGCTGCTTCCAAAGCCCGGTTTTCCGCCCACTAGCACGTTGCAGAGCCAGGACGATAACCGTGGAGTGGGGAGACTGCCCCCAGGGCGAGGGAGGCCACTCTGCGGGTGTGCGGGGCGCCGGCCCCTGGCTAGCAGGTCGGATTCTGGCCCTTACAGCAGCGCCCCTCCCCTGCCTGCAACGCCCTCCACCCGCCGCCTACACACCCACAAGCCGAGCGCGCAAGGGTGGGGAAGCCTTTGAAGTCGGTGGCAAAGGCGGTGGGCAGCTGTGGAAGGGGTGAACGCAGGGCCAGCAGATAAGCAGCCTAAACAACCACGAGCGAGCCGCAGAACGAGGAATTTCCCACAGCGACAGCGGGCCCTTGCCTGGCTTTTGCTTAGTCTAGTTTTTAGAGCTATGAAGGATGATGTTCCTAAACTCAGCTAAGCTGGGAGTGGAAGAGCTATGGACTCCGCAGTAGTCTGTGAGCTTCCCCAGCGTGAGAGCTCTGGGATCTCTTGCCTCACTTGTTAGCTTGCCTGTAGCTTCGCCCCTCTGTCTCTCTGTCTCTCTGTCTGTCTCTGTCTCTGTCTCTCTCTCTCTCCTTCTCTCTCTCCTCTGCATATTGACCAAATCAATCTGGGGCTAACGGAGTTCTGGAAGGTGCATTTCATGTGAATGTGCATTTTTCTTATGAGGGTGCCCAAAGCTTGCACTGGAGCCTCTGCCATCTCTCCTTGAAAAGTTGCACTTTGTTGGAATAAACAAATTTAAAAAATACAAGCAGTTACACCCTGGGTAGAGAATACCAACTACTTTTTTTTTTTTTTTTTTGAGACAGAGACTCACTCTATTGCCCAGGCTACAGTGAGTGCCGTGGTGTTAGCCTAGCTCACAGCAACCTCAAACTCCTGGGCTCAAGTGATCCTCCTGCCTCAGATTCCCGAGTAGCTAGGACTACAGGCATGTGCCACCATGCCTGGCTAATTTTTTCTATATATTTTTAGTTGTCCGGCTAATTTCTTTCTATTTTTAGTAGAGACGGGGTGTCGCTCTTGCCCAGGCTGGTCTCCAACTCCTGAACTCAAAACGATCCACCTGCCTCGGGCTCCCAGAGTGCTAGGATTACAGGCGTGAGCCACCGCACTCAGCCACCAACTACTTTTTAAATAATTAATTTATTAATTAATAATTAATAATACTTATCATAGGTAGAGTTCCCCCAGAAGTAAACCCTGCGACATGTATCTGAGAACCTGCAATTTTTGTTCCATGTCATTTTGCTTTTGGAGGTGACCCCACTAAGCACCAGTTAGGGGGTAGAGAAATAGGAAGGGGAAGCAGCGTGTCCGAAGGAGCAGGTTTCTGTTGCGGGAAACTGAGGCTCAGTCATGCTGGGGGACTCAGAGACGTGATACAGAACATGTCTTGCGTTGTCCCACCTGAGGGTTTCCACCTGGAAAGCTGGAGTATATATCCTCCAATTCCATTCTGCTGTGGTCTGAGGGCTATTCCCGGGCGTGTCAACTCCCCAGGACTGCCGGTCTACCCCAGGAGGTAGAGGCCCGGGGAGAGTCCGGTGGAGAGTCTCAGGTGCTTGCACTAGAAAAGCCATCAGCGTGGGCAGGACAGGCGTGTGCCGAGAGCATGTGGGCGAACTCCCACCGGTGCCTGCTACATTCCTACATTCACATGTACTTGTTTCATCTCTCAGAGCAATTACTTATAGGAGACACAGCTGTAAAGATGACAATCTTGGATTTTGTCATAAATTAGGAGCACGGCTCATGTAATATTAATGATATGAGTATTTATACAAATGCCGTGGGCTTGTAGGTGAGCTGCTGGGCTGAAGCATCATAAAACATTACATTGTGTAGAAAATAAACGTGTGCAAATGTGACAGAGGAGCTAAAGGGAAATGTGAAATTAAGGAACATCAAAATCAAATTAGATTCCTGTCGCTAGCCTGAAGGTTAGCAGAGCTTGAATTTAGGATTCAGATAGTTCAAGTCCAAGGTGACCTTCACCAAGCTGCTTAGCCCCTTGGGCTTCAGTTTTTGTCTTTTTTTTTTTTTGCCTGTCAAATGCTAAAAGTGCCTATCATATACAGTTATCATGAGTATTAAATGAGGTAATATATAAAGATGATAGTCATAAATTATAGATGTATTATTTGTTTATCATTCTTTCTGTCTTCCACATGCTTGTCATGGTTTATTGTGTCAGGTGTATACTTCCCTGTCCCACATTATCTTGGTCATGGAACTTATTCTGGCTAACAGGCACAAGCAGGTGTAATGTGAATTCCATCTCCGTAGAAACTTTAAATGTGCTTATATAAACTTGGTTTATTCTTTTGAACTTCTGCCCTGAACCATGAGAAGAATTTGCCTTGGGTGGTTGATGAAGCTTTGACTTGGATTTTAAAGTGATGGATGCATAGGGCAGAATTGAACTCAATCCACAATCTGAAGCTAAGGCACAGGCCAGTGGATGAGAAAGAATGTTATTGGTATAAGTCATTGAAGTTTGGGGGCTGTTTGTTACATAGCATCATCACAACAATAGCTGACCATTACACAATATAAACCACTTGGCACAAGGTGTAACACATTATAGGTACTCAATAAATAGCTATTGCTACTACTGTTTTTGTTATTGCTATTTCTATTGGAATAAAAGGGAATGTTAGACAAATATGTTTAGGACACAGTGTATGTGACACCTCCTTGTTGAAGATTTAGAAATGTCATTAGATAGTAAAGGCCATTTATGTTGCTGTAACAAAGTATTTGTGATTGGATAATTTACAAAGACAGAAATTTATTTTCTCGCAGTTCTAGAGGCTGGGAAGTCTTGTTTAATACCCACAAGAAGACAGTGAGGTAGGTCTTCTGCCCATTCTACAGATAAGCAAAGTAAATTCCTCAGACCAAGGGACTTACCCAAGGCCACAGAGCTAAGAGAGTGGTGGGGTTGGGATTTAAACCCAGGATTATCCAACACCAATGCTGGTGTTATTAAGCATGATGCTGTCTTGTCTCTGCTTTGAATGTAAATATAGATAGTTGTCATGGTTAGCTCTGTATACATTACGACATTCCCAGAAGAGGGTATCATAGGAAAAGATGGTGAATGGGAGACCAACAGCAGAGGAGGTTAGCATCTCCTTTGCCCCAAATTTTGAATACTAACCCCCAACACATGCACATTTAAATATGCACTCACACACACAATCACATGCACACACACACACATGCTTACACACCCTCAAACATGTTCATGCATACATTATCTCACATACTCTCACATATACACACACATACACACAAGCACATTCATTCTCTCCCACTCTCATGTACACACACACTGAAACATTTACACACACTCATACACTCACACACTTAAACATGCTCACAGACTCACATGCATACAATTCTTTCACATACATGCATTTTCACAAATACACACTCACAAACTCAAACATACTCACACACACACACACATTCTCACATACACACACACACTCACATACACTTACACACACACTCACACACGCCTCTCCATGTCTGAGAGCCCCAGGGGTCTCCCACTGCCCTTTGGCAGAGGATGCTCGATTCAGCAGCAGGTGGGAACGTTTCTGCCCAAGCATCTTTTTGACTTATGACTTAAAAGTAACCCCACTGGCTTTAGGCACCCTGGCCCCGCCAGTTTCCCCAAACTTCACGCCCTGGCTGGTTCCAAAGAAAATTCCAGCATGGCCCGGGGAGGCCAGAACACCTGCCTTGCCAACTGCAGGGCCGATGGACACCGCCTGTGTATATTGCACTGGAGCTGTCGTGCCCGAGACCTCAGCCGGCACCTGCGTCCCTCCTCGCCTGGGTCCCAGGTCAGCAGGCGTGAGGTGTGACAGGTTCTTTTCTCTTCTGTCAAGCCTGACTCGGTGTCAGAGTAATGAACCAGTGGACGTCAACACTCCTGTATGGGGCTACCGAAGAGCAGAGAATCCAGTGGCAAAACAGAGAGCCCGTCGCTTCAGAACCTGGGCTGAAGGAACCAAGATGCACTTCGAGTCGACTCCGGGTAGCTTTGTGACGTCCCGTTCCGAGCATGCCCTTATTCTATTTCAGCTTCAGTTTCCTAACCAATAAGTGGGGATAGTAATGGCTTCTTGTGGCTTCTGTGGGGGTTAATTGAGACAATGCACATGACACGCTGGCCCCAGTGTCTGGCACATAGTAAGTTCTTAGGGAAAAGGGGGAGTTTATTTCTAAAAAACACACACACAGGGAGGAGAACCGAGAGTCCCGATCACAAACTGCCTGTTGGCTTTAACCTCTTTCGGGGCTTGAGGTATCAACAAGAAAGTCTGCCAAGTTCAACATGTGGCTGCTTTTTGAGTTTTGTGAGTTTGCCTCTGATAAGCTGCTGTAGGAAGATAAAGGACAGGTCATGCCAGATGTTTACTTTGATCGACATAGGTAAGCAAGTAAAAGGTAAGGACACCACAGTTCAGGATCTCCTGTCACCCCTTTTTAGCAGTTATTAACGTGGGGACCGCTCATATTTTCTCTGTTTGAATCAAATTTAGGTTTGATGCTCTGCTGGTAGTTCAATGAGGGAACTTAGGTAAGTTACTTCCCCTATCTGTGCCTCAATTCCTTCATCTGTAAAATGGGTATAATACTATTTACCCCCCCCCCTGAGGCAAAAGGGTAAAACACCTCGCACAGTGTCAGGCACATAATAGGTGCTCACTGAGTAGTTCCTATTCATATAAAGTGGCTCTTGGTTGTAGGAAAAACTAATGAGCAAACTTGGAGAAGGTGTTTTCTGTGTTATGTAGAATTTCTCCGAATGTCTGAGGAAGTCTACTCTTCGTGAACTTGGTGAGAGGTCCCCAAACTTTCAAAATCATGCACTCTTACCAGTACAAAACATTGAAGATGGATCTATATAGAGACACATAGACATATGTTTATTGTACTATTAGGTTAATATATTATAAACATCACAACTACGTGCAAAAATTAGAAATGAAAAGGATGAGCTACAAAATAAAAACAGAAGTTCTGATGCTTTTCCACACACTCCAAAGGATTATTCTACACGCCCCACTTTGCACAATGCTGTCTAGGTCTTTGCTATTCAAAGTGTGGTTCCTGAACCACCAACACTAGCATCACCTGGTAGCTTATTGGAGCTACAGAACCTCAGGTCCTACCCCAGACCTGCTGAATTAATTAGAATTCCCAGGCAATTTGATGCACATTAAAGTTTGGGGGAGGGCACTGGTCGCAAGAACATAAATGGGGGACCCCTAAATTTTAAATCTCTTTATCTGTCTTATACCTTCTTATTCCTTGAGGTTGCATGAGTTCTTAAATCCTAGCATATAGGCAATTAGCTGGACTTCTTCAGCCTTGCAGCAGATTCTATAAAACCTGCCTTGGAACAGACCGCCCCACACCGAGCTTGACGAATGCTTTTCATTTGGCCTATAGTTAGTGGTGCCAGCCAATTTGGAGACATCCCCCAAAGAAGGGGCTTCTGGTCTCCATAGTTTGAAACACGATTGCCGAGCAATTCTATAAATCTGCTTCAGAAAGGCCCAGCAATTTTTTTTGGTGGGGGGGGGGGAGGGAGGTTAAAAAAAAAATACCCTAACGAAACTAATCCCTGGCTGTTCCTTGAAGTGGACTCAGATGGAAATAAAATCTTTCCACAAAGTGAGCTTTGGCCCCACTTCCTCAATTCTGGTCCAAAAATGACTTTCAGAGAACATGCTAACAAGCGCTCTGGCTGGAGCGCGGGAGGCAGGCCTGTTCCGAGAGGCAGAGAGCTCAGCCACCGGGGAGGCTCGCTAATGGGCCGGGCTGCACAAACATTATTTTTTAATTCTGAGGCTAGGAGCAACTGTTAGAGAATTCATCAAACTCTAGACAGGAAAAGGGTTTGGTTTCGGCTGCCCTGGCACTGCCCAGAGCTCAGGATGGAGTTGAGTCACCTCCAGTCATTTGGGACGCAGCCAGGGCCAGGACTCTGGTTACCAGCAGGCCGGGTGGACTTCACGGATCAGGGAGGGCGGGGAGGCGGTTGGCCGGGCCATTGGCCCAGACGGAAGACAGCGAAGGGGCTACACGGAGACTTTCTGCCGGAGGGTAGGATTGTGCCAGACAGTATGATGACAGAATGTGCCTTTTTCTTTCTCCATCTGAGTTTTCCCCCTTTGAGAAAAAAAAGCCTTGTTGAAAAGCCAACAAGGGTGTAAAAGAGACAAATTATAGAGAGGGACTTCTCATCCCTTTTGTGCCTGTTTTTCTCAAATCCATTTCCTGCCTTCCCCAGACTATGACGGACGACAGTTCCTGGTGTCCCTTGCTTCTGGTTGGGTTCAGCCAGTGGACGGCGGCAGTGGGGGATGGGCAGACTGGAGGATGGGATGATGGGAGGTGTTAAGGTCATTCTCCCACACTCCACAGTATGTCCCGTGTGGGGCCCCCCTGGGCATGGTGGCTGTACTTCAGCAGTGGCTGTACTTCCTGTGTGGTTCCAGCTTTCTCTGAGTCCCTCCATGGGTCCTACAGGGTAGCCCGGCTCCCAGGCTCTGGTCACACCACCTCTTCCCTCAATCCCTCCTGTCCCAGGGATTTAGCAGATTTCTGCTCTTGCAAGTCTCTGAGCCGTCTCCCATGCTCTGTTTGACCTTTCAGCTCTTCCAATACCTTTGTAGCCAGTGACCTATTTTAAATCCTTTCTGCCGAACTTCCTGATTGGGTGGCTCCATCTTCCAGACTACACACTGACCAATAAACAGTTAGACTTAATTTTTTAAAAAATTTTCATTTCTATTTATTTATTTTTATTTTTTGCAGAGATGAGGAGTCTCACAATGTTGCCCAGGCTGGTCTCAAACTCCTGGCCTCAAACAATCCTCCCACCTCGGCCTCCCAGAGTGCTAGGATTACACGCGGCGTGAGCCACCACGCTTGGCCCATTTAGACTTTATAGTACTTGAATCACATCAAATAAACACATCTTTATAAAGCGCTCTACCAGTTGGCAACTCAGGCTAACTTAAACAATTTATCACCGGGACACAGGTTATGCCAGTGATTTGAAAGAAAAACTGAAGAGACCCAGAACATATAGTAAGCTTCTGGAAGCTTCCACTATCTAGTTAGCAAGAACTAATCTCCTTTAGAAGAATAATGTTTGAGATGAATCAGCTCCAAGTGCTTTCCGTGAGTGTTTCATGATACTCAGGATTCATTTCTCAGACGAGAGAGGGTCTCAGTTGTTTATCTTGGGTCACGTGACCACTGGTTGACCAGAAATCACAGGGCATGTTGACTGACAGTGCCACCGAAACTACAAACAACTGGGAGAGGAGCTTGTATTAGTTAGGGAACAGTATAAGAAAGAGTCCCCCATAAAATGTAACTTAAACAAGATGGCAGTTCATTTCCATCGATCTAGAGTTGGTCTGAGTGGGTGCACCGCTCTTTTCAACTCATGACTTCTATCTCTGTGTCCAGCGATTTCTGCTGCTCCGGGCATCCTTGGACACTAGCCTGCAGGAAGGACAATGAAAGGTGAGGGCCCACTTCTTACAAAGGCAGCCCCTGGAAGTTGTGCTCATCTTTCATCTGCTCACACCCCATTGGCCAATGTCTAGTCACATGACCACTTCTGGCTGCATGGGACGCTGGGAAATATATCCTGAAGGCTGGGTGGCCATGTGCTCTGATCAAACCCTATTACTGTGGAAGAAGGAGGTAGCAGATACTGGAGGGAGGCCAGCAGTCTAACTATAGATGTTATTCGAAGGAAAACTGAGGTGCTGCTATCTAAAAATTCAACACAGACCCTTAAAAGCACCTACTTTGTTCAAGGCACCCTGGATTCACAGCTTCATGTAGGACGCCTTCATTATTCAATTAATTAAGGGAACTGCTATGGCCTGAATGTTTGTGTTCTCCCCAAATTCGTACGTTGAAATGCTAGCCCCCAAATGTGATGGTGTTAGAAGGTGGGTCCCTGGGGAGGTGATGAGGCCATGAGGGTAGAGCTCTCACGAATGGGACTAGTGGTCTCATAAGAAGAGACATGAGAGAGCTTGCCCCTTCCTCTCTTCTCTCTGCCACGTGAGGATACAACGAGAAGACAGCCAGCCCTCTATGAACCAAGAGGAGGGCTCTTTCAAGAACCCAAACTTGCCGGCACCCTGATCTCAGAATGGTGAGAGATAAATGTTGGTTGCATAAGCCACCTAATCCATGGTATTTTGTTACAGCAGCCTGAACTGACTAAGGCAGAAACTAACTTTTGAATGATCTCCTTATTTGAAATCCCAAAGATCCCCACTGCCCTCAGGACAAAGCCCAAGCTTCTCCCATAGCCTACAAGCTCCCCAGGATGTAAGCTCTGCCCACTTCTGCTTTACAATCCAATCCTACTCAACCACACACATGTTCTTGACTTGGCAGGAGTATTCCACACCTCTGCCTATGATCTTCTTCCTAACCTTACCTGCCTGATGGGCGCTGAATCCAACTTCTCCTTCTCCTTCTCCAACTCTATCAGCATCCCTGCCTCTAGGAATTCTGTGGAAAAGGTAGAATTGACCCTCAGAGACCCAGAATGCCTCATCTCTACATCTTCTGTCATACTTGAAACACTTGCAAGCACTTAATTGTTTCCATATCTGTTTTTTTTTCTCCCCACGCCAAAGCTTCTTAGTGCCTCAAGGGTTGGAGCAATGTGTTATTTCTCTCTGAATATTCAGTACCGATACAGAGACCGGCACATAGTAGGTGCTCAATAATAATCCATTGAACAAATTAAATTCATCCCACATATATCTTCTGGGCACGCTCTTTGTGTCAAGCCCTGTTGTAGTTGCTAGTGATATCATGGTGATCAAAACAGAAAAGGTCATTGCTGTAAGCAAGCATGGATATTCTACCGCTGGGGGAGGCAGACAGTAAGAAAATAAATAAGTCCATAAGTAACCAGTAGTTATAGGGGCTAAAGAGAAAAGAAGAGTTGATAAGGGAAATAGAGTGTGGCAAGTGTGGTCACTCTAAGAAGGTGACATTTGAGCACAGACCTGATTGAATTAAGTGAATGAGCAATGCACACATCTGGGGCAGAGCATACCAGGCAGAGTGGAGCAAGTGCAAAGGTCCTGAGGTAGGAGTGTAATTTGCATGCTGGAGGAACAGCAGTGGCTAGTATTCCTGGAGTGGGATGAAGGAAAATGGGAATGATAGTAGCTGAAGTCAAGAGATCAGCATGAAGCTGTTCCTGTAGAGGCTTGAGGATCGTGGCGAGGACTCTGGATTTTATTTTGAGTCAGTTGGGAGCCACTGGAGGCTCTGAGGAGAAAAGAGACAAGATGGGATATGCTTTAGATCAGATGGCTGGCCGCTGTATGGTGGGAGCAACGCAAGGTCGTTATTCTCCTATAGGTAATTTACATACCAGCCAGAGAATGAGTGAATGTTAGAAGGGAAAAGAATGGATGGATATTGAAAGTTAAACAAAAAGGAATTTAAGAGTTCAAGACCAGACTGGAAGGGTCACTCGAGGCCCACGCATGATTTGTTGCCAATTGCAGGGAATAGACGGGATTTACTCTGGAAAAACACTTCATCCTGGGGACAGCAGGAAAGGCATGATGAAGGGGAAGGGGTTTGAGCAGGGCTTGAAGGATGAGGTGGGCAAACTCCCACTTGTGCCACTGCAGGCATTCATGAGCCAAGGGGAAGTGTGGGCCAGACCGGTTGGGTCTACCAGTTAGTTTCAGGCCAACCAGGATTATTAATCCATCTGGCTGTCACGGATGGAGGAGTGATAGATGGCTCTTGACTCTATTAGCACTGGCTGCGTCTGCGTCTTCCTCCAAGACTCTGAATTCCAGCCCCTCTGGCTGGCAGCATCTGGTTTCTAAATGGAAGAGGGGCGGGTGAGGCGGAGGGGTCTACAGTGATGAACGAAACACACAAGCCCCCTCCCCGAGGAGATCATGGACAAGTGGGAGAATGAGATGCATATATTGGTGAATGATACAATGGAGAACAAGGTGTGAGGGGAGGGGTAGAGGGAAATGCCACCTGGAGAAGGGACATTTGGGTTGAGATATGAAGGAGTCTCTGGTTTTTGTGTTCAGTTGGAGGGAAGAGCCTTGGTGGCACAAGGAACGGTGGATGCTAAGAGTCCAAGGCAAGAAAGAGCTTCCTGAATTCAAGAAAATGCAAGAAGGAAAAGTATGATAGGAGCCGTGTGCAAAAGGATTTGGGTGGAGACGAAGGTTCTCCAGATGTTCTTTGTTTCTCCACGCAGATGGGAAAACGCAGAGAAGGAGGCAGGAGCATGGGACTTTTGGGTTACGTTATTGCAGAGAATTATTTCTCGTGTCTAGAATGACGACGTGAAGATGGGTGGCTGACTGTCAGTAGCAATAGTGATTTCCAGGTTTCTCATCAAGAAGTGACAATCTCCAAGCCTGTGCAGTGGTGGAAACGAACTTTAAAATTTTATCTCGCCAAGCACAGAGTTTTTGCCTTCCCGGCTCAATGGTTGGACTGGTCTAGTTTGGGAGTGTTTTGTTCCTAAGGCTTTGGTGGCCTAGACTGTTTGCCTGATGCTGCTGTCTCAGGAGGTCCGTTAGCAGAGCGTTGTTCAGATGAGAAGGCGCTGCTACACCTTGGACCATTCCAAGTTGCCGAAACACCAATCCCAACGACTCCCTGAGAAGTGCCTTGTGTCAGGGCAGACCACAGGCACTGGGTACGTTTGGGAGCATGCCTGAAAGTAGTTTAAAAACAATTTTTTTTCGGGGACATGGCAGGTATTCCAGCTGAGTTCTGCTTTACTCTAAAGCCATTTCATGGTCCAGAGGATTTTAATTCTTACGATTTGGATTCCTTTGCACCCAACTCATCAAAACCGACTTGTTTGGTTTCGAAACCCACACAACACTGTTCGGTACCCCAGAAACCTCACGATCCCTGCAGCTGCCCCTGCAGCAGCCGGCCGTGCTCTGCCAGCTCTGGACAGAATCCAGAATGAGTTTGGAGCCCGGCAGTTGGGAGCCTCAGCAGTTCGTTGGCAGCCGTGTTCTTTCGTTTTTATTTCATTTCCAATTTGAGAAAAGGATAAGTCCCTGGGTAGTATTTTAAAGACATTCCTCTCAACCTCTTCATTCTCTGTAACAAGGATGATCACTCATTCAGCAGGCATGTAGCAAGTGTGTACCGTGTTCCAAGCACTGCGCCGGGAACCAGGGAAGCAATACACAGCATGGCCGTGACTCACGCCCCGTCCCAAGTGGAATTCCTAAATGGAATTTGCCATCTATTAGAGCCAGACCTTAAACCATAATGACACATATAGTAATTTCATTGCAGATGTGATTTTTCAACAATTCCAAAAATGTTTATTGAGCATTTACTATGTACTAGACACCATTCCAGGGACTGGGGAGATAGCAGTAAACAAAACAGACACAACCAAAATGGGGATATTAACAGGACTGAGGTTGAAATGAGACAAGACACCTAAAACCCTTAGGCTTTTATGACTTTACATACCCTGGTCTAAGCCTTCCTTGGCTCCCCAGTGCTGAGAAGGTGTAATAATGTCCCATCTTTTTGGGTTATAAACAGCTGAGCTTTCTTCTTTACTAAATCAGTCTAATCCTGACTTTACCAGTTGAGCAACTAGGTAAATAAGCATGTCCTTCTCTGAGCCTCAGTTTCCCTTTCTGTAGAATGGGGATAATGATGGCATCTAACACATAGGTTGATGTGAGGATTAAAGGAACTGTGGCCGGCACAAGAGTAAACACTCCATGAATGTTATCTATTACCATTATTCATATTATTGTTTTTAAACTCATTTCTACTTGTGGAGGAGTCTGGATTATTTGGTTCCTCCATCATCTTCAGCATTATGCCTGGCTCTGCAGCATTAAAAAAAATGCATTTCCCAGACTCCCTTGCAGCTAAATGTGGCCATGTGACTGAGTCCTGACTCATGGGGTGTGAGCCGAAGGGATTTGTTTAATTTTTGATTTGTGCCTTTAAAGGGGAGTGATGTGCCCTGTGCTAGTCTGTTTTGCACTGCTATAAAAGAATACCCGAGGCTGGGTCATTTATAAAGGAAAGTGGTTTATTTGGCTCACGGTTCTGCAGACTGTGCAAGAAGCGTGGCACCAGCATCCGCTTCCGGTGAGGGCTTCCGGAAGCTTCCAATCAAAGTGGAAGGTGAAGGGGGAGCCGGTGTGTCATACAGCGAGAGCAGGAGGGGCCAGGCTCTTTTAAACACGCAGCTCCGGCCATATTAAAGAGTTAGAACTCACTGTTCGCCGTAGAGAGGGCACCAAGCCACTCATGAGGGACCTGGACCCAGGACCAGGACACCTCCCGCTAGGCTCCACCCTCCAACACTGGGGATCAGGCTTCAACATGAGGTTTGGTGGGGCCAACTATCCAAACCACATCATGCCCTACACTATCCCTTTTCCTTCCCTCCCTCTGGCTGGAGTTCAGACCTAATGGCAGGTTCCCAAGCAGCTATCTTGTGTCATGAGGTGAGAACTGTGTGTTGGAGACAGAAGAGCAACAACTGGAGGAACCTGGGTCTTTGGTGACTGGAGAGCCACCACATTGGCGGCGGACCCCTTAACTGGCTTTATATGTGAGAAATAGAACTCTATCTTGTCTGAACCACTGTTCGTTTGGCTGTCTATAATTGTAGTCAGCTTGTATGTGTGCAGTGCCTTGGACCATGAGACATCAGGGACACAAAGAAGGATCGGCTCTTGGGGAACTTTATCTGGGAAACAAGATCTGGGTATGAGAAAAGAGGTCTGTGCGAACTTTCTCATGACGGGCAGCATGTTGCATGTCATCTGTTTGTTCACACACCTGTCTCCCTCACTGGGCAGGGGCCTGCCCGAGGACAGAGACCACACTTCATGGTCTTCGCGGTGCACCGTCAGCCCTGATTGTTGAGCCCATTGCACAGCTAAAGACGTGGAGGCGTAGGGAGGGGAGGCAACTCGCCCCTGTGCACGCGGCTTGTGAATATGGTGGCGTCGGGATTCAGCCCTGCTCTGCGTGGGCTGCACGATTTTGTTCAGCCCTGCACAGTTTTGCTCGTTCCTCGTTTATGGGTAACCAGGCCTCAGCCCCATATTTCTTAGAGGAGAAAGTGAGAATAAATGGGTGCTGCAGAGCGTCCAGGTCTTTTCTAGACCGGCTTTCTCATTTACTATCTGGACGCCCGTGGGCAAATTACTTGCCTACTGTACTCCCCTCCCCCGCATTTCAGCTAGAATATCTGTAAAATTTGGTGGGTTGGGATGGGAGGACTGTCCTACATCACAGGGCACGATCATCTGTGATCCTCTGCGGGTGTCCAGTGTCACGCATGCGGATTCTAGCCGTGGTTCAGACGGCCCAGCTTTGCTACTCACTGGCTGTGTGACATTGGGCAAGTTACTTTACCTCTCTGAGCTTCATCTGTAAAATGGATAATAACAACATTATCTCCTTGGGTTGCCAGATGAATCAAATGTGCTCATAGGAAGCGCCCAAAGCATGCTGGCTGTTCTATCCTAGAGGTGTAGGTTCAAGATTACTAAAATGGAGAAGGGGCTACTTCAAATGAGCCTCCTGAAGTCACACAGGGATGCAACTGGATTCCTCCCCAGCCATTCCCTGTGACCTGAGGATTCTGCACCCAGGGTCCTACCTTCTGGGAGGCAGCAGCCCCGCAGCGCCTGGGAAGAAGAAGGGTTAAGCATCCATGTAGCTCGCAGATGCAGAAGAACTCCACGAAGATGCAGAAGCGGTTCCAGTTCTGATAAGGAGTGAAAACAGAGCAACTCATTCCATATGGGTCGGCGGGGGCCGGCGGCAGCTGGCGGGGACAGGCGACGGCCACTCTGGAGGGAACGGGGAGAGAGAGGGGGTCTGAGTCCTGGACAGGGCGGAGGGGCTTGCAGGAGTCCACCCAATTTTTCTTGCGGGTGGCAGCAAGAATGTGTGTCAACATCTGTCGTTTTGAAAGGAACAGCAGCTTTTTTTAACCAGAAAGGGATGTGCAGCCGCGGGAAGGGCGGTGGCGCGTGTTGTTTTTCAGCTCTGAGTCGATCCGGGTGAGATCTGGATGGAGTTTTGAGAAAAATCACATGGTGCATCTTGGTGGACTGTTTGACAAGACCCAAGAATGTTATTTTCCTTAAAATCGGTGCCTGAAAAATAAATTAAATACTGCTTGAGTCGAATTGGATGGACCGGTCGTTTGGCTGGATCCGTACCGCCGATGTGGGTTACGTTCCGTCCTCTTCCGTCCCCGTCCTCACGCGACTCCCCAGGCTGTGCCCGCCGCCCAGAGCGCTGTTTTCCTTCATTTTTCACCTGGGAATTTACTAACAGTTTCAATGCTGTGTGCTGGCCAGGCATTTTCTACGTGCTGTCTAGAACATTTACTTCTGTCATCCTTCCAAATAGCTGTAGGGTTAGTACTATCTCTGTAATCCTTCCAGTAAAGCTATAGGGTTAGTAATATCACCACCACCACCACCACCATCATCATCATCATCATCATCATCATTATCATTATCTTCGTTGTCCTAATGGGGAAGCTAAAATACAAAGAAATGAAGCAACCTCTTTCCACTCCCCTGGTGCTGGGTGGCAGAGCTTGGACTTGAACCCAAATCTCAGGACAGCCCCGCTTTCAATTCTGTGTGCTTCTCACTACGCCCTGTGTTCGTTCCTCTGGCTCCTCCCACACCTGCAGGTCTCTCTGTAGTTCTACCTGGTCATGGATGCTATCTGAGACAGCCCTAAGAGCCAGGTTGCTGGGTCCTCTTCTGACCTCATCGGCCCATATAATCAACCTCACTAGAGTATGAAAGAGTCACAGAGGTGCCCCATGGCAGATCTCTTCTAAAGAAAGAACTTGCTGCCCCAGCTGGGATCAGTGCAGTAGCACACAGCTCTAGCTGTGGCACCTTCAAGAGCCGCCTTGGCTTCTAGCTAAATCCACGTCCCTTCCCGGTAGCCCCAGCTGACAACTGCACAGGACCGAGTCACGGTCTGGCCACTTTTGTCCAGTGATCTCTGCCCTGGAGCTCCCCGTGTGTTGACTGAGGCTTTGTTGATGAGTTGGAGGCTCTTAGCATTTATTCTGCTTCCTTTTCACTAGCCTCTGGAAGGCGAGGGCCTTCTCAAGATCCCTGTTGTCTTCCTTGTGCTTCGTGGACACTTGCTTGGTATTTGTAGTGAGGTAATATTTTAAAGACATTAAGTGAATTTTTCTTTTCTTTTTTGCATTTTGATATATGTTGTTATGCTGTGGATTGTACCAGCTTCCCCCTCATTTTGCTGCTCCCTATCCCCATTCAAATAGGGTTTTTTCTGCACTCATGATTTCGGGGAAAAGTTGAGAGGGCAGAAAACAAAGGAAAATGGAGACGCACCCTGTCTTTTGAAATTCAAAATCCTACATCCTTTCACGGGGAACTCAGGTCATAAAAATATATTTGTATTTATTATGAATAAGAGTGAGCTCCATTCCCTGAATCAGAAAAAAAAAGGATATTTAGGCTGGAAGGGAGGGAAAAAGATGGGAAGAATTTGAAGTGGGAAAGAGATAAAAGGGGCAAACAGAGAGGATCCGACATGAAGAGTTTGAACAGATACAAGTGCCTGGATCAACCTTTGCCTGAAGGTGCATCCACAGCTGGTAGGATTCTAAGTAGCATTAGATTGTCCAGTTTCTGCTCCAGGAAGTTCTGGGGATCACACTGAATGTCCTTCCTGGTAGCATCTGGTAGAAATATCTCTTTAGTCATAGTCAGCATGCTGCAAATTAGACATCCAGCCTTCAGAGTTCCTGAGACTTTGCTGGCTCACCGTGTGGCTTTCTTCTATGGACAGCCTGTCCCTCCCATCCTCTCAGGACACTTGCAGGCCCCAGAGATGGAGGATGGGGCTCTGAGCATCACGGAGGTGGGCCGTGGTCCAGAGCACCAGAAAGCCCAGTGTGTATTGTGCCTGGATGCAGTCGAATAGGACCAGCCCAAGATCTCCACTGAACCGGGGCGGTTGTAAAAGATTCTGATGGTTTAGGCAGGGGTTGGCTCCAATGTTCCTCTTCCAAAAGATCTTCCCTGACTTTGGACCAAAGTCTCAGTTATTCTCCTACTTCATCACAGGTCTGTTTCCTCCCATGTAGCACCATCAGAAATAATCTTCCTCATTTGTTTATTTGTTTAGCATCTCTCTCCTGCCTAGCAGGTGAGCCCCACAGCTACGGGACCGTGTGGTCTTGTGCACGGTGCTATGTGTAGTGCTTGGTCCAGGGCAAGCTCCATCCTCGCGCTTTCAAAGGTGCTCAGGTACCTCGAGGTAATAAATGAGCTCTTCTTTGTCTTCAGCAAGTCTAAACCTCTCAATGTGTCATTGTGGACCTGTTATAGGCGAATGGATGAATGGGTCCGTTTGGGGGTAGGAGAAGTGGAGGAACCAGAGTAATTGCTGGAATGTTGGTTGGGGGTCAGGGCGGTCATGGGAACAGAGAGAGGCCATCTTAGCCAGAGCGGGGCGCCCTGTGGGTGAACTCAAGGTACACGGTGAGAATATCGATCTGCCTGTTACACTATCCCTGCCCCGAAGCGGACCTTGGCCAAGCTCTAAGGTCTAGCCGCCTTCCTGCAGACTTTCATTTCAATCGGATAAAATTCCTGATCACTTAAGTCCGTTTATGATTTCTTAAAAGCTTCCCTGCCGAAGCCACAAATCCTTCAAGGGCCATGCCAAGTGGGGAATGCCGTCAGCCAGCTTTCTGTGCTGGTCCTTGGTGGACTTTTTTTTTTTTTGAGACAGAGTCTCACTTTGTTGCCCAGGCTAGAGTGAGTGCCGTGGCGTCAGCCTAGCTCACAGCAACCTCAAACTCCTGGGCTCAAGCGATCCTCCTGCCTCAGCCTCCCGAGTAGCTGGGACTACAGGCATGCGCCACCATGCCCGGCTAATTTTTTTTTCTATATATATTAGTTGGCCAATTAATTTCTTTCTATTTATAGTAGAGACGGGGTCTTGCTCTTGCTCATGCTGGTTTCGAACTCTTGACCTCGAGCAATCCGCCCGCCTCGACCTCCCAGAGTGCTGGGATTACAGGTGTGAGCCACCACGTCCAGCCCTTGGTGGACTTTAAATCAGCCTCCTCTGTTCATTCTGTCCTTAAAGCCAAAGGTAGCAGCTACTCGCCAGAGTTAGTCAACAAGCCAGGAGCTCTGCAGAGAGGCAGATCTTCCCTTGGACAGTGCAGGGGTTGTTTTGGGGTGCCCCAAAGGAGGTCTGTATTCTTTATTTGATCCGAGGACCCAGGAATCTCTCTCCTCCCAGGAGCTTGTCAGGAAGGGAGGGAAGAATAAGAACTTGGGGGCTGCTCTGCCCTGGTGGGTCCAAGAACAGTAAAGGTGAGCATAATTAACAAGAGCGTAGAGAGCCTTAACTAAAATATGTTTGAAATTCTATATATTCCTGAAGTAATCCATGATTTTAAAATAAAAATTGAAAAACACGGGCAAGTCAAAAGACATAAGAAATATAAATATTCATATACATTTCTAATCCTTCTGCCTAGACATAACATCATTAACTCGTTGTGGTTTGGCTTTCCAATAATTTTTATATAAATATATATGTTTCCTATTAAAATAGAGTTATATAGTATATCCTGTTATATGACCTGTCTCTCTTCCTTAGCAATATGTCAGTCATATTTCCTTGGAAAGAAATGTGGAGCTACATCATCATTTTTAATTGTTACATAAGATTCCAATGTCTGAATGGCTCAAGATTAAATACCAATTCAACCGACTTAATACTGTTGACATTGAGGCACTTGCCAATTTTCGGCACTCATGAATGACAGTGTAGGGGGCACCCATTTATTTTCCTCTTTTCATATATTTCTGTATATTTATAATAAATTAAGTGAAATTTTTGGGTCAGAGGATATGCACACTTTTATGAGTTTTTTTTTTTTATACAGTTGCCAAGAGACCTTTCTGAAAAGGTATATTAATTAAATTCTCATGAGAAGTATTCATGAAACAATGCCTTGATAAAAATTATTTTTTTTAAGAAAAAGACAGACAATTCGGAAATATAAAGTAAAGGCATTTTTAAAATTTTCCTTCCCAGAGGAGATTATAATTTTTCCGTACTGATATCAGATCCCAATGTCCAAGCACTCTTAACCTTTCCAGACTAACTCCACCCTCTTGGTAAGATTTGCTTCTGGTCTACAGGCAGAGCTGTATTTGCTTTGTTCACTTTTGCACGCTACTGACTAGTTCAGGGTCTAGCACACAACAGGTGTTTTTTTTTTTTGTATTGGCTATCAATTGCTGCATAAGAAATCACCCCCGAATTTAGCACCTTAAGCCAGTCAACAATGATTATCCCGAGCAGTTTCTGTGGGTCAGAAATCTGGGAATGGCTGATCCAGGTGGTTCTGGCTCAGGGCCTTTCACGAGGTTGCAGGTAACATGTCAGCTGGGGCTATGGTCTCATCTGGAGCCCCGATCGGAGCTGGGGGATCTGCTTCCACAATGATGCGTCCACACGGCTGTTGGCAGGAGGCCTCCGTTCTTTGCCATGTGGATGTCTGCACAAGACTGCCTGAGTGCCCTCCCAACACGGTGGCTGGCTGCCCCCAGAGAAGTGGTCTAAAAGAGAGGGCGACGTGAAAGCCACAGTCTCTTTTACGGCCTTGCCTCGAGAAAGTCGTGCTGTTATTGCCACATCTCACTGGCTACATGGGTCAGCCCCATTCGGTGTGGGAGGATCCTACACGAAGGCAGGAGGCAGGGACGGTTGGCTGGGGCCACTTTGAAGGGTGGCCACCATATTCATTAAAATGAGCTGGATAAATGATGGATTGAATGAATGAAGGATAGCCTCAGAACGAGAAGATGCCTTCCAAGACATTCTATGTAGAGATTGGGTAATTATCTGAGAATGGAGTTCAGACTAAGCCGTGCATTTGCTGCTGAAGCTGCCAGTCGTAACTATTCCTGGCTTGAGGCAGGATGGGTGAGCAAAGGCTTACAACTCCCAGAGACGTGTGGGAAGTTCCCAGGAGAGTCTCTAGGTCTCGTGGTTCAGACCACAGGCCCAGAGAAAAGCTGGTTCTTGCAGCTCTAAGGAATTCCAGGCTTACATGTCAATCAAGGCTCCATGGGTCACTGGGCCAAGGGAGGTCACTCTCATCATTGAAATGGTCAGTAGTTTACAACCTCCATAAAGCCATTAGCCCAGGGAGTTCAGGGGGAAAGAAAGTAGTTTCCAGCACCCTTTGCCTCTCTGGGGTCCATTAGCAGTGGGGTTGTAAACTCAGTCTCAGGCCCTGGGTAACTCGTTTTATTAACGATCCATTACCTGTGCTTGTCAGCAAGTCTCAAGCGTCCTGCTAGCATAGAATCTGGCCAGATAACCAAGGGCAACTCCTGGCAATTCAGTTCTACACTCTAGTGGCCTCAGTTTTCCCATCTGTAGCATAATGGGTTGAACAAGATCAGCCAGGCGGTTTTCTGTTCTCAGCTGGGCTCACTTATGCACCTGCGATTAGCTGCAGGTTGGCTGGGGACTGGCTGATGGAGAAGAGCCCCACCTCATTTTTTCTGCCCTCCAGCCGGTTAGTTTTCATAGCATCTGGGCAGATTTATAGGAGTAAGAATGGAAGCTGCAAGGCATCTTGAGGCCTTCGGTCAGCAATAGGCATAGCATCTTCCACTATGTTCAATTGTTAAAGCAAGCCACACGGCCAACTCCAATTCAGGGAGTAGAGACTAGGCTCTGCCTTTTTATGGGAGGAACTGAAAAGATTGCAAAGAAGCTTGGCTACAGGGAGGTGCCTAAATGCATATGTTTGCAAAGAATCCACATTTGCTACATAGTCTACATTTGGAGTTGGTTCCAGTTTTAAATATGCTGCCCCACTGCCCTACCATAAGCTATCGTTGGAACGTTCTAGAAAGATCATGCCAATAATCTTTGGCATTCACCTGCATCCATCAGTCTCCTGTACCCTGGGGTGAAACAAAACTCTTTTTTTAAAAAAAACAACTTACATGGTTCAAATTGTAGCTAGAAATGTAGATCTTTCAGTAGAGTGTTTAATTTGCCACTTTGGGGGTCAGAGTTCAAATCCAGGCTCTGTCAGGTGCTTACTGTGTGACCGTGGGCGAGTCACTTCCCCTCTCTGAACTTCAGTTTCCACACCTGTCTTGGGACTCACAAGAGTTTCTTTATCACTGTGTTGCCGTGAGGATTAGGGGAGACAACAGGCATACAGGGCTTGGCCCGGGCTCCGTGAGTGGAGACCTCATTAGTGAATAATGTTATTAATATTGCCCCACCACCGATAATGGGAACTATTTTTTTTTCCATCCCCACTCTGCAAATTATAAAGGCAGAGAGGGGCGCGTTGCCACCTCGTAACCCAGGCGACCAGATCTGCATAGCCTTTTCGGGTCCCACTTCTTCCTGCTGGGAGGATCAGCTGAGACACTCACCTTCTCAAAGCCAGAGAAACAAGACGATATAAATCACAACCTCGTGGTGCCCCTGGGAGGGAGGACCAGCAGGAAGGATTGGAAATCAGCTTTGGAAATATGAAGTACAGTGTCTACAGCTACTTCTTTGGACAATGATTTTTGTTTTTTTGGTTTTTTTGGCTTCCCCCGCGTAGATATCGACAGCCAGAGCTCTAGACCAGGAAGTTTTAAAGTACTACAGGCTGCATTGGAGGCTTTGCTCAGGGATTAAAGAAAGGGTGATCCGGCCAGAGAAGCTTGCGCCTGGAAGCCTTCCAGCCGGGCCCTGTGGCTCTGATCAACGCCCCAGCCTGGAGGCATGCACACCAGCTCTGGATCCGGGCGGGCTGAGAGCACGCCCTGGCTGGGGGAAGCTGGGATGCGGGTCTCCACCAGCCAAGGCTCTGTGGCTCAGCCTGGAATAATGCACCAACTCTGAGGATCCTGCACGAAATCCCAGATCTTCCTCAAGTCATTCTTTGCCGTCTTAAGCCTGGGGCTTGGTGCAAACCTCCCCTCTCAGGTGAGAACCCGGGCCAGTACCTTCAGGAATGGGGACCGGGAGGGGGGAGTTTGGCGTTCAGAGTGGGGAGCACAGGCCCTGTGGCTGGTTGATTTGGTCTCTGAACCTGCTTGATCCTGTCCACTCTGATGGGCGGGTGGACAGGCATTATTAGTTCCTTTCATCAGATGGGAACACCAAGGTCACCATGGTGACGCTGGCAATGTCGCACATTTCCTGTGAGCCACGCAGCTTGCTGAGTGTCTCACATGGTTTTTCCTCACTCGAGCCCATTCATTTTTTCCATTTTACTAATGAGTTTGCTGAAGTCCAGAAAAGGGAAGCCAGTTGCTCCAGGCCACACAGCTGTTAAACAGCAGACTGAAATGCCGTGCTGTTCTTCATCCTGGCGAACGTGCTTTCTAAATCTGATGCGCCAGAGGTTCTGATGAGCCAATGAGATTGCCGTCTCTCCCTCCGATCGCGCATCCGCGTGGTTAGACAGGCAGGGTCTCCAAACTTTTCCTTTTAAACAAAACTATTCCTGCTACCTGTGGCTGCATTTTAAAACAAACTAGCCCTCGAGCTTAGTCAAGTAAAACAACCATTTTCTTGCAGTCACGATGTTGCAGGTCAGAATTTTGGTGATGGCAAAGTAAGTTGGTTTATATATTCATGCTCTGCAATGGCTGGGGACTCAACTGGGTGAAATGGCTGGGGCCGCCTGCCTGGGGCCTTGGTTCTGGCTGTTGGCGGATTCTCGTTTCTTCCCCACCTGCTGTCTACCGGGGCTGGAAAATCCAAGATGGCTTCTGCACTTGCGAGTCTCCCCCGGGATGCCTGGAGCAGATGGGGCTGCCGTGGATCTTGCTTGCGTGCTTCGCGTGCCCCTCCACATGGCTAGCTTGGGCTTCCTCCCAGCATGGTAGTCTCAGGGTAACCAGACTGCTTGCATAAGATCCAGGTTTCTAAGAGTCCTTGTTCCAAGAAGCCCTGGCAGAAGCTACAATGTAGGCTTCTTAGGCCCTGGCCTTGGAAGTCCCAGAAGGCCAGCCAGGGCCTGGCGTGTGGCGGCATGGAGGTATGCCACTTGGAACGCCCTTCGAGAAAGAGCTTGCTTATAATTGAGTAGTATTCCATTGTATACATATACCCAATTTTAATAATCCATTCATGAATTGACGGGCACTTGGGTTGTTTCCACATCCTTGCAATAGTGAACTGTGCTGCCATAAACATTCGGGTGCAGATGTCTTTATTAAGCAATGTCTTTTGCTCTTTTGGGTAGATGCCTAATAGCGCTGTTGCTGGATCCAATGGTATTTCTATTTTTAGCTCTGGTTGAGCCCATTATCCGAAGTGAGGTATCACAAGATCGGAAGAATAGGCTCCACAAGTACTCGCCATCAAGTTGGCACTAACTGATCAACACTACTGTGCTCACATGGTAGTAACATTCTCCAGGGATTAGGGGTTGGCGGGGAGAGGGTAAACTCATAACTAATGGATGTGATGAGCATTGCAGAGGGGAAGGGCATGCCTTTAATCCTCACTCGGGTGAGGCAAATGCATAAAATGTAACCAAAATGTTTGTACTCTCATAATATCCTGAAATAAAAATAAATTTTTAAAAAAGAAAGAGTTTGCCCTTCAGCTCGGTGTACTGCCTCACTCTGCAGACTCCTGCTGCGGCACCTTTAGGAGCCAACGCAGTTCCATTCTATTATCGATACATATTTATACTTTGTTGATCACATACCCTGTCATTAAGAAATCTTTGAGCATGCATCATATATATGTAAAATATACATGCACCACTGTAGTAATATGCTTTGTGCATGATAAAGCACATGCAGACATACACAGACATAGACGTCTTATAAAATGAGGTGATCTAGAAGTTTTATTGTTTTATTTTTGTGTCCCAGGGGATTGTCCCCCTCCCTCTGCCCGTTGGTTGGCTCCTGGCTTGGGGAACAGGATTCTGATGACATATCTGCTTCATAATAGGCTGTGTGGCATATTGGCTTTGAAGTCAGACAGACCTGGATTCATTAGACTGTTTATTAGCCGTGTGTCGAAAAAAGAGATGCTATAGAAGTAAGTCTCTAGTTCCTCATTTATAAGCCTTGCCTTTACCTAGCAAATATTTACTGGGTACCTACTATGTGCTAGGCACACTTCTAGGCACTGGAAAGACAGCAGAGATCTGCAAAATCACAGGGCACAGGGCACCGCTCTATATTCCTAATCCTGGGAGCGAGGCGTTTTCGGTACTTCTTGGAAAAGCCCCGTGCTGGAAACAGGGAGCATAGAGCAAGCTCACAGGCTGACCTTCTCTGACTTTTCCTGCATTAGACCCTCTAATCCAGCGATTTCTCTCTCTCCTCCACTGTGGGGTGGTTGGCGGGGGTGGGGGGCGTCTCTGTTGGCAGTGGGAGGAAGTCAGAAAAGACAGGGGAGGCAGGGGTGGGAGGGCAAAAGGCAGAGCGGCAGAGATTTCGGAGACCTTGCGGGTCTATCAACCCCCGCCCCCGCATGCCCACCTAATAGCGCCCTCCTTCCCTCTCCCCTCCCCAAGTTATCTGGACAGAGCGTCTAATTGAAATCGAAGACCTGCTTAGCTGTACACCTACACGGTGTGATCTCCAATGTGAGCTACCACAAAATACGCGCCGGTGCTTCCAGCTCCCAGGAATCTGACAACATGATTGATACCCCGCAAAGCTATTTCTTCAGAGGTCTGGAGCCCGTCTCTTGTTTAAGCCGTGCAATTGAAGACTCATCCCACACATCCATCTTCCCTAGCGAACCTAAACGTGCGCGCCAGACAGACCCGAGAGACACCTACGGCCTTGTGTGGAAGCTTGGATCTCTGTGATAAGGCTGCCTTGCAAATAAGCCCTGAGATCTTACCAGCCCAAAAATCTGTAAGATTTTCTGTCCTGCTTGCAGCCAACAGTGTCTGAGCAATGCCTCGCCCACGTGATCAAGAGTAGGCTCAAGTCAGGGCAACGTCGCCTCCAAAGAGAAGGGGGGGGTTCTTTTTCCATCACGAATGCCTTGGAAAATCTGGCAAAATGTATAGGCCCCTGGACTAGGAAAAAGCGCACCTACATAAATACATAAAATTGCACATAAAATTTTAATCATAACAATGAGTAGAATTTGAAACAGCACAGATACTCTTTTAAGTTCTTAGTTTACTCATTGAATCTTTATTAAAACGTCATGAGGGAGATACTGCCATTATGCCGTTTCCAAGCTTGCTCAGGTACTGAGGAGGAGGGCTGGGATGTGGACCCAGGACGGTGAGGCCAGTGTCCCCAATCCCAGCCACTACCCCAAACTGCCTGGCAGGGACCCTGGTGAAAATGACTTAATTATAATCCATCGTGGAGCTCATGACAACATGTCACACTTGATTTTAAAAATTTCACATTTTTCACACTCAGGTGGATATCTGGGTTTTGGGGTTTTTTTTATCCTGTCTGATGTCCTTTCCTTGGTGGACCTCCCTCTTCAGTCTTGGTGCTTCAGAGGAGCTTGCCTTCAGCCTCTGTCTCCTGGGATGGGCAGACATGTGTCCTCGACCTGGCTAATTAGAGCCCACATATCCCTGGCGTGGAGATTGGTTTCAGAGGTGATTACGCAGTCCAAACTGGACTTGCTATAAAGTGTTAGTCCAGGGACTTTCAATAGAATTATTGGGGAAGGAAAAGTATTCTGCTGAGATTGCTAAAAAAAGGAAAAAAAAAAACAAAAACTAACACTTTGGAATAATCAAAGAAATGAACCCCCTTGAGAATGAAACTAAAACAGAGGGAAACAGAGACTAGAGATAAAGAGAGTTGGAGTCCAAAGTTTTGCTAGTTTTGGTCAATTTGATCCATCAATGCCTGATCTCCTTTTGGATAGTAACATAAGACAATACTTTAGGAGGTAGGCGTTTTGTTTGGGGCAACTAAAGGAGTCTTGGTAAATACACAAACATTTTACCATTTCCCTCCCTCCCTCACATCTCCAAATACAGTTTCTCTCCAGGATACCTGCGGTGACACAAAGCACTGTTGGGTTTCAGTGAAGACCATACAGCTTCGTGTGGCACTCACTGGCCACACAGACGTGAGACACCTTGTCCCCTCCCTTATGTCTCAGACCCCGCCAGTATAATTGTGGGGTCTCCAATGGCTCTTCTTTACATGCTCAGCATGCACAGGTTCTTAAACAGCAGGTGCTCCATAATTGCGCACCAGTGTAATAGGATTATAAATAAAGCTTCTCCTTTCTTGGAATTTGGGCCAAACTTCAAGGCTGAGGATAATAACGGCTGTTGAGTGCTCACACGTTCTAAAGAAAGGGGCCAGCCACTATTGGCAGGACTCCCTGCAGGAGGCCTGGAACTGGTTCTGATCACCCAGGAGGACAGAAGGTGGCAAATCTGGAGAAATAACTGTGTCCGAAGGATTTCCTCAAAGAGAGTTGTCAGAGCGTCATGTTTTTCTCTTCATGCTGTCCCGTCTTCTGGGATTTCCCTTCCTCCTTCGTACAAATTCCATTTATCCTTTTAAACCCAGCTGCAATGTAGCCTCCTTTAGGGACCTTTCCATGCTTTCTGTAGCTAGAGCTGTTGCTCCTGCCCTGTGGCCTTTCTCTCACAGCCCCTAATATTCACCTAGGTTATAGTCCTTGAACATACACACTAATAGCGTAGTAGTCTCTCCTGTTAGACTAACGGGGCCAACCTGGCACAGACCTGCGCTACTCACCTCTGCACACACGCAGGAGGGGAAGGGGCAGACTGTATGCAGCTCTCACAGCCTCCCTGCCCCAGGCAAGCCCTTCTGGCTCGTTTAGCACTGCCATGGGTTTGCATTTGCAAAAATGGACCCATGAGCTGAATTTGGGAGCAGAGCGGGAGAGAACGACATCACTCTGGGAAATGGAGTGTGGAGAATCTGGAGCTCTAAGGGGGTGCACCTAGAGGTGGGCTGGGGTAGGAATGAGAAGTGACAGCAGAGGAAACAGAGAAATGAGGAGGAGGGGACAGAGCATGAGCATGGGCTGTCACATGCTGTGAAGGGCAGTGAGCGGACCCCCCCAGCAGGGGTGGTCAGGCTTTATCATTAATTTGAATTTTAAAGATATTTTTGCAGTACAACCCCTCTTGGTATCCTTAAGTAAAATCTTTAACGTAACGAGGAATCTTATGAGACTGCTTTCGTTTTAATTCTTTGCAATTTGAAATAACAAGAAGGGCCGTTCACCATGTATGGGTGAACAGTACGAGAAAGAACAAATGCAGCAATCTACAAACAGAACAATTTAAACAAACACCGCCATTCAAGGTGAAGAGCGAGTGTCTTGAAGTTGTAGACATCTTGCATTGTGGACCGTGGATTTTTATAAGGCGCAGAGTCAGGACTTTGAGCCAGTCTTAGATAGGACGTATGGGACAAGGATGCCAGGTGACGCCGTTCGCAGTGTGCCTGGCACCGTGACTGGCACCGCCGCAGCGGCATCACTTGGGCCCTTGTTAGAAATGCACATTCTTGGGTTTCACCCCAAACCTACTGAACCAGAAACTCTGGAGGCTGGGCCCAGCAATCTGCAATTTAACAAGCCCTCCAGGTGCTAAAGTTTGAGAAACGTGTTTTTGTGTTGAACCAATGAATGAAAAGCTTATGGAAACATAGTGTACTCATGGAAGCCTCTGCTTTTATATCTTTAAAAAACGTTGAATCATAATTCATCAACGGCCAGGCTTCCAGCCCAGGAGAGCTGTGCTTGAGTGGTTTTCCCTCCAACAGCTTAAAACCAGACCATTCAAATCCCAGGGTATAGGTTGGTGTGGCTGTCTTGGTGTCATCCAATGAAAGTGGATATTCCGAGGCCTCCCTGGGCCCCCAGTCTGATGGCAGATTGCCCGCTGGACCCAAGAACTGTGTTTTGTTCCTTGATGGGTAAGGAAAGGTTAGCAGTTGCTTTTCTCCAACACGTCCAGGGGACTTTTAGAAAATCATCCGCCCTGGCAGATTCTCCCAGAGAGGTACAGTTCTTTGCCTGTCAAGCCAGGATATTAAATTAAGCAATTTTCATCAGATAACACATCTTCTGGTTCATGTAAATGTCCCACAAATCGCTGAGCTCGTAACTCAGTCTGATTGAAAGTGAGCCGCTAATCCATTTCACTTTGTAGACGGACTGTGGGGTAACTGGGAGCTTGTCCTTGCCCGGGAGCCCCAGGACAGCAATGCTAGGACAATCCTTCTCCCCAACCCCCAGCCCCCTCTCTAATCAGGCTGGGAGCATTGCTTAGCATCCAGCCCTTGGTCTCAGATCAGGCGACCACAGGGGACCTGGGTGTCTCGTGTCTTGGAGAAGTTAGTGCCTAGTTTTGAGGGCAGGACACACTCAAAGTGAAGTTGTGCTTGGACAACATTTGCCATGGTATCCTTCACCTCATTCCCTGCTAACCTTCCTCCTAAGCCCAAGTCCAAGGGCATGACTCTTACTTTCACCCCAGCCCCAACAAATGATAGCCTCAGCGCTAAGAGCCGTGGCCCTCAATTTCTTTACGAATGAAGTAGAAAAACTCATGCTACTTACTTATAGAGTGGTGGGTGGTTAAATGAAATAACATCTGCAAAATGCTTATCACAGTGCCTGATCCTTCATCTCAATACATTTAGCTGTTGTTGTTATTATCACCATTTGCTCTATATTTTCATCTCTGGGTATCTGCCTCTTTAAAACGTTATTGGGTGCCCCATTTATTGAGTACTTTCTATAGGCTAAGCATTATTTGAGACTTCCGACATACTATCTCAACTAGCTGGTACAACCCAATGATTCAGTTTACATCTCTGTAGTTGAATTCTTGCACCTGTAGAATGGGATTCCATTGCAGGGTCCCTCTGAAGCTTTGGCACAATGGGCATAAAGCATCTAGTGGAGTATCCGGCACACACAAGGCTCAAGAAATGGCATCTAACCGTAGTTGTAATAGTTTATGTGCTTGGATGGATGTGACTTGGGAGTTTAGAGAAATACCAGTTTGGCAGGCAGGGATTCCCATAGGTGGGAGATGGGACAGCAAGACATCCAGGGTGAGAGGCACAGCGAAGGCACAGGCTTGATGGTGCAAATGCAAACGGGCCGTGTGCGCGCGTGGGTCTCTGTGCGTGTGTTTGTGCACGTGTGGTCAGGAGAAGTGGATTTCCTGCTACTCGCTCTCTCTCCTTCTTTCTGACTGTGTGTGGAAGAATGGGGCAGTGGGCTATGATGGGGGCACATCCGTGTACCGAAGGGTCGACTAGACCCTGAAGCGGGGACAGGATGCAGTCACACTTGGGTTTTCTTTTTTCCCTTAATGATGGGGTCTTGCTGTGTTGTCCAGGCTGTTAGATTCCTGACCCACAGAAACTGTGACATAATAGATGTTTGGGTTTTAAATTGTGGGATTATTTGTTACACAGCAGTGGATAACTAATGCTCTGTGAGTTTTTTAAGTCTTTTCTCATGTCATCAGGACGTCTTTTTATAATTTGACATTTCTATGCCCAGGGCAACATGGGGTAATGGAAAGAAAAGTGAGTTTGGGGTTAGACAGATGTGCAGACTTAAATTCTGGCTCTGTGCTTTCTCAGGTGGGTGGCTTGGGCAGGCAAATTTCCCTGAGTGGCAGCTCCTTGACTGTCCCACTGGCAAAATAATTCTTCACTCAAAGTATCATTGTGAGTTTTGAAGGATACGTTGTTCGCCAGAGGCAACTTGTTGGATGCATGGAATGTTCTCACCCAAGGCAACTTCATCTCTGTCAGAGCTGCAAATTCTAAGAAAATCATTCTTCGCTTAGACAACAAGCTTTATAAAGGCGAACTTTCTGAAATGTGTCCCACATTCCTTGCCTTCTTAAACAGTTGCACTTTTCTTGATGCCTCATTGCAAATGCCAGTAGTTATTGTGAGCTCTACACTTTAGGGAGGGTTCCCCAGTGGCTGGAAGTGGGGGACAAACTGCCCCAGTACTGACTGGCCCCAGACTGTCGTGTGTTGAATTCCAGTGCCTTTTTCTTAATGTTTGATGTTTTTCTGCTCTGCATTACAAAGACATTCTATAAAAGAGACATCTGTGCTTGAATGTTTATAGCATCACAATTCACAATTGCAAAGACATGGAAACAACCCAAGTGTCCATCAATACATGAATGGATTAATAAGATGTGGTATTATGTGTACCACAAAGTTCTACTCGGCCATAAAAAACAATGGCGATCTAGCACCTCTTGTATTATCCTGGATAAAGCTGGAGCCCATTCTACTAAGTGAAGTATCACAAGAATGGAAAAACAAGCACCACATGTACTCACCAGCAAATTAGTACCAATTGGCCAACACTTAAGTGCACATACAGTAGTAACATTCACTGGCAGGTTGGGGGGGGGAGGAGAGGATGGGGATATTCATGCTTAACGGATGCTGTGTGCACCATCTGGGGGATGGACACACTTGAGGCTCTGACTTGGGTGGAGCAAATCCAATATACGTAACCTAAACATTTGTACCCCATAGTATGCTGAAATTTAAAACATGCTAATGTGCTTTGTGAATTTCCAGGACTGATAAAAGTTAGACAATGCAGCATTTCTCAAATTCACTGGACCACAAAACATTATTTTTTTCTTTGCTCTTTCCTCTTTTTTTGCAAAACATCACATTAACTTGGGAACATCATCTGACTCAGACTGTTAAAATTCCTGTTGCTCAATAGATGTGTGCATCACACATTCACACAGATATTTTGGTAACAAAATTAAAGATGTCCATTGATATATAAACTTAAGAGAAGGAAAAGAGAGAGAGAGAGAGAGACAGGGAGAGAGAGAGAGAGTCCTACATAGATGCTTGGCCCAGAGATCTGTGCCTGACTGTTAAAGGCCCACCTAATTGAGTAGTTATAAGACTAAAGGTTAAATCTCTTGTTCCCTGACTGGTTTCCTCATCTGGACGGGATTTAATTGCGACAACTACACTTTGGAGTCCCTTCCTGTCATCGGTTAGACTAACTGACGAGAGAGAAGTAGCCATCCCAGAATGTATCTTTCCCTTCCAGGACAGAAATACATTTCTGTGTTGCATTTTGGAAAATGTCCTGTAGCTGCTGCTTGACCCCTTCCTTGGAACTTTGAAGCTCTCAGATCAGCTACGTGCAAGAAACCCTCCCCGATGTTCTAACCCTGCCTCTTCGAGCAATAAATTAAGAAGGCACAGGGGCTTTCTCCTGCTCTGTTGCGGAGAAGTGCTCGGTGGCTGTTAGCGAGAGCAAAAAGGCACATGTGTGAGTTGGGGTTGCTGCAAGTTCCTACTGGAAGTGAATGAATCTTTCTGGAACTTCTCTGCCAGATCCTCCGGGACAGTGCCTTCAGCTTTGATCTCTGAGACCAGAGCTTCACAGAAAAGCAAAAAATGTTGACATGATTGGGTCTGGGGCAGGATCATACTTGGAATTTATTGCTGGAATAGATAATGAAGAGACTAAAAACATAGAAACAGGGCTTGTAATTCCCCCGGCCACCCCTCCTGGAGACGCTTCTAAACTGCTCGAGAAATCACCCCGGGAAGGAGGGGGGTGAAGGGCTTGCCTGTTACACTAATGTCCCTATAAGCCAAAAATGCGAGTAGCCCATGCGAGGCTGATGAAGAATGGAGGGTAGGATTTGGCTTGGAGAACGGGCTGGAGAGGCAGGGAGCAGAGTGAAAGAGGAGCAGGCAGGAGCTGGGGGTTGGCACAGGTGAGGGTGAGCCCTAACCCAACCACACATCAGCTTTGCCATGCTGGTAAGTCTTCCCACCTGTAAAATGGGAAGGCTATTCATGTCTACCCCTTTCGGGTCATTGTGAGAATAAATCAAATCATTAAGGTGACTTTTAGAACAGTGCCTGACATTCAGTGTACAGGGACTAGCAAACTATGGCGCACGGGCTCAATGTGCCTGCCACCTGCGTCTGGAAAGAAAGTCTTCCTGGGACACAGCCATGTGTTTTTGTTTATGTATCATCTATGGTTGACTTCATATCGCCTTGGCAATGTTGACTATTTGAGAGACCCTGTGGCCCCCAAAGCCAAAAATATTCACCATCTGGCCCTTTATAGAAAATGCTTATCAATCCTTTCTTAGAATATTAGCTGTTATTATCCACATTACTAATACCAGTTTCATAGAAACATAAGAATAAAATGAGGATATATATGTCAAAGAAGTTTGAAATGTTTCAAATGAATCTATGTCTGACAAAGGGGTGGTTAATTCAACCATCTATTATGCAATGGAATTTTATGTAGAAATTTTTAAATGGTGTAGAAAAAGAATGGATAATTACATGGACACACGCACACACTATGTGTGTGTGCATAGTGCTCACTGTTTGCTTGGTATCATGTTAGTTGATCCTCAGACAACCTTAAGAGGTAGGTATTAATTTTGTCTTCATTGTGCAGATGAAAAAATTGAAGCTCAGAGTGTTTAAATGCTGTCTTCAAATTTACACAGGGTGTAAAAGGCAATTGAGAACATAGGCTTATCTGCTGGTTTAGAAAAAGAAATTATAACAAACCAATCATTCAACAAAACAGTACATGTAGTGATATCTAGTTTTGGTTAAAAATAAAGTATAAATGTGTGTGTATATATATATTCAGAGGTGACAGAGAAGACATATATTAAAATGTTAACAGAACTTCCTTTGAGGTCATAAGATAATAGACAATATTTAAATTTTTTCTTCTTTGTAGCTAAAAATATATTCTCTTGAACATGTGTAATAAAGAGAGAAAAAAAAGAGAGAATTAGACAAGAAAATGGTTTATGCACTAAATGTCAGGTATCATTTGCCAACACTCACACTTAGGACCTAATTACCAGCTAGGTTAATAAGGTTCGAAAGCAAATGTTAACTCCCGTGGAATGTGATTCCAAGGGAATGGTCTGACATGCCAGGAGTAAGTGTGTTCTGAGCTTCCCAATTTTCTCCCACAGCTCAGACCTGCTTTCTGTACCCACTCACCTCCCCCATCCCTCCCTTCCTGGAAGATGCAAAACAACCGTGGCCCCTCCTCTTTCCTGGAGGTCTGTGATTGCCTCCCAACTTTGAAGAGCCCTGCTGCTTTTTATAAATATTTTGGAAGCATCTCAAGCTTTAAAAAAAAAAAGCCACTTAGAAGAGATGCATCTTGACAAATTGAGAAGTCCATGAGATCATTGTCCAGGTTTTTATTGTATCTTTCCTTACTCCAGAAAGCGGGACTATATCCAAACCAGAATGTGCACTGCCCTGTTATATTTCTGGGAGAATAAAAGGAATCTGGCCATGTCCTGCGAAGCATCCGACATTCACATATTTTCCTGGCTGAGACATTTTGCCAAGTGTCAATGTTCCTTGCAGATTGTGGCTGTTTTTATTTTAATCCCCAAATATCACCCCTGTGAATTACGATCTTTCCCTGGTTTGGGTATTAGAGTGGGAATCGGGGAATCAGCGAAAGTTGATTCAGGCTAGGCAACAGTGAACGTTTCGGAAAAGGCAGACTTTAAGAGGTACCCCTCAAAACACTCTTTGTGAAAAATATATCCCCCCCCCCTTTGCTCATTTTTAGAAACTTTTTCTTACAGGCTTGGAGCCATCAAGGCTCATCTCCTGGAGCTACAATAAGTTCGTGCAAGTAGGACTGGAAATATATACTACTTAGGCAACAATTTGGGACAAACTCTTTGTCATATGCTGGGATACATAAATGCACTGGCAGTTGAGTCTCAGTTGTTGCTGATATAACAAATGATACAGAATAGACC
Organism: Microcebus murinus; assembly: GCF_040939455.1. Classification (NCBI taxonomy): domain Eukaryota; kingdom Metazoa; phylum Chordata; class Mammalia; order Primates; family Cheirogaleidae; genus Microcebus; species Microcebus murinus. The sequence continues at coordinate 9,775,170 of NC_134125.1, read as the reverse complement.
ATTTAATGATGTTGTGAGTGCAAGGTTTTTTTAGAGGATGCCCTGGGTGATATGGGTGCATTTAATGGTTTTAACCTGAAAAGTCCTGGGAGGTTTCTGAGAAGCAGCAACAATTGGGCTGAGTTACCTGAAAGGTGAGAGGCGTTTAGGAGGGACAAGTGTCTTAGGCAGAGGGAACGGCTTACATGAGGGCTCAGAGGTAGAGGAGAGCATGGCACATCGAAGAAACTAGCTTCTTCCCGCAGGCTTGTTGATGGTCAGCGATGATTAATTATCTTTTAAGGTCCTTATGGCACCTAAGTGCAGGCATCGTAGAAAGTCAGGGGCACAATGATAGAGTTCCCAGCCCGGGTCATCCGCCATTTAACATCCAAGCAGGAGAGTTGAACAGCTTCATGAATTTTAATTCATTTGTATTTCTGTTCCCAACACTAATGAAATAAGGAGACATTTAAAAAAAATCAAAGCTGTAAATTATTTATTTTTGTTTTGTTTCTCTAAGAGGAAGTATGCACTCCATATCAGCTCCACCCGTTTCTCCTATTCCTTCTGCAGCTGAGGGAATCCCTGCAGGTGGGAGGAAAAGACACATGAATTGGCATTCTTGCTTGCAAAAGATCAATTCTCTTACCCCACATAAATTCTAAAAGATTAGACTCTCCACACCCAAACTTTGGGCTCAAGGCATTTAGGATTGAAATCAGAAACTGTTTTAATAAATCTTATCCCTGAAAGTATATTCACAGCTTTGTTCTTATTGAAGGAAGGAAGGGTGTAGAAATAAATACTTATGGAGCATGTGCTATGCACAGAAGATTTACAGACACATCCCTCTTTAGTCTTAACTATTCCACTAGGAAGATACTCTATTAGGAAGATAGTATCATTTTCCATCCAGGTGGGAGAACCAAGTTCAGACTCTGTGTCTCTCCCCCTCAACCATTTTGCCTCTCTTTGAATTGGACTGTCCACTTATCACCTCCCTTCCAGGAAGGTTGATCTTACCTACATGAATCTTCCTTCACATGATGCCTTCTTTTCTCTCCTTTCCATTCTGTATCCTCTACACACTAGGTTCTTTCATAAGTCAGTGGTGGGACCAGAGAATGTTATTCAAGGACTCTTTCAGGACCAATAACAGGAAGAAACAAGGTAAGAGGTAGCGAGGAGGTGATAAAAAGTTTGCTGCACTTTGAGTATGACTGGCACATAGAACAAGCAGGATGCCAGGTGTGTGTGTGTGTGTGTGTGTGTGTGTGTGTGTGTGTGTGTGTGTGCGCCAGTAGCATTGAGGGTTATGGGTTGTCAAAAAGCAATTTTATTTTTGCCTCTCACAACCCTGTAAACTTTACTGGGGGAGGGGGAGGGAGTCTTCCCACCGTCCCTAGGTGAAAAGCTGTGTGTGCACACGTATGCTTTTCTGACCTATTCTTTGGCAATAAAAGATCCTGTGGTCATTTGAGGTCGCCAGACACAGTCTCGCTGCAGAAGGAAGGGTGCACAATCCCATCTAATTATCAACCTTCAAACTGAATTGAAAATTAAATCATCTTTCTTCTCCCAGGTGGGACTTGCTAATTGGCCTCTCTCCTTTTTCCTCCACTCTTCTGCCCCACCTGGATAACTTTGGCTTCTGGGTTGGAGCAGGTGGGAGCTGGGCAGGGAGGAGACAGAAGAGGAGGGTGGACGTTCCTGCTTGGCTGGTGCTGCCTTAGGAAGGTCCTAAGCTCCCTGCACAGACTTGTCCTCTCCTGGTTCTTTAGAGATGGTTCTTTACAGAGATGCACCCTTACTGGGGACTCCTCGTCTCTCTTTTGACCTTGGCTGAGAAAGCACCACTCTGCCTCATTGCTTAACCTTTCGGGAGCCTCCAGGGATCACGCAGTAGCTTTGGCTGCTCTCAGCTGGGGCCTGTGCAGCCTTCCACGTGGCCCTGTTGACTTCAGGTGACACATGCCAACTCTCTCCCACATGTTGTCCACATTGGGTCCACAGGAAACACTCACAGTCCTTGGCGCCAATACACTCTGCAAGCAAACACCTTCCCTGAGAGAGTGCCAGCCCCCCACATTCGTACCATGTGGGATGCTATCATTGCTTTGCCTCTTAGCCAGACTTGTTTTAATTTTCAGCCCGTGGATTTGCGATCAAGTGTACTGTTTAGCGTGCCGCTACAGGCCACCTCTTCAAGTGGGTGGGTCGCCCCAGGCTTGGCAGTGGCTGACCATGGGCCTGAGACTCCAGCCCCTGGAAACTGCCCAGGATGGACCCAACCTGGAGGGTTCAAAGTCTCCATGACAGGTGGAAACCAGAACTGGTTGGTTCCAGAACTGGATTTGCTACTCACTTGCTGTGAGACCTTGAGCAAATGCCTTTCCCTCCCTGGGCTTCAATTTCTCTACGTGCAAAATAAAAGGAGAAGAATAAATCTCTTAAGGCTTTGTTATGCAAGTTCCTAACTTACAAACTTCCATGTCCTTAGAACCTGCAAGCGATATAAACCCAATAAAGAGAGAGATTAACTATACTACGTGAACGAAGCCTTTTTCTTCATATTCCTTCTAAGACAGTGGTTCTCAAAGTGTGGTTCCCTAGGCAGCAGCATTGGCACCCCCTGGGAACTTCTTAGAAATGGAAATTCTAACAGGTTAGAATGCAAAGAGACCACCACTCCAGAGCCCAAAAATTAGTAATACCAGGGCTGGTGTCCAGCGATCTGTTTTAAGAGCCCTACTGGTGATCCTGACGCGTGCTCAAGTGTGAGAACCACTGCTCTTGTCCCCTGGAGCTTGTTTCCAGGAGGGTCATTGTCAATCATCGTTAGTCACCGTCAACATCCCCGTGTACTGCCCATGTGCCAGGCAGGTGCTGAATGCTTTACATGCCTGTCTCAATGCATCCCTGTGAAACCTACAAAGCGGGTGCTGTGATGTTCATCCCCATTTTGCAGATAAGGAAACTGACTCATAGAGACATTAACTTGCCAGATGTTACACAGCAACGAAGTGGCAGAGCTGGGCCTAGGTCCTGTTCCTGGGTCTGTTCCAAAGCACATCATATACTCCCCTTCTTGGGGGAGATCTAATTGTCAGCTCCAAAGCACAAGGGAAGAATTGAATTTAGCAAGGTCATGAGATGGGTCCTGGAAACTCACCTTTGTATAAGCATCAGAGTGCCCGGGGGAGTTTTTTAAACTTCCTCTTGACCAGGCATCACCATCTCTGGGCAGTGGGATCGCAATACTTTTAATACTCCCCAAGTGACTCCAATGTACAGCTAAGGTCAAAAGTCACTAGTTTTAAGAGTCTCCTTCCCAGCTGCAGACTTCCACTTCCCCTTATTTCTGCTCAGTGCTACACCCACCACCAGCTTGGAGGGTATTTCCTTCAGCATCCATGGGAAAACTCACAGAAAAAGCCGTGCATTCATAAATACATCCTCTGGAGTTAACAGAGCTCACACCCACTTTACAAATGGGGAAACCGAGGCTCAAAGGGGGCCAGCGTACTTCCTAAGATTGCACAGCCAATTCTTCTGGGGGGGGGTGTGTCTCTCAACACCCCCCCCATCCCAACAGTTCCCTTTTCCCCAAGTGAAACAGTCTGAAGCCTTAAAACCCTTTCACTTTGAGAGAAGCTCTCAAGTCTTCCTGCGGTTTTGATTCCTCTTTTGCACAGCACTTTGCATTTTCTCCTAAATTCCTTCCAGCTGTCAGGTAGGAGAGCTCCCTGATAAGGATTTCCCCAGTGTGGGAGAGAAACGTTTACCAGAGGTAACTGAACGCACCAGCCTCCCTCCCGACGGTTTCCAAGCATATGGAATATATTGTGGTCGGAGGGAAATATATTTTAAGAATTTCTCCTGCATCTTTTCAGATACATTCCACCAAGGATTACTACAGGTGTCATGAAAAGTGGGCTTTTGCTCTTTCCCAGTAAGGAGGGGGCAGACTTTGGCAGCAGAGTTGGCTCCATGGGTGTGGGAGTCAGAATGAGCCTCAGCCCGTGGCTGGAGAAGGGAAGGAGCCCTGGACCTAAACTCTCAAAGTTTGGTTGCTTCTCTGTTTCCCCCGATGGGTGTGTTCAGGGCAGGATATTCGTGAGAATGATAAACATTTATTGAGTGCTATAAATTAGCACCCACTCCACTCTATTCTCTTACCATATATTGTTTCCTCCTAACCTATTATGTATTATTCATTGGGATTTCTCTTTGTGGTCTGCATTCCTCCATGTGGGAAGCACTTTCCCCTGTGTTGTCCCCCAGCTTCTAGAGTATCTTCTTTCACATTGTTGGTCCTCAGTAAATGTTTGATGAATGAATGGGCTAACCTTTTCACATTTATTCCATCACTTAATGTTCATGACAACCCAGGAGGGTGGAAACTGTTATGAGCCGTCATTTTAGAGGTGAGGGAAATGAAGCCCAGAGAGGTTAAGTAACTTGACACAGGTCACACAGCCTGTATGTGATAGATTCTAGATGCAAGCACAGGCCCGTGTGATTTCATAGCGCATGTCCTTGATAGTCCATGGGAAAAACAAGGAAAGGACCTCGGGAGGCCACGTCTTTGGAAGGACACTTTGACATCTAGTGTTTGTCAAAGCCTAGGCGGGGCAATGGTGAAGAAGACACAGTTGCTGACTGCAAAGAATTTACTGTCTACTAATGGAGAGAGACGAGTCAGCAGATAATGGCAATGTAGTGTGGTAAGCAGTTGCGACAGGGAGATACTCAGGGGACCAGGAGAGCAAAGAGGACACATCGTTGCCAGAACCAGGGAAGGCTTCCTGGAAGAGGTGACATGTCACAAGCATCATTATCTTTGCCATCTTCATCATCATGGTCCTCAAAGTTATAGTTTACTGAGATCTTTCTTTGTCACATACACCCTGACACATTCTATACATTTTTTTAATGTAATTCTTCAAATAGTCTATCGAGATGTTATAATACTCATTTTATATATGAATACACTGAGCTTGATGAGGTTACATAATCTCCACAGGTCCCAGAGGAAGAGGCTGGACTGGGATTGGATCTCAGGTTTTGCAGGTGCTGTAGTCATTGCTCCACATTTTATTTGAGACTTGATGGTTGTGTGCGTGTGTGCTGGGGGGAGCCACTCATATAAAAGGGCGGAGATGCATTCTACACAGAGGGAAAGAGAAGTAGATCTACAAGGCAGATGTGAGGAAAAGGTTTTAGAATCCTTACCCCAATCCCTAGGCTACCAACTTGGGTGACCTCGCCTGGGAGATAACGGGACCACACAGGTGTTCATGCCTCCCCACCCAGGTCTAATCCACAGAGGTCATGAGGTCAGCATCACATGGGACAAAATGTGGTTGCTCAGGCAGCAGGAGTTATGGGCAGGGCTCCTGCCTGTGGCCAAGGTGGACAGAGGTGGACAAGGGTTATGCAACATTTGGTCCCAGGTTTGCTTGCTTCTCTGCTTCCCCTCTGTGTGTGTGTTCAAGGTAAGATATTAGTGAGAGTGATAACATTTATTGAGTGCTAACTGACTTCTCAAGACTCATTCCAAGTTGGACCCAGAGGTTGCATCATAATCCGAGCCTTGGATCCTGGACACTGAGTATTTGTGGATAGAAGCCCATCCCCCAGATAGACCCCATCTTGCCCCTGGAATTACCTAAGAGTCCTAACACATGGATGGGGCCGTAGCTTTCTTTCCCTCACTGAAACCTGCAGAGCCCAATTTGCTGTCTCTTTTTTCTCTCCCCAGCACTGTGTCATAGTCCCTCACTGAAGCAAGTCTTCATAATGGCTTCATTTTTCATTTTTTTTGGCGCGGGGGGTGGGGGGGTGGAGGCAGAATTTCCTGCTTGTTGTGTTTACCTCCTCAGATGTACTCAGATGCTGAGCTCATGTCTCCTTCTAGAAGAATCCTCATCCACATCTAGGCTAAGTGGGCAATGAACCATGGGGTTTCTTTCTAAGGGCCCAGCTGATTTGACCATGTGATTCCTCAAGCATAGCTGATTGGACCAGCTGATTAGATTATGACACAGATGGTTGGATCACGTGATCCATCAGCCTCATTGATAATTCACAGGACAACAGCCCATTGTCTGACAAGGTACTAGTGACCTGTGTGGACTGGCCACCAAGAATGAGTTGGTTCTTCTATAACTACCTCTTGTGTACTTTTTAATTCCTGTGTTGATTTTTTTTTCTATTTTATTTATTTCTTTTTCTTTTTTTAAAAAATTATTTGTTTGCATTCACATTATTTTCTTTTTTATAATGAGGAAGGAAGACTGTGATGATATTTTTACTTTATTTTTTGAGTTACTTTCTTTGTGGCTGTTCTTGGGGTTACAATACGATCTTAATTTAGTATAATCTTCTTCATATTAATAATAATTTAATTCTGGTAATATATAAAAAGTTTGCTTCCATGTAGTTCCATCTTCTTGCCTTCCTTTGTACTTGATTCTTTGAAATATGCTTGTTATATAATGCAAAAAATATATAATACTATCATAAAGTTGTTAAAATATATTGAGCATTTCTGTAAACCATGTTCTATGCCAAGCACTGCTCATGGATAATATCATTTAATCTTAAAAACAAACAAAAAACCAAACTCACAGGGTGATAATATAATTCCCTCCATCTTAGGGACGGAAAAATAAAAAGTCTAGAAGTGTTTGAGTAATTTGCTCAGGGACGGTGATGCTAATAAGTGGTAGAAATGGAACTCTAAACATATACTATGACTCTTAACAATCTTAGCAACAGACGAAACTATTTCAGGCCAGATTCAAAAACGGTGAATCCAGATTCACTTTGTGGGTAAGAGATGGGAAAATCAAGGTGGAGTTATAGAGCCTTAAGCGCAGAGCTATAACATGTCTAAGACTTGTTAGCTTCTTTCTTTCCGAGCAACATTCAGCTCAGGAGTTGATCGACACTCAGTGAACATCCGCTAAGTCACCAGGGACAGGGAGGGTGATGTCACAGATGTATCTGTCAGCAGCTCACTGTGCCCTGACCACTTCTCACCTTATGTCCTCCGCTCTGAACCCCTCCCTCACGCGTTCATTTGGAAGACATCGGATGGTCCCAGTAAGGGAGCATTAAAAATGCAACCAAGTGCAACTTGCATATTTTCCACCTTCTCAGCGAGCCTGAACTAATAGGTCAGTCCAAAGTGACTCAGAGGAAATCAATACTCCTCCCCTGGTCCCTGAGCTCCACAATGAACCTGACTCAACTGCCTTCTTTTATTTAACCCTTCCCTGTAACCTTGGCGAGAAACCATGCAAGATGACTCACTAAAAGTTCTTCTTTCTCATGGGGCAGAAACCCTTCTGTGTTTACTCTCCCCAGAACTCTAGCTGAGACCACTCCCCCTTTGTCCTTCCACTCCCCAGACATATCTGCTTTGAATCACTGCCTCGGCATATCCAGGGAGCAGGGATTCCCCTTTAACAAAAGGCAGAACTTGAACTTCAGAGCCGATTCAAATATTAGAGTAATTCCATCCCTCCCTACTCCCTCCGATCTAGTGGAAGTCAATAAATAGAATGGCGAGGAAGGTGTTGATGGCTCTGACCGCCACCCCAAGGACTCTTCACACACCCCATCATCTCCTCCCATGAGACAGATCTGTGTCATTAAGCCAGCTTTCAGAATTTGAAAGCACTTTCTTCTTTGGCTCTCAAACCATTTTTTCAATTACGATCAAACAGATCCCACTAATCTCTTTTAAAAGCTAGTACGTGACTGAGCCAGGATTCGAACACAAGTTGTCTGGCTTCAGAGCTTAAGTTGAGTCTTGCCGGTAGCCATTACAGCCCATCATGGGGCTACAATACCTGAGTGATGTTGATGACTGTTCTGCCAAGCTCACCCTGACGGCAGGGAGATAGCTGCATTTTACAGAGTGGCAAAGTAGGGTGCAAGAGGGAAGGGGATCTGAGCCAGAGGATTTCAGGGTGGAAGATGCCAAAAATGGAAGTTGATGTTCCTACTTCCCAGTCTTACCTCTCTCCACACACAGATGCTCCCATTTCCAAGCAAAAAATATCCTGGCTTAGTTTGACATCTGAATTAACCAACATGTTGTTTCAACTGCTGATACAAAGACCCAAATTGATAGTAACTTAAACAAGATTGTTTGTTTCTCTGTCCCGTATGAGTTCAAGTATAAGCCATCCTGGGCTGAAATGGCGCCTCTGTGGTGTCACATGCTTGGGCTTGTTCTGTCTTCTTGAATCCCATTGGCCTGTGCTTGGTCACATGACCACACTAACTGCAAGGGGTGCTGGGAAATGTGTCTTTAGGCGGATGAACATATTCCTACCTAAAATTTGGGGGACCTCCTTACTAAAGGAAGAAGAGAAGAATGGATAGTGAGAGACAAATACCAATTTTTGTCACAGCATTTCGGTTAGTACTGTAGTTCCCCTCTTACCTGCAGTTTCGCTTTCCTTGTTTTCGGTTACCCATGCTCAACCACAATCTGAAAATATTAAATGAGAAATTCCAGGAATAAATAATGCATAAGTTTTAAGTCATGTGCTATTATTCTCAGTAGTGTGATGAAATCTTGTGCCATCCTGCTCTGTCCTGCCTGGGAGATGAATCATCTCTTTGTCCAGCAAAGAGATGGTTCTATAGACACTATAGACACTACCCACCCATTAGTTAGTTAGTAGCCATATTGGTTACCAGAGCGACTGTTGAGGCATGGCAGTCTTTGTGTTCAAGTAACCCTTATTTTACTTAATAATGGCCCCCAAACGCAAGAGTAGTGAAGCCGGCATATTGTTATAATTGTTCTATTTTATTATTTGGTATTGCTGTTGAACCCTTCCTGTGCCTAATTTATAAATTAAACTTTATCATAGGTATGTACGCATAAGAAAAAACATGGTATATAGAAGGTTCAGTTCTATCTGCAGTTTCAGGCATTCACTGGGAATCTTGGAAATGTGTCCCCTGTGGATAAAGGGGGACTATTATATCCATATAATTGTTAGTGACATATATTATATTTTATACATACGCCTGTGTGTGTATCCTATGTATTTACTTCCACACAGATAATCACAGATGATATTTTGGGGTGGGTTTTTCCCCAGCTATTTTGTACCAGACAGGTTCCTGTAGGAAAGACATGGCGGACTCAAACAAGCAATTGAGGAGAGTGCATAAATAAACTACCTAAAAGATGTGGGCGCGGTGCTGTTCCTCGGGGCTAGCAAAGGCAACATATCAGTCTGTGTTCACTCAGGAAAGTAGACCCACTATGAGTCTTGTGGAATAAATCATTTACTATGGGGATCAGACCTCACACCACTGTGGGAGTTGCTGGGGAAAATAAGGTCTGGAAGGGGCGTCAAAAGAACAGACTCAGGTCACCAACTAGTCCTGAGTGGATGAGTTGAAGCTTGCAGGGAGATGCTAAGCCTGGCAGTTCCAGTCGCTGGAGTAGAACTGCAAAGGAATGTCAATGTAGAAGGCCTTAGAAGGTTGTTGGGTCTTCCTGGCTACCACTTCTATGAGTTTGCAGCAAAACAAGTGGTCATGGGCCTGAGGTGGTTGTTGGTCAGCAGATAACAGCTGGATACAGAACAGGAATGGGCACCTCTGTGTCTGTCTCCTCCTGCCTTTAACCAACATTCAAAGTGTAATGGCTGCTACCTCACTTCCACTTCCAGCATCTCACCCAACTTCATGGTTGGCCAACGCTAACCCAGAACCATGTGGGAAGGGGATTCTGGGAAATGTAGTTCCAAGCACAATCAGGTTGACAAGAGAACACCAGTGCACCTGAGGAGCCCTTGCCATCCCCGGTTCTGAAGTAGTTAACTAGGACCTGGAAAAAACGAGCCAAGTAAAGAGGGACACTCCTGCCAGGGACCACTTGTCAACTACATAGGTGGAGAGACCGAACCAACCAATAGCAAATGCTGCAGAGAGAGAGCTAGGGGGCTAGGAGAATTAACACCCTGATTTTACTTTCCTCCTGCCCTCTGAACTGCTGGTGTCATGCACAGGAAGAACTCAACAGAAGCCAGAGGACAAGGGAGCGTGTAGATGCAGTCCATAGGGGACCTTCAGGGGAAAATAGGAGATGTTCAGTACGCTGTAAACACACACACACACACACACACACACACACACACACACACACACATTTATCTAAGTGTCAGCACATATTTGAACCTCTATGGTAAGCAGGACTTTGCATGAGTCTATAATGCTGTTACAATCAACTAAGATGGGAAAAATCCCAATCGTACTCTGACAAAAGAAGCTGAGTGCATTGAATACCTCCTGACCCCCCAGCCCCTAGCTGCACCCACTCTAATAGGAATGCACTGGTTGTTTTGCTGCAAAGTTATATCAGCATTAGTGGGTAATGACACGCTCCCTTTTGGAGTCAGACAAACCGATTCATTCATTCAGTCAGTCAGGAGCCAATTGTTGGAAAAATGGGAGAAACAGCATGTGCGAAGGTCCTGGGGTGAGGAAAACACTTGAAGCATTATTTGGGGGGATCAAAGAAGACAAGAGGTTGAGGCACAATGTGTGGGGGGAAGTGGCTACAGGATGTTGGTGTGTAGCCAGAGGCCAAATCATACAAGTTCTTGCAGACCAAGGTAAGGAGTTTAGATTAACTTACATGCCCAAGAAGAGAGGAGATTTGAGTAAATTCTTCTGGGGTCAAGTGACTAAATTTCAGGGCAGTCATTTAAAATCATGTGATAGAAAAATATTTAATAATATGGGAAAATTTTTACAATATATGAAAAAGTGAAAAGAGCAGCTGCAAAACATTATGTGCAATTTGATCTTATTTTTGTAAAAGAAATATGACTTGTATAGCCATAGAAAATACGTTGGAAGGATATATATCAAATTTTTATAGTGGCCATTATAGAGTGAAATGACTGTGGGCCAACTGCATTTTTTTCCTTTGTACTTTTCTGTGTTTTCCAAGTTTTCTGTTTGGAATGCACACTTTTGTTACTAATCTATCTATATATCTATCTATATTTATATCTATATCTGTATGTATGTATGTGGGTATTTTATATTAAAATGTGTGCATCTTGTTCAAGTACGGTGATTACTTTTTGTTTGTTTCTCTGTATACCTAATTTCTTTGGGGAGTGGATATGAGATAGATTGTTTGAAACTAAAGACAAGTTTCTGGTCTTTCTACACTTGTTAGCTGTGTGACCTTGGAATAGCCACTTAACCTCTCTAAAGTTATGCCTGTTTGTCAAGTGGAAATACTACCACCTGCCCTGATTTCCTTGCAGAGCTCTGATGGGAAAAGAATGATCAGAAAGGGTAGAAATGTTTGCCCAGAGAATAGAACACTCTCTACAAAGTGGACAAACACATTGGTGAAACCCAATCAGGAATTCATAATCCAACATGCTCTAGCTCTTTCCTCTGCAAAGTCATAGCAACTTCTGCAAGGTCAGCTGAGTCAGGTCAAACTATGTATTTGGCCCTGCCCCACGGAAAAGGGTCTTAGCAACCTCCTTACTATGCCCTTTAAGGCCCTATGTGATCTAGCCCTTGGCTGCCCCTTCAGCCTCATCTCTTACAGCATTTCCCTTGCTCTCTGCACCCAGCCACGATGGCCTCCTTCTGTTCCTTGACCGAGCTGTGTTCATTCCACCTCTGGCCTGTAGCACTGGCTGTTCCTAGAATCCTCTGCCCCATATCTTCTCCTGGCTGTCTCTTTTATATGATGCAGGTCTCTTTTATACGATGCAGGTCTCTACTTAAATGCCACCTCCCCAGAGAGGCCTTCTAGGGCTAGAATTGTCCCTGAGGCTCTCACTACTGTATCACCTTGTTGCTTTATTTTAGCAGCACTCATTACTCTTATTTGAAAACCTTATTCATGTGTTTACTTTTATAGTCTACCCACTAGGATGTATGCACACTGGAACAGGGACTTTGTTGCAAGACTTGCATCTGGGACGTGTTAGACACTCAAAAATTTATTGAATAAAAGAAGCAGAGAAGCACATCTAGAGAGTAGGGATAGCAAAATCTGTATTATTGGTCAGTGGGGATGATGAGCACATACAGAGGGTACCCCTCCCCCAGTTGACTGCCATGGCAGAGACTTAAATATCTCCAAATATTCCTCTTCCCTTTCTTTAGTAATAGACCCTCCAGATTTCAGCTAGACACTTGGCTAACTGGAATAAAGATTATACACCCCAGCTACCTTGCAGCTAGGTGTGACAATGTGATTAAATCCAAGCAGAAATGAAGCATGTTGCTTCAAGGTAATGTCTTTGAAAAAAAAAAAGAGAGAGAGAAATATGTGTCCTCCCCTTCTTATTTTGCCCTTCTCAATGGCTGGAATGCAGACCTGATGTCTGGAGCTAGGGCAGCCACCTTGGGTCACAAGCTAGGTGCCACATGTTATGGATGGCAGAGCCACAGATGGAAGGAAGGTAGGTCCCTGACCTTGTTGAGCCACCAAGCTGTAGACCACCTACCCAGATTTCTACTTTCATGAAAAGTAAATTCTTATCATATTCCAGCCACTGTATTTAGGAGCCTCTTTTTTTAAAGTGGCTTAAAATAGATCTTACCTAATACATCGACTTTCTCTACAGTTTCATAGTCCAATCATTGAGGTTGCTCTAGAATATGTCACATTGCTTTTTCCAATCTCCTTTTGGTCACAGTCCTAATAATACTGGAATTTTAGAAAATGTGCTCAAGAGAAATGACCTCTTCCCCCTCATTCCCATCTAGCTAAGCTTCTGACGTAGACCAAGTTTTTAATTAAGTTTGGCTCTTCCTGGGATTTTTGAAACACAGGGTTGAGAGAGATCTTTCCCCCCAGTTATCTGTGATCCCCTATTTGAAGCAAGCATGCTGGTTTTTGGTTTGCTACCTTTTTAGTAATAATTTATCTTCTCTGTTTATGAAATTCAGGAAACAGATTCTGTTGCAGATACTTCCTAATCCGGGTGGGAGAACTTGATCTGCCCCCCCTCCCCGCAACTTTCAAATCCCATCAGAAAAGACAGCATCCAAATTTAAACCGGAACTTGAAACCTCTGTACCTCTGGAGCAGGAGCCGGGGAGACTTTGCTGACTCTGGCAAAGGTTTCGTTGGGACGAGTTTCAGAGTTTTTTTTAGTGAGCTTGTTTGGCTTATTAATTTTTTGCTTTAAAAATGGACACATATATTTTCCACCGGCACTCCCGGAAGCCAAGGCAGAATTACTTTCTCTGCGTAACCTTCACTTTATTACAAAGTGTGGGCTGCTCGGATTTAATTTCCTTTAGAAAACGGGGCCTGGCATGGAGCTGGACGCTGTTCCAGGGTGGAGCAGGAAGCTGTCGCAAAGGAGTCTGGGAGTCTAGGATTCCTGAGCTTCTTCAACCAGTCCTGAGCGAGCACCTACCAGGGGCTCAGTGTTGTGGAACATGGGTCCATTTGCTGGGCTGCATAGACTCCAGGGCCCCTCACACCCATGAGCCCCTTTCCCTCCTGAGGAAGGGCCCAGCACCACGTGCACTTGGCCACGTGTTTTGTGAAATTTGCAAAAGGAAGGGTTAAGACCCTTTCCTCTTTCCACTCCAACTTCCCCTTTCTCTCCATTATATAATATTTTCTCTTCTGTCAGCTGTGGCCTCAGGCATTCTGGAGTTCCATCTAAGGGGAAGTTGAACTGGTAATATGTTTAGTTTTGGTTTAGTGGTATATTTTTCTGTGGTTTGCAGTTATTCTATGTATAGTTAAGTTATTGCCAGCTGCCTTAGTGGCTTCTAGGAATATGCCTACTGCCCAGGTTGTGGTATGAGCATGTCCTATGTCACCTGGTCCCAGAAATATATGGGGAGTGAAGGAAAAATCCTTGCTAGAGGAAAGATTAAATTCTCTAGCATAAATTATATATTTTTTTTTAAAAAAATAACTGTTATATAAAAAGGCTGAATATGCAGGGAACCAAAAATGTAGGACAAAATATTATACAATGTGTCAGGCAGTTCATTAATAAAAATATTATATTTTATTAGGGTTTGTGTCATTTATGATCTTTGTCAGATTTCAAAAATTTGTGGTGATATCTTTTCTCATGATAAATAAATATTGACTTTTATACCTAAGTTTCCACCCATAATTTTTTTTTCTTTTCCTAAAATGGACTTCCGGAATAGTGTCAACTTCAGGCCCCACGAACTCAGAACCTGCCACTAGCTATGGGAGGGTACAATGGCACATGAAGAGAAGACAGTGAGACACATTCCCAAACCTTGTATTGACTAGACTTCTTATTTCACAGCAGAATGGACTGACTCTTAAATAATTTTCTATAACAGAAATTGGCAAACTATAGTCCATGGGCCATAGGTGGCCTGCTGCCTATTTTTGTAAATAAAGTTTTATTGAGACGTGGCCATGCTCATTTGTTTGCATATTGTCTACAGCTGCTGTCACAGCAAAATGGCAGAGTTGAGCAGTTGCAAGCAAAACCATCTGGCCTGCAAAGCTAAAAATATTTGCTATTTGGCCCTTTACAAAGAAAGCTGACCCTTGCTCTATACCATGGGCTCCTCAAAGAGGGCCAATGACTGGTCAAGCCCCTAACAGGTTTGGCCAGTGTCTTGTCCACATAGCTGTCAGGAGGGGTCATGAGGCTCTCTCATGGACCACACTCAGGGCCAGGAAATGTCCCACTAAAACACTCTTTTCCAATCAGGCCTTGATTATGTTCCTCCTCTCCTGCTCAAGAAATTTTGATGGCTCCCCAGTGCCCACAGGACTTTAGACAGGCATTCACGCTCTTCTGTGATCAGGCACCATCCCATCTCACCCACATCCTCCTCTTACCCTCCTACATGTTTCCTCTTCTGACCCCAGGGGTCACTGAGGACATTTCTGTCTCAGTATCCATCAGCCATAGGATGAAATTTGGGGAACTGGAGTCAAATCTTAGACGGCCTGTCTCCAAAATCTACACTTTAAACCACTGTAGTAGACTTCTACACTGGCAGAGACTTAGTTATAAAATCCCAAGTTGCAGGTGAGGATGCGGCCAACCAGATAAAAACTACATTTCCCAGTCTCCCGTGCAGCTATCCATGGCCATGTGACTAAATTCTGGCCAATGGGACGTGAGAAGGAATAACATATACAACTTCCTGGTTGTGCTACCAAAGAGCGGGGATGTATTCTCTACTTCCTCTTTCCCTCTTCCCTGAGTGAGCAGCAGCCTTCCTACTATGTTTCCCTGAAAATTAGACAGGGTCTTATATTTATTTTTCCTCCAGAAGACACCCTAGGGCTTATTTTCAGGGGATGTGTTATTTTTTTTAAGTATGGTACAACAATCTACATTTATTCAAATATAGTTAAGTCGTCTTCTTCTGGAACATCATCATAACTCTCCAAACCCCACATTCCATCCTGAATTTCTTGTGACTCTATTTCCTTTAGAACCATTGGCCCCAATCTCTCATGTGGAGCAATAGAGCTTTCATGGGGCAGATGAGAAGGGCTGCTTGTCTTCTTTACCGCTCTGTGACAAGATGCATGGGTTGTGCAGACATGCTGAGTAGCCACGCCATCACTAGGTCTTATTTTCAGGGTAGGGCTTATATTGTGCAAATGCTTAGAATCTTGCTAGGGCTTATTTTATGGGTAGGTCTTACTTTTGGGGAAACACGGTAGACCATGGTGGGAAAGCCATATGTTGAAGATGGCAGAGAAACTCAAGGCAAAGAGCCCGAGTCTCCCTCTCTGAGGAGCCACCCCAGCAGTTCTGGATCACTACTATGCTCAGACTATTACAAGGGAGAGAAATAAATTTATATATTGTGAACCTCTATCCTGAACCATTACTCCCACCAATTTTGTTTTGTTTTTCTGAGGTGGATTTAGGGAGCTGGTAGGATGGTCCTGTGAGCTAGCAAGTCTTTGAATGTTACTTGCATGGCAAGGAAATAAACAACCCCAAACTCTCCCAGTGTCATCAGCGTCCATGGAGTAGCCACAAGCCCAGTCTGAGATCTCAGATCCGGACCTCAGGGCAGCTGCCTTTGGAACACATCATTTTGTCCAGTGCTCAGTCCTCTGGCCAGGGCTGTGTTACAGGCAAAATAAACATGGTTGACTGTTTCCATAGCAACCTCATGCTCTACAGGAAGGAAGTTGGAAGTTGGACAAGGGGCAGGTTTTTCTCAAGGGGAAAGGAACGGGCCATTTTGGACCGTTCTCAGCCAGGATTAATAGGTGTCATGCTTCCGAACAAATTGGCTAGGGATTTGCTACCCCGACTCTGCTTCTACTTGGCTGTTCTGGGGCCCTCCTCCTCCACTGGTATCAGTGAAGGCTGACAATGAGTGGGGTTGTGTGAGAAAGCTGTATACTACCACAAAATACTTTTCCAACCCAGGGATTACACTACCTGACATTCTACCAGCAAGAAATGAACAACTTTGGCTTAAGCACTGCCCTCTTCCTCCCCCAGTCTTCATTTATGGGGGAAAAACAGCTGGTCCTATAAAAATAATTGGAGTTACAATTTATGTTGACTGGGTTTCAACTTCTAAATTCTGCACAGTGCTTGGTGGACAAAGCCAAGAACAGGATTACTCCTGTTTCCCCTGCAGAGTTTGGGAATGGAAATGTCTGAAAGAAGCAGAATGTGGGTAGCTCATTAGCATCTGAGTGTGAATTGGACACCAGGTCCAGTCTTCCAAGGTAGGTGAATTTGCTTTACTTGCTCAAGCCCCAGGGATTTGGGGGCCATCACGCTATAGCATTTAAAGACTGAGTTGATTTAGGCTCATGAATTTAGGCTCCAGTGTATTGTTTAGCCCACAGTGCGGACTAAGTAACATTTTGTTGAATGACAAATAGTATTTCATTTGGAGGTCCTGGAAGGAAAAGACAGTGCCACAAAGTGAGTATTTTTTGAGAAGAATTTCATAAGGAGACTATTTATAAGAGTGTGAATAGGATATAGGGTACTATAAGTGTTAGGGAAAAGTTTGTCAATAGCAATAGAAAATTTGTGGGGGGAGGGTGTCCTTAGCCACCTGAGACCCCCACCCCTCACGGAAGACCCTCATCAGCATAACACTGAACCTATTACCTGGTGCATCAACTACTCTATTACCTGGTGCATCAACATAATAGTAACCTATTACCTAGTGGGCATTAGTCACCTAATATCCCACCCCTTGAACCACCCCAACTTAATAAAATCATGAAAATCGGGTTGGTGGGAGACCCTTCTGAGCCAGTGAACTTGGTTTGTCCTTGGGACCGTACACTGTAAGGCTGTAACAGTAACACTATTTCCTTCCTGCCCCTTCAGGCTGAGGGGAGTGGCTGCTCCCCACGGTTAATAGTCCCAGGGTGCCTTACTTCCCCTGGTTGTTTTCCTGAATCCTGCCCACTCCTCTGCAAATTGTTCCTCATTTCAACAATGCTTGGTTTTGCCGTTGGTTTCCTGCAGGGACCCCAAGTGATACATCTCCCATCTGACCTTCACACTGAGTGGCCACTCAGGCAGTAGAGGGGTGGGGAGAGCCATCTGTGCTCTTGAATCTGCTTTCCTCTCTCTCTCCCTAATTGCACACATGGGTGAATTCTCCTAAATTCAATGCAGGTCCAGTCGGATTCCTTTTAACTCTTTCATTTCCCACCTCCCTGAGAACGACAGCTACTGCCTGTCTAGTCTTCCCTACCCAAGGCAAAGCCATCACTACCACCTTTGCAGATCTCACAAAGGAATTATACAACTGAAGGGAATCAAAATGTTTTATCCCAAAATATACTTCTTCGATATATATTTTTTGAGATGGCCGTTGAGAGGGCCTGCAGAGAGAAGTAGCTCTGGAAAGCTGTCTTTTGTGGGGGAGATTTGCAGGTGGAGAGACAATCTGCAATGATGGAGCCAGGTTTTCCCTGAGGCTGCCCCTTCTCCCAGATTAGATAAGATTCAGTGAGAGTGTGACAACTTTAAAGGTCTGAAGGAAACCATCTATTCTCTCTGAGGGCTGCTACCTGTGGGGTTTCATCTACATAACAAGACCACCTTTGTTGGCCAGACCTCCTCTTCCCCCACTTCCCTAACCTGTTTTGCCACAGTGGAAGCCCACATTTTTTCTGTAACCTCAAGATGCTATATAAACTTCTGTACTCCATTGGAGAGCAGGGGAAGGGAATCACTCCATTCTTCTCCCCCCCTACCACCACCACCCCCATGCATGATAATACATGTGTATGCCTTTTCTCCAATTAATCTGCCCTTTGTCAGTTGAATTTTCATAGAACTTTTGAAGGGACAAGGGGAAGCTTTCCCTTGGCCCCTGCATAACCAACAGATCTAGGTAGGTTACATAATTCCTTTCCCGGTGATGGCCAACGTGTAATTTGGAAATTCATAAATCTCAGTGTTTACCTTGGTCTGAGAGCCAAGTTTCACCTCCAGGGGAAAGGTGGTATAATGCGTTTTAGAGCGAAGTTTCTTGAACCAACTTGTTATGGGGCCCTGGGTGAGTTATATAACTTCTGTCTTAGTTTCCTAATTTGCCAAATGGATATCAAGGTGGTACTTATTTCATAGCACTGTCCATAGAGTCAGTGAGACAATCTTTATGTATCTTAGAGCAATTTAAGGGCTAGAAAAATGTTACTTCCTATTAATCACTGGGTCCTGCAATGAGACTTCTCTGTTCCTGTGGTCCTCCTCCCTCATCAATTAAATTAACATCTTTTGAGTACCTACTGCATACATTGTTCCTAATTGCCTCTACTGAATGTTCTCCAACATGTATACAGTTTAGGCCAACCCTGTTTGGACAGAGAAGCCATCCCTTGCAGCCCCTGAAAAGGTATTTTGGGCTCAACTTAGGCCAACTATGATTCAGAGCTTTGACATGCTTTATCTCACTGAATTGTCACAGGAAGGTTTTGAGGCTGAAGAAAATACATCCAATTTATGGATGAAAAAACTCTAGCTCTATCATGAGTAGATTAATAAAATGTGGTATTTGTGTACCATGGAGTACTACTCTGCCATAGAAAATGATATAATACCTTTTGCAACAATCTGGATGGAACCGGAGACCATTCTTCTAAGTGAAATATCTAAAGAATGGAAAAACAAACACCACATGTACTCGCTATTAAATTGGAGCTAATCGATCAGCACTGATGTACACAGATGGAAGTAAAACTCAATGGAAATCATGCAGATGGGAGGGGGGAGGAGGAGATGGATGAAATCATACCTAACAGGTACAATGTACGCTATCTGGGTGATGGGCACACTTATAACTTTGACTCAAGCAGTACAAAAGCAACTCATGTAACCAAAACATTTGTACCCCATAATATTCTGAAATAAAAAATTAGTTATGATAAAATTAATGCAATAAAAAAAGAAATCACTTGCAAAATCTACCTCATGAATTGATCTTTATAATGAAATCAAAATGCAATGCCAGACAAAAATAAAAATAAACAAAATGAAGTGCTAATAAACTAAATTAAAACAGAACAATGAGAAAAAGAAAAAAAAAACTCTAGCTCTAATTGCAAATGTTGATGAGGATGTAAAACAACAAAGGGCTTATCAAGTGCTGGTGAGGTATAAAGTGATACATTTCATTTTTGGAAAGTGTGGCCTCACCTCCTGAGGTCGCTGGTGCACACACCCTCGCAGCCAGTGACCCCATGCTTAGGCATGTGCCTTGGGGACACTCCTGGGCGTGTGTTCTGGGAGACACACACCAAAATGCTCATAGCAGCATCATTCGTAAAGCCACGACCAGGAATCAGTCCAACAGTCTGTCATCAGTGGAATGGATAATTAAAGTGTGGTACATCCACATACTGGAACACCGGTGGACAGTGGAGAAGGAATGAATTATAGCTGTGTACTTCAAGATGGAACACTCTCAAAGACATGACCTTGAGCCCGAACACAACTCACAGAGGGAGGTAAACAGCACGTTTCCATATACATGAAATGCAAAAAGGCAAAATGAAGACAATATATCATTTAGAGATACAGAGATATGCGATAAAACAATAAAAGCAAGAGAATGATTGCCACAGAAAAATCCAGGTTACTTCTCAGTGGGGGTGGGGAAGAAAATGGACACAACGGGGGAAGGGTGGGTGTTGGAGGGTTTCCAAGACACTTCCAACGTGTTTCATTGGTGTTCGTTTTATCCTTTGCTCTTTAAATTGCTCATATATTTTTTCTATGCTCTTTAGAAGGGATGTTATATTTCAAAATAAGATTAAAACTGAACCCTCCAGTTCAGAGAGGTGAGGTTTTGTGCCTTAAGTCACACCGCCAATGTGTGGCAGATCCCAGATTCCAGAGCCTCAAAGCTCAACCACTGCACAGTACCTTTTTTATCTCTCGGGTAGGAGAAATATAGGAAGGCAAAATAATTGTTAAAGGAAAGGGGCCCCATAAGCAGATGATGTATTTCTCACACAACAAATATTTATCGAGTAACTACATCGTGTCGGGCACTGTCCAAGGTGCTGGCGACAAAGAGGAGGAGGAAATAAATCAAGAATCTGAACCCGTACACCTGGCATTCTATGGCGGATGGAGACTAAACAAATTTAATAAGTAGGATGAATAAGGTTTTTAAAAAGACATAAATCATTACAATACTATCACAAGTTTATATAACTTTTAAGTGCCTGAGAATCTGATTTTAGGGTTCAAATGCACATAGATTTCTAGTCCTTTCATGAGTTCAGTATTTTGTTTGCTAACCTCTTTTGGCACAGATGATAAACCCACCTGTTCTAGATGCCAGTTGTCATAGGAGCCTTCTGACAATTTTAAAATGTCAAAGTAAGACTCCCTTCAAAGCCATTTTGAATCTATTTTGTAAGAAAAAAAGTATCATGCTTTACTCCACAAACTGCCTTCCTAAAAGAAAAATAAATATATATTTTGGGCCAGGTGAGGTGGCTCACGCCTGTAATCCTAGCACACTCTGGGAGGCCAAGGTGGGAGGATTGCTTGAGCTCAGGAGTTCGAGGCCAGCCTGAGCAAGAGTGAGACCCCTGTCTCTACTAAAAATAGAAAACTTATCCAGTA
Organism: Microcebus murinus; assembly: GCF_040939455.1. NCBI lineage: Eukaryota > Metazoa > Chordata > Mammalia > Primates > Cheirogaleidae > Microcebus > Microcebus murinus. The sequence continues at coordinate 9,754,057 of NC_134125.1, read as the reverse complement.
TCCAGGTGTCATGACACATCTGTAGGCCCAGCTACTCTGGAGGCTGAGGCAGGAGGATCACTTGAGCCCAGGTGTTTGAGGTTGCAGTGAGCTACGATGACAGCACTGTACTCTAGCCTGGGTGACAGAGTGAGACTCTGTCTCAAAAAAAATGTAGTGTTTTCTGAGTTCCTTTCACTTGATTTTAGGTCTGAGAATGGTACTTATGTTTTTTTCTTACATGATTTCTCTCTCTGATTCTCTCGACGTTTTATTGCTTGTGGCTTTACCAGTTTGGGCAGAAGCAGATGATATGCATGAAGGAATCCCATAGGACCTGGACAGTGGTCTTTACTCCCGCCTGACCTTCCTGGGTAACCAAATGAAGTGGCCACAGGACACAGCCCTTGAATCGTTTTCCTGGCATAGTTGGGCTCCGGAGGCTACTGAACAGAACTCAGACCCCAGGAAGCCAAATATCCCCACCTCCCTCCCTAGAAGGCAAGGAAGGAGGGAGGAGGATCAAGAATCCACCAGACTTGTTGCTAACTACATCTTGCTTACAAGATCTCATATGCTCCAAGATGGGCATTTTTAAAAACCGATTTCACATGCTGAAGAAACTGAGTCTCGGGAAGGCAGCCCAACCTGTGCAATGCCACATGGAGGCATAATCAGGATCTGAACTGAGGTCTGTCAGCTTGCAGACTCGGAGCTCTTGGAGGGTGACCCCAACGAGACAGAGAGGTGTCCAGGAAGACTGGGACAGTCTCAGGGGAGAGATGGAAGCCATGCCCTCTTCCTCATCTCATCCCCCAGCCCTGAGCCTGTTTCTGTGGGGCCTGGGAATTGGGTCAGACAAATCAAATATACAAAGTGTAACCTTTGTTTGACTGTCTTATCTAATGTGCCTTCTCCCCTCTTGGACAGCTGTGTTCTATCAGATGGTTGGGGGTGAGGGGACAGTTAGGGCATTGCCACGCCGTGAGCCTCCCCCCTACTGGCCTTTGAACCCACAGGAGATCAGGAGAGCTTGGGACATGGGGGGACTTAAGTACAGAGAGCGGGAAGTGCTGTGTTGTTAGCAGCCTGCCTTAGACACCTTTTCCTCTGTTAAAGCCAAAGGCATGGATGTGAACCTGCCAGGAACCACTCATTTCCTGGAGTTTAGAAATGGAATTTATGACACATGATGGGCACCCCCCACGTGCCAGGCACTGTGCCAAATGCATGTTAAAATAGTATCTTTATAATCATCCTGTTGCAGGTACTGTCGTTATTGCCTTTGATGGAAAGAAAAACCTGAACCCAATTGCCCAAGGCAACCTACTCCATTGGTTGCAGAGCTTGGAATTGAAGCAGGACTTTCCAATTCTAAGTCCAGGGCTCCCTCCCTCTCTCCCTCTCAGCTAGCAGGCTTTCCTCCAGCTGCAACCAGGTCCCTTGAAGGACTCCCAGCCCCTGATATTTTTAGCCACTTGTGGCGGGTAGGGGTGGTACCCATCGGAAGAGAACACTCTGGAAGCTCAGGGACACATTGAGAAAAGAAAGAAAAGAGGAAATAGGAAAGAGGACCCTTTTCTTTCTAAAAGTCTAGGGCAATATGCAAATGCATTTTTATTGATAATAAATTAAGATGATAGGAAAAAAGATAATAGGGAGGTAGGGAAAATTTCCTTCCTTTCCCTCCATTCCCCCAAAGTAACCGCCATTAACAATTTGTTATTTATCCTTCCAGATCTTTCATGACCCAGTTTAAATGGGCCATCCTTTCCTATCGGGTCTTAAAGAAAACACTATATAATCTGAACATCTTCCCCAGCTGGGACATCCAACTTGACCACATTCCTTTGAATGGCTTCCTACTAGTCCAGAGTATGGATGTAGTAGAGTTTATTGAGGCTTTTCTCTATTAATGAAGATATTTTTTTCCCTCATTTTTCATTAACACAAAAAATGTTGAAATGAACTTGCTTGTAGCTTTGAGAGACATGTGAGAGTTTTTGTAGGATAAAGCTCCTAAGAAGTACAGTTTCTGGGTCAAAGGGCTTATGAGGTTCAAAAACCCACAAGCAAAAGTCCCCTCTAAAAAGACGGTGCAGGTGTACACTTTTAGGGAGGCTCTGGCCTTCATCCAGAAATGCCGGAATTTTCAGAGGTTGAACAACGCAGGAGGACTGACCCCAACGATGTTGGGAATGGAGGTTCAGGGGACCCAGTTGCCAGGGAGGGATCCCCAGCCAGGCTGACTCTGTCATCTCGGGGGACTGTTCCTCCTTCCTCGACACAGACAGCAGCACCGAGCATGGGGAGAGAGGTTGAAAGTATAGAGATAAATGCTAATCTCTAGTGTAAACATTTCTTAGGGCTGGATACTCTCTGGATGTGCCATAAACCCACCACTGGGGAGATGAGATAGCCTGGGAGGCCGAAGCTGGATTAGGGTAGAGGAAAGGGAGATTGGGAGAGCTGGGAAGAAACAGAGGGCAAGGAACCCATCATTTATGTTCCTGACAGCCATGGGAGCAGCCCGACTGCAGACAGGGGACCCTCCAATGGGACGAAGGGTAGAAGGGATGCTCCAGACAGGACAGGGAAAACTGCCGGCAGGGACCCTCCCTCATGTGTTGCAGGAGGCCCAGTCAAGGTAGTACTGCTCAAAGGCGAGGTGCAATCCATAAACCAATTAGTAATTTGAGCCAATGACCTTGAGTGTGACCTTAGCAAGTCACTCTGGGAAAGTGGGCCTTGGTTTTCCCATCTGTCAGATTGAAGTTGTGTTCCCTGCTTTACCTGTGAGAGCAGAGATGGTGCTCTTAATCTCTATGCCTGTTGATGAAATCAGGTGAAAATAGAGCAGGATCTTTCTTGAAAGGCAGAAGAATTTCTCAAGGACAGGCAGAGAGGGTTCAAGGAAGAAGAAGAAGAAGAAAAGGGAAGTTGTAGGCAAAACAGCATGCTATTGAGAATGTGGCTAGACTCATGCTGGCCAGGGTTTGAATTTCAGCTCCTTCACTTGCTGGCAGGGCACTTGACCTTGGGCAGGTAAGTCACTTACCTTCTCCATTTCCTCCACTGTCAGTGGAGTATAACGATGGTAGCTGCCTCATAGAGTTGTTGTGAGGATGAAACGAGATTGTGCATATGAACTGGTGAGCTCAGTGTTGGCGACATCATACATTCTCAGTAAACATTGGGTACTGCGTCTACCCTAGGTATGGTGGCCGTGCCTGTGAACCATGGTCAACAGTATCTTCCAAAGTTGCCTCGATAATATCTCTCATTCATCACGCTCTTCTGCAACGTCACTTTGCCACTTCCTCACCAAGAGGTGGAGCCTAATTCCTTCTCCCTGAATGTGGGCTGGCCTTAGTGAGCCATGTGCAACCTGTGAAATGCAGAAGAATGACACAGCCTGATTTCTCAGGCCAGGTCAGAAAAGGCCATGCAGTTTCCTCCTAATTCTCTTGGGATGCATCTTCCCTAGATGTTCCCTCTTGGGATATTCCCTCTTGGAACCCAGTCGCCACCCTGGGAGAAGCCCGAGCTACACGGAAGTACTTCTGTTGACAGTTCCAGCTGACCCTGGCATTCCAGTGATCCCAGCCTAGACATCAAACATAGGATTGAGAACTTTCCAGATGATTCCAGCACCCACTGTTCAAGTTACTGCCAGCCATGAGTCTTCCAAGCTGAAGCTCCGGACATCACGGAGTAGAGACAAGTCATCCCCAAGCACCTTGTCTGACTTCCTGACCCATAGAATCTGTAAGCCTAAAAAAAATAATCATTGTTTTTACACTATTAATCTGTTGCATGGCAACAGATAACTGGAGTGTGAGCTGTGTGCTGGTGAGGTCCAGGAACTCTTCTCCTGGTTGTTTCCTCGCTACCAGGACTTGCCCCAAGGGGTCCTGCCAAGGGACTGGACATTTGGGGAATTAGCACGGCAGGATAATGTCTCTTTCTTTTCTCTCGTCGGCATGGTAGAGCAGAGTCCTTAGGCATATTTATGATGTAGCAAAGATACTGAAGACAAGAAACACCACAAATAATACAAATTACAAAGATTGGTGGATAATATCATTTTAGATTAACAGATTCCAAAAACAGCAACATCTCAGAAGGAAGCTTTATATTAGTAACAAAACAGGCTACTGCAACCGACAATTGATAATAATAATGGAAATAGTAATTGCATCAGCTAGAATTTTCCACTGCGAGTTACAGAAAACCTAAGAGTAGCTTAAGCCCCAAAGGCAATTGATTAGCTAAATGAAATGGTTTTAGGAATGGCTTGATCCAGGGACTGGGTCTTCTTCTCACTTTCTTTCGGGACTGGGTGTCTTTCTCTCTCTCCCTCTGTATGGTTAACCTTCCTCAAGCTTACCTTTCCCGAAGTGGTGGCTCCGACAACTCCAGGCTTGCATCCTCAGAACAAGTGCAAGTCTGTGATGCATCCATCCCGTTGGTTCTAACATGGTCACGTGGCACCTGTGGATCTCCAACGCACTAAGGGGCTATGGTTGGCCATCCCATTTCTGTAGCTGGGAGTGGAGTCACAGCACCTAAACCACATGAACTGGGAGTTAGGGGAAGGGCAGTTTCTCAGAGGAAAACAAGAACAATGCTATTAGAAAGAGGAGAGTTTCTGCTGAGCGGCAAAGACTTGCACATGTGGACCACAGCAACTATTTACTGTGTGCCTAGCAGTACCAAGCGTCATATCTGTGCTCTTATCACGTAATCCTGCCAAGTCATTATTATCCCTGTTTTGCAGATGAAGAAACTGACACTCAAAGAGGGCAAATCACTGTGGGAATCCTAATTTTCCCACAGTGACGGAATTGGGATTGGAACACGGTCACCTGACTGCAAAATTCATGCCTCGCCCCTCTATGCCCCAAAGTCCTCCACCCCTCTTTATACACCAGGAAAAAAAATGCAAAAAATCCAAACACACGTGCTGAATGACTTTCTCACATGCGACATATCCTAAGGGGTAAGGCTCAGTTTCTCCTGCGAGACTCCCACTCCAGTAAGCATTCTAGAGCTCAAGAGAATAGAAATGAGGCCTTAATAATACCAGCCTTAAGATTTTCCTTTAATTTTTATTACAAAAAATTCGAACACAAAGTAGACAGAGTAGCAGAAGTACCCGTCCTGAGGTCCTTACTGCCAGCATCAACAATGACCAACATCTGTATTGTCATGTCATCTGTCCCTCCCCCCACTCTGCTCGTCTCACCTGATGGTGATGTCAACGATGGCTTTCATAGGTTTGTTTATTTTTTTTAAATCGACTTGAATTTATTTTTCTTTTTAAGTACAAGGATTACCTTTTGTGGGGAAGTGAAGTCCTAAAATCAGCGAGAAAGGCGAAAACCACCCAAACCCAGGATAGTCCTTTAAGCACCGCGTTCCTCGGGTATAGGAACGGTTTGGTATTTCCCCACTGGTAACGCCCAGGTGAAGTGACTTGGCTGGCATTTGGGGGCATGCTGTGCAAAACCTGTCCTCTTAACCTCTAGACTCAATCTCAGCACACAGGCACCGGGGAGAACCCAGGAGGCCCCGTCCCCATCCAGAATGTTATGCCCACTTGGGGCAAATGCTTCTTCAGTGGGATGATGGGCAGATCCCACTGCTACTATTTAAACTCTCTTCCTCTCTCTAGCTTTGTTTCCTAGTAGTACAAATAAATGGATGCAACCATTGCAATTCTCTAGGTCTTCCAAATTACGATGCATATTTAATTTCCCCCGATCCTGAGAGCTTGTGACACGTGCTCAGGGCTTGGGCTACAGCCGCATCATGTGACGCATGCCCCATGACGTGCATCTCAGCTGTGACAACCCTGGTGAGAGGCCAGGGCAGAGGGGGCAGGCTGCAGCCACCGGCACCCCAAGTCCTGCAGCATCCGGGGCTCTCCCCACCCAGTGCCTGCCAGATCATCCTCCCCTTGCAGCCCCCGACCACGAGCCTGGGAGGGGAGGAGTACGCCCACCTCCCACGGCCCGCCTTCTGGGGCCGGCCGACTTGCTGGGCCATTAACCAGCAAAGCCACAGCAGCAATAAAATTAATTTCCTTCCTAATATATACAAGACTTTCTTCAAGAGAATTATGGACCGATTTGATCAAAGCGTGTAAGTGGTGTGCTTATGCTATCAGTTTCAACCCCTTAATGCCCTCCTGTCAAAACAAAATCCTCAAGAAAGGCTTTGAGGGGAATCACATGGGCATAATGGCTTTCCAAAAGAGAGCCCTAAGTACTTGGTAACATATACAGAGCCGACTATTAGATCGGCTGGTGTAATTGTCCTTATATTTTAATGTAAACACGCTTATATTAGCCGGGCACTTCATCCCTCAGCAGACATGGAGATGCGGGGCAAGTGGGGCGGGTGGGGTGGGGAGGGAAGAAGGCTTTAGTGGGAACATCAGCAGGGAGGAGGCTGTCAAGGCGGAGACGTGGAGAGGAGGTCAGGGCCCTGGGAGGGGAGGGGGACTCCAGGGAGGGAGGCAGAGGCAAATGGAGGGGACCTATCTGGCTTTTATTAATAACACCAATGCCTGGCTCCTGGGTGGCACTTTGAACTGTGGTTTTCCCCAGAGAGTTTTCCCACTTCGGTTTTGCTTTGCCCTCGAGGCAACCTCCGCAAGGTGGACTGGGAAGGAGAAGGACCCATTTCATGGATGGGTAAACTGAGGTCCGGAGACTGGGTTTTACTATGTCCCGGCAGGAAACAGATGTTCACCCAAAAGATGTAAAAGAGAGTGGAATGAAGGGGTCTTTTACAAAGGAGTGGCAAAGTCACAGGGATGGTGGAGAACTCTGAGGCTAGCAAGGAGGAGGAAATTATTAATATTGCCACCTCGAGACCTGAAGAGAGAGGGTGACATAGAGGTTTCCAGAATAAACACCTTGACCTCTCTCTTTCCTTCTGCCCTGTTCTGTTGGTCTCCCATAGGCAAAACCCAACAGAAAGGTAGAAAACAAAGGAGCCTGGATGTCAGCCCAGCCTCCCAGAATACAGCCAGGGTGAAGAAATTACAGGGGCCAATGAAGAATTTCCAGCCCAAAGTTCAAAGGGGCCGTTGGGAGGCATCCTCAGGTTTTCTGCCACCAAGCTTTGTCCTGCCTGCACAGCTAGCGACAGCTACTCAGTGGAGGGACTAGCTCTCAGTTGCATGCCACTCCGTGGACTGGATGGCGGGATTTTGAAACTTTTCAAAGTTCCAAACTTTGGCTCTATTTTACGAATCCACCAGCACTCTGCAGAAAAGTTTCTCTGTGGGGCGAGAGCATATTTTCACAGAGCGAGTGCAGATAAGAAGTTGGGTGCCCGAAGCCTGGATAATAATAGAATGACAGCTGATGATTCATCATCTCAGTGCTCTTCAGGACCAGCTGATAGCACGTTGGCCAGCCTTTCCCCTTTGCCTCACCCAGAACCACCATCCCCGTTCATGGGATTCCTGCCCAGAGGGATTTCCACAGCCCCGTACCAGGCCTGGTGGCTACCATTTATGTGGGCCTCCCACGTGCCAGGGGCACGCCAAGTGGTCCCTTACATCAGCTCATTTAATCTTTATATCCTCACAACCACCCCAGGAGATACATAATAGCATCTACATTTTACAGGCAGGGACAGAAGCTTGGCTGAGCAGACTCAAGAGGGAATGTGGGGCAGTGGTTAGGAGAACGGCAAGTGGAGCCAGATGGCCTGGGTTCAAATCCCGGGTCTGCCACTTCCCAGCCAGGGGCTTTTACATAAGTCACATGGGCTCTCTGTGTCTTGGTCCCCTCATCTGTAAACAGGGGATAGTAACGGTGTCTACCTCATAGGGATCTTGCAAAGATATCAAATAAAGTGCCCTGATGGGTGCCTGACTTATAGCAAGCTCAGTATGAGTGTTAGCTCAGAGGAAGTTCTTGTGTCAAACTAAATAAGTCGCCCAGGGTCACACAGACAGACAGGGGCAGTGTTGGTGTTCAAACCTGCACCTGCAGGGGGCTCTGGAAGCACTGGGTGGGAGTGCCAGTTTGTACCAGCTTGCAAGAGCTAACTGTCAAATGCCCAGGACTTCCGCTAACCAGCTGTCAAATGCAGCCATTATTAAAAATTAAATTACATACGTTTACTGTTAAATTATGTTAAAAACAAAGGTCTTAAATACCCAAAGCTTATCACTTCCTACATTCTTGAGGTCCTGTACACCTGTCACACCTGTGTGGTGGAAGTCCCACGTAATGAGGGGCTATTTAGCATCTCTTCCTAACTGTGCTCAGGGACGTCAGCCATGCTGGGAGTATTTACACCACAGAAATTGGCAAATACTACAAACAAGAGCACTTTTTTTTCCCCCCTGAGAAAGGTGGTCATTAAATTTTTACCAGTAAGTACATCATTGCCTAGAACTCAAGACCCTTCACTTCTCATCTAAGTCTCTTCCTAGAACTCTGCAGGAAAAGTGTGGTGAGTCGAAACTAATTCTTACACCCCAAACACAGGGCCACTTGGGTTTGCAGGGTGGAGGGTGGGTGGGCATCTGGCCATGACATCATCTCATGCCAGACAAAGGGACGTGGGAGTCGCTAAGGGAAGCTTGCAGGGGTCCCTGCCTCATATGACATTTGGCTATCAGGGTCAGATTTTTAAATGTTTCTTGGGTGGGCAAGAGTCACGAGTGGGGCCAGGAGGTAGCTCATTTCTGGGCACCACCACTGTCCTTCACTCAGCATCCTGCCCCCGTTTCAGGCAAATTCCTCGCCTGGTGATAAGCCTGGCTCCATCTCAGAATTTTCCCATCGTGCTGACAGTTTTAAACCAATAGATTTATGAACTTTTAAGTAACAGAAATATTTAAGGCAGACCTATTTGTCTTATCTGCTAAGACAGAAACACTCCTCTTCAAAGGGAGGGGGTAAACTCATAAAAGGGAACGATTGTTGAACGCTGCCTGCAGAGATGGGGGGGGGTCCTCTTCAAGAAAAAAAATATGAAATTGCCATTTTTTTCACAGCCATATGACCCCATGAAAACATCTGGAGGACTCCATCCCAGAGTCTTGAAGGAGCCTGTGAGATGAGCAGCTCTGAAGCTTAATTTGTTGATCTTCATTTTACAGAGGTGGAAATTGGGACTCCAAGGGGGAAGTGACTTGTTCAAGGTAAATGGTTGCCCAATGTTGGAGGCAAGATTTGAGCCTTGATCTGACTCCAGAAACTTTGCTGTTGACCTCAGAGACTCCATCATCTTGCCCTTTGCCACCAGCTGACATTTCCCCATGGTTCTCAGCTCTGCTTTGCATGGGGGACTCGGCTCTATATCACCCTGGTCTTTTTTTTTTGAGACAGAGTCTCACTTTGTTGCCCAGGCTAGAGTGAGTGCCGTGGCATCAGCCTAGCTCACAGCAACCTCAATCTCCTGGGCTCAAGCAATCCTGCTGCCTCAGCCTCCCAAGTAGCTGGTACTACAGGCATGCACCACCATGCCCGGCTAATTTTAGATATATATATATATATATATTAGTTGGCCAATTAATTGCTTTCTATTTTTATAGTAGAGACGGGGTCTCGCTCAGGCTGGTTTTGAACTCCTGACCTTGAGCAATCCACCCGCCTCGGCCTCCCAGAGTGCTAGGATTACAAGTGTGAGCCACCGTGCCCGGCCCACACCCCGGTCTTTGATGGTGCTGTTCCCCTCTTGCCAGAACCACTGGCCCTCCTCTGCACCTACGCAAGCCCTATTCATTCCTGGAGGTGCCATTCAAGTTTTTCTCCCTTCCCAACATCCTAATTCTCCTCCTAGACATAAACCCCCAATATTCCAGCCCTCCCCCCAATATTCCATCCCTGGCCTAGACATCTGTTGTCCCACAAAACTTAGCCTTAAGCATCCTGTGATTATGTGTGTGTGAATCTCATCCTCCCAGGTGTGCTGTTAGACTGTCCTGGCAAAGACAGACCCTCATATCTTTTCTGCAACCCTCAGAGTCCATTGCTCCCATTTTTTTAACCCTTTATTTTATCAGTATTTTCTCAGCATCTACTGGATGTCAAACACTTGCTTGGCACTGGGGATTCGGACACAACTGGCACAGTCACTGTGCTCACCGGGGCAGGTGTCAAGATGACCTTTGCATGTTTCCCTGCAGACTGTGGAGTTGATCATGAGGACTCTGGAGGTTTTAAAGTCAGGCGGTGATGTGATCAAATGAGTCACTCCAGTTGCAGAGGATGGAACAGGGCAGGATAAAGGCCAATTATGAGGCTGCTACAGCAATGCAAGACAGAGATACAAGGACCCGAGTTCCAGGAGTGGCAGCAGGGAGAGGGAGGTAGGTGGGCTGCCCTCCCTCTGAGCCCTCTCTCAGTCCACTCCACTCCACCACAAGCGGCTGCAGCATGCAAAGCTCGCTCCTACTTTAAGGCCTTTACATCTGCCATTCCCACTGCCCAGAAATGCTCTTTCCCTAGATATGACAATGGCTCACACCCTCCCTCACCTCCTCAGGACTCTGCCCAAATGTTACCTGCTCAGAGAGGTGTCCCTGAACACCATTCCTTCCTAAAGTAGCCCTTCCACACCTTTCTATGCCCTGGCTCTGGTTTACTCATTTACTGATAGTCCTGGCCACTACTGGACATACTCATTTGTTTATTTCCTGTTTCCATGACCAGTATGTCTGGGGCTTTGGCTGTCTCATTCACCACTAGATGTCCAGCACAGAAATGGTGCTGTACAGCATTCCAGAAATGCGTCTTAGATGAACAGTTACACTCATGGTTTGGCAGGCAGGGCACACGGATGGGGCAGTGGTTGATTGGATGGGGAGGAGCTGGCAGAGAGGCTGCCCCTGGCTGTGCACCAGGAGGAGAATGAAGGGCTCCATTTGGAATATAGTTTTAGACTTTGGCGGGACACTCAAGTGGAAATACTGTAGTCGTCAGGGTGCCCACTCAAGCAAACACATAAAATTAATCATTATAGATACCAACCAGGTTAAAGATTGAAGTTGCAAGGTCTCAGCCAGAGGTATAGTCTTGGGCCTTGTCCACAGGTTTATGGAGTATCAGTCAAGGCCTAGGAAGGAAGGAGATGCCCATTCACACTGGGCAACTGGGAAGAGTTTAATGAAGCGATGGCTTATAAGAATATGAGCAGAGGAAGGAAACTCACAAGGGTAGAAGAAGCACCTGGGGCTAGTGGCCATGGGGCACCTATGGCACCTGCATCAGCCAAGGTTCTCCAGGGAATCAGAGCCACTAGTAGATCTACACCCAGTATAGACGAACCATCTAATCCATCCATCTATCAATTTATCTACTTATCTATCTATCTATCTTCAAGAAATTAGCTTATGTGACTGTGGCGGCTGGCAATTTTGAAATCTTCAGGGCAAGCAGGCAGGTTGGCAACCCTTGTACAGGAGCTGATGCTCCCGTCTTGAGAAGACTTTCCTTGTTTACAGGGAAACCTCAGTTTTTGCTCTTAAGACCTTTTGACTGATTGGATGAAACCCACACACATGATCAAAGAAAATCTTTACTTAAAGTCAACTGATTGTCAATGTGGACCACATGCACAAAATACCTCCCCAGCAACGTGTAGGTTAGCGTGTGATGAAATAACAGGGCTCTACAGCCTGACATATAAAACTGACCATCACACTACCCTGAGTCCGAAGGAGCAAGGGGAGGGGGTTACTAGGAACGGGGAGAGCTGTGGCGGCTCTCAGGAAGAGGGGCCCAGCAGGGAGGGGCAGGGAGCAAACACACCCAGACTTTCCTGCCCTCCAGCCTCCTGTTGGTGCCTCCCAAGCTGAAGCCAGAGGGCATGGGAGCCCGTGGATGTGTCCATGCAGCCTGGCTTCTTGGGCACAGAACAGGCAAACTAGGGTGAGGGTGCATTTGGAGGGGCAAATGGAAAATCCCCAGTGTAGATGGTAAAGGGAATGATGGGACTCCCCCAGACCGGATACATACAACGAGAAGGAGAGAGCAGCCCAGGAAGGAGCCCAAGCAACATCCACAGCCAAGGAACGACCAGAGGAAAACAAGCCACACACAGGTTGGAAAAGGAATGGCCAGAGGTTCACAGGAAATCCAGAAGAGGGTAAGGGAATCAGAAGAAGCCCTAGAGGCCCCAGCCCAAAACCCAGAATGAAGGTGGGCTCTGGAGTCTGGGACGGGGCAGTTACTAAGCATGGACAGTGATAGGCATATCCTAAGGGGTTGTGGGAACCAAAATAGGGAATGGAGATCAGGACCTTCGACACAGGAATAGTGGAAGGAAATTAGGACCATAGATACAGGATCAGAGTTTAGGAGAAGAGAAGAGGATGGACAGATGGATAGATGGATAGATGGATGGATGGATAGTTGCAAGGGTGGATGGATGGGTGGATGGGTAGTTAGATAGGTGGATACATGGGGGGACGGGTAGTTGGATGGGTGGATAGATGGCTGTGTAGATGGATGGAAGAGAATAGATGCAAGGAAGGAAGGAAGGAAGGAAGGAAGGAAGGAAGGAGGGAAGGAAGGAAGGAAGGAAGGAAGGAAGGAAGGAAGGAAGGAAGGAAGGGAGGGAGGTAGAGATGGAAGGGAGAGAGGTAAGGAGGGAGGAAAGGTGCTGTGTTGCCATGTTCCAGGCACATCCTCATGCTCTGCTAGTCGTTTCTCATAAGAACTCTGTGAGGTTGGATTTATTTATTCTCATTTTACAGATGATGAAATCGAGGCACAGAAAAGTCGAGTAGACTGTCAGAGGTCACACATCTAGTCGATAGTGGGGCTGAGACAAGAACCAGCCTTGCTGATTCTGCAGTCTCTTTTTACGTTAAGTTGTCCTGGTTTAGAGGCAGACGGGTCAGTACAGGCCACCGATGATGGCGGCATCATGATGTGGTTAAGAAAACCTCCAGACTGTGTGGGTTTGGATCTTGGCTCCCTCACTCAGGAACTATACGGCCCTGGGCAAGTTACTGACTTCATGGAGACCCGGGGGACAATGATAGCACCTATGTCAGAGCCGATGAGAGATTTAGCCGGCTCTACCTCCATAAACCGCCTAGAAAGGGGCCCGACATGGTACGTGCTGGGGAGGTGTTAGCAACTAATATTAATCTATCGGATCTGTGTGCATCGGCACGCTTGACGCCACATGCTTCGCTTTGGGCCAACAATATATGTATATGTATAAAAAAAAACTTTCAGTTTCTTATTGAAAGAACTGACAACCACACAACAGCTTTGGATGGTTTTCAAAAAGCCAGGAAGGACATAACTTACTGTTCCTAGGAGACATGGCTTCAGGTCGGTAATCAATACCTACTGTGTGAGTGCAAGAAAAGAGCTACTAGCAGACACCCCGATGCTGCGCATATTTATTAAAAATGTGTTCCCCATTACTGCGATCCTCCAAACATAAAAATGCTGTCGGCACTTCGGCAGGGCTTCCAACGCCAAGGCCACTGCGTGATATACGGGCTTCCTGCCTCGTTGTGGCTTCTTTCTTCGGGGTTCTTTGTTCCCTGCCTGTAGATACCTAGCAGCTTAGGCTTGAGGCTCTAGACGTTGGATCACGGAACTGCAACTGCCAAAGCTAGAAGGCACCCCCAGGGATGAGGTGTGATGTAGAAAACAACACAGTATTTAGAGCCAGATGATGATCTCATTCATATTTGTGCCTTTAGCATTATTAAGTCATTCATATATTCATTCATTCATTTAATCATTCATTCATCCATTCGGCTGTTTATCAGAATGTTTGTTGGCACGGTAGCAGGTAGACCCAAAGCTGGCTCCCTATAATCCCTGAGCCCTGGTATTCATGTCCTGCATAATCCACCACCCCCCCCTTGAGTGTGGGTGTAACTTATGACTTGCTTCTAGTTAATAGACTATGGCAAAGATGAAGAGATTTCGCAGATTCAGCTGCTAAATTAGTTGGTTTTTGAGTTACTCAAAGGGGAGGTTATCCTGGGTGGTCCTGACTCAATCAGGTGAAAGCCTTCCCATTAGGGATGGGCCTTCCCTGAGGTCAGTCTCTTTCTACCAGCCTTGAAGAAGCAAGTTGCTATGAGTTATGTACACCATGAGGAAATGAATTCTCTCAACCACCTAAATGAGTTTGGAAGCAGATTCTTCCCCAGTCAAGCCTCCAGATGAGAACACAGCCCAGCAGAACCTGGACTACGGTCTTATGAGATCCTGGGTAGAGGACGAGGCCCAGACTTCTGAGCCAAGGAAACCATGGGATAATGTAACTTGTTTTAAGATTCTAAGTTTGTGCTACTTTGAATGCAAGTACCTACCACATGCCAGATGCTGTAAAAAAAAATGCTGAGAATAAAATAATACGCAGGATAGTATTTATCTTATAGGTCCTGAACAGATTTGAAGTCTAGTTCCATGCCAGGCTCATAGTAAATGCTCGATACAGGTTATGCGGACGGGAGACGTGGATTGTCACTAAATTCCCTTTCTATGTGAACTCGACCAAGTCAGGTGACTTCTTTGTTTTCATCAGTTTTCTCAGATGAAAAACAAGGTCAACAAAAATCTGCCTAGGTGGTCACTGTGAATATGCTTGGAAAATCTAAATCACTGATTAAGTTATTATAATATTTTAATGGAAATGATTGCTTTTTCTCTGACCTTGCACACTGTACTCCAACACATACATATTATTGCCTCTGGTTTGCAAATAAAACATAGGAGAGACTGCATATTGCCTACTCCCAACATTTGTCTCCTTCTTTTTCCTTTGTAATAAAGATTCTAATTTTTAGCAGGGCACATGGTCATCTAGAGCAGTGGTCCCCAACCTTTTAGGCACCAGGAACCTGTTTCATGGAAGAAAGTTGTTTTTCTATGGACCTGGTGGAGCCCAGGTGGTGATGCAAATGATGGGAAGTGGCTGTAAACACAGGTGAAGATTCACTCACTCACCTGCCACTCACTTCTTGCTGCGCCGCCCAGTTCCCAATAGGCCACAAACTGACACCAGTCCGTGACGCAGGGACTGGGGACCACAGTTCTAGAGTAGATGCTCTATTTTCCAATCTCACTTGCAGAAAGCTTGCTTATGTGACTAGGGTTTTTGACAACAAATATAAGTAGAAATGTGGTGAGATACTCAGAGAAATGTCATTAATGGATAGGACTGCCAGATAAAATACTGAACACCCAGTTCGATTTGAATTTCAAATAAAAAACAAATTTAAATAATGTATGTCCCAAATGCTTATGCTAAAAATTATTTGCTATTTATCCAAAATCCAAATTTAGTTGAGCAACTTGTACCTTTACTTGCTAAATAAATATGGCAACCCTGTTAAAGGAATAAGTATCCCTTCTTCCCCCCCTTCTCTATCCTATTGCTTGCAGAGTGAAGGCTGGTGTGTCAGCAACCATTTTGGGACATGAGGATGAGTCCACACTCTAGGAATGGTGGGGCATTGAACTGGAAGGAACCTAAAATCTTTAGGATGTCAGGAGTAGAGCATCCAGACCAGTCCTGCACTGACCATCTCTGAGCTAATTTATATGAGAGAGAAATACACATATATCTTGTTTAGGTCACTGTTATTTGGAGATTTCTATTTGGAATAGCAGAACCTATTCCAAATTATTACATGGACCCTGCAACAGCTAACACACAGAAGTAAGCATTACTCCCACTTCTTAAGTAATAATAATTGCTTCCATTTACTGTCTGCATGTACCAGGTTCTATTCTAGACCCTTTGCAAATATTGTCTCTAAACATCACAATAATTCCAGGAGAAAGTTGTTTTGCAGATGAGTAAACTGAGGCACAAAGAGGTTAAGTAATTTGCCAAAAGTCACACAGCCAGCAAGTGGCAGAGATAAGATTTGGTCCCCACATCTGACTGACTGGAAAAGTCCTTTCTCCCCTATCTTTAAAAAGTAGGTTTTTTTTTTCAAAAAAAATTTTTGCAAACTTCTTTAAATCTTTATGTTCTTTTTTCTTTCTTTCTTTTTCTTTTGTTTATGGAACTGCCTCTGTGTGAAAAAACTAAAAAGTCAAGAGACACCTATAACCAGGGATGGGGCGAGGATGGCAATGGAAAGAGGGTAAGTCACACCCACACATGCATTACCTCTGACATCAGAACTTCACCTTGGTAGAACCAAAGCAGATGTGCCCATCCACGCAGGAGAGGGGCTCCCAGAAGGAGGGTGCCCCAAACACTGTGTAGAGAGATACTATGTGGTTTTACCAAGCCCCTGGGTTGGAAATGAGACCCATGTCCCTGGACCTGAGTCCCTGAAGGGGAAAGACCTTGTCTTGTCTTGGGCTGTATTGCCAGCACCCAGATAGTCCCAGTACATAGTAAGTGCTCAAAAAAATAATTTGTCAAAGTGGCTAAATGAATAAAATATCCCAAACTTTCTGCTCTTCGTGATAGAATTGGAGAGTGACAGCTCTCAGTAGCAATGATAAACATACCAATACTAATAAAAATAGGATTAATAGCAACTACTTTAGCATTTAGTATGTTAAGCCCTGTGCTCACCATTTCACACACATCTTACTTAAACTCACAAGCGTGCCCATGAGGCAGTTTCTATATCAGACCCGTTTTGTAGATAAGGATGCTTGGAGAGATGAAGTTGCTTGCCCAAAGTCCCACAGGGAGGAGGTACCAAGACTTGCGCTTGGGCTGACTCTTGCACCGGGCATGCATTAACAGTTTGCATGCTCGGCGGAGTTTCGTGTCTCACACGTGAGGATTCTATCTTGGTAACTGAGGTCTGTGTTTCTGCTTTGAAGACATTTCCACATCCCAGGCTGCTCCTGGGTCTTGGAAACACCTCGTGCCCAAGATGCTGAAAACAGTGGCCCAAGAACTCGAATCACAGGCTGATTTCCCAGGGTGTTGGAGGTTTTAACCACCCAGTGCCTGGAATCTCTGTGCTCTTCCTTCCAAAGGAGGCAGCTTCCTCTTTTACCGCCAATGACACTCACCGCCTGTCCCACCCTCACTTGGACAGGACAGCACTTCAGGGAGACAATCCCTTGGCATCCCCAACATGAGGTCAGGGGTCACACCTCGTGCCCTCGTACCCCCCACATCGCCGGCTTCGCACAGTAGGTTCGCGGTACACGCTTGTTGACGGACCACTGATTGATCTGATTCTTAAAGTGCCTCGCTCAGCTACACGAGCCCAGAGAAGCTTAATAAAGGCTTTTTGAAGATGATAAGAAACAGAGCTGCCTTGTTAAGATTCCGGGAGCCTCAGATTCTTCTTTAGAGGCAATATCTTTTTTTTTTTTTTTTTTATGTTTCTTTTTTTTCTTTTTTTAAGTGCTGGCAGATAAAGCCTGCCGACTGTCCAGTGGGTGACACTGGAGAAAGAGCGTTGGGGCCTTTTCATTTTTAAAGGACTATGTTAAAAGCAGCTCATCACATTAAAATCTTCTGGGTTCTAGCTGGGATCAGGGGTGGAATGGCAGCGTCACCCCCAAGCTGCCTTTAAATCACATCTTCACCTAAATCCTTCCTCTTCTCATCTTTGCTTTTCTATTCTCCCCAAGGTATGGTCCACATAGATTTCCCTGCACACGTCTAGCTTTTCGACCAGCAGCAATCTCTCCTCGATAAGTACCCCACCCCTCACCCCCACTTTTAAATGCACCTACAGACTTTTTACAATGAAGTGTTCATTAAATCCATCCCTGTGGTGCCGTTCATGGCCCTGTCCTTCCTCACTCAACAGATCTCCCCAGCAGACCTCGTTCACTCACATGGCTTCAAATACCACCAATGTACTGCCAACCCTCACACTGGTATCTCCAGCCCACACCTGGCCCAGGGTCAAATAGCCACCTGCCAGCTGGGCACCTCCATCTTTGCCCAACCTGCCCGATATGGACTCACTCCCTCTCTCCCAAACCTGGTTTTACCCTTTTATTTCCAGTGTAGTGAATGACAACGGGTGTTTGAACCAGACACCTCGGGTCATTCATTCCCCTTCCTTGCTCCACCATGTCCAATTAACCATCACATTCTGCCAAAGCTCCTTCTGAACATGTCTCAAACTAATCTCATCTCCATTGATAACACAATGAATAATTCTTATATGAATGGATTTGAACCTAATCAATCAAGGTTTTGAGCATCTCATTTGGGTGCTACTTAAATAGGTTTCCAATGAAGTCTCTCAGCCTCCTCTGTTGCTTTCCAATCTATCCTCCATGCTGTGGACATTGCCATCTTGTAAAAGGAAAAATTTGACTGTCCCTTCCCTAATACCTTCAATGGCTCTTTGTTGCCTCCAGGCTAAAGCCCAGGCTGTTCAACACAGCATTCAAGACCCCCACACTCTGCTCTCTGCTCCAACCTCAGCATTCCCTCCTCCCTGCCTGGGACTCTGAGCTCCAGCCGCACGAATGACTAGCAACTTTCCATTCACCTCTCTGCATTTGCTCAAGTTGTCTCACCTGGCTAGAATGTCTCTTCCTCTTCCATTTATCCAGTTAACTCTTTATCTAGAATATAGAAAAAACTTAAATGACTCAATAACAAAACCCCCAAATAACTCAATTAAGAAATGGGCAAAAGACCTTCATAGACATTTCTCAAAAGAAGACATACAAATGATCAACGTGTACATGAAAAATGATCGACATTATTAATTAGTCATCAGGGAAATTCCAACACCTTCTTCAGAATTTTCTGAAGCATCTCCTCTTCCTGGGATGCATGTATAATTTATCTGCTTTTACATTACAGAACAGAGCATTCTCTTCCCCTTTCCTGTGGTTAAGCAGGCTTAAAAAACTTAGTAAGATCCTCACCACTGTTAATATTGGCACTGAAAGCTAAACCATCATTTAATGCACCATTTTGCTATTATCATTCTGTTAGGTTGTTCTCAGGTTTTCTCTATTATAAATGGTAATGAATATATCTGGGTGAAAAGCCATATTGCTTTGAATTATTTCCTTGTGCTAGATTCTCAGAAGTGGAACCATTGTGGATGAGTGTGTCTTAGATTAGATATTTTGCCAAATCACTTTTCCAAACAGGCAGGCCCACCTGCACTATAAGTAAATATATGGTCGGTTCTAGAATTCAGCCTCCCACCTGAGTCTTCCTGGGGTGCAGAAAGAAGAGAGTAAAATGCGATGTCTGCCACAGAGCTGAGTTGCTATTTAGAAATAACAAACCTATTGGAAGAAGGAATTGGATTTCCACTTAGAGTGAGTGAAAATGGTTTAAATATGGAACCTGAGCGATATTGAAAAACAAAACGAGAAGGGAGATGTCTAAAGACCCAACCGAGTGACCGCTTGAGTCCATAATCATTGGGAAAATAAGATCGATTTTATTGCATGAAATGGATGCATCTCAAGGGATGCTTTAGGTGAGAGCAGAAGAACTGATTTGGTGAGTGTAGGATTTCCTTCAGATTCATGGCTTGGGTTTTCCGGCACCCCCATCCCCCAAGCCCCCGGCTTCATATTGCTTGAATTCACTTACTCAGAGCAAAATCCAACTGAAAGTAAAAAGAGACTTTAAAATGCTTATTTTTAAGATCCTCATAAGGTGTTTTGGACATCAAATAGCTCTTAAAAACCACGGCAGTACTTTCATGATTTAAGTGTAAATGATTCTGAAACATATGGATTACATTTTCCTCGAATTCCTTCTGGTTTTAAAAGTGAAAGGCAGAGGAGGCAGAGAAACTGTAGATTGCCCAGACCATTTAGAGATTCAACTCATAGGCAAACCCCATGAACCCTGAGGCTGGGAAACAAATTTGCCAGATTTCTTGAGGGGGCAGTGTTAGGAGGCCCTCAAGGGAGGACTGTTCTGTTTAAATCCTAAAATAATTTGGGGTTCCTGTCTGGTCATAACAAGGACCAAAAGCAACAGTTTCCAAGTTCTAATTAGCAAATCAAAGTCTGCTAAATGGCTCGTTGGAAATATAGATTCCGAGGCTAAATACCAGCCCTTCTGCATCAAAATCTCTCCCTTGGAACCCCTGGAATCTGTATTTTTAAGAGGTTCCTTGGCCACCAGGTTGGGTTATACTGGTCAAGATCAGGGTTCCTTAATCTCAGCTCTATTGACATTTGGGGCTGCATAATTCTTTGTCACGGGGGCTGTCCCATCATTGCAGGGTGTTCAGCAGCAGCCCTGGCCTCTACCCACCAGATAGCAATAGCATACCACCACCTCCCAGTTGTGACAACCAAAATGTCCCCATTGTCAAATTGTATCCTGGGGGCAAAACGATCTTGGTTGAGAACCACTGGTGTAGGTGACTTTAAAGTGACCAACATTTCAGAGGATGTACGATTATTTGCTGGTGTGTGTGTGTGTGTGTATGTGCAGGGGTAATACTATGTGTTCTGCGTTTTTGCACTTCCCACTTCACCTACTATTCTTTTTCATACTTCCTATGTGTATCGATTGGTTATCGTTCCCCATTCTTCATTCCTTCCATATAATAGAACTATATACTTTCCCACCTTGGCCTTGGCTTCTTGGCTATTGGGTGAATGTTCCCACGCCTGGACTTTGACCATGTGACTTGCTTTGACCAATGGGATGCTAGAGGAAGTGGGCAGAGCAAAGGCTTCCGGTGGGGCTGCTGGGTTGGGCTTGTTTTCTTAGGCTTCACTGTAAGAAGGCATGTCAGTCCAGGTAGCTGCTGCCCCTGCAGCTTGGCCCCGTCAGAATGAACCCAGGTAGAGCAGAAAGACCTGCGCCCAACAGGAAGCCGGGAACCGAGCCTGATCCAGCCAAGCCCAGCCTACATCAGCCAAATCACAGCCACCCTACAGACCCCAGGGTGTGAAAATAAGTGTTCATCGTACACTTCTGGGATTTTGAAGCTGCTTGTTACATAGAGAAAAAAATTAAAAACTCCTTTAAAAAATGTTACCCTGTAATATTGTGAAATAATAAAAAAATTAAAAAACTAACTAAAAAAACAAATCCAATATAAATGCAATTTATCATTAAAAAATAAAGCCATAGGGTATATTTTAAAAATACGTGTAAGTACCTCAGCGTGGACACCAGAAGACAGTTTGGCACAGCAGCTAAGAGCTCAAGAGCAGAAGCCAAAAAGACCGAGTTCTCCATTCAGGTTCCAGCCCTGCCACTTCCTAGCCAGTCCCTTGACTCTCCGAGCGCTACCTCCACCCCCATTACACGAGCATACAAGATATTCATAATACTCGAGTCCTATCTCCCTTGTCTGTTGAATGGGTTTATGTGATAGTATGTACTTCACAGATTTGCAAAGGTTAAATGAGATGATGCACGTGAACTGCTTAGTGTCTATGCCTGGCACATGGTAAGCTCATGATAGATTGAGCTGATTTTATTATGCCGAAGGTTCAAGGGCATGAAATGTATGCCCACGTTTTCCTTCCTTCCTTCTTCCCTGCTTACCTGTCCCCAGCATCTACTGAATGCCTGCTCTGCACCGAGCTCTGTGCTGGGGTGAACAGAATCCTAAAAGCCCCTCAGGGCCAGGGGCTCGAGATCCCACAAAGAGTTAATTCCCCGGGGAACCAGAAGCCAAATAAATTCTGCGCCGCCAAACACACCCCAATCATCATTAGTCACGGCTTGTTGGACGGGAGGCTCCTCCCTGGCGCTTATCTCCCGGCTCCTGTCCTCTGCCAGGCGGCCGTATTTCACGTCCTGAGCACACATGACCCCGGGTCAGCCGAATGAAAGCCCCACTCGACAGGTCTGCCAGGGTCAGCGCCGCAGCTCTGTCCCCGCCAGGGCAGCCCAGAGCACGTGCGCGGCGACTCTCACTCTCCGTGCCCCGGGTCAGGGCTGAGGGACAGGCCCAGGGTGGCAGTGACTCCCAGGCCCCGCCCTCCAGGGAGCAGCAGGCGGGGCGGGGCCTCGGGGCTTATTTGCATAGAGCCTCCTCCCATCATGCTCAGCGGCAGCCCAGTCCCAGGCCAGGATCCCGGGATGGCATTCCCAGGAGAGAGTAGGCAGGTGGGATTCCTGCCCTCACCAGGCTTCCAGTCCACCGAGTCCAGGGCCAACTTACGACTTTTAGGGGCCCACCAAAATGTTTTAAAGTCTTTACAATCAGAAGGGCGGGAAAATGAAATGTGAGGGTTAGAGGAATGTTTTTCTCACATTAGGAAAAAAAAATTCAGTGAAAATTGTTTCCATGTTGCCTAAGCAGAAAGAAAAAAAAAATAAAATGTTTAAATATTTAAAGTTGCATCAAAAGCCATTTTTAATGTCGCTGTCACTAGGATGGGAGTTCCACAAAGGTAAAAATGTGTAGAGGCCAGAACTATCTCCCTGAGCCAGGGAGATAAGCTGGAAACAGGGAAACAGCTGGAAACAGGGAAATATATGTGATATATTAAGAGTCATTAGTGCTATGAAGTTAGTGAAGAAGGGGGATATTAATATATAGCAAAGGGGGCAAAAACAACTTGAGGGAAAATTACCTTTTTTTGGTCAGTAAAGGCAAATAGTAATCATGATGACAAAACAATGACAGCTACATTTATCGGATGCATATTATTAAATAACAATATATGTGAAGTGCCTGGTGTTTAAGAAGTGTTCTCCAAGTGCGAGCTGCTAAATATCCCTATTCTTATTTTATTCTTCTCACACAGCATGGATCGAATAGTTAGTACATGTCATCTATCTTAGTGTGGGCTCTCCTGAAGCAGATCTTGAAACAGGGACATGAGTGTAGTTCAGTGGTCCCCAACATTTTTGGCACTAGGGACCAAATTCACGGAGGTCAATTTTTCCATGGACCAAGGTGGGTGGGGGGATGATTTCAGGAGGTCTCAAGTGCATTTTATTTGTTACATTTGCAGCTGCTCCCCAGCGCTAGCATCACCGCCTCAGCTCCACCTCAGATCGTCAGGCATTAGATTCTCATAAGGAGAACACAACCTAGACCCCTCGCATGCGCAGTTTACAGTAGGGTTCGAGCTCCTGTGAGAATCTAATGCCTCGGCTGATCTGACAGGAGGTGGAGCTCAGGCAGTGATGTGAGTGATGGGGAGCAGCTGTAAATACAGACAGATTCCCCCCCCTGGATTAGTCTCCCCTCCCACCCTCCAGTTTCCCACCACAGCCTCCCATTGAAAAAAAAAAAAAAAACCCACCTGGAGAACAAAAGAGCCTGGGAAATGTAGTTCTCTGAGATACAAACCAGGAAAGAACAGGAATCTGTCTAAGATCCTTTCCTTCCTCTTTCCCCTCCCTTCCTCATCCAATGCCTCCCTTCCTTCCTTTTTTCTACATTCCTTCTTCTCTCCCTTCCTTTTCTTTCCCCCCTCCCTCTCTCTCCCTTTACTCCTCCTTTCCTTCCTTTCCCTCCTTTCTTTCCTCTCTTCTTTCCTTTCCTCCCTTTTGTCTATATATCTTCCTTCCCCCATTCTTCATTTTCCACCCTCCCACCCTCTCTCTCTCCTCCCCTCTCTCCCTTTTCCTTCTTTCTTTCCTTGGTGTCTTCCACAATGGTAAATAAGAGAACACTGATGACCAGAATGGAGTTTACAGTCAAGATCTGAAAGGATATTCTCTCTTAATTTTTTTCCAGCCATTCCCCTGGAGGGATATCCCCTCTTTAAGCCCCCAGAGAAACAGGATGGTGGAAAGGAAGTCAATTGTCTGTGCTTCCGGCACTGAAGACAAAGGGTTGGTTAAAAGCGCAGCTCCTCAACCTTGGGATGGCGCTTCACGATGAGGTCCCGCAGAGCCCCCTCATTCAGCCCAGCCTGGCTTTTCTCAAAGGACAGGTTTCTCTGATGTCTAAAGACTAATGAAGCCAGTTTGGGACTGGTAAGATTTGTCTCACTTCAGGCAGGCTACTCCATGTGGGAGAAAGGTGGCTCTGAGCTCACCTGTAACAATTGTCTCTACAAGCATCTCTTCTAGTCTGAGTGTTTATAATATGAAGTAATCAATCCATTACTAGAAATGAATAGACAACACAATTTCCAGTACTTAGGTTGCTATTTTTATGATGATGTAGTTCCCCAAATTAGCACCACAGATAGAGGAAAAACCTATTGTGTGTACAGCGTAGAGACATACTGCTATGTGTACATATGTGTGTGTGTGTGTGTTTTTCAAGGGAGCCTGCCCTTTTTGTTCATGACCAGCTGTTGTGAACAGCTGCTGTAAATTATTTTGATTGTCCAGCAACTTGCTGATTTGAGTCTGGCTTCCATGCTACGCAGTACTTCTCAGGGATGTGTAGCTTGGGTTTTGTCAATTTGGATCAGCCACTTATTCATTCCCTCAAATGAATATTTCTTGAGCACCTACTATGCACCAGGAACGATTCTGAGCACTGGCGGTGCAGCTATGAACCAGCGAGCCCCAAACACCTGCTTATATTAATATTTGGTCTGTGGTGCCAAGACACAGAGCCATGGAAACAATCTTTATTAGAGACGGTTCAGCAGGAAGAGCAGTTATATGACTGTGAGTCTGCAGCTCTGGAGCCACTAACACAATTATTCTTTATATTAATAATACTATTTTTGAAAATGCAGGTGACTTGAAAATAAAAATAGCTAATTGCAGCGGAACAGACTGAATTCCAATAGTTCAGTAGACTATGTAAGGTCCCTGCTCATCATCCACTTCTTTCTACGTGGAAGGATCTGGCTTTATCATGTTGTTGTTGCCCCATTCATAGTCCCTGGATCTCTGTATCACTATTGCATAAACTCTCTGCTGTGTGTTTTTCTTCCCAGAGCAAGCACCTGGGTCTCTTTTTAAGCAGGCTGCCCCCCATCTGCCAGAATCCTCTTTGTCTGAATCCCCAGAGGATGGAAGTGCTTGGAAACTTCCATTCCCCATGAGGGTGGAAGAGATAGGTCTGGGGTGGGGCCTGGGATTCTACATTCTAACCAGCAACAAGGGGACACTGATACTGCAGTTCTGGGGACCGTAGTTTGAGTAGCCAAAACTTAGCATGGAGCGTGATACCTGGCAGGTGCTCGATAATTACAGTTACTGTTATTATTGTTGCTGTTATTGTTCTTGTTGTGCATTTGTCAGCATCATTGCCCCTAAGTGACAGTAACGAGATGCATGTCTGGCAGGGTGTGGGAAATAAAAACTACAGGGTGAGAATCAGGAAACCAAGAATGTCCAATACCCCCTTAGCTCTCCGTCTCCCAGTTGATGATAAAATAATAGTTATTGAACAAAATATACATCAGGCTTTATCTCCATGAATTCTCATGTTAACCATAGGAGGTAGGCAGTATCATTAATCTTATTTTACATATGAGGAAGCAGGGGCCAAGAGAGGTGAAGTCATTCGGCTGGGTCCCCTATTTAGAAATGAGCAGAGCTAGAGTTTGAGCTCAGGGACTTTGATGGCAAACAGCAGACACATACATAACCATTTCTCCACACTGCCAGAGAGAGGAGGTGACAAAGAGCAGCCACTTAAAACTTCCAGGCAGGGAGCCCCATGAAGTCAAAGTCAGCGCACTTCCTACGTCATAGCTGAGCCTGACACATGGCAGAGGCTCAGTGAGTATTTGAGGAATAAATGGATGGGTAGACACAGACATGGACCAAATCTGCCCCCAGGAGTTGCTGGCCATGCACTGGGGCGAGCTCTCCTCCCACCAACCGGCAGTGCTGGGCCCCTCCGCGCATAACTTGGGCTGCAGGAGAAGAAATTCTGTCCATCCATCTGCTGCCCCTGGTGAGCCACGTCTGCTATCATGAAGCTCGGACTTTATCCTCCCTATAGCCAGAGGATGCTGACCGCAGCACAGAACCTCAGAGCGTGGGCAGAAGGACGTCACACGGGGAGGGATGACCAGCGCCACCTCTGGGTAGTTCCAGCACCCACTGTATTTCTGTCCTTCAGTTTGTTTGCCCACACCTAGACTGGACACTTGTCATTTTTTTGTCTGTTTTGGCTGTTCAGACTCAATCATTTTCCAGTTTGAGGAGATCCCCGCTTTAGGACTCTTGGGTGAGGCAGAGACCACCTCGCTCCATGGAAACAGAATGACAGGTTCTTGTGTCACCAGCATCTCTTACAAGTAGGGCACTGCCAATCAGATGCACCCAAGCTAAACTTTGAGAATGAGAGAGGTAGGAAGTTGAAGGGACCTCCTCTTCCTCCTCCTCCTCCTCCTCCTCCTCCTCCTCCTCCTCCTCCTTCTTCTCTCTCTCTCTCTCTCTCCCCCCCCTCTTTCCCGTAGCAGTTGTTGACAGTTTGAGTGCCTGAGGCAAAAATAGCAGCGTGTTACTAGCCCAGTGCTGTGTGGTGGCTTGCTTTGCCCCCACCCCCACCCCCAGCTAGCTTATGTATCCACCTGCCTCTTTAGCCATCCCAACAATTCTAGCACTCATTGAATAAACTCCTTTTCTGCTGTAATCATCCAAAGTTGACTTCTGGGCTTGTGACCAAAAACTCTGGTTCATAGAGTCAGGATCCTGGTTCACACAGAGAAGGGTTGCAAGTAATACAAACTTTAGAAAAAAAATTGTCCTTGTGTAGTAGACAAAGAGATGCTGTTCACGTCCCTCATAAGGAAGGATGTTCTGCCCAGCCACACGGGGTGTGGTCAACAGGTGTGACAAGTGTACAGTGACCGGTGTACAAGTGTGTGACAGCAGGTGGCTGTCACCTGCTGGCTTGTTCGGGGTGTGCCTCAGATGTCATGGGCCACCTTGCCCCAGGTCACACTGTCCTGGCACAGCTTGTATATAATGACTGAGCAAGGACAAGGTATAAATGTCCAGTCATTGTGCTTTCCACGAGAGGTGCTACAATACACAATACTCACTCTAGAGATTGCTCTGGGTTGGCCAAACCTTTGTCTGGCTGGGAATATAGTTCAACTTCTTCCTCTGTCCAAAACTGCTCCCTTCTCCCTTTCAACAGGGGAAGGGAGCAGGTTTGGACAGATCCCTAACAAACATCTCGCACCCTAAGTTCTGTCTCAGCATCCTACTGTGGAGAACCAATCTGCAATAACCTTGAAACCTTGGGATAATCTCTAGTCAGTCAGGGTGGGCTAAGCCTTGCTGCTGTAATGAACGAGCCCCAAATCTCAGTGGTTTATTACTATAACTGATTGTTTCTCATTCACAGTACAAGTGTATGACAAGTCAACTGGGGACCCTCTTCTCCTTTGTCTTTAGTAGTGGTCCCAGAAGGACAGAGGAGCCCCAATCTGGAACATTGCCTTAGCAGAGGGAAAGAGCCCTGGAGGGTTCTCATTGGCAACGAAATGGTCTGGCCTGGAAAGTGTAACTCATTGGCCAGAACTAGTCATGTGGCTGCTCAACCAGAAGGGGGCCAAGTATAGTTCTACCATCCCTGGAAGGTGGAATTGTGCAGGTATTGCACAAACAGCAGGATATGTTTTATGCCTGGATCCAAAAAAAAAAAAAAAAATGAGCCAATTTGACATGATTTGGATGTCTCCTATTTGTCAAAACTTGACCTATAACAGGTTCATTAAGTGTGCATTTTTAAAAATGTATAGGTTTAGAAATAGGTAAAAATTATTTTAAAATGAAATCTAAATCATAGTTATGTGACCTCTGAAGCCCCTCCTTTGATGCCCCAGGTTCTGACAAATACAATATTAACAGCACAGGTGCAAATTCCTGGGTTTGAGTCTTGGTCCTGCCACCAACAAGGTGAGTGACTCTGGGAAGGTGAATTTGCCTCTCTAGGCCTGAGTTCTCCCACCAGTTAAGTAGATAATAATACCTACCTTCCAGGATATTTTTGAAGATTCGGCCACTTAATGTATTTGAAGTGCTAGGTATCAAGTAGCTTACCAGATGTGTTGGCTTTGAGATTTGGATTTGGGGTTGTTTATTACCGCAGCAAAACCAAGGCTATCCTGACTGATGCGAAGATGATGAGACACTTCTTGGGCACTGACTCATGTCCTCTTGGTCTCCCCTCTAATTCTTGTCATGGCCACAGCAAACCTCAAGCCTGTGTTGTCCATCACTCATGTCCTACCCTGGGGCATGTCTAATACGTGGCATGGGATGTCTAAAGAAACTGCACACCACTCACATAGGCAACAATCTGGAAGCGTAGGGAAGTTAGGTCCCATGAGACAACCCTCAAGCAATGGACAATAAAACTGGTGGATAAATGCTTCTCCCTTTCAACCCCTTGAAGGGACAATTCTGGTAAGCATTCCATATGGGTTCTCAGAAAGGCCCTGTGGATTGAACACAAGTCACCTGTAGCAGGGCCACCTCCATAACACATCCTTGTATTGGCTCCTTTTCCTCCCCTCGTCACTCTACCATATCCCCCACCCCTGACCCCAGAGGTCACCTCCTCCACAAACCATCTGTTCACAAGCCCTTGTCTCAGGCTCTGATTTTTGGGGGGAATTCCAGCAAAGACACCTGTTACAACTCTAACCCTAATAATTGCCCCATTCCCAAATTAGTGTCATTAAGATGCTTCTAGAGAAGATTTCTGTGTTTAAACCCTTTCTAAGAGGAAATTTTAGTCAAACTTCATGGTCTGCAAGGCAAGAGATCCTGGCCATGGTGTTCACTGGCATACCCCCGGTGCTTGGCACCTAGGAGACAATCAGTAACTGTGAAGGTGATGAACTCATTCAACATCTCTTCCCCTCTGTTTCTTTGCCAAAAAGCAGCGATTATGATATTGTGACCTCCCATGCCTTTCATTGGCATGAAAACCAAATCAAAGTCATGAAAAGTGTGATCTTGGGCAAGCTAGTTAAATGTTCTGCTGTTATTCTTAATCTGTGATAAGAAGTGATAACAGGATCTGGCTCTGGCTCTAAAGGTTGTTCTGGGACTCAAATAATGTGATTCACAAAAACAGCATGTAGTACATGCTCAGTAAGTGTTGGCTCTGACTTTCCTCTTATCATCGCAATCATCCTCACCACCACCACTGTGAAAGCCCAGGGCAATTCCTGGGTGTTCAGCAGGCACATGATAAACTACCAGTTGAATCTGAGTCTTATCAACAACGAAATTGCCTCTTCCACCTTTCCCTCAAGGGAAACTGGGACCAATTGTCCAGGTGCATCCTGTACACTTTCCCTTAAGAACTGTCAACGTGTGCCCCAGCGACCCCAATATCTGGCTAGGTTCCTTGGGGCCAGGGTTGGGGATTATGCTGTCGGTCTCTGCCAGTCCTGACAGGTTGATTTGGGGGTGGAGGTGGGCTAGACCGAAAGAATCTCGGGGGTAATGCGATTCCCTCCACCAACATCCCTGTAAGCAGAGATGGGGCCAGAAGGGAATTGGTCCTCCTCTGAGCAGAGCAGTGAATCCTAAATGCTGCCCCGTGGAGAACACGATATAGCTGCGCTCAGCCCAGTAAACCCAGGCCTTGGGAGCCAGACTTTTACAACAAGATAATTTGAGAAGTAGGACATCACCAGGCTGGCTCCAAACGTTCCCTCTGGGAGAGTTCAACTAGAAAACCATCTTGCTCTGGGCTTGTTCGGCAATCCCTTATTTATGGTAACATGCATTACAGGAAATTTTTATATAAGGCATTAAAGTGGAGGCAATTTAGGACATTTGATCGTCTTACCTCTCCAACTTCCTAACCCCCTCACACAAACCCCTCCATCGTCCCCCTTCTCCAGTCTTTGAATTTCAGCTGGACTCGAAGGCTGATAATAGCTAAATTACATTGCAAACAGGTGCGGGCCTCTTCTGCTCTGGACAGCTGCCACGGTTATGTGATTCCTCAGCTGGGGGCGTGCGGTTTGTGAGATACGGGGAGGAGGGTGAGGGTACTTTTCCCTTCCGCATCTCTCCACCACAACCCCCCCTCTTCCAAGCCAAGCTGGGCCCTTGGGAGGCGTGTACAGATATCTCCCAAGCAGGCAGAATTCCCTCTGCTTTCTTTGTTCTGTGCTCCAATGTGGTATCTATTAGGGAGGTGCTGGTTACCCGGGGCAGCTGGGCGCGACACTAATAGTAACAGTAATAATAACATTAACAAACAACCACTGCCACAAACATAGCTCCCTTTTGTTGAGCGTTCGCTGAGGTCTTGCTTCGTTCATGTGCATCATCTCTGTAGGAATAGTGGTCAAGACCATCCCGCAGCTTGGCAGTCCAAATGTTGACTTTGCCACTTGCAGCAGCTGCGGGGCCTTGGACAAATGGCTGAAGTGCTCTGTGCCTCAGTTGCACCACCTGCAAAGTGGGGAAGATAAGATGTTTTACTTCATAGAGTCGCAGGTATTTAGAATGTTATCTATTGCTTTACATGTCTCTTAATATTCTTAAAAAAAAACCAAAATAAAAAACCACTAAGGGATTTTATCACAATAACCCCCAGATAAGGGAATTGAGGCATAGAGAGAGTTGAGTCACTTGCCCCAAGTCAGAGGGGAGAGAGTGGATTTGCATCCATTGGTTGGTCTTGTGTAAGTCAAGGGTGTTTATTTACGTGTTCAACAAGTAGTTTTGAATGTCGATTGTGTGTCAAGTGCAGTGCTAGGGCTGGCAGGGAGTGCCCCAGGGGAAACGGATATGGGTGGGGCTGAGCTGCCTAAGACAGCAGGAATCCCACAGGAGGAGGAACTAAGAGCCAGAGGTGTGAGAATGTAGCTTCCATGTCTGCGGTAAGGGAGAAATTCTTACCGTGACTTGCAAGGCCCCACTGCAGCTGTGAACTCGGCTCTGGTCATGTTCCCCGTCACTCATAGCCACAGCTGCCTTCTTTCTGTGCCTAGAACAAAAAGCAAGCTCTCACCCCAGGGCCTTTGCACTTGCAGTTTCTTTTATCTCCTAGAATTCCCTTCCCTAAGGTAGTCTCTCCCTCTTGTTCTCTACTCCCTTTGAGATTCTTCTCCAATGTGACTTTATCGGAGAGACCTCTGACCACCGTATGTACAAGAGCAATACAATCCCACCCCCATTACTCTCAGGCCTGCTCTTCCCACCTCTCTTCTTTATAGCATTAATCATCATCTGACACAGTTCTGTGTTTTGTTTTGTTTTCTGTCTCCCACTGCTAGGATGTGAGCCCTATGAGAACAGAAACTTAGCCTCTTTTGTTTCTGGCCATATCCTGATGCTTGCAGGAGTGTCTACCATGTAAAAGGGACTCAATAGATAATTATTCAGGGAAGAGACATAGGAAATTCATTGCTTGAAATTTACATTTTTTCATAGACAGTTTAGGCTACAAAGGGAAATCAACAGGTTAACTAGTTGGATTAGTTTAAGGCCTTCTCATGCATTCTCTATTGAAGAGAACAAAGCCCTGCCTCTGTTGCAAGGATGAACTCTGAGATTATCTCTCAGGTAGGAATGCTTATGGCTACAGGTAGTGACTTAAACCAAAAGGGTGTTTATTGCTAACTAAGATAAGACCAGCAATAAGTGGTCTAATGCTGGTACAACAGCTTAACAATAGCATTAAAATCCCCGCTCATCTCCTTACCCCAGACACCCCAGGGCCTTTGTAAAAATAAACAAACAAAAAGTTGACCAACTTTCCCTATACCAGTCTTGTCCCTTTTCACTTAAAAAAGAAAGTGACTAAAAACAAAGGCTTAGAATTCAGACCAAACCACCTCTGAATCCCATCTGGGGAAAGTGACTTCACTCGAGTACAGCCAGAATTGGAGGAGAGTAAATTTACTACCGGGAAGGTCCAAGAACAAAATGGCAAGTGCCAATGGCAAGTACTTCGTTTTGTCATAAAAATTACTTTTGTGCAGTCAACATGAAAAGATTGAATCCCACCGATTAATTGACTTATATGCATGTGTCAAAACATCCTCCTTTCCCAAATCCTTCAGTAGCACTGAACCTCGAGGAGAATTTATTCTATTTAACACATGGTTTTAATTAAGTGCCTCCTGTTATAACCGAGGGTAAGACTATAACCAGGGGTAAGAAAATTCACATCGAATATCAGAGATGTCCCAAGTCTCTGCTAACTCCTCTGAAAGCATGTTACTGGGTTTGGTGGGGATAGATTAAAAGGGGCAATTTGTATAAAGGGCCAACTCTACATCCTGGGGAACAAAAAGTAGATGTCCTTAGACAAAGCACCCATTGCCACTCACTTCATGCCTTTTTATAAAGCGTGATGCTATGCTTAGCACAGCGGGCACATTTAATTAATACTGATTGAATTTGTCTAGCAGATTTACCTACTATGTGCTAGGAATCTGGACATTTTAAGGAGGCAAAAATCTCTGACCTTAAGGAACTCATGATCTAGGTCAAAGTGTGGCCTCCGAACCAACACCTCAACATCACCTGGGATCTTGTTAGGGACGCAAAGCCTTGCTCCACCCCGGAGCTATGGATTCAGAAGTCTGCGGGGTGGGGTCCAGCACTCTGTGTTTAACAAGCCCTCCAGGGGGTTCTGAGTCAGGCTGAAGTTTGAGGAGGGTGACCTAGCAGGACAGAGGCAAACTGAAAGACAATTATGGTTTATTGTGATGAGTGCTGTAGTCTAGGTAAATCCAGGGGAATGCAGTTAACATCAGTTAACATGAGCTGAATCCTGAAGTATAAATAATGAAAAGACCCCTTTCCTGGACCCAGGAGGATGATTTAATGGTCTCCCAAGTGACTACTAACTTTAAGAGAACTAGAGAGTCACAGTGATTGGTGCGGGGAGAATGGGCATGAACATCTGGTCTGCCCCAGGTCACACCATCCTGAAGGTGTTTCATGGGGTCTTCCCTACTGAAGCCATAGACAAGTCCAGCTCAGGGGACCAGTGTCTCCATGAAGCATGGACCATTTGGAGCCTTGGTCTTTGCTAGAAGGCCCTCTCAAGTGCTGGAATTCCATTTAAGCTGGCATGGGCCATCACTTCTCAGAGGGGTGAAGGTTTGGGGGCACCTGCAGGACAGTGTCTCAAGACTTGAGGGAGAATGTTGAAGGTGTGAGTGAAAAATAGCTTTGCCTGTGGGTATGGAAAACTCAAAATAAGGATTCAGGTCACAGCAAGTTAATAAGAAGAATTCTAGCTTTACACGTTGGTTAGAACCCTTTTCAGTGGGGAAGTGGATGGGTTTCTAAATAGATTTCTATTTACGAAGCTTAGAAATAAGACCTCTGCCAATTAAGCTGTGATGCACCATCGATTGTTAGACACATCCTGATTTTAGAAATAAAAATATGTGAAAAATATGTGTGTGTGTGAATAGATAAAACCACAGTAACTGGGTTCCTTGGAAGCCAGACCAGGCTTCCAGCACTGAAAGAAGTTACAGTAGGATCTCTCAACCTCAGATCTATTGACATTTGGGGCCGGATGATGCTTCACTGTGGGGTCTGTACTGCGCACTTAGGATGCTTTGCAGCACCTCTGGCCTCTACCCATGGATGCCAGTAGTGCAGCCCCTTTCCCCAGGTGAGACAACCAAAAATGTTTCCCAAAGTTGACAAACATCCTGATGGGGGTGAAATTTGTCCCGTGGTGAAAACCACTTGATTGGAGGCCTCCTAGGCCAACTCTCTCTAAACTCCCAGCTGCTCCACTAGTGACATTTAGCTGGAGAAATTGAGGTCCAGACAGTGGCAGGGCCAAGCCTAACCTAGCCCCATCCTAACTCTGAGCTCTATGCTGCCCTGTCTCTCTAGCTGGGATCAGGAGGGTGGCAAAGGAGGCAGAAGGCAAAGGAGGAGGGGCTTTTGGAATATGTTTCGTACAACACTTGTTAGCTCATTCATTCATTCAAACCATATTTGTTTCATGCCTACTGTGTGCCAGGCATTGGTTAGAAGGCTTGTCCATGCCATGACATTTCTTATCCAATCTTCCCGACAATCCTTTGAGGTAGATCTTGCTGTTACCCCATTTTACAGATGAGAAAATGGAGGCTCAGAGAAATGAAATCACCTGGCCCTAAACACTTAACTAGCAAAAGGGTACATTTGGGATATGGACTCAGGTTGGTCTGAGTCCAAAACTCACATTTGTTCTTTTCCCAAATGCATAGCTCCACGCCCCCCCCCATGCACCCCAAGACCCAGCCCAGTCCATGAGGTAATAGGCTACAGGCCGGGACAGGGGCCTGGGAGGTCTGGGAGGTATTGACTGCTGACACAGGGCCTCTGACAGGTATGGTATATAGTTTTAATTAAGGATGTAAGGAGTGAAATCTGAAATCCGAGAACTTGGGTGTGGGTGGCCAGGGGCTTTCCCTCAGGTGGGCCCTTCCAGTTCTCAGCAGCCTTCCCAGTGCACTGTCCTCCAAGCTCAGGGGACAAGTACCTGGCTAAGTCCTAGGATGTCCAGAATCCGGACTCCAGAGACAGGATCAAGACATAAAGGGTGGGTGGAGATGGACTGTGTGAAACCAAGGGACAGCGGGGAGAGGAGAAACTGGCCAATAGCCTATTCCTAGCTTCCTTCATTAAATATATTAATTCTGGGCTGCATATGAGTTTTCCAGGTGCAGAAGTTATTGGTCCCCCGGAGCTGGGGCACGACCTGGTTCTCAGGATCTGCTTTTGTATGTCTGGAGACCATCTGGGGTCTCGTTAAAGGAGCCCCGGGCTGAGGAAGAGAGGCTGGGCGAAAGTCTAACTTTGCCCCTCATTTTTTTCTGGGTGACTTTTGCCTAGTTCTTTCCCCCCCTTGGTTCTTCTAGAGCTTTCCACACCCGTATTTGAAAGGTTCATTGCCTCACCATTGGGGCACTGGATTACCACTGAGTTTCAAGCAAACTCCTGTCACAGCTGCTGTCCTGGGGTCTCCTAACCCCCAAGCCCTTGCCTATGTCTGCTCACAATTAGCCCCTTGGATTTGTGGGTTCGGAGCTAGCAACATAAAGGGCTGGTCTAATGAGGAAGGCAGAAAGGGGGAAGGCCCCAGGAAGGGGTGGCCATTCTTTCTGCAAGTGAAATGTACAGCTAAGGTCCACCCTTGTATTTCCTGGGGGCATGAATTAGACTGAGCTACTGACTAGTTTCCATCTGGGGTCGATTTTCAGACCTCAACCTGACAGCTTTGGACAAGCAAGAGGGACTTAGGGGGGAGCTGGAGGGGGAGACATAATTTTCTGGGCCCAGTGAAAAATAAAAATGCAAGACCCTTGTTCAAAAAAGCAGGGAAAAAAAAAGTGTTGTTAAAGGTATCACATGACAAAATTTTTCTTTTCTTCCATAGTTTCTTTCTTTGTCTCACCATAGCGGGTTTTTAAAATTTGCTATTTAATATGGTAAAGAAGTAAGTAAAGAAATTTTTTAAAAAATTAAGCCATGAGTATGAATTTTGCCTTCTTTATGAAATGTGGGCTGTCAGTTTTAAATGCAAAGATAAGAGCATTTAACACCTACGTGGAATCCCCAAAACTGCACAATCTGTATTTCATGGCTCATGCATGTGTGTGTAACCCGTCAGAAATCAGAGGAGTCGAAAATGCTGCACAAAACTAACTCAGCAGTTCCTGCTGCATTTCCTGATATACTCATATCCTCCCAACTTCTCTACCTTCAGCTTACTGATGAGGAAAGGAAGAGGGACTACGGATTTCTCTATCTTTCCCTTTAAAATAGGGAAATAGATCGAATAGCAAAGAATGTGATAGAGTCCCCTGAGTGTTTGTGACATTGCCTTCTTCCTACATTTTTGCAACTTCTGATTTCAATGAGAATGACCTTTGGGGGCTGTGAGGGCGTCCCTTTACCCAGTCATAGACATGATATACTTACCTCATCATCGCTTTGAGTCTCACCGAATTCGAATGTGTTGTGGTGGGCCCCCCAGAACTCCGTGCTTATGGGGCATCGTCGATGCTATGTGCAAATGGGGCATCAAGGAACAGCAGGTGTGCATAGTGCCTGTGTCTCCCCTGCTCACACACAAGCCCCATTGCCCCATTAGGACTTAACGTAAAAGACACAAATTCAAAGATAAAATTATTCAGAGTATCAAGAGGGTGACAGCAAAACATTGAGACAAACATGGGCGGGTTCCCTTATGAAGCCAGCCCTTCCCAGGTACCAGAAATGATGACAACACTCAAAGCCATTGCAGTAGTCATGGAAGCTGATGCCACAGTGACCCAAGGGGAGATGTCGTACTCTTATATAGACCAGAATGGCCTGAATCTGGGGTTTTAGTGTCCACATGGGGACAGAGGAAATAGCCTTGGGACCTTATAAGATCAAGAGCTAGAAGTTAGATGACTTGCTATATAGAAACTGAGGACCTCAAGGGAGCTATCTTCTCCATAAACAACTAAGCCTACCAGGAAACAGCAAGAAAGCTTGTTATCTGCCTAGGACTCTGTGTGTAATAAAAACAAAAATCCTGTGAGTAATCGAAACCTTAGTTTGCACCATATGTATTGATAGGAATGGAGTCCAAATGTACACACTCATGTCATGCAGACTTTGGGGGGCATTAAGCAAAAGCAAACACACAAACGAATAAGAACAAAAACAAACAAAAAAACAAGTGCAAATCCACCCTGTGGGGATATATCTATAAGTTAGGTGGGTGGACACAGGGGAAAGAATCCCAATTGAAGATGAATTTTCTCTCTCTCTCTCTGTCTCTCTCTGTCTCTCTGTCTCTCTCTATCTCTCTCTCTCTCTCTCTCTCTCTCTCTCTCTCTCTCTCTCACACACACACACACACACACACACACAGACCCCTTCAATCCATACAAGAAATGACATTATTCTTCCCATCAAGAAGAGGGGGTCTAGGTCCTCCCCGCTTGAGTCTGGGCAGGCTATGACCACAGCAGGAGTAATGCCACCTGACTCCCATGGCAAGGACATAAAATGGTTAAGGGGGGGTGTACCTGGAAGGTTGAAATGATTCATGAGGATACTTTGTTTATGCGTAATGTAGCAGGTGCTCTGGGTGCCTGGTATAGAGCCCTTTACTGGGAGAGTGCATGCATTCCCCAGCTGCTGGGAGTGTTAGCTGCTAACAGCTCACAAATAATCTTTTCCCTAGTGAATTGCCCCCCTGCCAACTATGCACCCCCGAACCTGGGGGAAGGCAGCTTCAAATGACCGAGTAATGCAGGGTACAAAAGGGCAGTGTCCTTGCCTTGAGGGGCAGGGTGGAGTGATCCAGCTTAGACTTCAGTTGACCACAGTTCCCTTTGGTCTCAGAACTCACCCTCTCTCGCTTCCTTCTCTTCCTTATGGATTTTCTCTGGAAAGCTCTCCCCCAATAACTTCTTTGAACAAACACCTCCATCTCAGAATCCACCTCTAGGGAGCACAACTGAAGACACATTACATGTGCAATTTTTTTAAAATGTTGATCCAGCTAATAAGTATGGCGTTCCTCATTCAATAAGGTTCATTTGAATGTACTGTGATTTCAGGTGCATTGGACCACCAGCCCCTGCGGGCTGCGAGGCAGGTGCAGTTTATATACCTCTACCAGATCCAGATATTAGGCTCCCTGGCTCCAAAGGCATCCCGGGAAAGTCTTTAATGTCTGTAAGGTCAGTGATGGCTGGACAGAGAGAGTAGTAGCTCTTTGGACAATTGAATTCCAAGTGCCTTCAGAGGCAAGAGGGCAAACTTGTTTTGACATTTCCTGGGAAAGATCAAAGGGTCTGTTAGTGACCATCAGTTAGGTTATGCTCCTAGCCAAATCTTTTCCAATTAGAGAAAATGAAATCTCTGCTCACTGGTGAACCAAAACAAACCAAGTTGGTCCCTAATGATTCCAATTAAATTAGTATAAACTTTCTGGATGTTGCGATTGACCCTGTCATGCAGCAAGAGCCATAAAATTGTCGTATAATGACTAAGAAATTTGTACAGTTTGCCTGTGTAAGATGTTCATGACAGCATTATTTATAAGGCTACAAACTAAAGACAACTAATGTCTAATGTAAGGGATTGCCTAAGAAGTCATGGAAACCTCATTAGATGAAGACAAATCTGTCATTTAAAAATATATTATGGAATAATTAATGACCAAGACATCTTAATAACATTATTAAATAACATATTACTAAATAACAAAGGCAAGCTTTAAAATAGAACTGGATTATAATTCTTTTAAAAAGTATAATCACATGGCAAGATTACGGAGTTCCATACCCCACACTGTTAAAAGTTGTCTGCATTAAAGAGTTGATTATATTTGATTTTGACCTTTTGCCTTCATGCCTTTTTGTACTTCTAAAGAGCTCTACTGGGTTTCAAAGGAATAGGGCAACCAAGTGTTTGTGCTGTAGTGTGAAGTGACTGGAATTATCGCCAGAGCACTATAAAAATTCCTGCCTAGAACAAAACATTTTTTGGGGAAAATTTTCTTCCCATCTCATGGATAGGGGAATGTTGTTAACCAGGGATATAAACTATTTTCCCAAAGTCACATGACAAATCTGTAAAAGGGAGGTAGAATGAATTAGAAAGTCCAGCCCATGTCACTAAAATAGCAACTGCTACTGTGATTTGGTATATCAATCAGAACTGGCTGTTGTTGTTTTTTTTCACAATTACAAATAAAACCAGGTTTAGATTTCTGTGGCCATACGATTCCAATTTTATTTAAAACCATTTTGAAGATTCTCTCTTCTTCTCATACTCTCTCTCTATCCCCTTATTTCTCCCCACTCTCACTCTGTTCCAGAAATATTTTAGGAGGTATACATTCTTGTAATTCTATTTTTGTAGTCTTTGCAAAAATAAATAAATAAGCAATGTGTCCAGGATTACCTGACTAGTGAGAATCAAGGTTTGAATTCTTTCTCTCTACGTCTCCTTCTCTTCCTCCTTCCCTGCCCTCCCTCTCTCTTTCATCTTCATTTAGGGTTTTTTTTTTTTTTTGGTTGATAAACAATATTGTTCCCATCCCAGAAAATACAGAGTAAAAAATTTGCTCACATTCTTGTCTCCCATCTGCCCAAATCCCATCTTCCTCCCCAATAAGTCACCTTTTTTTTGTAGTTTCTTATATATTCTTTCAAAGTTTCCTTAGGCACATGCAAGTAAATATGCATATACACTCTCATTACCCTTCCTTTTACATGAAAGTACTTAATTTTATACATTCTTCTGCATGCTGCTTTTCCCACTTAAATTATCTTAGATATCTTTCCATGTCAGTACCTAAAGAACTTTCTACTTTTTTTTATACCACTGTAGTATTCCATTCAAGGGTCTACCTGTCACCCATTAATGAACATGTGGGTTATTTCCAATCCTTGACACGTTTCGCGTCATAATGTGTGCAAGTCAACCTACAGGATAAATTTCTGATAGTACAATCATTAGGTCCAAGAATAGGTGTATTTGTAATTTTGATAAGTATTTCCAAATGGCCGGTAGGGGGTGGAAATTGGTTCGAGCACTAGGGAAGGACGTACGAGTCCGTGGATTTTGGGGTTCCACACGTGACACAGTGAGATAGTGTAAAACAGTAAGTGAAGAGAAGGTGGCGAATTGGAAATAAGAATAAGAAAAAGGCAGGAGTGAGGATGGCCCAAAGACGCACCTTTTGAGATCCACACACTTGCACTGAGCATCTTTCCTGCAGCCCACGAGGAAGGCGCAATTAGAGTGGCAATGTGGCAGTTGTCATTCAAGAGAAGCAGAGCGCTCACAGCTCTCCAAGCCACGGCAACATTGCTCTCACCGAGTGACCTCTGAATCTCAGCAGGCGTAAAGCTGGCCATGCCTCTCTTTCTCTCTTGAGCTGGGAGGACGCAGGGCTACAGGGCCCCAGCTATGTGCGCTGCTCCGCAATTGAGGCAGAAGCCTCAATTGGCCGGGCTGACAGCAAACAGGTGACAGGCTTTGGCTCAAGTCAGGAGGAAACACCAGTCCCCAGTGCGGGCGGACGGTGGCTTCCCTGCTCCCTCCAGTGTGAGCCAGTGAATGACTCTCTCCGCAGCGGAGGCCGATGTGTTTTGGCTCCTTCCGCTGGACCTTAGAATTAAACGCATATAAAGTTATAGTTTTTGCATTTACGAGAGACACAACCCTGTGGCCCCATGCCCTCTCCTCACTGCTGCTCATGTAAATTTATGATGAATAAACACCCGACGAATACCAGCAGAATCTCTTCGGAAACAATTTCTTAAAATCAACTTTTTGTTTTGAGATAATTTTAGACTTATGGGAAAGTTGCAGAGATGACGCAGAGAGCTCCCAGTCTCCCCTAATGTTATCATCTCATGTAAGATGATAATCTTACAGCTTACATTTGTCAAATCTAAGAATCCCACATTGGCATGTTACTGTTAAACTAAACTCCAGACTTGATTCAGCTTTCACCCATATATATATATTTTTTAACTAATACCTCCTTTTCTGTTCTAGGATTCAATCCAGGTTCCAACGTTGCACTTAGTCATCCTGTTTCCTCATCTCCTCCAATCTGTGACAGTTTCTCAGTCTTCCCTTGTTGTTTCATGACCTCAAGAGTTCTGGAGAGTGTTGGTTAGGTGTTTTGCAGAATGTCCTTCCATTGAGGTTGGCCTGATGGTTTTCTCAGGATGAGACTGGGCTGATGTGTTTTGAGAAGAACACCACAGAAGCGACATGTCCTTGTCATCACGTCATATCAGGGCCGTCTGACATGGAAAGACTTTGAGCTGTCACCAAGAAGGATGTTTTCCCAGCCTTTCTGTCAGATAGACTTGGGTCCAAATCCCAATCCCAAGGAGATACTAATCATCAAATAGCACGTATATGGTGCTTTCTGTGTGCTGCCCAACATGCCACATACCTTCCCCGGATTATCTCATTTAAAGTTGAAGACCCTCCAAGGGAAGTGCAATTATGGTCCCCATCATACACATGGGAAAAATGAGGCTCAGAGAGGTCAGGTAACATGCCTGGAGTCACACAGCTGGTAAGTAGTATGGCTGGAAAGTTTTCATCTGGAGGGGTGGGGTTGTGATCTGATTCGAGTCCCAAAAGGATAATGCTTGACCTGACATGCTGAACAGACTGTAGGGGTGAGTGAGGAGAAGAGGGTCTGGCTCGGAGGCTGTTGCAATTGTCCAGGTGAGAGATGGTCTCACCTAGACAACACTGGTAGCAATGGTGGTAGAGAGAGGTTGGCAGATTCAGGATAAACTTGGAAACTCCTTCTGGTAAAAATTTGGATTTTCCACAGCTGTCAATCAAGAGCAATAATGCCCGTCTTGTGAGTAGTTGTGTGGGTTGGGTTGTGCAAAGCCTGGATGACACCTGGCAGGTCTGCTATTGCTTCCTCTTGAGCGTTTATTTAATAAGGTACTCGGCGTAATGCACAGTGGATTTCGACAACAGAATTCCCAGGTTGGTGTTTTTATTTTCATTTTATAAAGAGACTGAAGTTTGTAGAGGTTAAACAGTTTACCCAGGGACACCAAGCTAATCAGTAGATGGATCTAGTTTCAAATCCTGTCCTAATTCTTTACCATTCTACTGCACCATTTTGTAGTGTAATGCTGAATAACAGCAACAACAATAATAAATAATCAGCAATTATTTCTTAGCACTCACTGTCTGTCCAGTGGCAGAGATTCCTATTCAGTCACCAAATACTTCTCCCTTTTTCTGTAGTTCTCCGTCTGGGCTACATTTCCCAGGCTCCCTTGCATGCATGTGTCATGTGACCAATTTCTAGCCAATGGAATGTGAGTGCAAATGTGAGTGCAAATCGTAGGCCAAGCCTTTTAACAAGCAAGTGCACCCTGTCTATCTTCTTTAGTCCTCTTCTGCCAGCTCTTTGAATCAAACAAAGAGACCTCAAAGGAAAACAGAGCAACAAAATGGAAAAAGCCCGGATTCCCCCGCTGCGACCCAGGATCACCTCTCACTGAGAGTGAGAGGAGAGATTAATGAAACACTGGGGGTGATCAGAGAGTTTGCTTTAGGGCATGAGCAGGCTGTGAATCGGTGGACGCCCTTGGGAAGGTTGTAGGGCTTACAGTCTTTGAGTTCAGACAGCACTAGGCTCAACCCCCAGCACTATCCTCCTATTTGTGTGACTTTTTTTTTTTGGGCAAGTGACCTCCTATCTCTGAGCCTCTTGGAAGGACAATGAAACCTATTTTACAGGGGCTACTCAGAGGATTAAACAAGATGATGTACATGAAGTGTTTGGGACCAGACACAGAGAGAATGCTTAATAAATGGTCACCGTTGTCAGGATTAATGCCAACCAAAACCACTTAAGAATGTGGAGGAGGCATTGTGAAAGAGAGTCGTGGTCCCTCGTGGCCCTTGTGGCAGACCGGTGCCCAGAGACTGTCTCCCAACAGCTGAAACACCTAACAGGGAGATGTTAAAACTCGTGATTCATGCCTAGACTATTATAAGAGCCTCTTAATTATCCTCTCTCCTCTCTAATCTGTCTTCACACCTCTGCCAGACTTATCATCCTAAAATGATGTGCATCCTGTTATTCCCTGTTGACAACTCTTCAGTGCCCC
Source organism: Microcebus murinus (assembly GCF_040939455.1). Taxonomy (NCBI): domain Eukaryota; kingdom Metazoa; phylum Chordata; class Mammalia; order Primates; family Cheirogaleidae; genus Microcebus; species Microcebus murinus. The sequence continues at coordinate 9,711,671 of NC_134125.1, read as the reverse complement.
CACCCTCTTGACGTAGGCCAATGCAAATCCAGATGCCCCAGCTTAATGATCATATTGCGTTAGACTCATTAGACTTACCCATGCAACAGAATCACTAGGACACTTGCTGAAAATGCAGGTTCTGGGGTCCAACTCAGATCTACCAAATAGAGCATTTGGGAGAGCCCAGGAATCTGCATTTTGATAAGCACCTGGGTGATCCTGATAGGCGTGAGTATCTGAGCACCACTGCTTGAAGGCTGTGTATAGGTAAGCCTCACCTTAGCCCTTAACTTATTGTCCTACTACCCCCGACACAAACCCCACATCTGAGCCACAGATTGCTTGCTTTCCTGCAACACACTGTCTAGCTTCACAACCAGGTAACACAAAATGTTTATTGAGCCCTTGCTATGTGCCAACTACAGTACTAATCTCCATATTAGGATTTTCTCATTACATTCTATCTGAGTGTGAGGTATCATTATTGTCCCATCTTACAGATAAGGAAACCAAGGCCTGGAGGGACTAAACAGGGTGTCCAAGGTCCCACAGCTAGGAGGTGGTGGAGCTGGGATTTGACACCAGTTTTGGCAGATTCCAGAGTTGGACAGCTTGGCTCCTGCCTGACACCACCTCCTCTAACCCTGAACCCTGTCCTGCCGGCCCATTCAGTCCTTCAAACTCCTCTTCTTTCTCATCTCCCCTTGGAAACTTTCTTAGAACACCCAAGAGTGGGGGTTCGCAAGGCCCAGGGGTGACTGGACTCTTTTCAGGGGTCCTCAAACTTTTTAAACAGGGGGCCAGTTCACCGTCCCTCAGACCACTGGAGAGCGCGGTGCACATTCCACACATGCGCACTCTGGGCCCCGGACGAGTCGGGTGCTAAGCAGGACAGGCAGCGGCAGCAAAAACACCCGGAGGGCCGGATAAATGTGCTAGGCGGCCCGTATGTGGCCCGTGGGCCGTAGTTTGAGGACGCCTGCTTTAGATAATGCTGAGATTCATGGAGCAAGAGGGAATCAGGTAAGGCTGGGAAAGCCAATGCTATGGCTTTGCAATGAGGGAAAAGGGGGAGCCTTCCAGAAGCAGGATTGGTAAACCAAAGGATGTAGCGACTCTGGCAATACCAGAGAACAGCAGGTCTCGGCTCACCACATTAAAGTGATGGGCAGGTTCTGGAGTCAGACGATATAACTTCAAACTCTGGTTAGATCTTGGGGCTAACATTTATTGAGTACTTATTATGTGCTCAATTATTTGGGGCCAGTGATTAAACATTCTGAGCCTCTGTTTCTTCATCCTCAAAATGGACACTTATTCATTCAACCAGGAGTGGGTGAGCCCCTTTTACGTGGAGTCACTGTTCTAGAGCTGGAAGTGACAACGATAGTCATTGGATCATAAAATTGGAGAGAGTGTTCAATGAGATAACATTGAAGGGACTTGACTTTTAAAAGCTTTCAATTAATGCTATTTATTAGAACTATTTATTCTGATATTATACTTCAGTTGGGGAAAAATCGTATAGGGTAATGTCACTGAATTTAAATCCTCACGATTGTATATTACCAACTAATTCGGGGCCTACCACCTGTTTTTGTAAATAAAGTTTTATTGTAACACAGCCATGTGCTTTCTCACTACAGTAGCAGAGTTGAGAAGTTGCAGCAGAGACTGTATGGGCCACCAAGCCTAAAACAGTATCTACCTGGCCCTTTGCAGAAAAAGATTGCCGATCCGTGGTCTAATTCATTAAAGATGTAGGGAGACGGTTATTTATGTTCTCCTTTCTTACTGCTGCATTTGGTTTTTAACTTTCCTCCCGCCTTCTTCAAATATTGTGGATAGCAATGATATTTCCATACAGGAATAATTTCAAGGTCTTTTCTATAGGGGTGGTTGCTGTGCAGTGTGAATTCTATGCGGATTAAATTTCCCCCAAGCGAATATGAGAGTATTGCAGAGCTTATTGTAGGGAGAAGGAGCATGGATCACAGGTTAATTCCTATAAAATGAGAAATCTCTCTGTGATGAATTCTTTGGATTCTTTATGTTGCTCTGATTACATAATGAAAAACCCAGCCTCATTCTTTTATTAAGCATAAAGCTAAATGTTCTTTAAGTGTATTATAAGGAAATAAATTTATTTTTTTTTCTAGTCGACTAACAACTGGAGATTTTGAGTAGCCATACTTTAAATGTATACTTTAGTGGAATGGTTAAAATCAGGTTTTAGAGTCAGATGGCTCCAGTTTCAAATCCTGCCTCAGTCACTCTTTGGCTATATGACTTTGGTCATTTAACTTGTCTAAGCCTTAGTCACCTACTAAGTGGGGATGAATTTACTATGATGTTAATATGAGAATTAAATGGAAAAATGTACATGCCCCATGCCTGTGTCTTAGCAAGAACTCAGGAATGTTGGCTGCTATTTATTGATATTATTAATATTATCATTCAAGGCAAAAATCATGTATTATGAGAAATAGTCTCTAGCTTCTTGCTGTTGGTTGATGCAATCCCAAATAGCAAACAGCCCCAGCCAGAGGGTGGAGGTGCTGGCCCTCTCTCAATGAGCTGTTTGTTGTAATATCCTCCGGACAGGCTCTGTGTTTTCCTGAACTTGATGCGCCTAGTGCCCGGCACAATACCGGGCACCTAGAAAACCTTCAGTAGGGCTTGCTGCTCAAAGGGTGAGATCCCCCACACATCCTGTGTCCCAACTGGGACTCCAAGATCATCCAGATGAACAAGACATGACTAGACAGGGGCTAGAAACATCTCCCCATCCCTGGCTTCTCTCTGCTAGTCTCGAAGGCGTCTGGCTCCTCTTCCACGCCCCCAGAGCATTGTAAATGGATGCCCTGCTGAGCCTCAAGCTGCCTGGCAGCAGCTCCTTCCTGTCCCAGATGCCCGAAACCACCTGCTCGGGGAACATCTGTCTCAGGTCCCCCAGGAGGCTGCCCCTTTCCCGAGAGTCAGAGAATCGGCATGTTTGCAGCCGGGAAAATATTGATTTCAGGTTTCGAGTTGAACCACTACTCTCTCCCAATCTCCTCCCTCTGTCATCTCCCTCATAATAGTGCACCGAGCACTTTCTAGAAGGTTCCAACGCAGACTTTTAATATGAACAAGAACTGGGGCCCAGGGTGTGGGGCGGGTGTATGGGGCGAAGAGGTGATGGGAGAAAATAAATTCCCCTTCACATGACTATCAGAGGAAGACGGTCCCAAACAATGAGCAGACCGTCCTCGCAGGCAACGATGACAGCCATTTCGAACTTATCACACCCCGGCACTATATTAAGGCCCTGAGATTACACTGTGGTTCATTAGAGGAACATCTGTTGGAAATCAGCACGCAACAGCCAGATATGATTGCTAAAAAAGCTGCCTAGGGGGAAGCGGGTGAGACTGCTTCTCTGGGGGAAGGGGGGGGGAATGTCCAAGAGATGTTGCTGATGTTTGTGGCTCCCCCTTCCCCCCTCTCCCCCCACCCCCTGCCATGAAATAAAGGATCTTAATTTAAGCAGAGTCAGCAGCAACTATTAGGAAGTCGGACACATTTTCAAGACCTAGAAAGTCGATAGAACTAATGGTAATAGTAATAGCTACCAATTGTACCTGCTATGTGCTAGGCACTGTGAAGTAGTCAATGCATATTATCTCATTTAATTCTCACAGTAACCTTATGAGGTACATTATATTGCTATCCCCATTGACAGCTGAGGGAACTGAGGCTCAGAGAAGTTGAGGAACTTGCACAGGGCTGTGTGTGCATCTAGTGATTAAGGGATAGGGTGATCGACTGTCCTGTTTTACCCAGAACATCTACTTGGTGGCAAAGCTTATCTTCTTATCCTTTCTGCAACACTGTTTCCTTCGTTCTCTGCTCATTCGTGCAATCATGCATTCACTTTCATTTACTGAGGCAATGTACTTACTGAGCACCTACTATGTGCCAGGCACTGTTCTGGGCACTAGAGACGCAGCCATGAAGGAAACAGACAAAAATCCCCAAACCCTGCCTCCGCAGTGCTGGCCTTGCAGCACTTCCCTTGTTAATAATTACCGTGTATCCAGCTAAACTTCGTATTTCCCTAAGACTGGTTAAATTTAATTATTTTAAACAACAAGAGCAATGGAATGATCCCTCTTTTATGGTTTTCTGCCCCACATACTTCTGAAAAGTATCTGAAGCAACCCTCGAGAAGGTTGCTCATCACCTAAATCACGTTCCCTATCAGTCTAGAAATAGGATGTTCAAAGAGGCAACACGACCAAAGTGCACACAGTCGGGAGAACTATAAATAGTGGACACTCGGACCTCAGCAGATTCCTCTGTGCCGGAACTAGGAGGTGGCTCTGGAGTTTGTGAGTCTTAAGTTTAGCTTAAACAGAACACATGCTCAGTGATGCAGAGAAAGAGTATGGGCTTTGGTAACCCACTAGACCCAAGTTCAAAGCCAAACCTGCCACTTTCTTGTTGGGTGATCTTGTGCATGTACGTTACCCTCTACATTTTTATTTTCTGTGAAGTGGGAGTGTGGATAATGGTAATTCCTGCACAAGGTACGCCTGAAGTGAATTAAAGCTCCCAAGTCACCTCACAGAAGGAACTTAAATATCAATTCTGTTTCTTTTCGCCATCCTCTTATGTGTCATTAACAGACCTTTTATACCACTTATTATATTCCATGCACTGCTCTAGAGACTTACAAATATTAACTCATTTAATCCTCATAACATCCCTAGTTTATGAGGATTGCCCTATTTTCAGATTGGGAAACTGAGGCAAAGAAAGGCAAGTTAACTGAACCAGAGTTTGCAGCTAGTTGGTGGCAGAGCTGGGATTTGACTCAAGGCAGTATGAATTAAAGTACAAAGAGTTTAATAAAGATTGAAATAAAACCATGGGTGAAACCCCCACCTCCAGTTATCCAGAAAGCATCCTAAGTTAAAAAAATTATTAGCATCCAGGCACCTGAGGGTGGCAGGAAAGAGGCGAGGGGCATAAACCGGGGGCTGGTTATGTCAGGCAGGGTCTGGGTGGGCTTTGGAAAACCAAGTCCACAGCCGGGACTTGTTGACGGGAGCTGGAGAAATCCCAACAATGGTCTCATAATCCCACCTTCTGCCACTTGCACGTGGTTTTGTCCTTGATATGGACCTCCTGGTGGGAGAGATTTTCTGCAAGGCTCAGAATGGGTATAGAAGGACACACACCTTCCTTTCATAAACAGGGTCACTTATTGTCAAAACAAGATACATCTGGGAGTAGAAGGCAGCATTGTCAGCAATTATACCAAAGTAGCAGGCATGACCTGAAAGCTTATGGCACGTTATTTATAAGCAGCAGGTGAGCTTGCTCCTTAAGCCCAGGAGGGAGGCATTAGGGAGGGTCGCAGCCAGCCAATGAGCAGTGGCGCATGCACGTAGGGGAGCGTTAAAAGGACTGTCTCCGCTCTCCACCCTAGTCTTTGCTCCCGAGTCTACTCTGTGAAGATGGTTGCTTTCTAAGTTCTAAGCTACGATTGCCTTCTGTCGGGGATTGCTCGCTGCTCTTTCTACTTCTTGCTTTCTATGTTCTAGGCTACGGTCGCCTTCTGTTGGGGATTGTTTGCTACCTTTTCTACCTCTTGAGATGTTCAGACATTTGGGCAGATTCAGAGGCAGTCTCAAGGTTTTCTGACTTGGAGAAGGAAGATGGTAATACTGAGGTCACTTTGAACTAGGGGTGGGAAGGATGCCTGAAGTATGAGTCTGGGAGGCTTAAAGTCAAGAGGAAAACCTGTCCTTCACTTTCTTTCTTTACTGGGCTCTGGCATTCCGATCAGCAAAGGGCTTAACAGGGGGAAGGAAAAGAATTAAACTGTCTGTCCGGGAGCCTGCTCAACTAGTGAAAGCCTGTTTTTACTCTCTGAAGTTCTCAATGAAACCATTTCTCTGCTTCTGAACTCTTAAGGTCTTCAACCCACAGTGAGGGCCCTATGCCTTGTATCCGTGAGTTGACAAGGGGGCTGGGAATGCAAGTACAAGTCCTGTTAGTTGGACTGCCTGGCAGAGGAGAATGTGCTGTGATCCTGGAAGCCCCCATTCTTCTAGCCCTCCTCGTGGAGGGGGCCTTCTCCTGTTTCCCCAGCCCAGTGCTCCACTGGCTGCTACAAACACCTGCAAGGAGGCTGGCCTCTAAAGCCTACCTGTTCGAAGAGTGGGGGGAGATGGCCAAGAATCCCAATAGCAACCGATAGTCCCGACAGCTGTGTAAAGACCCCGGACTAGGTTAGAAGCTCATCTGGGTTTCCCTATCGATGGGGAAAGAAACTCTAGTGGTAGCTGTAGCCCCACAGTGCTCCAATCCCACAGGCAGTTTTTCTTGCAAGTTACTGCAGCAATTGAAGCCAGTGAGTACTGATCATGGAAGTGGCAAGGAGAGCTCCTAGGCACAGCTGAAACCTCGCTGCATTCCTAGTCGGGTTCAGGGGTTAAGTGCCCACCCTCGAAGGCCGGGTTGCCTGAGCTGGAGTCTTAGCTCCGTCTGTGTGGACCCTGGGCAAGTTGCTTCTCATGCTGATGCTCCTCTACCCCAAAGTGGGGGGTGTAGCATCTGGTTATGGCCTTACACTAAGTCTCCATCATCCACCTGGTCAATCTGTGTTAGAAGGCATACAGTTAAGTTCCCACAAAGGGTGAACTTGGTGAAAGGTATTTCCTGAAGGTCTTGAGCCTCAAGTCAGAAGGTCCTGCTTCAGCCTCTTCCAGGCCCGTGCAAACAGAGCAAACCCCTCGGTAGCACCACTGGCTGAGGACGTTGGCTGTGCCCAGGTATTGAGGTGGATATTTCCTCTCCTAAACTCAGCTGCTGCTTCTGAGTTCAGATCCTTAAGGGATGGAACGGGGTAGGGGGTGGCTCAGATCTCCAAAGGTAATGTTTTCCACGAGAGCCTCTGAAAACCACGTGGAGATGGTAACAGTTTGTGCAAAGTGGGAGCCTCAGCCCTTTCCCTTGGCAAAAAAGTATCTTGGGAACAGACGAATCGGTGTACCTATTCCGTGTGGCATCCTTAAGTCATGCTCCAGCTAGCTGAGCCCAAGCACCTGGGAGTAGTCTTCTCCAGCCTAGTAGGTCTTCCTGTTTAACTACCAGGTGTTAGACTTACCCTGTGCTCGAAAGGCAACGGCTGCCGCTGGGAAAGCTGTTTGTGCTCAAGTGAGATGCTCAGCTGAGAGATTGATGCCTTGGCTCAGGTTAAATCAAGTAGAACTAACGCCACTCACTAGGCAACTCTTAGCTTCTCTCCTGAGCTTCTGCCTCTCCCCATTCCCATCGCAAAAACAGCCGCGTCCTCTGGACTGAGTCTCGGCAAGAGCAGTGGTGACTTGTGTGGCTGTCATGAGCACATGCGTGATGTCAGACACTGAGGTGACTGCCTTATCACATGTACAGGACTAATCCACATCGCTGTGTGCACTCTCCTCATAGCTTAGTCGTGGGGTATTCCTAGTGGGCACCTACCACATCTTACCTGGTCACCTCCCAGTGACACCCTGAACTTCCAACTGTGCCCCTTAAAGGTGGCTTAGGGTTACCTATGCAGCAGTACCAAAACGTGAGATGCAAGAAGGGTTGTGGCTGGTGTGGTCAAGCCCTTAACTCGAGTTTTAAGGGGTAAATGAGGCTGAGCCGGCCCTGTAAGTCCTGGCAGTGTCCGGGTTGGTGGGAAGGCACGCCTCCCCCCTGCAAAGGCTGGGTGGTGGGGATGAGCCCAAAACGCAAGCTTCTGCCAATGTCCTCGTGGCAGAAGATCTGACCTTTTCTACTGTAAAAACGAGCGAGTCTTCTGAGGACATCGTTAGCCAAAGCTGAGGCAGCAAGATGGCCATAGCTCAGATACATGCCTCCTGTTTTCATGGAAGTGGGCTCATCCTAAATGAGATGACTCTAGGCATAAGAACTAGGATCACCTGGAGATGCCTTGTAACGTGACTCCAAGATTACTGAAGTCTATGGGCCAAGTCTTGAGAGAAGATTAAGGCAAACAAGGTCACACCTGCCATGCCAACCAGTTTTAGGGTTCATTAGTGAAAACTCTACCCTATGTGTTCAAGCTCTTCGCTATGGGAGAACAGCCTACTAAAATCTCATATGCGGTTCTTTCACCATAAGTGCCCTTGGGTACTACGTTCCATTCACAAAAAATCACCTGTAACTTCCCAGGCTGTGAGAAGCGTTCCTACAATGCAAAATTCTACTTACCCATGGACTAGGATTCTGGATTCCTTAAGGCCTGTCATCTCTGCATTGTGTAGCCTGCTGACCCATGTTCTAACTTGGGCTCGCTTGAAAGTAAAATCCTGAGACAAGGTCCTGGGGCAGCAGGTAACTTGTCAAGGAGGTGACCTTGGGAGGCATGAGAGGAAGTGCCCTCCCCAAGGCAAGAGTAAGAAAACAAAAGTACTAAAGTTCTGCAAGCAACTGAACGTCCTGTCCATTGGGGCTACCTGGGAAGAAGGCAAACATGTTATAGAATTGTCCACCCAGGATATGGGGAATGGAGCTATTGGCTCATCCTCCTGGCTGAGGGTTGACCTGGGTTGTAGACTCAACACTCACGTCTCGTATGTGCATCTAGTGAGGGGACCTTTAGGCAGAAACAAGTCTGCACGAGTGAAGATGCCGTCCCTGCCTGGGACTGCCTTGTCTCAGCTGCATCTGGAACGGGAAGGGCTGAGGGTTGAGCCTCAAGCATCACATCTCCATGCACTGACTGGGATTTAGTATAATCATCCTCCTCCCCCACTAGACTGAGCCTCTTGGGAGCAAGGGCTTCCCTGTCAGCAGGAACAGACTGTACCCTAAGGCTTGACCCTAAGCTAGTACCAGGCTTCCCAGGTAGCAGCCCTGAAGGTGTTGAGCCTTAGGCCCAAGAATGGTGATCACTCTCCCGTATGGAGGAAGAAGGCAAGACCAAGGGTTCTGATGTCCTGTTACCTTTGTCCCTGCCATCACTAGAATGGACAGGTCCAAACCTCATCCTTTGTCGCGCCTGCCTCGCCAGCAAGGAAGACGTGGCAACTGGAGTTCTTCTGACAGTGCTTTAATGGGGTTCCCTTTAGACTTACATGATGCGGAAGACCCTGAGCACAAGCTCTCACACACTTATATACTCTAAGGAAGGAGGGAAGTGATGGGGATAGGTTAAAAGCGCGCGAGGGTTATTACTGATAGGCCAAGCTAAGATCCTTCATATGCATACTTATAGAACAGGCCAGGACTTACTCTGCGCATGCGCTGAACTTGTTTACAGGCGGGCCACCAGAAATCGGCGCCATCTTGTAATGGCGTTGTCACCGCGCCCCACAATCCTTCACTCACCCTGAAGGTCTGTGGTCACGATGACCTACCTATGACTTCCCAAGTGAGACTCGATGCTTTCTAGGGCTACAGCTTTCACTTAAGCAGAGAACTATTCAGCCCTACCTGAAGGAGTGGGCTTGAACCAGTATAGCTGGTGGCCCTGGCCACAGCTGATTGGACTGAGGAGATCTTTTGGCCCTGGTAGCCGAGGCCATGCTGACACATGGCATGGCTTTGTGTTCCTTGTCCTATTAACATGCTTGCTGTACAACTGGCCAAGTGGCACTCTCAGGAACTTTAACCTGGGGAATAAGTTTAAAAAGGTGGAGTTGGAGTAGAACATGTGGATAAACACGGGGAAGCTGTGGCGGGTGACTGGGCTATACTTAGAGGGGAGCCTCATTTTTGGGGGAAAATGCAGGTTGGAAGCCAGATGGCACCCAGGTGTGTGGGCCCCTAGAATCATATCAACTCCTGACCCAATTACAGATCATGCATTAGAAACAACCTGCCTTCCTCCCTTAAAAGGATTCTTAGGTTGAATCAATAGCTTCTGGGCTTATGGGCACAAGTTAGAATGAAGGCAGACAAGTGGCCTGTCTCCCTGTCACCTGCATCTTCCCTCCATGCAGATCACAGATGAAGAGGGGTGGGATAGCCCAGAGTTGCACTGGGTGGCTCTGGGGTGACTACTTCCCTCTCCTGACAGCTAACAACTCCACGTGATCATGCTTTGAGGCGCCCACCCGCCTCTGCGTCAGGGCGGACTCTCCATGAAGCTGAAGCCTGAGCTCGGCTCTAAACTTGACTTTCCTGGAGACTGCAGGACTAACTCGGGATCCACACGACCCCAACCTGGCTCCACTGGTCCTGCATTCCAAAGATCTCCATGGTAACCCAGTCAACTAGATACTATGCTGTCAGATGGGAATCTGGGGGAGCCACTCCCCCCTGGGTCCCGCGACTCGCAACTGACAAACTGAGCGGAACCTCGGCACTGTCTCTACTTCCATGTGCCTGCTGATGTCTAGTCATGATGGCAACTGCAACCACCAACATCTTGGTCTTTATTTGTGCCTAACGCTTTGCATGTGCAACGCTATCTTGTGTGGCCCTCATTGTGCCCCCAGAGATGCATGAGAACTTGACTGCTGCCACACATCCTAACTTGCTAGGTACCGCCTCAGCGCCCCCCCCCCCCCCATAACATCTAACTTCAGTCTAACACCTTGTTCTACCCGACCCCCTGGCTCTGGCCTGGTACGTTGTTACGGCATTGGGTTCCTGGCAGCTGAATGGCTTCGATTGCCCTCCAGGGCCTTGTTAGGAGGTGCATCAGGAGGGGCTGATTGGTTCTGATGCTGATACAGCCCTTGAAGGTTACTACCTTTCGCTTCCTTGTGTGGCACTTCAGCTCTGGGAAGACTAAGTATGACGTTGTCCAGGAGTCACTTTCCTTGGGTGACATCATGGTGAACACGGCAGAGACTGCTTAGCTCCTACTAGAGCCAAGGCTGGGCTGGAAGAACAGTGGGCCTGTCCTGGGGCTGGTCTCTAACCTCCAGTTGTCTTTCTGACTTAAGTTGGACTAAGTGTCTCTGAAGCATGTGTCAAGCCAACTTAAAATGGCACGTTAGGGGATAAAGGAGACGGAAGTAGCCCAAACGCGAAATATTGCTATATACCAGGCAGAGCGAGGAACAAGACTAAAGAATAGTCTTTTTGTAACCCCTAGATTCAGGGCTGATCTACTCTGGTCCTTGCCGTGTGAGTTTGACTTTTACGGAGCCAGTCTCCATTTGTGCAACTAAGCTTTTTAGTAACAAGGCTGACTGAATGTCACTAAATGCTTCTAGGAAGTGTCCAAGCTATCCTGAAACATGCATCTAGGGTATTCTTTTGAGATTGCCCAGAGGGTCCCTCCCAGCTGCAAGGCTGTCACATGCCTGAGGCTTTCTTGATAGTCTCTGGAGTGAAACACTAAAACTTGGAGAATCCCATACCTCAGTGCAGTAACACTCTATTCTGCACACAGCTCGCACAACTCATGCCCCTGTGCCTGAAATCCAGTATGGGGTTCGCTGTAACCCTAGATCTGGTCAGGGGAAGACATGAGAAAACACCTGAGCAGATGCCTAAACGGAGTCTGTAAAGACCTCGGAGCATCCAAAGTGTAGAAGGAACAAACAGCTGTTGCAAGGGTCCTGAGGCAGGAATGAGCTTGAGACCGTCAAAAAGCAGCGTAATAGGTGTGCAACACACACATGGGGGCAGTGTGCAGTCAGACGATGAGGGCAGAGGTGTGGGACAAGTTCTGAAGGCCTCTGCCAGTGGCAAAGAACCTGAGCTTTCACAAGGGTAGTGATGCCTTTGATGCAGTCACTGGCGGGTCTCTAAGTGGATTTACAGGTAAGCAGGAAGCTGGGATGTCAGGAAGATATTCCAGTTATCCAGACGAGAGGTGAGACTTGAATCGGAAGCAATGACACGATTAGGTTCCTCTGAGAAGAGATAATAGGACTTGTGGAAGGGAAAACACTAGGCATGAATTGAACAAGGAGCAAATGCTAGAAATCTAGGTCTGGGCTGAGCCAGGTGGTGATAGCAACTGAGAGAGGGAAGCCTGGGGTGTAAGACACAGGCAACAAACTACAGAACACTTGATGCTACTGGGGCTGAGCCACTGACGGCAGCTACATGACTGCTTGGTACAAGTCAGATCAGGTGACACTTCCTGCCTCTAGGAAGCAAGAGTAACTGAGTACACAAAAGGTTCTACAGGCAAGATTCTACAAGGCTTTCAGGCAGCAGAGTGATCCATGGGAAAGGAGCAAAGTCATTAACAGGGCTGAGAAGTGAAGCTGAAATCTGACCTAAACACCTTGAGTTCTGTGAGCAGACCTCACACAACTCAAGTCTAGGTTGACTACTAGGTGCATAGTCAAACATACAGTTCAACTTGCTAAAGCAAGTAGGGCACAAGTGACACAAACCAAGCGAGTCACGAGTAGAGATGTCAAGAGCTTTGCAGGCCCGACTCCCTTCTACACTCCCCGTTTGTGTAAGCATGGGTTACTGACAAAGATCAAGCCTTACTCCAGGTGGAAGAGTCTAAGACAGTGCTGATCATGGCAAGACATGACTGCCTCTAGTTTTACAGTGCAGCCAACTCATACAGCCAAAGGCTTTCCAAAACGCCTGGAGGCACCTGACCTAGTTGGCTCCAACAGCTTTGATAGCTTTCAGCTGCTCTTAGCAAGAGTCTCTGAAAGCTTAAATCCCCTGACAACTAAAGACAAGAGCTGGAAGGGTCCTTGATCATTCAGCAAAGCCTTCATCCTCTCTCATCTCCTACATAAGTAGGGGAAACTGAGGCCTACCTGGGGAGGTGCCCAAGCTGGGGCTGTCAGCTGGATCCTGACGAGTCAGTAACAACTGCCTGAGACCTTCAGGTCCTCCTCCCCCCTCCCCCCCCCCCCGCCTTACTAATCTTTTTCCTGAAAGGAGGGCCCTGATGAAACATCTGCATTAATTGATTTACTGACGACTTGAGCCTCTTTTATTTCCATTTAGAGATAAATAATGCATGCCTTCAGTGATCAATCCTGGCTTGGCATTGAGAACCAGGAGAGGGATTAGGCAGCTGCCCACACAATGAAGTGTCATCTAAAAACTGAAGTGACCAGTAGTGAGGCTTACACAAGGGCATGCATACCTGGGTTTTGGCGGAGGCAACCTGCAGAAACATGTCCAATCCAGCACTGAGCTCAGCTTCCAGCCCTTCAACTGAGCCTTGTTCTGACACCTCACTGTGGGTCTACAACAGGTCCACCTGCTTTCACGTCTTCTCATGAACCTGGGGACATACCATGCACCAGCCACTAGAAAGGAGTTCCAGTTGGAGTGGGGCATGGGTAGAAGTGTTGACAGACCAACCCTTCCAAAAACAATGGACCCCTCTTTCCTGGGAGACCTTCATAGGTGGCCTCCTGCAGATCCACCCTTGACCTCCCTTAGCTCAAGGGCTCACTACACTCAAATCCCTGGAAGCCCTCTAAGCACAGGGAAGCGGCCCCATGAGTAGACTTGGAGGACAGATGGAGCAGAGACTGCAAAAAAAGAGCATCTCTAGTGCCCAGGTGAGCTGGGGTAGAGGGCATAGGTCAGATGCCAGACACCACACTTCTGCAAAGTGCTTAAGACATGGCCCCTACGCAGGGCAAAGACGATTCCTTCCCTAATCACCATGGAATAGATTAAGATCACATGTGGCTTGTCTCCAGGTGGACTGCACACTGGTGGGCCACTGGCTTGTCAGCACAGCAGGAACACCTGGCAGCAAGGCAGTCAAGCATTAGAATGCATTCTAGAATGGAGGTGGGGAACTCGGGGTCGAACCCCAGGTGAGGTGGAGTGTCTCTTAAAGGGAGAAGATGGTCTTGGGGAGATAGCATCGACTCAAGCTCATATGCATCTGCCATATTGAGTCACTTCATGTCAGTCCAACTCCAGTCCTAAAGCTAAAGAGCTTAAGCTGAAGATGACTTGAGAACATGAGTTCTAGTGTCAAGTCTTGACTGGCTTGAAGGCTGTTTGGCAAGCAAGGTGTGTAGCTGCTTCTCTCGAAGGAAGCTTTTGGCCCAGTGTTGGGTTCTTTGTTTACTCGGCCCTCTTGTGGGTGGAGAGACCTTCCTACTGAATCTATAGGACATCAAAGACAAAACGAAGCTGCACATATCAGATAAGCCCTAAGTCTCTTCCCATCATGGGATAACCTTAATGGTGAACCAAACTAATGCTCCTAGCCTGTAGTAGGCACTCACAGATCCTTCAACATTAGGCTTTCTTCCTGATCTAAGCCTCCAAGGGGACTAGCTTTAAGCATAGACCAAGGTCTGATTCATGTCACTTTCTTACCCACTTTCATAGTAAGATTCATGTCTTAACGGTAAGAACTGTCGTCAATGCAAGCTCCACTCAGACTAGTGAGATGCCAGCTGTAAACTTCAAGAAGCCCTCTACTCAGTCCAGGTGATGTGTAGGCATCCATGAACAGACCGAAACAGAGACCCTGGCTGGATGTCAGCTAACAGAGGGCCCTCAATCCATGTCGACAGCTCCCAACCTCAGCTGGATGAATCGACCGGATTCGCTCCTGGTCCAGTGAACCTCTTTAAATGCTGTTTCAAGCCTCTGCCTTCACTCACTGACGGAATGATAGTCTGAATGTGTCATCCTGAAGACATTAAGATGAGGGGCTGTCAAAAATCCCCATGACCAAGCTTAGGGTCCCCCTGTAGGGTGCTTAACTGCTGTGATGACAAAGCACAACTGGCTCCAAGCGACTTTGTTCCCTACTGCATAACGAACCTAGCAGCTTCTCAGGTATGGTCTGAGTGGGGCCAACCTAACTTTGTCCCCTTAAGGCTAAGTAGCTTTAACTCCTATGGGGTTTTGATCTTCACCCTTGATACCCCAAGCTTGTATGGGTCATCTATCAGCCCTTCGGATGCTGTGCTCCTCTGGCCATCACATCCCATGGGGTGACTGTAGATGTTTGAGAACAGAGCATCGGAGCACTTCACAGGCTCACGCTAGACCCCCAGTGACCTGGAGATCATGAAAGCTATTGCTGAGAGTAGTAATGACCTAAGCCTGGCCCTTCATGGACTACTTGCTCAGGTGTCTACTTCCATGAGAGATCAAAATGCTTTGATCTGGTGCTTTGACACTGTACTTAGATCCAAGTTTGCATCTCAATCTGGGACTACAAAGTCTAAGATGGGAGACTACCAAATCGGGATAGCCTTCAGTAGACTTGATGCTTCTCCCTAAACCCTCAAGACGTGAGGCTGCTATCCTCAATAAACTTAGAACAGGATACAAAAGCAAAACATGGTTGCACATCTCTAAGCCTGGGAGTGTTACAGCAGCGTAATCCACTTAACGGATCACTGCCTGCTAGGCTCCAGCCCCTCTAAGTGGTGAGGATATAGGAGCATCCCTGCTTGCATGGGGTGGTCTAGATGGACAGAAATACGAGGTAGGGATGTGTCTTCTGAAGGAAGAAGATAGCGGGCATAAACACAGGGAGGTCTTGGATGTGGTGTCTGACATGGGTCTGAAGTTAACCTTCAGCGGCTTAGCTATGGCATCCCATCCACCCACTTCCTGATGCAAAACAATCCACTATCAACTCTCTGGAGGAATGCGTGCTTCCACCCTTGGAAGTTCACTTAGATGCTCCTGAGAGGGTGGAGAAACTAAGTCTCAAACTGGCAAGACATGAGGGTAGCTGATAACTGGACAAAGTCTCAAGCTAGTGCTCCTTCCAAGGGGCTGCCAATCAGTGTGGAGAACAGGAAGTCTAACTGGCACATGAAGACTTTCAGCTTTAGGTTGAAGGTCTATCCTGGGATTTTAGTCTGAAATACACACGTCAGCCTCAGTTGTCTGAACCTGTCTAGACACAGGTCCACAAACCTCAGGCCAACATCGTCTGGCCCTGGCAACACTTATTGGGTTAATGCCTGATCTAGCTCCTGGAGCCACTTGGTGTCTGGAGGAAATAACTCATGTTTGCTTGTTAGAGGGAATGAGAAGTATTATGGTATGGGTCCCAGGTCATAACTTGGAACAACCAAAACATGAAAGTACACGGACCATAAAAGACAATGTGGAATGTTTATATAGTACATATGTGGAAAAGATTAAAAAGTCAAACCTGCACAAGCTAATGAGGACAGATGGTTGGCACAACAGATGGGGGAAGTTGGGATCTTGCCCGACCTGCTGGCCTCATCTCGGACTAAACCTGAGCCTCTTCCGCGTCCCCCTTGGCTCGCTCTCTACCTCTCCCATCCGAGACCCACCTGGGGGAAATGGAACAGTTTCCAACCAGAAACGAAGCTGACCTCAGTCCCAGTACCAGAATAGTGAGGTGGCATGGGAACAACTTGAGTAAAGGGACCTAGTGAACTGCAGGAGTCAAATTGCCCTGCCTGGAGTCTTTGTTCACAAAACCCAAACGTCCCTACTTACCTGGCCGACATGTGGCTCCTGAAAGCTCAGCTTTATTGGCCACTTCTGATTTGGGGTTAACTTTGGATTATCTCAAAGGATGAGGTGGATGCCCCAGAATCAAGTTGCCTGCTTTTGGAACAGGTAAATGGAAACGACTCAGCCTCAAAGTGGAATTCCTTGGAACACCTGGGTAGAATGTATTCACAGGTTGTCACCTAAATAAGGAACATCTACACAGCCTTGCATGTATTGAGGTTATACCTAGAAGAATCCTGTAACTCTCTGCCTCTGGATCTCGTGTGGCACTGTGAAGCAGGCATTTCTTTGAGGTTCCTCTATCCATTCCTGGAACCAAGGATATGGCTTCTTGCCTCTGGCCAGAGTCTTGGTGTTCCGTATGGTATTGCTTAACAATTTCCCCTTCCCACAGGAGAATGCAAGCCTGTGTTCCTGAGTCCTAACTTCGAGAACCAGGTTCAAAGGACTACTGAACTGGGATTGGATGGGGTGTTCCTGCAAAGCAGGGGGCCTCATGCAGTATAGAACACAAGTTTGAGGGTTGCCTTTGACTCAGTGACATGTGAGGTTCGACCGGGGACTTGTGCCTCAATAACATCCAGTTTAAAAAGCCATTTCATGGGAATGTGTGGTGAGCCATGTTAATGCCACCTGACGAAAAGGCAGACTGGGGAGGCATTCAGGGTAACTGAGGTCCCTCTTCTAATACTGAACTTCATTTCTCACCTACTCTTCCAGTAGTGCAAAGGTATTAAGACATCACATGCTAAAATACTCCTTTTCCTAAATCTTAAAGGCCAAAAGTGTGAAGACTGAGCACTAAGCTAACACTAAGTGGCTCTGGGCTGGTTATCTAAACTCCCACCTGATTTGGATTACAACACAAGTGTCACCTCTCTATTGCATATACAACTGCCTCTAGACCGAGTTCTGCAGAAAGTAGGGGCTTCTGTCTTCACTAAATTCTAAGTGGGCCAGCACTTAGCACAGAGCCAGGTATTAGATGTTGCATGAACTGAACATAAGGTGCACTCTTCCCGGGGGGGGGGAGTCTCTGAGCCTTAAAATGGCATGAGATCTTAACTTTCATTTAGAAAGCATTGTGAAGGGATGCTTCTCTGAAATAACTACTCATGAAAGAAGCAAACATCTTTCTGGCATAGGGCCTCACACAAGTGTTGATCCACTGTAAAAACATCTGGGGCTTGGGAGATATAACTTCTAGCTGCAGCATTGCCTATTCAAACTACCAACGCAGAAGTGAAGACGTTCTCTGGGAAAACACCATAGTGGTTCTGGTTACAAAGTAGAAGTGTGAACAAAAGCTAAATTAAACCTCATAAGCAAAGAGACTTTCTAAATACACCAATTTCATAAGCTTTATTTCATCCCCAAATATCTTCAAAGCAGGGAGATTCTGCCTGTCGTGTACTTACATCACTGAACGAGTTGTAAAAGACGAAGTGTGTAATCATGTGAACACAAACTTGGACACACCTTAAAATAAGATTGCCATACAAGCATCAAAGATAATTGTTCAACTTTTGCATCTTTATACAAGTTAAGATATCAAACCACAATTCTGGAAACTCATTCAAGGAAATACAAAACAGTAGGAAAGCCTTATAATAGGCTAGGTCAGGCAGAATAAAGAATCAGCTTGAAGGCAATACCCTTTTTGAAAAGTACATGAGAAATGTGGGACTGTAGAGGTCCAACATAAATCATAGGCATCCCGGAGGGCAAAGAATACACAAGGGTTGGAAAACCTACTTGAGGGAATAACTGAGGAAAACTTCCCTGGGCTTGCTAGAAATCTAAACATCCAGGTATATAAGAAGCTCCTAGGAAATTGATCACAATGACAAACATCATGACAGACTGGCCAAAACCAAACCAGGCCCTCCTATCGGCTTGTATAAGGCAGCATTGCCTTACAAAGGAAAACTCGTCAGACTAGCTGCAGACTTCTCAACTGATCCCTTATGAGCCAGAAGGGACTTAGGGCCCCATTCTCAGTCATAAACAGAATGGCCCCCGCCTGGAATTTTGTATCCTACAAAACTAAATTTATGAGGGGGAACTACTTCCTCAGAAGCCAAACATGGAGGGAATTGGTCAGGAGGACAAGACTTGTCCTGCAGGAGGTACTCAAAATTGCATTCCCACCAATATGAAATAGCCCTAAAGATCAAAGCCCAGACACCGCAATGGCTCGAGAGATAAAGCGCAGTTCTAATCGATGGGATGAACAGAAATCCACCCCACTTAATCTTTAAACATGAATGGTTCAGTAAACTCCCCACTGAAGAGACATAGCTTAGGCTGGCTGAATGGACTAAACACAAGTATATCTCCAGGAAACGCATCTAACCCACAAGGATGCATTCAGACTCAAGGTGAAGGGCTGTGAAGCCACACTCCATGCAAATGGCAACCAAAAGAAAGCCGGTGAAGCAGTTATCATTGTCAGATAACACTTCCATAAGAGTAATAAAAAACAAAGATGGGCATTACACGAAATTCAAGACACAACTCTAAATACTCATGTGCCTAATACAGGTATCCCCAGATTAACAAAGCAAATCTTTGATCTAAACAAAATGATAGCACCATAATAGCCAGGGACTTCAACACCCTCTGACAGAACAGGACAGATCCTCCAAATTGGAAACAATGGACTTAAACAGAACTCTAGAACAACTGGGCCTGACATCTACAGAACACTCTCCCCAAACCACTGAATTACGTTATTAGCTCACATGATACTTCCTAAGACTTTCTAAGAGCACATCCTAGGCCACAAAACAGTCAACAAATCATACCATGCACATTTTCAGACCAGACTAAAATTAGAAACCCAAAACACATGTCTACACAGGGTCATGGAAACCAAATCTGCCGTGAATCGAGAGATGGGTCAGAGGAAATGAAGATGGAAATCAAGATTCTTTTGAACTAGTTAATAACCTGTGTCCCCTTTCAGTCTGGGACACAGCTAAAGCAATCCCGAGAAATTCATAGCCATAGACATCTACATCCAGAAGACAGATCCCAAGCCAATTTAAAATCAAACTGGAAAAGGATGAGCAAACCGATCCCCAAACCCGGAAGAAAAATAACTAAGGTTGGAGCAGAACTAAAAATCAAAGTAACCACACAGAAAACTCAACGAAATAATTTTTCCTTGAAAAGCAATTAACAGACCCCTCCTTTAGACTAATCAGAAGCACAAAAAACCCCTAAGCTCCATTGGGAATGAAAAGTTACAACTGATAACCGCGGGAAACACAACACCTCCTAAATACCACTTAAAAATTCCTATGCACATAAACCTAAACACGGAAGAAAAATTCTTAGAAACACACCCTCCCTAGGCTCAATCAGGAAGAAATAGAACTCCCTGAACAGACCAATATCAAAAACCAAAACTGAAGCAGCAATAAATCTTGAGTAAAAATCCAAGACTGGGTGGTTTCAGCACCTGAATTTTACCAGACCTAGAAAAAACTGGTACTTATCCTGTAGAAAATTATTCTGTAACATCAAGGAAGTTAATCCTCTCCAACACATTCTATGAAGCCAACATCACCTTTATCAAAGCCAGGAAAGGATTCAATAAAACCAAACCAATATCCCTATGAATAGATGCAAAATCTCAATCCTAGCAAACTGAACTCAGCTGCTCACCAAAAATCCATCCCAACCAAGTAGGCTTCGTTCCAGAGATGTAGGGGATGGTTCAACATACACAAATCCATGAATGTTCACATAAACAGAAGTAAACAAAGACCATATGATAGACACAGAAAAAGTACTTGACTAAACTCAGCACTTTCATATGAGAAATTAAGCATAGAGACGAACCCCAGTGTCAAGCCATATATGACAAACCCACAGCTGGCCCCCATACTGAATGGGGGAAAAACTTAAGCATTCCTACTTGGAGGGCAACCTTGTCTGGTTCCAGTTCTATCACTGCTTCTATTCAACATTGTGCTGGAATTCTAGGCAGAGCGATTGGTTAAAGGAAATTTGAAGACGTACAAATTTGTGTAGAAAAGGTCAAACTATGGTTCTTGGCTGACTTCTATATCTAGAAAACCCCAAAGGTTCTGCCAAGAGATGACTGGAATTGTTGATAAACCTGGTCTCGGGTTACAAAACATGCACAAATCGGTAGCATTCTAATTATGCCAGCAAGAGTCAAATTCAGAACCAAATCAGATTCGATACCTTTCACAATAGCAACAAAGAAAACAAAACACTCAAGGAGGTGAAAGACCTCTACAGGGAGAACCACAAAATGCTGAGGAAAGAAACAAATGGAAAACCATGACATGTTCATGAATTGGCAGAATCAACATTGTTAAATTATCCATACTACCCAAAGTGACCTACAAATTGAATGTAATCCCTACTAAAATACCAACATCACCTCACAGATCTAGAGAAAATTCTAAACTTCATATGAAACCAGAGAAGACTCCATATAGCCAAAGTAACCTTAAGCAAAAAACTAGGGGGGGGCACATTACCAGACCTCAAGCTCTATACAAGGCCATAGTAACCAAAACAACATGGTATTGGTACAAGAACAAACACGGACCCAACGGATCCGAACAGAACCCAGATATAAAACCATCCTCAGTACTGCCATCTGAGCTTTGACAAAGCAGACAAACACGCTGGGGAAGAGAATCCCTATTCAACAAAAAGTGCTGAGAAAATTGGATAGCCACATGTAGAAGACTAATAGGATCTGGGCCGGGCATGGTGGCTCACACCTGCAATCTTAGCACTTGAGGAGGCCAAGGTGTGGGGTAGACTATTTGAGCTTGGGAGTGTGAGACCCCGTCTTCACTTGGGGGAAAAAAAGGCTGGACAACCAAACACAAACTAGCTGGGCATAGAAGCACATACCTGTAGTCCCAGGTACTTGGGAGGCTGAGGCAGAAGGATTGCTCGAGCCTGGGAGTTTGAGGTTGCTGTGAGCTAGGCTGATGCCATGGCACTCTAGCCCAGGCAACAGACTGCGTTAAAAAAAAAAAGCACCTCTCATAAATCAGCTCACAATGGTAACAGATGTAAACCTAAGGTGTATGAAACCATAAGGATTCTAGAAGTTAGAAAAACTTAAGTTCTTTGCCTAGGCCAATGTCTAAGACCCCAAAAGCATAGCAAAACTAAATGGGACCTGATCAAATAAGTTTCCCTTGGCTATGCAGAAGCTTATCACTGGAGTCAAAAGACAACCTACAGAATAGGAGAAAATACTTACATGCTACACATCTGAGAAAGGGCAAATAACTAGAATTCACAAAACTCAAATCAGCAAGGAAAAACCCCTAACACCATTTAAAACGGGCAAAAGACACGAACAGAAACTCAAGAAGCTTAATGGCCAAGAAATGCATGAAAATGCTCAACATCTCTAATTGTAGGAAAATGCAAATCAAAACCATAACGAGTTCGCCTAACCTCCAGTGAGAATGGTTTTTATCAAAGTCCAAAAACATGCTGGTGTGGATGTGGAGAGATGGGAACACTCATCATATACTGCTGGTGGGAATGCAAACTAGTATAACCTCTATGGAAAGGAGTATGGAGATACCTCAATTAAAAGACCTACCATTTGTCAGGAGTTCGAAACCAGCCTGAGCAAGAGCGAGACCCCGTCCGTACTACAAATGGAAAGAAATTAATTGGCCAACTAATATAGAAAAAATGAGCTGGGCATAGTGACACATGCCTGTAATCCCAGCTACTTGGGAGGCTGAGGCAGGGGGATCGCTTGAGCCCAGGAGTTTGAGGTTGCTGTGAGCTAGGCTGACGCCACGGCACTCTCACTCTAGCCTGGGCAACAAAGTGAGACCGTCTCAAAAAAAAAACCTACCATTTGATCCAGCAATCCCCACTACTGGACATTTACCCAAAGGAAAATCAAGAAGACCCTTGCGCTTGAATGTTCATAGCGGCACAACTCACATGTGCAAAAAGTTGGAAATCTAAGTGTCCCTCCACCTATGAGTGGATTAACAAAACGTGGTATATGTATACCATGAAATATTAATCATAAATGTTGAACTCAATACCTCTCATACCAACCTAGATAGAACTGGAGACCATTCTAAGCATACCAAGAATTGAAAACACCATGTATACTCACCATTAAATTGGAACTAATCAACACTAACGTGCACACACAAATAGGATTCATTGGAAATCAAGCAGGTGAGAGGAGGGAAGGAGAGGGGATGGGTAAACTCATTTAATAGGTATGCCCACTATCTGGGAGATGGGTATACTTCAACTCAAATGGTACAAAAGCAACTTATGTAACAAATGTTTATACCCCCGTAACATTCTGAAATTTAAGTGGAAAAACACCAAAAAGTGAAACATGCTCCACAGAAACCGGAAATCTGAAGAGATCCACAACCCATGTCAGTCTCATGACAGTACATGACCCATTGGTGGAAGCCAGGATCTACATACTTCATGGCACACCTGCTCAAGCCTGTGACTATCAGTCAATGCTTGGCTGCAATAACATTAAGCAAATTTCCACCCCAAACTAAAAAGTCAACTTCTGATGACCCAAGGCTGTCTTGGTGATAACCAAAGTTTAGTAAGACTCCCTGCTCAGCGGTTTGTCCCCAAAACAAAAACCTGGTCCAAAAAGCTTAACTCCATACAGTAACTGTACAAAACACGAGCAGTGAGTCCTCCCATCAAAGGTTTACTTTCCTATTATAGTTCTGAAAGCATCAACTTAAAAACACAACACTGCTACTAAAACGTGTGTCCTAATTGAGACAGTTCTGGAAACAAACGTGGCTGTGCCAGAGAAAAGCACAAAACATGTCAGTGTCCTTAAACTACCACAAGCTGGTCAGAGCAAAGACTTAAGGCAACACGAGGCTTTAGAGAACCATGATGCTCTGAATCAAAGCCTTCCAAGAAGGAAGAGGTGGTGGCTCAGTTGAGGTTGTCTGACTTGCCGTCAGAAGCTTCATCTCTATTTCAGAAATGACTCGGTGTAAGACACAACTCTGCTACTGAATTCAAACTTTACTACATAGATCTGTGGCACCAAAATACCATGGATTTCTTAAGGCTTAAGAACCTTTAAGATTCAATTAGCCTGAGACCTGATGCAGGGCTTCACTCTTTGGCCATCAGCATGGGTATATATTCCACCAGCTGATACTGAGAAAGTGCATGCTGCTTTGAATAAGATCAGTGTCTGATGCAGCAGTGTTGACCTAGGGGGTGGTGCATGACTAGGAGCACCTGCTCTCAAATGGGAAGACATCACTGTCCCTTGCACACTTGTGCTTCTGGGGGCTAGCTTTACTTCAAGACCATACCTCCAAAAAGGTGTTGGCCTCCTTGAAGAGCCCTGGAAAGTTGAAAGCTGCTTTCTCTAGCAAGCGCCTCTTTTCTGCCACTAGGCTGAGGAACTGACTCTTGAGACTCACCACTGCCATTAACATTCCTGTGTTCATCAGGTGTCAGGCGGATGGGAGGTGGAGGGGAGGATGGGTATATAGGCACCGAATGGGCATGGTGAGCACCATCTGGGGAATGGACACGCTTGAAGCTCTGACTTGGGTGGGGCAAAGGCAATACATGTAACCTAAACATTTGTACCCCCATAACATGCTGAAATCAACAGAACATTGTGATGTTCCTGTCACCTAACATAAACCTCCTGCCCTTCCTAAGCCCAAAGGCTTGGAATGTCTTGGTCCTGTTCCTGAGCCGGCGCACTCCAGGCCTCTTGGGGGTTCCCATCTGGCGGGGATGGCCCAGTATCTGTCGGGTGGTCTGGTTTGTTGCTGATCCCTCCTGCCATCTCCTGGGATGATCCTTACTTTCCTGCTCCTCGAGTGATGAGGACTTCAGCTCCTCTTTTACCCTGAGGTGTAACTTGTTTCCCCTTCTGCCAGGGGGCCAGAGAAGCCAGGGCTGCGGTGGGTGGGAGACCCGGCTTCCGGGCTCAGGCTCTCCTTGATCACCACCAGGACCTCGTGCCAGCACCTTCATTGGCTCCCTAGCTCTCGTCACTCCATGTTGCTCCTGGGATTTGGGCTGAGCGGAAAGAGCTCCACTGAGCTGTTACCAGTGATAGAAATGACGAGCTTGACTCCTGTGCTTCAGCTTCTGGGGAGCTCAGTCTCCCACAACCCCTCGAGGTGGAGATGCAACATGTGACGACTCCCCAGTGGGCCAGCCGGCTCCGGTGGCGAGAGTTAAACTTTCAAAGCAAACTGCTGGGGGAAAACGGGGCCTCAAGGCCAACTGTTACCACTATTGACTTCGAGCATGGCACTTGGGCATCCTGAATGGAACAAGCATCAGGGGTTCCCTGACCTCTCCCACACCATTCTTCCCGAAGCACAGGAAGACATTGACATTCCCTCATCTGCCTGAGATCCGGAGGTGCCTAAAGGAACAATCGCCTGGTCTTCCCCTCCCTGGAAGACCAAGGATGTAGCCACACCTCAACAGCTTTCACTGCCAAAGAATGGCTTGTAAGTTGATCTCTGATCTCGGATACTTCTGTCGGATACTTTTGTCCCTAATCCTTTATCCCAACCATTCCTCTTCCCCTCCCGTAACCTGGGCTGCCAGCAATGGTGTAAGAGCCTCTGGACCCGTCGGGGGATGGGCAATCCTGAGATCCTCCCCACGTGTATACATCAGACTCGCACACCTTAGATTAATCTGCTTTCGAACTCAAATTCCTCAAACCTTCAGAGGGCAAGGGGGACGTCTTCCTTGGCCCCTACACATCAAGAGTTAAGTATGAAATACTACAAGGAAGATGCCCAGCTGTAGAACAGAAAACCGTTTAGCTGGTTAATGGTTGCAATATTGCCATTAGTAAAGTTACTTACAAACCGTGGCAAAAAAAACCACGTGACTTCTTAATGACAAAGCAGG
The DNA here is from genome assembly GCF_040939455.1 of Microcebus murinus. Classification (NCBI taxonomy): domain Eukaryota; kingdom Metazoa; phylum Chordata; class Mammalia; order Primates; family Cheirogaleidae; genus Microcebus; species Microcebus murinus. Next base: position 9,686,339 of record NC_134125.1, on the reverse strand, counting down.
ATACAAATCCTGAACAAGCTTGATCACACTTTCAGGAATGGGGATGAAGAGAGAGAAATGAACTCGGATGCTTAATCTGTGGACAAACTACCAGCACTTTCCCTTTTTCCCTGAACTTTCTGTATTCACCAATCTTAACCTGGGAACTTTGCCTGCCTAACAACTCAAAACAAGCGAGGCAAAGAGCTTTAAGTTTAAGCCAAAGCTCAAGGGATTATGCCCAGGGGGAAAAAAGCCAGATGCCTCTGACTGCTTTCTGAAGCAGGATTTGGGAACCTAGGGTGGGGTACGGCATATAGAACAAGGGAGGTTGGGCAGTGAGGCAAATGTGTTACATTCTCATGAGGCCCAGGAAGTCTCTTACCTGGGGTGAACGTTGAAAGGAAAAGTGAAGAATCAACCACTCGGATGTCCCTGGAAGAAACTCTCGCCTGTTTTGTACCTGGGGAGACAAACTTGGAATCAACATCTCTAAGTGTGGGACTGAAAGACTGGTTCTAGGAGCTAGAGCAACTGCAGACCAAAGTTACAAATCTGCATGTGCTGGTCCGTGGGAGGCCATCAAAGACCTTCCTTGTGGCCTGCGGGGTTGGGTCCTCATCGATGCCCGAGGCCTCTTACGTGGCTGCGGGGGATCTGGCTGGTGCAGTCAGTAAGTCCTTCGCTTGCAATGCTTCGTTGAGTGGCTTAGTTTCCAGGCTTGACTTTTCCTTTCAAGTGGGAAGTTAGAGGTGATCCTGAGACTTGCTTTACTCTCTTCCAGCCTTTCACTTGGAGTCAGATGACTCTGGGTCAACAGAGGTGACCTTTCCTGCTCCAGCTCACGAACTGGCCACAGTGAAGACACTCGAACCCTGGTTTTCCCTGTTTCCAAGAGCACCAGGGCCAGCCTAATGAGCAGGAGGCCCAAGAAGCCAAGCACAAGAGCTTTTCAGGAAGTTTGTGCCAAGACTCTAGCTTGCTGTGGTAGGCATAGTGTTCTGCCTCCATGTCTGTCTTGATGAGACTTGCAACTTACTAGAGTGGAATGTTCAGTCTGGCTTCTGAATGAAAATACCAAGTGACATGATGGACTCAACATATCCTCATAAAAATGTGACGCTTCCAACCTCTTGCTCACTAAAGCAAGTCTTAAAGATGGGGCTGCACTCAGTTCCGTTACTGACACTCAACTACCTGGGAACCTAGCACATACTACAGACACAGCTTTGTTAGGGACATCAAATCCAAGCAAGCCTCCTAAACTCCAAATCTGAGACAAGCGAAGAATACCAATGTAGGCCAGGTGGGACTTGGCTGGGAGAAAGTGTCTTGTTTGGTAACACAGCCTTAGATTACTCCAGCCCTGAGGCCAGAATGTAGACCCCGTGTGGCCTAGCCAGAGTTTTTCCCCCAATAGCAGCTAGGAATCTGTCTTCATGGACTTTCTCTAGGGACTAGCAACCTGATCAAGGTGGTTTGGACAGCGTCTATGCAGGCCAAACCAGATCCTGGTTCTGTGGGCTGGTTGTGTGCAACCTCTGGCCACTCCTTGGCTCCTAGCAGTGGCCCAAGGATCAGGCAGAGCCTTGCCTTGGATGTGAGCCTGTGCTAAGGTATCCGTGTGCAACTGTGCCCACACCGATGTACCTAATGGCTTTCCTGTCCCTGATATACACTAGACTTAAATGCTTCATCTAGGTCCTAGTTGCCAAAGCCTCTAACTTCTATCTTAAATGGCAGCAAGCTCATACGTGTTTTTTTAAACATACTTCTGTGTTCTCAAGCGTTTCCCAGTATGGCTAGGGCTGCAAAGTGCACACTGCCTTTGAGGCTCAATCTCGCACTAGGTGTCCTGGAAGCTACTCTACAGGGCCTTTAGAGCTGACCTGCTGCGGCTACCTGGGGCTTCTGATCTCATCCTGGCATAGACCAGAAGCCTCCGGATTTGGTAGCAGCTGGTTGCTTTGATCTATGCGTTCAGGTGTACAAAAACTCTCAAAGTTTTGAGACTGTTTTGCTATGTCTTCTGCCTGCTTTGGAACAGGACCTGCCATCTCCCCACGTTCTCTCGCCCTTACTCAAGAAATTGCAATGAGTGGCTCGAATCGGATTTGGACTCGCACCTTCATGTTTTCAAAGCACGAATAGGAATCTTGCCCTTATGCCCTTAATTCTTTCTACTCAGCTTCCTTTCTTGCTCTAGATGCCTCTCATGAAAACTGTACGCAGGAAGCCTGGTCTTGTCGGTGAAGCTGGGTGTGGGGTGCGGTGATGGCGCCGATTTCCAGTGGCCCGCCTGTAGTAAACAAGTTCAGCGCATGCGCAGAGTAAGTCCTGGCCCGTTCTATAAGTATGCATATGAAGGATCTTAGCTTGGCCTATCAGTAATAACCCTCGCGTGCTTTTAACCTATCCCCATCACTTCCCTCCTTCCTTAGAGTATATAAGTGTGTGAGAGCTTGTGCTCAGGGTCTTCCGCATCATGTAAGTCTAAAGGGAACCCCATTAAAGCACTGTCAGAAGAACTCCAGTTGCCGCATCTTCCTTGCTGGCGAGGCGGGCGCGACAGCTGGGGACTTAACCTGGACTTTGTCCTGCTTGAGGCACTCGGAGGTGACAATCACTCTAGCCTCGGCTCCTTCAGGTACCTATCCTAGTTCTTGGACTCCAGCAACTCTTATGTTAAATGCCATGTTTCTATGTCTCACACTCGAGCTTTTCCTCTTGTGTGGTCTCCGATGTCAAAAGGTCATAACCCTGAGACTCGCATCTTCCCAGTGCCTGTACATGGTACTCGGACATGAGGTGCAACTGACTTATGCTGTAGCCTTGAGTTTCCCTCACAGCAGGGAACCCAAGAACCCTGCCACAAAGCCGGAAACACTCCACAGGGCTTCCTCCGTGGGCATCCCAGGGAGGTACTGGGGCTCTTGCTCAAACTTGGGTTTCCATGATGGCTGTCTATGGGTTTCTGCCTGTGAAATAAGATCTAAAAAAACCACGAACATGCCTGGCTCGTAGGCTGCCCTCAGAGCAACTGTTATGTCCGTGAAGGGCACATGGCCCTTCTTAGGGTTTAGACTAAGACCCTTGATTGAGGGTGAACTTTGTGCTGTTCTGTCTGAATTTGCAGGGTGGTTCTTTGCCACTTTGCTGACAATCTTACATAAGTGATCTCTAGACCTAGACATTCATATCTTAGAGATACTCGTCAGCGTATATGTGAGCCCTTGTATCTGGCACTATGGTGGGATTTTGGGCATACCAAGGAAAGTAGGATGCTCCTTAAGAACTACATCTGAAAAGGAACTTGAACAGTGGCATCTTCCAAATGACTTGAGGGTCTATAGGAGTCGAAGTCTTAAACACTTCAAATGCCCTAAATACTACTAGACAACTCACGTGAATTCTCACAGCCACTTTAGGTCTGACCACATCACACCTTTTACAAGTGGTGAATCAAGGCTGAGCTCAGTAACATGAATTTACATGCTCACATGTCCATAAAGTCGGCTAATGGCAATGCTGGGGTGATGGAGACATAGTTCGGGGAGATGCTTTAGTTTCTTCCCGGCATGGACTCTCAAGTCAGGGATAGGCCTCACTTGCTTGCCCCATCAGCTGTATGAGCTATTTTCTTCTGTGCATCGTGCCCTAGTCAGTGACAGGCGGCCATGCGCCATGACTTGCCCCTGCCATGGCGGCATTCGAGAGCTTCCTGTGTAGCTGTCGTGGGAAGTGGTGGGCACTTCCTGTTCAGCCTCCCCCAAGGAATCCCAGGTAGAAAGGATCGCATATTGAAAGGGTACTGGTTGGAATTTAATTTCAAAACAAAACAGTTTTGGAGGCTCGGGACCTTTTTGAAGCCTTTCAGGCTTAGCTTGGATCTCTTCTGACCTTTGCCTTTAAAACAAGCCTTCAACTTGTTGCTGACTAGTTTTGTCCTCAGATAGCCCCCCAACATGGTCCAGCTTCTCACTTTCTACCAAGTCTTCAGCTGCCACCCAATAGGCAAGCTATTCTAGGGTCAGGTGGCCATTTCAGTCCAATTAGCTGTGTTCTGAATAGTGAAGTCACATACAAAACACGGCTGTCTGGTCGGCAGGCACCAGGCCCTGGGTGGTTTCAGTTCCCAGGTGCTGTGTGCAGACATGGTGACCAGTATCCTGCAAAAAAGGACAGTGTGGTCCACAAAAAGTTACGTAGGGCCACTTTGTTTCTACTGCATCTAGAGTGTGACTTTGGAGTCAAGGCTTCACCCCTGTAGCAGGGGGAATGGCTTCTTGATGACATGGGGAAGATGTCACTGGACCTGTGTGCATCTACTTGTCCTCACCTGACACCTGATTTTTAGGTCTCTATGTGCCCATGCAAAGCGTAAGTATTCCAGTTCAGGGGTCAGTATGTTCTAGAAGGCAGGTGCAAACTCCATGTTCACAACACACGCAGCCAACACACAACAGGGGATCTGCTACCTCCCCTGCACTTGGCTTTTCTATAGCCCCGGATGTGTATCTCGGTGAATGTCTGAGCTTAATGGCTCTGCTATTGTGGAACGAAGTACTGTTCACTGGACCTAGCTCATTGACACTGATTCAAGTCTGTCACTTGCCTGCTGGGTCTGTTACTGATGGAGGGGTGTCCATTTCCAACTACAGGGTAGACCTATCTACTCGAAATTCTATCAGATTTCACCCCACATTTGATTATCAGCTACATATGTTAATGTTAGAGAACTGGCCCCTTTAGCGTTACAGAATGCCTGTCACTATTTCTAAGTCTTGCTGCTCTGCAGTCAGTTCTGCCTGACAACACAGCTATTCCAGCTCACTTAGTCAGTATAGGGGGGATACCCTTCTGCTTTGGTTCTAGTCTGTAACTTTGAATTTCGAAAACCCATTTCGATAAATGCCTGAAATCTGAATAGACTACAGCTCAGTCACTTAATATCATGGGCTTTTAACTCTCCAGCTTAAGGAGTTTGCTGCGCTTCCTTGGTTTCTGGCCTCTAAATACTGCGTAAACCTTACTTACCTACGTGTTCTCTTGAATGAGTGCTCCTATTTCTGAGATTCCCAGGACGTGGGTTGCTGTCCTTGAGTGTTCAATGTAGCAGTCTTACCTCGCTATTGCCAACGTGCCTTCCTAAAAGGACGATCTGTGCCCCACTGTAGACAAATTCTTTTCCTGAGCAAGGAATAGCAAACAGCCTTGCATGTGATAGTCCTTGTACCTGGAGAGGATCCTGTTACCTTTTGCCCTCCGATCCTCCAACGTGGCATCCAGGATCCGGCATTTCCGGGGGTTCTCTCTGCCCATCTGTGGAACCAGGAGAGCCCTTCTAGCCAGGGTCCTGGTGCTCCTTTTGGAACCACCTATCACCTTCCCTTTCCCATGGGGAGACAGGCCAGCAGAGAGCCCCACCATCTTGCCAGTGATCCTGAGTCCGTCAGTGTTGGGGATTCAAAGACTCCCAAGCTGGAGTGGGATGCTCATGTAGGGCTGGAGGCCTCGTGTAGAACATCCACTTTCAAGTTGGGGTGAGGTGGAGTTTGCTCAGTGGACCATGGGGATGACCTGTTGCAGTGGCAGCTTCTACTTAAGCTACCTCATGGGAATGTGTAGAGAACACACGAAAGCCTCTAACCTGGTAGGGAGGGAGGCTGGAGGGAGACGTCAGTGGGAGTAACCAAGTCCATTTTCTGACACTTGAAGTGTTGGCACCAAAGGCAGTAAGAGACCATTGCACGCTGCTGAAACGCCTCCCTCTGAATCTCATGAAACGAAGGCAATCTGTTACAGCCAGTAGTGAAGACTGAGCTAGTACTCGGCTCACACTACCTGGGTGACCCTGAACTGGTTACCTAAACTCCCCACCTCTCTCCTACCTGGAAGTGTCATTTCTCCCAGTAACCAATCTCGTACAATGGCCTCAAACTAAACCAAGTTTTTCAAGGGGTGGGGGCTTCTAAACTAGTTCAACACTTAAAGCCTAAGTAGGTTAGCACCTAGCACAGAATAGGTTAGACACGAATAAGTGAACAAAACATTCCTCCAAGCCCCATCAAAGGAGGGAATTTCCATACTGTTGAGCTGTTAAAGTGCGCTCAACTTTGTTTTAAAGCATTAATTGGGGTTCATCCCCTGGAAATAGACTTGGCTCTATGAGCAGTCAATGTTAACTCAGACCTCAACCTACCTCTGGGATGTAGTCTCACATCTACGAGTGCTGGAGGTCGTCATCAAAGCATGTTGTGACTTGAGTTACAACTTCATAGCACTTACACTAAAACTAGACGGACACAAAGATGTCTGCTTAGACACAACCTTGTCTGTCCTTCGAAGGTAACATTTGTAACTAGAGCCACTCTACTTAGTTTATACTAAGATTTTTCTAAAGACTTTACTAACACAGGCAGAACTCCCATACAAAGTGTATAGATAAAACTTTCATCCTACTGGGATAGAAAGATTGTCACTTTGAGCATCAAATCTCAAATGACATTGACCCAAATATTCTGCACCCATTATGAGGTGCCTCTTCAGCCTCTTGCTAAAAGGAAGTCTAGCTTTACAGGTGGGGGCTACACTAAGTTACACTACTTCACCTACCTAGCACCTATGGGATGCCATATAAACACCAAGCTGTATTCTAGGGATCTAGAATCCAAGCAAGCATAGGGACCAAATCCGAGACAGGTAAGGAACACATATGGGGCTTGGCCAGGGTCATGTCTTGCTCAGTAGCACTCGCTCAGTGGCCTCAACTGTAGTAGCCCTAGTCTACTACAGTTGAGGCCACAGAACAGACTGCTTGGACGGTTTCCTAGATTATTTTGGGATCTGGATTTCTCACTTTTACTCTTCAAATATCGGCAACCTAACTCGGGTTTCTCGTAAAAAGCTGCATTCAGCCCAAACCAGACACTACTTCTGCAGGATGGATGTGTGCCCTAGGTGTGCAACCTCCAGGCATTTCTTGGCTCCTAGCACTGTCCAGAGCATCAAAGTGCTGTCCAGCCACGTGAGAGCCCGTGCTGAGGAATCTGCATTGCTGCACATTGAACTCAACAAAACTCCTGTCCGTGGCATCAAAGACCTCGAGGGAGAACTGAACACTCAAAGTAGGCATTAAAAAAATGCTAGGCTTAAATATTGTCTGTACCCAGGACAGAACTGACGAGGATGAGCTTGCTGCCATTGGATATAGAAGTTTCTCAATGTGTTATGACTTCAAGTAAGAATTGTCTGTGGCGAGGGCTGTGAATGGGCAGCCAAAACTGCCTGTGAGGCTTGATCCTCCTGAGCTCATCACCTCCAGGAGAGAGCTGAACCCTCAGAGGGCAGCCTGCTGTGGCCTCACTGCTGGCATGCATGGTAAGCCACTGGATATGCTAGCGGATGGCTTTTACCTATAGGTCCTGGTGCGTAAAGACTTAAGTTTCCATAACCTACGATCTTTCTCCAGCCTGCTTTCGAGAGATCTTCCACCTCACTGTCATGTTCTTTCCCTTGCTAACCAGGAAATTGTAAAGAGTGGCTATATATATAGGAGACTGGACTCAATGCCTTCATGGTCTCAAAGCAAGGATCCTGCCTTAGTTCTCCCCCTCCTAATTCAGCTTCCTTGCTCTGAGAAGATGGCCCTGTGTACTAGTTGAGTTTTTACCAGGAGACCTTCCTGGTGAAGGTGGTCTGAGTGGTGGAGCTGGGAATTGGATGCCAGACTGTCCCAGTCATGAGATGGTAATGGTGTGATGGCCTTTAGAAAACACTCAGGATGTTAGCTTTTTGGATACCCATCTAATTCTTCTGGGTGTTCGGTGGGAATCTTTTGATAAATGCCACACTTCTGTATATACCCCTAAATGCCTTTTTCTGGTGGCTTCTTCCATGGGGAAACATAGTCCTGAGGTGCATGCCTGCCCTCCTACGTGAGAGCCTAGGACATGAGCTCGGGCGAGGTGATCACACCTTAGCATTCTTGCTTTGAGTTTCCTCCTGGGACAGAACACTAGAATTCTGCCACAGATAAGGCTGCCATTGGAAACCCATCATGTTCAGGGCTGCTTGGTGGGCTTTCAACTGAGGTATTGGGGCTCTTGGTCCCATCAGAGGATGGGTCCAGTCTCTCGACACCTGTGTTCCTGTCATAGCTGAGTCCTGTCTCACTTCCCCAGCAATGAAATGGGGAGTGTTGAACTAGATGCAGTCACACATACGAATATGCCTCCCCTGTAAGATGGAACCACCAGGAAGGATGACTATTAATAATCGGGCAGGCGGCACTTAAGACCCTCGTGTCTGAACTCATGTGCTGCTCAATCCACTGAATTGCTGACTTCACTGGTCCCTGTACCTGTCTCGATGTCCTTGTGTAGGTGACCTATAGACCAAAGTGGGTTGAAGACGTCTGTCCTAGATGCAGATACTTGTCAATATATGAGCCCTTACAACCCGGGTACCATGGTAGGAATTGGGGCACACTGAGAAAGATAGGATGTGCCTTACAGATAAGGACCTGTGGGTTGAAAAGGAGTAGTAGAGCATAAACTGGTATTTTCCAAATGGCTCAAGTTTCTATGGAGTTCAAATCTTCTAGAATATTGCAAGGGTACACATGTTTTGGTTACTTTTGTATGGTTCAAATAAGTTACAAGTGTATCCATCACCCAGATCGTGTGCATTATACCTGTTGGGTGTGAATTTACCCATCCCCTGCTCCCCCTGCCCGCCTGCTTGGCTTGGCTTGTTTAATTTTACTAACACACATATACAAGTGATCACTTAGTTCCAGTTAAATGGTACATCTAGCATCTGATTTCCATTCTCACAATATTTAGGATGGTCTAAGCATCCTGGTTCCATCCAGGTGGTTACAAAAGGTATCTGTCCTTTTTGTGGCTGAGAAGTACTCCATAGTATATATGTACTATATTTTATCAACCTAATCATGTACTAAAGGGCCGTTGGGTTGTTTCCACATCTTTGTGCTGCTATAAACATTCAAGTGCAAGTGCTTTTTTTGATTAAATGTTCTTTTCCCCTTTGGGTAAATACCCAATAGTGGGATTGCTGGATCAAATGTTAGGTCTACTTTCCATAGAGGTTGAACTAGCTTGCAGTCCCACCAACAGTGTATAAAATGTTTGTCTCTTTGCCTTCATGCCAGCAACTGTTCAGGGACCTTCTGATAGTGGCTTTATCACTGGAGTTAGGTGATAATTGGTTTTGATTTGCATTTCCCTGAATAGACATTAAGCACTTCACAAGATTATTGGCCACTAGTCCAGCTTTTTGAAAAGCTGTTTCCTGTCTTTTGCTCACTTAATGGGGTTAGCCTTGCTGACTTGAGATCTCTGTAGATTGTGGTTACTAGCACTTTACTGGATATAGCATGCAAATATTCCCTCCCATTCTACAGTTCTCCATTCACTTTATTTCCTTGCCTGTAAAGCAGCTTTTTAACTTGTTCAGGTCCCATTCTGTTGCTGTGATTGCCTTTGGAGTCATCTTCATAAAGCCTCTGCCTAGGCCAAATAGTTTTTTCCAACTTCTAGAATTCTATAGTTTCATGCCTTAAGTCTTATCCATCATAAATTTTTGTGAGTAGTGAGGTATAGATCCTGTTTCAGTCTTCCACATCTATCCAATTTTTCTAGCACCATTTATTGAATTAGGGATTCTTCTCACCAGTGTGTGGTCTGTTGGACCCAGATGGCAATACAAGGATGTTCTTGTATGTGGGTTCTCTGTTCTGATCCATTGATCTGTCCCTACTGTGTCATTACCATGCTGTTTTGGTTACTAGAGCCTTGGTGGTATTGCTTAAAGCCTGAAGTGATGCCTCCTGATTTTTTGCTTAAGGTTGCTTTTGCTACATGGGGTCTCTGCTTCTATATGAAGCTTAGAACTCTCTCCAGATCTGCGAAAGATTTTAATGGGGACTGCACTGAACCTGCAAATCACTGAGTATGGAGTATGTTCTAACAGTGTTGACTGTTAATCCACAGCATGTTTTTCCACTTGTTTACATCTTTGATTTCCTCCTTGTCGCGCCCGCCTCGCCAGCAAGGAAGACGCGGCAACCGGAGTTCTTCTGACAGTGCTTTAATGGGGTTCCCTTTAGACTTACATGATGCGGAAGACCCTGAGCACAAGCTCTCACACACTTTAAGGAAGGAGGGAAGTGATGGGGATAGGTTAAAAGCGCGCGAGGGTTGTTACTGATAGGCCAAGCTAGGATCCTTCATATGCATACTTATAGAACAGGCCAGGACTTACTCTGCGCATGCGCTGAACTTGTTTACTACAGGCGGGCCACCGGAAATCGGCGCCATCTTAATGGCGTTGTCACCACGCCCCACACCTCCTTCCGCATTTTGTAGTTCTCACTGCAGAGGTTTTTCCACTCCTTGGTTAAACATTATTCTAGGTATTGTGAAAGGTACTGAGTCTTTTACTTCTCAGCTTAGATGTTAGTATGTAGGAAAGATGCTGACTTGTGGACAGATTTTTGTAACCTGAGACTTTGCTGAATTCCAGAAGTTTCTTGGCAAAATCCTTGGTTTTCTAGACATCAAAAAGCAATGGCCTCAAATCTTCACATGAATTACCTACTACAGTGCCTGTCTCTGAATCTCACAGTAACCCTAGGGTCTAGGCTATGTCACCATCTTAAAGGTGATCAAGGTTCCATCAAACAAATTCCAAGGTGTACATGCCCACATACTTGAAGTCAGCCAATGGCAATGTCAGCCTGTGGGGGACCCTCTAGTTTGGGGGGAAGTGCTTTAGCATCTTCCCAGTGTTAAGTCACTACAGAATTCTAACTTGGTCAGTTACCTGGAGCAACACTTTCCTGATCCTTTTACTCCATAATGTGCATCAGGCTTGACTCTATCCTGGTCAAACAGCATGACAGCTATATACTGTTCCCACCATGGCGGCCTCCTGGGAGCTTGCTGTGTAGCTGACAGAAGTGGTGGGTATGACTCCAGGAGACTCTGGTGTGCTTTGTGCCTCTAGGGTCTCAAGTAGAAGGGGCTGTATGTTATAAGGGTCCTAGTGGGATTGAATTACAGACTGAAGCAGCTTTTGAAGGCCTGAGTCCTTGAAGCATGCCAGGCTTTCTCTAGGTCTCCTTCAACCTTCATATCAAAACGAGTGTTCAACTTCTGGCCTGTCTGCTGGCTGCAAGGTTTTATCTTGCTTCAGGTACACCTCTAACTTGCTTCAGCATTCCTTTATACCAAGTCCTCAGCTGTCAGCCAATAGTCAAACAGCTGCAGAGTCAGGTGGCCACCTCAGTCCAATCAACTGGGTTCTGAACAGTGAGGGCACATGGTATGAAACGCTGGCTGGCAGGAACTGGGCTCTGTACAGTTGCAGTTTCCAGTGGTACTGTGTAGCTAGGATGACCAGTATTTCATAAAGAGACTGGGTGTGGGGGTCAGCCAAAAAGCCACTTCTGTCTCACTAGCATCTAAAGAACCATGAGCATGACTCTGCAACAAGGCTGTAGTCTTGTAACTGGAAATACCTACTAAGTCAGGAGGCCATGGCTGGGCCTATAAACTCATCTTGGACCCCTCTGACCTAGGTCTTCATGCACGATCAGCCCGAGGCTGGAATGCTGAACAGGCTTTTTATAGACAGTCTTAGTTCAGTGCCTCTGAAAGGTATACACTACAAGAAGTTAGGCACAAACTTATGTTCATCATCCATAACACCAAATACACTAGGGGCAACCAACAGGTTCTGCCTCTTAGTCTGGCTCTGTCCCAAAACATGGTATATCTTAATGTTCTATGTGCCCTCAAGAATGCATGTTCTAATGTTGAATGAAATATTCTACAGATGTTCATCAGACCCAGTTGATTGGTGCTGTTCACTTCCATTGTCACTTTTCTGCCTGCTAGGTCTGTCAACTACTGACAGAAATAGGAGATAACTCTTAAAATTGAGGACTTCAGCACCCCTCCATCAGTCTTCCTCATATTTTCTTACCCTTCAGGTACATATGCATGGAAGACTAGTTCTTATGGGATCATCCCCTTTGTTATGCAACGTCCATTATCTCTGGCTGTCCCTGCTCTGTAGCCACCTTTACCTGAGCAACATAGTTAACTCCTAAATGTACGCAAACATGTCTTTCTAATCAGTGTTTATCGCAAGATGTCTGAGTGGCATTTTGTGCTAGAAGGCAGAAAAATCTGAGTGTTCATGGTGGTTTACCTTCATCTAACATCACCTGAACTACAGGAGTTCGGTCTTACCTTGCTGAATATTCTGATCTTTCAACTCTGGTCTAACACCAAGGATTATGCCTAGTGAATGTATAATCCCTATTCTGTAGCCCATCCCTGTCTCTCTCTCTCCAGTAGATGTGTATTTGGAAAATGCAACCTATTAAGAGGGAAGCTATTTGGGTGGGATATGAGGGTGTTAAAACTGTGGCTTTGGAATGTGGGGCAGGCTTCTGCAGGGCGACTTTATCTCTATTCCTGCTTACCACTAATAGGTCATTAACTTATCTGGGCTATGAATGTGATCCCAGTGCATGTATCAAACCATAAACCCACAGCCACCCTGGCAGGTTGCACATATGATGCTGCGGAGGCCTGTCTCAGAGCCAAGTGCTTTATATAACTCCATGGTGGTGGCCCCAACCCACTTGCTTTTCAACAGCTCCATGTGGCACCTTTGCCTGTCTCTAAGTGACAAGCCAGGACCACCTTCAGGCATTTTCCCAGCCAGCTAATCAAATGGCATCAGTGGGAATGTTTACAGCTTGCTGCCACTTAGGGAGCATTATCAGAGCCCTTCTAATATCAGGCCCCCACCCAGGCTGATAACAGAACAGGGATGGGGTGGGGGATGGACAGCCTCAGAGCTGGTGAAGACCAGAAAACAAGATGTCAATCTAATCTGAAAGACCTCCCATAAGGCCCCTGCCATGAGGTGGCAGCTTGGTCTGGGAATTCCTTCCTGGAGCTGACGTGTCTCCGGTGCCAGACAGATGCTTGGCATCTCATGCTATCGGTCCATCCAACACTAGAGCACCCACCTTGTACCAGACACTTCCTATGGTGACAAAGATGCTCTTTACCTGTCTGGGAACACATTGGACTAAGGCAAGCCTCTTCTATGTGGCCTTGAACAATTTTCTTGGCCACTCCTACCCCTTCTAAAACGCAGATGTTCTCTGAACTGAGGACTCAATGAGGGTATGAGAGGCTGAAGATTGGCTTTGACCCTGACGTAAGTTATGATTGTTGACCTGGACTCAGAATATCTGAGCTTTGCCCAATGCTTCTGGGAATAACAAGACTTAGAGGCATTGAGGCAAGAAACCTGAAGGCAGAGACACCTTGAAAGGGCTGCAACGAGTCTTCGAGTCCTACTTCCCTTAAGTCTGAGTTTTGCTAAAACACCATATCATTGATGTTCCAGTAACAGTTAAAGTAGACAAGTCAGAGTGGGAGCACTTTGTGTTATCAATGTCGATATGCAGCATCTGATTAGTCACAATTCTTAATCCCAGACGCTCACTAGACTCACACCTGGACTTTCAATGCAGCGGCGGTAGGCATTCGAGTAACAACGGTAGCCTTGGTATCTCAAACTGAACATGGCTGCCTTTGGCTCTCTTTACACAACACGTAACTCAGTGTTCTGAGGTCCATCTATATAACTCGTGTCTAGGCTATATACCCTGAAATCATCTTAAACAGCAGCAAGCTGGCAGTTTTTGCCCCATGCACTTAAGTACTTTCAATGATTCACTGCCCCTCTACAGCTAGTGGACCTCCAGGTACTTACACAATGAGCTAATCTGCCTCAACTCCATGAAGCGGAGGAGGTAGGATTCCCATTTTACAAAGTTCAGTAAGGGGAAGAGATTCAATCTTCAGTTTAAAAGCTGTGCTCCTCCGTGCAATCTGCCTCCAACTGCCACCAGCAGTGGCTATGCAGTGAAGATGAAGTGAGGAGTTGGCAACCGCATAGTTCACAGAAATAGCCAATACAGGGGAGACAACGCAGCACAAGGTGACCGGGCTCTGCTAGCAAGGAGATGCCTTAGGGGTTCCATGGTTTAGTATGCTCAGTTTAACTTCCACATCCAGCTCCTCACTGTCTCTTGAATTCCAGCCTCTGGTCAAACCTCCACCTAGAGGATAGACTTAGCTTCAGTGGGTGTGTAGGGAGGGGAAAGCAAGTTTGGGGAGGACCGAGTGTAACTGCTCTGCTCAGTCCCCCTATTCTGCCTTATACCCGCCTTCCAAGAAACCAGGGCTGCAGCCCCTGTCGAGTGGATCTGTTCGCTTTCGTGGGTCCTTCCTGCAGGCATCTGTCTTGGTTTTCTCCACTCCTTCTAGACATGTCATCACCTCTTCTGGAAATTCCTAATTCTCTAATAACTCCTGTTCATCCTTGTTAATATCTCCAATCCCTCTTGAGTAGAACCTTGGAAGATGATCATGTTTAGCTGGAGGTTCCAATGGCATCTAGGATTTAAACGAAGTCTCAAACGATCTCCACAAGATCCTGATGAACTAAATACTAAACATAAACCTGAAATAACCTAATCAGAAACATTAGATGGTTTGAAAATGTCTCTCTTCACAACTTGGGATAATCAGACAGGACAAATCAAAGATCATCTGAGACTCGGGTGGATGAGTCTGAGACTAGAAGTATAATTTAGACACTTCTTCCTGATCTGGTAGGCTGTCATATTGAAGACAAGTCACTTATTGCCCCATATCCCTGGGTTATTTTAAAGGCGAATTGTCCTTGATTTTTCTAGGACAAACACTAGGAGTGGATTCTCACTAGTCTCCCATCTCCTATGGGCCAGTGGTGCTTGTCAGCTTCAACTGGCTTTACCAAAAGGCACCATGGCAAGCCGTCCTAGGGTTCTGAAGTGCAAGAGCCGTGTGCTCGAATGGACTACACAGAGGAAACTGCAGACTTGCCCCGTGTGCTGGAGAAAATTACTCTTATCTGTGCATGCCTCATATGCCGTTCAAGTTGATAAGTCAATGAATGCGTTTTAGGTGACATGATTTGTTAACTAGATTCACTCAAGCCTTAACTTGGTGTAGATCATGAATTTCATCTTGATTCCCCTAGTTACATGTTGCAATGATCTAAGTATGTTAATATGTGATAGCTTCTTAGCTTCAGTGAATTTAAGTGGCTATGTATATGAAGTGCTTATACGCTGTTAAATTACCATTGAGTTTAAGCCCTTTCTATAATGCTATTTCATTGAATGAATCCAAACAGATAGGCATTCATAGACTCATGTTAGTCCTCACCAGCCCTCTAGGGTGTTAGAGGTGGCATCTATGCCAGCTAACCTGCCTCTGTTCACCTTTGGCGTGCTCAGTCTCCAAAGGTAGCAGTTTCTGCCATGAAATCTGCATGTGACTTCTGTTGATTGGACTTAGTTCTGCTTCTAAAACCACTCCCTGAAAAAAATCAGCCAGTACTAGAAGTAAACAGATGCTGGGATGGAGTTGGGAGTATAACTGGGAAAAGCAGAAATCCTGAGGCAAATCCTTAGTTTCTCACGCACAGGATTTTTGATAAGATAGGATCTGAGGTTGCAATCCCAGGTCTGAGTCCTGAGTTTGTGCCTGCTATCTTTAAAGACCAGGGATATGTATGCCTGCCTTAAAGTCACTTTTCCACTTAATCTACACGAATTCCAAACAATTCAGATAGTTTCAAAGAATCCTCGTTCTTGAGACAAACCATTAAAATCTGAAGATTCCTGGTTGAATCATAACTGAAATCTGAATCTGCACAATGGCTTTTGTACTCGGTGTGCCTATTTAGTATCAAATTCTATTGCATCAAATTAATAAGCTGTATGTATTTCAGTCTTAGTTACAAGAATATTACAATTATGTACCCTTCACCTCGCTTGAGCAAGTGGGGCAAAATGTAGATAATTTGAAGATGGCTTTGAGAATATAAAGCAACACCCTGATCCCCTTCAAAAGTGGGACCTAATATGCCCTTCCCAGAGCTGTCAGGAATAAACAAGCATGGATGCAAAGAAGCTAGCATGCGGTCTGTACAAGTGGCAGCTGGTGCAACAAAAGCAGATGAACCCTTTCCCTAGGACCTAGGACTTTGAGGAAAGTAAGGCTTGTCGGTTACCAGGCACCAGGTCTCCATCTTGGAGCTGGACCAATCCGAGGCCACCTTGCCGACGGAGCAGAAGCAGCTGCCTCCAGACGGGGATAGGGCTTGTGGAGAGGAAGTGGGGGCAGGGTACCGCATCTGTGTGCCATTACACACAGCAGTTCTGGGTAAGGGCAGTCCTAACACTGACCACTTATGTCCATATAGTTTTATTGCTTTAATCCCACCATACTGGCTAAGGCCAGGCCATGATAATATATTAAAGTAATGAGGCATGACAGCCGGGGCCTCCCGTGGTGATTAGAACACACCTAACAGGGTGTGAGAAGGTCCAAAGGTGAGGGTTCTAATCCCTTGGAAATGCCTACAACTGAAATGGCAAATGAACGCAAAATCCTCATTCCCAGAGTAAAGCGGATAGTCAACTGGAAGCCCCCACTGAGCCCAGGCAGACACACTTCCAAAAAGGCATGAAAATACAGGCCTCTCTGGGGTCAGGGATGACCAGGTGATAGTTTGGTAGCCTCTGGCCAGTATTAAATGTTCAATTACATGCTAAGAGTTCAACCTCCAAAACATGTCCCGGTATCCACAAGAAAAGTGTAGCCTCAAAGCATGTCACAATCTTCAGTCTGGACTGCTGAGACCCTGAAGTCATCAGAAAGGTACCTTTTCACACAAACAGGAAGAAAGTACAAATTTGTTGCACCTTAGTTTATTCATGTAAGTACCCTTGGCAGTCATTACATGAGGATGTTTCGTGTACTTCGCTTTCTTCCAAAAGTTGGGCTAATTTGGGGGTATGTTAAACTGGTTATCTGGTCTGACGACTTGATCAAATCATTTCATTCTAAAACACCAGGGGGAATACTGTGGAAGGGTTTGAACTAGAAAGACTTGGCATGGAGGGTCCAAGTTTCAGGGGCACAAACTGGCTAAAGCAGATCCCTCACTTGCATCTGTGGCCATGAGTCATCTCGGTGGAGGTGGAAGGCTGGGGTAGGTGTTCTTGATGCCCTAATCTCAGCCTCATAACAGGGTGGATGTATACTGACAAAAGCCACCAAACACATGCCTCAGGCAGCTCTATTCGTCAATGCACCTGAAAACCTGGAAGTGGAGAAGCACGGCCTCTGTAGGAGACCTCCCTCCAGTTCATCACTCTGCGAAAGTGGACTCTGGTTCCTCAACACCCGGAAGACTGAGCAGTCTTGTCAGTTACAACAAGGAACTTTGCCTGGGTATGGTGGTTTGGGGCCATATCAGAATTTCTTTGACTTAAAGCAATTAAAATCTCAGAACTTGCAGTATTCCTAACATTGAAGGGGAAACTGCCTTGGGACAGTCCTAGGTATTCACAATTGCATGACCTATGAAGCTAAGTTCCCTGTAAACATTAGCAATGTGTGGGCCTTATGATCTTTTGATCCTAGGACCCCATCTGATTCCACTCTGCCTCTTAGTACTTACGTGTTTTGGGTAACTTGTTACCTTCTGAACCTGTTTCATCTGTAAAATGGGAATAACCCATCTCAAAACCATAAGGATAAAGATGAGCACTAGTGCACCAGGAATTAAGGCCCTCGTGGAAGCAATCAACCACGCACTGCTCCATTCTTGCTGTCAAAGTCTAGCTCACTGGGGAGACCAGTGTGTCATAGCCTGAAATGCTATGGGACCTCCAGGAAGAGCTTTCTGGTCCCTGAAACTTGATTTTTGGCATCAGCAAAAGCTTCCTAGAAAAAGCGATGGCTAAGCAAGACTTGCAAAAGGATCGGATTTGGACTTGAAGTGCTTGAAAGAAGGGAGAGTCTGAGCCCACTGGAAGCTGACATGGTCATTCCACTCCAAATGACTTCATTGTTGCTATGTAAGCCTTTGGAAGTGTCACTGCATAACTTCAGGGTGAAGCCGCCCCCCTGTAACCCACGCGGGAATTAGCAAAGCAAACATGCACAGACATAAGTCACCGCTGAGGTGTGCCATTATCCCAGCTCCCCACTCGGCCTTGAGGTGAAAGGACAAGTACGAGTCAGGTGGTCCTATCTTCCTTCCCCCAGTGCAAGCATGTGGGCTCCTGGCACTTCCTGCTCATGGCCTATGAGGAGCTCAGAGTCCAACCAGACTTCATGTCTACCTTGCATTCCTTTTGTCAGAAACTCCAAACGAGCAGGCAGCAAACACCAAGCCCATCAGCCTTAGGACTGTTCTCCCAGGTTTGCCGGTGCTCCTTAGAACTGGTGCCTGAGCTCAGAGGCGAATGAACACACGTGTCCTCCCTGACAGCCATCCACAGGAAATACATTCATTTCCAACCTGTTGGCAAGGCACTGACAGTGCAGAGAGCCACAGCTGTGGGTGTGGAAAGGCTGCAGGGAAGAAACAATTTCCCAGCCCCAAGCTGCTGCGGAAGGAGAAATTGAACACTTGCTTGTAATTCCCCCCCTGAGGTCTGTCAGGGACTAATCTAAGCAGGCACTTGGGCTTGAAGGGCAGGCAGGAACAGTGGGAGTTTGGGACTCCAGTGACTGCATTCAAGCCTACCCCATGACAGCACGACCATGGCTCCATTTCTGAGCACAGCAAAGTCTCACTAATGCACAAGTCAATTCCTCCTTTACTGAAAGCATTCTTAAACCTGGGGTTGAATCTCATGTAATCTTGAACAAGGTATTAACAGCTTTAAGCTTCAGTCTTGTAATTGTTGTAGTTACTAAAATGAGAATGTATGTACAAGACAGAAACCAGGCCTGGTGTGTGTCGCCGGATCTGAGTAAATGTTTCTGCCTTTACTGGAAGCTCTCACTGCCTTTTCCTGGGAATTACTAGAGGAGTAGGAGAAACGGGGGCTACGAGTGCTGGCTGCTCAAATGCCTGGCACAGACCAAGGCATGTGTGTGCTTGTTCAGGGGGAGCAAGGTTGGATCTTAATGACAAGACATGTTGATCTAAGCTCTGATGGAAGGGTTGATCTCAGTGACTGAGGAAGTTACTTTTATGACATGACAGCCCTCAGTGTGGTCTGATATCCTTGACCTGTGCTACTATCACCTCTGCTTTGTCCTTGAGTTCAGACCAAAGATTCCAGGAAACAGTAAACCCTAATATCTCAACCCCTAACTTGTCCCTGTTGCTTAGAAAGTGATGCCCTGCCTTAAGTTTCCCTAAGCAGTGTTTTGTAGCCAAGAAACTTGACCTCATCAACATCTTTTCCCCAAATCTTGCCTTTCTAGGGTGAGGGAGGAGGGCAGGAAATCTTGTTACCATGCCAGGTGTCATTCCCCAGGTCACTTCGCCTCAGGATAGCTGCTAGGGCTCCAGCCATTGTCTGAACTCCAGCCCAGCAGAAGATGGAAGATGAACGAGGTGCCTCTCAGGATACTGCCTAGAGCCCAACTCACCGATTCTACCTACATACCACTTGCTGCAACTTTAAAGTAGCCACACCTAGTTGCAAGAAAAACTGGTCCTACTAAGGGTAGAAATGTTGACCCAACAAAACGGGGAGCTTTATTATGGGGAAGAAGCAAAAACTGACATCTGGGGCTAACCAGCAGTCTTTGGTCAATGACTTTGGAGTCCTTAAAACCAGTACTGTGGCTTGCTGCATGTTTTCAGACAAGTTACTTTCATTTTTATGGAATAGGCATACCATCGGCTTGATGGGCTTGACGGTGGGCTTAGCCTACAGAGTATCTTCAGTTCCTATCCCCTACCTACTACTTGAATCCCTCCGGAGTTGTGCATGCTGGCCTGCACGTTCTACTGTACCTACCCTAGTGAACCTAATTCTACAGAAAGAGGGATCTTCAGAGAAATGTGAGTTGTACGGAGACATCTGGGCCTGATTTAGGAAGTCTTTGAGAGATGGATGCTCTGCAAAGAACAATGCCTCTGTCAGAGGCTGTCGGCATCGCAGGGACATTTAACTGCTAAGTATAAACAGCTGTCCCACATCTGCAGGATCCATTTTCAACAACTGTATACAGTAGATACTGCTAATGAACTTGGGCCCAGCAAGGCACAGTTCATATGGCATAGGGCTTGGAAAGGGGGTTGCAAGGTGGTACAGATGAGTCCAGACAGCAAGGAAACCCTGGAAGGCTGTTCTGCCTTCAGACTTGGTTTCTGAGCTAAGTGAAGACCCTGGGCTGCTTGTCTCTAGAACTTTCTTGGATTGTAAAATAGAGCAGGATTGCACTGTTCAGTGAATTTGAAAGCAACCCCTCCACCCCAAAGAATGTTGATACAGAGATCAGTGTTGTGAAACACTAGAGCAGGGAAGATCTATAAAACCACCTGATCGATTTCCCCATTTGGGCAGGAAGATGTACTTCAGAAGTCTGACAAATATTCATCTTTAGGTATCTGTTCTCGTCCTACTCGTGACCCCAATAATAGGTATTTGAGGAGCACTTTTCTGACTTCAAGCTCCCAGGTAACTGAGGGATAGTGGGTTGCCTCAAGGTTGAATTTTAGGGGGCTAAGAATCTGAATGATTGTACTCAAATACACTGGACACCTTTGTCTTAAATGTACTGAAATGCACTTTAAAAGGAATTAACTGATGTTTCTGATCAGCATTACGAGGCCCTTCCCTTTGCATGTGGAAACTTTCCTTGCATTTTACGTACAACAGCATTCGTAAACGACTTTGTCGATGATGGTGTGATCTAGTGTCGAAATATGGGCTGGGACCAGACAGCCTGAGTGAGAAGACTGCCTGACCTGACCAGGGATCTTATGGCACCAGGGGGTATGTTAAATAACTCGCCAACCTTTCTCAAGTCTGAATGGGAGAAATGGCTCCACTCACCTAATCCTGACAGTGATTTAAAGCAAAATGGTCTAAAAACTGCCTAGTGTGTAGTGAACTGCTAAACTTAGGACATCCGGGTGGTTGTGCTGGAAGTGCCCTGCCTGGCCTCACAGGGCATTGCCAGGAGGAATGGTTTGAAACTCGCCTGTGCAGGTAACAGCAAGAGCATTGTCTGCAACCACTCTCCTATATGCACTGGAGCAACTCGCAAGTAAGACTTTACCTTGTGAGAAATACGTTTAAAAGTATGTCCAAATGTTTAAATCGGCCTGGTTAAACACTTAAGATGTTCACTCAATTGACATAACATTCTTAGATTCATCTTACACTTGGGTCTACAAATGCTTCTCCACAAATGTTACGTCTGCATGCAACTGGTTAGGTTGTCCTTTCCCTGGCCCTTCTGGTAGTCTGGTCCTGTCGCGCCCGCCTCGCCAGCAAGGAAGACGCGGCAACCGGAGTTCTGACAGCGCTTTATTGGGGAATCTGAAGGTGACTAAAGCGGAAGACCCCGAGGAGCTCTCGGAGCGGGCTTATATAGGCACTTAAGTACATTAGGCAGAATCTGATTGGCTCACGCAAGAGCCCTCATTAGCATACTTGATGAGACAGGAAAAAGCCCCTACACATGCGCAGTTCACCCTGTTTATCAGTCTTGTGGTATGGGTGTGACCAGGAAGTCGGCGCCATCTTGCAATGGCATTAACACCGTGCCCCACATCTCCCCCTGTTTTATTAATTAGAACTGAGCAACCAATCAGCACCACCCTTCGACAGTACGATCAAAGTCGCAGAGTCTCATCTACCCAACGGCCACCTTATCTCGTGCAATGAGGAAAACTCCGAGGTGTGCAAAGGCTGGCGCTAGTGTCAGACATGCCTTCTCTGGTGCAATGGGGTAATACCACAGAGTGCAAAGGCCATGTCTAAGAAACGAGGAGGAACAAGGGCGAGTGCAACCCATACAGAGGCTACCGGTTAAGCATGGTCAACCACACCTGTGTTGACAGTCCCAGTTCCATAGCAGCAAAGGCTTGCGCCATTATAACATTGTCTCTCCGTCTCTGGGCTCGCATCCTAAGGAGACACCATAGGCCTCTGAAGGAAGTGATGACCAGCAAGATGGCCATGGTCCCAAGGCCAGCCCACTCTTTCAGGTGCTGAGTGGCTTGATGAATCCACATTGCCAGTCCTGTAGCCATGCTCACGTCCACACGAGTAGAGTTTATATGGATGATGGCCAGTCTCAGGTCCCTAAGAGAGGCATCAAATTGCGCAGACCAGTTGCCACGCAAATAAGCAGACAGCTGTTAAAGGTCAGCCGCGTGGGCACCCAGATGGGATTGTCCTGGTCCAGTAGTCAAGCAGGCCCTTGTATTACTCCAGTCATCAGGGGTCATAGCCAAGTTACCAAGCCTCTCCACTTGGGCTATGGTGAAAGACGCCGTAACCCCCCAGGACCGCACCGACTCAGCAAGGTCTTTCAATTGTTTGTGCTGGAGAGGCTCATGATACCGTTGCTTATTGTTGTTCTCGAAAACAGGGAATGAGAAACATTTTCGTCATATCGCGGGGCCTGATAAACGAGCTCCTGCTGACTTGTTTGGGTCTGGCTCCTCCCTGCTCTCTCGGAGGAGGGGCGGTAGGGGCAGTAAAAGCAGCGTCACTGTAGGGCGGCGGCCGATATCGCCCCGCCTCATACTTTGCCGCTTCCTCTTCCAAAGTAGCTTCCTCTTCTGAATCTAGCTCCTCCCCCGCCTCCTCCCCTGAACTTGAAGTATGGTGAAGAGGAAGAAGAGGAACCATCCTCAGAAATATCTAATTTCTTAAATTCTGACAGAAAAATGCTATCTCCTGTCTTCTGTGTCTTCTGTCCTGTCCTTTCCTTTGTCATTTTTATTTTTGGTACCTTTACGTTTCTTTCTCTCCCTTTTCTTTTTTCCAGGCCTTCTCCCTTTGACTCTGAGGTACTGTCTTGATGGTCAGCAAAGGTCCGAATTCGGTTCCGTCCCACGCGTCAGTTCTGAACTCGCCTCTATCGAGGTCGTCTCCGCTGGTGCCTCAAAGTTGTTTCGGTTCCCGGGTTTCGGCACCACTTGTCGCGCCTGCCTCGCCAGCAAGGAAGACGCGGCAACCGGAGTTCTTCTGACAGCGCTTTATTGGGGAATCTGAAGATGACTAAAGCGGAAGACCCCGAGGCGCTCTCGGAGCGGGCTTATATAGGCACTAAGTACATTAGGCAGAATCTGATTGGCTCACGCAAGAGCCCTCATTAGCATACTTGCTGAGCCAGGGTGAACCGCGCATGTGTAGGGGCTTTTTCCTGTTTATCAGTCTTGTGGTATGGGTGTGACCAGGAAGTCGGCGCCATCTTGCAATGGCGTTAACACCGCGCCCCACATGGTCCCTTTCTGAACTCATCCAGAACGCAAGCTATTGTCCTTATTGATATAGGGCGTGTAAGTTCTCCATGAGTAAGGACAACTGTCTGCCCAGTGTCCAGTGACCATTTTGGACAAGCTTGAATGACCAGACATGTGTCTGCAGGAAGGCTATTGTGTACTCCACACCATCTGAAACAAGAGGCTCTTCTGGTCAACTTGGTGGGAACAGGAACCTACTAGTCTACCTGCTGCTCCTTTGCTTACCTGGCCTCCAGGGCGGGAGTGATGAGAGGCCAACTGGACTGGCCCCTAAGAGCGTGGGAACCCCCACTGTAGCTTGCCTCCCCCTTTGGTTTCTGGAAGAAACTTGGCCATCTGGGCCAGAACCATGCCTTTCTCTGAACCACTTCCTCTTACTCTCCTGTGGCTAAATTTACTCAAGTAGGAAATGCCCACTTTTAAAGAATCTTGCTTAGACTCAGTTCCAGGGTCTGTATGTAATCGTATTGGGATGTCCCATGGAAATTGTGCCTCTCCCCTCCCCCAACTAAAGTGTATGATAACCTGGAGATGAGGCTTCCTCCTTAGATATCAAAAGTCAAGGCTTAATTTGTTATCTGATTGAAGAACTGCCCAGCAGGTGGGGCTGATCCACTTGGTCCTTGGGGAAACCTTTCTGAACTCTATTCTTGGAAAAGTAGTCCATTGGCTACTTCTGATTCCCCTAGTAGGTGTGTTCCCTGGTTGTGCCACATCGTGGACATATTGTGTTCTAGTATCAGTAACCCAATGTGCACAGCTGGAGGTCATGCCCACCAAGCTCCAGCTTATTGTCTGCTAACCTTAATAGCCTAGAAGGGGCTTTCCATAACCTAAATGACCAAACTACACACGAGTAACTCTTCCAAGCCTGTTGCAATGAGGCTGACTAGGCCAATCCCCTGAAAAGAACAAAGCGCCAAATGTTAAGAGACAACTTTACAGGAAAACCCCAAGAGTGTTCCCCATTTTTCTCATGGTACCTCTGTATCTGCTGAGTTGGAGCCTCTGCGCCCAAGATCAATTCGCTCCTGGGCCACAATGACGGTCCAGAACGAAGCTAGTCATGACTGCTCAGTGCAAGCGGACAAGTAACATCCCCTGGATCTGGCCTTAATGAGCCTTGAATACTTGGTCCAGGGTGCCCACCCCCCTCAGCTCCCAGCGGAGGTGATTATCTGGTGTCTGCCATCTTACGCATGGAAGCAAGGACGCTCAGCTCCTCTAATGAGACCCGACAGTGGCTCCAGGCTTTGGCTTCGGGACTGAGAGGTGAGCGGGGGTTGGGAGCAGGCCATCTCGAGTGTCTCCTCCCTGACCCAGGAGAACAAAAGTCTGTTTCCCTGCTGCTAGCAGGGCACAGACGGGATCCCTATCCGTAAAGAAGAAAGGGCACATGGTGTTTATGTTGCATCCACTTAGAAAGGAAGGATTAAATGCAAATGCCAGAGCAATCAGACTCTGGGGGTACAGAGATCAGGGAAGAATTCCTTCTGAGGCTGATCTGAAAGGACGGGTTGTCTTTGACTCCAAACCTCCCTGTTCTCAGGAGACCGGGTACTGGAGGAGTGGGTGCTGAAGAGTCAGGGAAGCCTCTCCCAGCCCTCCATGTTTAACGTCCATCTCCAGGGAGTACCCGGGGCCACTGAGTGCCTGGCATCCCCGAACGAGCAGCACTGGTCTGAGGCATTTCTCCCTGCGTTATCCTTTGGGGACGGAGCTGGGGACTTGAGCTGTTTCTCTCCCTGTTCTCTAGGACTTGCCATTTTCCATCTGGCTGCTTAGCCTTCCTGTTCGTGTTTACCTCTTTCTATTTCTAGAGCTGGACTCAAGCTTCCTCTGTGGGGCTGCTTTCTCCCAAACATAAAGATAAGTCACAATCTCTTAATCTATGTCTCGACACAAGACTCTCACATCTGCAGTCCCATGCATCTGTTCATGGACATGAGTGCTCATGTGTCTCTCAATACAACAGATGTCTATTTCTTGCCTCTTGCCGACCATGAACGGATGCATGGAACTGCAGGTAAACGTGTACTGACCTTTAGAGATCCATTCCTTCCATCTTGTGCCCTCCCAGCCCCTTCAATCACGGGGTCCTCACCTTTCCTCTGGAAGGGTGAGACTAGGAACAGCATTCTGCCGCTTTCCCATATTAGCCTACGGGTGCCAATCAGTGTCTCCTAAGTTAAGGTTAGGAGGAACTCCAAGGCCCTTGTGTATGGGGTCTGGTTTATCCCAGGGTGTGTCTTTATCTTCTAAATAGAGTTCTGCTTCAGGGTTCACTGTTCCCCCCACCTGACTCCAAGGCCAAGTCCCTGAGGCCAAAGAGATTTCTGTTGTGTGACCAAAGAATCCAAATGGCAGGAAGGTACTGATTCTCACTTGTGCACTTCCTGTCCCAACTCATTCTTTCTCCCTGTTCTGTCCCAGGTCACCCAGAAAGACCATTTCCTTAGTAGCTTCTAGGCTGGCTTGTCTACCAGTAAGGTATTTTTTCCCCACTGCACATGGCTGTGGAAGGTGGTAATGGCCACCACATATGGGATCCAACTGTCCCTGCCAGATGGCCTTCTGCTATGGCCTTGGCATTAGCCAGGTGCAAGTAGCTGTGGCACCTCTCTCCCACGAACGGTAAGTTCAACCCCAGAGCTACTCTCGGATTCGATTGCACTGGGCCTTGCCAACGTAAAGACCCAAGTAGATAAAAGGCGCACCCATCGATGCTGATCCTGTACAAAGTTATGAAAAGCCTTTTTTATCAACTTGTGCTGATGTTGGCTGAGGCCAACAGTCATTTCTTTGCTTCCTGATTCTTGGTCTCCCCAAAAACCTATGCTACAAACATATGGAAAGTCAATTTTTACACTGGGGACTCCTAAGTCTTCATGATCATCTTTGTGAACCTAAAACATAGTAGAAGGGAGGCCCTGGGTTTGGGCAAGTCGGTGACAGCAATGAAGAGAAAAATCCCTGGGGAGAAACATCTGTTCTGTAGAACCACTTCATTGAACTGGGAAGAAATGTAAAGTTAGTTTCATTCAAGCAGGTTTGCTCGTTTAACAGGGCAATTTGGGAGCATGAGGCTCCATTTGGAGGGAAACTCCAGAAATAAGCTGGGTTTCACCTGCCGTTGCTAGTAGAACCTACTCCACTCTGTAAAGTGTCCTGGGCAGCTGGTGCTCAAGCTTTTCACTGGTGGGTGGATAACAGTATCAAATTAGAGGGTCCTTGACCAACTCCGGTACTGACAGCGACAAATGAGAACCTCACTGTCACTGAGGAAGGAACAGGAAACTTGCCCTACAAACCTAAAGCAGGATATACCTGGAGAATAGCATGTGTGACCAATAGGGAAGACTGTCCCAGGAAACGCCTTAGAAAAAGGGCCTCTCCTCTGCTTCGAGGATAATGAAGGCCAGGATTATGTCAACCTCACCAGCTTCTCATGTTCTTGTAGTTAAACTGCACAACTGGTCCAAGTTGACGCTTCTGAGGCATGTTTCGTCTCCTGTGGTCCCATGTGAGTTCCTGGAACTTCCTTCCCAGAGGGGCTCAAATGTCATACATGCCACAATGCAGACTTGGACAACTTGCCTTCCCCAGGTGACCTCTAGATGGCTACGCTGCCTTTCTTTGGTGGGGAGAGATGATACGAAAGGGGTTCTGTTTTTGAGATTGGATTTTATTTCAGTATATTTAAGCATGCCACGAAAGGGGTTCTTAATTGCATTGATCAAAGGGTCCCTCTTCGAATGAAATGACTTGAGGATCTCGAGTTGAAGCCAGCTGATAGTTGGCCCACCTGCCCCTGGGGGTTGTTACCCTAAGTGATAGGATCTGACTATCCATGTACTTCTGTAAAAACATGCATGTAGCTAAGGTTCTTCAGACAAAACTATAAATGCTTCTCATGACGGTTTCCAAGTCAATGTCCAAGTTTCCCTTCAGTAAGTACTAAGAAAGCAGGACTAACGAAGGCAGGCCTGGCAGCTCATACCCACCAGTCAGGAATGGGTGTAGTATTTCAAATATTGCTTTGCTGCATGTAAAGGGGTTGATTGGGTGGCATTTAGAATCTTACAACTGATCTCTTATGCTATCATGGAAACAGACATGGCTATTTCTGATGTTCCAGTTGAGTGACTTGGTAACTCTGGTTGAGAGGACTGTGGCCTTTCATCTATGATATGGATGACATCTTACTTGCATGTGAATCCAAACAAAAATTAGAGCAACTACGTCAGCAGGCTAGAGAAATATTGCCTTGATTTAATGAAAGTCCAACAGGATTATTCATTTACCTATCTAGAGGTTCTTACTGACAAAAATAAAATAGTTCCTCAAAAGGTTCAAATACATACAAATTACAAACTCTAAATGATTTTCAAAAATTGTTAGGAGACAGACATTGGCGTAGACCTTTGTTAGGTTAAAGCTTAAGTAGGAATTCCTATCAAAGGGTGACTCTGAATTGGCTTACAAGGACTATTAAGATCAGGCAGCTCAAGAGGAATTGGCATGGATTCAATCTCATACTCACAAAGCTCAAATTACTAGAGTAAATCTTGAAGGGAATAGATTTGATAGTTTCAGAGCATTCTCCCTCTGCTACCTTAATTCAAAAATATAATTGAATGCATTTTTCTCCCACATAAACAAAAGCATGACTTTGGACAAAATTGGTCAAACTTTAGAGGCTGACAGACTAAAACTGTGGCCAAGATCCTGAAAAAATTGTTCCTCTTACTAATCCGTGAATTCAAATGGCTTATCAGTAAAATCTGGATTGGCAATTGGGTACAGATAATTTTGTTGGAACAATTGGTACTCGATATTGATAAATCGTCTTCTCTGAGCGTTCAAAAAACTTCAAAGTGAACAAGGCTTCATCTATTCCATCTCTGGGGGACTGTGTTCCTCCCCCTTTTAACCAAAAAATGTTCCAATTTCTAAAATTGACTCAATGGATATCACCTATACCTCATGTTCTTTACTGATGGTGGTAGTAATGGTCAAGCAGGTTATTTCGATCCTTCAACAAAGGTGTGGACCACTCCATATACTTCAGCACAAGGTAGAGCTACAAGCTGTTACTCAGATCTTACAAGATGTTAATTCTCCTTTAAATGTTTGACTCACAATATGTTGTACAAATAGTTCTAGCCTTAAACAGTTACTACTACAGAAAATGATAAAATCTCCAAACTGGTTCAGCAACTCGTCTACTACATGGAATTGCCAGTTTCCAATTTTCATTACTCATATCGGGTCTCATACTAACTTTCTGGGCCCATTAGTGGTCAGCAATGAAAAAGTAGATCAATTTCTTCTGTTCAAGAGGCAACTCAACTTCATCAATTAACTCGTGTTAATACTAAAGGTCTAATTAAAAAATTGAACAAATCAGGCTAAGCATAGTGTTTCTCAGTGTCCCACTTGTCAAACTATTAATCAACCTAAACTTTCTGCAGGGGTTAATCCTCGAGGCCTCTTGCCTGATGAATTATGGCAAATGGATGTTACGCATGTTCCTAAACTTAGCAAGTTAGGTGTGTCGTACATGTTACAGTAGATACTTATTCTGATCTTATTTTCCTCCATCCACAGGAAAACCTGTTAGGCGTGTACTTTCACATTTATACTTTTTTTTACATAGAAGTCCCAGCCACCAACAAAACAGACAATGGCCCTGCTTATACTAGTCCTTCTGCACTAAGTAAATCATGAAACACATCACTGACTTTCCTTATAATCCTCAAGGACAAGGCATTATAGAACATTCTCATCAAACCTTAAAAGTTGTTTAAACAAAAAGGGGGGAGGTATACAGTCCCCCCAGAGGAGAAATCAGGCCCTAGTCACATCAAAATTCCCTCAATATTCATAAAGACAACAGCAGTAGAGAAGCATTGGAAAGGGAGTTGACAACCAGACTCTCACCATCCTATCTGGTGGAAAGATGATATAGAAAACAAATGGAGAGAAGGATGAGTCAAAGGTGTAGGGTCGAGGTGTTGCTTGTTCTGGCAGATGACAGTCTGGATTCCAAGTAAAAGAATCAAACCCAGAGAACTCTGAAGGCAAGAAAACATGCTGGACATCGATCATGACATGAGGACAGCTGAAGGTGGCCTTTTGCTGAAATTCTTTAGTTTCTCCTATGTTTTTGACTATATGTGAATTCCCAGAAGTTTCCTCAAATTTTCAATTTCAGTGTTAATTGTTGGTGTTTCAAAGACTCGAATATTTTATAACTTGAGTGTCTATGATCATGTTTATATTATCTTGATTGACTTTTGAGTTGGTCCACCTCAATTTGAAGGCTCTCAGAGTTCTAGGTCATCTTTCTTGAATTAGAATTACTAAGTTTTCCTGAAGTTTCTGTGATCCGTGTTTCCTCCTTTCCTACAGCTTTTGTAGCATAGAGCCTCTATTTTCTAATTGCTCCTTCAGCTGTCCCACCTCACTTAACCTTTCATGATCCTCTAATGTTTTCCACTGAAGTTCTTGGGTTTTCTGAGATCTTTCCTCAGCATTTCTATCTTAGGAGGAAAAGAGTTCAAATCTGAGCAAACTAACTTTCCACAAAGTCTCTCATCTTCAACTTTTTCCCAGCTCTCTTGGCGAGCAACTAATCTTTCTTTCCACTTCCGAATGAGAGCAAATCTAGGAAGCATTTCCCAGCTTCCAGGATTTCCTGGTGTCTTGTGTGAATCCTCCAGTACCTGCAGTTCACAGGATGACAGGGGCTGTGGCAGGGACACCAGGGCCCACCTGGAAGATGCAACGGTGGAGCGGGGACCTCATTGCAGGAGCTGAAGGGCCCCACCAGCGACTGTTCATGGGATGCCATTGCCTTAGCCCAACTCTGGGCAAGTCAGACTGGCTGCTATGGGTCTGTATTGGCTGGCAAGGGAGCTCACAGGGAAGTGGGACTTCTGAATGGGCTGTAAACTGCGTGAGGATAGACCATGCTGTGGATGGTCATGGAAACTAGAAAGTATCGAGTGTACAACTAGATGTGTCTAAGACCCAGAGCTTGGATATAGAGATGTAACTGTCCTCCCACCATGGTTTAGGAGGGGTTGAATAACATCTTAAGGTCATGGGATGAAACTGTTCACCATGGTAGTGTATATGTGCTAGATAACACTACTTGGGCGAAATCCTTTGGCGACCAAGTTTAATCTACAAAGCAGTTGAACGTTGGGTGTTTTTCTAGAATATTTTAGAGGACTCCCTATGCTTATGGCTAAGCTATGTTGTAGCATCTTTAGCCATCTAAGACAGAGCTATGCAGGTCCCTCTTTTGTATACTCATCTTCAGATGAAGATATACTCATCTTCAGCCTATATAGCCTAGAAACAGACTAATCAAAGATACTTCTTACCCAGCCTCTGTTCTACTTTAGTTCATGGCATAAAACCATTGTTGGCTAAATGAGGTCTGGAGACTTCTAGTCTCCCAAGAATAGCCCCTCTAACCTTGAGTTCCAACACTGGAAGTTGAGGGCCACTCACGTTCTCAGCAGACCCTGCTCAGTGAGGGCAGCTCTTCCATGATCTGCATCCAAGCCTTTGTTCCTAGTCTCCATGAACACAAGAAGGGACTTAAGAACCATGAGAAACTAGCCATTTGAACTTATCATAACTAGGGTTAGGGATGAAACAAGCTGGAAAGCTTAAGAGGACAAGCTTAGGCTGTGATGTTTACCCAAGTACCTTATGTAGATCCAGCCTGGCTCTCTAGGGAAATTCCCAGGCCATCAAACGTAGCTGGGCCCATGGGAGGGACTAAAATAGCTTGATCAGCATGATACTCAAGGGAGGGCAAGTTCAGAACCTAGATGGCCTGTGCCACCTTCAAAGACACTAAACAATGGAGAAACAAGTTTCCCAAATCTGCTATAATCTCATCCTTACACTCCCAACAGAAGGGAAGACAATGCTGCTCTCACAACCTACAATAGGCTACGAATCCTAGTGCACACAGCAAACACTTCTCTACTGCTCACAGGCCTAGTCCTTGCTACCTTGAGCCTTATTGCATCATTACTGAGTCAGTTAAGCACCGAATACTAGTGACCTTGAATCTCCTGTTTCTCATTTGGGAAACTTAAGGTGACTTTAAGGAAGATGCTGGATTTCCATCCAGGTGTGATGCCAAAGTCTATTTCACTATGCAGCCCATACATGAGGAAGTGACTCCTGGTTTGCATTGCCTGGTGGATTAGAAATGCTGATGTAAAAACTGTATAAAGAGAAGTCCTCAGACAACTGTGCTGAAGGCTTCTATTCCTGTCTGTGGTTATAGTGCTGGAATAATAGCTGTGCCTGAGTGTCCCCGTCTCCTGTGTGCCCTTACAGCCATCCCCAGTGCACGTGGGGCTGTGTGCTTGCATTGTCACACTCTGACCAGCATCCAGCCTCTCAATGTGATGCCGATTGTCCGAGAAACCCCCTTGACCACTCACTCCCTCAGAGTAAGCAGGATTGTCTCAAAACCTGGTATTCCCAGTGACAGTGGTCTCATACCCCAAGGCGCCTCCATCCAGATCTCTTCAAGGAGAACCTGGGACTAAGATGAAGTGACCTTGCATAAATCTCATACCTTTGCTATTCTTCCCTCTCTTGGGATGCTGTCTGTCCTACGAGCTGCCCATGTTCTCGTAGAGCTTTACTGACCCTAGACTCATTTGTCCTGAAGTGCTATCTTGGGTGGATTAACACCCATTTGGGGTGTGCCTGTCTTATAATCCCCATCACTCTGTCCACTCTGGTGCATGTGGCTAAGAAATGGACATGAAAAGTACCAGTTGCAGGTATAGAGGAAAGCACCTTCACCGTAGGGTGACTCAGCACTATGGTGGCTTTGGAATATTTGGAGCTGTCTTAAAGCTCATTGTCTCAGACATAAAAACTGGCTCAGTGCTGCCCAAGCCCCTCCCAATAACCTTCTTGCTATCTGTCACAGCTGTCCCTGTAGGAATGTTCTGGAGCATCATGTTATACATACACGCTATTACCAGCTGTGGAAACGGTATAAACCACATTAGCTGTGGCTACTGTTGTGGTCACCATTGCCTCTGCTCTTGTCCTTGTAGATGCTCAACTGGCCAGCAAGGAGAGGCATTCTGGGGGCTTGTGAGAAGATGCCTCTGCTGCTTGAATCTACTCCCAACAGGAGACTAATACCTTATATTTACAGGAATGACACTGCGAGATCCTCTGAAAGATAGGAAGTATAATACCCCCTGCTATGGTCATTGGCCATGGAAAACTTCAGAAACCAGGCTGGAAGCTTAAAATTACCTGTATGGCATATGGACAATTCCATAAACACAAATATTGGGGATAAAGGCAAAATAGTTTGAGAAAGGATATGACCACCAGCAGCAGTCTACATTCTACTTCGTGCTTCTGCTCTTCTAAGGGGACTTCCTGGTTTTTGATCCAGGTCATAACTAGGCTTATTTCTGTATGCACAGCACAATTGGTTGAGTAGAAGGTACCCGATCTCCAGCTGACAGTACAAAACTCAAGGTTTTCCCCCATCCTAACTCTCCCTGGGATGCAATTGGATAGGAAATATGCTCTCCATCTGCCCTATGGAAGCCCTATATTCAAAACTGTCATAGTTGCTAAAGGGACTACATGCCACCTATGTGCCCTGTCATACCACATCCCAATGGATCTGATGTTCAGAACATGTGGAAAAAGGCAACATCTGACTTCTGGTGATGTCTTCATCTTGGCTGCCTCCATACCATTAAAGACGTATGGTAGAAACAACCCTTTTCTGAAGTTTCATAAGACCGACTCCAAAATGTAGGACAACCTCCAGGAAAACTAACCTGGACTTACCAAAAGTCACTGATTCCTCCTAACCATGTTCAGATTTAAACACATTTGGCCAGAATGTCATGTAGTCAGTGGATATTTCTTACAGCACATGATTAGAGGTACATGCAGAGTTAGGGGGTGGTTACTAGTGAGGCAGAGGTTGATCTTTGTTGACATGAGCATCTATCCATTGGAAATATGCCTCTTTGACTACAAGGGGAATACTTGATACCTTCAAGTGTTCACCTAATTTCTACTCAAACCCTTTGATGTTGATTCTTCCCCAAATCATTATTGGGTGGTAACACTAATTCTATCACTCAGCGTATACTTATCAACCAGAAATCCCTCCCTTCTGAATGTGTACAGCCAGGCTGTCTTTGACTTTCGTAGTCCATTTCTGACGCCTTTGTCTAGGGGGGAGCCCCTTTAAACTGGCTGTATCTTACATTACCCACCATTCATGTGCTTCCTTTATAGCACAACGTTTAGTGCTCACCTTGTTTTCTGTCCCAGACCCGTGATTGGCCTCTTACCAATGGCTTTGGCTTCTTGAAATGGGAAATGAGATTTGGACATCATATGGGTGCTGGGTGGGTTTGCTGCCCCAGGACCTGTATTTCAATAAACTAAGCACATGGAATTGCTGGTGACAAGTTAGTTACCTGATCAAATCAGAAATGATTCT
The DNA here is from genome assembly GCF_040939455.1 of Microcebus murinus. Lineage (NCBI taxonomy): Eukaryota > Metazoa > Chordata > Mammalia > Primates > Cheirogaleidae > Microcebus > Microcebus murinus. The sequence goes on along the minus strand of NC_134125.1, from coordinate 9,652,420 downwards.
TAAAGAGTAAGAACTCAACCCAGAACAATTCTCTGCTACTTCTCGGGAAAGTTTACTTCTGTCAATGACTCTCATTCCTGGATGAGTCACTGGATGCTGTCTGTTGGCTACAAGCTGAATTACCATGGCAAAGGTCCTCTGAAGACCAAGATGAAGACATCTGAGATCAACTATGCTCCCAGCAACCTAATTGCATAAACCAAGGATTTAATCAACTTGGATTCGCCAAATTTGAGCTGCTCTTAGATGAGGTCTTCTGGCATTGTTTGGTCATCGATTCTAGGCTCCAGGGTTAACCTGCATGATTATGTGAGCTGATGGCCAAGCTGAGGAGTTGCGATTCATGTATAATCCTGGAAACTGCTGAGGAACTGAATATCAAATCCCAGCTAACGTAGTGTTTCTCTCCTTTAGCTAAAGCTGGATCCTGAGTTCTTTTCCCCCATCTGAAGCCATGGTATCATTCTTGGATCAGGCACTTACATCAGTAGGTACAAGTTTCAAGTAGGCGTAGGCAAAAAACATCTTGGTGTTACCAATTTCCTTAATAGGTTCTTGGAAATATTCCCCTAAAATGTGGTGGCTCTCCTTGGTGACAATCGGATAGGGTGTTGCCTTGTCACTCCGTAGCAACCAAGTTACAAATCCGAATGTCCCTTGACTGACTTAAGCTCGGGACTTGTGGACACGTAAATAATCCAGTTGTGGTTCCTACATCCTACATGCTGTGATCTTAAAGCTTCGTGGGCCTACATGGGCTCACATCAACGCCAGGGTTAGATAAGCCTTTAATGTGACTCTAGATTTCTGGGGATGATTTAACAAATACCTGCCTATTAGGTATGAAGACTTTGGGTCTGCTGGCTTTGGGTTTACTGGACTTTTAACCCTGGAAGAAGCTGTTTCAAGGGGGAGACCTAGGATAGCGCTTGAACACTGCTAGGGCTTTTGTTATCGCTGGACTTGAGCTATGTCCTCCATCCCTGGAGAAGTGAGCTGCTTACTAGCTTGAGCCTTGCGGGCACCCAACCAAAGACATCCTATGCAAGCAATTGGATGGGAGGTCCATGGGATGGTGAAGAATTATGATTCTAAATTGGAAGAGGAGTTAGACTGGGAACATTTCCAGTCCTCAGTTTCCTGACCCTAATGAGCAATCTCTGCCTCTATTAACTTGTGACATCTCCAAACTCACTAGCAGCCTTGTTTACTAGGTTTGCAGTTAAGGCCTCTGACAGGTTATGACACTTAGGGGTACATACGGGCTTCAGTCATTATAAGACCTACAAAGCTTAGCCACCACCTTTGTGCAGATGGCATTTTCACATGGCAAGAGGGCTCAGACAATACCTTGAGGACTTTGACAGTTCATTTCAGGTGGCAGGAACAGCATCTATTATGTTCTAGACTTAGAAACTGTTCAAGCTACTTCTAGACTTTCCTAGCCTTGTTTCTCTAGGCTTTCTTGGTTCCATGGAGGAGCTGGAGAGACCTCATGGGAAGCACCAACAAGGAGCTCTTCCTGGCTGAGCCAAGTCATTGAAACGTAAGCAGTGAACATCTTATTACATCAATTCCCTGCCTTCATTTTATCCCTGTTAAATCCTGACTACATATCTAGAGAAAAGTGCAGCTGTGTCCAGAGGCCAGTGAGGAATTGAACTTGGCATTTGAACACAGGAGGGCAGAGGGTAGCATCTGCCAGAGACCCCAACGTAGGAGGAGCAGCAGCTATTGCAGTCTCACATAAGTCCCCCAGGATCCCCCCTTCCACTTCTGAAAATAATCCTGAACCTCTCAGGCGAGAAGCAATTTAGCCACCGGGGGCTTGCACAGGGCTCTAGTCCACATTCCTTGGGCATCCATATGGATGACATTGTTCCTTGGTTAGGTCTCCATTTTGACTCTGGGATCCACCTGTGGGTACGGACTTCTGGTAGGAGCCTCCTGTGTTGGGCAGGCCCCCTGATGTCAGCACTGTCATGGGTAACAGATTCCCACCTCTATTATAGAGCAGTACACCTTGTCATTGCCACTGGGTCCCCTGTGTCAGTTGGATGTTCATGAAGCAACCATCTCAGTTGTCTGTGCTTTGACGTAGATGAAGATTGTCATAAATGGGAGTCTCCAGCTATCCTCTGGGGTCTTCCCTATTAGTAAAAACAAAGCATTGAAACATTCAGTCCAGAGGTCACATTTTTATATAGAACTGGGGTGGAATTCTTGTACCACCCAAGGAGGTCTTTCTGTCCTTGAGCTAAATGACATAATGGGCAAGTTGGGACCACAGAAAGGGTAAATATACTTCAGCGAGGTCTTGCAGAACTAGGTGGGTTATAGCATGCACTGGTCCACTGGGGGCCCACAAAGGTTTCTTAGTCTTACATCTTAAACTGCTGTAGAAAACTTCCAAAACAGATCAACAATGTCTACCCTTCAGGTGAGCATAGCCCATGTCCAACTTGTGACTCCTGGTAAGTCTTGCTGCATCTCTCTCAAGCCTTGTCAGTTTGAAGCAAACCGCAGACCTCAACTTTGTACATAAATACTGTGGTATGTGTAGTTCTTCTTGATCGTCTCAACACCTTTAACACAAAGAACTAAGTCAGTCTTGTATCAAATAGCTTGTTAGTCAAATGTCAGATTCTAGTAAGCATTGTAGTTGTAGACTGCTTAAAGATCTAAATACTGTCCACACATCTGTGGTTAGTTACTATCACAAGTATCCTTTAAATCATGGGGTTTTTCATCTTTTCCCCTAGACAAATCTTCTGTAAAGGATAGCTAATGTCCTGTAGGTATCTCAAATCTCCATAGGAGCCCTGTTTTTCTGGTTACATGTCCCTCTAAGAACTCAATATTTCCTGGCATAGACAGTTGTCTTGCTCTTCTGTCTAGGCATTCATTTTTCATTGAGATTCTTAAAACTTGGAGAAGGGAGAATAAGGTAAATCCTAAATCTAGAACTCTGAAAAGACTTCCTGTCTATGGCATTGAAGACATAAACAGAGCAGTCACTGGGCACCAACTTTGCAAAACATGTTGGCTTAGCTGCAGGCTCTTCACTCGTAGCTGTGAACTTGACTATAACCCCAGTACCTTTCTGGCTATTTCTCACTTTCCTTCCTCACATCCTCTCTAGACATAAATTTCCCACAGTCTGATTTTTCTGAGTGCAACATACTGGCCACTTAGTTCTAGAATGGGAAACCATGTGTGGAAAACAAAAGGCTCAGTCTCCCTTGACCCTGACCAGGTTGGATACCTGATTGAGTTTCAGGTGAGCTTTTCCCATGATCCCTGGGAGATGCCTACCATATAGCGTGTCCCATGTTGATCTAAATTCCTGAGTTAAACAGGAGTAAGAACAGCCGAGGGTGCTATTGTAGGGCTTCTGACTTCATTTCCTCTTCTTGAAAGTGATGTCTGAGTGGCACTCCAAAATACGGGTCCCCTCGATCTGGAAGTGAAGGGGCAGCCACTGGAGACTTCATTGACTTTACTGCTGTCCTAAGCCTTCTCAGAACTGATCTCACCTGTAGGGCTCTCCCTGACTGCTGCTCAACCATCTCTGGACAAGGGTGTATTTAAGTACCAGGCATTACTTTTAAGATGAACACTCGGTCACCACCAAATCTTTCCATGCTGGGTGATTAACTTAGACCTGGAAAATATCCATTAAAAAAATCCTGTGGCTGATCAGGACTGGTTAACAAGGGATGTTTTTAAGATTGATACTCGACATAACAGAGCTTATTTCTGCTGAGAATCCGTAAATGACGCAGCAGTGTCAGGTGATAAAGGGAGAAACATGACTTATGTCAACTGAAGTCCCGGAGCATGACAGCAGGTCAGACTTCTACCTCGTAGGTTCCTAGAGAGTATCATGGGATCACTGCATAGACGAGGAAAATGTCTAGAACTTCCACGTGTCTTTACCAGAGGACAAACACCCTCGAGAACAGATACTGCATCAGATACACTCATCCCTGTCCTTGAGAAAGTACATCTGTCACTATCTAGCGTCTGGCTTTCCTATCAAGGCAAAATGGGAAAAAACTTCATTTCTCTAATAGCGATCTAAGGAAAGCCTTGGAAGGTCCTGTCTTATCACAGCTTCACCTCAAAGGAGGGCCTTCCTCATGAAAAACAAGGTCCACTTGGGCTGGCTTAGCCCAGAGCAGGCAGGCAGTGCCGGAAGTGACATATTGGCCACAGGGGTCTGATGTGTCACTTCCTGGTCCCCTGCTGAGAATCAGTGAATGATAGAGGCTTGGAAGTGTGGAGACACCCCATGGAGTGTCTGTTTCCTGAACTTAGTCACTGAAAGGTCTTTCCCCACATGTTCATAATGGTAGGTTCATATGAAAGTAGTATGAAGAGCGGATGGTATCAGACTTTGGACAGTGTCTTCACCATGATCGCCTCCAAGCACATCTGCCACTTGTTAGGAAGGTGGGATTGGGATCTTAACAGAAGGCTTACACCAGCCTTGTCCATGACATATCTTAAGTCTTCCTGACCAGCTAGTCCAGGATGCAGGTTAACCTGTAAAATCCATAATCGGGACTCTTCACTGCTTCCTTCTGAGTTGGCTGTGGTTGAATACACCTTTAGTGAGAATCTCATGAAAGTGAATCTCATTAAGTGTCCTGCCTAGAGGCATGTCCCAGGGTCTCCCACCGCTGGGGGACACCGAGATGGTGACTTCATGAGGCTGTACAACTTTGTGGCTCTCCCTGCTCTATGGCTACTATGTGTTTAAGATCCATGAAAATGACTTTCATTGAGTTCTTAACACTGGGGCTCTTATCACCTAGCAACTCTAATTGCACATTTTGGTCTAAGTGGAAACTGTTTCCTTCCCCTACTTCTGACAAGCATAGACTCGGGGTAGCTCAGGTACTAATGGCCGAGGAAGAGGAAACTGGTTTCCTTCATGACCTCATTGTAGAATGAGTTTGTAACCAGAGGACAGCAACTGCTAAATACATGCTCAAAGGGATGGTAGCAAGATGAGGGCATCTAGTGAGATGATCTGTTCTCATCACCTCCATGGCTGACCTAGAAATTTGGCCAGACTAGATTCCAGAGCTGACCCAACTGTGCTTGGGCTCTGTCAGCATGGTTCTTCTGTTCTAGGGTCTCCTGTTGCCCTATGGGATCTGATAAGGTGGCAGCTTCATCAGAATCACACTGAGCATCTATCCCAAGATGGGACACTAAAGGACTAATTAATGCTCAAATTCCAGCCAAATTCTGGCTGTTGACTCTGCAGGTACAGGTCTGAAATGAGCATGGCCGCCTCTCCCCTGTAAGTGCCTAGCTGGTGGTCCTACGACCTGAAGTAGGCACGAGACCAGGTTTTGCATTAGCAAAGACTTCTCATGACCTCAACACTGCTCATCTGACGAATCTAAGAGTGGCATAGTGCTCCTTGGCTATAAAGCTGCAGAGGCTCAGAACTGATTGGTGACATCAGTAGACATTCCATATCATTCCCCCACCTTCTGGTCTTAAAACCTCATCTGGGTGAGCTGTGAACCAGAAGGGCCAGAAAGCAGACCTTGATCTGAATGTCTCCAGAGATACGTTGTAGACAAATACCTGTCTACTAGAGTCTGGCATGACTCTTCCTGGATCTACTAGTTTCACTTAGGCTCTTTCCTCAAATGCTGGGAGAACTTGCTCCTCCAGGAGTGAAATGGGGTGGTTCTAAGAACATTTCTAGGGCATTTTCTGTGTGATTGGTACACAAGTGTTCTTGCTGGACTTCTATGCTCCTCGACTCTTGGTATTCATCCTCGGAAGCATTAGCTGCTCAAGCTGAAGACCTGTGTGCACCCAGATGCCCAAAAGAATCTGTCCACATAAATGATGGGACAGAAGGACCGTGGGACCCATAGAACTTTCCACACTGAATTCTAACTGGAGAAAGCCTAGGAGTATCTCCAATGTCCAAGGGTGGAGTCTCCTGTCCGAACTGAGAATCTGCCTCCCTCTTCTGAGTCTCTAGTTAGATACTCATGATCACAAGGAGCCTTGGGGCTTTTCCTACACTTGAAGTTGGAGCACCCAAATGACAATGACACCTGGGGCAGGCATGAGTCTTCCATTCTCAGCCCGACCCTTGGCCGCTCAGGCAGCCACAGTTGTCCTTCAGCTCTGGAGGATGGGATCTGGGAGACGCAATACTTAGGTTGAGAGGGGCTTGTAACAAGGGTTCATTCCAGATGGGAAGAACTGCATATGTTATGATCTAGGCTGAGACTTAAAAGCCGTTAAGCTACTATGTTTTCCTGGCTTCTCCCTTTCTCTTGGTGTTCCTGGCTCTGTCGGGGTTTGTCAGGAGTCTCATGGCAAAGCTTTTTCCGGCTGATCCAGACTGTATTGAGTAGGAGTCATGATTCTGTCTGATCAAAGAATAAACAATGAAATGAGCTGCTCTGCATTCATTTCCCCCTGCTCACAAGATCCTGGCCATCTTGTTATAATGCAGCTGTGTCCTCACCGGAAGCCAGTGAGGAGCTGCACTTGGCATCTGAGCACAGGGGGACTGAGGGCAGCATCTGCCAATGACCCTGATGTGGGAAACTGAACCTCGGGCCCTGCCGTGTACAGGGAGGGGGAGCTTTTGCAGGCTCACCTGGCCAGTCCCTCAGGATCTGTTTGAGAAATCCTGAACTCGTGTCTCAGGTGAGAAGTGATTTGGCCGCTGGGGGCAAAAGTACAGTAATGTGTCTTGGGAATGCAGTATTCCAACATGCACCTCCTTGGGTGTCCCAGTAGGGCACCAGGGTTCCTCGTTCAGGTCTCCATCTTCAGATGGGTAAGCCTCCTGTCTGGGTGGTAGGGTCCTTGCTAGTGTCAGCAGTGTCCTGGGTTGCAGATTCTACCTCTGGTTGTGTAGGGAGACACTGTCACTGGGTCACTTGTGTCAGAGACCTGATAGTGAATGAGGTGGCCATCCTTTTTTTGCCTCGGCTTCCCTGATGTGTAAATGCAGGCTCTTGATGAGCAAGATCCTCCTTTGGACCTCGTGGAAAAACACTGCTGCAGGAAGAGCTCTGAACAATGCATCTTCCTATAGAAAGGAAACTTACAGCTATGATACCCAATAATTATTCTGGCTGTACCAAGTGGCATGAACCTCCAGGTACGGCGCCTCAAGGAGCCACCACTACTTGGGAATATGGAACAAAACACCATGTTCCACGTTGTTTTGTATGAGCCCCCCCTTCCCCAAATGCTTGTCCCAAAACACTCTGAACCTCTCCACTGGGCTTCCTCAAGTAAATAACAAATGCCCTATCTTGCATCACTCAGAAGTAAACATCAGTTGACATACTTCATGCTGCCTACTCTTGATGGAACAAGCCTTGAAGAGTTGTGCTTCCATACAGCAGCATGCAGAAGCTTCACGGCAGACACTTCCCCCAGTGAAACTGGTGAGTCAACGATGGAAGGTCTCTGAAAATGGCCCTAAGGTCAGACAACAAACATCTAATCAAAGTCTAAAACATAGTAGAACTGAGTTTGTGGCACTCGAACCAAGATCTGTACCTGAATCCCCCTGGGCTCAGTGTGAGCAGAGAACTCCATCACAGCATGGGACAGCCAAGTGCAAGAGGTCCCCCTGTAACTGGCTCCAAGTTGGACCTGAACCTCCTGCTTAGGGGCAGGATGAGAAATGCTGACATCCCACCTATTCCTGAGAAGTAGCCCTCAATGAGTATGACTAAGAGGTGTGCGTGGGGTACCCTTCTTCCCCTGAGCCCCCCATTTGTGGGATAGAGACTTCTACTTCCCTAAGTGCTACTGAATTACAGGGTCTTTACAGGCTTTACAGGGGATTTCATGCTGAGGCATGCTGAAGATGCCTGGAGTTGCTCTCTGCCTCTAAGTTCTCAGCCCCTCATGTGGGTGAGGGAAGCTTGCTATTGTCCCTATCCCTAACACTAGTGATGGCTGTTTTCCTTAGCATTGAGAAAGGAATAGAACAGCTCCAATCTCCACCCCCCCCCCAGAAGTGATCTCATATGCATCGCTGTTAAGCTCAAGCCAAGAGGACTCACATGGGATGTTATGGAGAAGGGAGTTCTAGTCCCATTGGAGACACAGGCTCAATTGTAGGCTCACTAACTTGGAGCAAAACAAGATATGTGAGAAGGATCATCTTTGGGATCAGAACTGATCTCGTGTTCAGAACTAACGCTGCATATGGGTAGCCAGAAGAGATAGAATAGCTGATGCAGAGTAGTAAGGCTTTGGGTATATAACCAAGTCTTAGATTAAACCCAACTCCATGTATTTCCACGGAGACATCTACATCACACAACTCAAGAACTCAGAAGGGATAGAATAGCTGAGGCCACTGCCATAGGATTTCTGAGCTTTGCTTAAAGCTATGCTTGCCAAGCTGCTGTATCTGCGTGGTTGAGCCAAAAACCCTTCATACCAAGAGGTGGGGGTACCCTGAGCTTCAGTTGTCTTGCTTTCCAGGTGTATTGGTGAACTCACCTTTGTATCAGATTAGCAAAAACATCCAGGAGAATGAGTATGGTGTAACCCCTTTAGGGACATCAGTGTTCATAGTCTCCAATAAATCCATTTTTATCCACTGGTTCTCAAATAAGAGCACAAGCTTTTAAAATGCCTGCATTGCATCATAGGAAGGCAGAGTGGTTGGATGTGTGGAGATTTGGGGATTAGAGAAACTTGACATTAAGAAACAGCTTTTTCTAGACTTTACAACTACCTGGAAGGAGACTAAGGACCTTTTATGCTGTTTTATCCTGCTAGCTTGAACATATTAAGCCTAATCATCCTGATGACCAGCTTGTCAAATCCCTGGAGACCAGGTAAGGGATTACTCTGGAGGAAGAAAGCAGGAGATGCTGGAATGTTCCTCTCCTGTGGAACCCATCAGTGGGGCATGAGCCCTGTTGAGTACCTTCCAGTTGTGAATTTGTGACAGCACAGTTGCTATTTAGCCCCAAAGCACAAGAGAACTAGAGCTGATGGAGAATGAAGCAGACTAGCTTCCTGATCTTAGGTTAGAACCTCACAGTAAAACTGAAAGTACTTAGTTAGGCTTCTTCACTTCTCCAGAAGTGTCTGAAGTAGTGGCTTGGATGGCAAGATGTGCAATAGAATGCAACTTTCTTTATTGGGCCTTTATTCTCTAAACAAGTACCCTTCTTAAACCATGTCCACCTGGGCTTCCTAAGCCTGGAGATGTTGAGGCTTGTAGTCAGTGCCAGGTTTTAGCAATTGGTCAAAGGTCCAGTTTCTTCATGGTACCAAACTTAGTCTGAGATGGAATTTTGCTGGCTACCCTGTGGGGCTCCCACATCAAAACTGTCCTTGTCACTACAGGTACTGTATACCACCTCTGGAACCTGTCTTTGTCCACATGGAGGTAGTGGTGTAGACAGCACCTTCAAGTGGGATCATTGTCAGAACCTCCAAGCACTTCTGTAGGTCTGGAAGGAAAAACCTTAGACACCGCACCACCCCTTCCCACCATGCTTGTCAAGTTTTCATGACAAACCACGCCAGAGCATGCCGCAACATGGACTCAAAGTCATTGGTGGTTCTTGATCAGGTTCAATACTACTTGGCAAGACTTCACACAGGTGGTGGGTATTCTTTAAGGCATTGGACCTATGGGCACATGCCGGAGGGATTATCATTGGTGAGGCAAAGGCTGATCACTTGAGATGAACATCTATACATTGGGCAGTTGCCTTTTTCCTTTGACTTACCAGTGGGATAAAGCTTGGCCCTTAAATGGTTTAACTAGTACTTCATCTGATTCCTTTACATTGAGTCAAGTTTTTTATGCAAACAAAAATAGCTCTTAATCCTTTGACTTAGGTGTACCACATTGCCATCTCTAGAAAGGTTAGAAATCCTTAATTTTCTTAAACCAAATGTGGCTCCAGGAAAGACGGACCCAACAGCACATGGGTTGGATGAACTCTGATGGGGAAGGCCAGGAAGCAAAGGCTAACAGAGGGAACAGAAAAGTGGGTTAAAGCTTGTTCAATGCCCAGTAACTGGCAACTACCACTTGGGTTGCTCTTCAGAATGGTTTGAGTATGGTCATCTTGAAGCCAGTCTCTCTCCATATAACTTCCTCAATCTTTTTCAACCAAAAGTAACTTAAACTCCACTGGCTGTTGCAGATAAAACTGAAAAGTTGTCTTGAGGTATAAGTGAATGCAAATTCACTTGGTGACTACAGCTTCACTCATCAGTTGGTATTTCTTATGCCACAGTGACTTTGGGCAAACAGGAGGCTACTCAACTCTCATTTCTTACAGGAGTGACTCATTATTGGCTTCCACGTATCCCTGAAAAGTCAAGGGTGGCTTATAGTTGACCTTGTACAACATCAGGGGCCCGTGGTGGTATATACTGTCTCTCTGCTTAGAATAACGGAAGCTATAAGAGAACCCACGTGTCACTCAACATGCATCATATGGTCCAGGGTATCTCACGTTGCTGCAGGAGACTTATTACAAAAGTGCAAAACAAGCTACAGGCAATATTAGCTCTTGTTAGATGTCCATACACCTAGGTGAACATTCTGTTCTCCCCAGGATGTATTAAGGCAGTGAAATTGTGAATGTAGAGACCTTCAAATTTGAACATGTCCCCTTCAGATACCTTTAAACATCTGAAAGTTTTTTCTTGAATTTGTTTAAGAATATCTACTCAGTCTAAAACATAGCCTTACTTGGATGGGGATGGGGTAGAACCAGTTGGAGAATGTAAGATGCAAAAGATCAGAGGGAACTGTTAAGAGTTCTTTGCCTTAAAGTGCATTACAATGAAATTCTGACAACCGATGGGGTTACAACACTGAGACCACAAGAATATTCTGCTTCCCAGACTTTCCTTTCTTGCTCCAACGTGCATTGAGCATTCTTTCCAGAACCTATTAAATCAACATCATGATGGTTACAAACTTTCCAACTCCACTACTCTTTCCAGTGTTACTTCTGGTATCTTCATTGAAGGGGGGGAAAAATGCCCTTCTCTTAATAACCGGAGTATTGTCTTGTGTTTTAATGGCAATGTTTGAGACTCTTAAGATAAGTGAAGTCTTTTCTAAGATTCACAGGAGTATAAATTAGTACACAAACTCAGGAGTATACTAAATACATGCAAGTGCTTTTTGTGCTTATTTCAAGAAAAGCCTTTTGCATATCATGCCTCAAAGTTTTAAAAATCATACAAAACAAAATCATGCTTTTCAGCTCAATCATTTGAGTTAAGAACTTCAGGGGGTCATATTCCTTGCATTGAAACTGTTAAACACAATAGATGAATTATTTTATATTCACACTTAGGTGCTCAAGATTGGGAAACCTTAGACACGATGATTACAAGCGGAAATAATACCGAAAGGTACCTTGTGTGTTTTAACCTTTAGTCAAAGCAGCAGTCTCAGGTTATTAAAACCATTGTGTATTAAAAAAACCATATTTGGGAAGAAGGAAGAATTAACAGCCTATCTTTGCTTCAAAACACTACATTGAGCTCTTTCATAATGCTTGACTAAGGTAAGTTCCTGCTTAGAAGTGACTTCAGCTTATTCTAGAAAGTCATACTACCAAATGTTTAGCTGCCTTCTTCCCAACTAGAGTTAATGGTAACTTGTGAAGTCTTTGCATTTTGAGCAAGTGTTTCTGGACTCCAACCCATGGAGCAGCAGGCACCACTAGGGGTCTGAGGGTAACGTCTGTGACCCACCAGTCTGCATGGCCTGTGAGCAGGTGTGGAGACCAGAGTTCAGCTGTCAGGAGTTCCGTGGAATCGACTCTCAAGCCTGTTGGCCATTGCAGTCATAGATGTGTCCTTCTCTTGTATGCTAGTCCCACTGGAAACTCCTAAGACCCAATTCCTGCGAACACGCTTGGGGCATGGTATGCCTTTAAGATGTAGGGGTAGAAAAAGGCGGGCAGCAAGAATGCACTCTCCCTTCCTGCTTCTTGGGAACCTAGTCCTGTCCAGCATGAACCTGCAGGTGAGTCCAGCCATCTGCTGAGAATTCTCCTGTGGACCACACCACCTGGTATCAGTCCTGCAGAGATGCCACTGCTTCAATGGGCAACCCGGCCCTTGCTGCAGTTCTGGCCCAGGAGGCCAACAAAGCCTGCAAGGCAGAAGTTGTCACAACTATATATCAACTCCCTTTAGACAGACTCCAGGACGGGCAACCCCTCTGCAGAGGGAGGACCAGATACAGAAGGATCAGTCCCCTAAGAACACATCCTTTGCTCTGAACTATCGGGGAGGTTTCCTTTGTCTAGTTCATCTTTGTGGGGATTTCCAAATATTGGCCTCTTCCGCTGCCTCTGGAATGTCTTCCTGATTTGTATAAGCATGGTCACTTATGTGCATGTAACTTCTGGCCTTGAGTGCTCAGCTTTTGTTGTTGGCACCAGGCCTCTACAGTGTTCTGGTGAACCAGATTAACCTTTAGCAGCTTAGAGGGTAGTAGAGGAATCGGCGTCTTCATGGGATTTGGATTTTCGTTGTCTGTTCCCTTTGGGCGGAACTTTGTCCTCCTTGACAGATGTTTCGCTTGGTACCCTTCGTGGTGCCCAACTCGGTCTGTGGGATGGAATCTTGCTGGCTGCCCTGTGGGGCTCCCACATCAAAACTGTCACTACAGGCACTATGTACTACCTCTGGAACCTGTCTTTCTCCACATGTTCTGGTTAACAGCTCCATATGGAGGTAGTGGTGTAGACAGCACCTTCAAGTGGGATCATTGTCAGAACCTCCAAGCACTTCTGTAGGACTGGAAGGAAAAACCTTAGACACGCACCACCCCTTCCCACCATGCTTGTCAAGTTTTCATGACAAACCACGCCAGAGCATGCCGCAACATGGACTCAGTCGTTGGTGGTTCTTGGTCAGGTTCAATACTACTTGGCAAGACCCCACGTTGGTGGTGGGTATTAAGGCATTGGACCTAGGGGCACAAGCCACAGGAATTATCATTGAGGCAAAGGCTGATCACTGGAAATGAACGTCTATGGATTGGAAAGTTGCCTTTTTATTTGACTTATCTGCGGGATACATCTTGACCCTTAAATGGTTTAACTAGTACTCCACCTGATTCCTTTACATTGGATCAAGTTTTTCATGGAAAGAGAGAATAGCTCTTAATCCTTTGACTTGGGTGTGCCACATTGTCATCTCCAGAAAGGTTAGAAATCCTTAATCTTAAACCAAATGTGGCTCCAAGAAGGACTTGACCCGACAGCACATGGGTTGGATGAACTGATGGGGAAGGCCAGGAAGCGAAGGCTAACAGAAGGAACAGAAAAGTGGGTTAAAGCTTGTTCCATGTCCAGTAACTGGCAGCTACCACTTGGGCTGCTCTCCAGAATGGTTCGAGTATAGTCATCTTGAAGCCAGTCTCTCTCCATCTGACTTTCTCCTAAGTAACTTAAACTCCACTGGCTGTTGCCGATATACTTCAAAACAACTTTTAAGTGAATCCAAATTCACTTGGTTAATTACAGCTTCTGCTTCACTTGTCAGCTGGTATTTCTTCCTATGCCATAATCACTTCTGGCAAACAGGCTACTCAGTCATCTCTTAGAGTAGTGATTCTCAGATCTAGAGAGATCCTTGAAGAGCTCATTATTGGCTTCCACGTGCGCCTGAAAAGTCAAGGGTGGGTTATGGATGAACTTGTACGACATAGGGCCCATGGTGGTATATACTGTCTCTCTGCTTAGAATAACAGGCTGTATGAGAGAGAGCTCACGTGCCACTCAGCATGGTTTATGTGGTCCACAGTATCATACGTTGCTGTAGGAGGCTAATTACAAAAAGTGCAAAACAAGCTACAGGCAATAAATAGTAGCTCTCGTAGACGTCTGTAGATCTGGGTGAACATTCTCCCCAGAATGTATTAAGGCAGTGAAATTGTGAACAGACCTTCAAATTTGAACACGCCCCCTTCATATACCTTAAACACCTGAGAGCTTTTCCCTGAATTTCAGTTTGTATCAAAGAATACCTACTCAGTCTATAGCAGTGCTTTGGACGGGAATGGAGTAGAACGAGTTAATCGGAAGGATCCTTTGCAAAGGATCACTTTTTCTTAAAATGTGTATTATAATGAAATTGACTGACAACCGATGTGGGAGGAACACTGAGACCACAAGAATATTCTGCTTCCCAGGCTTTCTTCTTGCTCTAACATGCATTGAGCCTTCTTGCCAGAACCTATTAAATGCATATCATGATGGTGACAAACTTTCCAACTCCACCACTCTTTCCAGTGTTACTTCTGGTATCTTCATTGAAGGGAAGAAGAAAAATCCATTGCTCTTAGGAACCAGAGAGCATTGTCTTAATGGCAATGTTTGAGACTGTTAAGACAAGGGAAAAATCTTTTCTAGGATTCTCAGGACTATAAATTAGAAAGTACACAAAGTAAACTCAGGGGTATATATGAAATACATGCAAGTGCTTTTTGTGCTTGTTTCAAGAAGTCTTTTGCGTATCATGCCTCAACGTGGTTTTAAAAGTTATGCAAAACATATAAATCATGCTGTTCAGCTTAATCCTATTTTGAGTTAAGAACTTTAATCTACATGTAATATGGTCCCCTAAACACGATAAATGAATTTTATGTTCATGCTTATGTGGTCAAGATTGGGGAAACAACCTTAAACACTTCAAGCAGCAGAAATAAACACAATTTTAAGTGCAAATAATACTAAAGAAAAGGTACCTTTTATGTCTTATCCTCTAGTCAAAACAGAATTCTCAGGTTATTGAAACCATTATGTATTAAAAAACCACGTTGAGGGGAAGGCAGGAGAACTAACAGCCTATCTTTGCTTTAAAACACCACTTCATTGAGCTCCTTCATAATGTTTGACTAAGGTAAGCTTCTGCTTAGAAGTGACTTCAGCTTATTTTAGAAAGTCATTCATACTACCCAAATGTTTAGCTGCCTTCTTCCCAACTAGAGTTAATGGTAACTTGTGAAAAGTCTTTGCATTTTGAGCAAGTGTTTCTGGACTCCAACCCATGGAGCAGCAGGCACCACTAGGGGTCTGAGGGTAACGTCTGTGACCCACCAGTCTGCATGGCCTGTGAGCAGGTGTGGAGACCAGGGTTCAGCTGTCAGTAGTGCCGTGGAATCGACTCTCAAGTCTGTTGGCCATTGCAACCATAGATGTGTCCTTCTCTTGTATTCTAGTCCCACTGGAAACTCCTGAGACCCTATTCCTGTGAACACATTTGGGGCATGGTATGTCTTTAAGATGTAGGGGCAGAAAAGATTAAGGCAAGAAAGATTAAGGATTACTTAGTCTTTAATTTATCTAAATTATTAAAGATTAGGGGCAGAAAAAATGTAGGCAGCAAGAATGCACTCTCCCTTCCTGCTTTTGGGGAACCCAGTCCTGACCAGCATGAAATGAGGTGAACCCAGCCATCTGTCTTCAGGGAGACTTCCCCCATGGACCACACCACCTGGTATCAGTCCTGCAGAGATGCCACTACTTGGGTGGGCAACCTGTCCCTTGCTGAAGTTCTGGCCCAGGAGGCCAACAAAGCCTGCAAGGCAGTTGTCACAACTGTATCAACTCCCCTTAGAGGCAGACTCCAGGACAGGCAACCCTCTGCAGAGGGGAGGACCAGATACAGAAGGATCTAGTCCTTTAAGAACACATCCTTTGCTCTGAACTATCAGGGAGGTTTCCTTTGTCTAGTTCATCTTTGTGGGGATTTCCGAATATTGGCCTCTCTTGCTGTCCCAGGAATGTCATCCTGATTTGGATAAGCATGGTCACTTATATGACCACTGCCTTGGTGGGCAACCCGACCCTTGCAGTTCTGGCCGAGGAGGCCAACAAAGCCTACAAGGCAGAGGTTGTTACTACAACTGTATTAACTCCCCTTAGAGGCAGACTCCAGGACAGGCAACCGCCCTGCAGAGGGAGGACCAGAGACAGAAGGATCAACCCCTTAAGAACATATGCTTTGTTCTGAACTTTCATTGTGGTTTCCTTTGTCCGGTTGATCCTCTTTGAGGATTTCTGAATATTGGCCTCTTTTGCTGTCCCGGGAATGTCCTCCTGATTTGGATAAGCCTGGTCACTCATATGCATGTAACTTCTAGCCTTGAGTGCTCAGCTTTTGCTTTTGGCACCAGGCGTCTACAGGTCCTGGTGAAGCAGATTACCCTGTGGCAGTTTAGAGGGTAGTGGAGGAATCGATGTTTTCTTCAGAGCCTTTGGGTTTTCCTTGTGTTCTGCCACCATCTCTGGGCAGAACTTCGTCATCCTTGACAGATGTTTCACTTGGTCCCCTTTGCGGAGGTTTCCGGTAACGCAATTGTGCTTGGTCAGCAGCCTGCTGATCTTGCAGTTTCTGCCTTCACTAGTTCATATCTGGAATTTCTACATTCTTCCCCGGACTTCTGGAGTTCCACTCTGTGCCTCTTGCGTTCTCCATACTCAGAAGTGGAGGTTGATTAAAAAGAATTCCTTAGAATTCTAACAGTTCCTATCTTCGGAGTGCTAGAACTAAGTGCGTTCTGGTGAGTCTTGCTTTGTTCGGCAGTAGCCGCTGCTTTTTAACCCAGGTCCTCGTTTGACTGCCAGCATCCCCACTCCTAAAGGAGGGCTGGGCTTGCTGGGCAGCTGGCAGAGCCTCAGTTCAGCCTCTTCCCTGGTTGTGGCATCCTCCAAGTAGCTGGGATCCTGTCTGTGTTGTGGGCTATCTCCAAGTCCAGATTCCCTATCAAATCTGAAAAGTGTCTACAACGTGCTCTTTGGGCATCCTCAGGCTCTTCCCCAGGCTCATTCCAGATGTCTCTGGAATGCAACACCTGTTCTCTCTCCAGGGTAGCTCTGTGATGCTATTCCGGCTCCTGCATCCTCAGGAACTCCTCCTCGAACAGCCTGGCCTGGTGAGGGCAGGTGTACCTCTCTAGCTGCCTGGGCCCAGAGCGTTCCTACTTTTCCTGATGAGGGTCTTGACTTCTCTATCCTGAGGGGTCCTCTTTTGCAAGTCCTTATTCTTGCGCATCCTTTTATTCACCCAGGGTCTGGACCTCTCAGTTGCAAATCTCTTCTGTAGCTCATTTCTCATCTGCCAAGGTGTATGGCTCTCTTCCAGCTTCTGTGTATGGCTGGATTCAATTCAAATCCTAGTTGTCCCTGGATGCCCATGAATTTTGCCGGGTCCTCAGTACGAGGCAGCACTTTGGATGAGCAGCTGATTCAGGTCAGAGGGGCTGAGCAGTACCACAGCACTCCAAAGTCTTAAGAAGCAGCTCCTAGGTCATAGCAGCCCATGTGCCAAGTCCCCTTTCTGGTGCCGAAATCACGCACCCTTTCAGTCTGGTTTCATCCACCAGCCTGCTGACATTGCCCTGGCACCTGCTTGATGCCTTGCACCTTGTCCCCACGTGCCTGGTAGGTAGTGTGCGATTTCGGCTGCCTTGGTCTTGTTGGCCCTACACAGTTGCTGAGCACTGCTTCAGCCTTCTTGAGCGATTCTCAGATGAGAAATGACTTGGCAACTCGGGGCGTGAATACTAGATGTCTGTCGTAGAGGAAATACAGGATCAATTGATACCCTTCTGGGCACCACTGTTCCTTGCTTAGCTCTTCACCTGGACTCCAGGATCTAGCTGACCATGCAGACTTGACCGGAGCCTCGCAGCCTTGTTGGGCACCTGCTGGTGTCAGTACTGTCCTGGGCTGCAACTCCCCCCCCAACCCCCCATTGGATAGGGAGTCACTTTGTTGCCTTGGGTCACTTGTGAGAGACAGGTATGATGGAGAATGTTGATAGAGTGACAAACTTTGGTTTGTGTCAACTTTCTAATGTAAATGCAGACTCGCTCTCATGCACAAGAGCCCCCACTCAGCCTATGGATACTTTCTTGTGAAAAGAACAATAAACATATTAGCCAAGGTCAAACTTTGGGCAGAATCTCTCTTAAACTCTGCAACTCCCTGGAAATCCTTTCCTTGAAGTAAAGAATGACACAGCCTTGCATGAGCCCCAGAAACGTTTTTCTGTAGTCACTGAACCTATGTGGGCTGCAACTGCTCTGGCCTTTTGGGTGTCCTGGAAGGTTTTTTTTTTGTTTGTTTTTTTGTTAGAAGTCTTCGGACATATCAAACTAGGCAGTAGTTCCAACTCGCACGTGCCCATATCCCTCAGTGATCACCTTGGCTATCCTCACTTCGTAAGTGCCCCCACATACTGCCCCTGTCCCTCAATGCCAACTTCAGACCAATGTATTCAAGCCGCAGAAATCGCAGCATGCATCTAAAAGGGGCCTCTTAATCACAATGCCTCTTTATACCCCAAAACTTATGGGTTATTGAAAAAGGAATAATTTTCAACTGTCACCTGTGTTGTCTGAATAGGTCATTTCAATCAGGATCCAATAAGGTCAACACATGGTGTGTTTGTCTTGTGTCCTTTTAAAAACTAGGCTGTCTCCCCATCATACTCTTGAAGATGGTTGACCATCCTGCAGACCGTTCCACACCTGGCATTCTTCTGGCTGCATGCCCATGCTGCCCTCTAGCATGCTCCTCTACTTAAAACTACCTCAGATCCATACTTCTAGAACAAATGGGCATTTTTTTTTTCTATTCCTTATGAGTTTCATTTTGGGTCATGGAGCAAGAGCCACTGCAGGTATGGGGAGAAGAATCTCAAGCCGGAACCCAGAGAAGGTGAAGTTGTCTATTCTCCCATGTCCATGTGGCACTGAGGACTGGGGTTAAGATAAGTGCTCGCCAATCACTGGGGCCAACTCTGAACAGGCAGGAATTTGAACTTGTTGGACTCTGCAGTAGCAATTGCGAACTTGCTTGTAGCCTCACCTGAGTGCCCTTCTGGCTATTCATACCTGGCTCCTTCTGTTCTCCCCACCCCCCGCCATGAGTCTTCTCACTAAACCTGGTTGCCAAGCAGAATATACTGCTGCCTTCCTCGGGATGAGGAAGGGTAACTACTGCATGGGGGCTGCATGTGGGTAACTAATTCTAGGAGGATCTCTCACTTGATAGTGGATTGGTCTAGTTACCTGACAAGTTTCAAGTGAACTCAACCACCTTATTTCCCCAGAGATGTCTACCATACAGTGCATGCCGTCTTGAGCCAGACATTGCATCAACTCAACCTCTTGGATCACTGCTGATCTTAAATGTGATGTCAGCAAGGACTTTGGACTGAAGGTTTCACCAGGAACCTGGAGATAGTGGGGAAGGGTTAAACTTAAGAGCCTCTATTCCCTGTCTCAAGTATTTTTATTAGAGCCCTTGCTGAACTGCTCTCCCTTGAGGTTCTTCCTGAATGTTCCTTGCCCATCTGTCGATACGGGGGTATATGAACGTTTCCAGTCTACACCTGGTTCTGTCCGTTGGTGTCTAAGAGCTGGTGCCATCTTTCAAAGCGCCTCATTGGCTTGTCATGGGAAGGCTGGCTGTGGGGACTACAGAAGTAGAAAATTGACATGTGAACAGTGTCTAATGGTCCTTGGAACCACATGGAGACTGATTGTTAGGCTTCCAAGGTTCAAGCTAACTGCACTGCAATTCTCAGTGATTCCTAGATACCAATTGGGGTTTACCCTATGGGAGGAGGTGGTGGAACTGCGGAATGTCTACTTGGCCCAGTGATGGAAGATGGCAGTGGGCATCCCAAAGCCCAGGTCATGTGAGCCACATTGTCCTCCTGGTCTTTGAAGACTGATCTGAGTCCCCCTAGGTTGCCTTTGAAGGCCATCCTTCCAATCACAATGAGAGATGGTAGCTGACACACTGAGGATGAAGTAAACTATTCTCCGTGATCTGACGCTAGAAACCTTGCAGTGAACTGAAAGCACCTGTGTATTTAGTAATTTCTCTAAAAATTAAACTTACATGGAAGTATTACCACTTAGGATGCTATTTAAGCCTCCAAGCATTTTTCTCATGAGATTTTACTCACACTTTGTATTCCGAGTTGTCCTGGCTCATTTTAGCATGGAATGGTCTTGAAAGGAGGAGGAGCTGAGCTCTAAATATGTGCACTACAACAGACTGTTCTGTACAACTTCATTAAAACTAAGCATCAGAAAGTCATAGATACCTAGACAGATGCTCTTAACCCAGGATGAAGGAAAATTTTGCATCAAGTCTTTTTTTAATCTCAATTCTCACTTTCTGGGGTAGCAGTAAATAACAGTGGCTGTTGGCATACTGTGACAGTGGAATAGGACCCAGAGAAGATGCCAGCTCGGGTGTCCTTATGGCAACCATGACAAGATTGGAGATTCCAATGATGTGGCCTGTTTCCCTCTGTAACATCCTGGAGTAGCCCAGGGATTTGACCAGCACAGGTGTCACTAAGCCTTAGCAGAAGACTACCCTGCAATGTTTTAGCCTCTAATTCCAGTCTCAAAACCTCAACTTAATGATGAGATGAGGCAAAAAGATCAAGCCAACATAACTTTGCTTAACTATGACCTAGAAAGTTAAAACACAGAACTGGTCACTGCCAGCTTAAACCCTCATGTCGTGGTCTGTGATACTACTCCATGGTTTATCTCAAGATGAACCACTTGTATTGACAGGGTCAGATTGAGAATGAGTCAGAATGTCTTTTCTAGTGGCCCAAAACCTGTTTCCCTGTATGGTCAGAAGCATTTCCAAGTCTTTTCCCTTGGGATGGTGTAAACAAGGCATAGCATTACTTTTCTACTTCAGTGCTGTAGGGCCTGGGTTGCTCAGGATCAGGCTGTCCATTGGAAGGGTCAATCTAAAAGTTTCTAAAGCCTTCCCATGTTTCCCACCCTCTATTCTTGAGTTCACTTGACCATATGTGGTTTTGCTTAACCATATGTCCAGAAATTAGATTATCCTAACTCTGGATTAAAATCAACCACAGACCCAAATACTAGTTCATTAGAAATACATATGGTTCTCTGCACCTGCTCCCATGCAGACCTCAAGCTCCAAACCCCTGCTTGAGGAGCAAACCTGATCCCAATTCTACTGAAATCCTAGATCGACTTAACTTGGAGCAGTAGCGAGTTCTGAGAAGTTTGCAGGTTCAGTAAGGAAGTCCTACAGACAGTACCAAATAGTGCTGGGGTGGGGGAAGGTTCCTATGAAAACAGATCTTAGGTTGCCAATGGGAAGTGTGGTCTGTGAGCTATACAAGGCTTTATTCTTCTCACTGAGAGCAGGCAGGCCTGGAAACTTCAGCTCTAGAAACATCTCGGGTCTACAGTGTGACCTTTTGAGACAAAGTAACTAGTAACTGGATCAAAATTGGGGTACAAGCTCCATTCTGGAATGCCAATTTCTTCTATGCCATTGTATTTAGATTTTTGTCTTTGTTGTGTATAGTATAAGACGAATATAAGGACAACTCATGTCTACCAACAAAAAATTAGTTTCTGTAAATACTTGTTTTCTGTTTCAAGTGTGTTCCATGATTCAGGAACAAAGTTCTTGGCCAAGTGGACAAGGGAGTCTGGGGAGCTAGACCTCGGCAGAATGTTGTCTGAGAGCCCTTTGGAAGCCACTGGAAAGTGTAGGGACTTCTGTGATACCAGGCAAGTTTCAGACTTACAGAAAGTATCTAAGAGCTCAGCTCTCCAGGTGAGAGGACCTGTAGACTTGTATGATGACCATACACTAGAAGATTTAGCTGTCCAGTCACTAGTAGCTGAAACCTGGCAAAGGGTTGGGACCTCAGGCTGGTTTTGGAAGAGTGTCGAATAGCTGGGCTTCAAAACCTGTTCTCTTCAAGTAGTAGGTAAGTTCTTCCATGACATGCCATTACCTTTTGAATAACTTCCTGGTGTTTGGGGCTAGGAAACTGAGTATTACTAGGCAGAGACAATTTGACCCTACAATGTAGTTTGCAACTGGGACACAGGGACTGGACAAGGCCACATAGCTCAGTTAGCCCAAATCAGTCTGGGCTCTATGCTGGGACTACTGCCTCCCATGATGATGGGGGGACAAACTAACTTTGGTAGATCAACTTGGACAGATCTCATCCTCACAATGTTAAAGCTGTTCTGAAAGACCAGACAAGATCCAGTTAATACCATCACTGGAGCCAAAACAAAATCTAGCTATGTTCTCACTGGGAATAGTCTAATAGATTGATGGAAACGATCTTCCATTAATACATACCTACTCTAGAGATCTATTTTCAATGTGCCTCCCATCTTTTTAAGCTGTAAAATAGCTGGTACAGAAACCTTATTTTCTGTATCGGGGAAACCTAGGCTTAGGGCTTAGAACCTGGCATTACATGATACATACGAAAGAACCAGGACTTGCACCCAAGGTTGGTCTTCCAAGTCCTCTTCTCTTTACTCTTGACTGGGAGGATTTCCTTGGTTAACATGGAATGTCTAAACTAGTAAGAAAAACTTTTATATTGGAATTTAATTTCTACTCAGCTGCAGAAAACAAATAGAATTATCACATGTGATTTTAGGCTTTTCTGGTATAGCCCAAACATTGAAACTATGGTTTGGAAAGACTCCCCCCCCCCCGCCCCTCCAGGAACACTCCGCAATCTAGGAATGACTGTCCCCATGGTCACACTGAGCAGCAGTAGACCCAACCTTGTGAGTTCACACTACTGGTAAGAACTACTTGTGGCACTCAGAACCCAACTGGGTAGGCAAGACTCAGTGGGTGAGACCCTTAGTAACTCAGCTAGACTGAGCCCTATTTGTTATGGGAGTAAAGCAGAAGTCATGGTTGAGCCAAAAGAAATCTGGTTCTCATCCAAATCTTGCCACAATCCCTTACCCCCTTCAACCTTTAGGTTTAAACAGTGACTTCATCAATACAAGGTCAAAATAAGAAAAGCAGAAGTATGCAAAGATGAGGCAAAACAACCAAGAGCCATTACAACAGCCAGGATTCTGGCTTATGCATTGGCGCTCAAACTGCTTAGATCCTTCTGCATCTTTGCAAGCATGTAGTTTTTAGTGTCGCTCTTCTCCCAGAAGATCCATCTAGCCTTGTCCAAGTCATCTAAAAATCCTGGCTTTGCCTACTTATACGGGAAATTTTGGTAACTGACATAAGAACAACTTCTTGCAGAGAATACAGCCTTGAACCTGAGTTCATTTGGCTTGACTGTCAAGGACATCAGTCCTGTCTAGTGAATTCCTGTTTATATCAACTCCGCAGAATTTATCCTCAATGAATTGGAGTTGGCCTTATAGCCTATGAGAGAACTTTTGCTAGAGTCACCTTCGGTTGAAAGATCCTTTTCTGAACAGAGGCCTTTACTACCTCTTGAGTATGGAGACGAGATGGACACAAGACATTGTCACACTTGTGTACACGTGCCATTTTACTAGTTTGTGACTACTTCTACAATGACCATCCTTGGTTTGCCTAAACCCCCTTAGAACTGTGGAGACTGCAACGTTTTCAGCCATGGATGGTGAATCTTAATAGTTGAGTCCTCAAATAGAGGTGATTTTTCTCATGCTAATCCTACAAGATAAGTTCACGAGAGGTAAATGTCTCTAGGGTTTGTGTTGGCCGGAGGCTCTGGTCTCTGCCTTCCTAGAACAGATTTGGATTTACACTCTAACACCTTCATATGTTACAAACTGAGGCTATTGTGGCATAGAAAACATGTTAGAATAACTTCCCCATGTGAAATTAAATCATACTGCAACATTGGAATTAACCTCTGAATGTCGTCTCCTAGAAACAAACATAAACATTCAAAAATGTCAGTATGAGAGACTTGGAGATACTGACCTCTTGACTTTTGTTCCTATGCCTTTTGGAAAAGACACAGCCCACTCTTCAAAACCCAAAGCCCAACTGGGTTTTTTTGCCAGTGTCCAGAGGAGGCAGGCAAGGAGGACTTGGTAATGCCCAGGCCTCACAAGCTGTCAGGAAGGGGCCTAGGTCTTCCCCTTCCGTGTGGTTTTTCTAGAGGCTGTTGGGGAGCAGCAAAGTCCTGGCTGGATCTTCAACTGCCCTAAGGAGTCTCCACATGCAGAACTGTCCCATCCTTAACAGGGACCTGAAAGCCTACAGGGAAAACCCAAATTGTGGGTACAAGGTGATGAATCTAGGAATACCTACTGTTTCAGGACAGAGCCCAGTGCCTGGGTCTTTGTGCCCTTGGACCACTTGTTTATAATGAAGTCAAGACTTCTGATGGGTGGTACCATCATGAATAGGAATCAACCCCTGTGAAGTGAGGAGGCAGAACTGTGCAAAGGAATAAGTCAAACCATGATGCAGACCTGGTGACGCCTGGGCCACCCCGGGAGGGAGCTTAGAAGCAAGACTTGTCAGTGTCCTATGTCTGGCCAGGATGGCGGGGCCTCTGTGCTCGCCTCGCTCACTCTGATTGCATTCCACAGCTCAGCATGCCATCTTGCTGTAGATGCATGTGCTGCTCATCCCCTCCTTCCCATGAGAAGCCTGTTGGGCTTCACAGGCTCGGGTGCATACAACAGCCTGTGTCCTCCCCATACTGAACTATCCTAGACTTTGAAGGAACCAAAGGAATCTCTTGAGAGACAAAGCTAAAATTGTACTTCTCAGATCCACATAGATGTGGTAAGACCAAGGGACAGTTTGTGCCTTAGAAGACCTCCCCCTGGGTCGTCTCCATGCCTCTGGATCTTTCTAGCCTTGTGAGGCAGGGTCATCCTGAACGGAGAACTAGGTTAGTGAAGGAACAGCCTAATATGTTCTCATGCAGGGTGACGGTAACCTCAGTGGCATGGTTTCTTCCAACCACATCCTGAGAGTCTGGTTTATGTGTATCTTTACAACTCCCTACTCACTCGTGAGGACTTGCACAAGAGGGACCCAGACCCTTCATCTCTAACTCGGCAATTATATCCACTGCTGCCCAACAAAAACAAGATGGTCGAGGGCTGAGATTCTTCAGTGTTCACCCCAGGTGTAGAAGCACCATGTGGTACCCCAGTGACACCCACAAGTTCCAGATGTTATCTTCCATGCCCCATAACGTGGCATTAACTCTCATGCCTCGTAACCAGATTTGGTTGCCCCTGCAGGTAGAACTCCAGGAGAATCTTACTTGGCCATATCAGTTTGCAAACCAAGATTCTCCAGGGTAAACCAAGGTGCAGTCTCTCCAAAGAGGGAAAGGGGGTTTTATGCCTCACAGGGTCTGTTAGAGTCATATGCTCAGGTTTGGGGAGAACTGATACATATTTACAAAGGGAGTTGAATACATGTGCAATGGGTAAACATACATCCCATGATAGCTTTGTGGTAAGGTGTTTCTCATTAAAATGAGAGGATTTGGCTGATTGTGTCAAAAGGTAAACTACAGGACACAAAGATAGCTTGTGCAGTCTCTCTAAGCTAGCTGAAACTGACTTTGGGGTCTGTATTAATAGTTTATCAGGAAGAAAACAAGGCTGGTCCTATCCAGTGGTCTACGTTGTAGTGGTGTAGGTATGACTTTGCCTGACAACTTCTATTGTCAGTGAGCGGTGTTTCTTGTAGCCATAGGGATTTAGGAAATTGCCATGTCAGTCAAGTCCTGAGCCCTCAGCCCATAAATAAGTCATGTTTTCTTAACCTTAAAGTAGAAGTGTCACTATCCCAGTCACCCATGTGGACAGTCTGGTGGCTTGACATTGCTGTTATCTGACAGAGTTGACATGCTACTGGCAAGCAGTCACTTTCCTATACTTATGCACACATAGGTACCTAAGAGTAGAAAATGACAAACCGTTGATAGTGAGAAAATGTGTTCAGGGAAGCTAAGCAGCACAGAATATCACCAGCACACCTGTTAGCCTGCCACTGCTGTTTCAGTCTCCACCCATGATGTCTTAAAAGGTTACTGTGGTTCCTGAGAAACCTCAAGCAGTTCAATGAAGTAGATCCTGTGGGATGGCTCTTTAAAATGTTTCTTACAGAGCCATCTGCTTAACGATGACTTTTTAGTCTCTAATTTTATAAAGTAACATCACTTCCTTGGAATGTCCTAGTCCTTCAATTAAGCCTATCATTGCCACTGCCACCTCTATCTAGGTCTTCGGTATTAACAATGTCATCTTCACTGTTAGGATGACCTTAATTCAGAACCATTCTGGCTATCGCCAGTCATCGAATGAACAAACTAGAGTCCCATTGCCAGTGTTCTTAAACTTAATGATGGGACTCTGAAGGCAAATTTTTACACGTGCAAGAGTAAGATCCACTCTTTCCAAACATCTTTTCCTCACTCGGCATGCAAAATCCTGTCGCTACCTTGATCACTGAACATAGTTGTAGGACAAAGGCTGCCAGGCATGCACAACTGCCTTCAATCACTGTGTCCTGAGCATTGGCAGATGCATATACAGCATTCTGTATGCTAAGTTCCTTTTGAAAACCTGCACGTGCCTGTTCACAGCTGTTAGCATGTTGTTCAATAAAGTTTTTATAGTCTTCATTGGTCTAAGGATACCCTAATCATGTGGCTGAATTAATGAAGTCATATTTGGGGTGGGAAGTGCATGGCTTACACGCCAGAGTCTCAGCTGGCGGATGAGCAGAGCAGTTGCCAAGAAACGGTCTTGCACTCGGCATTTGGCTTCCATGCAGCGAATGAGTTGCTCGTGCACGATGTTTGTAAAATCCACCAGGAAAGATGTCTTCAGTGATCCATGGCGGTATGTTACCATAATAGACTGGGAAGAAATGCACTTCTTGAAAGCACGCTGCAAGGTTTTGCTGATCTAGGCAAGTTCACACTATACCTGCTGTATTGGCATCTCCCAGCAGTTACTGTCCTTGGCATCCTTCATTCACAAAAGGGGTCATCTCATCAGTTGTAGAGTCTTTCTGGGACAGTAACACCAAAACAGTATTTCCTTAGCATTGGACTTTGTTCTGGTATCAGATTTTCCATCAGCAGTGAGCTTGTCAAAGTTCATCAATGAATTTCTTCGCTGGTTCATGGTCAACAGACGATTTATTCAAGTTTCTGAACACTGAATGACACATCTCAAGTTTCTGCAACCAGCCTGTTGAATGTTCACTTCTCAGTTTCCAGTTCACTGTGATCTTTATTTTACAATCAGCATAGCATTAAGCGATGTGTGTTCACCGCCATGCTGACAGATACACTCTTTCCATACCTGATATCTTCACTTCTAGTTTTATGCGGTGTCTCTGTTCTGGCCATCACTTTAAGAGTAGAACTGCAGTACATAACTCCGGTTCTTCAGGTTGTACATGGTGAGCATTCCAATGTGACTCCTGTAAGATGCCTCACTTTCATAGTACTGTTCAGGTTTTCCAACAGCTCGACTTCCTATGCTTTTACTGCTATTACCCATAGAGGTATGCAGGCTTTCTTGGCAGTCAACAATGTACACCATAGAGAATAAACAAAAACCAGTGAGTATAGTACACATAGGTCTTGGCCCCATGTGCAGCATTGTAGGGAACCTGCCACTGCTGGCCCACTCAGCCTGTGCATGTGATATCTTATTACCCTTTGTGTGTGGGAATCCGGGCATGTGCAGAGAAAATCACAGCTGAATGGATCTGTGAGGGTCTTTTTCAACTAGGAACTGAATAAACTGTTGTGCCCCTGTTCTGACTGACCTGACACATGAGGTCAGGTGTGGAATTCTGTGTGCATCAAGTCAATACTAAGTTCTAGATTCTACAGCATTCCAGGTTGCTCAGCCTGTGCCTGGTCACTTTGCATCTGACACTGCTTTTATTGTACACTACAGTGGAAATATCCCCTACCCTGTAGCAAGTACCTCTGATTTAGCAGAGACTAAGTATATGAGGATGAGAGGCACAAACTTTGCTTGTGGGTACCTGGGTGAGTTTGTTGCATTCTTTCCCAATTCATAACCTTTGGTGCCTAGATCCCCACATACCACTGAGTTACCTGCCTTATGTGGGGACAAAGGAGTACAGCTATAAGCTCTAGTTAATAGTTGAAAACCTAATCCAATAGGACATCATTGCTCATCTCAGTGAGATGCACTGAGAATAACATAGCGCTATTGCAGGAGAAGTGACCTCCTCCTTGGAGAGTATATTTCCTGTAGAGTTGATAAGGTCCTACGAGTCCCTGAAGCACTTTGCATAAGAGCCCATGAGGCGACCAGCCTGGTCTGATGATGGCAAAGAATCAAGAGATCTGCAGGTTTTTACTGGTCTCGAATTGACCTGGTGTGCTGCTGCCTCACCTAATCAAAGATTTGTGACAAACATAAAATATTGGAAGGAGGACGTGATCGTCTTGTGGTTCTGGTTTCTGTAGCCTAGGTGTTGGTGCAATTAGAAGTCAACATATAGGACAGACCAATTTAACTCAGGTGCGTAGGATGATCCTAGGATGAGATGGTCAAAAGACCTTCAAACGACCTCTATTTTCCAGTTAAAGTGGCATCCCTCCAAAAAGATACTTCATGGCTCTTCTTGGGAAGCCACATGGCATCAAATCTGTAATTATGAGATAGGCATTAAGGATGAGGTCAAAGCCTGGGATCTATGGTCAGATTCCTACTTTAATTCATCTTGGCTGTTTGCTTCTATAAGCATTTGGGGCATCTCTTAGGCTCACAGAACTACACTGAAGGTGTTAGGATCTGGAGCTTTAGACCCTCAATCTTGGTCTAGTTGTATTGACTAGATTGTTCCACCTATTTCACATCTTCATGGAATTTGCCAAAACCCTAGTTGGTTAATCAGACACAAAAATACATGATCAGAATGTCTTTCCAGTAAGACTGATAGCTTCCTAGTTGGTTAAGTAGACATAGGGAGAATACATGATCAGAATGTCTCTTTTCAGTAAGACTAACTTCCTATTTGGTTAAGTAGACAGGAGAATACATGATCCTCTTTTCAGTAAGACTGACAGCTTCCTAATTAAGTAGACATAGGGAGAATACATGATCAGAATGTGTTTTCAATAAGACTAACTTCTAGTTGGTTGAGTAGATGTAAGAATACATGATCAGAATGTCTCTTTCCAGCAAGACGTCTCAGAAGTCTTTTGTGAACCAATGCACTGGCTTCTCTGAAGGCCAGGTTGTGACACTGAATAAAACACAACCAGTAACTTCTTGCCAAACTTAAATCTAAGTTTGAAACCATCTTCCTGTATTCCAAGGAATACATGCAGAAATACCATGACCATCTGCAAGAACAACCCCCTGAGAGTTCAGAAGATGAGTCTATGCTCTTAAAGTCATTCTAGTTGTCTAAAATCCACAAATGTATACTTTTGAAATGAACTGTACAGAAGATGTTGGGCTTAAACTGTTTTGCTGGAGTCGTCTTTGATTTTTATCTTTGCCTCTCACTCTAGGGGAGTGTTCCCCTCAACCCTCCAGGCCCAGCTGGGCTTGTTTCTGAGCTGAGAACATAGAGGCAGAGCTTACTCCAGAGCCTGAGCTTCACCAGCTATAGGAAGGGGCCAGGTCTTTCTCTTCTTGGTGTGTCATCTTCTGAAGGGTCTTGGTGCTCAGTGGCATGTCCAGAGTTGGGAACCAAGGGTTGCATCCCTCGTGTACTATACCCCCCAGAGTGCTCCATGAGTTTACAAACACATGCATCTATGGGTCTCCAGCTACTTTCACAAAGTGGCCAAGAAGCACCTAGGTGCTCTGCAGCCACTTTAGGGTAGGCAGAAAGGTCCCCAAGCTGGGTGAGATGCCACCTCGGCACCGGGCCCGTACCTGCAGTGGTATACATCCACATGGCTGTGTCCATACCTCTGGTCTCCCTGCAGTCCAATGACTTTGTAGAAGTGCCATCTAAGTATCCTGTGCTCTGAAGGTCCTATACTAGCACAGATGCTGCCCCAAAGTCTCCATTGCTGCCCCTGGGTTGGTCATCTTAGTCTCCTAATAGTCCCATGAGATTCAGGATGTATACCCTGAAGAATCCCAGTTCTGATAACGTGATATAAACTTCTCTGTAGTAGCTCTGCAGGTCCAATTCCCCTGAGAAGTGACTTGATTCCCCATACACATCGTGGTTAGGGTCCAACAGGATATTTTCACAGGTTAGCCCTCAAATGCAGCCATAGGTCCCTTGACTTGTTCAGACTTGGTCTCCTTGGGATGCAAATTAAACCTCAACTCTGATCCTGGTTGTGCTCTGTAGCCTTTTGCCATTAGTTTTCACCTGCCTTGTTTCCATGGCCTGTTAGTCTCTGAAATTCTCTAGATTGGCTTAAGGGATTACAAGAGCAGAAATTGCAGTTAACATGAAGTCTCAGCAGCAAGATCAAGTTCCCTTGTGTGATACTGTCTACATAGAGCTGTTTCCCTTGAGGAAAAGGTGTTTTCTCAGCTCATGATCAGCCACAAAAATCTAGATACCTAAGGAGCTATTTTGATAGATACTGCCTAAAAAACTAGAGTATCCTCTTGTTTGTAACCAGTAACTTCACCTGAAGGCAACATTGTGGCAGCCCGATTTGTTGACTGAGTATTCTATCCAGCTGAGCTTCAGAATTAAAGCCTAAAAGAAACACTTTGTAACAAGTCTTTAAAAGATGACAACCATCCTTTTACTAACTACCCTGCTTAAGTCTGTTGGGTTTTCCCCCCTCCAGCCACAGACGAGAACTGCTCAGGCAATAGGCCCTCCTAAGCCAAGGGAGTGTAGAGTAGGATTTTTGAGGGTGAGTGCCATTAGGACCTTACTGGAGGTCTAGGTTCTTTCCCTAGCCTGGAAAAACAGGTATGTGGGAAATAATATTCTTAATGATCAAGGGCTACTCCCATGAAGTCTGTTTCAAAATATCCCTGTGAGAAATGTGAACTTCCTCTGGACAAAGTGAAAGTGTTTTTCCTTCCTGAAACAACTGAACTTGATGTCAAGAATACAATACTGTGGTCCCTTAGAGAAAATGAGGTGAGCTCTGCCACTTCCCCAGTTGACTGGCTGGAGAGTACCTGGAGCACACAGCATAGGCAGGAGGGGGGGACCGGGAGCCCAGCAAGCTCCCTGAGCTATAAGGTTGGACATGTAGGCAGGCCAAGGTAGCTAGAAATAGGGTCCAGTGCTGTGGAAGAGACAGCTACACACAGAACATTCCAGAGATCTGGAGAGAGTCCCCCATGAATCTTCAGCTGAATACTAATATGCACATGTGAAGAAACTACCAGAGGCCAGGGAAGGAACCACCTGGAAGGATTGGATCGGTGGTCCTCAACCTCTAGGTTGCCAATGGGTGTACCAGTCCATGGCCTGTTAGGAACTGGGCTGCACATCAGGAAGTGAGCAGCAAGAGTGAAGCTTCATCTGTATCTACAGCCCTTCCCATCATTCACATTACCTCCACCTCAGATCACCTGCAGCATTCGGCGCTCCTAGGAGCATGAACCCTAGTGTAAGCTGTGCGTGAGGGATCTAGGTTGTGTGCTCAGAATGAATCTAATGCCTGATCGTCTGAGGTGGAGCTGAGGCAGATGTTAGCACTGGGAAGCAGCCGCAAATATCATTAGAGGTTAAAAACATAATAGAAATAAAGTACATGACAAACGTAATATGCTTGAATCACCCTGAAACTACCCTGTGGCCAAGTCTGGAAAAACTCTTTTGTGAAACTGGTCCCTGGTGCCAAAAAGGGTGGGGACCACTGGCTTAGAAGAAACAATCCTTGGAGCTTGCACAGCACTTTGAGTAGTTTGTTCCCACCAGCCAGAAGTGGAAAACCTAATTCCTGGGACATAGGTCAAAGCACTCAAGGGTATTTCCCCAGTAATGGGGAATGAATAAGTCCTGGACCTAAAGGCTATCCTGATCCTTGCCTGAAAGCCTCAAAAGGATCAAATTGACCAATTAACTGTATCCTAGAACAAAGTACAAGGATAATTTTAGAAACAGAAAAATATCCAAAGTACAACTTATATCTGGCATCTAATGTCCAGGCATACAAACAACCAAAACAAAACTCACAATGAAGAAAAAGGTCAACAAATAGAATAGATACAGGAATGGTAGATGATAGAATTAGAACAAGGACATTAAAACAGGTATATCTATGTTCCATGTGCTCAGAAGAGAACATGTTAAATGGAGACATGGAAAATACAAAATATGGAAATCAAAGTATGAGATGAGTTCACTGGACAAAAGTGATAGCATATTAGATACTATAGAAAGTTCTAGTCTTTTCAGGACAAAATCTCAACATGAAACCGACAAAACTGAAGAGCCACTGAGCTATAGAACAACTTCAGGTGGCCTCACCTAGGTATGCAGTCATATCACTTGTAAGCACAAATACGCTCTGAGAAATGCATCACTACATGACTTGTCTTTGTATGAACATCAGTAAACTTACAAAACCAAAATGGGTATGGCGTGGGGCTCCTAGGCTACACCTGCACAGCACGCTACTGTACTGAATGCTATAGGAAACTAACAATACATGTTAAGATGCAGATGTTTACCAAACATGGAGAAGGTATAGTGAAAACAGGATGTAAATGACCTGAAAATGCACTTGTATAGGGCATTTACCTTGAATGGAGGCTGCAGGGGACTGGAAGATGCTCTAGATGAGTGAGAGATGAGTGATTGTGTGCAGGTCTAGGACACTACTGTAGACTTCATAAACACTATGCACTTACAGTAAAATTGATTTATTGTTGTCTAACTTAAACTCTAACTTTGGTAGTATTTACCTTAAAACAAGTGATTTTATACATCTGTGTATTGTTTTATCCTTAGTCTTTTTAGACTCTTCTTAAACCAAGATATACATTAGCCTAGGCCTGCACAGGGTCAGGACCATCAATATCACTGTCTTTCATTGCCATATCTTGTCCCACTAGAAGATCTTCAGGGCAATAACATGCATGGAGCTGTCATATGTGATGATGCCTTCAGTATACCTACTGAAGGACCTGCCTGAGGATGTTTTAACCTTTGTAAGGAGAGAGAATACTCTAAAATGGCATAATAAATACTTAAATGACCATTAATGGTTCATGTACTACATGTTGTACTACATGTAATTGTACATGTTATCTGTACAACTAGCAGTGCAGTAAGTTGTCACTACAAACGTGAGTAGTGATACATTGCGCTATGACATTATGATGGCTATGAAAGGTCATCTGATATTTTAAATGGGAAAAATGCAATCCCAGCAAACTCAAAAACCCCAACCCACTTCCCCATGTATCTCTCCTTTAAAACCTATGATAATCTACCAAGGAATTTGAGACAAAGTAAGCATTTTGAAAACATTTCCCTAATGTTTAACAAACCAGTTAGTAGACATCCGTATGCAATATACAATGGTGTTATAGACAGTATAGTATGAGTTATGACTTCTATATTATGAAAGTGTTATAAACATAGATGATGCAAATACGAGCGTACTTCAAAGTAAAACTATGGGCTATGTAGGAGGCAGAACAGCGTCTATGGTAACTGTCACTGTTCTGTAGCGACAGTTACTGTAGTTAACTCTAGCAACCCCTTCACCAACCTAAACAGCAAAAAATAGAGTAGTAGTTAATGACCAAGAGTCAACCATGTCTGAAGCCAAGGAATGACAGGCAGTCTTATGGCCCAGAAGTCGGTGAACTGTCTTGTCCTTTTTTTGCATTTCGCGTTTAATAATGAAATGAAGTTGTTAAAGTAGACAAAACTTAGTTGAAGCAAATCATAGTTTACGGTCTTGTCAGTAGGGCTCCCCAGCACATGGAGTTCCCAGACTTGGAGTCAGGCTCCTGACTCATCCCTGCTCATCTGTGGCCAGTGAGATAAGGCCTGACGGGGAAAGAGGAGCCGACGGGGTACTTCCACATGAGGGAACTCTTGGAAACATTCAAAAAAACTCCTATTCTCAAAATCAAACATACCAAACCCGACCCAGAGGTTTCTTGACATAGTGAGGGAACCACTGGGGAGGTGGTGAAGACAGTGCAGTGATTATCCTCCTTCACACACAGAAGTAGAAATGTCCACAGATTCCAAGTGTGTGCCATTCTTGTCCAGGAATCCTTAGACTCCTAAAGCCCAACTGCTAGAGTCGTTGTACATCCAACTCCCATTCGTGTCTCCCAGAGGTGAAGGCCTGGATTCCCTGTACAGTAGTTAGATCCGTTAGAATTCAATGGTGACTGGGTCTATAACATGCTTCAGGCAGATGGTACAGGTGAGTGTTCTCTGGAAGGCTTGTGTGACTTCTGAGTCCATTTTCCAGCGAGACTTTTCTGCAGGATCCCTTTTTTTTCTTGGAGTCAGGCTGAGGTTTCTAAAATAACAAGGTTCTCACCAATGTTTTGCTGTAGAAGTAACACGAAGTCAGCACACATAGGTGGGGCAGGTGCCCAGGCGCCCCTGGGGGCCTGAGGCCAAGCAGGCGTGGACAGCCTTGGTGCCAAGATGGGCCCTCTGGCCAGAGATGTGCAGTAACACGCCAACTTTGACCTGGGAAAGGCCGCCAAGGAAGTCTTCAACAAAGTATGGGTTTGGCATGGTCAAAATAGATCTGGAAACCAAGTCTTGTAGAACAGAATTTTCTACTTCTGATAATGCTTACACTGATACAGGGAAAGTGACAGGAAACCTAGAGACCAAATATAAGGTCTGTAACTATGACTCAGGTTCACCAAAAATGGAACACACACAATACCCTTGGGACAGAAATTTCTTGACAGAAATCTTTCCAGACAGAAGTCGGTCTGCCTCCCCGGCAGAAATAGTTGGCTGAAGTGTTCAAACTGACTCTTGGTACCATATTTGTACTGAACAGAGTGGGAAATCGAAGGCTGCCTATAATCGGGGTTGTTTTAGTCTTCATAGTAACGATATGGATTTTTCTAGACCAATCTATGGCTGTGCTGCGTTGGCCTTTCAATGTTGGCTTGCTGGCTATCAGGTGAGTTTTGGTGCAGTCAAATCCAAACTGTCACAGAATAATTTTCCCCCCTGGCTTACAAGGCTGCAACTGCCCGCTGCACACTCTTGCGAATGATGGCACTGAACCGGGAGGTTCTATTACCAAAAGGTTAATGAGAAGATTGAAATGTCAATAAACCTTGCTTGGATGGCTGCCAGTAACAATACCTATTTTGGCCCCGCTGCTAAATACAAGCTGGACTGTAGGACTTCTCTATCTGGTAAAGTAATGCCAGCTTGATTGGACTAGATTATACTCGGACCATCCAACCAGGCATCAAACTGGACCCTATCAGCTTTTTATCTCAAATTCTGTAGGTACAAATATTAGGGTTACATATCTTGCCCGTCCCCCCTCTCCACCCCGCTATGCCAGAGCTTCGAGTGTGTCCAGCCTCCAAGTGGTGCACACCACACCCACCATGTAAGTGCGTACCCTTCCTTCTCCCCCTTCCACCTGATCACCTCCCAATAACAGATCTTTTTTAGACATCTTGGTTACAGTGTGTATTTTTGCCTCTCTAAAGTAGAGGTAATCCTTTCCCCCCCTACAATGCTCATCACGTCCTTAAGATGTGGGTCTCCCCCCCCACAAATCCCTGTTGAACACTATTTTTTGAGCACCATAGTTTCAGTACCAATTTGGCGAGTAGTTATGTAGCCTTAGAAAGAACTTCAATGCAGGAGGCCACAAGGTTGAGTTGGGAGATTTGAACTAGAAGCTTAATAGGGTTTGAATAGGGCATCAGATTTGTCCCTGGATGTGAAGAGAAATGAACCCGCTATGTTTTGGCTGTCTGCACTAGGGTGGCCCCTGTATACTTGGAGACTTCCTGTTTTTGTGATCTTCCTGATCTAGCCACAAGGAGATTCTCTCCACATGGCCTGATCATTGATTGTCCTTTCTGATCTCACTACTTGCTACCATCAATGCTATTCTTGCTGGGGGCCTCTATTCCCGTTTCTCAAGTTCAATGCTGCTGTATTCCAGTCCACTTTCCAACAATGGAAACTGAAACTTAAGTGCATGGTAAGTTTTGCAG
The DNA here is from genome assembly GCF_040939455.1 of Microcebus murinus. Classification (NCBI taxonomy): domain Eukaryota; kingdom Metazoa; phylum Chordata; class Mammalia; order Primates; family Cheirogaleidae; genus Microcebus; species Microcebus murinus. The sequence goes on along the minus strand of NC_134125.1, from coordinate 9,616,437 downwards.
TGAGACTATTTCTGCTTAATTTTCATTGGAATTGTAGCTCTTTGGGTGTGGTTCTCTGTACCATAATGTCATGTGCAAGAAGGTGAAACTAATCCATGCCTTAAAAGGCTGAAGGTGCAGGGACCTGGGTTCTCAATTCATGTTAGTAAAGAGGCCACTTCAGAGTTACCTAGCATCTTCGGAGCATTTTCAGTTGCTGTGGCATGTTCTTGATGGGCGAGGCAGATGCTCGGGGCCCTATCTACGTCTCCCTTGGGTTCTCCTTACTGTATTCAAGCCCACGGGCTCCCGAAGCAATTTCACTCTTAACAGTCAGCCTATTACTGTTGACAGACAGACCTCAGACTGCTCTTACAGCACACATGGAGAACCAGAAGTGTGTTGACCAACAACCGGAGGAGGGTGCAGGGTTGTGAATACTCCAGCTCCCTCACAACCATGAGACCCACTCGAGATGACTTATACTGTCTTCAGAGCTCCACTGTGGAACTGAGCTGGTTACCTTCTGAGGTACTTTGCTAGATATTACGCCCTTGTATCCCTCCCTGGTTGCTCTTGAGTGGAAGGATCCCCACTGGCAGGTCCTGAGAACATTTCCTGGTAGCTTCCATCTGGGTCCCAGAGGAGACCAAGACAGTGGGCATATACCTGGGTACCCACATGGTCACCTCTCTTGGTAATCAGCACTGCAATAAGTATACCTCATGGATCTGTGCAAAATAGTGTAGGTATAACCGTTGTTTCCTTAACTTTAAAGTGGGCCTAGCACTTGGTAGAGATAAGATTTGAACTTGGATTTACTCAGATCCATAGTCAAGAGCAAACTGTCTTCACTTCCGTGTCTTACCTCCCTCATGTGTGTGTGATGGCAGTTACTGTCACCTTAGTTCTAGTTACTGTCATCCAAATGGCCTTGTGCTGTGTAGCTAGCTTTTGTGTTAAGATCATACCCCATCAGGTAGTTAAAACCCCACAAAATAACACAAGGCACTAGGTGAGATTTTTATGGATGTGGGAGGGAAGGCTATGGAAGTCTTCTGGAAAGACACTTTTTTAAAAGTCACAACATAAGAATAACTTGCATGATTACGGATGTACTTGAATGTTCACTCCGTGAAATTCACTGAGCTCTATACACCTGATTTGTGTACTTCTGTATGTAATGTACTACAAAACCGAAAGGATGATTCCATACACTTAGCATTATTGGTACGGGTAAGCCCTGTATTCTATTTTTCCACAAAAATGGAAAGTCTCCAAGTATGCCGGGGCCATCCTAGTGCAGACAGCCCCTATGGTAGGGAGGACCATGTGCCATTTCAGGTGCTAGAAATGGTCCCTCATAGTTGAGCTCAGACTTCCAGCTGTCAGCCTATTTCTTGGCCTGAGTGGGCATGCTCATTTGATTTGCCTCTGAAGATCTATACCATTCATGTTCTAATCATGGATGGCTGAGTGAGACGGTAGGGGATAAGACCTCACATACTATGTCATGGCAGGGACCTATGTTTTGGAATTACTTTTCCTCCTCCCCAAGTAAACTCATGTGAGGGTCAGGGGAGAAGAAAAGGTAGAGGGGAATCTCTGTTCCCACCCCAAGGAGCTTGGCCTCTGCCCTTCCCTTTCCCATCTACCCAGCAAAGCCCCAGCTTAAGTCTCTTCCCTGAAGACTGTGCCCCCCACTCTAGCTGAGGGGCTGGGGTGGCTATGTCTCTGGAGCCATCACCCTCCCAGGTACCAAGTGCCCAACTCGGTTCTCAGTGCCACTGCATCTGTTGGTGAAGCCACAAATCAGAGGGAGCCTCAGCCGGGGTCAGGCCTGGTCACCCCACCAATGGAGTTAGAGTAACTAAGAGGGAGTGGGGTGTTTATATTGGTTTTGGCTCTGGAGCTGAAGGAGAAACGCCAGCATTTAGCTTCTTGATAAACTCGGCACCAACACATCCTGGGTCGGCAATTATGTTTTAAAGATGCTTTGGGAGGGGCTGGAGTGGAGTACCTTGGGGGGAAGGTGTGGCCACCTGAGGTGGGCAAGGCATGAAACTAACTGGGGGGAGGGGACTGGGCTGAACCAGGAACTGGAACTAAGGCTGGGTGTGAGGCTGTCATAGCTGGTGGTGGTTGAACCCCCCCCACACACAAATACTTGCACATGCTGAGATCATTTCTGCACTGTACCCTATTACCACCCTGCTGTGTCCTTGGGGAGTATGAGTTTGAGCAGTCGCTCACTGGAGGACCCAACAGGGAGGACAGTTCATGGGGAGGATGGGACAGGCTGAGCTCAGGATGCAGATCTGATAGTCTTAGTGAACCCCAATGGGGTGCTCCAAAGACTGCCTATTAGAGCAGTGCCACATTGTGCAGAACCAGCCAGGCCTCAGCACCCCTGACATTGTTAGCCATGAGCTGGGGCTGCCTGGGGAGACCACAGCGACAGGATGAATGCCATGCTAGACCTAAAGGTATGGCAGCTATGTGCAGTCCCTATATACATGAAGTTTTTTCCTGAAAGGGAGTTCAGGTAGTATACCCTCAAGTATGTCACCTGGTGCTTTTTTCTTACCTGTCCTCCCCATCCAAGAATCCAGCAAGTCCACTGGGAATCTGAGCAACACCCCCAGATGACATGTCCTTTTTACCTGGATATGTTGTATAGCAACAGCCCTTTAACAAATCTGTGATCCTAATGGCGGCATGACTTGAGAGGTACCTGAATTACCTACTTAGTAAACAGGTGCATCCCTATTTATGGCTCTTCTAGAAGCCAACTTACCAAATGTGTATAGCTTCAGACCCTTGTCTGCTTTAGGCAAAGACCTGGGTTACTTGGGTGCAAGTGGCTTGTTTTGGAAGGTAATCTCAGAAAGCAGAAGATGGCAAGTGTTCCCGATGACCGAGGTAAACTTAAATCCCCAGGGCTTCCAGGCTGGTGCTGATCCAGCACACAGGCAAAACAGACTCGGATGCTTTGAGGGGTGGTAGCTGGACTCAACTGAGGGAGTGGATAACGGATATACGGCCAGACATGGGTAAAAATTGGCAGAACATGTTTTCCAAAAATGATCATGTTTCCCATTTTTTCCAAGCCTCAGGAGGATCTGTGTCCTCATCCCTTGGAACTGGACCAGCTTCTTTCACTGCCTGGATTGATAACCTTGGAAGACAGTCTCACATTATGACATAAAAGGTGACACAGCTTCATACTTTCATCTTCTGGGACACTTGCTGTCAGAGCCCCACTGCCATGCTGTGAGGAAGCCCAACTTCCCCAAGGAGAGGCTTCCTGCACAAAGGAGCTGATAACCCTGTACCTGCTCACCAACTATGGGACTACAGCTAAAGAATCCACTCCCAAGCTCCATCATGTTACCCCCGCTTGATGTGTTGAGCAGTCTGCCTCACCCCCACCCTGTGCATGCAGATCCATGGGGGAGAAAGTGACTGCTGTTTTTTTTTTTAAAAAAAGACACTTTGTATTGTGACTTGCCTGAAATCCCAGCTCTGAAATCCCAATGAGGTGTGGGAAAAGAGTGCATTTCAAAGATTTAGAGGAGTCAAATTCTCAAGATCACAATGCTTGTGAGAAACTGACCAACCTTGAAACGCAGATCTGTTCGACCCTAGGCCATGCTTTTTTTTTCCATGCTGCTAATCTAATTGACTTAGCTTCAGGATGATCTTCCCCAAACCAGAGAGCAGGGCAGTCAGTCTCGTGCTCAGCAGAGGAAAGTACTCAGGAATCCTTGCTGGAGAGGCCCAGTGGTGCCTACAAGATGTGAAGTATTCTCCCTGCATGCGGACTCCACATTGCTGAGAGGGAGGCGTCACCTTTTATAGCTGAGTTGCAGACAGGGTTGCAGAGAAAACGATGTGCTTCATAAAGGCCATAAGTCAGAGGCACTAAGGATAGAAGATGGGCGGGGATAGCACAGCTTCTGAGGCTTAGTATTCCCAGCTGTAAAATAGGGATAAGGAGCTGGCACAAGTCTCTCTCTCCCAGAAAGCCTGTAGATTAAAATCCTGACCCCCTCCCTCCCCAATCTGTTCCCACTACACCAGAGCTGCCCCCGACACTAAGTAGCGAGGACCTGCCGGTGACCTACAACTTGCCTCCACCCTGGGCCCCAAGCTTTCTCGGCTGCAGTGTTGGCTAGAGAAGCACGGGGACCCTTGTGCTGGCTCAGACCCCGGAGCAGGTCCTCCTCCTCCCATGCAATGGAGTCTCTGTAAGCACAGGCACCTTAGTGTCTTCGAGACAAGTTAGCCCATTCCAATGCTGCATGACAATAAGCCATCCATCTCTAGGACTTTGGTCTCTTCTGTAAAAACGTGCTGGCTAATTGAAGGATTAGGTCCTCCAGATGGGGGAGAGGGTGGTAGTTCCTTTCTGTGCTCAACACAGAACCCACAGACTAAGGTTTTAGGGTAAGATGAGGTGGCACTGAGGGAACTCTACTAGCTGAGAGCTGATGTCCACCCCAGGTACTCAGGTACCTCTTAAGAGATGCTGATGTGATCGCTGGGGCCACATAAATGACCTCCCTGAGGTCCACAGGGAGGTGGCCACAGACCAGCTGAGAGACCAGGAGCTGGTGCTAAGGCCTCAGGGCGTAGGTTTGGTGTCAGATCCTGGCTGTGCTTGTTTCCTGCTGTGAAACCTCATGCAAGCCATTCACCATCTCGCAGCCCTGTAAAATGGGAAGGTTATATCTGAGCATTTCCTGAGAACCTGTGATCATCCCAAGTCCTCGTTGGCGTGCTCAGCATGTTGGATGCTCTGGATAACTGTCTTAATGAGACTCGCAACTGTATCTGTAGCTGCTACCACGATGGACTCGGTGCCATTGGGGAATCTCTCTGGTTTTCCAAAGACTCCAAGGAGATGTTAGGGGATGTCCTTGGGCTCAGCTCCTGCGGGAGGAGGGGAAGGAGGGAGCAGAGGCAAAAGCAGAGGCGTGTAGGTCCAACAGCAGCTTTGGTTTGACCCCTTCCCCCCTGCCCCCGGAGAGCTTTGGGGGCTGGGATGGCCCTTCAGAGGTATCCTGATGGGGGTCTGTCCTGGCCTTCATACCCCTGTGTGGGCGTTCGTCGCTGACCATGGGCTACACAAGTGTGACCTTGGCCTTGGCAGCTCTCTGCTGCTGAGGTCTGAGGGGCCAGCAGCCTGAAGGGAGTCTGGATGACACAGCACAAGGAAAAAGAATGGGGAGGGAGAGCTTCCTGGAGGAGGTGGGCATCTGAGCTGAGTTCTAAAGGTTGCATGAGTAGGACTTGGCTAGGTGAAAGACAGCAGGAAGGAGAAGGGAGAAGTGTGCAAAGGAAATATCATAGGTGAAGGGTGGGGGGAGGAAACAGACACTGGACCCACTGCTGTCCTTCAGCATATGAAGCACGTTCCTGTTCCGTGTTTCTGCTCTTGGAACACCTCGTGACTGCGTGGCTCACTTCCCCTCAGGTTTTGTGAAAGTCATCCTGAGAATGCTGAGGGTACTGTGTAACACAGCAGCCCTGCTACTCTGTCCCTCCCCTGCTCTGCCCCCCAGGTCTCCTCACTACCTGAGATCACACTAGAAAACAGACAAGAAGGTGGTCAGCATGCTCCCCTGTAAAAGGAAGCTTCAGAGGACCTGGAACACCTACTTCATGGTCAACATCCCCAGCACCCTGAGCAGAACAGACATTTGGATGGGTTCAAGGACTTGGTCCTGCAAGTCAAAGACTTCTCTCCCAGAGACTAGAGCGAAGGGCCAGGAAGTTTAGAAACATAAGATGATTGTGCTAGGATGGCCAAGGTGTCTTGGAGCAGGGGAACTTGTTTGGAGGATTTCTAGTCCCTAGGCTCTAGGGGCAGAAATATTGACCCATTAGGTGTATGGTGGGGAAAGGGCATCTGAATTTCCACAAAGTACCAGAGGTAGGTTCTAATGAATCATCAGATATGTTGACAACTGCAGTGCACATCCTGGGGAGGGAGGAACGACTTACTCCCAACTCCCTGGAGAGACAAGGATCAGTGCTTCAGCTAACAAGGTGCATCTGCTTGTGTTCAGGACAGATGGCACCTTAAGCTGTCCCAGGTGTGGACCCTGCCTGACTCCCCCGAGATATGGCCCCCTCTGAGGTCTCATCAGCTTGCCTTGAAGTCGCACCTTCCTGGGCAGGATGTTTCTTTATTGCAAACTTCCCAGCTGATCTCAGGACCAAGCCCTTTGATGGTTTTATTGTCCCTAAATTCACACCAGGCCCCAATAACTTCAGAGCAGGTAGGGAATGCAAAATGGGAGGGTCCCGAAAGAAAAGGCCCAGGATCAAGGCCGGGAGATTGCAATCTCTAAATCTGCAAGACCAGATTCTCCTCTGAAGGCTTCCACGTGTGGGAGGCGGGTCCTGCAGTCTCTGCCTGGAATGCTGGGGCTGAGTGGCTCAAGGTGGCCCTCTGCCTTTTTGAACTCCTGAGTGCACCTGCTTCTGTGTGTGGAATGGGCGGCCCACGCAGCTGACGGTACCAGAACTGGTCACTAGACAAATGGAGTGGCTTTCAAGGCTGACGTTGAGGCTTTAAGTTGGGGTCTCACATCTACCAGCTCATCCTGGGAACAACTCAGCCAACTGACTAGCTCAGGGTGTCTCGAAAGATCACAAACTGAGATAAGAATATGGGTGTACCATTAAGTTTGTTGTCTTGCCTTCTCATTTCCTCACCCTGTCATGTTTCCTGGGATGACCTCGCAATTAAACAGGGCTGTTGATGAGGTGGCCACCCTGAGCAACTGGGCTGCATCCTATTGGGGACTTTGGGTATGAGGGTATCCTTCCAAAATCCCCATGTCGAAATATTAACCTGCAATGAGATGGTATTGGAAAATAGGGCCTTTGAAAGGTGATTAAGTCACGAGGTTACGCTGTGTCCTTACGGGCCACTGAAAACTGCCTTGTCCCTCCTACTCTAGAAGGACCCAGCAAGAAGGTGCCATCTATGACACAAGAAACTAGGCCCTCACCAGGCATGGAATCTGCTGGTGTTAACCTTGGATTTCTAAATACTTATAAGTTTATAAGCTACCCAATCTATGGACCAAGACAGTGACCACTTGAGAAGAATGTGCATCAATCTCAAAGTTCTGAGATGTGAAGCAATGGTGGTCCTTCACCACTGACTCCTTTTGTGGGCAGAGGGTGGTCTTTCAGGAAGTTAAGCCCTTCTAGATTATCTGTGTGTGATGTTAGCATGTTCCTGTGGCCAAAGCCCTTGGGTAGAGATCCAGGTGCTTTTGAGGTGAGAGGCCAGCAATATAAAGGTCGCATGACAAGAACTGTCCACTGAAGTTACAGGTGAACTTCTGGGTGGGCTGAGGGGCTGTGGGAACCTTGCATTGAGGGGCTTACAACAGAGTCCAGCCATACACACCAGCTTGTGCTTGGATCCGCTTAGCATCCTGCACTAATGCAGCCAGTACATGCTGCAGAACTTGCTCCTGGACAGCACTGTTGCAAGTGCTGAAGGTACAAAAGTGAAGAATGTGTGGCTAATTCTCGAAGGCAAGAGAGCCCATCTAGAGCTCTCCTGATCCGATAGCAGTGTGCAGTCTCCATCTTGCTGCCCTAATAGACGCCTGTAAATAATCACAAAGGTGGCCTCACAGCTGAGGACTGGACCCAAGCTCTGAACAGAAAGTCCCTGTGCCAACGGGAGTGAAGAGCATCCAGGTCAAGGGGACAAAGCAAAAGGGGGGTAAGAAAGATGCGACGGAGCTCAATGTCAAACTGAAAGGTGGCCAAGGATGGCTGGAGAGTGGCAAGAGATGCCTTAGTTGGGAAAGTACGAGAGGGCTAGTTGTTAGGTCAGAAGTGAGTTTGTATTCTTGGGCCAATGGGAAGCTAGTAGAAGTGTTAAGATTTGAAACACTCTAGCACCACGAATGGAGCCGACTAGTCTCCTTGTTCCCATCCTGTAGAGCAGCAGTAGAAAGGAAGTAGGCAAGTCTGAGACATTTGAGATAGAGGTTATGGGATGAGGCTGATAGAATGTGGGAACAGGGAGGCTTCATAAACTTAGGACTATCAGATCTCACCTGAGTCCTCCAGAAGGTAACTGCAGAGATGGAGTTAAAAGGGAAAGTGGTTTATTAAAGGCAATTCCCAGAGTTAAGCTGGAGCTGCTACTGCTTCTCAACTGTGTTCTGTGATGTCACTTTTGGGGATCTTGACATTGGTGGTGGTGGGAGCATTTTTACACCACAGAAATTGGCAAATGCTATACATCAGAGCCAGTCCTGACATGCTTATACCAGCACACCACTGCCAATGTCTGAAGCAGAATAGGCAGAGAGCCACTGTCTGCAAAAGACCTGACAAAGTATCAGTGAATGGGAAGTGCAAAGCTGCCTACGAGAAGAAGGGTCCTGCCTGGGCAGGCGTGGCCAGGCCCTCGCACCCCTGCCACACTCAGTCACCAGCCAGGTAAGAGCACAACTCGAGCTTGGAGCCTGAGCCTGAATCGGCTAACATTATTCCTGCTGCTGAATGGAAAGATCATTAAGTCTTTTCAATTCATAAAACTTGCATCTATGGTGTACAACATGTTTTGAAATAGGTTGATTCAGCTATTCTGCTATGTAGACCTTACACATAACTTCACATGTTTTTTGAAGTGAGAATACAAAAATACATGCAACATTTAAGAATACATTAAATCTAGTCACCGTGCTCTATAATAGATCTCTTGAATGTATTCATCTAAATAGAATTTCATATTAAGTGTCACCCCCTTGCCCCTGGTAACCACATTCGAGTCAACTGTTAGAACTCACATAAGTGAGATCATTCTTGGAGATCTGAGATGCACCTCCATGACTGCCCCTCAGCCCCTATGTGTATAGGAATCAGTTTTCTTCAAGGGAAACACTCGCTGCTCCACCTATGACACACATGGGTTTCAAACCCCATCTCATCAAGTCGACACCTGAGCAGAACCAGACCTGCGTCACTTCCTGCCTGTGCAAACTATTTCCTAACTTTGCTTTCTGGCAACCTGCTGAATTCGGCGGTAGATGCAGAGGCAAGAGACAAGCATGTACGAGAAGAGAGGTCAGGTTATGTGTGTTTCCCGAAAGGAGCTTTGCACCTGCTCTCCTAACTACAGCAATGCCTCTCCCCCAGGTAGTGGCGTGGTTCTCACCTCTTTGAGGTGTTCACTCATATGCTACCTTCTTGAGACCTTTTCTATCAGAAGTATAACCCTGCCCCTCCCACCTCCATCCCCTTCCCTTCTCTATTTTTCTCAATAGCACTTATCACCAACTGAAAATACGCTTAACTTACTTTACTTGCCTTCCCCAGTTAGAATTCATAACGCCATGAGGGCTGGAATCTCACTTGTGTTCACTGCTATATTCCCAGCAACTGAACAATACCTGATGCGGAAGCATTGTGCTGCAAAATTCGCAGGGTTGCTCTGTGAAAGGCATCCTAGACTTATGCAATGCACTTCCGTATGGCCTGGCGTGGTGGCTCTATCAGGCCCCAGCCAGGGCAAAAATGCCAGAAAATCCAATAGAAGTTGAACATAGTCAGTTTTAAAGCTCTTAAAGCATCGCTAAAGCGAACGGGGCCAGGTGAGATCACCAAAATACCAGCAACAACTGGAGGCCACTAGGCCACAGAGCTTGGAGGGTAGCGGGGAAGGGAGAGGCGGTACCACCAGAGCCCAGAAGTTGGAGCCATGGTGTTTGAGGCTGGAAAGGCTTTGAGTGCTCCCAGCGGTGGTTGACCAGGGAGGAAGGTGCTGGCAACAGAAGCTGAAACCAAGGATTGAGACACACCTGAAGAAGAGACGAAAGGCAATACGTTGGTTTCTGTCCTTTCATGTTCCTACTGGGTGTACTCAACCAAATTCAGCTGGCAAGGGAGTCTAGAAAATGCGGCCTTCCAGGGCTCTTTCGTATGCAGAATAGGGAAGGATGAGGAATTGATATAATAGGAAACTGACCAGTTGGAGCAGTTCTGGCCTTGATACAGTGGGTATTCAGATACTTGAAGACAAGCATCTTCTGTTCTCCCATTCACGGATGTAGCAGAGCTGCAGGGATGTAGAGAAGAGACCATGTGGGCACAGATGAAGAGTAATCTGTCACTGACAGCTTTCTGGCTCCTGGCAGGCCCAGACCTTTCATTTCCTATCCATGGATTTTGAGATCTGTACCTTTAAGATAATAACTTAACTCTCTAATGTGAGCCAACTTGAGTGCATCTGTTTCTAGCAGCCAAGAGTCCCGATTAGAACAGTCTGATTCCAGAAAGGCAGTGCTTGGAGGAGACACACTCTTGCTCAATAACCACCTATGGCTTCCTATTGACTTTAATAGAATCCATTCTTACCTGAAAAGGCCTCAAATACAGGATATAGGATTGAGACACTTAGATCCTACTCTTTCACTTCTACTTGGAATAGCTCCAGCCATGATGATCTCAGACCTTGTATCAGTTAGCTATTGCTGTGTAAAACTTATTCCAAAATTCAGTGGTTTAATTTCCTTTTTAAGGCTGAATAATATTACATCATATGTATATACCACACTTCATTTATCCATCCCTGGACACTTAGGTTATCTCTAAATCCTGGCTATTTTCAATGATTCAATGAATAGAGTGTAGAGAACTCAAGATCCTAATTTCAACTCTTTTTGAATATATACCAGTAGTGGGATTGCTGGATCATATAATAGGTAGTTTTACTTCTAGTTTTTCAAGGAAACTCCATACTGTTTTTCCATGGTGAAATTTACATTCTCACCAATGGTGTACAAGGGTTCCAAATTCTCCATTCTTGCCAACATTTTTTTAAAATAATAGCCATCCTAACAGATGTGGGGTGATACCTTATTGTGGTTTCCATTTGCATTTTCTAGGCGATCAGTGAAGTCCTGCCATATTCGACACCATGGATGAACCTAGAGGACATTATGCTAAGTACAAAAAGCCAGTTACAAGACAAATGCTACAATGATGCCTCTTATGAGGTCTCTAAAATAGGTAAACCGATAGAAAAACACTATGGGGATTGCCATGGGCTTTAAGATAGGAAATGGGGGGGCGTTACTGCTCAACTGGTACAAAGTTTATGTAAGGAGTTCTAGAGAGCTCTACAACATAGTGCCTAAGGCTCACAATACTGCATTGTCACTTTAGAGATCACATGTTCTTAGCACAACAAACTTTAAAAACAGTGGCTTAAAAATATAAGTATGTATGGCTGAGTCCAGGAGTCAGCTGGGTGTAGTGGCTCTTGGCTTACCTGGGCCACATTCATACACTTTTGGTCAACTGGGGGGGCAGAATTGCCGATCCCAGCTGAGGTTTCTCGCGTATTTGGAGAATTCGTTAACTGTAGACTGACCTAGGGTGGTGGGTCTTGGCTTGGACAGCTTGGCCAGGTGGTCTGTTTTCTAGCTGACCAGCTTGGGTTCATTCACATGGTCGTAGCAAGCTTTTTCCACTCTTTGATTAGAACCCAAAGTACGGGACACCATGGTGTGCCATCCACATCTTCCCTTTTATGACTGAGACGTCATTCCCCCCAAGTGCTGTGAGTTCCCACAGATCAGCTCTCCAGGACCTGCCCTCTGAAGACAGCCCCCACTGTCATGCCCGGGGACAACCTACATTCAATGATGAGTCTAAAAATGCTATGGAGCTCCTCTCTCCAATTTGGGACCACTCTGAAAAGGAATCCCTGTTGCACAGCTCTGTGGGTTCAGCTGAGGTCTGTTCTCTTTTGCAGCTCAACTACTGTTCAGTTTCTCCCAGAGGAGGAAGCCTAGTCTGTCTTCCCTAATACTCCACAGGTGATGTTCATGAGGGCTCAGATCCCGAGAAACTCAACATACAACACCTGACTTTCTTACTATGCGTTGAATAGTTTGACATACATCCTTAACACTTACCGGCACACCACTAACTGCATGTAAGCAACCAGCTCTCCAGGGGAAAGATCTGATTTTCATATTTGCCAATTCCCATAGTGTAAATACTCCCACCATGACAACTTCAAGATACCATCTTGAAGTCGCTAAACGTGGAATCAGGAAATGTGCAAAACAGGCCTCTCTGAGCCAGTAGGAGCCACCTCCAGGACACAACTGACCCCAACCCAGCATACCCATGTGTGTGCATATATGTAATTAAAACGTATTTTGAAGCAACCAGCTTAAGAGAATAGAAAATCAGCTTACTGATCAAGTTGGTCTCAAGGCACTAAACTCTAAGGCCTTTAATGGGTTGCAACCCACTGTTTGAAATGCACGTGGTGAGAGGGGTCCTCCCTGGCAGAGCCAGCACCTGCTAAATGCTGGGAGGAGGAAGTGTTTGGGGTCTGGAATCTTCCTGCTCCTCTGGGTAAATCATGGTTTCTTCGTTGGAAAGATGAACAGAAAATGTTCCTAATTAATGTTAGGAAGCTTGCAAAACCTCTTAGCAGATTTAGTTCCTAAGAGTACTTAATTCTTACAAAAATTAGTTGACTTGATTAAACTATAATTGCTTAAAGTGTTAAGTGGGGAGAATTAGATTTTTCAAGAACCAGCTTTCGATGGTGGCTTACAGCAAGAAGCTAGGGCCTCCCCTGACCAACTCCCACACCCCATGAAACTGAGATGCTTATGACACCAGAGGTTACGCAGTCAAGCTGGGCAGAAGCAAAGCCATGTTCAGCCGTCGATATGCTGGCATTCATTGATGTTGCATATCAAGATAGTCTGAGGCTTTCTGTGCTTCGGCCTGGCCACGTGGCTACAGCAGTGCCCACTTCGCCTGCTAAGCACGTCATTTGGCTTATACAAACAGGAATGTTTGGTTAATCACAAGCTGCACAAATTCTGGGTTATTATGTCAGTCTGACACAGAACCCACATTCTCATGTGGCAACGATCTGATGGAGTTAAATGAAACTGTGCCCTTAAGGCAGAGTCCCAACAGGCAGCAAGAGTTTGAGGCTCCCCCCCCATGAACAATGGTGAGCATTTTGGCAATACGGTCCTGGGGTACACTTGGGAAGCTGCACCCTTCCCACTGTACAAAGTGTTTAAGCAGCATCTGAGGGGCGAAAGCTGATCTTAAGCTAAGTAGGAATGCAATTTGTTTCCAAGCTAACATGTTCCACCCACAACTGCGGCCCTCACCTTGGCTGTTTGCAACCAGCTGGAAACGGTGGTATTTTGGTGAAGTTTCTCTTCCCAGGCAGCTGAGTCTCCTCTTTGAAGATTACAGGGCTTTAGCATGCCTTTAAAGTGAATTTTTCCCCCTGTGTTTTATTATAACTAATGACCAGAAAAACTCTTCTTTTTTTCCCCTCCCTTTATCTCTTAAATATGTTTCTTTCCTCTTTAAAAATGCAATATTTCTTTTAAACCAGGATATGGATGAGCCTGTCTCGAGCAGGGCAAGCCCAGCTTCATCTGTCAACTTGATTATGCAAAGCCTCTGTTTTCTGCTGGCATCTGAGGTGGATTTCAAAGCCATGACTCATGTGTGCTTCCAGGCTTACGACCCAGAGAGCAACTGTCTACGAGGGCCTGAGTTCTCGGTGCAGGTCTAGCTTTGAGGAGAGGGTCCCTCCAAGGCTCCAGTGGCTAAACGATTCGCAGGACTTTGTGCACATGCGTGCGCTAACACAACCCTAACAGTACAGTTCTGCAATCCTGAGCTGACAGTCTGTTATGTGTGTTCGAGTCATTTCACTTAGATACAAGAAACATCTGCAATTGCTCAGGACTTGAATTGAGACTTCGTTGTGTAAATGTGCAAAGATGTAGATACAGAGCCATTTCTGTAATAAGCATTAGGTTTCCCATTTTTTCCCAAAAGGCTCTATGGTACATGCACACAACAGAAGGATACACAGATGTCCACAGTATTAAGTACAAAATAACAATTCGGAACAGTTGTTACAATATGCATGCCTGTGTGTATCTATATGCACAAACATCTAGAACAGGATTTCTCAACCTCAACACGAGTGATACTTGGGGCTGGATAATTCTTTGTGAAACTGCTGTCCTATACATTGGGAGAGATCCCTGCTTTCTATCCACCAATGCCAGTTCAGTTGTCACATCCAGGTATGACAACTAAAAATGCCTCTAAGCATTGCTAACTGTCCCCATGGTAAAATCGCTCTTCTATTGTATAGAACCACTAATCTATTATACACACCAAAAACCCCGATAGTGAATTCTGGGTAGCACAATCGGAGAGAAGGAATGAATGAATGGAAGGTAGATGCCTCTGCAAGGTGAGACAAAGTTTTGGGCACCCTGATTTAATAACCAAATTTTCATAAAGTCAGGTGTCTAAAATTCAAATCTGTTAAGTTTTTGATGGAGTTTTTACTATGCAAGTTGTCTTCACTGGGAAGGTTCGTCTGGAGCCCTTATGGAGTTCTTGCCCAGGATGTGTGTTTGGAACATAAGACAATTACATTTCTCTACTTCATACGATACACTTAACAGAAGCTTAATCTGGGTACAGGAGCTCTGGCAAAACATGGCCTTGTACCAGTTGTACCGCTTAATCATTGTTTCTTCAATAGCTGTTTTGCACTATGATCAGGAAAGTGACTGGCTGTCTTTGCCTTTGTTAGGGACACCCTCAGTGGGAGAAAAGCCAAGGGGCTTACCTCGGATGGTGCAACAGTGAAAACGTGAGCAGAGGCCAAACTTGTACATCACACCCAAGGTGTATCTTAAGTGGTACCCGTCTTCACAAACTGCTCCTTGAAGAGATGCCTGTAAAATCTTGGGAAACACATTCAGGATCATAGGTCCTTGGGTCTGGTTTTGATCCAATCCTTCAAGTGTAAAGATCCAGTGATCCTGGAGACCCACCCCCAGGGACTCTGATTTTGGCGGCTCTGGAGTGGCCCAGGGCTTTGGAGACTTTAAAGCCATCCCTGGGATTCTGATGTAACCTTGCCCAGTTCCTTGCAGCTACTTTCTGCAAGAGCCTGCTAGAGGTCCTCGGTGATGGATGAGAGGTGCAATTGAAGCCATAGTAACATTCTTCCCCTATGACAAAGCACTGAGGATGCTTGGGATAGAAGTCTTACGGCGCCCATGCCCTGTCTAGGTTTAAAGTCCCCGTATGTTGGATGTGGAAGGGTCGCCCTACACGTGCTGTGCAGCCAGCAACGGGAACGTGCCTCCCAGGGAAGCATGCAGGCCCCACATCTGGGTCACGTGGCCAATTTGCCAGCTGACTTTGATTAGAAACACCCAGAAGATTTGGGGACGTCCAAAGCTTTCCAGGCTTTGGGATTCCTCAATTACCAAGTACTAGGTTTCTCTGTGCCTAAAACTGCTGCCTGGGAGAGGAAGGGCTGAAACAGGATGAGGTCTCTGCTCAAAACCGGTGGTGACTTCTATCCCACCCCCAAATTCTGCCCACTTGTTAAGGCCCAATTCTATTCTCCAGCAAGAAGCCTTGCCTGATTCCTACAGCCCTGGAGCACTTAATTACAACCACAAATACAAATCTTCAAGTGCAACCTGTCTGGCATCACTCAGCAAGGACGGTGCATGGTCTGGTGCTTGCACAGGCCTGGGGTAGAGAACACAGTTCCCAAAACACCTACCCTGTCCCTTATCAAATGGAGCTAGTACAGGACACAGGTGGAAATACTGAGGTCAAATAAAGTGTGGAGCAAGCACACCAGGATGCATTAGAGCTCTGACAAATGTCCCATAGTGATGTGAGGTAGACACCAGGGAAGCCGGGGGAGGGGTAGCAGGAAAGTGCCTCTGCTCTTTGCATGCCAGGCCCATACATCAGGGACAGGCTGGCGTGTGTTAGGATCATGGGCTTTATGGGAGAGTTCACGTCTCAGCTCTGCCTCTAGCTGGAGTTCAAGGCAACAGGATGTAGAATTTCCCTAACCATTCCCCTCAGTTTCCCCATCTGTAAAATGGTGATAACCTACCTAGAAGAGTAATTAAGAATTAAATGGTGTTGCGTAATGTGTTAGCACAATGATTCCATGTCACTTCATTCATGCAATCTGTATTTGCCAATCAAACCATGAAATTCATACCCCCACAATGGCTAGATGTAACGTTCTGCTCTAGTTATTGTGCAACGTTTTCTTTGGGTGGCCAAATGGTGTCTCCAGCCCACTCCTCCCAAAAGTGGCCCTAGACATGCTGGGTGGATCCTGGCATCTTGCCCATGTGGCAGAATTGCAGATTTCTTGGCTATTCCCACTGGGGCCTGGTCATTGTCTCAAAGTACAGTTCTGACAATACGGAAAGAACTTCCGTGGGGAATATTTCTCCTCCTGGCCTAAACCACTCTACCCTGCACAAATCAATCTAGCGCTCCCAGAATGAACAAGGATGTTCCCTGTAGCGTCTACAGGGACTGATTTCAGTGGATCTGAAGTGGGCTAGGCCTTTGGGATACTTTAAAACCATCCCAGGGGATTCTGATGTAACTTTGCCAGATTCCTTGTGGGCCATTTTCTGCAAGAGCCTATAGTTAGAGGCCCTCAGTAATAAATGAGGGGTGCAATTGAAGCCATAATGACACTCTTCCCCATGACAAAACAGTGAGGATGCTTGGGGCAGAAGTGTTACAGGGCCCCATGATCAGGGAAGATCTGTCTAGGTGGAATCCCCATGTTGGACGGGGAGGGGTCTCCAGCCAGCGATGGCAAACCCCTCCAGACCCACTGAAATCAGTCCCTATGGATGCTACAAGGAAAACCTTTGTTCATTGAGCCCTAGATTGACTTATGCAGGGTGGAGTGGCATAGGCTAGGAGGAGAAACTCTCCCCCTAAAAGCTTTCTGTACCATTATCAATAGGAAGAAATTGGAAATAACCTTAAGTGCTTGTCGAGGGAATGACATAGGATATCTATACCCTGGGCTGCTCTGTGACAGCCGAAAATGAATGAGGCGGATCACTGTGGATTGGTGTGGAACAATCTTCAAAAAACACTAGGTGAAATTTCTGTGTATAGTAGTCTCTACTGCATAAAAAATGTAACATTAGATTTTTTTATGCATTTAAGTATACATTTGTGTGAAAACACATAGAAAAATCTAGAATGGTGTTAATGTAATACACGAAAATGTTCTGTATCAGTCCTACCCAGTGCCATAGCCACTAGCAACATGTGCTGTTGAACACTTGAAATATAATCAGTGTGTCCCGGGAACTGGACGTTAGTCTTATTTGATCTTGACTAACTTCAATGGGACTCACCTTCCTGGCCAATGGGTACCATATTGGATAGCACAGGTGACAATCTGTAGTTGGGAAGGCTATAGATCAAACTTGATGGCACTAGGACAGAAGACAAAGGAGGGGGACCTCTTTTTGTGAGTGGTGTGGCTTGTTTAGAAGGTACATTTTCCATGCTGCATGGAATTCATATTCGGGTGCAGTGTGGCACCCTGGGCTGGATCCTGGAACAAAGCCAATGGCAGGAACACTGTTGAAATGTAAATGAAGTTCAGAATCAGGTAATAGTAATACCTTTGTCAAAACCAAAAATATACATGGGGTATCACAGTAACATAAAACGTTGACATTAGGGGAAGCTGGGTGAAGGGTATGCAAACTCTGTACTTGTCTTTGTGACTA
This sequence comes from Microcebus murinus, assembly GCF_040939455.1. Classification (NCBI taxonomy): domain Eukaryota; kingdom Metazoa; phylum Chordata; class Mammalia; order Primates; family Cheirogaleidae; genus Microcebus; species Microcebus murinus. The sequence continues at coordinate 9,598,798 of NC_134125.1, read as the reverse complement.
CTCTATATATCCAAAAGTATTCCAAAATGTGCATTCAAAAATTAAGACTAAGATTGCTAAGTTTTTCCTAGGTTTTTTTAAAAAAATCACTTAATGTTTCTGGCTAAAGACAAGAACACAGATTTAAGTGGTTGGTTGTTCTGGGCTCAGTATGTTTGGGAACCTGGACCTGGAGGAGGCGGCTATGCAGCCACCGTGGCTTCCCATGGAGCTGGTATCTGGCATGACTCCGGAGCCTTGGGATATCTCCAGAGATTGGCCCTGGCACAGGCTGAGGACCTGAGATACTTGTCCTGTTGGCCCCACCTCCATGAAAGTGTGCCACTGAAGCTGGTGCCTCTGAGGTCCCTTCTGGCTCATTCTGAATTGTGAAAAAGCTGAACAAAGGCTCCCACATTCCACTGTCCAGCATGTTCTTTGCTCTTCCACCACAGGGAAGCACGCTATGAAGACTTCTCATGACTTCCATGCTAACCATGAAGAAATCTGGAACCCTCCCTCCCTTTGCCTCTCTGAGCTTCAGGATCACAGCCTGAGCCTAGGATTTTCTTTCAAACCCAACTACAACATCTCAGTGCTTGGGAGCCAGGCACTGTCCTATAGCATGGAAGCCAAGGGAGGTCCCTGTCCTCGTGGCATTACATGCTTGCAGAGCAATTGGGAGCATGCATCCTAGAGCTCAGCACACCTGGACTCTGTCCCCAGCCCACACAGCTAGGGTGTGGCGGGGGCAAGGCACAGCCTGTCTCCTGGGCTGCTCTGAGCCTGTTTTCCCTTCTGTAAAACGTGAGTGATTCTCATAGAATTGGTAGCTGTCGTGATGTATCAGGTCTCAATTAGCACTTTAAGATCACGTAATTCCTACCCATTTCCTGACATCATTGTTACCCCAGGTAGAAACGATTCCTGAACCTCATACTCTTCTGGAAAGTTCCCCAGTGGAGGGAGGAAAAGCTGGTGATTCTTGATGACTTAGTTTCTAGCTGGAGCCTCAGAGCAATCATATAATCATTCTACTGTGCTATACTGTTTATGGAAGCTGAATTTTCCCTCTATAGTAATGAGTGCAACCTTGTTTTATCACATCTAAACCAATCCAGGAACTATATTTTGCAAGCTAGCTGCTATTACGGGAACTGAAGTTGCTGGTCAGACATTACTTGGGCTGTGCCTCTTCACACAAACGCTCACATGTATTATAAGAACACACTTGCTCCCATGGCAGGTTTACAAGTCAAGTTGCTTCTTGCATTTTGCTTGGGTTATCTTTTAAGCAGCCATGCAAAACATGCCATAGGTTTCAATGTATAATCTCTTGGCTTTGATACTTATTTTCTTTAAAAATGAAAACGTATTGCTCAAACAGATAATGCAATCATAGTAAACCCAAGCCTGAGAAAAGGCTGAAATCCCTGCTCTAGTTCCCAGTTTTGTCACTGGGAGAACGTTCGTGAGTGTTCTGAGTAGTCTGCCTGGTCTAAAAGACCAGAGATCGGTGTTTTCCTGAGGGTAACGAAGAAATCATGATCAATACGTATGTCGGTCCTACCTGAAGCATCGCATGGGTTTAATGAGGTCCTCTGCTCTGTGGGGGATTGTCGTGCAGGGTCGCCGTGAGACAACTGCGGCGTTACTTCCTGGGTTTGGCAGGGCTGCCGGCTCCCACGCCGGCCAGAGGGCCACGTGACATCTGCCTTCCTGAGCATTGCTCCTGACGTGCATAAATGATGAGTCCTAAATCAAAACCAGACCCCACCCCTCACCCAGGGAGCACCTCCCCCTCTGCCTGTGAGCCTTTGTCTCGGGGGCCTTCGTGTACAGTCTACAGGCAGCTCCTTCAGAAACCTGCTCAGGTTTCCCCCTCAGCACCAGCCAGGACCCCTGAGGGCCGGAGAGGGAAGGCTCAGTGGCCTGTCCCCATTTCGCAAATGGGCTACTGTCTAATTCCTAGTCCTGCGGGATTATCCCAGGCTAGGGCTAGACGAAGGGAAGGGTGTAAGTAGGGAAGTCTGAGAAGCACTTGCAGCCATGCTGTCTGCAATAGCCTTTTTTTTTTTTTTTTTTTTTTTTAAAGACAAAATGTTGACCCACCTGGCCTAATTAACGCCAACTGCTCCTGCCATCCTGCTGTTTGATGGCAGGGCTTGAGGACCAGAAGCAGCTCCAGCACCACTTAAACTGGAAATCCCAGCATATGCCACTGGCTCGAGGAGACCCCTCGCCCTGTCCCTGGGAGAGTCTCTGGGGTCTGCTGGATGACTTCCTCTGCCACTTCCACGAGACGAGAAGCCAGCATCAATGTCCCCGTCCCTAGCAGCAGCCTGCCCTTGGCTGCTCGCACCTGGGAATCTACTTTCTGACTCCTGCAGGTGCCCAGAAGCCAGCAGCCGGGATCCGGCAGGCCCGCTGCCCCTGCTATGGAAATCTGGAGAGTGAGGGGGGCAGGCTGGGTCCCCTGCCTGAACACGTCCCCATGCTGCTGTATGGCTTCCAGGAGAATCGTCTCTTCTCCCACTGTGCCCCCTGGAAATGTCATGCTGTGTGACCTTGTTCACCTCTGAGCCTCTAGTCTCCCCATCTGTGAAGTGGGAACAGCAGTGCCCATCTCATAGGGCTGCTCTGAAAGGAAGCAAACAAGTGAATATCAGGCACTGAGAACAGTGCCCGGCTCCAGTCTTTAATCGACTCCCACTGAGCTCTCCCAAAACCTTCACGGAGGAGGGAACTACGCTCTCCGCCTTACTGGGGAAGGAGTAAGCTGGTCTGTGTGTCAAGGGTCACTCAGTTAGCAGACACCAGCCTCCCTTTTCAGCCTAGGCCATCTGACTCTAGTCTTTGCTCAAACACCCAGTTTCACATTGTGGCTAACTGACTCGATGGTGGCTTCTGGCAGCATGGTTTTCCTCCTTGGAACACCACTCTGCATTTTGCAGCAACACTAGCCATTAACCTTAATACTGTCCGTTTAGACTTTAGTGCAAAACTTAGCCAGGCTGTTAACAGACTACAAATCAATGTTTTAAGCTTTCAACCAGTTAACTAAAAAACAGGATGTTGAGAGCTGATGCTTCAGGAAGATGAACCATTGCTAATCTCTAGCCATTTGCCAGTTTTTGCACAACTGACATTTATGTTGGATTTACCGTGTTTGAGTACTGAGTTCTCTGCCTGCGTTAATTTCTCTGAATCAGCTGCCCTAAACAGGGAAACTGAGACTCAAGGACTCGGTGAGTTCTCTTGGCTGAGAGTCACACAGTGAGGAGGAGAGAGCTAGACCTTGGGCGCCGGCTTTCTGGCTCCTGGGTCCGTGGCTTTAACAACCTTCTTCTAAGCCCTCTTGGGACCAAATGACTGTCCCAGGGGTCTTTCATCTCTGGCTCTTCTAGGAAAGCCAAGTGCACCACGGGGCGCAGGCAGGATGGGAGCCTCGGGCAGAGGTGGCCGCACGTTTGTTATTCCCACCCCACCTTCTGGCGGGCTTGGGGGTGGCGCAGTCTGTAGAGAACGTTGAGTAATAACTGCAGAGGGGGCCGCTCTGGTTCCCAAATAAACATGCTGGTGAGTGACGAGGGGACCCCTTCTCTCCCACCCCAACCCGGGGCAGCTGCGGCCGCCAACACCGTGCGCACGTTTCTTACACGAAGGCGGATAAACACCACCGGGACCCACTTCAAAAGGCTCCCAGGGCAGCCGTGGAGGGGGCAGCTGCTGCTGATGGAACCAACGTGCCTTTGGGGGGCTGGGCCCGGGCCGGGGGGCTGGGGTGGCCTCTGGTAACAGACGGCCCCAAGACGTCCAAATACATCAGCGTGGAGGCCTCAAAGGCCCAGAGACTGAGAGCAGGAAAAATAAATAATTCCGTTATCTCTGATGAATTTTTGCCTTTGATCTCATTTCCCCCCTCTCTCTCCTTCCATCGCTCTTTTCCCCCCACCCCCTTTCCTGATTTTCCTCTCCTCACTACCTTTTTTTTTTTTTTTTAAACCCTTCCTCCTCACCATTTGATTTATACCCCAAACAGCTTTGAGAGGCTGACGTCCCCTGATGAATTGGCGAGGCTGTTCTGCTCAGAGACCCCGGGCAGGCGCTGGGAAGGGGCAGGGGGAGGGTGGGATGGTGCCTTCCAAATGGGAAGACCCGGCTCCAGTGAGGGGGTGCTATGCGGGTGTGTGTGAGCACACGCGTGGATGTGTGTTCCCATTGGCACACCGTGTCACCTAGGGCTTGGGCTACTTCTGTTTGTTTGAGCCAACGTGGGAGGAGGGAGAGACCTTTGTTCTCCCTCCCTCGGTGGACGGTCAGTCATCTAAAACCATTAAGTCTCTACTATGTACGAGGCTCTAGGAATTGAAGGATATCCGTCAGGGCAAGGTCATGCCAATATCTCGGGCCCTGGGACCAGACTGCTCAGGGTCAGCACTCAGCTCTGCAGTTTCTTAGAAAGCAGCTCAACCTCTCTGTGCCCCAATTTCCTCACATATAAAATTAGGGTAACAAGATTCATGCCAAAGCATTCAGTGAGTTAATACTGAAAGCTCTTAGAGATGTACTTGGTGTACCCCATAGTTCCTATCAGCTATTGGTGGGGAGTACAGGCAGAAAAAGCAGCTCTAGAAGCAACTAATAGGTACATCAACTAGCTGAAGCCTTTAGAGGAGGCTGTTTAGGGATGGAAGTGTCCAGAATAGCATGTGCAAATCTCCTGGGCTAAAGCATTTGAGGAATTCAAAGCTATTCTCATTCAAGTCTGGAAATCGAGGGGTAGAGCAATGACTAGAGGAGCTGGCAGCAAGGTCCTGTAGGACAGGATTGGGAGTTTGGTCTACATCTAGATGGCACTAGGAGTCCTTGAGGACCTATGGCAGCGGAGCGATGAAATGTGCATTTAAATAGACCCATGTGCCTGGGAATGGAGGCCGGGAAGGTATATGGAAGATTACTGGGGTTGCCCAGATGGGAGATGATGGTGGTGATAGTGAGAATGGTGGCTTCTCACTCTCCTTAACGGCAATGAGGAATTAGAGAAGGAGCTCGCCTGGACTTGACTGAATATGGCAGATGGCAAGGGTAAGGCAGCCTCCTACGTTTGAGCATCTGGTGGTTGTGGTACCCGTGACTGCAATGAGAGAGGCTGGAAGTATCTTCTGTTTCTTTTGTCAAGCGGCAAAAGAGACCACTCACTGGAGCGGCTGAGCTCGTGCCTCACACCTAAGCAGAAAAGGCCTGAAGCCGGAGCTAATGAAAAAGACGGGCAGCCTAGCCCACCTGCTCGCACAGACTCCTGAATCAGGGAAACTCAAGGCACCAAAACCTGGTTTTGGGAAATGATAATGATAAATCCATGGCTCCCAAACCTTGCTGTATGTTAGGATTTTTAAAAAGTATGGATGCTTGGCCTCCAACCCGGCATCAATTTGATTCGTATGAGGTGTGACCTGGACACCAGGGATTTAAGCTCCTTGGATGACACTAATGTTCAGCATAACTTGGGAACCACTGTAGTAAAAATTCACATCTTAGTTGTATGCCAGGCATTGTGCCAAATAGATTATATATTCTAGCTTTAATCTCCATGACATCTCTGAAGGTGTTTCTCATCTGTACAAGAGAGACGGGAGTAACTACTTCGCAAGGTTAAGTAACTTGCCAAAATGACACAGCTGATGTTTGGATTATGTGTGAACTTAAGCTATATGACTCCAGCTGCAGGGCTCATAACCATTGTGCTATCCTGCCTTCCCACTTGGGGGGTAAAGCAAGGAAAGAGAAGAGGTGATGAAAGCTCATCAAAGACTTGAAGACCACCATATTGGACACTCCTCCAAGGTTTCCCATATGGCTCCAGGGAGCAGAGCTTAGAGTGGAGGTGGGTGGGGGAGGTCTCTCCCATCAGAGTTGGTGCAAAGTCTGGGGTTCTCCTTATTCAGTCTCATACGGGCTGCCCAGGTTTGTGGGACCCCAGGGAAGAAGCCGGACTCAGGCACTGATTGTTGGGAACATTGGTGGAGTCATGCCCCTGGTACAGATTTTTATCTGAATAAACTTCTCAATCTTTACCAACTTAATTCTACAATTTGGTACCAGGGAGGTCAGAGACCAGACTGATTTTACACAAACCAAGGATTCTCTTTGCCACCATACTCTTGCTAAGCTAACCTTTAAATGTTGGCCATGTTGTGGCCCTTTCCTGCTCCAGGACCTACCAACTCTGTAAGGTTTGATTCTTCTAATTGGATTTTATAGTATTATATGAATAGGCCGAGATGTATCCCTTTTCCTTCGGGAATTTGATTGTTTCCAGTTTGGGGTTATCACACGCAATGCTGCTATGACATCCTTGGACATGTCTCCCGGGGCTAGGAGTAAAATTACTGGGTCACAGAGCATACAGGTCTTCACCTTGATTTTAGAGAATGAGGTCAACCTGGTTTCCAAAGAGGTCTAGACACTCCCAGCCACAGTGCATGAGAAGTCCTACTGACCTCTACCCCTCTGACAATACTTGTCTGCTTGGAAGTGACTGGTGGCCACAGTCCAGCATGTTCCTACACTTCTGATATCTCCCCCTAACACTCTTCCTTCTTTCCATGTTCATTTGATCCTCAAACGGTTCCTCTGAGGGAGAGCCAGTAGGACGCCCACTTAATGGATAAACAAACTGAGGCTCACCCAAGTCACACTGGTGGGAAGGGACAGATCCTGATCTGGTTTCTACCTTGTACTCAGCAAGTCATCACCTTCGAGGATCAGATCTGAGACTGGCCTCTATTTCCCAGAGTGTGTGACACAATGGCATCTCCCCCAGGGAAGGAATAGCTCTTCCCGTAGGAGTTTGACTGAATTCTCAACATTCAGGGTGGTGTGGGTTTGTGGCTTCTATAATTCCAGACCATTATAAGGCCAGTCTCAACCTTTAGGAAGAGCTTATACTTTGGGATTGGATTGTGATTCAAGCACCTCCTGTGTTCATAGCTAGCCACATGCCTCAGTTTCTTCCAACTGAAAAAAATGTGAATATTAATAAACAGCTTGCTTCTGTGGTGAAGATTAGATAAAATCATGGCATGCAGGAAACATCCAAACATCAGATACTTTAAAATGCTTAGAATGTATAGTATACCACCACCTGTCCCCCCTCCAAATAAAAACAGAATGTTTGAAAGAAAATCTAGTTCCAGCAGTTAAGCTTTAAATGCGGAAGAATTCTTATTCTATATAACTTAGGAATTCGCAGCCAGAGTTTTGAAGGAGTGTGTGTCGGGTGGTTGGGGGGTTGCTGGAAAGGGAAGCTAAAAGGACACTTGATTAGCGTGTGGACTGGGCTGGCAACAGCCATCCTCATATCCACACTTCCTGCCTGCTAGTCCATCAAGCAAGAATAAAACTCTAAATGGATAATGTTCCAAACGAAAGATCAAAGAAACCCAATTAAAGAGATGGATAAAACCAGAGAAGGTTAAAATAACAGAATTAGTATAAAACGACTAGGTTGAGACCCCTAGATATATGCTCTGGAAGAAAGCTCCACTCCCTTGCCAGAGCTCCTCACTGTGGCCGCTGACACTTATTTGATAATCCCAGGGTATATAGGACGAGGCAAAAAGGTGGCAGCTGCTGCCTCCAGGGCTGTGTCCCGGGCACCTGGCATAGTGCCTGGCGCATGGTACATGCTCACCAAGCATTTTCCTTTCCCTGCTTTCAATTTTATTCAATGAGACTAAAAATCTCATATGTGAGTTTCTTAAGCTTTACCTTATCATTTCATTCATAAGCTAACATGGTAAATTCCATAATCATGGCATGAAATCAGGGGAAAACAGGCAGAATAATTATAAAGTCAAGTTGAGAAACTAGAAACTTATCACATTTCATCTTAGCTGATTTTGTTTATCAAACTTGGTCTCTTTGCTTTTTGTAAGCTCATATGTGACCCTCTAAGTTCAGAGGTCTTGGGTGTAGTCTTTGGACCAAGGTAGCCAGACTCTAGAAGGAAGAAACTCTTGCTCGTGTGTGCTCCCCAGTTGGGAGTTCTCAGCAAAAGGCCACTTAACAGCCTTTCTCCCAACTTCCAACTGAGCCAGGTCTCTTATACCATCCTCACCTCACGAGTGGGGTTAGAAGCCAAGCTTTCAGGCTTCTCTGGACAAATTCCCCTCCACCATAATAGACAGGTCTGTGTCCATCGTTCTCAAGTATGGTTTCCTTGTCATAGCTTTCCTTTTGGAAAATCTCTTCTCCCCTCCCTGGCTTCAGTGGTTGTAACCTACTATAACTATTCACTTATTCTAGGGATGTTGTCCACTTGAATCAGTTTGCACCAGCCTCAAAATGCCCCTGCAGGTCCTGGAGGAATCTGCAGGGGTCTAGATTGGTCAGGGCAGAAGGGAAAAGGAGGAAAGGTGAGCAGTAGGTAGTTCCATGGTGTCTGCTGCAGTTGAGCACTGAGAATTGTTTATCTATGAGCACCAGGTGACTCACTGGAGAAAGACCTCCGTGTTGGGCTCCAGCCAACCATGGCTCAGCAGAGAGGAGGAGATAGTGCGGCAGTCAAGAATTCAGGCTGTGGGGTCGGGTGGCTGAGATCTAACCTGGTTTCCACCTCTCACCAGCACTTTGATCTTGATACACAATTCTTTCTATCCCTGAGCCTTATTTTTTCCTCTCCTGTAAAATAGTTGTGCCTATTTCATGGGGCTGATGGAATTAAGTAGATTCATACAAGTTCAAGGACTTTGACTCCATAGACCAGATGCTGTTCAGTATCAGGTACTATAATTATGTCATTATCCCTCCTGTGCTCAATGTTTGCTGGCTGTGCACTGTGAAAGGTAAAGTGAGATATTCCAACTCGTATCAGACAAGAAAGATACATTTCTCGTCCAAGGCTATTGAGAGAATTAATTGAAGTTTGCATGGACCTAGTATTGCTTTGTGCACAGGACTGCTGAGTCCACAGAGCTGGGACTAAACCCTGGCCCCTTCACACAGTGCTTGGCTTGGGGCTATGTCTTACCTAGCTATGCCTGTTTTCTCACCTGTAAAATGGAGATACCAGGACCTCAAGGTAGTGCTGTGAGGGTTACATTGAACCAATGCACTTGAACTGCTTGGTGCATGATAAAGGCTTTATAGACAAAAGTTGCAATTATGTGCATGGAAAATCTTATAGAAGATATAATAATCAAGGTTTTATGAAAATGAGTCAGGCATTATAATTACCCAATATGTGTTTGATGGTTCTTCTTTTCTCTAGGTAACTCCACCCCCACCTCATTCTATCATTGTTTTCCTTTCTCTGTAATCCTCTCAGTTAGGAAGTTAAGACTCCATCTGAGAAGGCCCCAGCCCATCTGTTTCAAAATTCAGGGAAAGATGCCAAAGAGCCTCCCCAGCTGGGGCCTAGCTGCCTCTGATAAGAAGGATGAAGAGAGGTGAATTCTGAAAATTAAACAAATCCTGATGTCTTTGAAAGGTCACCCGGCTCTGAGGTTGGCTGTCCTGCCGGTGACAGGCTGCGGGGCTGGCCAGCAGGGGAAGGGAGCCTCAGGAGCAGATGAAACCAAAGTCTGGGGCAGCTAGAGAGAAACCGTCCCCAGGATGTCCCTTGCAGGAATTAAGTGGCCCACAAGATGATGGAGGTGCTTTCCATGAAGCTGGCCATTCACAGTTGCCTCTTGAGTACGTACCACGTGCAAGCACCAAGAATTGAGGAATCCTGTCCCTCCCTGAAAGAACTCACTTTCTAGTGGAAAGTTAGCACTTCCCTCCTGCCCAGCAGCGGATACCAGTTCTATCCCCAGAGGTAGACTTCTGATCTCAACAACAGCTGCCCTCATGGGGCTACTGCTTTGCATAGACATCTGCATGAGACTCACGACCTCCACGTTGAGATGTGTATGTGCTCCCCCCAGCATTGGACGAGGCAGTTGGAGCTAGGGTACATCTGTCAGCAGCCTTGCCCCTGTGTATGGCAGGACAGAGGGTCTGTTCTGTGGCACCTGTTGTGCCCAGAAAGTGAGAGGAAGGACAGGACCACATCAGGAGAGCTCAGAGGGAGAAGCTTAGCTCTTGGATACAGTATAACCCTGTGAGTGTGTGGCTGGAACCACCAAGCATCATATGACCTTTTCATCCCATCCTTAAAACAGACCCATGTTAATAACAGGTGCTTTTATTAATCCCAATTGGCAGGATAAAATAGACCATTGTAACTGGGCTCTACTTCCTAGCTGTGTGACACTCGGCTCAATAACTTGCCCAAAGTCCATTATAAGCAACCGTTAAGGTTCCCCATTTGTTGACCACCACCTATCCCCAAGATCTGGGAGGAAAACAAGGTTCTTTCATGGACTAGAGACTGGCAGAAACTTTAAAATCTGGTTCCAGCTCACCCCACCACAATCATGGAGTTATCCTGTGCTACTTTCATGAGAAGGGTGCTCAAGCCTTTCCTGCTCAGCCTCCAGCCCATGTAGGTCAGAGAGCCACAGGGGATGTGGCCTCCTGGAGGACCTCTGAGATTGGACATGGCCAAACTGGAGTCGACCCCCTTTCCTTTCCCCATAATAGATGTGGGTGCATGTATTATGGGGAAAGGAAAGGGGGTCGACATACGATACGGATTGCCTTAATCAAATGGGATGCCATGAAGTCCTCTATCTTCCAGTAGTTCCCTGCTTAGTGCAATAGTATGCTGTACATTGAAAAGAGAAGATGTGGCTGTCTTTGCCATCAGAAAACATGCAACCTAGCTGGAGAGACAACTGTACAAGTATTTCATACTCCTTTGTGGCAACACCATCTTGTTTTTGTATTTCTATTGTATTTCTATTAATTGGAAAGGTATACAAAGTTGTGCCCTAGTTCCAAACCCCAGCCCCACCACTAACTTGCTGTGTCATCTTAAGTCATCTCTCTTTCAATTTCCGCTTGCATAAAATGGGGATAACACCATCATTTAATACTTGAGGATTAAATAATCAGGAATATGTATCACTTAAAAATATATGGAAACATACCCATACACTTCAACTCTGGACAGTACTTTTTGTTCGCCCTCCAGATTGTTTTCTAGCTCTTTACTGTGTCTTAGTCACTGAGTGTATCACTATCTGCAATTATGTGTTGGGGAAGAGTCTCCAAAACTGCCAGCAATTTCTCCTCTCCTGAATGTGCCTGTCATTCTTCATAGAAGTAATTCTACCCTCTTCAGTCTGGGCTGGCCCTGGGACTTGCTTTAACCAATAAAGCATGGTAGGAGTGATGATCTAGGACTTCTGAGCCCTGAGGAGGACTTGCAGCTGCTTTTTCCCCTTTGTGAAGCCCAGACACCATGCTGTAAGGAAGTCCAGGCTGATCCATTTCAGTGGTGAGAGGTCATGTACAGAAAGACCAAGGAGGATGGAGAGACCATCAGCGTTCCACCTGAATCACTAGCTAAATGTAAGTACACGAATGATTCTAGCTGATGACATTATGGCAGAAGAGCCGCCCACTGAGCCCTGCCCAAATGCCCAACCCCCACAGTATGAGAAATAAGCGATCACTATTCTAAGTTACTAAACTTTGGGGTGCTTTGTTATGCAGTAATCATCTGACTCTCCTCACCAGGATGTAAGCTCAATAATGCAAAGATTTTATTTGCCTTGTTTTCACTGTATCCCTGAGCCTAGCCTGGTATCTGGTACTTGGTAATTAAGTATCTTAATAGAGGATTAAAGCCATTCATTCAAGCAGGCACACAGTGCCTTGTTTACCCTTGTATCTCCCGTTTCCAGGCAACAAAACTGCTGCCCTCTTGTTGATTAGAGACTATTTGTGTACATTCTTTATCTGGAGTTACCTATTGCTATGTAATAAAGGGAGATAAATAGTCAGGACCTTGAGGCAGGGTGATCTGGGAATGCCCCCGCGGTTGGCCAGGCAGCCAGCTGCTCACATCCTCCCTTTCCAAGGGGCATTTCATGTTTCTCACTAAATCCTAGTGCTAATTCTTTCTGTTGGTAGACTATATCTCCGTTCTTCCCCTACCCTGTAACATAAAGGAATCCTTTGGCTTCCTCTTGGTGCTGGTGCAGACGTACTCTCCACTCGTGTGCCCTCGGCACTGGCCTCCACTCTAGGGAGGCTGTTTATCTGCATCCTCACCTTCTGTCCCACCCCCAGCCTCTCTGGTGCAGCTCTGGGTCTTAAGAACAGGAAAGATCTGAAGAGAAGCGGTTTGTGCACGCCCACCCCCCTTATCTGTCCTCCAGTGTCAGAGCCCTCCCCTCCCCCCACAGGCTGGGCCTGACAAGCTTGTACATTAGCACTTTTCAAAAGCGGTGTCCACTTTGGGGAGGGCAGAGGACCCCAAGAGCAGCCACTCCCTTTGACAAATGCCAGTGCTGACAACTGGACGCTGTTGTACAAACCCTGGCCCCTGCTGCTCCCCGGGAGGTGCTGGGCAGAGCAGGAAGGAGCTTGGAGACAGTCGCTCACCAGGGACAGGGAGACCCGAGGAGACATCTGCTTGGTGGAAATCTGCACACACAGGAGGGGGGTAGCCTCGTCGAGGGCCTAACAGCCCTGGGCTCAAAGCCTCTCACTCTGCCAGTCCCCCAGCTGTGTCTCTTGGGCAAGGTAGCTCTTCTCGGAACCCCGTTTTCCTCACCTGTAAAATACAGGCAATTGCCATGTTACGTATTATTACTCCTTTTAACAGATTGAGAACAAATGCGTGTTGAGTTTGGCAGTTTCTGTGGGTCGGAGGTCGGCGCGTGGCTTAGCTGAATCCTCTGGAACAGAGTCTCGGATGGCTGCGATGGAAGTGTCGTCCGCCGGGGTCTCATCTCAGGGGTCAACTGTGGAAGGGTCCACTTCCAAGGTCCTGTGGTCTTTGGCAAGACCGTTTCTTGCAGGTTGCAGGACAGAGGGCCTCGGCCCCTTGCCGGCCGTGGGCTGGAGGCTATCCTCAGCTCTCTGCCGCGAGGGCCACCTCAACATGGCAACTTGCTTCATCAAAGCCAGCGAGGGGGAGAGTCTGCCAGCAAGATGGACATCACAGTCTTCTGTAGCACGATGACAGAAGTGACATCCCATCCCCTCTGCCTAGAAGCAAGTCACAGACCCCACTCGCACTTGGCTGGGGGGAAGGAGGGTTTATAGGGGGGCAGGGACCACCAGGAGGTGCAGGGGGCCACTGGGACCATCTTAGAGCCTGAGCTTCTTGCCTAACTCCTAGGTGCGAATGAAGGAGCTGATGGCTGAGAAGTCCTTAGTGCCAAGCCCAGGTTTTCTGTCCACTGCTCCTAGCATTTCAGGGCCCCAGCAGGAAACAAGGCACATCCAAATGCAACCTCTTTGTTAAACCTCCCTCAAAGGTATGGAAAGGAAGCAAACAGGGTAACCCAAAAAGGAAGTGAAGGAAGTGCCCTGGGGCTGGCAATCCCTACTCCTAAAGGCGCAAGGGGAGGGTGCAGTTACTGGAACTTGGGGGAAAGACAGTGGGGGAGAAGCCACAGGCCAACCAGCAGCCAGCGGGAGGCTAAATGCCCTGAGCGCTCTCCTCCCACCCCTCGCCTCTGATGTCCTGCTGGGCCTTCCAGGCACAGAGCTACCCTGCCTGTCCCGAGCAGGGGAAGCCCTTTCGATCAGTTCCCAAAGATGTGGAGGATGGATCTGAAGACAAACAGGAAGCATGGAACACATTCTACTCTTGTTAACTAGTTGTCTTTCATACCAACCAGTTTCAGTTACCACGGGGTTTTCTAAGACTGGAAAACCTACTTGGTTCTAAGCCCTGGGAATCCGAAGACCAGTGTGGCACAGCTGGTGACCTAGAGCAAGGGTCGGTAACCACAGCTTGCCAGCCAACAGTTCTGGCCTCGGATGGTGATGGTTGTACAAGCCCGCGAGTGGACTTGATGCTACCGAAATGTACACTTAAAAGTAAGAACAGAATAGGTAGGAGTGTGGGTTGGGTGAGCTTTGTGAGCTCTGCCACAAGGAGACAGAAATGCCTTCTTACTCGGGGCTCTCAGGCTCTGCTGCCACCCACAGCGGACTCTCTAGCCCAGAGCCCTTTGCTCCTTACAGCTGTCCAGCCTCCTCCCCCAGCCCATCCATCACTCCGTCCCTGTTCTCCTCCCGCTCCCCAGGGCCATCCCAGGCACCACACTCATCCATCAGCTCTGCCACCACTGTCCCCTCTCGCCCAGCCCTCCTTCAGCCCCAGGCCTGTCTTGGGGCTGTCTGCTGCTCCTGCCTCTCCTCCCCACCACTGTGACCCCCGCCTCTGCCCCTCCAGCTGTGGGACTGCAAGACAGAGAACCAAGGCAGGTGCCCCAGCAGCAGAGATTGCCCTGCTTGGAGCTGATCATCTTCCTCTCTCTGTTCCTGGTGACTCTGGGGTTCTAAGATAGCACTTCTGAAACTACGGACCTGCACACAAGTCACCGGAGCTCTTGCTAAACTGTGGAGTCTGATTCAGGATGTCCGGTTGCGGGGGCCTGAGAATCTGCATGTCTGAACCAGGCTGCAGGTGATGCTGCTGTGCTGCTCTGGGGGCCACGGCTTGAGCAGCCACAACTGAGATACCACCCAATTCCCCCTCTGATGCCAGAGCCCGGGGAGGATTCCAGAGGACTCTGAGAAGCAACCTAGCCAATATTGGTCATCTCACTTGAACTTTGGGGTAACTGCCATACAGCTTGATTAGAGAGTGTGGGACGTGATCTTTGAGTCAGCAGGCATGTTACTATCTTGGAATTTTAGTGGAAGTTGAGAAATTTGTATAAAATTCATTGATGGAAAAGGACAAACCATTACGGAAGAAACCCAAATAATATGTCAATACATCCCCACCCAGGAGGTGGAGCTTAATTCCTCTCTTCTCCCCACCTCCCTAAAAGAGTATGAAAAGGAAAAGTGGTAGCCTTACAGTGGAGAAATCTGGCAGATGACACCTTGAACAGGTGGAGATTAACACCACCTGTGAGGCCTGGAGGCTGCTAAGGTAAGAAAGGTGCTTCCCCCTCCATGGTGGGCTTCCTGGTGACCCATCCTCCCAGTCCCATATGAGAAGCATCAGTCTAAACCCAACGGAGTTAGGGATATTCTAAGCACCTGATCAGTACTGCTCAGACCATCAAGGTCATGGGCAACAAGGAAAGACAGAAGCTTTGGACTGAGGAGAGACTGGAGGAAACAACTAAGGGACATGGTGACAAAACACGATGTGAGATTTTGGATGAGATCTTGCCATAGGGAAAAGCCAATGGAGCAAACAGTGACGAAATCTGAATGAAGTCCCAAGTTTGGTTAAGAGTAACAATGTACCTAGGTTGGTTTTAGTTCTGATGGATGCTTGGTGGTATTTGGAGGATGTTAACATGAAGGGTCTGGGGTATATGGAAAACACTTCATGTTATTTCAAAATTGTAAAAGCTTTTTAAAAAATAGCCTCTTACCCTGTGGGTGAGAGTGTAACTGGGCAGCACGATTATATGGGCGGGGAGGTATGGGAGCACCTTCAGTAACAGGAAGGAATTGTTTGATCGCTGATGTTGTTTTCAATTTCACTATCTTCTGCCAACTCTCCTGTCGCTAGTCCGAGGTGCATGGTTGGGAGCTGAAAGGAGTGGTGCTGTGAACTGGCATACCCAGGTACAATCAGGAAGGGTGCATTGTCTATTTTAAAACACATCAAAATCTGGTCTGCTTTTTATTGCTGTATGCTAGCTATTCCAAAGTGGTGATTTTTGACCCCAAAATTCAACTTCTTTAGGCATTGAAAATTGAAACCAACATCAATTTCTCTCCCCATGTGACATAAAATTCCCAATGCATGGATTTTGTCCCATTTCAAGAGCTCTAGCTTAGCGACAGAAGTACTCAAAGAACGAGGAAAGGGCGATGGTGTTGATTGTAGTACATCGGATAACATGGCGAGTCTGGGCACGGCCTTCTGCCCGTCCGTGGGGAAGTGGCTGCGTGATGGCGGTGGTGCGTCCGTGCGTGGGCTGCCAGGCAGCTGTCAGGATGGGGCGGACCCATGGCTTTTACCTGGAAACCGTATCCAGGATGTCGCCACGAAAAATGCACACTGCAAAATGTCGTGTGTGTGATCCCATGTTTGCAAAATGGGGAGAATCACGTGTGTATATGTAAGTATCCAGAAGAATGGTCGAAGTAATACATCAAATGGGGACTACTGGCTGACCTAGGGTGCTGGGACAGTGTGACCCTCTGTATTTTCCCCTAAAGCCATAACTTTGTAAACTTGAATAGTTATACAGTTCTGCATTAAAGCTAAAACCTTGAGGAGCTGCTGGTTGCACCAGGGGGTGAGGGCAGCATTAGTGCCAGCCCCCAGCCTCCCCTCTGTCCTTCCGGGCAGGCGTTATGGATGGCAGGGCATCGCCCACCCACCCCCCAGGCCCCACCCCGAAGCCCTCCGAGCCAGAGTCCTCCTGGGACATCTCACATTGACACGGCCCACGCTGCCCAGCCCGCCAGCTCTCAGCAGGCCTGCTGCCCCAGCCCTGACCCCGGCTCTTCGAGAGGTTGAAAGGCCACGGTGAGATAACCCAGCTCTGCACCCCCACCCTGCAGAAGATCAGTTAGAAAGCATCCAAGTGGAGGACCCCTTTGGCTGCCTCCTTTAGGGTTCCTGCAGAGCCCCCTGTGATAACAGCTTACTGTGAGCCAGTCCTTTAAATGCTCGCAGCAGAGCTTGCCTTGAGGAGCATGGACTCTCTGGAGCAAGTCGCCTGCTATCTCTGGGCCTCAGTTTGCTCATCTGTGAAATGGGCATGATGCTAACAGTACTATCCTCACAGGACTGTTGAGAGGATTAAAAGATGATACGCAAGGAAAGGCAAAGCTTCCACATGTAAGTGAGAACATGTGGTCTATAAAAAAAAAATCTCATAGAAGTAGAGAGTAGAATAGTGATTACTAGTAACCTGGAAAGCAGGGGGCAGGGTGGGGACAGCCAGAGGTTGGTTAATGGACACAAAGGTATAGCTAGATTAAGAGGAACGTTCCTAGTGTTCTATAGCACTGTAGGGTGACTATAATAATTTATTGTATATTTTCAAATAATGTTCCCAATGCAAATGATAAATGCTTGAGGTGAGGGGTGTGCTAATTACCCTGCTTTGGTCATTACACGTTGTAAACGTGTATTGAAATATCACTATACCCTATAAATACGTACAATCGTTACATCAAAAATAAAGCAAAAATTAAAAGATATATGTATGTGAATGTATTCACATATTCTCGTCTATTGTCTTACCTATGTATGTAATTTATATATATTCTTTTCGACATATATTTTCATATATAAATTTGTGTGTATGTATATTGAATAGTAAATGAGAACTCTGGTGATGAACTCAGACTGGACCTCGTTTTAAATCCAAGCTCCACAGATAAGTCTCCCAAGACGGCCACCATGATTGACAGGGAGGCTGGGAACGTGTCACCCTGTTGCTACCCTTTGCAGAGTTGGGAAGTATCCCTGAACAGTTAGGGGCCACTTGGATGAATTTCTCCAACAAAAGATGGTGTGGGCTAGGACTGTCGAAGGGGGGGGGTTCTCTATTGCAGAGGTTGGTGTTCGGTCTCCTGAGAGAATGGGCACAGAGCTGGGTCATTTTGCTACATAACTGTGAGATGCCATTTATGTTGCACCCCAGAGAGTCTACAAGAATAAGTGCTCTTGGGGTTGTGCAACACAACATGGCAGCCCCACTCGGGGCTTTCTCAGCTGACGACGTGGGGATGGGGATGGGGACGTCAACTTTAAGGCCCCAAAAAAAGCCACTGTCCCTTCTGACTTCCTGTCAAAGGTCTAGCCTAAGTTATCTCCTACCCTTTCCTGTACAATGGGGGCATTGGTAGACCATGACCTTGCAATAATAAAAATAATGTTTAAAAGTTAAGATTCAATAAACTGAACCTGTTGGCTGCTTTCCCTGTGTGATCTCATCTAACCCTCTCCATGACCCCCTGAGCTGGGCACTGCTGCAAACCCGATTTCTCAGGAAGGACGAGATTGATTGAGAGAACTGACAACATTGTGAAGAGCTGTCACCTGTTGGGTGCCACAGGCACTGAGCTAAGCATTTCTCTTGCAAGGTTGCTATGGAAATCAGATAATGTGAGCGAATGACAGTGCTCCCCAATGCTCAGGCTGGAAAGCCGAGGCACAGAGAGGGGCGACCACTCATCCGCGGTCCTGGTGAGAGCGAGTGGCAGAGCTGGGGAGCAAATCCAACTCCCTCCAGCTCCAGGTCTCTCTCTCCTACCGCAAAGGATTGCTTCTGCTTAAAGAGCGTGGGGGACCCCTTGTGGCAAAACTGCAAATCACCTGAAAACAATTCAGACAGAAGGGTGGTCTGCAAGGGGAGGAGAGGGTAGACTGGTAGGATTTTTTCCTCCTGTGGGGAGAGAAAGGAAGGTCCCCAGGAAAGCAACTGATTTATCTCCCCTCAGCATTGGTAAGATAAAAATTGTAAAATAACACAAATATCCAATAATAGTAGTTAAATGGATTCCTTTACATAATATGTATTATATAACAAGAGGAAATTTAAACCGATGTCACAGAATATTGAGCAACTTGGAAAGTGTTTAGTTCATGAAAAAGCAGACTAAGAATAATCATATAAGACATGTTCCATCTTTTTTAAAAAAATCTCCATTTTTCCATCCTCCCAGGTCATTTATTGAAGTAATGTCACGTGGTTATGCTCGAATGGCAAGATCAGTTAAAGGTAACCTTTGATATTCTTCGTTTGTTTTGTCCAAATTGATAAACCTAAATGCTCCTTTTTCCTCTAGAGAGGAACATCATTGTATAAAAACAATTTAAAATTAGTTTTACCAAACTGTTGTGGAAGAAAGCCCCACCCCTTGGGGGCCTCAGTTTCCCCACCTAAATGACTTGATTGGGCACCATCACTAGATACACCATTCAAGTTATGGAATGTTCTAGAAGTCCGGGCATATCCGGAAAGTTCTTCTAGTGGGGGTCGGGGAGGAGTGCTCAAAATGGCTCCTGCCGACACCTTCCCTGCTGAGGAAGGTGGGATGGCTGGTTCTAGCCATGTGGCAGATGAGCCAGTCACTGGCCACATGTGCTTCCTGTTCCCAGAGTCCTTTCCTGGGCTGCAGCTAAAATCCCTGAAAGTGGGGACTTGGCCATCTCTGTTAGACGCAAAAGGAAAGGGCAGTCTGAGGATACCCTTCCAGGGTTGTAGTCAGTTCTCTGCTCTGGATCAGTGCCTGCCAAAATGACAAGGACTTTTATGAGCAGAGTATGCCTCGATGTTGCTTTCTGTTAAAAGGGACAATATCCTGCTTCTGGAATCCTACCTACTATGAGGTGGAGGGGTCAGGCAGAAACTACACTGTATGTTGCTAAACCAAGGGCCAGTCCTTCCTCTAAGCCCGTCCCTAGGGACAGGAGGGATGTGGATTGCAGAGAATGTGGGCAGGTAAAATTTAGAGAGGTTTGAAAGTAGGAGAGACACTCCTATGAATTTCAGAGTGTCCCCACATGGGCTGGTGTCACGTCCCACAGCCTGACACTTGGTAGGTGGTCTGCAGGTGTTAAGGAAATCCAGCCCTTCCTAGGCTAGGGGCCAGCAAGTCCCACCGATGCTAGCATCTTCCTCTGTCAACAAGAACCAGCCATTTCTTCAGATCCTTAGGTAGGCTTTCAGCTACTCTAGCCTGCCACCTCGTCCATCTAGAGCGTTTTATTCATCGGTGAATACAAGGACAGGTGTGAGCTGTGAGTAAAGGTTGTGCATTGATGTTAGAAGCCTGGTCCTAGCCCCAGCTTACAAATAGACGCTTGCTATTTGTGGAACCCTGGGCACTTCCTTCCCTCTGTCTTACCAGGGAAGAAACTGAGGCTTAGAGAGGGGGTGTAGCATACTGAAGGTCACACAGCTGCCAGGTGGCAGAACAGAGATTTGACCACAGTTCTGTCTGTACCCCCAGCCTCCTCCTTTCCCACAAGGCCACCCCTGCTCTGCGTCCTAATGCAGAACCATGTCTCAAATGTAGAAAGAGGCTTCTGGAATAGGAGCAGTCCTTTTAGACCACTGGGGGGTTGGGGGGAGGGCTGGCACGATGGGGGAAGTTCCGGGGAGTCCTGGTCCTGCCCACTCCCAATCCCTCTGCTAATTGTCGCTCCCTGGCAGCTAGTCCCAGATTTGAGATGCTTTCTAAGCCCCACATATGCAAAGTGTGGTGTTGGCAGGCCGGGAGAGGACTTCGGCACACTGGCCTGGACACCCTAAGACATACAAGTGTAATCCTCCATGTCCCACCCCACTGAGGCTGCTTATAGACCGCTGTCTCTTGACCTCTCCCTGGAGCCAGGGGGTGGGGGTTAAGAGGCACCCGCAAATTAAACTACGTGTAATAGATGGGGCCAGGTATCTTACAAAAAGGACATTCACAGCACTTGCCGTATACAAGGCACTATGTTCAGGGCTCCACGGGGCTCACACCAGACTCTCCGGCCCCATGAGGAAGGTGCTGTTATGGTCCCCATTTTCCTGGTAAGAAAATAAAGGCACAAATAGTGTAGTCGCTCATCCAAAAGCCATGTGGTAATGGGCAAAGCTGGGACCAAAACTTCCCCACTTTCTTGAGTCCATTCTTCTAGCCTTGTTATGACCTCCTGAGAACCCCTGACCCCAGGGCACTCTCCCTCCTTGTCCCTCAGACCCTTCCCTCTCCGCAGGAAGAGAAATCAATTGAAAGACTGCTCACGGTTAGCCAGAGAAAGTTTCTTCTAAACAGAGTCAGTCTCAGTCTCCCCCCTCCCCTCCCCCCTCCCACACACACACCTGATACTTAGCTTCAGATTCTTCAACTGTAAAATTGAGATAATACTCTTCCTCTCATAGGTGTGTTATGAAGATTCAATAATATGTGTAAAGCACCTAGAACACATGAATTGTACTAAGCACCCACCTAACATCACTAAGCACCTACCTAACATGTATCACTGTTACCCATAAGTGTCCAATAACAATGCTGACAGGAGAGGCCAGAGCCAAGGTGCGAACCCAAACCTTATAATGATTCCTAATCAACTGCTCTTCCTGCTACATTCCATTTCTTCTTTATGGTGTCATTTCTCATAGAGGACTGTCAGGCACAGGGGTGGCTGCAAGTGGGTGAGGTTTGGGCAGGGGGTGGTGGAAAGAGAATCCCAGAGGTCTTTGAAGCCCAAGGGGCGACCACGATTCCCCTGACCCCAGGCCGCGTCACACTCAAACTTCCGAGTCCTTGTCTCCACGGCCCTTTCATGGCAGCTGAATGTTTCTGCTTCCCTGATTCCAGGGCCATTTTTCTGCCTGAGCGGCTCGGATATCTAAATGTGCACTCCTGGCTGCACGAGAGAAGGGCAGGCGTGGAAAGCTTTCGCTTCTGAGAATAACTCAGGAGTCACGGCAAGGGCAAGAGGAAGAGGAGGCGGCTTCTAATAGGAGATGGTTCAGCTCCCTGCTGTGTTCACCAAAGGCTTGGAGGATTCTCCTTAGAGAGGTAGGAGACCCCAGACCACTCTCTTCAGAGGCTGGTTGGAAGTTTAGGCCTGAAACTCTACCCACTAGGAGTTTTCTACCTAAATATTGAGACTACAGTGAAAGCATCCATGTGTAAGGCTGAATTTAAATGATGGAAATATGTGTAGCACACAGAGATGCAGGATTAAGCACACGACTTCTAGAAGGGACTTCAGAGAGCATGCAACCAGTGCGGTGGCTTGAAGATGACTAGTCCTCCCACTGAGAGGTGAAGTCTAATTTTCTTCCCCTTGAACCTGGACTGGCCTTAGTGTCTCATTTGACCAGTAGAATATAGCAGAAGTGACATACAGGGACAGCCACGGCTTGGTCATAAAGGCATTGCATCTTTCCACCTGAGCCTCCTGAATACTTTGTAAGAAATCATACAACTCTGCTGCCACCATGCTGTGAGGAAGCCCAAGCTACATGGAGAGATCCTGGAAAATGAGGCACCATATGGAGAGTGAGGAAGGCTAAGGAGCCCCAAGATTGCAGACATGTGAGTGAGAAAACCATCTTGGAAGTGAATCCTGTTGCGCTGGTGAACCCCCAAGTGTGTGAAAGAGAAACCGCCCCACTGAGCCCTTCCCAAATTCCTGTCCTGTAAAGCCACGAATGAATAGACTAAAATGGTTGTTTTAAGCCATTAAATTTAGGGGTAGCTTTTTACACACCAATAGATAGGAGAAATTGTCATTTGTCTACTACTTTCATAATTTTGCTATACTAACATTATTTACTATAGATTTTTCTCCTCTAAATTGACTTACCTTTTATGTTACTTTTTAAACAAATATCTATCTTTATAATATCAATATTATGTGTTATGAGCTGATTTGTGTCCCCTCAAAACTCACATATTCTGAGGTACTAAGTGTTAGAACTTCAAAATATTACTATATTCAGAAGTAGGGTCTTTAAAGAGAGAAATGAACTTGTTAGGGTGAAATTATTTAGGATCATCTTCAAGCCACAGAGAGAGGCTTCAGAAGGAATCATTCTCACCAACATCTTGATCTCGGACTTGCAGAATCATAAAAAAATAAATTTCTGTTGTTTCAGCCACCCCATCTTTGATACTTTGTAATGGAAGCCCTAGCAAACTGATACACCATGAAATCAAAAACCAGTAGTATTAGACACAAGCAGAAGGTAAAATTAAAACCTCTTTTGCTTGGTTGTATTTTTTTAATGCTTCATGATACCTCCAGTGATAAGCACACCACGCTTTGAGAAAAACTATGTATTCTCATCTACAAAATGAGGGTATTGGATTAGCATAGTGGCCCAAGAGAGGCAGTGGCATTGTCAAGGCCATGGAGAATGTTAATTGGTAGATTTGGGATGAGAGCCTGGGCTTTCTGACTCCCAGGCCCCCAATCCAAACTGGTTTAGAAGGTCCCTGGAAAGACCTCTTGACATGAATGTCTCTATAATTCATGGGGAATTTCTAGCATCAAACTAAGTGGACAATCTCTTAATACAAAGGAATAAAATTTCACTTGAAATCTAAAGAAGAGAAGGATCCTTAGTATGGTGTCAGTCACTAACACTTTAGTATGAAATTATTTGCTGTGTTTCTTTAGTGGGCTCAGGTCTAGGGCAGCATAGATGTGCTGGTGAGGACTAAGAGTTGAAAGGATTGCAAAAGTCCATGAAGAGTGAGGGATGCCGCTGTGGTCTGTGTTGTGTTCCCTCAAAATTCATATGTTGAAATTCTAAACTGCAAGGTGACAGTATTAGGAGATGGGGCCTTTGGGGAGGTGACTAGGTCATGAGGGTGGATCCCTCACGAGTGAGATTAGTGCCCTTGTAAAAGAGGCCCCAGAGAAATTCCTTGCTCCTTTCACCATGTGAGGACAGAGTCAGAAGTCACCATCTATGAACCAGGAAATATGAGCTCACCAGACACCGAATCTTGACACCTTGGTCTTGGATTTCCCAGCCTCTGACACTGTGAAGAATTGACTAATGTTGCTTATAAGCAACCAAGTATATGGTATTTTGTTACAGTAGCATGAACAGATTAATACAGTCCCTATTTCATTTCTCTGCCTGGGAAGTCCCTGCCAGCATAGATATACAATTGAAGAAAACTTAAGTGTGCCACCCTGCACAGTCTGTTGGAGAGGTGAATGTGAAACTATTTCTCCTGTAATATTTACTGAGCCCTTAGTAGCAGCTAGATGCTTTCTATGGATTCTCACATACACTTCCCATGATTAATCAAATAAGGGAAGTAAATACCATTGTGCTCATTTTCCAGGGAAGAGAGTGACTCACAACCTCTTCATGCTACTGTCTGGGAGATTTGAAAATCACAATTCTGCATGTGCTGTTGCCTTTGCCTACACAGGCCCTTCTTTTCCTTCCCCCTGAGTGTTTTGAATTTGTCCTCCAAGATTTATCTCCAACACCGCCACCTCTGTGACGCTGTCCTGGGTTCCCCTTTCCGAACGTCTGGGAATTACTTCTGTCTCCAAGCCCCCATGTTACTTTGTAACAGTTTTTTTTATATGCAGACCCTTGTCATGCAGTGTAACATCACACATGCAATGTGACACTCAGTGACCAGCCCAGACACCATGCTGCCACATGCCCAATCCATCTCAGAATCTATTTTTTGTGCACTAATTCATTCAGCTGCTACTCTATCTACAAAAAATAACGGGGTCCTTGTTTCTTTTACTCACAGGTGAATAAACATTTCCCGACATACAGCCCACTGGAGAGTTTTACGGAAAAAGGTCCCCCCCCACCACCACCTCCTAATTGGTGCACAGAATGAGATCAGCTCGCCCCAACTGCTGGAATCTTGACACGGGGGGTTGGTGATGCTGGGATCAACGGCCTTTGTATCTCTGGAAGCTCTCGGCACCCACGGCTGAAAGCTCTGCCACACATGTGCACGTTGCATAGTCTGTACAGGCACCCGACTCCAAGGTAAGTCCAAATGGTACACTTGAACCTAATTGGGTACAGCAATTTCCTGTAGAGAATCAATGTCAAAGTGTTTTACATAAATGAACTCATTTGAATATCACCAACAATTCCATGAGGTGGGAATCTATACCAATCAAACACCATTATCTTTTTCCTCTTTTAATATATCCACACAAACATCATTAACCATAACTAGAAAAGTATGTGATGATACTTTACCATTCATTAAAGAGGACACCAGATTTTCTTTGATTATATATACATATTTATACACACACAGGCATTCAGGGGCAGGACAGTGATGACAAGCCAACACTTTCTTGATAATCTTTTTCTGCCTATGAGGCAGCTTCTGTAGGTAACACTAAAAAGATAGGAAACACAAAAGATAAAAATATGAACATCAAGAGTAGAATAAAACAACTGTAGAACATAATCCTCGTAATCACAAGGAGCTAAAAGCCATTTTGTATGAAATCAAAACATGAAATATTGTCTATATTATTTATCTCTTGTTGCATAACAATTTGCCCAGGACTTGGTGGCTTAACATAGCAAACTAGTTAATATCTTGCAGTTTCTTTAGGTCAAGATTTTCACACTGGCCTCACTCCCTGCCTTAGAATCTCTTGTGAGGTTGCAGTTAAGATGCTGTGCAGGGCTGCAGTCATCTGAAAGCCTGACTGGGAATGGAAGATGTACCTCCAAGATGCTGCACTCACAGTGCCTTGGTTCCTTGCTATGGGGACCTCGGGACTGCTTGAGCACCCTTACAACATGGCGGCTGGCTTCCCTCCAAGCAAGTGATCCAGAAATAAGAAGCAGAAGCTGCAAAGTCTTTTATGATCCAGTCTCCGAAGTCACATACCATCACTTCTGCTTTTTCGATTTGTTAAAAATGAGCCAGTAAGGGCTGTGGCTGTAGAAAGGATAGGTCCTTGCGATGGAACTGTTCTGTATCTTGACTGGTGGTGGTGGTCCCATGGATCTACACACGTGATAAAATTGCATTGTACTGAATACACAAGCGTGCAGGTAAAACTAGTAAAATCTGAATAAAATTGGTAGATTGTATCAAGGTCGATTTCCTGACCATGGTTTGCACTATAGTTATATAAGATGTTACCAATGGGGGGAACTGGGTAAAGGGCACAATGCCCAGCCCCAGGGAATTTGATGTAATTGGTCTGGGGTGGGATCCGGCATCAGGAGTTTCCAACACTCCCTAGATGAGCCTCAGGCACAGCCAAGCTTGAGCACCCTGGACCCAAAACAATCCCAATCCCTGAGTGCTCAATGCTCCTGGAAGCCACTTGGCACCTCTCACCCCTCATTCCCCTAAATCCCTAAAACAGGAATTTAGTAATAATTCCTGGGGGCATGGCCTCACCTTGGTGTGTGCTGGATGTTGTAGCCAAGCATCATCCCTCGATGATGGATCACTTAATGGAATATAGCAAGAAATCGCACTGGAGAGAATGAAGATGCCCCCGGAACAAACTAAAAACTCAACCTTCCTAATATTAAGGCAAACGGGTTCCTGTGGCTTGCAATACAATTTCCAGCATCACTATCTGTTAGGGGCTGAATTGGATCCTGCCTCAAAAAAAAAAAAAATCATGTTAAATTCTTAACCCCAGTAGCTCAGAAAGTGACTGCATTTGGAGATAGGGTCTTCAAAGGTGATTCAGCTAAACTGAGGCCATTAGGGTGGGCCCTAACCCAATAAGACTGGTGTCCTTGTAAGAGGGGTTTAGGGGACACACAGAAGGAAGACCACGTGAAGACACGGAGAAGACAGCCATCAGCAAGCAAGGGGGGAGCCCTCGGAAGGAACCAACCCCATGACACCTTGGTCTTCCAGCCTCCAGAATGGTGCTAGAATACACTCCCATTTAAGCTACCCAGTCCGTGGTACTTTGTTATGGCGCCGGAGCAGACTAATCCAGTACCACATGCAGATATTAAAAGTGCTACCTTTCAGACAACTTTTTTTTTTTTCTTTTTCCAACACAGGGCAGCCAGCCACCAAAGTGAAGCCTTTCCTGTTGGGGAAGTGGAGATGCAAAGACAGGGTTCCAGAGCCTCAGGCTTAATCCTGTCTCTGCCCGGCTGTGTCTTCCCGAGCCTTTCCCAGTGCTTCCTGGAATCATCTCCCAAACAAGCTGCTTTCACTGGGTTCGTTGTCTCTGGGTCGGCCTCCAAGGGAGTCCAGCCCAAGACACCTCCCAACCACCTTGGGATTTGAGTCTTTGATCTGCTAATTTGGGCTGAGGTTGAGTTCATGTGTGTGATATGCTTGGCCGGGCTCACCTCCGCCAAGGCAGTTAATATTAGGAGAGGATGGTTTCCCAGGTTGCTTCCTGATCTGCCCCAGATTGCAACTTCCCTCTGGAGCAGAAGGCAGCCTCCCTTGCTCCTGTCTTCCCTCAAAAAGGCAAAATGCCTGCAGTTCTGGATGGCACAGGGCCCAGGTCAGAGCCCCATGCAGGGTCTCAGCCTGGACTCTTACCGCCTCTCCATCCTCAACGTGCTACAATTTGTGCAACAGATTCTTTTCCAAATTCCACCAAAAAGGAAATGACTATTAGTCTGTAGGGAGTCTTAGTGGGAAAGGATGTGGGGAGGTTAATCTGGGATATTCCCAGGATCCAGACACCTGGAGATCACTAGATGACACATTTGAAAAATAAAACAAAACCTTCCCTAAAAGTTGAGAACAGAAGACCAACTTGCCACATTCTTAAAGCACTTTTCTCAAAGCACTAGGCAGATCAAAAAAAAAAAGAAATCCCTCTTCATCGACTTGCCTGTTCTTGGGCAGTGCCCAACCATTCCTTTGGCTGCAAGACTGTTTTATGGGCTGTTTTTGGAAGAGCAGTAGAATAAGGTTTTTGAAAAATCATCAAATGCTTCCAAGAAAACTCAATACTGACCAGTGTAGGGGGTGGTGGTACCTTTCTTGGGCATGAGCTGCCTGAGAGCCCAGGACAGACTGGCCAGTTCTAGACAGGGCCGGCTGAGCCCAGGGCAGAGGAAATCATGCTCATGGATATGCATGGACATCCCCAGGTAGGGCTGCCCTACGGGGCTCCCAAGTGGCTCATTCTCTCCAAGACAGCCAGGCACTGGGCTCAGGAGGAAAGGTGGAGGTTCTGGGTATCTTGGCAAGGTCTGGGAGATAGTCATTTTACAAGAAGGCATTTGCATCTCCCACCCTTGTGGAGAAGGAAGCCAAGGTGGGTGGGAGCTGAGAAAGCTGGAGCTGCTGGTGGATTGGACACATGGAGCCTTCAGGATCTTTATCAGTCAGTCTCTGTTCTGAGAGAGAGGGCGGGAGAGAGATTATGGGGTAGAAAGATGAAAAAAAAAAAAATGTGGGAAGACCAGAAGTGAGTCCGTCTGCATCCAGATAGCGGGTGCAGAAGCAGAAAGAGGAGGGTGGCACCTCCAACTCATGGCCACGTGTGACCCCTCAGCACAAAAGAGCTGGGCACTGGTCAAAATCCTCCCATCAGGCCAGGCGCGGTGGCTCACGCCTGTAATCCTAGCTCTCTGGGAGGCCGAGCCGGGCGGATCGTTTGAGTTCAGGAGTTCGAAACCAACCTGAGCAAGAGCGAGACCCCGTCTCTACTATAAATAGAAAAATTAATTGGCCAACTAATATATATAGAAAAAATTAGCCGGGCATGGTGGCACATGCCTGTAGTCCCAGCTACTCGGGAGGCTGAGGCAGGAGGATTGCTTGAGCCCAGGAGTTTGAGGTTGCTGTGAGCTAGGCTGATGCCACGGCACTCACTGTAGCCTGGGCAACAAAGCGAGACTCTGTCTCAAAAAAAAAAAAAAAAAAAATCCTCCCATCTTCCAAACTAGGACTTAGATCAGTCCACAGCAGACAGCCCGGGGTATTTGAGAAGATAGTGGGGATGCTTAGAAGGGTCTAAACTTCCCGCCTATGTCGGGTTTGCAGAGGCAGGAACTGACATGGGGAGTCTCATGCAAGTGATTAATTATGGAAGAGCACCAAGGGAAAAAACTCACTCAGGGCAAGGACACTGGGCTTTCACTGTCTTGCACCCGTCAGTTGTCGGCTAGGGGTCACCCCAGAGCAGTGCCGGGCATATGCACTGTCTCCCGGTGCCACCAGCTCCCTGGGCTCACAGGCAGAGCAGTGGGTTGTCAAAGGCCTCCAAAGAGACCCACAGGTGCAACCACAAGAAGCCAAAGCTGCTAGAAGCCAGAGGATGTTCACATAGAAGCAATAAAAGAAAGAGATCGAGGTGGAATAGCAGCCGTGCAAATCTGCCAAAAACCTGGGTGATTGGATTAAAATGAACAGCCCTGTGGGACTTTTCTAGTCTGCAAAGTTCTGGCTCCTGTCCCCGCATATGCCCCTGCTTCCCAGGAGCCAGCAGAAAGAGACAGCATTGTTAAGCATCTACTATGAGTTGGGAGCTGAGATACGACCCCAACCGGTATTTTATTTACACTGAATCCTTGCCAACAGTTTTTGCCACCCTGCCCTTCTCATCATAAAAGCTTACAGACTTCCCTCCCCACTCATGATTTATGCTTCTCCAAAAGTTGCTCATGAGTAGAATATCTGTATGTCAAATCCACTTGACTTAATCAGCTAAGATGTTTCTTCACTCCCCCACGAAGCAGCTCTGCCTCTTTGAGCAGCTAACCGTCTCCCGAATGTCTCTTAAGCCACAGGTGCATTTCAGGGTGTTAGGGAGCTTCTGAAAGCGTTTTTCAAAATCCTATGTGGATATGAGTTCTTTGCAAAGGGGATCTGTTGTTTCGTTTGATTATCTGGGTGGACCATGGCCCCAAACACGTCCAAAGATAAAAGTCCCTCTCTCTGGCAGAATTAAATTTTCTAAATTAGGATGTTTATTAGTTTGCTTGGGCTGCTTTAACAAAATACCACAGATGGGGGGGGGGGCTTATACAATATGCATGTGTTGTCTTGTGGTTCAGGAAGAAGAGAAGTCTGGGATCAAGGTGGGCCCGGTTTGTTTCTGCTCAGGCCTTTGAGGGAGAAACTGCTTCTTCTCTTCTCACTTCTGATGCTTCACTGGCAATCCTTGGCACTCCTTGGCTTCTAGATGTTTCGCCCCAATCTTTGCCTTCGTTTTGACATAACGTTCTCCCTGTGTCCATGTGTCCATATCTGAATGTGCCTTCTTTATAAAGACACCAGTCTGGTTGGATTTAGGGCTCACCCTACTTTAATATGACGCTATCTCGACAAATTTTTTTTTTTTTTTGGAGACAGAGTCTCACTTTGTTGCCCAGGCTAGAGTGAGTGCCGTGGCGTCAGCCTGGCTCACAGCAACCTCAATCTCCGGGGCTCAGCGATCCTTCTGCCTCAGCCCCCCGAGTAGCTGGGACTACAGGCATGCGCCACCATGCCCAGCTAATTTTTTTTGTATATATATTTTTAGTTGGTCAATTAATTTATTTCTATTTTTGGTAGAGACGGGGTCTCGCTCAGGCTGGTTTCGAACTCCTGACCTTGAGCAATCCGCCCACCTCGGCCTCCCAAAGTGCTAGGATTACAGGCGAGAGCCACCACGCCCGGCTCGACAAATTATTCATACACCTGCAACCAGCTATTCCCAAATAAGGTCACATTCTGAGGCCCTTGGGATTAGGATGTCAACATAAGAATATTTGGAAAACACAATCCAACTCATAACAGGGTGCCTTAAAGTAGGGCAAGCCATCATCTCGTGGTGGTGGAGGTGGTATTGGAGCAAAGCGTGGAAGAAGAGTGTTCACCAGGGTAGAGGATGGGTGGGCACAGCCCCCGCCCATGGGCTTGGAGAAGCCTTCCTAGTGACTCCAGCCTCCAACTGCTTCTCTGCACCATTTCCTGTTTGCTCGCCCCCCCCCCCCCCCCCCCCCGTTACCGCTATCACTGACGGGTGCGAGAACCAGTTCCAGGGCAGCTGCGACCAGCTTAATGCAGGGGCTCAGGGACACCCCCAGCAAAGCAAGGGCCACACCATCACACAGCCAGAAGTGGGGGAGGGAATAGCCACTGGATAAATGCTGCCCTGGGCAGACGCTTCGGAGCTGCATTGCATACGGCTTCTTAGGTCCCTGGCGGCGGCCACATCCTTCTGGCACTGCCCGTTTTTCCTGCTCCCTGGGATCACTTTCCAAGTAAACTGCCAGTATGTGAACCCTGGCCTCAAGCCCTGCTCTCGTGTCCAGGCTAAGGCCTTCTGCATGCGAGACCGCAGAGGAAGGGGGAGTGGGCTTCTCCCTGCTGCCATCCGCACAGCATCTCTGCATGGACAGACGATGTTTTCAGAGAGAACTGGGAGGGGGAGAGAAGAGAGGGGCAGGCAGGTGCAGGGGCTGCAGCATCTTTCCTGTCCCTGAGAGCAAGCCACTGGCCACTACTCATGTCAGAGGGCGCCCTTATATGAGGGGAACCCCCCCCCCTCACCAAACAGCTCTGTTTCTTATAAGAAGCCCTGAGGCATCACACAACTATTAGTTGAGAGCTTGCTTTCCTAACATACCCTTCTTCCCGAAAATAAAACACTCTCTCCCTACTGACCCAGCCCTGAGGGCGCCATCCTGTAAATGCCTTGTCCCTATAACAGCATCGTTCCTGTAAGGTGCCATCCCTGGAAGAGCAGTGTCCCTAAAGCAGCAAATGCTCTCAGTCAGTCCTGCAGCCAGGGCTCAAAGCTCTGAACCCTCCCCTACCAGTGTGTGACCTTGGGCAAGTTACTTAGACACTCTGTGCCTCAGTATTCTCATCTGCAAAATGGGCATCGTACTCGCACCAGCCTCATGGTATTGCTGCAAGGTTTATGTAAGGTGAGTGCCTACAAAGAAGCGCCCCCCTCACCTGGTGCCTAGTGAGCGTGTGGTTTCCCTGGAGGGGGCACAAGAGGAGTCTCTGGGGGGCTGGGAATGTTCAGCTGCTCCACCTGGCTGCAGTCTCCAGGGCTGGGTCTGTTTGTGATCACTCAAGTGTGCTGACGTGTACACCCTTCTGTATATATCTTATACTTCAGTAAGAAGTTGAAAGCCAAAAAAATGAAATAACCTGCTGCTGCCAGGGGTGGTGGTGGCATTATGCTCCAAGCTACAGGAGAAGGTGGGGACATTGTTGGCTTATGCAGAAAACCCAGTGGCATCGCCCTGGGCTCCTTTCTGGCGACACTTCTGAACCGGGGCCCCACCCTGCTCCAATCTGGGGCAACTCTTAGGTGGGTAAACGCTGGGCTGGTTCCTTGTTGTGCAGCTGCCTATCGTGAGACCTCGGTTTCTCCATCGGTAGAATGGAAAGAAATCGCCCCTGCCTAATTCCAAACTCCTGTGCTGGCTCCGTTTCACTGGTGGGGAAACTGAAGTCTGAAATGGTTCATTACAAACTAGCAGGCACTGAAGCTTCTGGAAAGACCAGACTCCATCATTCTCTCCCCGGCTGGTCCCAGGAATAAAAATAGCAATCATCTCAGCACAGCAACGACAGCTGGCGTCTGTGAGCTCTCGCTCTTGGAACCAGACACTGTGCTGAGCACTTTACATTTCGGATAGCTCGTTTTGTCTGCACATGGCTACTCCCATTTTACAGAAAAGGAAACTGAGGCACAGAGAATCAAGGCCACAGGAGCAAAGCAAATGGTCCTAACTGCTGCCCTTCCGCCAGGTCCCTGCGGTTTGGTGGGTTGCTTCTGACCCCCCCCATGTGCCTTCCTTACCCTCCCCCACCCCCTGGCCCGTCTGTCCCCTCCCCCACCCATGTATTTAGCCAGGCTGGGTCCTTGCCAAGTCTCAGCTGTCACAGCGCTCTCATCTTTGATCACCAGTCAGCCCAGATGTTGGGCTGATCAAAGGCAGCTGCTGCCCAGACCCTCCCCAGAGCACGGGATCGTGGCTGCACACAGGAGAGGGGCGGGAGGGCAGGAAGGCGAGGGGACGGGCAAGTGGCAAGAGAGCTGGGCCACTGGGTGGGGATGGGCTGGGTCAACGGGGAGCCAGACTGGCCTGTGGAGCGCCCCCCGTCACTGCAGGTCTCAGAAGGACCCGAGTCCACTGACACTGGGCAGAGAAGTTGATGCTTAACTTTGGAGAAGCTGGAGCTAGACCCAGGGGCCCTATCTTCAACTCGAGGTAAGCAGCCAAATCCCAGAGACGAAGGGAGAGTGGCAGTAACTCTGCCCAGGACAATAATTCCCACCACCCAGCATTGATGCCATCGTCTTCTCTTGTAGGTCCTCAAGACCTGAATTTTCTGTTTACAATTAATTAAATAGAAAACAGAAAGCAAAGCAGGAAACAGCACGTAGGAGAGAACCTTGTGAGTTTTCATTTTTTAAATACAGCTAGAGAAACAGAGAACACAGAAACTCGCTGGAAGGGCCCACACCGAATGCTCGCAGCGGCCACGCCTGGGCAGGGAGAATGCACTCCCTTTCTCCTTCATTCACTGATTCAACCAAATGCATGGGCATATTCTCAAATAATAGCACTTAAGATTTATTGAATGTTTCCTGGATTCTAGAAACAGGCACATTTCTATTTTGCACAGTTAATATATGCTATTTTTGTGAAAAAGAATCTTATAATTTAAGGAAAATATAAAATGATGTATATGCTTGGATACCAATTTTCTAAAAGACATACTATTGTATAAACACAGAGAGAGAGAGAGAGACAGAGACAGACAGACAGACAGAGATGATAGATAGAAAAATGAGCTGGAATATGCAAGGGTCCCCCGGTACCTACAACCTGACTGCCAAGTGGCAAGCCCCTGCTACCCTCCCTTGTCCCAGCTTCCATTTCTCATGGGTAAAATAAAATTTTATGGTGTGCTGGAAGGGCTCCTATTCCCACGCTCAAAAACCTCAGGACCACAAACTCTAAGTGGACCTGCGACAATGGCAGCTCACCCTTTGTGAGAAGTGTGGTCTGTGCCAATCACTTTGCACACACTATTTCTAACTCGCACAGCGACTGCAGCAAGTGGCATTACCCTGGTTGAACAGGTGCAGGCTCTGAGTTGCAGGAGAGCCCGGCACGGAGGGGTGCTGGAGCTGGCTCCCGCCAGCTCTTGAGAGCTGATTGTTAAATGTTCAGGAATTTTATGAAGCAGTTGTCAAATGTGGCCGTTAGTAAAAAATTAAATTGTATAAACATGCAACTAAATAAATACTGAAACAAAGGAAATACCCCAAACTCATCACTTCCTAATTGCCTTGCTACCATGAATTTACTCCTGCCTGGTGGCAATATTACATCAATGTCATGCTGCTTACCTCTCCCAACCTCACATTCTGTGGCATCACTTTTGCAGTGATTAGCTATGCTATGTAAATACTATGAGAGTATTTACGACATGGAAATTGGGAAATGCTACATATCAGGATTATTTTTTTTTTCAGAGAGCCATTGTTAAATATTTACCAGCATGTATCACGGTTAGTGGTGGAGTCCGGATTTGAGATCTAGACTGTTTCCAGAACCCATGCTCTCAATACCAGCAGTGAACCACAGTCACCCCGGCCCCGGGCAGAGTTCCACACTGTCGTGTAAGCCTGGTCTCAAAACCACCAGGTATGAAGTCTTCCAGGTACAGAAAGAAATAAAATGTAAATTTCATGTGAGCAGAGATGGGTCATTCTATTTGAAATGAAAAAATGCATGAATTGGATCCAGTTCCATTGATGCTACAAGTTTTGTAAAAAAAAAAAATATATATATATATATATATAAAATTGTCAGATAAAAACTGAATATATTTAAGGTGTACAACATGAGGACTTGATATACAGACATATTCTGTGATGATAACCACAATCTGATGAACATGTACAAGGTTTCAAGAAAGCTCCCCGTCCTGACTCTAGCCCTGAGTGAGGGACGGATACCGACTTCACTGGGCACACAGCTGAGGACCTCATGATGTTGATGAGAATGACGGCTTCCTTTATTGAGCACTTAATGTATGCCAGGCTACGCACAGAGCACTTTAAGGAAATCACCTTGTATATTCCCCAAAATAGATGCTCAGGCATTCAAATACACTCAGGAAAACCCGTCTGCTTTATTTTCTATTTCCTCTCGTCAAGGCCCAAGCATTCCATGAACCATTAGCTTTGGGCACAGAAGGACAAACAGAAGCACACTTCGTAGATGCCCTAATTGTTCTCTCGCGAGAGGCAGTATGTTTTCAGACCCCAAACATTCTGTTTCCTAAGACATAAGAGCAGCAGTAGAAATGTCACAGTATATAGTTCGGGACTAACATTTATCGGCTGTCGGGGAGGTGGGAGGGGGGAGGAGGGGATGGGTATATACAAACACGACGAGTAAGATGTGCAACGTTTGGGGGATGGACGCGCTTGAAGCTCTGACTCGAGGGGGGAGAGGAGGCATGGGCAATATATGTAACCTTAACACTTGTACCCCCATAATGGGAGGGAGGGGAAAGAGGGAGGGAGGGGAGGAAGGAAGGAAGGAAGGAAGGAAGGAAGGAAGGAAGGAAGGAAGGAAGGAAGGAAGGAAGGAAGGAAGGAAGGAAGGAAGGAAGGAAGGGAGGGAGGGAGGGAGGGAGGAAGGAAGGAAAAAAAGAACCACATTGCAGGTGAGCAGCTGACTCCTCAGTCTTGGGAACTGGGTACGATCCAGGGGTTGGGAGTCAGAGCTACCACTGTGTTCACCTGCCCCGGAATCTTCCCGTGGCAACCCTAAGCTCCGCGGTGAACGTCCAGACTCCTCAGCAAGGTCCAGGGCTGACACAATTCGACCCGTGTAAACGTCTCCAGTTTGGTGTCTCGCGGTTCCCTCTGTTGTCGTGTACGGTCACCCCACGCCAGACATCTCAGGCCCTCCCGCCCCTCTCCCCTGCTCTCACCGGGGCCGCGTCCACCCTCGAATCTCCTCTCTCCCTCCCTCACCTGCCCCGTTCTCCAGGGCCCCTTTGTTTCTTCACTTCTCCTCCGCGCGTCTTCACTTCCCCTCCGCGCGTCCTCACTTCCCCTCCGCGCGTCCTCACTTCCCCTCCGCGCGTCCTCTCTTCCCCTCCGCGCGTCCTCACTTCCCCTCTGCGCGGCCTCACTTCCCCTCCGCGCGTCCTCACCTCCCCTCCGCGCGTCCTCACCTCCCCTCCGCGCGTCTTCACCGACCCAGCTCCCCGCCCAGTCTGTGAAGCGGCCGCAGCGACACCGCCCTGGGGTTTGCCTTCGAGGAAGTGTCACCTGTAAAGCGCTCGGTGTGATGGAGGGACCATCCGGTAGAGGGCAGCTGGTTGTGGTTGTTTTGCGTGTGTCGGTTTCGTGGGCTCAGAGACTGAAGGGGGTTCTCCCCAGGGTGGGGAGAGGCGAAGTGGACAGTCCGGAGGTGCCACCCCTCCACGCCGCCCCCACCGAGGGCATGAGACCAGGGAGGAGCGGGTTAATCCACGGGACTTTGAAGCCGGTCGGCTTTCGTGCACTGTGTCCTCCAGTGTTTCTCTTAGCTACGGGGTAACACCGTTTGTTTAGAACTCACAGCAGATACATCTTGGGGAGGACTTTGATCCCTGGCAGCTGTGTGCGCGTGAGCAGGGCACAGTCCCAGGGGCAGGGCGCGCCCGGAGAGGAGGCGGGCTGACCTCGTCGCTCTCGAGGCCTCTGGGCTGGGCACTTCATCCCCCCAAGTCCCCGCCCCAGCCCAGCACGCTGCACTTGGAGGCAGAGCTGAGAGCAAAAGCCAAAGCTCCAAAGTCAGAGGGTCTTGGATTCAAATCCTGGCCGTGCCACTTTCCAGCTGTGTGCCCTTGGGCAAGTCGCTCAACCTCTCTGGGCTTCACTTTCTTCATCTGTTAAAATAGGCGCCATGATGGTTCTCGAAGCCAGTCCTTTGCACAAAAGGAAATGGGACATGCCTGTAAAGTGCTTTGGAGTAAGGTAGGACCTTAACACATGTTCGAATGAATAAATAATCTGGCTCTGCCTGTGCAAAAGATGCCATAACATTGTAATTATGTTACAATGCAATTTGTAATGAACGAATTACATTGTTACAGTTGGCACCACTTCTGTCCAACTGTGTGACCTCCTGTGACTTATTTCCCGTTTCTAAGCCTCAGTCTCCTCATCTGTAAAATGGAAACCAGAACAGTATCTCCCTAGTAAGAAGGTGGATATGAAAATTAACTAAGTTGGTACTTGGCATATTGTGCGCTGGATAAACATTACCTTCGTCATCATCGGAAGTCACATGGCCACACAGACCTGCGAGGGAGCCTGGGAAGTGTAGTCTCTAGCCAAGGAGGCACGTGCCCCGAATTGGGTGGAGGGAGGTGGGGAGAGTTTTCTGCCGTAAGTCCCAAAGAGGAAGGCAAGTCCCCTTTGCTGAGAAAAGGTCTTATGTTCCTCACCCCAGCCCTTAACTGTCTGTACTTTAATCTCAGCACCTTGGCCTGGTTTTGCCCTCTGATCTCAAGACATCACTCAAAATCCCCTTTTGGGGTTGTTCCAAGGTCTTACTTTGTCACCTTGTGACCTCATTTAACCTTAATTACCTCCTTAAAGGCCCTATCTCAAATACAGTCACACGGGGGGTTAGGATTTCAACATATGAATCTGGGGGCGGGGACAGGGGACACAGTTCCGTCCAGACACTCCTGCTGCTCCCTTGGGGGGGAGCGTTTGCGTTCCCCTCCCGATGCGAATCGAATTGAATTTGCCTTCAAGTTCATTGAAGCACAAAATAAACCCTTCTGCCTGACCGAGGGGCAAAAAAAATGATGTTTATGAATGTGCACTCTCCCCCAAAGAAAAATGGCATCAAAAAGAAAAATACTAAGCTGAAAGGAAAATCTCACTGAACCCATAAGAAAAAGTTGGACGCTATGCATCTTTTATAAGACAACCAACCGTCCCTTGTGTAGAGTTCACCTCCTTTCCTGCCTATTATAACTAATATAGCAAACATAATTCCATTTACTAATACTCAGGGAAGTCTGGTGTTTCTCAGCTTCCAAATTGCTTTGTTGAACAGCATCTCATTGGATTCTCACACCTGCACCTAGGGGACAGGTGTAGCAGGACCCCATACATAGCTCCTATCCTATGTGCTTTTCTGGCACGGCCCCACCCCCACCCCAGCAAGAGGCCAGGGTCAGTGTCCCTGCCCTCAGATCCAGTTGCGGCTGTGACTTCTCTGACCTACAGGGTATGGCAGAAGTGATGCTCTGTGACTTCGGAGGCTAGATCCAAAAACCGACACAATTTCTGCTTGCCTCTCTTGCTCTCAGGGAAACGCACCTTGGAGGCCGGCGGCCATGCTGTGAGGAAGCCCAAATGAGCGTGTGCCGAGAACCTACATGGAAAGGCCCCCGAGGCCCCAAACAAGCCATCTCATCTGTGTTCCGTCTGAATTCTAACCACCAGCTCCTCCTTGTACGGTTACGTGGACTGGTCACACCCTGGACAGGTCCCAGCTCCCGTCAGACACAGGCCTGCACCTGTCCCTGTCAACAGGGCCCTCGGCTGTGTCCTCCCTTCCCCCTCCAGCACTAGAGACGGTCCCCACTCCTCACTGAGACCAGCCCCAGGCACTGCGATCTCCCACACCCTGCTTGTGCATCGGTAAGCTTGCCCTTCATTAAACTCCTTAAACCCTCAGTTGGAACGTGCTACCTACATCCTCCCAGAACTAGACCAACACAACAGGCATTACACTCGCCACCTGTCTTCTGGCTAGTGTGGCCTTTCAATCTTTCCGACCCCAACAGGCTGCTGCACGAGGCAACCACGTCTTACACGTTCAGGACATGCTGTTATCTGCAGGCTCCTCTGGGCATGGTCAGGTAGTCGGCACTTGAGACCTGCCTTCAGCAGTTCAGGAGCCAGGATGGATTCGGGTCACTCGGTTCTGTTAATGCCTCAAGTTCCTTTCTGCCACCGAGTTCGAAATTCACTAGGATTTGCACGGGAGAGGGGAAAGAACGGGGTCGTTCTAAACAAAGGAGCCACAGACCTCAGGCACAGTCCTCTGCTGGGAAGTCTCCATGACACTCCTCCTCGGGCTGTTTCCTGAAGTGTTTCTGCACCGTGTTAGAGCCAAAAGGGAGGGAAAATTAAAAAGACAAATTTTGCAGCCAGACAGACTTGAGTCGCACTGTGAGAGTGAGGACAAGACCCTGGCCCCAGCCTCCTCGACATGTAACATACAGGAAACAATGGAACCTCCTGCAGAGGCCGGTGGGGAGGATTTCACTGGGAAAACCCATGACACACAACAAGCCCTCAACAAGTATCAGCTGTTGCAGATTGATTGCAGTGAAGAAGTGCTGGCCACGACCAGGCACGGTGACGTGCTGCTGTCTGCTCGTTAGCTCACTTAATCATCACAGCACAGCCATGTGGGAACCCCTGTTAGCACCATCCTCAAATAAGGCACAGAGAGGTTAAGCATCTTGGCCAAGGTAGCACAGCTTGTAAGAGGCAGAGCTGGGATTGCAAACCCAGGTGGATGATTTCAAACAGCATGCTCTCAGCCACTGCACTAAACCTCCTGGGATCTTGATCCCATTTTGGATTCCATCCAGTCGTCCTGAAGCCCACTACTTAATAATAAGTACTGCTTGCTGCTCTTGGGCAAATGTGTGTGTGCAAACTGCAGTTAGGTTTGAGGTTCCCTGAGGGCAGGACACCTGACTCACATTTATGCAATAACCCAATTTTCCCAAGCTCAAAATTCAGATGTCTGCAACCAGGCAAATAAATGATGCTGTATTTCCTAACCAGCAAAGGTATTTTCAAGAAAGTGTTCTCGAAGCACCAAAGCTAAAGTGTGTTGTGGTGTACACAAGTTGCCAACGCTGAAAAGGGGGAAATCTGCCAAAATCTGGGGCTGTCCTAGAAAACTGGGAGACCTTGGCTGACTACACGCACATGCTGGGCACAGAGTGGGTGGGCTGGTCGTGAGCCCTGTGTCCTCCCTGACCACCCAGCTCTGGGCCTAGGAGGCTGGCCCGTATGGGCACGTGACACAGGGCTCCCTCCAGGCTGTGGCCAGCCAATGGGAGGCACCAACAGGCGACCGCAGGGTGGAGAAGAGGCGGTCAGAGTCCCCCCAGGTCTGGCCATGGCCCTGCCAGTGCTGCGTCTGTCTGTGCCCACAGGTGCCCTCTGGATAGCTGCAGCCCCCTCACTCCCTCTCTGCTCTGCACTGATTTCCTGACCACACACTTGAGGATTTCAAACAATGCAAATTGGTTCTTCCATAGCTCTGGAAGCCAGAAGCCCAAGATCAGTTCTGGGGGTGCTGAAATTGCAGCATCAGCTGTCCCCCCTTTCCCCCCAGGCTTGGGGGGGGCTGTTTCTTCCCTCTCCCCACTGCAGGTGGCCACTGGCTTGCCTTGGTTTGTGGCCACATCAATCTTCAAGGGCAACATTTTGTTTCTCTCCACTCCATCTGCACACCAGCCTCTGCTCTGTGTGCATCAAATCTCCCTCTTATAAGGGTACACACGATGGCATTTAGGGACCACCTGGATAATCCAGATAATCTCCCCATCTCAAGAGCCTTAATTCCATCACATCTGCAAAGACTCCCCTTTTTTTTGAGGGAGTGGGTGTCTTGGAGGAGGGGTGCCCTTCCCAGCCCACTATGATTTCCACAGTTGTAGGTGCCTTAGGACAGCTTGGCCTTTCCTTATCCTGCCCACGTCTCTGCAGAAACAGCTTCAGAACCTCGGTGGCCTGTTCCCTGCTTGGGACCTCAGCCAGCACGATGTCCCCGCCCACCTGCCCTGCCAGGTCCCTCCCTCTTGCTGTAGACCCCTCTTTGACTTCCTCCAGGTTCAAATCAATTTATGCAGAAATATTCACCGACCAACGATAGCGGGGCACTCTATTCAGCACGGTCCTTCTGGGGTAAAATCGAGAATAAGCCCCCATGCATTGAGCACCAGGCCAGGTTGGGCACGTGTGTGGCGGGCGTGGAAGTCCCAGGTGTCTCCGTTCAGCCGCTCAAAGAATCTCCCCCAGGTGTGCGCGGCTCTGCACGGGCTTATCCGCGGTCCTCTGGCGCCCCCTGCTGGTCGATGTGTAGAATTGCCGGCAGCTTCTCTGACATCCGCGGAAAGACCAGCTGAGCCAACTTGCCTCTCACCCAATAAGGAAAACGCAAATGGGGTGGAGGGTTGTGGCCTGGCATTAAGCAAGAGCGCCAGGAGGCACACATCTGAAACGAGCAAAGAGGCATCAAGCCAAGCCTGTCCACTCAATGAGCGGCCGCTACAATGTATAGCGCAGTGGATAGGATCTAGGCTCTGAATCCCTGTTCACTGCCTCCTGGCTGAGTGGCCTTAGGTAGGTCACTCCGCTTCTCTGTGCTCGGGTCTCTGTGCTCAGGTTCCTTCGTCTGTAATGATTGTACCTATGTCACTGGGTTGTCATGAGGTTTAAATGAGATAGTCTACTTTAGCTGGTGCCTGGCACTTCAAAATATGATTTTGTTATTAACATATTCATGGCTGCCTAGCATGACACCTATAGCAATATCTCTAATCCTCGCCACCAACCTGGAAGTGGGCATTACTGGTCTGCAGATGAGGGGTGATATTCAGAGAGGGTGGCTGCCTTACCCGAGGTCACACAGCACGAAGTGCCAGAGATGGGATTTGAACCCGGGTCTCTCCACTTCCTATATTCCTGCTCTCCCCGGGGCTTTATGTCATCATCTCGAGATGAGCTACTTCATGGCTGTGACTTTCCAGAGCTCCCCTCGGCAGTAAAAGGGGAGAGGACAGCTGAGGAGATGGTGGCACAAACACACCCAAAGAAAAGCCAAGAGGGGCAGGCGGGCACAGGTTTGGGGTTGACTGGGCGAGTCTTCACTCATCTCAAAGCACAGAAATTAGACTTAGACACGGCCTTGGAGATGCACAGCCCCTTCCTCCTCCAAGCTGGTGCCTGTGATGGTAAAGTGACTGTCCCACAATTAATATTTCATTCATTGTGGTGACAGTGATGGTGGTGGTGATGATTACAAGTGCATGCCTTTTAATGTTAGTCTCTCCCACTAGACTATAAGCCCCCTGAGGACAAGGAACATGTCCGTGCTGATCTCTGTACCCTCAGAGCCTGGGACAGTGTCTGGCACACAGCAGTTGCTCATTAAACATATGAATGAATGAATGAATGAATGAATGAATGAATGAATGAATGAATGAGTATGTTTGTTTCCCTGCATCTCAGCTTCCTGTCTAGTTGAACCACAACCAATCTTAGTGATGGTCTTAGGCCAATGTCTTCCACTAATGAACGTGCCATGATATAAAGAGGCTCAAATAAATCTGGGGCGCATTGTGTCAAGAAGTCTCGACCAAAGGGCTTTTCAGAGACTCCAATGTCCTGAGGTGTTGGAGAGTGTGTAGGAGCGGGTTATGCAGCATTCCCCCAATCTGTTTCGCTATTCTTTTTCTCCCTCCCTCTGTAGAAGAGATTACAGGCATTTTGCTGGATGCCGTTCCAAAAAAACATAACTTGGGAAATGTCTTTTTAAACCCACTATGAGAGTGGGGCGCTGAGGTTGGATCGGAATGAGCCCTCACCTTGTCTTCACAACCACTTATGATGAAAAGCTGAGCAGAGCAGAAAAGAGTGATGACGCCTCGGAACCATGAACATAAGCCTTTTAATGGTTCAAAGTCAAGTGTCTTTCAAACCAGACTTTGATAATTCTCTGTATGTGCAAAGGAGGCATCATCACACAGCACAGCTAAAATATAGAAGAAAAGGACAACCCCTAACCCGTCCCCAGATCACCCCTCTTTTGGCCCCGGTGGAGCGTGACAGCCAGGATTACAGAGGCACTAAAATTTGGAGCCTCCAGAGCCCACGATTAGACCCTCATCGGGTTGTCTTCTCAGAAAGAGTTGAGCTTTTCCCCAGCCATAATCCGTTGGATGATCTGTTTGTGATGCCTGCTGTTTACCCAGGTGAATATTTATGGAAACCGTCAAGGGCAGGAGGGGCTCCCTGCATCCCTAATGTCTGGCCTCCAGCAGGGCCTATCGAGGCCAAGGCTCAGCTGCCACCTGCCACAGGTGGGCTGCCTGATCTCTCTGCAGGTGTGGCTGAGGCTCTGCACACCTGGTCTCCTGTCTCGAGGTACCTGGCCACCTGGAGCCCTCGTGGCTCCTCCGCAGCTGCCTGGGACTAGGAAGCTGCTCTTCCAAGGGGCTTGTGGGGTGGTGGGCAGTGAGCTGCTGGGGGCTCCACTGGTGGCGTCAGGTGGTGACACCCCAAGGCAGCCCCGCCCCCGCCTCTGCTTCCTGACCTCAGGGGCGGCCACAGGTGGGGAGGCGCAAAGGGAGCAGAGCTTGAACCTGGCCTTGGTATATTCCATCTAGAGCCTTCTCTCTGGGCCTCAGTTTCCCTGTGTGTCAATGGATGGGAAGAAGATTGCTGCAAGACCTGTGTACACTTTTTTAAAAAATAAAAAAAAAAAATAAAATGTGCCACCTCTGAACCTTTCCACTACTGACAGTTTCTAAAAATCCATAGATTACTTATTAATGACAAAGGGTAAAGCTTCGCAAAATAGGAACCTTGGCAGACACCCCCTTCACCAAGCGATCAAAGTTACCATCACCAGTTTGGGGACAAGTGGACATCACCTGTCCCAGATGTGGTGCATTCTGAAGGACATGGCGTGGTGCCGGTGGCATTGGTGCCAAAAGGCAAGATGCACACGTGTGACACCTCGGCCCCTTAGACCTCAGTGACTGACACACGCTCATGAATACAGAGCTGCTGCACCTGTTTTTCATTTTCAAAGTATCTTTTAAAAAATATTTAATAAACTCTTCATTTTGGAATAGTTGAAGATTTACAGAAAAGTTGCAAGACTCTTGCAGATAGTTCCCACGTCTGCTGCGCCCAGTTCTCCTTATCGTCAGCTTTGCTCTGGTACATTTATCACAATTCAGGAACCAATGTTGCTGCGTCATTATCCATTAATGCCCACGCTCTATTCAGATGTTTTGTTTTGTTTTGTTTTCATCTATGTTCTTTCTCTCTCCCGGGATCCATTTCCTCCTCATCTTTCCTTGGGCTCCTCTTGGCTGTGACACTTTCTCAGACTTCCCTCGTTTGGGACGACCTTGACAGCTTTGAGGAGTGCCGCTCGGGGATTTTGTAGCCTGTCCCTCAGCGGGGTTAGCCTGATGTTTTCCCACGATTAGACTTACCTGATGGGACTTTGGGACGATGACCACGGAGGCGAAGTGCCGTTTCCCATCCAGGGCGCATCCTATCAACATGACCTACACCTGGCGAGGGTTGTGCTTGTCAGGTCTCTCCACCGTGAAGTTACTCATTTCCCTTCCTCTCCATCCTGTCACCTTTGGAAGGACGTCACTACACACAGCCCACGCCCAAGGTTGAGGAGTCACGTTCCATCTTCTCAAGAGTAAAGTATTATCATAAACTATTTGAAATTCTCAATTTGTCTATCCTCCATGCCTATTCATTCATCATTTATTTATACCACTATGGACTCGTGGATAGTTACTTTATACTCTGGATTATAATCCAATACTGCATTATTTATTTTGTTGTGCAAAATGTTCCTGTTTTGGACATTGGGGGCCTCTTTCAGTTGGCTCCTGTGTCCCTTTGGGAAGCTATAATTTTTTTTTTTTAGCACGTGCTTACTCTGGCACTGCAAGATGTCCCAGGTTCATCTCATATATTCCCTGTCCCAGCCCTAGAAATGGCCATTGCTCTAAGGAGCCCTGGTTCCTTTTTATCAAAGAATGGATTCAAAATCAAGATCTGAGCAATACTTTTTAACATCTGCATGATATTTTGTCAA
Organism: Microcebus murinus; assembly: GCF_040939455.1. Taxonomy (NCBI): domain Eukaryota; kingdom Metazoa; phylum Chordata; class Mammalia; order Primates; family Cheirogaleidae; genus Microcebus; species Microcebus murinus. The sequence continues at coordinate 9,554,423 of NC_134125.1, read as the reverse complement.
TTGTTTTTACCGGTTTCCTGTTGATAGGCATGTAGGCTGTTGCCAATCCTTTGTTACTGCAAACACTGCTACAACAAATGGCAATGTGTTGATATATTTTCCACACGGGTCAGCATAACTGTACGATCAATTCCTTGAAGTCCTCTCAGTACCTTTGAGCTGTGCCAAACAGGGACAGAAAGAAGGATTAGGGAAAGAAAGCAATGGCAAATTCCCGATCAGCTCTTACACTAAATGGAGCCAAATTCTCAATTCCTGTGCACGTTCCTGCCTTCCCCAGCTGCCGTCCTCTCTACCCATTTCACGCCAAGCAGGGGGAGGTTCCTTCTCCTTTACCCACTGCCACCAACCCTCACCGCAATCTCTCCTGCACTGAAGCTATGCTTGCCCATTGAGTCATTGAGGAAGGGTCAGAAAACAATTTGGAACTCAAGGTCTTGCGTCAGAGAGTCTGGCCAGGCATGGGGGTAGGGGCCAGGGATCCAAGGTGAGCAAATCAAACTCAGTCTCAGCTCTCATGGAGCAGGTATTTTATTGGGGAAAGACAGACAATATTATAGAAGACACCAGGTCATGCTAAAGCAGAGTCAAGGGATGGGTAGAGTGGAGTCCCAGGTGTCATTTCAGGTAGGGTGGCCAGGGAGGCCTTTCTGGTCAAATGAACTTTGAGCAGAGACCCGAGGGAAGTGAGGGAGGGAGACACATGGCAGGAAAGTAGGTCCAGGCATTGGGAACGGCAAGTGCAAAGGTCCTGGGGCAGCAGCCTGCTTGGTGGGGTGGAGGACAAGCCAGGAGGCTGCAATGGCTGAAGTGAAGTAACAGACCAAGGTGAGATCTGCTTCTGGGCAGACTTAGGAGGCACTGGAAGGTTTAGGCAGAGAAGGGACAGGTCTGGCTTGGGTTTCAACAAGACTGTGGGAGAAACAGACAGAACAAGGAGCCCAGTGATGAAGCTGTTGGAATAACATGGGTAGGGCTGAGGGCTGTGGTCAGCTGACTAACAGTCCCCAACGATATGTACATCCTAATCCCTGGGACTTGTAAATATGTTACTTTCTATAGCAAGGGGACTCTTTGATGTGACTAAGTGAGGGATGTGGAGACCAGGAGATTATCTGGGATTATTTGGGCAAACCCAGTGTAGTCACAACAGTATGGCAGGAGGGTCAGAGTGAAGGGAAGGTGAGCCGGCCACAGAAGCAGAAGGTCAAACAAAGAGCTTTGAAGATGCTGTGCTGCTGGCTTTGAGGGTGGCAGGAAGGTCCCCGAGCTAAGGAGCACAAGTGGCTGCCAGAAGCTGAGAAGCAGCAGGGAAACAGAGGCTCCCCTATGGCCTCCAGAGGGAAGCAGCCCGCCAACATGTGACTTCACAGAACTGAAGGTCACGAATGTGTGTGGCTCTCGGCCACTGAGTCTGTTACAGCAGCGTAGAGGATGAACACTATGGGTGCTTGGACCAGGTGAAAGTAATGAAGAAAAGACAAAGTTTGGGGCAAATCTTTAGGAGGCAGGGTCGACAGGACAACCCGCTGATGGGTCAGACACAGGTCAATGAGTGAGGAGTGAGCGCAGAAGACCCCCAGGTTTCTGGCTAGAGTAGCTAGGTGCCTGTTGGCCCCATTCATCAGGACAGAGAGCAACTGACATGCGGAGGAAACCACGAGCTCCCTCTCTTCTCCTCTTTCCAGAACCTTCCAGAACCTTCCAGAATCTCTCCCCACCACTGGCCTGTCCCAGGGTGGGAAGTTAATTCCCTCAGGCGCCAGACAGAATTTCTCACAGCCCCAAGCACACTCAAGAAGCAGCCAGGGTGGAGCTGGTTTAGACCTGCCAGGTTGTTTTTAGTCTTCAGGTATAATTGGAGATCCCAGCCTGGTGGCATCTAGGTGGCCCCAGATTATTTTTTCTGGGAGAGAAAAGGAAGCAGAAGAAAAAACAGGAAGGCCAGAGAGCAGGACGACTAACAACAATGCTATAATGTGGCTGATTATTAAATGCACAGGAACATACAGCCAAACAGTCCTTGCGACCGACATGTGGTGACCATATTTTCAGGGCCTGGTGTTGGGATGTGGGATTTATAAAGGGCATTCCATTTTCTTTTAATACCTTTGAAAGACCTTCTGATTTGTGAACTTCTTTAGGGGAGGCTACATTGAGTTGTATGTTTTAATAAAGGCAGTTCATGAAAATAATAAAATGAAAGTATATGAAACCAGGATTGGCTGGGCGACCCACCCTGGCCCTCTTATACAAGGCTTGTATCTCAGAGCTGCCTCGTAAACCCGGCCCCAGCCCGTCCTAGCCAGGGTCACGGTGTGCAGAAAACAGCCCCCCGGTTGTCATTTAATTCATATCACATATCAATAAGTATCTGTTAAATATAACAGTGCGTAGGAAACAATCCTCCAGTTGTTATTTAATTAAAGACATAACAATAAATATATGTTGCCTTGGAAACACAGTGACCCATAAGTTATCTACTCCAGGCTTGAGGGTACATTTTTACGTGTGTGTGTGTGTGTGTGTGTGTTTCAATTGCACAGAGAGTATCCATGAGACATAGGGTGAAATTTGCTTTTCAGACTACCCTACCACAAAACAAGCAGATCTCTGTGTAATGGGTTGAGTAGTGTCTCACCAAAAAGATATATCTACATCCTAATCCCTAGAATCTGTGAATGTGATCTTTTTTAGGAAAAAGGGTCTTTGCAGATGTAATTAAGTTAAAGATCATGAGATAAGATGATTCTGAATTTAAAGTGAGTCCTAAACCCAACAGCAGGTGTTCTAATGGACAAGAAAGAGACAGGCAGATTTGACTCAGACACCAGAGGGGAGAAAACCATATGGAGATGGAGGCAGAGGTCGGAGTGATGCCGCCACAAGCCAAGGAACACCTAGGGCCACCAGTAGCTGGAAGAGGCTCCCTAGAGCCTTTGGAGAGACCATGGCCCTGTTGATACCTTGATTATGAATTCCTGGCCTCCCAAACTACAAGGGACCAAATTTCTGTGGTTTTAAGCCATCCAGTTTCTGGTATTTTGTTATGGCAGCCCTAGGAAACCAATACACTCATAATCCTATAATTTGAAACTACAGCCCATGGGGTGGCTTCCTGTTATTGTAAATAAAGTTTTATTGGAACATGGCCGCACGTGTCATCTCTGGGTGATTCAAGCTACCACAGCAGGGCTGAGTGGTTGCATCAGGGACCATATAGCCCAATGAGCCTGAAACATTGACCCTCTGGCTTTCCAAGGAAAAGGTTGCCAATCCCTGACTTAAAACAGATATACAAAGAAATACTAGTCTCTCCACCCTTTCACCCCTCCAATGCCATCCCTTAGAGATGACGACAACTAATATACAATACTCTTCTTGACTTTGTCCTATGGTTAAGTATAAATATTTCTGTTTGTAGTTTATACATGAGCAACATGTTCATTTATTAAAAATAATAGGTAATTTTTTTTCATAATGAAAATGACAAAGGGTTACTCCACGTAAAAGACATCTGATTCCACCCAGATGCCCCCTTTCTTAGTCCCCTCCCCACAGACACCGTTATCACTTCCTTGCACATCTATTGAGACCATCTTTGCTTATGTTACTGTTAGAGGATGAACCATGTCCCCTCCGAGTTCCTATGTTGGGGTCCTAACCTCACAAGGCAACATTATTTGGAAATAGGGTGTTCACAGAAGTACCCGAGTTAAAACGAAGTCACTAGGATGGACCCTAATCCAATACGACCTTACAAAAAGGGGACATTTGGACACAGACACGCACACGGGGAGAATGTCATGTGAAGGTGATGGCAGAGATAGCGGTGACATGTCTACAAGCCAAAGAACACCAGGGACGGCCAGCAAACCATCAGAAAGCAAGGGGAGGGGGAAAAACAGATTCTCACTCACAGCCCTCAGAAGGAACCAGCCTAAGCAACACCTTGGCCTTGGATTACCAACCTGTAGACTGTGAGACAACACATTTCTAAATTTATAAGGGCCCTAGCAAACCAAATCAACAAGTATCTGTGTATCCCCGTCCCCCCTTTTCTAATACCTGAGTGAGAGCTGATGTCACACGTTATTTGATACTTTGCTGGCTTCTTGGAGATTGTCCCGTGGCTGGTTCTTCTCCAGTAGCCCATCTGCCAGCCTCCGCACCTGCTCCTTAACCCCACTCCGTGCACCAGCTGCTGCCCGTGTGGACTGCAGCTCTCGTGATCACGCCTCCGGCTTTTGGCTGGTTCGGCTGAGACTCCGGCAGAAAATTGGAGGTGGGAAGAGAGAAGGGAATAGGGTATTTATCTCTGACACATAAGTGGCCGTATATCTCTGCAGCTCTAGCCCTGTAGAGCCCACCCCTCTTCCACCTCTCCTGGCCTCACTGAGCACTAGCTGGTGAGGAAATGTCCTCCTCTGCCCCTTCAGCCCCAGGGCTGGTAATCGCTCCCCACTGCTGCTGGGTCCTGGTGTTCGACAATCCTTTGTAGGTTCCCTTTACCCTGCCCATATTCCTTTCCTGCAGCTGCTGTCACAATGACCACAAATCAAGTGGCTTAAAAGAACAGGAAGTTAATCTCCCAGTCCTGGAGGTCGGAAGGCTGCAAAAGCCACAGGGGAGAACCCCTCTTGCCTCTTCCTGCTTCTGGCGGCTCCAGGAATTTCTTGACTTGTGGCTGCACCACTCCAGAGTCTGCCTCCATCTTCATGTGACTTGCCCTGCGTGTCTTTTATAAGGACGCTTGTCGTGGGATTTAGAGTCAAGCAGGATAATCCAGCATGAACTCATTCTGAGATGCTTAATTACATTTGCAAAGATCCTTTTCCCAAATAAGGTCACATTCACAGGTTCCAGGAGTCAGGACGTGGACAGATGTTGGACTGGGGGGAGGTTATTGTCCATCCCACTACACCGCTGCAACAGTCCCTGCTTTAGATTCTCTTTGGTTCAGTCCTGAGTACACCATCTGTTTCCTGCTGACTGATGCATGTCCTTCGAGAATGTGTAGAGCTACCTACCTCTTCTTAACAACTGCATAGAATTTCCTTGAATAGACAGAGCTTAATTTACAATTAGCGTTTAATGAACCCCTTTACTTGTCTCCTTTTGGTGCCTAGTGTGATGCTTTACAAAGATGGATCTGAGGGGGCCCCCTTTGGCAACAGAATGTGTAGAAAACCGGCAGCTTGTCTATGACTCTGAATCAGCAGGGTATGTTCCTAGCAGCAATTTCTGCAGGTTTACGCTGTGGCAGATGCACGAGCTCCCTGCGTTTGGGCTCAGCGAGGAAGAGATCTATTCAAGGACACTCTGTCTGAGCTGGTCTTAAAAAGTAGGGGTGGGAGTGTGTTCAGAAAGATATTGTAATGGCCAAAAGCTCATGAAAAGATGCTCAACTTCATTAGCCATCACAGGAATGCAAATCAAAACCACAATGAGATATCGCTGTACTTACTCTGGCTCATTATGTATTTAAAAAAAGAAAAATAATAAAAAGATACCACTGTACACCCACTAGAATGGCTATAATTAAAAAGATTTCATAAGAAATGTGGATTTAGAGGTGAAGAACCTTCATATATACTGCTGGTAGGAATGTCAAATAGTGCAGCCAGTTTGGAAAACAAGTTAGCAGTTTCTAAAAAGGTTAATAAGCATAGAGTGACCATATGCCCTGGCCATTTCACTCCTAGGAATATGCCCAAGAGAAATGAAAACTACGTCCACACAACTTCAATCTCAGACTTCCTATTTCATAGCTATACCACTCTAAGCAAGTTGTTACACCCGTCTGGCTCTCAGTTTACCCGTCTGCAAAAAGCGGATGTTTATTTCCAACACGCACATTCTAATAGTTACACAAAATGCTCAGTAATTGATTTATGGTGCCTCTGCCTCAGTTTCTCCATCTCTAAAAGGGAGGCAACAGTCCCTAACCCTGTCCCCATTCTCAGGGCAGTCTTAGGGCTAAATATTAAAACTGTGAAGGGGCGAGAAAAGGGTTGCCGGATCTGCGCAGCACCAACGTCCGCCAATGTCGGGCACCTGCGCCCCCTGCCGCCGTAGCTGCTGCAAAGGTGCCTCCGGGAGCGCCGTGCGCCTGCGCAGAATGCAAGCGCCCAGGCCCGCCCCTTGGGGGTGTGACTTCCTTGAGTAGCTCTGGTTTGGTGACGTCACTTCCGGTTGGGGCCGGCCGAGGTCTGGGCTATTTGAGTGTTTTCCGGCTCTCCAAAGATGGCGGCGCCCAGAGCGGTAGCGTGAGAGTTGACGGTGGAAGTCGCTGTCCCGTTGCGCCGGAATCAAAACAGTGGGGACCGTGCGCCATGTCGCGACTGATCGTGAAGAACCTCCCGAATGGGGTGAGTGCAGAGCCAGGACTTGGAAATATGAAGATAGGACCAGCCGGGAGCTGTGGAGTTGGGAAAGATGTAGTTGAAGGGAACCAGGGCATTTCCCTGTGGGGCGGGACTCCGGGCGGATTCGGAACCCAGAGGGGCAGGATCCTTTGACCGATGGGGAAGAGGAAAAGTGACTCTTAAGGTGTCACAGCCGGCCGGTGGGTACCGACTCCCGACCCGACAGCTCTTTTTGTAGAGAGGTGCCAACTCGCACCTCGTGCCGAATGCTCTGTCCCACAAGCTCTGCTCTCTTGTCTGATCACTTTGTTGTTGTTGACCCGTGACTGGCTCAGTGTATTTATTACACATTCCTCTTCTACTCGGGAGACTGTTGGCAGAGTATTAGTCTGAGGACCTGCGTTCCAATCCCCACTCCCGTCATTGAGGCGATACTGAGTGCGTGTGAAGGGCTTTAAACCATTTATCCAATAAGTGGGGGATAAGTGACCCAGCCACACTTTTCTGTTCCCTAGAGCCAGGCACGGAACCTGGCACGTAGTAGGCATCCAAAGAAAAAAATTGCGGGATAGTGTGCCTTCTTCATTTCTTGAGCTGCCTGCCTCAGTGACTATCTGCTGAGTTCCCACTATGAAAGATGAAGAACTTAGATTATCTATTCCTCCCCTCCAGTCTCTGTAATGTTATTGTTTTTAATTCTTCCATCATTTCCCCAAGTAGTGTACTTATAAAATATCTATTTTTTTTTTTTCTTTTGAGACAGAGTCTCACTTTGTTGCCCAGGCTAGAGTGAGTGCCATGGCATCAGTCTAGCTCACAGCAACCTCAAACTCCTGGGCTCAAGCAATCCTCCTGCCTCAGCCTCCCAAGTAGCTGGGACTACAGGCATGCGCCACCATGCCCGGCTAATTTTTTCTATATATATTAGTTGGCCGATTAATTTCTTTCTATTTATAATAGAGACGGGGTCTCGCTCTTGCTCAGGCCGGTTTCGAACTCCTGACCTTGAGCAATCCTCCCGCCTCGGCCTCCCAGAGTGCTAGGATTACAGGTGTGAGCCACCGTGCCCAGCCAAAATATCTATTTTTGATCCATCCATCATCTTTAGACAGTGTCTCTTGATGCCTCTCTTTATTGGATCAGGATTTTAGCCTTGCTACCCTTCCTTTCCCTCCCAACTTCTGCTTCGTTGTGTTTCTCAGTGGGGATGACTCTCTTATGCTTGTTGTGTTTGACAAATGAAAGAATAACAAAAACAATATTAGTGGTAGCAAACACTCTCAGTGTTTTACTATGTGCCAGGCACTGTTCTGGATGCTTTAGGTAAAGTAACTCATTTAATCCTAACCACAACTCTGAGATAGGTTCCATTATTGTGCCCATTCAAAAGGTAAAGAAACCCAGGTACAGTAAGGTAAAGGAATTTGCCTGAGGTTACACACAGATGGTAATTTATAGAGGAGAGATTGCATTGAGCAATCTGGTTCTAGAATTTGCATTCCTGACCCTGCACCATAGTTTCTCTTAGCATGACTGCCTGCACTGGTTTTAGTTATTTTTCAGCAAATAAACATTTACTATTGAGTACTTATAATATTGCTGACATTGTAGATAGAGGTGGATAAGACTTAGTCCCCACTTTTATGGAGTTTTCAGTCTAGCAGAAGAGACAGACACCAAGTATAGGGTTTGAAGTGTCAACTAGGTGCTTTGGAAGCACAGAGGAGGTTGGGATGAGATCCCTAACCCAACTGAGGGATCTAAGAAAGGCCTCCTAGAGAAGGAGAGATTGAACTGAGAATGAGGAGGAGTTAGCCAGGGCCTGTCTGGGAAGATATCTCCCAGAGGGGACGGCCAAAGTAAAACTTAAGAGGTGAGAAGCACAGTTTGGCAAGACATGGGACTAAAGAGATGGGTCAGGGTTGGATCGTGGAGAATCTCATGTTTCCCTGTAGGTGTCTGTCCTTGAGCCTTTGGTACCAGAAAGTCACCAAAAGGTTTTTGGCAGAGCAATGGTGGGGTTGGACTTGAGTGAGGTCTCTCCCAGGCAGTAGGGACTTGAATTCACTGTGTTTTATACATCTGAGCTGAGTCACAAAGCTTGATTCTGTAGACCTTGGACAGATCATGTATCCCCTATGAGCTTTATTTTCCTCTTTGAAAAATGTGGCTAAAAATTCCTAACCCATAGAGTGGTTGAGATTTTGATGGTATCAGAATTATTAAGAAGCTGCCTCAGAAAATGTAGTCCCCTCTCAACCCCACTGCCACACCTAAGCAGTGGTGTCAACCCCACTGCCACACCTAAGCAGATCTAAGCAGATCTGCCAATATCTGCTTAGAAAACTCACTGCATTGTCGGGGTAGCCTGGCTGGAGTGAGGATGGTGGGACGCTAGGAGTCAGTTTTACGTGCAGTGGGCTTCTTAACCAAGTTATAATAATATGAGCATGTTGATTCCCTCATGCTGCTGTAAGAAATTATCACAAACGTAGCAGTTTAAACAATACAAGTTATTTTACAGTTCTGGAGGTCAGAACTCTTAAAATGGAGATTTTGGCAGGGCTGTGGTCCTTCTGGAGACTCTAGGGGAGCCTTTGCCTTTTTCAGTTCTAGAGGCCACCTGCCTTCCTTGGCTCATAGCCACGTAGTCTGTCTTCACAGCCCATAGTGTCGCATCTTCCAGTCTCTCTCTGCTTCCATCTTCTCTGAGTCTCCTGCCTCCCTCTTGTAAGGACCCTTGAGGTGACATTGGGCCCAGCTGGCTAAACCAGGATCATCTTGCCATCTCAAGATCTTTAACTTAATCACATCTGCAAAGTCCCTTTTGTCCTGTAAGGTGACATCTCCAGAGGTTCCAGGGAGTAGGGTGTGGACATCTTTGGGGGGACTCCATTGTTCTCTATACTACAATTATTAATAGCAAATGTTTATGTAGCATACCATGTTTGTTCATTCATTGATTCTGACAAGCATTTATTAGGTATATACTATGTAGCAGCTCTAATACTGCTTCTGTAATTGGGCTTATCCTCATAATAGCCCCATAGGGTAGGAAGATGGCATTTGCAGCCATTCTGACTCCTTTTTTTTTTTAGACAGAGTCTCACTCTGTTGCCCTGAGTGGAGTGCCATGGCATCAGCCATGCTCACAGCAACCTCAAACTCCTGGGCTTGAACGATCCTCTTGCCTCAGCCTCCCGAATAGCTGGGACTATAGGCATGTGCCACCATGCCCGGCTAATTTTTTCTATATATTTTTAGTTGGCCAATTAATTTCTTTCTAATTTTAGTAGAGACAGGTCTCGCTCTTGCTCAGGCTGTTTTCCAACTCCTGAGCTTGAGCGATCCTTCCGCCTTGGCCTCCCAGAGTGCTAGGATTACAGGTGTGAGCCACCATGCCCGGCCTCGTTCTGACTCTTGATTTCTGCATCAGCTCATGGGTGAGGGGCTCAAGGCCACACAACTAGAAAGCGTTAGAGTCAGAGCTGGAACTTGGTCTACCTAGGAACACGCTCTGCCACCTCCTAATCTATGGTCACCCTTGGAGAATCCAGTGGCCTCAGGTATCCAGCCCAATTTGTCCGCTCACTCTGGGGACGCCCCAACTCCTCCCTGGTCTCATGCCTGTCTGTTCCAGATGAAGGAGGAGCGATTCAGGCAGCTGTTCGCCGCCTTCGGCACGCTGACAGACTGCAGCCTGAAGTTCACCAAAGACGGCAAGTTCCGCAAGTTTGGCTTTATCGGCTTCAAGTCCGAAGAAGAGGCCCAGACGGCACTGAACCATTTCAACAAGAGTTTTATTGACACGTCCCGGATCACGGTGAGTCTGTGGGAGTCTTGCCCTTACTTACCTGTAGAAAGTGACACCACTCGGTCTTTTACTCAACACTGGGGCCCAAAGGCTGTCCCCCTCACTGGTTCACACACTTCCAAGTACGTAAGCATCACCTGAGAGCTGGTTAAACAGTTTCCCGAGCCCATCCCCAGAGCTCTGATTCGGTAGGTGAGCTGGGGCCCAAGATTGGGCCCGTCTAACATGGCAGCAGGTGATGCCCGTGCTGCTGGTCCGAGGACCACACTTTGAGAACCACAGGTCTGCATCATCCATTCACTCACCCATTTAGCAAGTACTCAGTGAACCCCCATTTGAGGCTGGGAAATTAGAGGAAAATGTGATTTTCCTCAGCCCCTGACCTCAGTGAGCCAGCTGCCTTCGGACAGGCAGGGGGTCCACAGGTAAACAGGTTGCTTTTGTTCAGTGTCATCGGGGCTATGACAGGTCGAGCACCAGCGACTGCGGGAAAAGAGAGGAGGCCTCTCTTTCCCTGGCCAGGGAAGAGTCAGGAAAGCTTCCTGGAGGAGGAGGTCCCACTGGGGTCACTCGTGCATTTAATGACTGTGGAAAACATCTCTAATGCTTTTTTGAGAAGGAAAAAACAGATAATGGACTAGTATATGTGTGTATCACATGGCCTCATTCATACACAGCCATATCCCCCGTCTGTATGTGTATGGTTTATGCATAGAGGGCCACGTGGTAGGAGTTTTACCAAAATAGTAATAACTCCTCTCTCTGGGTGATAGGAATTGGAGTACATTTTTTTAACTTTCACTGTATTTTTTCCTATTAGAATTTTGTTCTCTGAGCACATGTCATTATAACAGCAGCAACAAACTTATTTTGAAATGCCCCCTGTTGTTTACCCCATTTTTCCCTAGAGCTGTTCTCTGGGTCCAGGTGCACTCGCCTCACAGTGATTAGCGTAATCCTGGCAGCCATCGCCCCTCCCCGTTGCCCTGCCCAGACCCTGGCTAAGCACCTCGCTTGGGTCATCTCCTGCCATCCTCAGGGCCACCTTTAGAATAGAGGGGTAAGAGCTTGGGCTCCAGAGACTCCCTGGGTTCCAGGCCTCCTTCCATCACTTACTGCCTACGTAACCCAGAGCAAGTGACTTCATGTCTCTGTGCTTCAATTTCCTGATGGGGGGGGGGGTGGTGCCTGCTTCTTGTTGTGAGGCTCAGTGTATTCAAACTCGAAGAGCACTTAAGACAGTGCCTGGCATGTGGAATTCCTCAATACATTGTAGTTATTATAGTTACAGTGTTGTAGACTCATGATACTAGACTGTGATAATATCGTATTAAAGACTTGAAGGAGAAGAAAGCCTGCACTCAGAGATGGTGCCTAATCTGCCCCAACTCAGCTAGTCAGCGGCAATCGCCTGTTTAAAAGCCCAAGCTCCCAGGTACTGACAGGCTGTACCCAATGCCCAGGCACCAGGGCAGGTGTGAAAATCACCCTTTCCCTCACAGGTGGAGTTCTGCAAGTCATTTGGGGACCCAACGAAGCCCCGAGCCTGGAGCAAGCATGCTCAGAAACCAAGCCAAGCCAAGCAGCCTCCCAAAGACTCTGTTGCTCCAGAAATGAAGAAAGTACGTAAACAGTCACTCAAGCCCCTGTCCCCAGTGTCAGCCAGGCGGTCACTTCCTGGGAAGGAAGGACAGTGACTCCCTCTCAGTCCCGGAAGGTGGGCCCTCCCAGGGCGTTGCAGTTCCATCTCCCCTGTCCCTTTATCTGCGTGACCCTCACCATCTGTGCCTTCTGTTTCCAGAATGACAAGAAACAAAAGGTGGCAAGTGAACTGGAGAAGGTGAGTCTGTCCTGTTGCCCAAGGGGGCAGGAGGGTGGGTGGCCGGGAGGAGGGGGGTGGCCCAGGCAGACGGAGAGCTTGTCCCCTTGCCCTGCCCATGGCTTCCTAGTCTCATCCGGCGAGGAGTCTGCTTGCCTCCCTCGGAACTGACCCCTGACCCTGGGGTTGTCTGGGGTTTGGGGGAAGAGAGCGTGGAGGGTCATTTTGCCCCCTTCACAGTTAAAAAGGCTGACCCCACCTGAGCCTTCTCTGCCCTTCTCTGCCCCTGCTGCCCGGCTCCGGTGCCACCAGCTGAAGGAAGATACCGAGTTCCAGGAGTTCCTGTCGGTTCACCAGCGGCGGACGCGGGCGGCCACTTGGGCGAACGACGCCCTGGATGCCGAGCCCTCGAAAGGGAAGGGCAAGTCGGCCAACGACTACCTGAACTTCGACTCTGATTCAGGGCAGGAGAGTGAGGAGGAGGGCGCCGGGGAGGACCCGGAAGGTGAGGACAGGGAGTATGCGCCCATGTGCTTGGGCCTGTGCCTGCCACCGGGCTCACAGGCACTGGGGCCAGACACTAGGGGCTAGGTGAGCCGACACTGCCCTGGAGCTTTCTCCAGTGGGAGCGATTATCCCACCCGCTGGTACAGCTGCCTCTTCTGGTTTTAGTCACTTGTTTGTTCATCAGTCACTCAACAAATACTCATTGAGCACTTACTATATACCAGGCAGGCTTCAGACATTGAGTCGAGAGCAGTGAGCAAAAGACAGAGGACTCCCTGCCCCCCTCTCCGGAGGGGGAGAGAAACAGTAGCAGATAAACACACCGTTGGCCCCTGTGTCATCTGGTGGCAACTGCTGCCTAGAGAAGGCAGGAAAGGGGGTGGGAGAGTCAGCAGGGAAGGGGAGAGAGGAGCCTTTGTCTTCAGAGGGGCTTGCAGTATGGAGCAGTTGCGACACAGAATGGGAAGTGTTGGGGTCGAGGGTTGGGAGTGCGTGTTGGTGTGAAGGTGAGGGGTGTGCATTCAACTGAGTGTTACGCCTGGTAAAGTTTCTGTGCTGAGATCCAAAGGACTCATGGGACCTGGTGGGACACCATAAGGGATGGAAGAAGAAGGGGATTCCAGGCAAGGGAATAGCATTGCAAAGGCACGGGAGAAAGGGAAGTGCATGGGCTTGAGGGGCTGGGCGTGGGTCCGGGTGGCTGGAACAGGAAGAGATGGGTGGAAGGAGAAGCCAGGCACAGTCAGCTTTGAGTCAGAGGCAGCTAGTCACCTGAGCTTCTGGAAACCACTGGAGGTTTTAAGCAGAGAAGGACGATCCTATGCATAGTCTCAAAAGCATCATGGGGGCTGCAGAGTAAAGAATGGATTGCGTGGACAGGGCTGGCGGCAGGGAGGCAGAGGCCTTCCACATGCAGTACATGGAATATCAAAACTGCAGTAGCTTCGCCCATCTGGCGTGGCTTATCTGAGTGTTGTTGGGCACTGGGCCCTGGTCATGGTGGGCGTGGCATACACAAAGTGACACATTACTGCCACTCTCCAGGGGGCGTCTCTGGGTTGCTCACAGGGGCCACTGATGCAGCCTCCACCTTTTTCCAGAGGAAGAAGGCCTTGAACCGAGGGCAGCTGTGCAGAAGGAGCTGTCGGACATGGATTACCTGAAATCCAAGATGGTGAAGGCCGAGTCATCCTCTTCCGAGGAGGAAGAGGAGAGTGAAGACGAAGCAGTGAACTGTGATGAAGGGAGTGAGGCCGAGGAAGAGGAGTCCTCTGCCGCCCCAGCCCTGCGGAGGAGAGAGAGTGGAGGAGCCGGCCAAGAACAAGGGGTGCCCAAGAGAGCACTGGAGGCCAGAGTTGAGGTGTGTGTCTGCCCTCGGGGCGCAGAGGGAGGAGGAAACAGACCTGGAGAAGGGAAGTGACTTGCCCAAGGTCACGGCTGGGAAGGGGTGATGTCAGGACTTATACCCAGGCCCGCAGGCTCTGGAGTCTAGATTGCAAACGGGGGCGCCACCCTCGAGGACAGCCATCTCGCCTCCTACCGAGGAGTCCCCTCTGCTTCAGAGACAGGGCAGTTTGACACGTTGTCTGGGTCCCCGTTTCCTCATCTCCCCACGAGGCCTCTTGAAAGGATCGACTTTTCTCCTGCCCAGCCCTGTTTTCAAAGGAAATGAAGGGAGAGTTCATCTTCTTTCTTTTTCCTTCATCTTCCTTCCATCCTTCTGTCACTTCTAATTACCACACAACATCCTTTTTTCCAAAAACATATATTTCAGAGAGGTAGTGGAGTGTGGTGAAGTCAGAGAGTTATGGGTTCAAATCCCAGCTCCGACATTTAGTGGCCCTTGGACCTTGGGTGAGACACATCATTTCTGGAAGCCTCTAATTCTCATCTGTAAAATAACACTCGTCATAGCACTGGCTTCTGCAGCTGGTTTCAGAACCCCCATGCCTAAGTGTATGGTGGAATTGAGAACTTTGGATTTCAGGAAGGTGACACTACATAACACAGTACCCCAGCAGGTGTGGGGCAGCACCCTATACTCAAGCATATTAGTATTTCCATGGTGAAACCAGAAGTGACCACTTGCTCTGCATGGGACAGGTGTAAGCTATAAGTTGGCTCACATCCGCTCAGGGCAGGCTTTGCTGGGAATTTAGTTCAAGTTGGGAGGGCAGGTTTATGTTGCCAAAGGAGTTACCAAAAACTTAGGTTTTTCAGAGCTATTTTGATTCCAGAATTACAGGAAAAGATCCTAAACCCATATCCCTACAGGATTGTTTTAAAGATAGGGTAGTAGGTAGGACAGTGGCGTCTGCAAAGTGCTTGGCACAGGTGGGCCCTAAATCAGTGATAGCAGATACCACTGTATTCCTGTCCTCTGTCCTTTCTTGTAGCACCGGGACCCTTGTTAGCATGCCCGTGGGCTGCCAGGCTCTGATTCCAGCCCTCATCTCGGGTGCAAATGGAAGCGTGGCAGCTCCCACCTCCACGCCTGGCCAGCCTCTCCATCCACTGCAGGCACAGCTACTCGCCAGCATTCCCCGGCTCCCCTGGCAGCAGCCACCTCCTCCAGCACTGAGATGTCCCAGTCTGCCGCCTCCTGCACCTGTGCCAGGGCACTTACCGTGTCCATTTCTGTCTGTTCTTTGTGATCACTCAGGCAGAGAAACCAGCAAACCAGAAGGAACCCACCACCCCACACACCGTGAAGCTGCGGGGAGCCCCATTCAACGTCACAGAGGTACGTGCTAACTGAGGACCAGGACCAGGAATCTCCTTGGGAGCAGATGAGAGTGGGGGTTCCAGGAGCCTTTGCTGCATGGGGGCATGAGGGACTGTTGAGGACATGAGTTAGAAAGAACTGGAGCCAAATAGGCTGATAGATGAGACCTCAGGCATTGAAGGGTCAGGAGACAAGGATGGCTACACCAAGACAGAAGACTGATTTTACACACTGATACCTCCTACACCAAGGGCAAACTTTCTGTTTTTTAAAAAAGAGAGGGAGATGGTAAATATTTAAGGCTTTGTGGTCAGTATGGTTTCTGTTGCGACTACTCACCCTGCTGCTACAGCAGGGAAGCAGTCTCCAACAATAGGTAAATGAATAGGCGAAGCTGTGTTCCAATAAAACTTTATTTACAAAAACAAACAGGGGGCGGGATTTGACCCCTGCCTGTCATTTGCTGACTCTGGGTCTACAACAGCAGACAACACTTAAATTTCCCTCCTTATGAAAGTAATAGAAGTTCAGTATAGTAATTTTTAAAAAAAATATAGCTAAATAAAAAGAAGAATATAAAAGTCACCTATCAGTAGGATGCCTTTATAAATTATTATCCTCACCATGTTGAGAGTTTGAGGGGTGCTAGCCAGACGTGGTGCCAGGCTGCGAGTGTGATTACTGCAGGTCTCACCACCGCAGATACAAGGACTGAGTGTCTCAGGCACACTGGGACAACCTACCCAAAAGACTAATGTCCTACTGAGTGACAACCGCTAATACATTTGGGGTGTGTCTTCTTTGACCTTTTTCTGTGGATAAGCATTAACCTCTATATTCTATTTTTCAAAAGCAATCTTATAGTAGGAACTATTTGGGAAACCGGTTTTTCCTCTTATCACCATATGTCATAAACATCTTTGAATATTGAATATACTCTGCTACAACATCATTTTTTTATGTTGCAAGCTCTTCCTTAATCAGAATACATTTTGATGTACCTCCCCAAGCCCCTAAATTGGGACATAGGGTTATTTCCAATTTCTTGCTGTTATAAATAAATAATAATGCAATTCCTTACAATCGGAGGTCAGCAGACTTTTTCTGTAAAGGGCAGATAATAAATATTTTGGACTCTGTAAGCCATATAGTCACTGTCACACATTCTTCTGCTTATTATTACTTTTTAATGGTGCTTTAAAAATGAAAAAGAAAAAACATTCTTAGCTTGCAGGCTATGGCAGTAATTGGCCTGTGGGCCACATTTTGCTGGTCTTTGCCCCAGATGTTCTGTACAAGCACACGCATGTACGCTTCTAAGTCATTGACACAGAATGTTACTTGCCGTCTGGAAGCATTGCGAGTTTATACTCCCTCCAGCAGATGTGAGAGTGCCCATCGCCCTCAACCCTGGGTATTATTAACGTTTTGTTCTTTATCAATATGACAGGCAAAAACAGTATTTCCTTTTATATTTTAAATTATTAGTGAGATCAATCATCTTTTCATACTTGTGAATCACACAGACCTTCTGTTATGGAAAGTGCACGATCATGCCTTTTGCCCTTGTCTCACTCAACGCTTTCATTTTTTTTGGCAGTCTGTATGTTTACAAATTTTTGAAATACAACTTACAAAATTTCGGAGTGGCAAGCATTTGGGTTGTACTAAACTACTGGAGTCATCTGCTCGTTTAGAGTCAGAATGCTCTTCGTACCAACCATGCAGAAAATTGCATACTTTAATTAAAAAACAAAACAAAAACCACTAGGAGGCTACTTGTAAAATTAATACCAAAAACCCAAATATTTGTGCTTTAATGAGAAGTGACAAAAGCCAGATTTAACTCCAAGTATATTAAAAAGGTACTTAGGGGAAAAAAATTAGAAACAATGTTTTAAAATGCTCATGGTGACATTACTCATTGTTATTGGTTTGATAAAGGCGAAAAAAACTTTTCTTCTTAACAGAAAAATGTTATGGAATTCTTGGCACCCCTGAAGCCAGTGGCCATTCGCATTGTGAGAAATGCCCACGGGAACAAGACAGGTAAGGTTGGAGTGTCCCTGGGTGGGAAGGATGGAAGTTTGGGGCACTTGAACGAGGGAAAAGGGAGAAGCTCTAAGGGCAACATTCTTCCGTCTGTGGGGCTCATTTGTGTGGATGTGGTTAAAATGGGCAGGACAAGGGTCTGTTTCTTCTGCCTGCCTTTTTCAGCCCGGTTTGTAGTGATGGAGTTTTTACCTGTGTTTCTCTCTCCCGATCCCTAACCCCCAGCCTGTCCACCTGTTGGGCTGAAAGAGATGCCCACGGGTCCCGAGGTTTGCTGTGCAAAGTCCATCGGCAGCTCTGCTGGCGGGCAGTGCCGTCAGTTTTGGAGCATGTGTGGTGTCTCTCTAGGCCACCTTCTGCCCAGGTGTCCACTCTGGGCAGCCTGTCCTCTCCCTTGGCTTCAGAGCCCTGGGTTCTGGCTGTCCCGAGGCAGACAGCGTGGCCAGAAGGGAGGAGTATGAGCTCGGAGAGGTGGCTGCCTGCCCGGCCTATTTCCCGGCCGGGCCGAGAGGCCATGGAGATGCCCCAGCAGAGTTGCTGCTTCTCAGAGAGCCACGTGAAGGCTGTCTGGCCAGGGGAGGCTGGACACTGCTGAGCGTGCACCCTGTCCTTGGCAAGAGGACACCAGCCTGCACAGAGCAGTTGAGACCTGCCTGAGCTGGCATCTGGGGAAGAAACGTGTTCATTTCGTGCTTGATGGATGGTGGTGTCACCGTTGTGTTTCTGCATTTCTTCCCCAACTCTCCTCTTAGCATGAAAGCCCCGCTTACCCGGCTGAGCCATTCCCCTGAGCGCCCCTCTCACTTTGCAGACATAAGAGAGTGCAACATGAGAAGAGGCGGGAGCCCCGCCCAGGGCCAGGCCCACCCAGCAGCCCTGTGACCTTGCACAAGGGACTGGGCCTCAGGTTTTTTCTGTGCAGTCAGATAAACCTGTCACCAAGTCGTGAGGAGTCAGTGAGCTAATAGTGTGCAGCCTTTAAGACGATGCTAAGCACCCATCGCTCACTCCGTGAGAGCTGCTGTTGATGCTGGTGGTGGCAGTACCACCTCTGGCTTCATGGCATTTGGAGGCCAGAGGGGGAGCAGGAAGGAGCATGCCTGAGTTGTCAGAGCTGAGAGAAATCCATACTGGAGCCCCAGAGCTGGAGAGAGCCAACCACGCAAGCGTGGTGCTGGTCCCCAGCGGCAGAACATCCCCCACAAGAGACCTGGGGGGAGGCAGGGCAGTACCTTCAACTTTGGAGGCTCCTTGAAAGATTGTGGTGCTGGACGTGGTGGTGTACACCTGCAGTTCCAGCTATCTAGGAGGCTGAGGGCTGAGGAGTCTTGGAGTTCAAGTCCAGCCTGGGCAATACAGTGAGACCCCATCTCAAAGGAAAAAAAAAAAAGATTGTGGGCTTCAGCCTGGGTACAGGGCCCCCTGGGAGCTTAAGTCAGGGGAGGGTGGCAGTGGGACTTAGGATGGCCTCTGGCTGGTAAAGGAAGGGTCCCACAGCCTGGCTTTTGCCATCCCTTGGGGAGGATCAGCGGGAGTCTGGACCAGGGGTGGCTATGGAGGAGGAGGTGGGAGGAAGTGGAGGATGTTTGTGGTGACGCATGAGGTGCAGGAAAGGACAGCTGGGAGGAATCATGGAGAAAGAATCTAAACAGCCTGTGCTAGAGGCAGAAAACCCACGGGCTTTGACCATGTGACGGACGTTGCCACCTGTCAGCCGTGTGTCCTTGGGTACTTACTGCTCCAGAAAAGAGGGGCAGCCCCTGCCCTGCTACCTCATGGGATTGAGGCCCATTGAGGTCAGGACGCAGAGGCCCCCCATACTCCTCCACATTCTTATTTCTGTGCAAGTTGGGGCCTTGGGTGCTGAGGGGCAGAGTGGTGGTGGAGATGGTGCCTCCCCTGCTGAGCTGGGCCACCATGCAGCCACCACGGGCACTTCTGCAGAGAATGCCACAGAGCAGGCACTGCTCGGGTCAGGGTGGGGGTGAGGCAGGCAGCGAGGCAGCGAGGCCTCCTGTGCTTCTGACTCCTGGAGTCCAGCATCAGTGTCATGAAGCCAGGCCGGGGTCTGCACGCTCCCTGCAGAGGGAAATGTCGCTGTGGGAGGAAGGGAGGGAGGGGGGCTGTGTGTGTTTCAGAGATTTGCAAGGATAGAGGTTTCTCCCCCACTTTCTGCACCTAGCACAGTCTGTGTTCTCTGTGACTCCCACGAGGGTCCCTGCAGGGCCTGCATATTACACCCTTGTCATTGTCCTCTTACAGGGTACATCTTTGTGGATTTCAGCAGCGAAGAGGAAGTGAAGAAAGCTCTGAAATGCAACAGGGAATACATGGGTAAGGAAGGCCCGGCCAGTGCCGTCTCTGAGCAGTCATAGGGCTTATTGTTCCCTTGGCATATTCCACACGTGTCAAGTGTCTGCTCTCTGCAGACACCGGGCTAGGCACTAGGGACACAGCAGTGAGCAAACAGACCAGAGTCCCTGCCCTCCTGGAGCTGACCTGGAACAAATTTACATGGGGGAGACAGGTGACAATTAAATATGTGAGCAAATGCATGGTCCCTGCTGTGGGCACATATAGAGCAGGCCAGGGACCTGGGGAGGACAGGATGGGACGAGGCCCGTCTTTAAGCCGGATCGTGTCTGCTGGGGCCTCCCTGAGAGGCAGCGTTGGGACACGGCCTGGAGCTGAGGAGGCAGGCTCTGGCTGTCTGGGCAGGATGTTCGGTAGAGGGAAATGCATGTGCAAATTCCCTGAGTTGGGAGGTCCTGTGATTGACACCCAAGGATGCAATCTTGGCCCAACCCCTGGCATGGACAGGTGACTCAGATCCAGCCCTCATCCCCTAGTGAAGACGTGAGTCGTGTTAGGGAACATAACGCGCTCAGGAGTCTCCTGAGCAAGGAGGAGGTAGGTGTTATCAAGCACCTGGGGAGCAGCACATGCAGGAGGTGGCAATGGTCACACCCAGCCAGGCACATAGATGTAAACCCTGGTTCCTCAGCAGGTAGGTGTCCAGGGCCGGGCTGTCACATAAGACCTTTCCCAAGGCGAAGTGATGAATAGTGCCAGAGATTGTGCCCCAGAATTTAGAGGCTGTGTCACTGTGGTCTGGGCTGGCCCAGGCAAGCTGCCCCAGGGTTGAAGGCGGACTGGCAGGACGAGTGAGATCGGGGCCTTCCAGTGCAACCCAGCACTGGCCGAGGCTGCAGTTACAGACCACAGTGTCAGACGCTGTCATCTTGGCCTTGGCCATGGCTTCTGGAAGGCAGCAGGGAAGAGTTTGGAGTTGCCGGCAAGTTCCAGGCCTCCCGCCAAAGCCCTGATTCCTCTCTTCACGCAGGTGGACGCTACATCGAGGTGTTCAGGGAAAAGAGCGCCCCCACGGCCCAGGGTGCCCCGAAGAATAGTGCCAAGCCCTGGCAGGGCCGGACGCTCGGGGAGGACGAGGAGGAAGAGGACCTGGCTGACTCCGGGAGGCTGTTTGTCCGGAACCTGCCCTACTCCAGCACCGAGGAGGACCTGGAAAAGCTCTTCTCCACATTCGGTAGGCACGAGGCCTCGAGGCCAGCCACCCACACGGCTAGCACAGCGCCGAGAGAGCTGGGCTTCGCCCCAGACACCCTGGGTTCAAATTCCAGTCAGCAGATGCCTCCACCTTCTTGTCTCAGTTTTCTCATCTGTAAAATGGTACTAACTGTCCCCAAGCTGCCATGAGGATTCAGTGACAGGAACTGTGTCGGGCTTCTCAGAGGATTTGTCAGTACACTGCAGGTTCCCATTTGGGAAGACAAAGACCCAGAGAGGGGACATGGTCACACCCTGGTGTTCAGCATGGAAACCAGGATGCGCCTCTGCTCTCAGGATAGACACAGAGGGGACTGTGACGTAGCACCTGCCACCTTGGGGGTTGGTTCACAGCCAGTGCTCCTCACGTTCCTCCCTGGGCCCAAGTGGCTGTGGCTGACCCACAGCAGCGGAACATTCTCGCCAGCGAGAACACGCCACCTGATTAGCACCCAGGCCCAGCCCACGGGAGAGTGACACTTCTGCTGTCCTTAGGGCCCCTGTCTGAGCTCCACTACCCGATCGACAGCCTGACCAAGAAACCCAAGGGCTTTGCCTTCGTCACCTTCATGTTCCCCGAGCATGCCGTGAAGGCCTACGCGGGGGTGGACGGCCAGGTGTTCCAGGTGAGGTTGCCCACGGACTGGTGGAGGCCGCTGGGCTCACATGGTCGGGAAAGGACGTGTGTGTGTGTGTGTGTGTGTGTGTGTGTGTGTGTGTGTGTGTATACACACAGGTGTCTATATGGCATGTGTAAAGCAACATACCATGGCATGCCAAGCTGCTACCCCATGTGAGCTACCGGAGAGTAAGAAGTTCCATGAGGGCAGGTGTCTGGCACATAGTAGACACTCAAAAAATATTTGTTGGATGAATAAATTTACTCTCCATCTCCAGAAATATAACCTTGGAAGAGGAGTGGGCAAGAAAGGAATTTTGATGTGGGCATATTAAAATGGCCATAAGAGTGTGAGAAACTTTTCTTTTTTTCCCAGAGTCACCAGATAATGTGCTTAGCATGTGTCCTTGAGCCCCTGGCTACCTCATTTCATTTTCTCCTTTTTCTCGTTTATTCATTCATGGTTTATTGGTTTCCTGGTGGCTGCTAGGCCAGACTTGACTTCTGCCCACTCGGAGCTCTTGTTGTCACTTACCTATGCAGGGAGGGGCGGGATGGCATGCAGGTTTGAGGGATGTATTTATAAACTGATTGAGGTTCTGTTTGTGTATGGCTTTGTCATATGGCCCCAACACAATGCTGGGCCCCCGTGTCAGGTGGGGAGAGAGTGGACATTGGTTGTTCTACCTGACTCCCTGCACTCCGGCCAGGGGCCCAGCACCGGGCCCAGCACACTCGTGGCAGAAGGCGCCATCCTCCGGCAGGACGTGGAAGCAGCTGTCCCCACCTACTTGAGGGCAGGGCTTCGGTTTACTGCCTTCTTCTCATCCCTTCCAGGGCAGGATGCTCCACGTGCTACCGTCCACCATCAAGAAGGAAGCCAGTGAGGATGCCAGTGCCCCGGGGTCGTCTTCTTACAAGAAGAAGAAGGAGGCTAAGGACAAAGCCAGCAGCTCCAGGTCCTTGTTGCCCACTGGTGCCCCAGAGCCCCAGCCCCAAGCTTCCGCCCACCTCCCGCCTTCCCAAGCTGCCTTAGTTCTCTGACTCCTTCCCACGGGTTTAGTCCATGACCTTCCTGGGCCATCTGTGAAGTGGGAAGAATAATAGTAGTGCCTTACTTTGTGGTGTTGGGAGGTTTAAGTGAGTTAATGTATACCAAGTGCTTGGTCCGTGACACAGGGGAATACATCTCTAATGTTAGGGATTGCTAATGTCATCATCACTCTTACTGTCTTCGGGCCCTGGGTGCTTAGCTCAGGGGGAACTTAGAAAGGCAGGGCTGCGAGTACATTTCTAATAGGTATTGGATCTGAAAAAGTATCTCCCTCATTCAGCAGCTGTTTGATCTCCCTGTTCTGCTTTTCAGCTCTCACAACTGGAACACTCTGTTCATGGGGCCGAATGCCGTGGCCGATGCGATCGCACAGAAGTACAATGCTACCAAGAGTCAAGTGTTTGACCACGTGAGTGGGGATCCACCCTTCCTCTCCAGCTCTGAGCCAAAGGGGAGGAAGAATGGGGGTGAGGGAGGGTCATCTGTGGGCCGGGGCCTCTGAGGCTGAAGTCATGAGTGTCCTCTTGGTCCCTCCCAGAGGCCTCTGGAATGGGGGCAGGCTCTCTTCCAGCCCTCCCCCTGGAACCTTCCGCATCCACACTCCAGCCCTGGCTTCTCAAGCCATATAGCATGGAGTCACCCAGAGAACGTGATAGGCAGTGATGTCCACAGGTGATGTCCCTTGACTCAGCTGTGCCACAAGCATTAGTACGTGGCACTCCTCAAACAGCTCTGTGTAGTAGGGGCTCTTATGTCCCCACTGTCTAGATGAAGAAACTGAGGCCCAGTGACACAAAGTAATTTGCCCAGGGTCTCAGACCTGCAAAAGGGCAGAGGTGGGAGGATACCAGGTCTGCCCAACTCTAGTACCCTCCCCCTGAACCACGTCACATGCCTCTCCGATGGTTGTGCCATTTCCTCAGCCTAGGCAGCCCGAATCTCTGAGGCCAAGGGAGAAGTCCCTGGGCTCTGTTCCTCCTCTCCCTAGTATAACCTTAGTCCTTCTGACTTTTTCTTTATCTAGCCCCTCCATCCACATCACGTACCTTTTTAAAAAAACGATTGTACATAAAGTATACAATGTGATGCTCGAGACAGATATAGTGAAAGGGTTAATATAGTTCACCAAACTAACATACCTATCACCTCACAGTTGCCTTTTTTTTTGTAGTGAGAGCACCTAAAATTTATTTCTAGCAAAATCTTGAGTACAAAACAGTATTATTAACTATAGTCCTTATGTCATAGATTAGAGCTCTAGACTTTTCCCTCCTGCATTGTGTTGCTTTGTATCCTTTGACACTTTGTATTTTTGTAGAAGGATACTTTTTTAAAGTATACTTTGTATAAAGTATAGTTTACATAAAGTGCAAGGTATATTTGTATAAAGTGTAATTTACATAAAGTGCAAAGTATACTTTGTATAAAGCATAGTTTACATAAAGTGCAAAGTATACTTTGTATAAAGCATAGTTTACACAAAGTGCAAAGTATACTTTGTATAAAGCATAGTTTACATAAAGTGCAAAGTATACTTTGTATAAAGTATAGTTTATATAAAGTGCAAGGTATATTTGTATAAAGTGTAATTTACATGAAGTGCAAAGTATACTTTGTATAAAGCATAGTTTACATAAAGTACAAAGTATACTGTGTATAAAATGTAATTTACATAAAGTGCAAAGTATACTTTGTATAAAGCATAGTTTACATAAAGTGCAAAGTATACTCTATAAAGCGTAATTTACATAAAGTGCAAAGTATACCTTGTATAAAGCATAATTTACATAAAGTGCAAAGTATACCTTGTATAAAGCATAGTTTACATAAAGTGCAAAGTATACTTTGCATAAAGCATAGTTTACATAAAGTGCAAAGAATACTTTGTATAAAGCATAATTTACATAAAGTGCAATGTATACTTTGTATAAACTACCTTGTACATTGATGCAGTATAAAAATACTTTGCTCTTTTGTATCCACATACCTCCTTTTAAGCCACATGTATCTGGAATTAGATAGGGACTGAGTTCCTATCTAATTCCTGAGGCAGCAATACCCAGTAGTGTTTTTCATGCAGTCAACAGAGGATATGCATGGATTTGGCTCATAAGTTCTCTAACCCGTTGTTCACCCCTTCTTCCTGGGCATTTGAGGTCAGCGCTGGCCAGTAGAAATGGAGTATAAGCCACATGTGTAATTGGAAATGTCCTAGTGGCTGCATCCTAAAAAAGCAGAAAGAGATGAAATTAATAACAACATATTTCTTTTAACTATGTATGTCCAAAGTAGTATCATTTCAACATACGCACAATATAAAATTTGCAAGCTACTTTATATTCTTTTTTTCTCTCACTAAATTTAGCATGTGTTTCTCTTTGAGAGCACTTGGACGTGCTGCCTTTCAAGTGCTCAGCGGCTCTGTGTGGCTCTCGGCGCCACGGCGGGCTGCACAGCTCAGACCTAGGCCAGCTGTGGGGGCTGCACCTGCTCTAGACCCCCGAGTACTCAGCAGCATCCAGAATGGAAACAAAGCTTGTTCCGCTAGTGCCTTCTAGTGGAGGACGCTAGCACATCGGCAGAGGTGCAGTGTGGCAGGCCGGGTGGCTGCAAAGGACAGTAAAGTCAACAATAGGGATAGGGTGTCACCGCAAGGGTGGGCTGGCTGGCAAAGTGACATTTGCTCCAAGCAGCCACTGAATGGCTTGAGGGAGTGTGGGGTAGGGCCATCAAGCTGTAGCCCTGGGGTGGGGATGAGCTCGGCCTGCAGGGGGGCAGCAAAGACCCCTACAGCTGAGTAGGGGGAGGGCAGAGGGAGCCCTGGGGTCCCATATCTACTATAAGAGACGGGGAACCAGAGCCATGGGGCATTAGATCAGCGTAGGAAGGTGAAGGGCCTCAGCAGGATCCGTGTCCACACCATGTCATCTTCCCAGACTACTGGGGACGGGCGGGCAGACTTGTCATCACCCCGCAGCTGACAGGGGCTGCCTTTCTTCTCTCCCACAGGAGACCAAGGGCAGTGTGGCCGTGCGTGTGGCACTGGGGGAGACCCAGCTCGTCCAGGAAGTGCGGCGCTTCCTCATCGACAACGGGGTCAGTCTGGATTCCTTCAGCCAGGTGGGTACCCTCTGTCCCGCTCGGGAGGCCTCTCGTGGCTCCTCCACCAGCCCTTGGAGAGCCCCTGGCGACACGGTTGGGTTTGAGGATCCAGCCCTCTAAGGATGATTGCTAATTTTTAAATTGTCCATGAGAAAGGAAGAAATGTCACATGGGCTCAGACAAGTGGCCCTTCTAACCCAGATTCCATCTCTAAGGAGCCACATGCAAGAGGGCTGCCTTGTAAGCTACGGTTTCTCCACACAGATCAGGGGTCCCCATATCCTGCTCCCCCACCCAGTACCTGCTATCTGTTCAGAGACTCAGCCCTTCAGGGCAGAGTCAGCACTGCCACACGCATGTTCTCCACTAAGTAGTAGTTCTTGGATTTGGGGAGGATTCCCGCTTACAGGGTCCTGTGAGACCACTTGATATCTGCCCCTTTCACTTTACAGACTGGGAAACTGAGGCTCAGAGTAGGGAGGTGACTTGCAAGGTCAGACAGTCCATCTGGCAGGAGCCTGGACTAAAACTCAGGGCTTCGGACTCCCAAAATAGCCCTGCCGCAGTTTTACCAGAACTTAAATTTTACCTCAAACTGGATGAATAGGACGGATGGATGAAGATGGAGGGATGGCTGGATGAGTAGGATGGATGAATGAAGATGGATGGATGAGTAGGATGGATGGATAAAGATGGATAGGTGGATGATGGATGGATGAGTAGGATGGATGGATGAAGGATGGATGGATAGATGAGTAGGATGGATGGATGAAGATGGATGGGTGGAGGGATGGATGGATGAGTAGGATGGATGGATGAAGATGGAGGGATGGATGGATGACTAGGATGGATGGATGAAGATGGATGGATGGAGGGATGGATGGATGAGTAGGACAGATGGATGGAGGGATGGATGGATGAGTAGGATGGATGGATGAAGATGGATGGATGGAGGGATGGATGGATGAGTAGGATGGATAGAGGGATGGATGGATGAGTAGGATGGATGGATGAAGATGGATGGATGGAGGGATGGGTGGATGAGTAGGATGGATGGATGGAGGAATGGGTGGATGAGTAGGACAGATGGATGGGTGGATGAGTAGGATGGATGGATGAAGATGGAGGGATGGATGGATGAGTAGGATGGATGGAGGGATGGGTGGATGAGTAGGATGGATGGATGGAGGAATGGGTGGATGAGTAGGACAGATGGATGAAGATGGACGGGTGGATGAGTAGGATGGATGGATGAAGATGGAGGGATGGGTGGATGAGTAGGATGGATGGATGAAGATGGAGGGATGGGTGGATGAGTAAGGGGGATGGATGAAGAGGGAGGATGGAGGGATGAGTAAGGCAGATGGATGAAGATGGAGGGATGGGTGGATGAGTAGGATAGATGGATGAAGATGGATGGATGGAGGGATGGATGAGTAGGATGGATGGATGAAGATGGATGAGTAGATGGATGGATGAAGATGGAGGATGGAGGGATGGGTGGATGAGTAGGACAGATGGATGAAGATGG
This sequence comes from Microcebus murinus, assembly GCF_040939455.1. Lineage (NCBI taxonomy): Eukaryota > Metazoa > Chordata > Mammalia > Primates > Cheirogaleidae > Microcebus > Microcebus murinus. The sequence goes on along the minus strand of NC_134125.1, from coordinate 9,527,265 downwards.
AGGATGGAGGGATGAGTAGGGCAGGTGGATGAAGATGGATGGGTGGATGATGGATGAGTAGATGGGTCGTTGGATACTAACAGCTAGCATATATTAAGACTTGTCAAAGCACTCTTCTCACTTCGTGTATTTTATTAGCTCATTCCATTCACATGATAACCCTACGAAAGCAGCACTGCTGTGCTCCCACTGCACAGAAGGAACTGCAGTCACAGAGAGGTGAAGTCACTTGTTCTGGGTCACACAGCTTGTCATGGGGGAGTTGGATTTGAGCACGGGCCTCCAGGCCCCAGAGTCCATGTCCCTGAACTGTTACTTTTTGAGGCCCGAGTTGTAACTAAGAAGTCCCTGGTACCCAGCCCTTCCACCTACAGACGCCTCCCACCCCATCACCTCCCTCAGTCCTCATAGTAACCCTGTGAGGCCTGTGCAGTGTGGGTGTTACTGTTAGCCCATTTTGCAGGTGAGAAAACTGAGGCCCACAGATGGAAAGCAATGGACCCAATGTTTCAGGTTAGTTTAGTGGCCAAGCTGAGACTCATGCCCAGATAGATGTGCCATATGGCTGGATTTTTCCATTATATTTTATTGGCTCTTTTATGCCCCTCCAACATTCTTTTTCAATAAAATAATTGCTAACATTTACAGAGCACTCATGTGCACTTTTACTAACCCATTTAATTAAATCTTTTCCTGGAGGGATCCTAGGAAATAGGAGCGGTGTCTTTGCTGCAGGTGCAGGGGCTGAGGAGCAGTTAAGTACATTGCTCAAGGCTACACATCTAGTGTCTCGGTTTAGATTCTACCAAAAGCAGGCTCTGAGGCAAGGATTCCAGGACAAGTAGTTTGGGGGCAGTTCAGAAAACGCTAGCGAGAAAGGGCAGACCACCTCGGGTGTGCTGTTAGCGGCTGCCATGGGGTGCCTAGAGCTCTCTAGGGCAAAACTACAAAGCTCACACCTCAGACTCATCCTGCCCAAAGGGCAAGGGGTGCGCCAACTCTTGAGGGTCATGGGCTACTCCCCGTGGGCATCAACTCCTTGGTGCTTCCTGCTGGCTGTACGGGGCAACAGGCAGGCGGCCTGCAGTTGCAGGAAAAAGCGCTCGGCACCAAGATGCAGGCCCTGGCCGCTGGGAGCCTTGTGAGGTGCGGCCAGGGGCTGTGGGCACCTGCCATGGCTCAGAAGTGGAGGGGCTGGGATCTGACCCGGGGGTCCAGCTCTGGAGCCCTGGGCACAGCCGCTCCTCAGAGCTGCCTCTCAGCCTTGGAGCCAGTGTCATGCCAGGGAGGTCCTCGTGGGTTAGAGTTCTAAGTGCCTGGGTGCAGAGGTCCCACATGGGGTGCTGTGTTAGAAACCACCGCAGATCAGTGCTGGTGCCAGCTGGGGAGCCTCCCTCTCATCGTGCCCTGTGTATTTGTTGCCTGCCCCCAGGCCGCTGCAGAGCGAAGCAAGACTGTGATTCTGGCAAAGAACCTCCCGGCAGGCACCCTGGCGGCCGAACTGCAAGAGACCTTCGGCCGTTTTGGTAGCCTGGGCCGCGTGCTGCTGCCCGAGGGTGGCATCACCGCCATCGTGGAGTTCCTGGAGCCCCTGGAGGCCCGCAAGGCCTTTAGACACCTGGCCTACTCCAAGGTAGGGCTGCCCGAGACCCGGAGTCGATCTGGGGAAAGACCAGCGAGAGCTACGTGAAGAGAGAGGGCGCAGGGCCGTGTACCGACGGCTTCCCTGTAGACATGGGCACTTGGTCTGAAATCGCCCGTCTCAGTCGTGTGTCTGAATGTCATCACTAGCGCCATGCCCACCCCAGCACGTCCGGATGGGAAGAGTGGGAGAAGGAAGCCGCGAACTGCCCTCGAGAAGTGTGCCGCCGTCCCTTGCTGCCTCACTCCGGCCTTCCTCACCTTGCTTGTCTCTTGCTGATCAAATCATTCTCGATGCTTTCACTACCTCATACCTCAGATAAGATGAAAGTCAGTTCTATGGGTCAGGCCGTCTCTTGTTTCTTAGTGAAACAACAAACAGCAGTGCATTCGTTTCCCGTGGCTGCCAGAACAAGTCACCACTAACTTGGTAGCTTGAGACAACAGAAATTTACTGTCTCACTGTTCTGGGGCTGAGTCTGAGATGAAGGTGTGGGCAGGGCTGTGTCCCCTCCGAAGGTTCACATTTGCACGCGTGCTGCTTGTGGGTGTGGGCTCGTGGGGAGTTTTGCTCACTGACAGCCATCTCACACTTCCTCCTGCGAGCTGCCCTTTGCCAGCGATCCTGCCTCCCTGTCCCACTCCCCGTTCCGTACTGGGACTAGAGAAAACACTAAGGGAGCTTGGAGCCCCCATGTGTCCAGTGGCGGCAGAGACTCGGCCTCTCTCCTGCACCCTGAGATGCAGCACGGGGCCCAAGTGTTGTTTTCAGGGAGTAGTAGGCAGCTTGTAGGGTTCTGGGCTGCACTCCTTCTCCCGGCTTCATTCCCTTGGCTGAATTGCCTGTCCTCTCTGCCCCTCAGGCTCTTCATCTGTGAATGGGACTGAGTCCCTCCGTGCCTGGCCCCCCCACACACACACCCCTGCTGCCTGCCCTGTGTTGTAATAATGACTCGTAACACCTCCGCCCCTGTCTCTGCAGTTCCACCACGTGCCCCTCTATCTGGAGTGGGCTCCAGTTGGCGTCTTCTCCGGCGCAGCCCCACAGGAGAAAGAGCCCCAGGGTGCACCCTCAGAAGCCGCAGAAAAGGGCAAAGTGGAGCCAGAAACAGGTAAGCACCAATCAGACCAGAGTGCCTGGAGCAACAGGCGAAGGGAGGGAGAGTCCAGGCGCAGCAGGACGTTTGCCATGGGCCCTCTGTTGTTGTGTTCTTTGTCCCTCCTGGAGACCAGTAGGTCTCAGACTCTTGAATTTTATGGGCATGGCCTTAAAAAAATAGTGTCAAAATTATGGGTGCAACATAAGATAGCGAAATTCTGGTTTGTCAACTAAAGTTTGTAGGAGGAAAAATACTCCGGCCTGTTAACAAGCATTCAGAACAAGGCGGGAAGTGTTTATTCTCCAGTGTCCTTGGAACTGCACAGAACCGTCTGGCATTCCAGTGGCAGGAAAGGAGAGGGAAGCAGTGGCCCCTGGGGGCCACACAGGGCAGCCGCCACCCTGCCTAATACTTCACAGTTGGGGGAGGAGGGTGTCTTTAGCATTTGGGGCAGGAGGGTTCTTCCTTGTCAGGGCCGTTCTGCAAACCACAAGACATTTCACAGCCCTGGGCCTGCCTGCTGAGGGTCAGTAGTGCCGTCCTATCTTTGTGACAACCTGGCACACCCCCAGGCGTTCCCAGATTCCCCCCTGGGGGTAGTGCACCCCTCCCCCGCCATTGAGAACCACTTAGTCTGGGAACCACGACCACATCTTAGAATCCAAATCCTTTAGAAAAGCTTTGAAAAGGACCACGGAGGTCATTTTACCCAGATGTTAAGATTTTGCCCATCGGCAATACCCCCCCACACACACACAATAGGGTTGCCAATTGTTTAAAAAAAAAAAGACAGGCAATAAGTCCCCAGCTACTCTATCCATTGTTCTTGTAGTTAATGAAAAAAGAACATTTTATAGCAAAAAAAAAAAGGTAGTGAGTGGAGGGGCAAAATTGTCAAGTTTAAGATTTAAATTGAATAGATACCACTGTGCGTGAGCCTATTACCTTGTCTGCATTTGTTGTCTTACTGTTTGGCTGTGGGTGTTCAGGACTGGCCCTGGCAGCGCAGGGTGCTCAGAACCATCTGGAAGCCCCTTCTGGTCGGGAATTAAAATTCTGTCCCTTTGCTCTCTGAGGACCCATGTGCACCCCTGGTCATTGGGGTTCATGATTATGGGTGTAAACCTTTCAGAAGCCCCCCTCCCCAGCCCCTATTTATTTGTGAGTTAGCTTGGTACATAGTTAAGATTAGGATTCCCTTCAAAACCTGCAAATGCTCCCATGCAAAAAATTCTTTCTGTAGTCCTGGTGTATTCTCAACATGCCATCTCCCAAAACTATCAGCTGCTTTGGTTCTCACTCCAGTTGCTACACTGGCACCTGAGTGATGTTTTCGGGCCCAAAGTGCATCCTCTTTTCAAGCGCAAAGATCAGCCAGGACCAGGGGGCCCTCGGAGGCCTTTTCCTGCCCGCTCTGGGCAGCAGCGGGAGGCACCTGGTGCAGTGACTGCTTCTGTGTGGCCGAGACCCTTTCCCTGTGTCCCGGGGACCATCCCCCTTCTCTGTTCTACTGTAACACTCGTCACAATCTGTGTGAATCCTGTCGGTTTCACGTGCATCTCGGCCGGCTCCTGGGGAAACGGCCGGGTGGGTTCCGGGAAGCAGCCTGCCTTGTCCTCGCCTCACTCTGTGGCTGGGCCAGCAGCCTCCCTCCCCGGGGACTCAGTTTCTGCATCTGTGATGTGGGGCTGATGACTGCGCTGACCTCGAGGTGTTTTCGAGGCTGTAGTGAGACGTTACATGCGTGTCACCACTCCCCCGGTGGGTAACTGGGCAGCGTAAGTCAGTGGATGGTCTTGAACTCCCTCATGAGCCGCTGCTGGGCTGGGCTGACCCAGACAGACCCAATACAGACCCTCGTCCCCAGGAGCTGTCACGGGAAGGAACAGAAGTGGGCCCTGGTTACAGAAACGCTGGGAGCACGGGGAAGGGAGGCTGCTCAGAGGTGGCGTCCCCTGGTCCCTCAGGCCCACATGTCGGTGTTGAGAGTGTCCCCAACAGGCCCTGCCTCTCATGGGCTGGTTTCTGGGGCCTGGCCGTGACTGTCCCGAACGAGGCCTCGGGGCCCAGCGGCCTTTGCGCCTGGATGTTGTGCATGTCTGTGCTGGCTCCAGCCCCGCCGGGCCCCGTGTCGCTGGTACAGTCCCAGAGAGCTCATCTCAAGGGCCTCCTGCCCTCTCCTCCCGCGCTCGGCACGGCCCCTCCCAGGTCCCAGTGCACATCCTTTTCTCCTGCCCCTACCCACCCCCGCCCTCTTCACATTGTTCCAGAAGCTTCCCCAGGTCCCTGGCTCCCAGTCGCAGGAGGACGACAAAGGCTAGGGGGGACTCAGGCAGCCCCTGAGGCCCTGGATTTGCTCAGGCCCCAGGCAGGAGAGCAGAAGGGGAGCGCACCAGGCTTTTTGTGTTTTACCCCCTTCCTCTGTGCGAAGCTCTCTGGTTCCTGTACCAGTCTCGAGGGAGGGGGACAGCGTGTTTTATCTCCCCACAACCAAGACCCTCACCTCCAGATAAAGGGCTCAGAGTGGGGGGAGGTCCTGGAAAGCTGCTCGCGACTGATAACAGTCTTTGCTGTCAGCCTCGGCGCCGGGAGCCTGGAAGGGGGGGCGCGGTGAATTCTGCGGCCTGATTATAAGAAAACCCCATGTGGCGACGCGTGACCGGATTTCATTGTGCTAACTACAGATGGAAGCACATGTCCCCTGCCTCCCCCAGCCCCCTCCAGCCCACCTTGCTCGTAGCCACCCCCACGCCCCCCCAGCCCGGCCCTGCCTCCTCTTTTACTTCTTCCCTCCGTTTCTGCTTCCTGGTGATTTTGTTGGCAAACGTCTGTCTGAGTTTCACAATGCCATGTTTTGTTTTGTTTTGTTTTGTTTTCTCTCATCTTTCTTTTGTTTCCCCACTTGGGGCGGGAACAGAAGTGCTTTTAGAAATGACCTTTGGCTTTGTCACTCTGGCCCTTGGCTGGCTCCGCTCCTGTCGGGAAGCAGGCCATGGGCCACAGCAGGGCCTGGCCTGGCCTGGCCACTCGGGAGCAGCAGCTGGTGGCAGGGGCGCGCGCCCTGGACTCCAAGGTGTGGCGCTGGCTGGTCTTCCTGGAAGCCGGCAGCCCCCTGCAGGGAGCAGAGCGAGGAGGGCAGGGGCTCCCTGGTGGCCATCTTGCCTCTCCCAGGTTAGGGATTTGCGACGTTTTCATGGACGCCTGGCTGGGCAGTGTGGGTATAGGGTGATGTTATGACAACGAAGCTGTTATTTCTCAGGCATTTGCCGTAGGCCTGGGCGCTGTCCCAACAGGCTCCTGTGTGTCCATTTTCATAGTCACCCCGGAAGTAGGCACCGCTACTGCCATCCCCCTTTCTAGGTGGAAAGAGGGAAGGACAGAGAGGTTGCGACTCGGGCCAGGTCACCCATGTGGAGAGAGCCGGGATGTGACTCTGAGCCATCAGCTCTGAGGTCTGTGGTCTTAGGTAAGACCCCACAGCTCCTGTCAGTCACAGTGAGGGCTGTTTGCTGGATGACAGTCGTCATCCAAAGAGATTTCTGGAACACTTGCTCTGAGCTGGTGCTAGGGACGCAGTGCCAAGGCAGACTGGGTCCTGTCCCTGACGAGTTCCCCTTACAGTTGGGGACACAGATCGAGAAGCCAACCGATGAGTGTGGTGACATCAGAACACCATGAGGGCTCTGACGAGAGAAAAGCAGAGGAAGGCAGCAGTGAGGCAGGGCCTGGGGTGGGACCACTTGAATGAGAGTGGACAGGGTGAACTCCCTGGGAGGAGGACCCGTGAGCTGAGACCAGAGGAGCCCGGCCTGGGAAGACGGGAGACTGGCAGCACGGGCAAGGAGCAGCAAGTGCAAAGGCCCTGGGGTAGCGACGGGTCTGGCTAGCTTGGCAATCAGAAAAGAAGCCAATGAGGTTGGAGAGAGGGGATGAGGGAAGAGGGAAGGGGCAGGGGTGAGGTCAGAGAAGCTGGAATGTAGGGCCGGGTGCTGAGCGCAGAGCAGCCGGGAGGCTGCTCTGTAGTCCAGGTCAGGGGTGACCATGAAAACTTACCTAATCTCCTTTGTGAACATACAGTGTTTTCAGTTGTTCACTATTATGTATAACTCTGAGTTTAACATGTCACATACAGATAACACCACACCTTTTATGTATGTGCTTCCCGAAGTAAAGTATATGCACATACTTCATTGCACCTAACAGCCTTGAGTTTCACGAGGTATTGAGAACATTCTAAGTTTTGTTCCCATTCTGTAATTTTTGAAAAATTTTAAGTTGAATTTAAATTTGAAAGTTCACTAAGTGCCTTTTTTGAGGAAAAATAACATTTTGCCTTGGCTTATGGTTCAGTAAAACAGTTTGCGCAGTGATTTATTGTGAAGTTGGTCCAGTTTGAGGCTCACAGTTTTGGGTCTATGTTTATGTTCCTTTCTCTTTAAATCAGAGGCGGGGGTGGGACTTCCTCCCTCTCTCTCAAGAGTTGCTGAAATTGGTGCAAGTCAGGAATCTCAGTGTCCCTTCCTGACGCTGTGGCAGCGCCCCTTTATCTAGTAGGTTCTGTGTGTTAGCCCCTGGGGCTTTGGTGGGTTAGATATTATTTAATGGATTTTTTTTTCTTATTTGGTGGAACCAGTACCAGATAGCGAGGCCCCAGAAGGTGGAAAGCCAACTGAGGGTGGCATGGACACATCTTCACCAAAGATGGAAGAGGAAGAGGAGGAGGAAGAGGAAGAAGAGAGCCTCCCAGGGTGCACTTTGTTTATTAAGAATCTCAACTTTGACACAACAGAGGAGACGCTGAAGAAGGTGAGTGGTTTTGCAGAACAGGAGGAAGGAACATGAGATGGGAAACCCCAGTCGCTGACATGGTTACTGCATTTATTCTGCCTCTGTGCATAGCTCCTCTTCATACGTCACTGGACAACGACTGACAACCCCCTGCGTGACGTCCCTCCTGGAGTGTCCAGGAGATGGCTCAGCCAAGGACTTGGCCAATAGCACGGCTGGCCCAGGGGGCCTGGGAGGGGCTCCCACACATGCTCCAGGGGGCACGCGTAGTATGAAAGTGGTGTATGTTGGGGTTATGTATTTAGAAAACACTCCTCCTAATTGTTTCTATGTTGTGAACTACCAAAGTAAACGTCAGCACGACCCCCTCGGCCTGGTGGGAGTATGTAGCAGCCACATCAGTGAGTGAGTGTCTGGTCCCCACCTGAAACTCCTCAACAGGGTGAGATTTTTGCATTTATAGGAAGAGGGCATGATAGGCAAAGGATAGGCAACTCCAAATAGGTGTTTGGTAAATGTCAAATGGGTGTTGTACCAAGTGAGGCCTGGGAGCTTGTAGAAGAAATTGGGCCAGAGATCAGGAAATGGGGCCTCTGGGTCCAAGGGATTGGGGTCTGCAAGCTCCCCCACTGGACGGGGAGGGCCCTACGGGGTAACTCTCCATTTCTGGAAACTGGCCTTGACACAGAATAAATACTCGATGGAGCTTTTTATTTTGAGTGAATGAATAGCAGCAGGCTGACAGCCATAAACTTGCTCTGGAAGGGAAGATGCCGTAAGAATTGAACTGATTTCCCAACATTCCTTAATCTCTAAAACTCTGTGGATGGAGTTGAGAGAGAAGACGGTGTCCACCGAGTCGCGGAGGCAGGAATGTGGTCAGCAGGTGATCTGCAGACACAGACTGGGGTGTGGAAGGGAGGAGAGGTCAGAGCCCCCATGCTGACACCCGCTGCCTCAGCCTCTGCCATGTGACGGTCCCCTTGCCTGTTAAGAGCAACCCCTACAGCGGGGATGCCCTGGCCCAAGCAGTAGCATTTTAAGAAGTAAAGATTCACCTTATTCCACAATTGGAAATCCACCCTTAGACTTTTTTTTTTGGCTACTTCCCGAGTCCATTTTTGTTTTGTTTTGCTTTTAAACAGAGGCACACACTGGTAGTGTCCAAAAGGTAGATAGCCATGAGTGTGCCAAACCAGCTTGTGGTTTTTTTATTTTTATTTCTGGTGTGGGAACAGCATTATCAGGGATTATTGTTTCCCGGGAGATGCACACACCCATCGGCCTAGGAGCCTCCTCCGAATTATAGAGAATTCTAGAGCTGGAAGGTGCAGCCAGGATGATCTAGTCCAATCTCTTTCTATCGCACAATTGGAGACTAAACTTCAGAGAGGTTGGTTCACTGTCCTTAGGTAACACAGCTCATTGTAGACACCAAGGGGAAGAGCACCTTGCTCACAGGACTCCCATTTCCGCATCCCATGTGGGTAGAGAGCCGTGGGTAGGGGAGTAGCCCGCCTGGGCTCGGATCCTGGTTTTACTCCTTGCTAATGGTGCAACTCTGGGCAAGTCCTTCAACCCTTCTGTGCCTCAGTTTCTTCATCTGTAACATGGGGGTGTTAATAGGGTCTTCTCATGGGGTTGTTTTGATTAGGATGAATGAGATAATCCCAGAGAAGCATTTGACGCTGGAAATAAGAGAGTCAGTGGCTGTCTCTTGTGGTGTTTATCAGGATTGTCCCTCCCCCTTGTTCTAAACCTTTCCTAGGCACCTGCCTCTCGCTGGCCCCGTGCTGAGGACACAGCCGACAGCCACGCAGACTTGGACTTTGCCTGGGCTGCTTTCAAATCCTAGCAAAGGAGATAGAAAAAGCAAAGGGAAAAGTAGGATAGCATATGACTTACTGTTTTTTTAAATCACTTTGGCATTCACTCCAGGGGGCAGTGCCAGGGTCGGGTGGAGCCCAGGCTCCCGAGTCTGCGCCGGCTTCCCTACTGTGTGGTCTGCAGTCTCTCGAATGTTCTGTGCCCCACTTCCTCTCTGTAACTGGAGCAAGGAACAAGCCCGGCTGCTCTTGTGGGGAACCCCCAGGGACTGCCCAGGTTACTAAAGCAGGTCATCACTGTCACCTCAAGGTGGTTTGGGACCTCAAGCTGTCAGTATGGCACATTTGGGGAGGGAGGGGACAGTGTGGGGCAGGGCTGTCGCCTGCAGAGTGGTGTAGAGCCTGGCTCTCGGCTCCGCATCTCAGCTCCGCCACGTCCTAGCTCTGTGACCCCAGGTGCCATCTCTAACCCTCCAAGCCTTAACTTTCTCATCTGAAAAGGGAGGATGGTAATACCTACAGCAGAGTGCAGGTGTCAGTTCTGCTTTTATTCTCAGCTCGGTGCCTGTGCGCGGGCACGCGGCCTCTGTCCGTCAGCAGGCGCCGGCCCGCCTCACGGGATTAGCCTGGGAAAGCCGATGATACGAGTTACCATTCTTTTCCAGGTGTTTTCCAAAGTGGGGATGGTGAAGAGCTGCTCTGTTTCCAAGAAGAAGAACAAAGCAGGTATTTCGAAATCACAATCAGAGAGAAATGGTGTAGCTTTGGGCAAGGGGCCGGGGTCACTCTCACGTGTGCGTTTTGAAGGTCCTCGTTGTTCTGAAGCACTGTCACCCTCAGACTCTCTCGTCCGCCTTGTCTAAAGTGGCGCCTCTTCCCGTTTCCCTGGAGACTCCTGCTTCTCAGTAGAAGCAGCCTCGCACATCAGGTTCTTCTGAATCTAGACCCTGCGCCACCGCGGACGGTCGGAGTGGCTTTGGAGTAGCGCCATTTGTGGGCAGGCGGCAGAAGCCTCTGCCTCCTCCCAGCACCTCTGTGCTCTGGAAATTTCCCAGGAAATAGCAAGAAACAACTGCTCGTGGGCTTCCCTTCTCCCTTTCCAAGGGAAATAACCCAGTTATAGAACTTCTGGAACATTCCACCTGGTCATTAACCATGCATTTCCCTGGCCAGCGGGTCTGTGGGCAGACAGAGACCATCCTCATCTCGCCACTGGTCCTTAGACGTTGTCCTGAGTCCCTTGGCCTCTGCTTGGCTGTCCTCCAGCCCTGGCTTCCTGCAGAGGACGGGCAGGGAATAAGTCTTTGCCTTCTCACAGCTGAGCCTTCCCCATCCCAAGTCCCTTTAGGTAGGCAGGATTCATAGGAATGCCATAGGAGTCAGCCCAAAACTATGTCCCTGAGCACCTGCTGTATGCAGAGTGCTAGGTGGCTGGGATGTCTACTGTTCATTTATTCCTCAAACTGTTCCCAGAGCGGGCCATGCGGTGAGCATGGCATTAGTTTTACAAGATGAAGGAGATGCAGTCCCTGCCCCTAGAGGGCCCACAGTCTAGCTGGAGAGACGTGGGAGCTGGTGGTTGTGGCACAGTGCGACAAGGGGTGGGGTGGGGTTCCCAGGGCAGGAGCCCAGCACGAGAGTCTCCATGTCAGCCTGAGGCTCGTGGGGGCTACACGGGGACAGAGCAGCAGGCAGGACGTGCGGACGAGGGCAAGGCTGCTGTGGCCGAGCCTGGGGGTTTTGCTGAGGAAGAGGCAGGAGACACAGCTAGGGAGGCTTTAAGCAGACACACGGCGTGGAGGTTAAAGGGTCCCTTGCGTTGTTGCTGGGCTGCCGTAACGAAGTGCCACTGATTGGGTGACTTGAACGACAGAAATGTGTCATTGCACATGGCTAGTTCTGGTGTCTAGAAGTCTGAGATCAAGGAGCAGGTAGAGCCGGTTCCTTCTGAGGCTGTGAGGGAAGAGCTGCTCCGGGCCCACTCCCCGGCTTGCACGTGCTCACAGGGCGTCCCTCGTGTACGCTGGCCTGTGTTCACGCCCCGCCCCTCTTTTAAAGGATACCAACCACATTGGATTAGGGCCCACCCTAGCGACCTCATTTTAACTTGGTTGCCTCTGTAAAGAGCCAGTCTCAAATAAGGTCACGTCTGAGGTGCTGGGAATTAGGATTTCAGCTTGCGGATTTGGAGAACACACTTCAACCCATAATATCCCTGTTCTCTAGGAACCTCAGAAATAGTTTGGGATATAAGGAAAGGCAGCCAAGTACCAAGTTAATGATGAGAAGGGTCAGTCATGGGGATTTCAGGAAAGAAAGTCATTGCTAAAGTCTGGGAGGTGGGTCAGACTGGACAGAGGTGTGCCCAGGCCAGCAGACACAGGTGGGTCACTGTGCCTGTCTCTGCAGTCGGCTGCTCTGTGGGCCTGCCTTTTCCTCCCAGGGAGTGCTCTTCAACACAAGTTATCTGATCCACCGCTGTCATAAGCAGCTCTTAAAATGTACACTCTCTTTTTCAAGAGCCTCTATTTGGGAGCCCTGTGCTCTGGGGCCCATCCATCACAGTTTGGAGGAAATATAGACAAAGGGTATCAGCCAGGGTTATAGCAGGAAGCAGAAAGCATGCTCAGCTGGGGCTGGAGGACAGACAGCTGTGATGAGGAGGCCACAGGCTGAGGTGTGGCCCGCAGCAGGTGGCAGGAAAGCATGGCCGTCCTCCTGCTGAGTGTAGAGGGGCATTGGAGGAAAGGGTGTGACCTGAGCTCGGTTGAGAGTTGGAGCCATGAAATAAGCAGTAGGATAGCTGCTGTGGATGGGCCGTGGCCCTTACAGAGCCACACCAAAGCAGGGACATTGGAGAGCCACACCAAAGCAGGGACATTGCAGAGCCACACCAAAGCAGGGACGTGGGTGGGCAGATGGAAAGAACCAGAACTCCAGCCTCCCCCTGCTCCACCCTCCCATCTCAGACCAGCACTTCCCGACAGCTAATCCCAACAGGAGACCGGTGGTCTGTGGAGGTCAGACCCCCGTCCAGGGGTGTAGAGAAGGGCAGAGAGTGGATCTGCATGGTGTCAGGGGCCGAGAGATGCACTTGACCTTCTCATGGTTGCCCTTCACACAGTCTTAACACACTTGTCAAAAGTCACAGGTGCACAGACACACCAGCCCGCCATCCGCACCCTTGAGCCCCAGAAGAGAGCTCCCAGGCAGGGTCTGCTTAGAGAACGGAGGTTTCACGTCACCATGGGGTGGCGCTGCTGTCTTAGCCCTGTTTGGGCCACTGATGTTCTGCATTTGGCTCTAGTGTTTTGTAACCCTTGCTGTGTCTGGGTGGAAATGCACGACACCACAGGGGGAAGGGTAGGAACTGCCAAGTGAGTCAGAGGCAAGAACCTCGAGCCTCCTTTGCACACACTGGACTTAAACCAAACCTCTTTGAGGTCAACTATGAAAAATATAAAGAATAAACCTAACAAATCTGTCTGAAGTACGGGGGCAGAGGTGGAAGGTGTGAATGCATCGAATTTTGTGTCACAAAGGCAAGATGTAATTAGGGATTTTTTTTTTTTAGTGCCTTATGAAAAGCTCCACCCTCTGCCAGTCGTCTGTAGTCAGGAAGCAAAAGTTTCTCCCATCCAAGTCCGACCCTGCTTAGCGTCCCAGGTCAGATGAGATCGGACGTGTTCAGGATGGTGTGGCCATAGACGTGGAAGCAAAAGTTTCTAAGATTTTTGCAATATGCCTTGCTACATGAACTCTTGCTTCTTGCAACCTAGAAGTGGGGAGCCAGAGAAGTTTGAATAATGCAGTCAGCCCTATCCAAACTTGGTACCTGAAACCCAGGAAGCCAGTGTAATTGGCTGGTCCTAGAGGCTTGTGAAGAGTAAGCCTTTGTTGTATTTGACGTTCCTGCACGTATTCGTTTTATGCATCGTGAGTGGAGGCCGGGGACTGCCCAGGTAGAGCCTTTGCCACTTGTCACTGCGATGGTCATCCCTGTTAGTTCACTCTCTCCCCCAAAGCAGAATTCCATTATGAAGCTAATTATCATGTCAGTCATCTGTTAATTAATAGTCAGCCGGGCCTCAGGTGACAGCCATAGAACCTCGTTGGCTGATGCATTAAGAAGACTAGTAAGAAATGGGAAAGGAGGTGCTGAGATCATTTGGGGGATGAAAAGGGCTATGAAAAGAAAGGAGAAGACACAGCAGAGGTCCCGGGGCCCGCCAGAGCCCTGGCACTTGGTCCTGTGCTCGTGCTGCTCTTCCACCCACCCACTGGTGTGACTCCACCTCTCTCTCTTTCAGGAGCGCTGCTCTCCATGGGGTTTGGATTCGTGGAATACAGGAAGCCCGAGCACGCCGAGAAAGCTCTCAAGCAGCTCCAGGTACAATGAGGTTTCCCAGCTGAGGTCCTCTGGGGCCCTTGGCAGGTGCTGAGTGGTGCCATCAGCCCTCCGAAATTAAGCAGCAATGTGTATTACGTCCACACTTTCCCAGGCCCGTGGTCTTTGCCAGTTCTGGGGACTGTGGCCTAAGAAAAATTAAGAATCTTTGTGAACACTCCATGGTCACTATAGTTCATTCAAGGCACAGCACTGTCATCGAGGGCCTGGTCTGTGCCAGGCAGTGTGCTAGAGCTTTCCTCTTGGCAGGGAAGACAGGCAACGGGCCACTGAACAGGCAGGACCAGGTCATGAGAAGTACTTGGACAATGACAGAGCCGTGAGGTGGGGTGGGGGCAGGGAAGGCCTCTCTGAGGAGGTGACAGTCAGAAGGAAACCTAATTGCCAAGAAGTCAGCTGCGAAGACACCTGTGAGGAAGTAGTGGAGGAGGAGGGAACAGCAAAGGGTCTGAGGCAGGGCCTCTAAGGAGGGAATGAGCTTAACACGTTTGAGAAACGAAAACAAGGCCCCTGCGGCAGGAGCAGAGCAGGGGCAGGAGGTCAGGGCACAAGGAGGAGAGAGGTGTGTGGGGCAGAATCTTGCAGCCCATTTTAAGGACTTGTGGAAGTCAGTGAGAGATCATCAGAAGGCTGAGAGGATGTTGGGAGAGGATCTGGTTTCTGCTTTAGAACAGCCCCCCTCGCCGCTGCATGGAGGGGGGAGGGGGAGGGCAGGGAGGCAGAGATGACCCTCGGGTCATCTGGGCTTGGCCAGGGTAGAGGCAGGGTGGCCAAAGGTAGAGAGAAAGGGGCTGAACCAAGAGATGCTTGGACGTAGACTCAACCTCTTGTTCAGACGGAAATGCCCTGCTAGGCCTAAGTACCAGGGACAGATTGGGAGGAGGGGAGCTGGGGGGGGGCAGAGAGAATAGCCGGGAATTTGCACCACCCCAAAGGGAGCCAGACCTCAGCTAGGGAAGGTGTCCCTTCACTAATGCCCCACGACCCTGGCCCTTCCGGGTCAGGGACTATCTGCTCAGTTAACTTACATTCGGCCTTACAAATCAGTGACCCATCTTTCTCTTTCATACAATTCACGATTCTCTGAAATTCCACTTTGCATGTGTACTGTATTATGTTCTGTATGTCGTATGCATGCATATGTGAATATTGCCTCAAAGAATTGTTTGTACAAGCTATGTGTGCTGTATTTTCTGGGAGATTGAAGGGATTTTCAAGGATAATTTTGCTAACACATCGGTTTTGCCTTTAGGGACTAATGAGCCTAGCTTTAGATGCAACTCCACTGTGGGTTAGAATTTTTTTTAAAGATCGTACAAACTAAACCGGACTCTCACTGTAAGCCAGACCTAAGGGGCTTCCTTTGCCTGGAAATGCTTATAAACAGTGGGAAATCCAGCACCCTTTGAATGGCGTAAAAGTCAAGGCCTAGTAACAGCTCGAGAGAGCATTCAAGGGTGGGTCTCTGTGACCACCAGCTGCTCATCCTCTGTCCTCGGTGTCAGCCAGACCCTCTGCCTGGGGAACCGTCAGTCCCCTGTCCACCAGCCAGGAGCTCCACTCTGGGGAGGGACAGGGACATGGGTGTTTCCAAGGACAAGGGGATGAGCCATGTTGCCTTGTCTCCTAGGGTCTCGTCGTGGACAGTCACAAGCTGGAAGTGAGGATCTCGGAACGAGCCACTAAGTGAGTCCTCGCTGACCCCTGGTTTCCTCTGATGCAAGTCTGTGCCTTCTGTTCCTGGTGCTGGCCACCCTGGAGGGTGGCTCACAGCCCTTAAATGTCCTTTAAAACCCCCTCACCATTTAGGACTCTGCCTAATTAAGGCTGGCGTTTGCCAACTCCCACCCCGTTTCCCTGATGAGCTGAGACAGTGCTAGCCCTTGGGGTGAATGTTTAATGCACATTGCTTGTAATCAAAAGAACAAGTGCAGGAGAAACAGACAGATAACACTCATCTCAGTGGTATAAGTAAGCCACGGAAGGACAGGTCGCAAGTCGCTGGTTCTGTGGCTGAACGAGAAGCAGCTAGAAACCTAGACCTTCCGCCCTGCAGACTTACTTTCCCAGGGCTGGATGGCAGTGCCCAGAGACGGCCTCCAGTTAATCTGTGGGACACTCAGTGGGGGTTAGAGATGGAGGCAGGCCAGTTTGCCCAGTCGCCAGTATACTGAAGTAATGGAGCAGGGGGGTTAGTTTCTCTCTTCCGATTCCATGGGCTTGGACATCTACGTGAACTAACGCACTGGAGGTGCTCCCAGCAGTGCCCGGCACGTAACAGGTACCCGGTGTAAGCCATTATTGTCATTATCGTCCACTTGCTGCGGGTGATAAAGGGCCACTCTAACAGCCCCAGAGCTGGTGTAAGATGTTTATTTGGTAGTTTTGAACAAGTTGCTCATTCGTTGTACTCATTCAGCAAATTAGCTGCCTGCAAACTGGCCTTTCCTCTTCCTTCTGTTTGTCTGTTATTGCTGCTTGTGGATCAAGCTTAGACCATCTCAGGTGTTTCCCACCTGTCGTGGTTGGTGCTATGTTAGGCATCTTCAGAAGAAGGCTGGGTACCGGGGCCCTCAAAAGCCCAATGGAGGTTCCTGAGCTGTCAGAGTGTAATAGGAGGAGCCCAGATTTTGACCCCCAGCCCCTTTAAGTCCTAATCCAGAAGCTCCATGACCTTGCACGGGGGACTCTGCCTCTAAAGCGAAATTGCATGTAGAGCATCCAGCACTTGCTGTGCCCATGAGCACTCAGCCGGTGGTTTCCTTTTAGTGCCCTATCTCTAGGGAGACAGCCTGAACCCAGCCTTTGAGCTCTCGCTTCCTGGCCAGTGTCATGGGATCACTGTTTTATCCAATAAATATTCCAGCAAAGCCCACCGTGCACCAGACAGTCCTCCTGGGCACTGGGAGTGGAGTCTCCTTGTGGAGTTTATGCTCTAGGGCGGTGCTGTTGTGTAGAAGCTTCTGCAACGGTGGAGATGTTTCACATCTGTCCTGTTTGGGTGGTGGCTCTTTAGCCCTGGAAATGTGGCAAGGGCAACCGTACCAGGTATCTGTTGCTCTGTAACAAGGTATCCCAAAACTTAACAACCTGAAACGTTATCTCACAGTTTCTGTGGGTCAGGAATTCAGAAGCAGCTTAGCCGAGGGTTCTGCCTTAGCGTCGTGAGGCTACAGTGAGAATGTTGGCTGGGGCTGTGGCCATCTGAAGGCTCAGCTGGGGTGGATGGGTCTGCTGCTGAGATGGCACACACATGGGGCTGTTCCTCACCTCCTGGGCCTCCTGCTGGGACTGCTTGAGTGTCCTTGCAGCATGGCCGCTAGGCTCTCCCAAAACAAGTTATCCAAGACAGGGCAAGGAGGCAGCGACGCCTTCTACGGCCTTATCTCAGACATTGCACCCATTCCTTTTGCTGTATCTTGCTGGTCACATGGTCCTGCCCTGATGTGGCATGGGACAGGGTACACAAGGCAAGAATACCAGGGGGCCAAGGATTATCAGACGCCATCTCCAGAGGCTGACCACCCCAGCAACTGAGGAAGTGAACTGTTGGCTTTGTTTCAGTTAAGTTTAGATCTAAGTAGCTGCATATGGCTGGTGGCTGCTATATGGGACAGCACAGCCCAGAGTGATGAGACGAACAGTGCAGAGAAACAGGATTGAATTGGTCATACACTGTCAGAGGGTGATCAGTGCCAGGAAGAGAAGTGAAGCTGCCATTACAGTGGACACAGGGAAGCCCTGGGCAGGCTTGAAGGAAGTGAGTCATCTCAGTCATTACAATAACAGCTGCCATTACTGAATATTGGTCCCATGCTGGGTACAGTGTGGAGTCCTCATTAAATCCTCAAACAATCCAGTGAGGTTGGCACCATTATGCCCATTATGCAGTTGGGAAAATTGAGGCCCAAAGAGGTCAAGTAACTTGTCCAAGATCACAAGATCCCGCGTGGCCCATTTGGCATCTGCACCCAGCGTGTTAACTCCTAGCCTTGCTTGCTACCCTACCCTGTTTCAGTGGAGTAAAAGGTCTCTCCGGGACAGCAGCAGGACAGGCAGGGTAGGACTGTGTTGAGGATGGCCTTGAACCCCAGGCTGAGGGTTTCCTCCCTTACCATAGTGAGGCCACTGCATGCTCCTCCTTGGGTTGGTATTGTGCCTTTGGGAATCGGCCGGGGTCTTTCTGTGCATCTGGAGAGAAGGAAAAGTAGATTGGGTTTGATGAGAAAGTAACCCCACCCTCATCAGGGTTCCTAAAGTCCCAGGTAGCCCCTGGGTCTCTCAAATGAAGGGCAGTGGCAGCCTGAGGAAGCGTGTGTCGCCCAGGAGTCCACGGCTGTTTGGGGCTCAACCCACCTTGGGGAGACAGCCTCCCTCCCTTTCATCCTGGCCTCTCTGCCACGCGCTCCTCGAATCGTTGCCTGAAAGATAAGAACCTCGGTTCTGGTAGGAGAGTGTGTAGCGCAGGAGCTGCTGATACCCCAAGTAATCTGGACCCCCTTCCCTGTCCCCCCTGCCCAGGCCAGCCCTGACATCCGCTCGGAAGAAACAAGTCGCCAGAAAGCAGACGACTTCCAAGATCCTGGTGCGGAACATCCCCTTCCAGGCCAACAGCCGGGAGATCCGAGAGCTCTTCAGGTGAGACGCGCTCGTTCGGCCCGGAGGGCTGGCGTGTGGGCGGAGAGGCCTGCTGAGCCTCAGCGCAGGTGGTCTGTGGGTCTGGGTGCTTCTGCTGCGGCCAGCGCGGTGGTCTTTCAAAGGTCATTTGGCTGCCTTTGATTTATCTCCCTTGATCTCGGATGTGGCTCCCCAGTGCATCTCGCAGGAAAAAGTCAAGAGCCTCAGGCCTCCTCTCAGAGGCAGGAGAAGGGCAGGCAGGTTCTCCTTCCCCATCCACAAGGCGTGGGAGGGGCAGGGGCCCCCGAGGTTAAACCCAGCTCCACCCACGGTCTGCTTGAAATGGCCGCCATGCAGGGCGCCCTTTGTTTTGGGTGGATCTCTAAGTATGCTGCGATCACCTGGCACTGCCCTCAAAGAGTTGGATTCTACTGGTCAGTGGTGGGGTCCAGACATTGGTATTTTGCTAAATGCATCCCAGGGGATCCTAACAGCCAGCCAGGATTGGGGACGCTGGTCTAAGTGGTTCTCTATGGAAAGCTCCTTTTGAAATGTAGAGGAATTCCCTGCACAAATAATGCAGTCTGCGGCACCTGCTAGCACAGGGGTCCAACACTCAGCCATCTCTCAGGGCCGGGCCGGGTGGCTACCGGGAGTCAGAGGGCCTCTCTGGTCACCCTGCCATGATGCCGTGCTGAAACGCGACATCGTAACACCAGTTCCCATGTTTTGAAAGAGAAACTAGCAACCTGGATTCTTAGGGGGAATTCATCGGCATCTGATTCACTTTTTAAAAACAAACATTGCAGAGGACACAGTTTGTCCTGCCCCAGGGCCAGCAGTTTAGGAGCCCCATGATGGCGTGTTACGATACTCGGTTTTTCAGACTAGTCAGGTACCTGCAGTGTCAGGCCCTGAGTGAAAGAAATGTCCTTACTACAACACAAGAGGGCAACGCGTAAAGCCAAGGCATGTGTGGGGTGGGACAGAGAGACCATCTAGCCCTCAGGAGGTAATGGCAGGTGACATCAGCCTCGACGAGCAGATTGTTGAGGCTTGGCTGCGACCTGAGAGTGCTCTGTTGATCACAGCACCATGGCCTGCACCTGGGCGAACATTTGGGATTCTCGATACTAGGTCTCCTTCTTTCAGCCTGTTTGTCGAGTGCTAGCCTGAAGATCAGAGAGTGGAGTCCCTATTGGAATTACCAGTTAGCATCTTGCAAAGTAAACTGTGGAAGCAAAATGAGGACTTTGTTTTGGAAACCAGAAAGAATTATCTTTGTGTGAAATCTACCCTCTTTGGTCTCACTCTAGTTTGGGAAGAATGGGAAACCATTTGGGGAGTTTGCTTTAAAAATCCTTGTCTTCCTTCTCCCCTCTGTTTGTTCTAAACCATACACCGGGATTCTGTTCACTAACAGACGTGGTTAGCCTGGAGCTGGGGCAGAGGCTGTCCCTGCTAGTATCCAGGTAGCAGGGTCCTAGCTATGGTCCCTGGGTAACCTACGTGGCAGGACAGCCTGGTGAGATGGGGTCATGCCCTGGGGGGATGTTTTCCATTTCCCCAAACCCGGGCAGATTAGTCAAGAGGGGCACGTGAGGTTGTCATATAGGCAGGTACATATCCTTAGCGTGTGTCTGCGTGTCTTAACATGCTTCTGCTTTTAAAAAGAGTCCAATTTAAAAACTGCCAGATCAAAATGGGCCTGCTAAGAACAGCGCATGTTGATCAGGAAATAATATCCCGCCGAAATGACAGTTTCGCTTGGTTCTGCGGTGTATTTGGGATGACACTTATCCGGGGAAACAAAAGACAGCGAGGGAAGGGAAAGCGCTTTGTTTGATCTCATGCATTATACTTATTTTTAGAAGACGGGGAATTAGTGTCCACTGAACATAATTACATGTGGTGTCTCTTCTCCTTGCCATTGTTCTGATGAGAGTTTTCATAAACCCCCGGAAATGTAAGCCCTTCTTGGAGGGCTCTACCTTGCTTTTGTTGTTAAATCCGTCTGGGGATTCGTGGCCGTTCTGAGTAGTGGACAGCAGGGGGCGCTGTGAGCCTTCTCAGGGACAGGAAGCCTGTCCGGCCAGGGAAGCCCCAGACAGGATTTCAGACAAAGCCACTGGCCAGCAAAGGTCATCAGGCCAGGGAAGTTTGCAGGGTTTAGGGGAACCAGTCTGGTCCATTCTGCCAGGAAGGTTTTGCGGGCTTGTCCTACCAGGTGTAATAAAATCACAGCCCCCTTCCAGGGCCCGCTTGCGGTGTGCTGGGCTCTGTGCTGACAGCCTCCCGGTGCAGGCCATCTCCTCCGAGCCACGCAGCAGCCCTACGAGGGAGGGCTGCTGTGGTCCCTTTCGCACCTGGACTTAGACTCAGGGAGATGAAGTGTCCTGCTGGGACCGCAGAGCTGAGCCGGGATTTGGGTCTAAGTCAGTCTGACCCAGAGCCCTGGCTTGGAACCACTCCCCACCCATTGTCCTGGCTCAAGAAGGAGTCGTCACCCCCCGGATCATTTCAGAGGGACACTGCCCATAGCAAGTGCATCGTCTGTGCCAGGCCCTGTGCTGGCCACCGGGCTGACGGCCATTTCAGGAGAGACCCCGGCCCCTCTCTGTGGAGGCCCTGGGTAGGGCCTAGGTCTGTTCCCTAATGCAGAGTCAGCGTTCAGGGCCTTTTGCTGCCCTGCACATGCGTGCAGACCTCAGGCGCTGGATGGGGCCCCGCTCCCGCCCACATTCCGAATGGTGAGAATGAAGGTGAGAAGCAGAGATGTCCGATGCCCATGGCACTTGGGAAGAAGCAAGGGGCACTCTGCCCTCGTCCCCACGCTCTCGGCATCAGTTTGCCCCCACGCCCGCCGTGGTAGGACTGCTGTTGCACCTGATTTCTACATGAGGGAACTGGGCCACAGAGAGGGAAAGGGCTGTTCTCAGGAGGACCTCGGCTTGCCCGTTTCTGTCGTATTCCGAGAGGCAGCCTTGGTTTGAGCCACCCGGGTTCTGGAAGGGAATGCCATCAGCCTTCCAGGAGGGACATTGTGCAAGCAGGGCTGACCTCACGGGCCTGTGACCAGCAGTCACACACGCCCTGTGCTCGGTTTCATGCTGTGCTCGCTCACCATCGGGAAACGCTTAATAGTTTTTGCACAGGGACAGTGAATTTTCTTTTTTATTTTACTTTATTATTTATTTATTTATTCATGAATATGTACATATATATGAGATAGGATCTTGCTCTACTGCCCAGGCTACAGTGCAATGGCATCTTCATAGCTCACTGGAACCTCAAACTTGTGGGCTCACACAATCCTCCTGTCTCAGCCTCCCCAATAGCTGGGACTACAGGCTCATGCTACCATGCCCAGCTAATTTTTCTACTTTTAGTAGAGAAAGGGTCTCGCTCTTGCTCAAGATAGTCTCGAATTCCTGAGCTCAAGCCATCCTCCCGCCTCAGCCTCCCAGAGTTCTGGAATTACAGGTGCGAGCCACCACGCCCGGCCCCTTCCTTTTTACTGAGAGGTTTATTTTGCCTTCCTGGCATTAGGAGTCAGGTGGATGTCTGTGAGAAGGTGACCTTCTTGGTAGGGGTCTCAGGTGATTACCCCCTTGAGTGTGTCCCCCTGAGAGAAAATTGCCTACGAGGATAGCACACGCTGAAAGTCTGCTTCCCTGTTCTGGGAAAGACCAGGTTATCAGCTGCTTTTTCCTCCTTTTGTTCAAGGGGCTGTCCTGGTAAATATTTCCCAAGCCACAGAATCCTCAAACTCAGTCTCTGATGACTGTGTCATTTTACAGATGTGGAGACAGAAAACCAGTCACCAACCAGCTAGTTAGAGCCCGACCAGAGCAGGGAGGCCACGTCCCTAGTCTTCTCATTGGGGGCATCCTGGGAGTAGGAAGCCCTATATCATTCACTGCGTATGGGTCCCAAACTAGTCCCTTAGCCTCAGTTTCTGCTTCTGTAAAATGGGCTGGTGGTACTATGCTGCGTCCTGCGCCTGTCTCGCCACCCTGGGGGCCTCCAGTCACTCTGGAGAAGCCGGCTGGCCCTGACTCAGCGCCTCCCTGCTCACCACCCCCTTAGAGCAGAGGTGACAAACGAGCAGGCCCGGTGCACCCCTGCACGTTGTGTGTTTGAGCCCACATGGTGCTGGGGGTGGGTGGCTGGGGTAAATTAGTGTCCCGTATTTGGAAAACATGGGGTTCCTGTACAACGCCTGTTTCTAACTCTTGGAAAATCAGAAGATCTGACTGTGTCAGGCCTGGACTGGCGTGGCCTCAGCTGCCACTCCTGCGGACAGAGCACTTGCTCTGAGTTCCCACCGTCCCTCTTTACTGTCTTCCCTCACCCGCCAGCCCCTCTCTGGCCCCCGTTCCCTTCCTCAAAACCTCCCTTACAAGAGCCCATGTGATGCGTCAGGGATCCCACACATAACAGGCATCTCTGTGCAATAGAAATGTCATATATCCCACATCAAGGAGATGACCGGGGTGGTGGCCCTAACATCTGCAGTGCAGTAAGATTAAGAGCACACTGCCTGGGGCCAGCCTGCTGGGTTCATGTCCCAGCTCCACCACTTCCTAGCTGTGTGACCTTGGGCAAGTTACTTACCCACTCTGTGTCTCGTTTCCTCATTTGCAAATGGGCATAGACCTCCAGGCCACAGTCTCTGGAGCAGTTGTAAGGATTAGCTTTGGGAACAGCGAAGAGTCGGCACACTTAGTGCAGCTGCAGTGATTGCGGTTTAAAGTGAGGCCACTTCAGCTCACACCTACTCTATGGAATCCTGGTAAAGAGGGGGCTTGTGAGGCACAGAGAGGTTCAGGAGTTTGCCTGGGGGCACACAGCTCTGCAGCAGCACAGCCTGCTCTCCCTCTGGACCTCCACCCCATCCCCCTAACACCATCCCCAAGGGTCAGGGATGTGGGCAGGCTGCAGGCTACAGATGGAGAGCCACTTCTCTTCTTTCATCCCAGCTCTTTTTTTTTCCTGCTATTTTCTTTCTCAGAGGTGTGAACCACCTGCTAGGGTGTGAATGGGCGAGTTCACAACAGGTGTCTGGAGGCCTTAATTACATGGCTGTGTCTCCTGTCTCCTGTCCCCTCCACACCTGTTTTGCCTGCTTTGTGGACAGCGCCCGGTCAGTCCCTGGCCTCCTCATTTCCTCTCTCAGTGGCTGTGACCGTGGGGGAGGGCTGAGGACAGCTTGCTTGTCCCTCACCCCCTCGCCCAGGGGTGGGGTCACTGTCAGTGGTGGTCTTCCAAAAGCTGCCAGCCCTTTAATCTGCTCTCAGTGGAGACTCGGGGCTCTCTCCGCTGAAGCTCTGCAAAAAAACAAGCTTGGCCAGTTCCCAAGAGCCAGCCAGGACCAGGACGGGACTTGAAGGAGGTGTGTGGGGAGGGGAAGCCCTTAGCCAGGTTCCCAAAGGGATGGGTGAGGAGGGCGCAGCTGTCCCCAGGTGCCCCTCGCCTGTGTGGACATCTCCTCCCGAGAGAGGCCCTGGGCCGGGGCCATCACCGTCACTGGCCATCTGCTACCCTCGTTCATTTCCCCCGCGGCCTCGGCACTACCGCAGCAGAGCTCGGGCTGCGACAGAGGTGGGCCACAGAACCGAGACGTCGACTCTGGCCTTTTATGGGGCAAGTTTGCCGACCCCTGGACTAAGTGAAACACAGGATCTAGGTGGGGATGTGGATGCCCTAAAAATGTCGGGGACCCAGGGTCAGAGAGCGGAGTTTGTGGGTTTGTCTTCTGGTTTCAGTTACACAAAGACAGTATTTTCTTCTTCCCTGTTATAGAACACACAGGCGTTATAGATAAAACTTCAGCCCCCTTGTCCCCTTGGAGGACCGGGTGTGAAGTCCGGCTCAGGGACTTGCTGGGTTCACTTCGGCAGGTCATTTCTGTCTGACCATTTGCTCATCGGGGTGTCCCTGCCGTTCCTGCTCTGCTGAGGCTGAAAGGGTGGAAGGCACGCGTCCCCTCCGTGTAGGGGGAGTGTCAAGCACAGATTGTTCCACTCCCATGCCAGTATTTGCGCAGCCTCTCCTCGCCAGGCGCCTTGCTCAGCTCGGGAGGCAGCCGCGGATAAAGCAAAGTCCCTGCTCTCGTGGCACTTATATCCTAGTCGGGGCGGGGGAGTCAGCAAATGAGCAAATAACTCCTACGACATGGTGGCCGAGGGCTCTAGGGGGGGGGGACAAGAGCCCGTACTAGCTTCCCGTGCAGCGTGCGTGCCACAAAACAACTGACACTTATTCTCCTGGTTCTGAGAGCCAGAAGCCCAAACTCGAGGTGTGGGCAGGACTGTGCTCTTTGAAGGCTCCAGAGGGGGATCCCTCCTTGCCTCTCCCAGCTGCCAGTGGTCGCCGCCAATCTGTGGTGTCGCCTGGCTTGCAGCTGTGTTCGTCCGAGCTCCGCCCCGTCATCTCATAGTGTTCTTCCTCTGTGTGCCTTCTCCTCATAAGAACACCAGTCATTGCATTTACAGCCCACACTAACCAGTGCGACCTCGTGTTACCTTGGTTACGCCTACAAAGGCCCCAGTTCTAAACAAGGTCACATTTACAGGTTCCAAGTGGACACGAACGTGGGGGACACCGTTCACCCAGTTCGGGGTGTCTTAGATTGGGTGGTCAGGGAAGGCTTGTCTGAGGAGGGGGCATTCCAGTAGCGACCTGCAGGTGTGAGGGAGTGAGTCACGTGCAGGTCTGGGGGCAGCCAGTGCCAAGCCCCATGGCAGGAACAGCTGGCCCTTTTCAATGGATACATAACATACATGCAGAAAGTGCGACATCATACGTGTGCGGAGTGGTGAGCGGTCACAAATTCAGCACACCTGTGTGCCTGGTACCCAGGTGGAGAAACAGGACGTTCCTATCTGGCCCCTGCCCAATGCTGCCTTCCCAGTCACCACTGCCCCACCAAGAGCAGCCACTGTCCTGACTTCCCGAAGCACATGTTGATGCTGCCTGTGTTTGTACTGCATGTAAGTGGAGACAAAACATAGCTGCTCTTTTGTGTTGGGCTTCTTTGTTTAACGTTTTATTTCTGAGATTCACCCATGTTGTTACAGTGCAGTTGTAATTTGTTCATGCCTGTGGCCATTTAGTATTCATTCCATTGTGTGAATGCATATCACAACATATCTGTCCGTTTCACCGATGAGCATTTGGGTACTTTGCAGTTTCTTAGCCATTTCAAATACCACGCCTGTGAACCTCCCATAGGTGGCCACATGCATGCGTCTCTGTAGGGCACATGTGGAGGAGTGGAATTGCTGGGTCATGGGGTGTGCATGTGTCAACTTTAGTAAATCTCGCCGCTTGGGTCTCCAAAGTAGTTGCATCAGTTTGCACTTTCGCCACCAGCGTGTGTATGAGTGACCTGGTGCCCCTAGTCCTCACCTACACGTGGTATTATCCTTGTCTGTCTTTCTCTTAACCACTCTAGTGGGTATACATTGGCTACACTTTGTGGTCCCAATTGTGCTTTCCTGGTAGCCAAGGAAAGCAGATGTGTTTTCATGTGTTTACAAGCCGTTTAGATACCTTCTTTTGTGGAATGCCTATTCAAGTCTTTTGCCCATTTTGAAAAAATTGGGTTGTATGATTTTTAAATTAATTTTTCTTATTAATCTTCTAATTACTTCTTATTAATTCCCTATATCCTGGGTCCAAGTCCTTTGGTGGATGTGTGATTGCCATCTCTCTCTCCTGTTCTCTGGGTGGCTTGCACCCTCTTGATAATGTCCTTTGAATGGAAGCTCTTCACTTTGATACTGTCAAATTGTCGTTTCTTTCCCATCACGGTTAGAACTTTTTGTGTCCTGTTTAAGAAACCTTTGCAGCCTCCAAGCTCACAAAGGTGGTGTCTTGTGTTTTTGTCTAAAACCTCTGACCCTTCACCTCTCGGTATGCAATCCATCTGGAATTGATTTTCGGGTATGGCGTGAGGTAGAGACCGAGGAGCATTTTCTTCCCACGTGGATATTCATTTGGCCCAATGTTATTTATTGCAAAGACCAGCCTTTCCCTTCCGCCCTGCAGCATTGATTTTGTCATAAATCAGGTGACTGTATGTGAGGGTCTGCTCGGGACTCTCTAATCCGTTCCCGGGTCTGTTTGTCTGCCCGTGCCAATAGCACAGTCTTAATTACAGAGCCTTTGTAATGGACCGCGCAGCCAGCGTCTTTGTTCCTGCTCACGATCGCCCGGGCTGTGCTTGGCCCTTCGAGATTCAGGTCTCTGGGCTTCACTGACCTCCTTTTGTGAACGGTCTCGTGAAGGGACCTACAAGGAGGTGTATGAGTCGCCCGGGCCAGAGACGACTGTGGCTTGGGCCAGGCGTTGATGGTAGATGTTGGGCACCAGGGCAGCTTGGGTTTACACTTGCTGGTGGTGGCTTTGGTGAGGGCTACAGCAGAGAGAGGGATCGCAGACACCTCCTGGATTCATTTTGGGTCCTGAGCAGCCAGCTGGGTGATGTGCCATGTGGGGGCAGGGCAGTCTGAGGGAGGTGTCACCCTGGCAGTATGTGAGTCCCTCACCATCCTGCTCTGCACACACCTGCCCTCTCCTTGCACTTACACACTAACCACTGGCCACGGTTGTGGTGCCATAGTTGTATGCCTCAACTCATCTGCCTGTGTGTTTGCACGTGTTTGGGAGGTCCGGGGGGGGGCATTCCTGTGGGGATCCATGCACATCAGCTGTGGCACCAGCGTTTGCCGTATTGATGGTCCTTACTGGCATGATCGAAGCGCCATTGACAACAGCTGCTGACGTTGCTCAGCACCTTACCAAAGGGCCCCGCAGGGCCTGAAGTGCTCGTGTGCTCGGGAATCCATTTGTTCCTCCCCAAAGAAGTCTGCAGAACCAAGCTCATGAGTCAGAATGGCTTCCCAGCCATAAAACCCTGAGCAAGTTGCAGAGTCGTATCTGCACTCCCAGCTACTCTTCCTGTACTACCTTTCCCATCACGAATCTAAGGGAAGAGCTTTTTAACCCTTTCCTGTGCCTGTTAATTCAGCACATATCTGTTCAGCCTGTACAATATGCCTGTTTTCAGCAATCGTCACCCCTGAGGTTTTACATCCATGATGCTAGTCCACAAATACTTACGCGTGCTTACTGGGAGCTCAGCACTGTGCCAGTTTCAAAGAGCCCCTCCCATCCTCAGGATAACCACAGCCCGAGGAAAGGAAGATGAGCACAGTTACAAGGCAGAAACTACAAAATGCCATGGAGTCGATTCCACTAAGGGAATGGCCCAAAGACAGAATGGAAGCGTCCTTGCGTGATATCTTTCTGTTTAGGAGAAACGATCTGGAGTTCTTGCTAGACTCCAGGGTTCTTGTTGTCCAGCTGTGGACAGCAGCTCAACAGAACCACGTGGTCCAGACCCCAGAGCTCTTACCTCCGCTGCGGCACGGCCACATCTCAAATCCAACTTTAAATGCAAGGCTCCTTGTTTTAGGAGGGAGAAACATAAGCCACCCAGATTACATCAGGGTAGAGGAACTAGGGCCGGCCGGCCGACAGAAGGAATGCCCGAGAGGAGCATTCAGGGCGCTGACTCACAGCAAGTGTTAGCGAGAATCGGATTTCTGCTGAGGGTAAAAACAAATGAATACACGTGTACCTGTCAGAATGGCTGAAATAAAAAATAGCGGTGACACAAAATGCTGACGAGGCTGCAAAGAAGCTGGATCGTTCACACATTGCTGGTGGGAATGTAAAATGGTGCAGCCACCCTGGAAAATTCCAGAGTTTGGGCAGTTTTACAAAACAAAACATGCACTCACCCGTACAACCCAGCAACCACACTCTTGGGCATCAACACCAGAGAAATGAGAACTTATGTTCACACAAAACCAATTCACACATCCATCTGCTGATATAGGTGGATCAACAAAATAGGGTATGTTCACACGAAGGGATGTTATTTGGCCGTAAGCAGGAACGAAGCACTGACACAGGCCACAACGTGGATATGCAGGTGAAAGAGGCCAGACGCAGAAGACCACATACCGTGTGATTCCATTTATGGGAAATGTCCAGAATACATTCGTATTCGCGGATTCCACATCTGTGGATTCAACCAACCATGGATCAAACATATTCAGAAGAGACTTTAGCATCTCTGGATTTGGGTATCCATGGGGGTCCCCCACAAACACTGAGGGACAATTGAGTGCAGGCAAATCCTTAGAGACAGAAAGTAGATTTGCGGTTGCTTAGTGGGGAAGGTGGATTGAAAAATGATGGCTACAGGGTACAGGATGTCTTCTTGAGGTGATGAAAATGTTCTAAAATTGTGGTGATGGTCACCCAACTCTATAAATATACTACAAACCATTGAGTTGTGCACTTTAAATGGGTGAATTGTACAAAATGTGAATTGTATCTCCATAGAGCTATTACCAAAGAAAGAATTATCAAAAGAGAAACGTATGCATGAATGTTCACAGCACCTTTATTCATAATGGCCCAACATTGGGGAACAACCCCAAATGCGTTTCAGTGAGAAAATAGCTAAACCAATCGTGGCACATCCAAAACATGGAATGCTACTCGGCAGTGAAAAGGAACAAACCAGTGATTCAAGAGTCAACCTGGATTACTCTACAGAGAGATGAATGGAAAAAGCTAATTCCAAAAAGGTTATATACCGTGTGATTCCATTTATGTAATGTTGCTGGAATGACACAATTAGAGAGGTGACAATCAGATGAGTGGTTGCCAGGGGTTAGGAAGGCTAACCCTGTCTAGGCTAATCCTGTCTCTAAGGATTTGCCTGCACTCAGTTGTCCCTCAGTGTTTATGGGGGACCCCCGTGGACACCCACATCCAGAGATGCTCAAGTCCCTTCTGAATATTTTTGATCCATGGTTGGTTGAATCCACGGATGTGAAATCCACAAATGTGAATGTATCCTGGACATTTCACAGGCTGCTCTGTCTATCAAAGGGTAGCACAAGGGACCTGTGATGGAACCTCTCTGTGTCCCCATTGTGGTGGTCACGCACATCTACTCATAATAAAATTGCGTAGAACTAAATACACACAGATGAATGCATGTAAAACTGGTGAAGTCTGATTAAGGTCAATGACTGTATTAATGTCAATTTTCTGACTATGATACTGTACTGTAGTTTTGCCAGATATTTACTACCATGGAGGGAAACCGGGTGAAAGGTATATACAGGCTTTCTTTCAACAGCATTTAAATCTATAATTATCTCAAAATTTAAAAGTTTTCAAAAATGAATAACCCAAAGCATAAAAGATTAGAAAAGGCTATTTTCTGCAGTAGTGAGTTGTCCATCATCAGGAGTTAAACAAGTGGAATCTAGGGCGACTGTCTGTTAAGGATGCTTAAGAAGGAATTGCTGATGGAGTGGGAGACCGGGCTTACTCCCTAAGTGAAACTTCCACCCCAGAATATGTCAGCCATAGAGCCTGTGGGGTCAAAGAAGGGAGAACGCTCTGGACTTAGGGGTCGCTGCAGGTGGTCTGGGCCTTTGGTCACAAGGATATTAATATTCAGCTGCCACATAGTCGCCAGAAGGGAAGAGAAATTATCCCAACGTTTGTACTCCATACAGAGCGTTTATTCACTTTATTACTTAAATCTAGGCCAATTGTACCCAGGGAAATAAAAAGGCTGGCCTAGTAAGTATATTTTATCTAGGATCTATTTTTATTTAGTAGGTTCATGCATGAACCTGGTACTGCAAAGAAGGTAGAAAAATATTAAGCTTGAGCTGTTGGCAGTGTGAGGAAACACTGTTTGGAGAAGTGTTTCTTTCTAGACTCTTTCCAGAGAGCTAGGAAACCAGCACGTCACTTCCCTAGCCTCTCTGTCTCTCCAGGCAGCTCGGCGTTGCAGGACAGGCACAAAGCCACGTGTCTACGAGCATGCCTGTCCCGATTTAAGATCTCGGGGAGTACCGCCCCAAGGAGTTTGGTGGGGACGTGAACTGGGTGATACTTTCCTCACTGGAGAGGCCCGCTTTGCAGAAAACCTATTTCAGGCTCTTCTCCTTTTTAATTATCCTGTTCCCTGCCTACGAGTCTGTCCACCAGGGACGGGCAGAGGCTGTAAAAGCTACCGCTGCTCTAGCCAGAGTGAGCGCCACTTGCTCAGAGCAGATACCTAGGTTGTCTGAGTTCTCGTTCCTCATGCTACCCTGGTTCCTCCGTCATCAGGAGTCGGCTGTCAGCTGGGAAGGGAGCCAGTGTGATTTTCCAAGTGAGAAGAACACCAGCCAGGGAGTCAGGAGACCTTAATGCTGGCCCAGCTTGGCCTGGCCCCTGCTCTGTGACCTCGGGTGGTTGCATGATCTCTCGGGCCTCCATTTGTTGAATGAATCCATGAGGGGGTTGGCTAGGCCAACCATTTCCAAGCCAACACAAAGCCGTTGGTCATGGCTGCCTAGAATCCTGTATGAGAGCATTGTGAGACTGTTTAGTCTCTGCGGAGAGTGGCGTCGTAATTGATTAGTGATGTCTGTCACAGCAGCAGAAGCAGCGTCTTTGATAGGTAAACAGCTTCAGGTGTTTGCCTAAGAGTATGTGTTTACCTGCACGAGGCCCTTTCCCTGCGCCAGACTAACTGGTAGAGCAAACCCAAACTGTGGCAGCTCCTTAGCTTCCCTCCTTAAAAAAAAATAACAATAATAATTAACCCTGCAAGTTGAGAAGGGTTTTTTGCTGCTGTTTTCTTCCTTTCTCTGAGACTCCCAGACTCAGTCGTCTGCTGCAGCTGGCATTTTCCCTCGCTCCACACCTACACTGATTCCAGAGTGGGTGACAAAAGCTTAGACAGTGGAACAGGGCATCCCAGGAAGAGCACACGGGTCCCTGGGGGTAGAGTGGCATTGTGTGCCCCGATTCCTCGCCTCCCATCCAAGCAGTCCCTGCAACTTGCGCTTTCACACCTCCTCTCCCCATTCAGCGCCTTTTCAGCTGCAAGGTCTCCGTGCTTTGTCTGGGCTCGCTCGGAGGGCCGCCGCTGGCTCATTGCTGGAGCTGGGCATTGTCTCTGTGTCTCCCAGCATCCTGGGTGCTGAGAGGTGACAGGGAGCTGCAGGACAGCTTGGGAGACTTCCCTGGAGGAGCAGCTCTGCCTGCTCATGGGCCTCAGAGCTTTCCTCGGAAAAGGGAGGTCTCAACACGCTGCTCTTCGGTTAAGAAATAACTCATCAGTTTAGCAAATATTTACTAAGCATCTCTAATGAGGCAGAGGCTGTGCCAGGTGCTGGGTTACAAAAACAAACGTGAACTCCAGGAAGGGAAGGAACTGTCTTGGCTTAGGGGCAGGTGAGGACAAGGCTCACCCCATTAAAACCCTCAGGCTAGAGGCCAGGTTCGTGCTGACTTAGTGATCTTGGTCTCATGACTTCTCTGTGATTCGATGTCTGTCTCTATAAAATTATGGATTAACAGCAGGATTAACAGCAGGGTCTGGCTTGCTGTAAGGTACAAGGTTAGGGATGTTAGTTAAGCACTTGGTATTAGTCCCGGCCCTGGGTAGCTGCCATATCTACTGTGGCTCCTGCCTAGGACTTCTAGAATACACTAGAACTGTGCAAGGAGCCAGGGGAACTAGGCTTTTGCTTCTAGCCCTGCTACTAACTAGCTGCACGCTCTTAGGAAAGTCACCTTACCTTTCGGATCCTCCCCGAGGAAACTGAAGTGAGGAAGCTCCCTACGTGATCATCTCCGAAGGAGTTTCGTATCCTAAAGGAACATTTCAGGAAATCAGGGGCCCTCTCAGTGCTTCTCAAACTTAAACAATATAGAAAGAGCCCTTTTAGGCCGGGCGAGGTGGTTCATGCCTGTAATCCTAGCACTCTGGGAGGCCGAGGTGGGTGGATTGCTTGAGGTCATGAGTTCAAAACCAGCCTGAGCAAGAGTGAGACCCCGTCTCTACCATAAATAGAAAAAAATTAATTGGCCAACTAATATATATAGAAAAAATTAGTCGGGCATGGTGGTGCATGCCTGTAGTCCCAGCTACTCGGGAGGCTGAGGCAGCAGAATTGCTTGAGCCCAGGAGATTGAGGTTGCTGTGAGCTAGGCTGACGCCATGGCACTCACTCTAGCTTGGGCAACAAAGTGAGACTCTGTCTCAAAAAAAAAAAAAAAAAGAAAGAAAGAGCCCTTTTAATGAAAAAAAAAAATCTCACAGTCCTTCCCCACAGTGGCAACGCAAATATATTTATTATTATGTTACTTAACCATGTACAAATGTGAAACTCAGAATAAACTGACAATCACGCTTATGCTGCTTTTAGGACCATAAAACCAAAACACATTTCCAAGTTAAATACAAACAAAATTTAAAATCAATAAAATTCAAATTAACAACATTATTTTAGTGTGATGGATGATGTCGTTTTGCAGAAACTAAATTCAGAACATGAGTTTTAATATTAGAAAGATGTAGCCTCAGGTCTAGATCTATAATCTGTTTCGGTGCTTTTACATCAGTAATACTAATGCAAAGAATGCCTGTGTGTGCGCAGACGTGCGTGCGCAGGATGGGATACTGCACTGAAGGCTCTCTGCCAGTTCAGTGTAATCTGACCTCTCACTTATCTGAATCTAGACCTGTCGTCAAATGCCTCATTTAATGCAGCGTCGCATAGTATGTTCTATAAAGCCATCTCGATCCCTTAGAAATAAAAGTTGAAGCCGGGCACGGTGGCTCACGCCTGTAATCCTAGCACTCTGGGAGGCCGAGGCGGGCGGATTGCTCGAGGTCAGGAGTTTGAAACCAGCCTGAGCAAGAGCGAGACCCTGTCTCTACCATAAATAGAAAGAAATTAATTGGCCAACTAATACATATAGAAAAAATTAGCCGGGCGTGGTGGTGCATGCCTGTAGTCCCAGCTACTCGGGAGGCTGAGGCAGGAGGATCGCTTGAGCCCAGGAGTTTGAGGTTGCTGTGAGCTAGGCTGACGCCATGGCACTCACTCTAGCCTGGGCAACAAAGCAAGACTCTGTCTCAAAAAAACAAACAAACAAAAAAAAGAAATAAAAGTTGGCATTGTAGTGTTATTGGAATTACTGATGAATGGATAACCAATTACTCTTGGAATTGGGAACAGTAAGATGTTTCATTTGTTCAGCCCGGCTAATTGATCTGTTATCACAAGTTGGTGTGTGTATAAGGACAGATTCCCAACACTATAGCATCTACACCAACTAGAGTAAAGCACAGGTCTTTGGAGGTCAGCGTGCCTGCACACTTGGTGCCCTGGGATCACGGGATTCACCCAGCACTTGTCTGAATTCAGGTTACTAGGAACTCTGAAAATCCAGTGTGCTAGGATGTCACTTGCCTGTCCCCAACGTCCAATACAAGCACTGAAATCTCTTTACAGTATTGTTACGATGCGCGTGTGTAAATACATATCAAAAATTAGACTATCTGAATAAGAACAGAAAATTTAAAAATTATCTCACAAAAATATCAAATCTTCCACCACCACCACCACCCCGCCCTGTTCTACCCATATATAGGTGCACACAGACATGGAGGCAGCAGATTTTGGTTAGAGAACTGTTCGATGAAGTTGACTCAGCTTAGTCCAAATTTCAGGTCCAAGCTACTTGTCAGGTTCACTTAAACCTGTAGATCTTTTTCCCTGCCCAGCCCACCTGTGGTTGAAATACTGCTGATTTGATGCAGTTTTCCTATCAGAGTTAGTTGTTTTGCTACTTGGCCGCCAAGATTAGGGGAAGTTTCTGGTGCTCCTTAGCGTGTCCTGTCAGCCTGTTTGCCTGAGAACAGGATGTGGCCGCAGGCTCCAATAAGGTGATCTTAGAAGTCAAAGCAAAAGGTTGCTCGGTGACAAGAGAAGGACTGTTATAGCTGGAGGCTTTGTGCTAAATCAAACGCCAAATGTTAGCATAGTGGTTCAGATCATCAGTGCTGTAATCTGCGGGAGTGGCAGCCTCTAGAATTGTGCAGTCTTCAACCTGTGCAACCAAATGTGGCAGCCCTAGGAGTCCATCCGATGATTGTGGTTTAAATCTTGCCTCCAGCTGTCACACTTGGACAAGTCATTTTAACAGGACAGGCTCTCAGGGCCTGAGTCTGTAAAATGGGGATCACAGTAACTACTTGCCAGGACTATTGTGAGGATTCAGTAAGGTAATGAAAGTAAAGCAGCTAGCCCAGTAGCAATGGTCCCCAAACTGTGTGCAGAGAGGCACCTTGGTGTGCCTCAGTGAACTGACAGCTGCACTGTGGAATATTTCAAAATTGAGAGGAACAGTCACATTTGTCAGAGATGGTATGAACTACGCCTCTCAAACTTTTTAGCCCTAACCACTTAGTAAACTGTTAGGTATGTCTTTTGGCCTAGGGGGGGCATGAAAAAAACTACTGAGACACCAAGGGCACCATGAACTAAGTAGGTTTGGGAATCTGCAGCCTGGTGTATAGTGCAAAATCAGTGCTCAATAAATAGTAGAGGTTATTTTGTTATAATAGAGCCGGAAAGGCTATGCAGGCCCCAAGATTCCATTTTGCTTCAACCCTTCATACGTTTCGTTTCTCTCATTTGTGTGGGGCTAGCATTGGTATCGAGGGTTTTTCACTGTCCTTCCACCTCCCCTCTCTTCACCTCTGTTCTCTTGTAAACTGCAATTGAGAACATTGATTTCACAGCCTAGATTTTGGGAAAACCCCATGCTACCTGCGGTCTTCGCTAAGGGGTGACACAAGAACCTCCAAAACATAAAGTCTCGGGAGAAGATTAATTCTTGTCACCGGAATGTCCATGCTTCCCGCTCTTCCTGGCAAGGGCCAGAGCTGGGCTCCAGGTCTGGAGCCAGGGAGCATTTCCTCTTATGAGGTGGACCCT
This sequence comes from Microcebus murinus, assembly GCF_040939455.1. NCBI lineage: Eukaryota > Metazoa > Chordata > Mammalia > Primates > Cheirogaleidae > Microcebus > Microcebus murinus. The sequence goes on along the minus strand of NC_134125.1, from coordinate 9,491,996 downwards.
GTGGGAGTGGCCGGGTGTGACTCTTCCCATGGGAGGCGGAGCCTATGGGAAGGCCTTGGCCTAAGCCTTCCTGGCTCCCACGCCCCCGGCCCAGAGATCCCTGGGAGCTGTTGTAAGTGAGGAGGCTGCTGCATTCTGGAGGATTCTCCTGGTTTTCCCTGTGCTGAGGTAAGCAAAGAGTGTTACAGGGAAGATGGGTGCACCCAGGGCCTCAGATTTTTCTGTTTGGTTTCCTTTGTTTTGTTTTCATTGCCCTCCTGATTGTGGCTACCTCCAGCCACCTTGTGGTTTGGGGTACTCATTAGCCTACAGATAATGGGTTAACCTATGTAGAAATAAGTGCCCATATGTGGTCATCTGTGACATGCAAAGGCAGCACCCTTATTTAGTTCAGCCTGACTATAAATTTCCACGCTTCATTGAACCCCTACCATGCCCCTAGCATACACAGCTCTCTCCCAAACTTTCTCCTTTTGTCTTTCCACATATATGTCTCTAGACATGTATACAGAGAGATACATAGATATATACAGAGAGAATAAAATTAATTATATATGTTGGATTTTTATATAGTATTTTTTAAAAATAAAATTTAGTTTTCACAACCGAAACATGGGATATATTTTCCTTGTTGGAAGGAAAAATAAGGCTAAAATCCCCTTTTATCCACTGCCACTCCTAGTCCATGCCACCCTCCTTATGTGATTCATTGGTTACTTTCCCTCTAGATCTTTCGTTATGCGTTTCATATGTATGTGAGCCCATAGGCGACATGCGATAGTGCTGGGGCCATTTAGACAAACATGCTGTCGTGTTTTACGTATTGTCTGGCTTTTCCCGTCTCTGAAGGGAATGTCGGGAATCTTTCCAATTTTGTGCCTCCTCCCCAACACCCTGCATGTCTCTGCACTCTGAGCAGATCGGATCATGCAGCCCATTTCACAGATAGGAAAGTGGGGTTTAGAGCCACGAAGGTTCCTCAGATGGGAGGCGGCAGGTTCTGACTGCATGTCCCTCCCACCAGCTCTCCTCTCCCTCCTCCCTGGCAGGCTGGGAGTGCTCCCTCCAACCCGACGAGAGGAGGGGTGGGGCTCCTGGCAGGCCCACCATTCAGGTTAATGGAGAGTTACCTGTGGTACATGGATGGCCGCTTTCCAAGGAATTAGAATATAATAAAATATACTTAACATTGGAACTCGGTGAAGTATAATTGAGTCCTTGATGATCCAGAAGGCGATTCGGGACCTGCTGGGCCCCAGCTCGTCATTACGAGTATCAGCGCCGTGCGTGCCGGCAGAGGCCCTGGTTAATAGGGCCTCCTGGCTGCTGGCCTAAGTGGCTCTCATTGCAGGCCATGTCCCCTGTGATGGGCCTTGTCCTCCGGCCAGAAGAGCAGACTTGGGGAAGAGCTTTGCTCGGGCAAGGGACAGCCCTCGTCCAGTATCAGAAAGTTTGGGGACACCTGCGGGATGTGTGGTTGTCCCGGTTGTGGCTTCAGCATTGTCCCATGAGGATATATCCAGCTTTGGCCCCTGAGAAGCACTTCAGCCAGAGCCTGGGCTCTGTAGTGGACAAGACAGGCTTTAAGCCCTAGCCTCGAACTTCCTTCATTTGGAGAAATAGTTGAGTGGCTTTTTCAGGAAGATGCAGTTCTGCAAGCAGGTAGATTCCTCACCTACTTCCAGAATGATTAAGACTTTTTAAGCCTGGGTGTGGTTGGCTCACACTTGTAATCCCAGCATTTTGGGAGGCCGAGGCTGGAGGATTGCTTGAGCCCAGGAGTTAAAGACCAGCCAGGGCAACGTAGCTAAAGGAGCCAGAGAGGAAAGAGTCCACACTGTATGATTCAGTTTCTATGAAGTTTTATCTGTTTTGATTTATTTTCCTTTTTAAGACAGAGTCTTGCTCTGTCACTCCAGCTAGAATGCAGTGGCATCATCATAGCTCACTGCAATCTCAAGTTTCTGAGCTAAACTGATCCTCCTGCCTCAGCCTCCCGAGTATCTAGGACTACAGGCATATACCACCACGCCCGGCCAATTTTTGTTTTTATTAGAGATGGGATCTCACTCTTGCTCAGGCTGGTCTCGAAGTCCCCATCCCAAGTTATCCTTCTGCCTCGGCCTCCCAGAATGCTAGAATCACAGGTGTGAGCCACCGCACCAGCCCCATTTCACTTTGAATAGACCTTTTGAAGGGCTCTTTGCCTTCTCTTTTCCCCGTCTCTGCGCAACATTGCTCTTAAACTCCAAGCCGACCCTTTCTAAAATCTAATTGCATTAAACAGAGCCGGGACAATACTGCTCTGATGGTCTTTTTGCCCAACACTTTATATAATTTCAAAACTCTCTCATACACAAAACTCGTTTGAATCTCTCTATTAACAAGTCAAACTTTTACTCTTTTAAAATTCTTTCTCCTGATTTTAAAGCGAATCCCATTCCAGCGAGTCTGGGAAATTGAGCATAAGCAGAAGAAAACCACGCACATCCCACCAGGCAACAATAGTCCTTTTCTATCCACCTCTGGAGGCATGGCTGGTATTGATATCACCGTGTGCAGACGAGGAGACACCAAGTCAGAAAGGTCAAGTGGCTCCCCTAAGGTCCCGTAGCCAGTTAAGTGGCAGAACCGAGCCCGAGCCTGAGTTCTAGTCTGCGTTCTTTCTCCGGCTTTGTAGGTGAGGTTTGACGTAACCCCTAAATAGGCATCTCCCCTATTCATGGGATGCTGAGAGCCTCTTGTTCTTCCAAGTGCAGTGCTTAAAAGCCTTCCATAATGGCTCAGCTCACAGAGTAAGTTACACCGGGCTGATCCTTTCTTTGCAGGAGTTTACTATTGAAAGTAGACACGGGTGACACAAGACGAGGTTTTCAGGATGCACGTTGTCACACACAAGCAGAATGAGCTAAATGTTTACCCGACGCGCGTCGGAGGGACAAAGGCTTTCTGCAGGGAAACGAGTGGCAAGAAAGGGAGTCGCGTGGAAGAGGTTTTAATCCAGGCAGCAAGGTTGCACTTCCTGGGACAATTATACTCTGCTTACCATCGCTTCGGCTTCTTTTAGTGTAGCCAAGCAGCAGCACCTTCAATCCAGATGGTTTATTTAAAAAAAAAAAAATTGGTGGATATTTTTTAAGGGCCTCAAAACCTCCTGGGTGGGTATGGAGTGTGCTCCACAATTTTTAGAGGTGTAGTCTATCCCTCAAGTAAGTGAAGGTGACAGCCCCTGCCTCTCCACCTGGACAACCCAGCCCTGCCTGGACAAGCAGAGAGTGGCCCCAGGCACGGCCCAGCCCTGGCAAATGAGCAGGAAGTTCAAGATCTGCCTGAGTCCTTTGCTCGCCAGCTCTGAGCCATGCTGGAGAAACGTGGAGAAGTGCTGACCACACGCTATGTGCTCCCTGGAGTTTATTTGTGCTTTTCTAAACAAGTTGTGCTAACATTGACGTCCCCGTGGGAGAAGCAGCCCAAGTTTTAGGAAGAGAGTTGGCTGGGTGAATACAAACAGCCTGGCAGCCCAGCTGTGGTCTGTGGGGACAAGCGATGGTGACATGTGTCCTGTGAATGAGCTTGTGGTTCTCTATCTCTTTCCGGGGCTCCTGACGTAGCCCCTCCAGACTGGTGGCCAGGACATACCCCCACGGGTTGTTCCACTCAGATTCCGTCTGCATCCAGAGTGCGTGGCATTCCTGGGGAAAGGGCTCGTGCTGTGGGACCTCCCTTTAAGGGACTCGGAACAGGGAAAATCTACCACTTGGAGCGGGTTGGGTTTTGTTTGTCAACCAGTCTCTCCATGGTGACCAGAGCATCCCTCCAGCGTCCCCGAGCGTCCCCGCCACACTCAGACGGCGGTGGGGTGGGGGAGAGCGGCGGCACGTTCCACTCATGAAGAGTCACTCATTTGGATCTCATTTTCGAGTTATTATCGAGCCGGCAGTTGTGAGAGTATTTTGACAGCAGCTGTCAGCAAGGTGCAAGCGGCTGCCATCGCCTCCGATTGGCTGAAGACACCTATGGCAGCGCTCGGAATAATATTCAAGCCCACCCCAGCCCCCGCCGGAGAGCCAGGCAGGGAGGAAGGGGGCGTCGAGGGAGGAAAAGAAAACAGCAGAGCGGAGGAAGGGAAAACACCCCGGCCACTCCAGGCCCCAAGCCAGCCTGGCTCGGCTCCGGCAGCCCCGGAATCATTAGCATTTTTCTGACTCCCGCTAGAGAAGGCGGCCGTAAAAGACTCAGATTGTGTCTCGTGTTTTATTTAATTTATTTTATTTGAGGTTTTGGGCAGCGAGGGGAGGGGGAGCCAGAGAGGATCCATCCAAACAACCATTTAGGCTTGTCAGAGTTCATTTATTGAATTAGCGAGGTTACCACTCCCGGGCTCCCAGCTGCCTGGGCTGCAGCCCGCAGAGCCAGGGGGAGCTGCAGCCTCGGAGCAAGCAGGCAGAAAGGGGGTGCAGATCTAAGAACTGGGGCGCTCTGATCAATTACGGCCTTTCTTTCTTTCCCTTTTTTCCCTTCCGCTTGATTGAAGTGCAGCGGAATGCTAGTGTCTTCCCTTCCTCCTGGACGACTCCTCTCCAGCCAGAATATAAATCGTTCCACATGTGTTTGTTAGCACGAGCTGTGCATCCAGGCAGGGAATAAATAACGCTTTGTGTTCTCTGCCTTTTACCTAAGCAGCTTAAAATTCGTTGTTTGTTTGGGTTTTCTTTTTCTTTTTTCTTGGGTTTTCTTTTTTTTTTTTACTTAAAAAAAATGTCAGCTACACCAGAAAGCAGATGTTTGGTGTTCGGGAAGCAAGCGCACTTCTGCCTTAAATTGAGGACCCGTGGGGGTAGTCTTAAATGCAGATTGACTGCAGGAGAATGTAATCTCTGTGTACCAGACAAGGCAGCCCATGTGTCATTCTTGTTTCCCACCTAAAACATTTATTTCCCAGAAACTACTCAGACTTCCACGGTGGGGTCTGAATTCCTCCGACTTTCGGCTTCAGTTGCTATGATCAGATGTGGGGCTGAGATGGCGTGGGTGTTGTAGATGTATGTGCCCATTGCACTCCTGCGGGTTTTCCTTGCCTGTGAGTACCAGAGAGCCAAAGAGACCTGCAGTCTCTGGGTGCATCTGTTTACCTGTAGCAGTGGTGACATTTGGCAATGTCTGGGGGCTGTCACAACTGGGAGGGTGCTACTGGCATCTAGTGGGTAGAAGCCAGGAATCCTTCTTAATATCCTACAGTGCACAGGACAAATGGGGTTGGGACACTCTGGTCTGTAGGGAAAGGACCAGAAGAAAATGTGTGGAGGAAACCACAGAAGGGCTGTCAGCGTCCCAGTGTTCTGAGTAGGGGTGCTGGTGGCATGGAGGGAGGGGCTGCCACATACCTGTGGGGCATTTCACATGTGTAGTTGCCACCCAGTAAAACCAGCAGCGCTCATAGTCATCGATGTGACCCCAAACAGCCCCCACAGATTCCCAAAAGCCCTACAGGGGGCAGTGCCACCTGTTAAGAACCCTGACCTTTATGTTTATTTTTATCTATCTATTTTTTAGTGATGACCATGTGCTAAATGCCAAGCTAAGTTCTCTTCTGTCCCTTCTTATGTTTGGATCTCACGATAGTCCCTTGAGATCGAAGTTTTTACCTCCATTTTGGAGATAAAGAAGGGACATGACACTCACTGGGCATGTCCCTTGCCTACAGCTGCAAAGCAGGGAAGACAGATTAGAACCCAGATATGGCAGAGGCCAGTCCCTGCTTGTAACCGCTCTGCTGAGCACTGTTCCTCTCGGGGCCTCAGTTTCCTCATCTGTTAAATGAGGGGAACTGATGTCTGTACTCTCACCTCATGTGTTTTTCTTGAGAACCTTAAGAGAGAACATTCTTAAAGAGGCTTTGAAAAAATAGTGTACAATGTAGGGAAATTGCAATAATTGTACCTGGTAGGAATCTAAAATCACATGAACAGTGGAAAGCCGTCTTTGTGAACCTATACCAGCAGCTGAATCAGTGGCCCCTGGCATGTGGATGTAGAAGGTCAAGGTTTGAAGCCTGACTAGGTTTGGGCTGAAATTTATAAAGCAATTGCAAAGCAGAACCAGATATTCTTATTTTGAGGGCTGTACAAAAACAGGCCATGGGCCAGTATGGGCTGCAAAGTTGCAAGACTTTTATAAAGTTGCACGTACCTTTCACACATATTCCCCCAAATTAACATTCGTTTTATCATTCTATATTTTCTCTCTCTCACACACACACATTTTTTTCTGAACCATTTGAAAGTAAGTTATATAGATGATACTTTCTTTATCCCTAAATATTTGAGTATGTATTTTAAAAAATGAGATTCTTTTTATAACTGCAGTACAATTAACAAAACTAGGAAACCTAGAAACGGTATTATCATCTGATCTGTAGACCTTATTCAAAATTTTGCCAGTTGTCCTAATAATGTCTTTTTATTAATAGAACAGAACACAATCTAGTTCAAGAGCCACTCTAGAATCACATTACGTTGAGTTTTTGTGTCTCTTTAGTTTCCTTTCATTTTGGACATGTTACCTGGAATTTCTTTGTTGTTGGTGATGCTGACGGTTTCAAAAAGTCCCCACTGGATGCTCTGTGGACATTCCCCAGTGTGTTTGTTGGGTGTTTCATCGTGCCTAGGGTGTGACTCTGCTAGAAATACTCCAGAACCATCGCGTGGCTGGTGATGGTATCTTTGATGACTCGGTGAAGTCATTTGGCCAGGTTTTCCCACTACGTTAATATTTTTTCCTTTTGTAATTAATAAGTATATGGAGGATACTTTGAGTCTTTGAAAATTCTCCTGTGTCCGGGCTCACTTTAATAACTTGAGCTTCTACCAGTGATTCTTGCCTGAATTACTTGTTACGCAGCTGGTGGCCAATGGGTGACTTTGTAATTCCATCATTCCTCCTGCATTAATAGTGGCTGTATCTTGGGAAGGGTTTTTCTCCATTCTCCATCCTCCCCCCCCCTCCAATATTTATCTATAATATTTTATTTTCATCAGTGTGGGATAAGGGCTTATTTTATTCAATGAGTTATAAACCATTATCATTCTTTATTTTGTTGCTGGAATTGTCCTCGGTTTCGCCAGTGGGGGGGACCCCTTCAAGATGGACCTCATCCTTTTGACACATGGCCCCATCTTGATGATGGGTCCAGTCTCATCTTGTACTTTCTCACCTCCAGCCCTGGAATCAGCCATGTCCCCAAGGAGCCCTGGTTTTGTTCAGTCGGTGATGGTATTTAGAAGCCACATACCAGTTCCTTACCTCTAAAGAGGATGAGTTGCTGGAACACAGAATTATGGCAAAGTGGGATAATGAACCATGAACCCGTGTGGAGGTGGCCAGGCCATTCAGTCCACTTCACATAGGAGCCACTGACTTGCCCACAGAGCCCCACAGGAAAATTTTTGGACACTCCAGATGACCCCTCGAGACTAAGAGACCCATGCCTCTCTTAAGGCAGCCTAGTGCCTGTCCCCTGCAGGAGGAAGGGGGTTCTCTTTCTTTCCCCCCAAGCCACAAAGCCCAGCACTGATCTCCTGCACGACCACCCTTTGCTGTCTCACAGTCCCAGCTTCTAGAGCACTTTCTGCTCTGAGAGGGGAGAGCATGTTTGCCGACAGATCCGAGATGTATCTCCCAGAGGACAGAGGCCACCAGGACTCTGTGACCAGCCAGTGGGGCCCTGGCCGGTTTAGGGGCAGAAGCTCCAGTATCAGAGGGCCGAGCTGCACCCAGGCCGTGTGTGCGCCCCCAGCAGGTGGAGAGTGTGCCGTCCTGTGTGCCCAAGGCTTTGCTTCTGTGCAGCAGGGATAACCAGCTCCGAAAGAGACCTCGCCAGTCTCCAGTTATTTCTAAGAGTTGGTGGCGGGAGGAAGCAACATGTGGTTTTTAGAACAAAGGGTTTTCTCTAGCCAGTAGAAGAAGCTTCCTCTCAAAATTAGGGGGCATTGGGCCAGGCCAGTGGCTTTATTTCTTGTCCACACCTGTCTTCCAAACTGTTATTTAACAGAGAATGCAGCGTTTTGCCCTCCTGTCATGGCCCCTGTTTCATCTTCCATGCAAGAGGCCCCCTAGGGAGGGAGAGAGGCGGCCAGTCAAAGGTTTCTACGAGCTGTCACTTTAAAGAAAGATACTCCAGGCTCTGGATGCCAAAGGGATGTGACTGGCGGCCAGAGGAAGACACAGTTTGCAGTCGATGTCCCTGCAGTTTTTCTAATTCACTTGCTTCCCTCCCCCAAAAGTAGATAAGTAAGGCATTCCCACCTGGGTCCTGGTGAAACATGTTCTCACTCTTCCATCTCTCCAACCGCGGGCCTCCTCTGGCTACGGGAACTTAGATTATTTTTTTGGAGGTGGGGACGTCAAGCCACACGACACTTGTCCTCCTTCCTCCCTTCCCATGACAGATCGTTAAATTATTCCAAGGGAGCCAGAGCTCTGAGGCTAAATTACCACGACGGCCGTATCATGGCAACTGTACCTGTCTCTGGTTCTATCACTTTCTTCTGCAGCTGCAGCCGCCAAGAAACTTGCCTGAGAAAAGTCATTATCGGGGCCGGGTGGGAAATCCAAGACAGTAAGTGTTCCAGAGCTGGCTCCCGGCTCCTCGAACCCATTAGAGCAGGGGCCCAATTGGGGCAAACCTTGCGTGCGTAAGGCAAATTAGGAGCATGGGGGGCGTTCTGAATGTGATGTAGGTGCTTATGGTGACAGGCCACAACTCCCCAGCATTTGCAGATGAAGGGGCATCTGATGACAGCAGGGTTTTTAGGAAGGGGGCGAGGCAGAGAGGGCCCCTTTCAGTCTGCATTTCTGAGTTTTACCCTCATGTATTCATTTCTCCAATTACTGAGTGCATGATACGGCCGCAGAAATGCATTATTGGCCAAGACCTGTGAGGCCCCTGCAGTCACAGGTGGAGAAATGGATGCTAAATCAGGTGGCATCAGAGAGTGGTCGCACAGTGCAGACTTGCTGTGGGGCAACGGGGTTGATGGCGCCTGGCAGTATGGCCCGGGGTGGGAAAGACTCCCTGGAGAGGCGCCTTTGATGTGGGACTTACAAAGACCAAGGCAGGGGAACACCGGGTGCCCCAGTTTTGAGTAAGTGTGGTGGCTTTAGCCCCCCATCTAACCATTTGGACAGCTGTCACATCATCCTGCTCCCCCAGAGAATCTGAAGCCACTTGAAAAATGACCCTCATGGAGCAAAACGTTTGCATGGCTGACGGAACCAGAGGGGTTGGTTGCATCTGTTGGGATCTCAGCTAGAAACACGATTCATCCCCGCTGCTTTACATACTTAACGGAGGGACTCCTAACAGATGTGGGCAGGGTTCTGGAACCCACAGAGCCCAGTGAGGGGCAGGGGGCATGCACTCAGCGTGCCCAGAGACCCACAGCAGAAGTCCATCACCACCAGGGATATCAGAGATAGCAAATAATACAGAATGCCCAGTTTAATTTGAATTCCAGATTAAAAGGACTTTTAATTAAGTGGGTTCCTTTAGTTTAAGTACGTCCCATGTAATATTTGGGCATACATGCAAAGCTTCCTCGTTCTTTATCTGAAATTTATACACCTGGGTGTCTAACATTTTACCTGGCAGCCCTTATCACTACCCCTGGAACCAGAGTGATGGGCAGTGAGTCAGAGCTGCCATTGAGCTGTCATTGTTGAGGGCACAGCTGCTGCCAGAGAAGGGCTCCAAAGCAAGAAGACACCGGGAAGAAATACCCCAACCCCTCTCTGGTCACCCTCCAACTTTCCCCCTAGGGAATCGCACTGGTGCTCCCCATAGGGCATCTGGGAAAGGGACACATGGAGCCCTGTGCGAGTTGGGGTGGGGGAAGGGCCGCATTTGTGCCAGAAAACTTAGGCTAAGGAAGGTTCCTGCAATGGAATACTGGATGTAGCCTGAGTTTCCTGGCAGCCTAGGGAATAAGGGAAACAAGTAATTCTGGGTGCCATGGATACAGGGATCAAGGCAGAACATTTTTTTCTTAGCACTAAACTCATAGGAGGAAGGAATGAACTAGCCATCCAACCATGGTCGAAGGGGCCAGGGTTTGAGATGTCAATGGCTCTTTTCTCTCCCCTTTAAAAAAATATCTATGTAAATACTATTTTTATAGAAAACATGCATGTAGTATAAAAGCAGTAAAAAATTCTAGAATAAATGCCAAACATCTGTCTTAAATCGGTTGTCCCAAACCAGAGCCTGAGGGAAACACTTAGGTACAAGCAAGTGTGCTGGCAGCCAACCCCAGGCAGAGGGGAGAGCAGAGAGCAGGCTGGGGGAGGAGGATCCACACACAGGTGTGTCGTCATGGCCACAGCTATGAGCATGACACACGAGAGATGTGTGAACGCCATCCAGAGTGGCCCCCTGGTGCTCTGGTGGGTGCCAGTAAGGACTGACCCCCGACTTTACCTTCCCTGCACTATGGGTTGAGCGAGCTCCTGGGGCACTGGGGAGGGACACAGGCAGGGACAGGGACACCGAGCTCTCCCAAGACTGCCCACCCTACCTGCAGCCACAATGGCGGGAGTGGACACAAGTCCCCCGGGTCTTAGTTCTATCTCCCACGGCAGCCAGTGCGGCCACTCCAGAACTGACACTCTGCGCACACGTACATCTCTTCCCCCGGCCCTTTTCTTTTCTTTTTTTTTTTTAATTTTTAACTCTTCAGCACCTAGCCTTTTCTTCTTTTCACTTAGTTGCATATCTTGGTGATGGCCCAGTTTGGGGGCAGTTTCCTAATGGCATGCCTCTGCACTGTGACCATGGACTGCTCTCCTTCAGTCCCTGTGCCTTGGTGCATTTGCTGAGTTGGGGCATGTGGCTGGGAGAAGGGGCGCTTTCTTCCCTCTGGGCACCATGTCTTGTCCCTCCCAGGGGAGGGTGGGAAGATAGGTTGTCCCCTCCCCTGGTCACTGCAGAGAAGCTCTGGCTTGGGGCCGCTGTGGCCAATGCCAGGTTCAGCCGTCTGTGAGGGTGAGCTCCCTGGAAACGGTCCCTCATTAAGCCCCTCAGGTAAACGACACATCGGGAGGCAGAGGTGGCGAGGCCTAATGAGGCTTTCTGCAAACCTCCCTAATTACCAATTGACTCAGATCTTCTCACAGCCTCTAATAAGTGCCCCCGTAAGTGCCTGATTAAGGAAAACAAATAGCTCAGGGAGTGAGGGCTAGAGACACCTGGATCTCAGGGTGACATGGTCAGGACCTGGTGGCAGGGAGGAGGCCCCCAGCTGGGAGGACAGAGGTGGTGTGACGCCTCAGGGCAGAGTGGGTTTGGGTGGGGGTGAGGTGGGTCTAGGACAAGGGTCGTCAGCCTTTCTGGAAAGGGCCAGAGAGGAAATCTGTTCAGTTTCATGGGCCCTACAGTCTCTGTCAAGACACTCAGCCCTGCCCTGGCAGTTTGGAAGCAGCCCTGGGACAGGGACAGTCGGACAGGAATGGACATAGCTTCGCTCCAGTAAAATTTTATTTACCCAGAATACTTAGTAGGCCAAATTCGGCCCGTGGGCTGGGGTTTGATCTAAAAGAACCAGTTCCCTTTTTCCTTCTTCCTCTTTATCATTTGAAATGGGAATTGCTATCCTGTGTAGCATAACGTGCTAAAGCACCTTAGAAAGTGGGAGTGAGGCCTCGCAGAGTGCCTGTACACAGTAGGTGCTTCGCCAGCGCACAGAGAGCCAAACCAGACTGGGATTCTGAAGACCAGCCTTTGTGAGCGCTTGTCCCAGGGGCTGCTGTCCTTGGGGCTCCTGTCCTTTTGCATTTCGGCTGCTTTCCTTGCTGCCTGCTCATAGCCAACCCCAGCATCCCCCAGATGCTTCCTTCCTGAGGACCGCGTTAGTCAGGGTGGACTAGATACGCTGCCGTAATGACTTAGCCCTGAACCTTAGTAGCTTGCCGGGGCTACCGTGCATGTTCGCGTCCAGCAGGGGTGGGCTCCCCTCCACAGTCCACAGTCACTCGGGGCCCTGGGTCTCACCGCCGCAGGGGAGGAGAGGGCCACAGAGCCGCACCCAGGCCTCTGCTCACACCTCATAGGCCAGATCTGGTCACATGGCTCCTCCTAGCTCCACCTACTTGCAGGTGGCCATGGATACTTGGTGATCTAGTAATGGCTCTTCCACAGGAACTGGCCTGTCGATGCAAGTACTGTCTGTCGCTGCAAGTTCCTGGGACACCACAGTTCCAACCTGTGGACTTTCATGGTACATGATCAGGAGGGGCACAAGTGTAGCAGAGGAGGTTTCTCTCCCCAGCAGAAACCTCATTTTAGGTGCAATCACCCCCAGAATTGCAATGTTCAGACCATACCCAAGAGGAGCTTCCCTGCTGTGAATTGGAGAGGGTGGGACAAGCGGGGCATCCTCAGGGGCAGCCCATGGGGGCAGTGGGGCATGGGTCTGTGGGCTGCAAGTCCCATCCCAGTGGCTTGGCAGTTTGCACGCAGGCAGGGGCGGGGGCCGCCCCTCTCCTCGTCTGCACAGTGGGATCCCAGCCCTGCCCGTCACTGGCTCTGAGTACCAGGAGAGAGCACGCATGTCAGAACACTTTGTTGTGGGGGATGGGTAATTCTTGACCTGCCCCACATGCAGTCCCAATGTTCATTCTGCCACTCGTTCATTTGTACATTTTACTCATTAGGTGCTCACTGTGGGCCCAGCTTTGTTTTGAGTGCCTCAGACTTATTGTCTCCTTTAAGCCTTAGAACAACTCTGATGAGCACAGACACCATTAGCCCCATTTTGCAGGTGGAGAAGCTGAAGCCAAGTGGAGCAGAGAGGACTGGATTCCCAGGCTGGCCTTCGTGGCCCCACACCCCACCTGTGCCTCCAGACCTCCCTCCTCTCCCAGTGCGAATGGGCGCCGCGCCCTACGTGGGTTGCGAACTCTCCCCGGCTGTCGGTAGACCAGCTTCCCGCCGGGGGGTTGGAAACACCACATCTGATCCGGGCGGAATTTTTGTTTCACGGGGGCTAGAATCCACCCAGAGAAACCCATTCCGGTTTTAGTTATCTCCCACCCTGTCCCACGAGGGCATGAAAACCTTTTGATTATGCTCCTCTAACGACAATTTTTCACGCCCACGCAAGGCACGCGTCACCACAGGCCTGCTGGGACAGTGGCTGCACCTCGGAAAGCCGCGGCCACACTTCCTCATCCTCCAAATGGAGCGGAGGGGGGAGGTGAGGACGGAGGCCGAGATTCACGTAAACATGCCCTCCCCTGCGCGCAGACAGGTGGTGGGTGGTAACGCACATCCAGGGCTTTGTGCATCGCCAGAGACACGATAATTTACTTTTCCCTCCTCACGAACTTTGCAAATGATACTCTTTAACTCACTTGCGAGATCAACAGTGATTATTGCAGAGGGGCCTTCTGACTGCTGGTTTTTCTCTTTTTCTCTCTACTTCTGCCTCAGGCTCCCCGAGTTTGTCCACACCCCAAATTTCATCTGATCCTAAATGGGTTTTTTATTAAAAAAAAAAAAAAAGCCTCCCACCTACAGATACCGGGATTTCCAAGGGCAGTACCAGCCCTGGCTTTCGCATTTGTGCTCACTGACTCCATGCTCTGCCCTCTGGACAGCCACTGGGAACCAGCCCCCAGAGCCCGTTCCTCGCTGTCCTGGACTCCAGCCCACTCGTGGACCCCAGTTAGTAGACCCCTTTGGCTCTTGGCTTCTTTCTTTTTTTTTTTTTGAGACAGAGTCTCTCTCTGTTGCCTGGGCTAGAGTGCCGTGGTGTCAGCCTAGCTCACAGCAACCTCAATCTCCTGGGCTCAAGTGATCCTCCTGCCTCAGTCTCTCAAGTAGCTGGGACTTAGAGGCACGTGCCAACACGCCCAGCTAATATTTTCTATTTTTAGTTGTTTGGCTAATTTCTTTCTATTTATAGTAGAGACAAGGTCTCGCTCTTGCTCAGCCTGGTCTCGAACTCCTGAGCTCAAGCAATCCTCTAGCCTCGGCCTCCCAAAGTGCTAGGATTACAGGCATGAGCCACCATGCCCAGCCAGCTCTGGGCTTCTAATGGACCATCCAATGTTGAACTTCCTTGTCCCCTTTTGTAATTGCATCAAGTTCTGTGTTGACTTATTGGGCCCCAAACAAAAGGCCCATCTCACAAATCCAGTCCAGCCTTTCCCTGCATCTTTAAAACTCACCAGCCATCCTGAGCTTGAGTTGTTTTATGGTTGTTTTCTTTTCTGGACTTTTAAAAATAATATTTGTCCCAGTAGGGTGAGTGTTCTCCCCCTTCTGCGAGCTGGCGGGTTCAGAAGCGTGATTCACCCACCGGCCACACTGCGTCCTGTCTCTGGGATGCTCCTGGGAGGACCTCCAAGGCCGTCCATCGAATGGTCCCCCTGTGGACTTGCCTCTCGTGCCTTCTCAGCGGAGTCTTGGCTGTCATCCCTGGTTGACGATAGGCCTGGCGCTCTCGGGAAGCTCTTGTATCGAAGCTGCTCAGTTATCTGGTATATACCCATCTGTACCCCACCAGTCTGGAAAAATGGCCACCTCCCAGCCGTGACCTGTTGGTGTGGGACTTCCCAGGGAGACGGCGACCATGCCCTCTGCCTCTTCCCGACTGTGAGCAGGGCCAGATGGGTGTTTGCGACTCTTGCCAAGTGTGTGGGGAACGTCCGCAGTGGGCTTTCCAAAGCTGTGGGGGGTCTGGAGTGTTCCTTCTCTTGGCAGGTGTCAGAAACCTCTAGAGTGCTGAGCTCGTCAGAGACTTTGCTCTAAGTCCCTTGATCCCTGGGTCTCCGTCCTAGCCCCTAAGTGGTGGCAGTGTCTCACATTCCATTATTGCTCCCATCATAGGGGACTCTGGTTCCCTGAACCGTGCAGGGGGCTCCTGCCACCATCGGAGGGCCCCTCTCATAGAGATGCCCTTGGAAAACCACGTGGACGTGTCTGGATGTTGAGGTGTCATCTTGTGCTTCTCGGACAGGACAGCACCCCGATAGCACAAGCTGCTGTGTTGTAGATCTCACACCTGCCCAGTACGCCCTTCCTCATGGTCGGTAGGTGGAAGCTGGCATTGGTGCTTGTGGGATGCTGCTTGCTGCTGCTAATGGAGGGACCATCAATGGGGAGTTTTCTTACCTCCCGGGGACTAGAACTTTCTACTGTCCACATGTGCCCCCTGAAGATCCCTGTGAGTTTCTACAAAGTCAGTCGAAGTTCTCCCTGCATTTGTACGGTCTCGCTGCTCCACTTTCCCCTCATCTCCACATGCCCTGTGCGTTCTCTGGTGGGGAGGATCTGGGTCATTGGAAGATGCGTGCCCTCAGCACGAGGAATTAAAACAGGCCACAGCGAGTGTGGGAGAGCTGCGTGGGGCTCGTGCAGATCCACTCGAGATAATCTGGCTCTGTGCTGTGAGGTCCTCATTAGGGTTCTGGGCATTGAAATGGAGCCACACAAACGAAATTGATCAGGCCCTCTCCGTGTGTGCAGGCGCTGAGAAGCTGCACGGCCACCCTGAGTGCAGCCTGCTCTGGGGGCCTGGCGTGACCAGGCAGCAGGTGGCATGAGGGAGTGAGAGCCAGGAGCATGGGGTACCTCCCCGGTCGGCACCCTGGGCTCACCCTGAGACGGCAGGTCCAGCTCCTACTCGTTTCACAAGGGAGCTCACTTTGCACTCCCCCTGCCTCTCCACTAACCTGCTCCCCCCGTGGCCTTCCGTGTTCCTGGAACCCCAGCTGCACCCTCTGTGTCCAGGATCAGAGGTTTCTGAGGATGTGGGCCCGGGAGTTCACCCCTCGGTGGCCTTCTTAGAGCAGCGGCAGAGACAAGCAACGGCTGCGAGTCAGACACAATGGCAGCCACCGCTGGCGACTTCCTGGATTTGCCTGTCTCCTGCTGCCATTTCTGGAGTTACCGTGGCGATATCGGGCATGATGGAGACAATAGCAAAATGCAAAATATGTGGCAAATTAATTCCTGAACCAGGTTTAAGCTAACAAAAAAGAGGCTGGTTGTTTTTGTCTTCTCTCTTTAAATGTATGTCTTCCTCTTTTCAAACGTTTCTTGTCCTAAGGATAACAACACCAAAAGGTGTTAAATTGGTTCGGAATGTCCACCTCTGCCTGGCCACATTCTTGTAACGATTTCATTAGCCTGAATTATCCACTTTATTTTCTGGTAATGGGATTAGCTATACTTGAGGCAGCCAAAGACCAGAGGGGGCTGGGGGGGTGGGTAGCATCCACCGTGTGTTTCATTAACCTCTGGCAGGGAGGTGGCACTGACCAGAACGTGTGCCCCAGGCCAGAAGTCGCGTCCCCATCCTCTCCCGAACGGAAGAGGGAGCACGAGCTGCTTCAATGGGCTTGCTCAGCCCCAGGGAAGGCAGGGTGCCTGGGACTGGCTGAGAGACGCCTCCTTGGGGACAGTGTCTTCTAATTATCTTGTAAAACTGGTAGGACATGTGGATACCAGGGAGAAATGCTGCTTTTTCAGGGCTCCAAGAATCACACAATCACATCCAACCCCTTCTGTTAAGGCCCCTTGGTTATCTCAGCTCTTCACTGGAACCACCTTGGGTTTTACCAGAAGGATCTGACTGTCCTGCCCTGCTCCTTCTCAGCTTTGACCCAAAACACTACCAGAGCTTAGAAGTTGTCCCTTGCTTGGCACTGATACAGATACTTTTAATGGACAAGCAATAGCTTCCATTCGTTCATTTCCTGATTTTTGCCAGGAACCATGGCTTCAGCAACGCTGTGGGGTGGGTGATTATTTCTAGTTCACAGGTGACAAAACTGAGGCTCAGAAAGGTGACGGCAGGTGCAGGGCTGGGATCTGAACCCTGATCTGACTGCACACTTAGGTTCTTCCGCTGACATTCTGATTCTGCCCCTTGCTGTCAGAACTAAACTCCCACTACAAAAGTTCCCCACTTTGAGTAGTCCCTGGCTAATTAGAGGTGTTACCTGAGTGTTAATCAAGCCGAAGGTCTTTCACCTTAATGTGCATGTTCAGACCTTCTGAAATGACTGCCTGCCTTCTTTCTCATCTCCTAAATTGCACTTCCCAGCTGAGTTCCATGGAGTACCAGTGTCCTAAGAAATACCAGTACATTTTCTTGTTTAGGAATTTGAGAAACACTGTGTCTTCTCTCTCACTTTTCCATATATATCCTCCACATACCTAACATCTTAAAGGCACTGACAAGGTCTGCAGCAGAAGAGCTTGCTAAATTCTGTTTAACCCAGAGTCTCCCAGACTTCGTTAACCCCAGAAGCTTTTCTACACAGAATACCTATTAACATCTTTCCGGAAAAGTCTAAGAAATGTCGTTTTTAAAAAGTTATCTCTGATCTTTAAAGTTCTGTTTTTATGATATTCTCTAAAACCTGTACTCAGGTTCAGCAGACAGTGCCCCACCTTCAGGTGCTTCTTAAATCCTTTAGCCATGCACAGCTCTGTGCCTTCTAGCGCAACGCAGCAGGTCCGAGCGTAGACTTTAGAACTTCCTCGGGCCTAGGTTTGAGTCCTGGCTCACCATTTCATACTTTTGTACATTTTTGGCAAATCCCTTAAGCAACCTGAGCCTCATTTTCTCCATATGTAAAATGGGTGCACAATTCCTGCCTTCTAAGATCGCTGGGGATGAGAGTGTACGTGGAATAGACTTAGCACAGACCTGGTCTGTTGTGCGCTCTCATATAAATTGTATGGCTACAAAAAGTGGCCAAGATAGTCAGTTGGAAGAAAAGGAGGATAATATTAGAATTTCCATTTCTATTTAGGTTTCATTTCATCCTTTTAAACTTTCTAATTTTTAGATATCTAAAGATATATATAATAAAACAGCAGGGCATGTATATATTATTTGTAGGTTGAAAAGTGTATATATATGGAGCTTTATGCTCAAAACTGTTTCACTGAGGGTGTGCACTGACCAAAGGGGGGGAAACACTGAAAACCACCAGCTTCAAATCAGTGCCCCATGGAGGCCAGAGCATGGCTGGTCCACTTTCCTTTCCCAGCCCAGAGCTCGTGCCTACACACAGGATGTGCTCAGGAAACATTTGCCGGGTGAATGCAGGATCCATAGTACCTGAGTGATAAGTCACATTAAGGTTCCTACCAGGTTTTGAATTTAGGTCTGCGTGCTGGGGACTGGTGAGCAATGATCCATTCGGTGCAAGTGCAGCCACACCTGCCGGAGGCCTCTCTGTGCAGCAGGTCACAGCGGCAGGGCCCTCTCTGTCCCCAGGGAGCTTATAATCCCACAGAGGACACATTATTTGAACCCAACTGAGAGGGCCAGTGGACTGCAGGGCACAAGAGGGAGAGGTGAGAAAGGCCCTGTCATCTGCACCAAGACCTGATCTCGGGTAATAAAGACGTAGGGAAGTTCTCATTTTGGAAACAGACCGGCCCTCTTAGAACCAAATCGGAATGGAACCTACACATGGAGCGCAGTACCCAGGCAGCCCACTGCCTCTGTCATATTTGGCAACACAGCGTTTAAAGTATTTTAGTTTTGTTAACACTATTTTAAAATCTTTTTTCTTAAAAGAATCTGGATTGCAGACTTCTTCTGAAGAAGAGGAAGATCTGCCAGTCCTAGGCGCAGATGTCCACGTAGCTGTCTAGACTGGGGCTGAGTGGTCCACTCCTTGGGCGTAGCACGGAGACTCGACCCTGAGCACACTCACACTCCCCTGGAGGGTTTGGTGCAGCCCCAGAGCCTCTGATGCGGAAAGATAGGACGTTTCTAACATGCTCCCAGGTGATGCGGTCTTGCTGGCCCAGGGACCAGTCGATTTGCCCAGGGTCGCCCAGCTGGCGAGGGGCAGAGCAGGCCAGGAGTGCCGTCTCCCAGCGCCAGCCACCCCCCACCCAGCGCCTCTCAGGAGAGTCCGTGGCTTCCGTCTGGAACACAGGCCCCAACTCTGACTCAGAGATACCATTTAACTGCTCATCTGAGCTTTCTCATCTAGAAAACGAGAGGGTCACGCTTGCCTGGAAAGGACCCCATGAAAGGCTATTGAGAGAAGCTAAATGCTGTCCTCGGCGCCTCTTTCTTTCACTTTCTTGGAAACCAGACCATTTTTCAGCCTCCAAGAGGCAAAAATGAAAGGGAGTATTGCGTTGATGGTGATAAGGTAACCTTTCTACATCCGGCTCTCACCGTGATGAGCGTGAGTAATTGGAAAAGTTCAGTCTAAAAGGCACTCTCCGAAAAGAGAGAGGGAGAACAAAAGAGGAAGAGACTCCACGCCTAAATATACCTCCATCAAACAGCTCCCAGAGCTGTTGCCCCTGTGCACAGTGCGCTTGGCTCCCAGCCCGTGCACACTCGTCTGCACAGCCTGGGGGAGTGAAAGCCGCTCGCTGCCCGCCAGGCCACGCTGAGGCTCCCTGCTCGCGTCTGCTCTTCCCACCACACCAGGCACAATCCTCAATGTCACTGTCCAGGCACCAACTTAACCCCCTTGGTAAATAAGTAATCGAATAGGCCCCCTTTTGCTTGCTTTGATTTATTCACTGCGCTTGAAGGAATAAACGTGGGCACTTTGGAAGGAGTATTGATCGTCGAGGGCCAAACACTCCTTGTAATAACTTGTGGTCGTAAGAACATCGTCCTAAGGGACAGACTGAATGTTTGGCCCCCAAATGTGACTGTGTCTCCACAATAGCATATGGATTATATGAGATAATTCATGTAAAGGATAAGGACCCGACACTCGGGGAGAACTCAGTAAATATTGACTCCGTGATGAAATGCATGGGTAGCGTGTTTTCCGAGCGCGAGGCACGGTCCCAGGTTCTGTAGACACAGCAGAGCGTGAGAGCCCTGCCATCTTCCCGCCTGCTTTCTGTTTCTAGCAAAAGGATGGAAAAGATAAGTAAGTAAACAAGCCGTTTCGGGCAGTGCTCAGATGTGGCGGAAGGTGGCTCATGTGGTGGAGGAGGCAACGTTAAAGGGGACAGCCGCAGGAGGCCCCTTAGAGGAAGTGGCGTTTGAGCTGACAATTGAATGACAGGAGTCGATTGCAGGAATATCTAGGTAAGGTGGGCACTAGATAATGGGAGCGGCAAGTGCAAAGGCCCTGAGGTGGGCACACATTTGATGGGTTCAGAGGGAAACCAGTGTAGAGTCTCTATAGTAAGTATGTCGGCGGGGCGGGACATGAGATGAGGTTGGAACGCAGACTATAGTCTGATCAGGCACCCAGGACCCAGGCTTGGGTCCCAAGAAGTTCAGGAATTATTCTAAGGATGCAAACCCCATCAGAGAGTTCAGCAATTTGGGAGTGATGATGACCAGCACATACACGAAAAACTCAGGGCAGTTAGCTATGGAAACCCACTGTGGGAGTGGCAATGACTGGCATATGCCCGTGAAACAGGGCAGCAGCACCCACTGAAATCCACAGGGTTGATTGGATCAGCCTCAGTTGGAGGATTAGATGAGGCAGCTGGGACTAGCTGCCACCCAAGGCTTTGATTTATACACATCCCAGAAAAGCCGGGAGGTTTAGATGATAGTTCCCGTTCCTGAGCCTCCCCCACTGCAGAAATCACCTCCTGCAGACAAAGGGATGGGTTTGTCTCTAGCTGTCCAGCCTCACTCTCCACCTTACCTCAGCTGGGGCCCTTTGCCACATGAGCACTTGGTAAGGAAAGGGGGACAGTAGGACATTGGGCAAGGCAGCAGCCAGCTCGCCGAGTTCACTGGTGGGCCCTTCTTTAGGACAGGGACAGGAGAGCCGTGAGCAGAGATCAGGTGCCCCCAGCCCTAGACCTAACCGGGCGAGATAAGTGGTTTTATCCCAGACTCTTCTAGTGTATCTGAGGAAGAGGGGGCTCACTGCTTGCCTGCCGGCAAAGGGACTTCCCGTGCAGCTGCCCCCAGCCAAGGCAGGGTCCTTGAACACGGTTAATGCTGGACCCACCGTTGACTTTATCGTTGCACCCTGCACACAGGGAGTCTTTGGCTGATGGTTTATAGGCAAGTCAGTCGTGTGAACTCTGAGCAAAAGCACAGGCTTGGGGGACAAACTGCCCACTTGGAGCCCAGCTCAGCCCGTTACCACCTGTGGGACCTTGGCAGACACTTCATCCCTTGTGGTAGG
The DNA here is from genome assembly GCF_040939455.1 of Microcebus murinus. NCBI lineage: Eukaryota > Metazoa > Chordata > Mammalia > Primates > Cheirogaleidae > Microcebus > Microcebus murinus. Next base: position 9,470,837 of record NC_134125.1, on the reverse strand, counting down.
TAAGGACTTGCCAAGTGACCTTGGAGGAATCATTCACTTCTTTGCATCTCGGTGTTCTCCATATAGAAAATGGGAATGGCATTGCCTAGCTCATAAGGGTCTTGTGAGTTCATGCCCACTGGGTGCTGAACATGCCACAGGGCACGTAAGCACTGAAGTACCGGATGAATGGATGCATGTGTGTTAGAAAATTGGTGGGGGTGATATATTCAGAAGGCTTTTTTTAGTGCCAAGAGATTTAGCCACATTTTTCTTACCTGTAGAAGGAGCAGAAGAAGCCTGCAGTCTATTCTTAACATAAAAGCAGCCCTTCGTCTTGTTCAGATCACACCATTGTTCTGATTCTGGGTCCCTTGGGTGGCAGCAGACTTTTTTTTTCTCAGCAGTGCCTTGAGCACAGGTGGGGAGACGTGAGGCCAGCAAACTTGCCCATGTGACTCAGCACTTCTGCTGGGAGGCTGGTTCTTCCAGCAGATCCCAGTGGAGAGGGATGAGGATGTACATCCTGAGAGCAGAGGGGCCCAGGCTCTTCAGGTTGTGTCCGGCCACCTCCTGGGTGCCAGCATGCGGGCTGGGGGTTCGCCTGGCCTCCCAGCCTGCCCACGAAGCCCCCAAACCCAGGCACCAGAACAGCTGCAAAACTGTCAGGGTCGGCATCATCTCTGGAGGGTTCTCCCCACTCCCTACCGTTCTTCTCACCTCCTTCCCCGAGCCCAGCGCTTCAGTCAGGGAGGTGGAGAGACGGAAGATGATTCATCCCTTTTCAGTAGCAGCTGCTGGCTGGGCTCTGGCAGGGCTGGTCAGGGGGCCGCAGCTTTCACGGAGGGAGGAAACCCACCTGCGCGTGTGCACACACACACACACACACACACAGTGTATTGTGTCTGCCTTCAGGCCTGTGTGCAAACACCATTTGCATAGCCGAGTTGTTTATGAGCACTGGGCATAATTGGCTCGCCTCACTCAACACCTCAGCGCCCCCTCCCACCTCCTCCTCCCCCCACCCCCTCCTACCCCCACACACCTCAAAAGAAATTAGAAACGTGACAACAAACTCCGGTTGTCTGTCGAAAACCCACATCCCCACCACCAATCCTGGGCTCCCCGAGTGGCGGAGGGGTGGGGCTGCGCTGGGGGGAGTAATTGGTGAACCCGGGGTGAATGAAGTAATTGGAAAGTGAGGTGTGAGTTTGTTAGGAAGTGTGAGCGTGGTGGGGGAGGGAAGGAGGGCTGTGTTTAAAAGCCCGGTGTGTCCTCTTTATTCACAGCTTCTGATACAGTAATTGCTACTTTGTGGTTTCTATTATCTACACAGTGGGGAACATGCGCGTCTCCTTCCCCCCAAGCACAGAGTCTGGGCTCCCGGGGGAGTTCCTGGGTGCCCCGTGGTTTTCCTCCCTCTCTGGCTCCTGGTGGCCCCTCACGGCCTCACCCCGACAGTGGCCTCCGCTGCCAGGAAAGGAGGGTTCATGCAGAACTTCCTTCAAAAGCAGCTCTTAGAAATGGCTCTGTAGACCTTGCTGTCAGATAAGAACCCTAATAATGGCTGGTATTTATATATCGCTTATCTCCAAGGAGCTAAAGGTACTTCATCGATTTCTTCTCCCCCAACCTTTTTTTTCCCTTTTTAATTCTCTTTCAATATCTCTCTGAGATCATTAGTATTGGCCTCATATGATCCTGCACAGTTATACAAGCCAGCGAAGCCATTCACTGCCCCAGCTTTGTTCCTGGACCGGGAAAGGCAGCCCGGGTGAGCAAGCTCACCTGGATCTTGAGTCCTAGGGCCATGGAGTATAGGCAAATCACTTCCTCCCTGGCCCTTGACTTTGTCATCTACAAAATAAAGGCAGTGACACTATGGTGCCACAGTTGTAGTTACAACTGGAAACGATGTATTTAAAAGATGTGGCACGCAGCAGGCACTCATTGGAAGCCAGGGGGACGGCAGCAGTGACGGTGTCTTGAAGCCTCAGCCAGGGCACATTCCAGGAAGTGTCCACAGACATCAGGAAGTTCTTTCTAAGATCTAACCCTGATCTTCCAGCTCCTCTTAGGCCTCACTCTCTCTTGCCTTCTTCGTAGAAGGAAGGAAGAAACCTGCTCACTGTGACCATTTATCTGACTCCGTGGAGAATACTGGGATTTCTGCATCTATGATGGTCTTCAGAGACATCATTTCATCTGCCATGCAGATGTCTGTCTGGAAACCCCAGACTGGCTGTGACCTCCCCAAGGCCCTCCAGCTGCCCAGGACAGGATACCCAGCTCCCTGATATCTATCTCCCACCATTCCTGACAGATCCCAGATGCCCTTCTGTCCCGCTGCCCCTTCCGAACATTCAGATGCCACTTCTGCAGGCCAGGGAAGGACAGCTCCTGCAGCCTCTCCTCGGCAGCTTTTTTGTCTACCTTTTAATTATTTTCCTCGCCTTTCTCTGGACCCTCAGCTGCTTACCATGCATGGAGCATCCACAGCTCGCAGTGTGCTGCAGAGTGAGGACTTCACCTCCTCAGTCAGTCTCTCTCTCTCTCTCTCTCTCTCTCTCTCTCTCTCTCTCCCCCCCCCCTCCGCTCCTCTCTCCCTTTCTCTCTCTCTTCCTCTCCGCTCCTCTCTCTCTCTCTTTCTCTCTCTCTCTCCCCGCTCCCCCCCTCTCTCTCTTTCTCTTTCTCTCTCTCTCTCTCTCTCTCCCTCTCACCCCCTCTCCGCTCCTCTCTCCCTTTCTCTCTCTCTCCCTCTCCGCTCCTCTCTCTCTCTCTCTCTCTCTCTCTCTCTCTCTCTCTCTCTCTCTCTCTCTCATGCATACGTGTGCATTAGTCTGGCTCACAAGAAAACAGACAGAGCTAAGAAATGTGGGCAGAGGTCATTGAGACCATCAAGGGATAGGAGATTGTAGCCCCTGTGAGTAGAAGTAAGAGGTTTGCATGCAGTGTGGGCAGAATGGACTGGAACTCAGTCTACCCCCTTTGCCCTGTGGTGTTGGAGAAGTCACTGGACCCCTGGGAGTCCTCGTAGGGCTTTCCTAGCCACCCCACAGGTGGCCATCCTGCTTCACCCCAGACCTGTCCGAGCCCTGGGAAGAAAGAAGCCCCAGCTCCTGAGAGTGGCCAGTCCCCATCCGGAAGATGGAAGGGGATTGAGACATTGTGCGGCAGAAAGAGAGAGCTCAGGCTTAAAGTCAGACATGCCCAGGGTCACGTTATAACCCCGCCACTTACGAGCAAAAAGCACTGCCTCCCTGAGCCTCAGTGTCTTTGTCTGTCACATGGGGATGTTAAGACCAATAATAATTCACGTCTGTGCTGTTTGTGTTTACCCCACGCCTGTCTCATTTCATCCTCATCACCACTCTCTGAGGGTAGGTGTAACTTACCAGTGTCTGCCTACCAGGGCTACTGTTTGCTTGTTCATTCATTCCAAAAATACCTTCAGGCATCCACTCTGAGCCAGGCGCTGGGCTCACTGCTGCAGATCCAGTGATGGTCGAGGTAGATGTGGTTTCTTTCTGCTCTTGCAGAGCTGAGCCCCAGCCCTGGCCAGGGGAGAGCAGAGAGGTACACAGGTGTTTGTCCCACAGTGCCCGGGTCAGGGAGCCTTAAGGAGATTGGGAGAGGCTGCTCGGGGCTAGTGGCATTTAGGCTGAGGCCAGAGGGCACCTGCAGGCCAGGTTAGGGAAAGCAGGGGAGGGACCAGCACACCCAGAGGCAGCCTGTGCTGTGACCATGTCAGGGAAGCCCCCAGCACACTCTCCCTGTGCCCTTCAGCCTCCCTGTGCCAGAACTGAATGCTCTCAGGTCCAGTCCTCATGGCCACCAAGCGTGCCATCCCTGAGGTCCCAGCAGCTCTTGGAAGAACGTGGAACCAAAGAACCGTTATCCGAACAAGCCCACCACAAAGCCTTCTGCCCCCCTTCCCTCCCTGTCCAAAGCTGCCCCGGCAGAGGCTAGGAGGCTTGGGTGCAGGGGAGAGAGGCGGCGTGTCTGTTGTGGGATGCAGCGGCCTTTAGGTGGCAGAATGAAGCAGGGTTTGTGGCCGACTCCTCCTGGCTCTCCAGCCTCACCTTCTGATCCCCACCTGCCCAGCCTCCGGTCCCAAGTCCCAGCCCCCTCCAGCGGGGAAGACTGACGGTGCTCTGCTCCCCGTGCTCCCCGGGAGGCTGGCCTTGTCACCAGCCGTGCTTCCTTGCCTGCACAGAGAAGGCGCCGGGAGGGGGAGCGGAGCTGCTGGGGGGAGCTCCGAGGAGACGTGCAGATTCATTTTGAGGATTCATAATGCTGCATTTACACACCGTCCTGCCTTCAGAAATTGGGCTGGCAGATGCCTGGTCATGCTGGCAGGGCTGCGGGTTAACGCCTCGGATTTAGCTTATATCATTTCGCGAGAGCTTACGGCCTTTACTGTGTTTTTTACCCAATCGGTCTTTGGCCCCGAAGCATCCTAGAGTGTCGTGCGTGCGCGCGTGTGCCCAGGTGGCCACAAGTATGTGTAGATTTTCAAATAAAATAATACCTCTCTTCAGATGCCGTGCACATTAAATATTTATCGGCAGCAATTTGTGCGTATATATTTGATAAATGGACATTAGGAAGGGGTTGGAGAGTGGGGAGTCAGACAGGGAAGCGAGGGAGGCTCTGAGAAAGCCCGATCCTTTTGTCCTAGAATCTCTCAAAGGTTTAACCCGAGGGGAGCAGAGGAGGGGACGTAGGGGACGGTCCGAGGCTGTGTTTACCGGTTCGATCCCTGTCAGGAGAAACCAGGCTGTTTTCTTCTCCAGAGCTTTGCCTGACTTTGGCTTAGCAGAGAGCTCAGAGGGAGGGGACGAGCGGTTTAGGAGGGGGTAGCTGCGTGTTGTCTGAGCTCTCAGAAGAAACATGCCAGGTCTGGGAGAAGAGGTGCCATCATGCTCGCTTGACGTGGAGTTTCCGTGTGCTCAGCTCAGACGTAGAGGAAGGTTTGAAAGGTCAGGAGACTCCACTGCCCCAAGTCCTGGCTCGCACACATGGGCAGCCCCTCGCCCTGGCCGGGGCCCCCACCCTGGCCTCTGTGTGCCAGGCTGGCACGCGGTTACCCCCTCGGGGAGGGGAGGACAGGTGTGCTGGAGCTGCCAGCTCGTTAGAGAGGAACCGAAACTCCCCGTCAGCATCTCCGGCCCGATTGTTCCCTCCCTGCCTTGTTTGATGACCGGGGCCTGGGAGGAGAAGACCGCCATGCCCCGGGGCTGATGCGAGGGTGCACGTGTGTGTAAGTGTGTGCGCGCGAGTGCCTGCGATCCCTTCCCACCCCACCTCCTTTGCAGGCCTCCGTCCTTAGACCCTTGTTTTGCCTTTTGTTTCCAGCACCTTCGGGGAGCTGAAGACGGTCCGCTTGCCAAAGAAGATGACCGGGACAGGCACGCACAGAGGATTCGGCTTCGTGGACTTCCTCACCAAGCAGGACGCGAAGGTGAGACGGGGCCCCTCCCCGCCCGCCTGGGCCCCTCCCCGCCCGCCTGGGCCCCTCCCTCCCGGGCCCTTTGTGGCAGAAGCTGCACGGCCTCTTCACAAATGCGAGTGTCGCAGCCTCGTTCGGGTTTTCTCTGTCTTCCCCTCAACCTGCTAATTTGCACAGTATCCCTGGGGGAGAAGACCCTGGGCTTTGTGGTCAGAGGAAGGGGCAGTTTCTGCGTCCCCCTTCCTGCCCCACTTCACATGCACAGGAGCCTGGGACACAAATGAGGAAGCAGGTGGGTTTCCCAGGCCGCTCCAAGTCTGCGAGAAAATTCCTCAGTCCAGGTGGCCCCCCAGGGGCAGGGAGCGTGGGAGATGCTGTGTGGAAGTGCGCGGAGGGGACCCTGAGCAGATCGTGTGGACGGGAGGGCGAGGGCACCCAGGAAGCAGCGTGGAAATGCACTTTCCCCTCATCCTCCCGCTCGTGGCCGGGGCTTCCATCTCGTGCTGGTAGCTTATGAGCGGCCCAGGCAGGTGCTGCTGTGTACACGCGTGTGTGCAGAAGTCCCTCGAGGCTCCTTGAAGATCCAGGTCACCTTTTATTTTTGAGGCGTGGTGGCTTTTCTGAATTGGCTCGATGCAGCATGGCCGGGCTTTGCTTCTGCAGCGGGCACTGGGTCCTCGCGCGGCCCAGTAGCCGATATAGGGGCAGGGGCCGGATGGGGGTCTGGCTGTATCCGCAGCCGCTGTCGTCATGGCACCAAGCTCCAGGTCACAACCCAGAAGGAAGGTAGCCACGGAGCTGTCACATGGGCTGCCCTCTGAGCTCTGTGCCCACGGTTGGCACTTCCCCCCCTTTGCCTCATCTTTCCTCAAGGATGAAATAACGTAACGGGGCGCACTGCCGGCCGGGCCCCTTCCCCGCCGACGGGTGTGCTTCGGGAGGGCGGCGAGCTTTTCTGGGAGTTGCACCCGCTGGCCTGTGGCAAGTTGGCATTGCAGGAGGCCCAGGGGTGGGTCAGCTGGGCAGAGCCGAAGGTGGCGGCTCAGGACACAGCTGCGGCCTTTGTGGGCCCTGGGAACAGGCACAGGCAGAGAGGGCGCACCGGGACCCTCGGAGAGCCTTGCCAGACACCTTTGTCTCCGCGTCTCGAGCTCAAGTGCCTGTTTTGTTGACTCATGGCCACATTTGTCCGGACATCTGCTCCCCTCTCCTGTCACTCGGCAGCCTTTCACTCGCCCCCCGCCGGGGACAGCGTGCAACAGGCCCACGGCCTTTGTCCTCCCCGCGGGAGGCACGTGGGGCCTGCGCTGGCTCAGGGCAGCAGGGCCGGGCGCCGCACAGAGCAGCGGCTCTTACCAGCAGCCGCTCGGCCCCCGCTAAGCCTTCTCTGTGCCTCAGTTTCCTCATCTGCGAAACAGGAATGACACAGTGGGCACCCTCACAGGAATAGGCAGACGATGCCAAGGAAACGCTGACCCAGTCCTGGCATGGAGTGAGCTCGATACAAGTTAGCTATCCCCTCCTGTTGTCACCAGCCCAGGTCCCTGCAGAGCCGCCTGTCCCTGGGTCCGAGGATTCGTGCACATGTTCAGTGCTTAGTCCACAGAGAGACGGGAGCACAGGCAGCGTCTTCTCCACTGTGTTCCACGGAGCTCTGGGGATGTGACGGGATGGGCAGAGGGGACAGAACCGTTGTCATCTGTCTTGTGTGAAGGTTCCTAAATGAGATCGAGGCTGGGGGGACGGAGGGATGGGAGATTCCCTCCCTGCCCCTAGAACGTCTCCTATTAAGGCCCATGTGAGGGCCAGACATCAGAGCGTGAACTTTGAAGCCAGACTGCGTGAGTTTGGATCCCAGGGCTGCTACTATTCTGTGTGACCTTGGGCAAGTGAGATCCTTTCTGTGTGCCTCAGTTTCCCCCCTTGTAAAATGATCATAGGATTTCCCGTATTTTCATAGAGTTGTTGTGAGGTCTGAATGGGGTGATACTCTTAGAACAGGGCCTGGCCCCTCTGCGCTCTGGCTGTCGGCTCTGAGCAGGAAGCGGACAGCGCAGATAGTGACGATGGTGATGATCTGAAAATAAGAAGGGTCGAGGCAGGAGAAGAGAGCACAGGGTGGGATCCCCTTCACCCGGGAAGCCCTCCTCCCACCGTGTCCTCTCTCCCTCAGAGGGAGGTTGACGTCAGGGTCCACACAGCCCGGGGCCTGGAGGATCACAGCAGGGGCGGGCTCCAGCCTTGACGTTCCATGAGCCTTTGCCACGTCGAGGTCGACACGGTTTTGCTCTTCGGGGTGATTAGAACAGAAGGTGGATCCCAGGGAAGCACGCAGGGCAGCACATGGCAGTCACTTGAGGGAGTTCACCTGATGCCCAGTTGGCCCGGGCAGGGCCCGAGGCCAGGCTGTGATGTTCTCTCCAAAGCCCAGCACCGCCCCCCAGTGACCTACAGCATGATGGCTCCGCTGCCCCCCATCCCTTCCCTGCCTTCCATTCCCGGCTCCAGGAGGAGAGAGGGCAGCCGAGGACAGTCGGGCTCAACTCACAGCCCCACAGGGATTGGCTCGTCCCTCTCACCCTGGAGGAACTGGGCCCTCCACGCCCACCGCCAAGCAAGCTGGCCTCCCAGGAGGTCCGTGTCTCCCCTGCGAAGATGGCTTTGCTCTTTTTCCTTCCCGGGGAAGCTGCCGTTGCTTCCTCCCTCCTCCTCTCGCTCTGTCTGGAGAACTTTATTGTCTTCTGAGTGGAACAGTTAGCACTCTCCGCTGACCCATAGACCCACGCAGGCTGCATATTAGTGAATAGAATTCTGAATATGGTAAATATCTGGTTAGCTCGAGGGCGGGCTTGAGTTTGAAGAGGGAGAGTAATACTGCAGAGATGGGGAAAGAAAAACTCCGAACATCTCTGTATCTCAGCGGAAGGCATTAGTGAGAATCCAGGGCTGGGGGAGGGGCCTCCGTGATCCCAGGCTCAGGGTGGGATCTCGTAAGCATCCTCCCCCAGTGAAGCTCTTGGGGGCAGGAGACCTCCTTTATAAACCCATCCCAGGGCTCGATTCAGCACTGCCCCCCCCAGTCCCCCTCTGAGGGCTCAATAAGGGTAAACAGTCGGTCCCTATTTTCGCTCGACAACTTCTTGATTCAGGAGATCCATCCCAAGCAATCCTCTCTTGGATGGAGGGAAGAGAGGGCGGAAGGAGTATGGGCAGGTATCAGTGGAGAGGAAAAGCTCGGGGCTGGAGAGCAGTGGAGAAGCGCATGGTTTCTGGGAGAGGCCAGTGCTGGGACTTGCACCCAGAAATCTCTACCCCCAGGACAGTGCTCTTTCCCCAGCACCAACTAGTCTGTCGTGCCGGCAGAGGATGGGAGAGGGAGGCCCCAGTCCATTCCTAACGGCCTCCCCTCCACACAGCAGTCCCCATGCTGGCCCTGAGCACGTGCCCACGCCCGCCACCCGGAGCCGGGGATCCTGGGTCTTCTGACTTTTCTCCTGGAGACCCACATCCGCCTCGCATTCTTGGTGACTCCGAGGTGCATCAGGCCTTTCCTGGGGCCAGCACAGACCCCCACGTGGAGAGAGAGTCCTAGGGAGGGGCTCCTCGAGGCTGTTGTGGCAGAGCTGGAAGTAACCAGGCAACTGATGATGACAGTGAGGCTCCCACGAGCACGCGGGCTTCGTACTGACAGCCCACCGCCCGCGCAGTGCCGCGTCCCGAACTGCAGCAGCCTGGGCATCTGGCGGGAGATTCACTAATGCCCCGCTCTGTGGCCACCGTGGAGCCCTGAGGATCAAGGGGAAGCCCAGACCTTGGCCATCTGCCCTCGTCACAGGCTCTGGTGACCGGAGCCTCGCTCCAGGGAAGCAGGATCGATGAGCTGGCACATTCTCCCAACCTAGGACATTTTATCAGCCCCTGATGTCCCTGGCGGTAAATGTCAGTCCCTCGGAAAGTGCTGGTGTTATCTAAACCTCCAGGTGTGATGATCTGGCATTTCTCAGGGAACCTCCCCCCAGTGGGGGGAAGCAGGGGACAGAGGTCGAGGAGGGAAGGAGAATGGGGACAGCACAGGAAGGCGAGGACTGGAGCACACCCTGAATGCGGGTCCCCCGGGCAGCCTGGGTCTGCACTTCGTGCACAGCTGTGTGTCCTGTCACCGCGCCACGTGCTTCCCTGGGCCTCGGGGATGTTTCTGAAAGGGCAGTGTCTTTGGACTCGGCTTCTGAAAACCTATCTTTGTCAGGGGTAGTGCTGGACATGTGCGTGTGTGTGTTTCAGTTCTCACGGGACTCTAGGACACAGCGGGGCAGGAGGGTGCTTGACAGTTGGGGAAACTGAGGCTCAAAGAGACAAAGTCACTTGCTCAGGGTCATATGGGCAATACTTGGCAGAACTGGGCAAAATCTGATTCCAAAGCCCTGTATCCGGGAACTCCTCCCTCCCTCTTGCCTGTCATCAGTTCACTACATCGGGTGCATCTCCAGGCCCCGGCAGCTGCCTCCCTCCCCTCGTCACCTTTGACCCGGCCCTAACATGCCCCCAGGAGAAGGACTCACCATTTAAAGAGACACTTTGGAGGAATGCCAAGAGGTTGTCCCTTAAAACATCTCTCGGGAAGCCAGCCCAGGATGAAATCAGCAACTCCCAGCCCCCAAAGGAGGAGCGGGCATTCCTTGAGCCACCCCCACAGCGCACACTGCCATTCCACCTTCCAGCCCGACCCGGGCCTAAGGAGCAGTCTCACCAGGAAGGCAGCAGCCTTCCACCTGGGCAGGTGTGCTGGGGACTCCCCACCAGGTGTGCCCATCCCCATTGGCTGAGCAGCCACCAATAGCCACTGGGATTCCAGTTAGAAGCAGCCATTTCCTCTCTCGCTCCCCCTCCCCAGACTGGGCTGGCCATGGAGGAAGATAGGAAGGGCAACTTGGAAGGGAAGGAACACATAAGAGTAGACTTGCTTCCTAAAAACCAGAATATTAATTTTTTCCCCATGCAATGCGCCTTTAATTCTTTGCTTCCCCAAGCCCGCCGTGCCTTTGTACTTTTGCAGTTGCAGCTGTTTTTATTTGCCGTCGCTGCTGTTGTTTTAAAAGGTCTATTTTCACATGGAATGTTATCCAATTAGCAGAGCAATGTGTTGGCTTAAATAAACACTTGGGGGGGCGGCAGTAGGGAGACGCGCTGGTGGCTGGCGTTGGCAGGCAGAGCTGTTCGCACTGTGGTAAACAGCCGCAGCTTTAATTGTAGGGTCGCACCAGTTAATGTCACCTTCCTCATGTCTCACTTCTCCACTCTGCCAGGGGTGGGGGCAGAGGGAGTGATGGACACGTGGCCCAAGCCCTCCCCAGCTCAGGTGATGCTGAGTGTTTTGGTGGGGGGGGGGGGTTTGCATTGGACCTTCTCAAAGAATGTTCTCGGAACCTGTGGTCTGCACCTCGCAGATTCCACCCAAACAAGGCCCGTGGTGGGAAGAGTTGGCGACGAGCACACCAGACAAAGCTGCTTAAGGCAAGGACGGCCTTCCTCCTTGCCAGGCGCCCCTGGCGCACGCGGCACGCTGCCCAGCCGTGTTGCGTGCACAGTAAACGATCACTGTCAGATTGTCGGTGGTGTGCGCTTAACACACATGTTTGCTTAATCAAGTGCAGCATGGAGTAGAATACAGTCTCCGTGGGGGCCCTGTGGGAGTACAGCCAGGGTCTGAAGGGGACAGTGCCCCTCGGCAAGGAGGAGCTCACAGGGCTTCTTCGCTGGCCACCTGTGTGTCCGGCAGGCAGAGCCGGGCAGTGGTTAGTGTGGCCTGTGGCGTCAGAGCTGCCTCCTTCCAGCTCTGTGAATGTGGACAAGGAACGTCAGATCCCCGATCCCCGGGTGACTCATCCCCACCACGGGGAACAATAACGCTGCCCTTGAGGCTCTTGTGAAGATGGAATGAATGATGCATGGAGAGCCCTCGGCACAGGCTGTGGCACGTGACATCAGAGACATGGGGACGGCTGAGTGTTCCTCTGGGCCCCACGACCCACAGTGCTGCACTTGGAAACCCAGGTGTCAGTTGTCCTGTGTTTCCCAAAACGGGAACTGGAAGCAAATCCAGGAATCGGGTTTGGTCCCCACCTTTCTGTTCAGGTTTGCGCGTTACAGACGTGCACTCACGCCTGCGTCCTGATTGTGGGGTTTGCCCAGTTCCTGTCGTCAGAGCCCAGGGGTGAAAGAAAATGTGTTCAAATCCTGCATTCCAAGCAGGCTTAGTCAGCGTGTTTCTGGGCCGAGAACCCGGGATCAGGACAAGCCACCCTTCTCAGACAAGCACACGAGTGGCCCTCATCACCAAGACAGAAGCAGCTATCCTCTGCCACCAGCGTCCCTCGGAGCCTCTGTGTAGGGTGAGGCCTGCCCAGCCTCTCAAGATCAGCACGAGGAGGGTTCAGGTTCAGATGTCCTCATTCCACACTTACCAGGCGTTCAGGACAAATCACCAAGGAGAGGTAAACATCCCAGCTGCGTTGGACAAACTGTCTCCCTTTTAATGGCATTAAAGTAACTTGAGAAAAAGAAAACTGCACTACCAGTGACAACAACAACAGGTACCAGGAATCGGGCCCTTGTGTGCCAGGTGCTGGGTTAAAGGAACAGCCACTGTCTGATGTTTTCTTCCTGGCAGACCCGGGAGGTCGAAGCACCCCCATTTTGCAGGGGAGAAAGTGAAAACTCAGAGAGGTTTCTGACCAGGTCGCAGGGCCAGGCCTCGTGCCTGACGGGAGCTCCGAGCCTCGCCAGGCCACACTGCCCATTGCCTGGTGGCTTTGTACCCGTGGCTGCCTGGCGGTGGCCCTCTTCCCCTAGTGGCTCTTTTAACTCCCCCTGGGGGCTATGAATGTGCAGGGGTCAGAGGTGGTGTCCCACCGTCAGATGGCCTAGTTTTGTGTTCGCATCACAGTGAGTCCCCAGGGACGCTGAGTCACATGGGGCTGAGCCGAGTGAGCGAGAGGGAGAGGCCCCTCCTGGTCTGCAGGAGTGCAGACGCCACTGCCAGGAAATGGGCCTCCGGGTGCTCCTCCCAGGCGCTCGCCCTCAGCCCCACGGGATCATCTCGGGTGGGTCCGGGGTGCTCACCGAGGGCCCAGGATAGAAGTCACTCGGCACGACACAGAGGGCTTGGCCCCTCCTGGGGGAGCCCCTGCCCTGCGTGCAGCCCCTGCGGAGGCCAGAAACAGCTGCTGCGCTCTTGATCCCAGGACAGCAGGAGCCTTGGGACAGGGAGGAAAAGGACCTGTCCCTTGGGCGCAGGAATTGGCGGTGACATTTAAACATCTTGGGGAGGCAGACCCTCCTCCCTGAAGTCCTTGGCCTCTACTTTTCGACCACCTGGGCAGAATGATCCAAGCCCCGTCAGTGCCAGCTGCTTACTCCGGGCGTCCGGGACAGAGGGTTTGGGACGAGGTGGCGTTGTCTGTGTTCGGATGGATTTAGCGTGTGCTGAGAGATGCGGCCCTTTGGCTCTGCCAGAGACAGCTCCCTGAGGAGCAGAAGGGGCTGGGACAGTGCCCTGGACTTCCAGAGAGAGGAGTCTCATCCTCGGCTCTGCCCGGAAGCCATGGCCTTGGCTGTTCTTCTCGGCCCCTCGGGTCGGAGTCCTGCCAAGGGCACGGAATGGGCTTTTGTTGCTGCGAGGAGGAGTCCGTCTCCGGGGAAGCTGCAGAAAGGTCAGGCCCGGTGCCGCCCTGGCAGCCTTCCAGTGCCTTCCCAGTTCTTGAAAGAGGCCGCCGGGCCCAGCCCCAGTCTAGTCTGCAGCTGTCAACCCCAGGCCACTTTAGCAGATTGTCTTCCAGGGGAATTCGGAAAAGGCGGCAGGAGGCCAGAGTTCTCCGTGCCTGTAGTCCACGGCTTAAGCCAGAGGGGATCAAAGAGCCGTGATTTCCGGACAGCCGAGCCAGAGGACCGGGCTGCGGGCACAGCCTGGAGTCCAGCTGGGCGGGCTCGGAGCTCTCCTGGGTGGGCCTCAGATTCTCCAAGCAGGGCCAAGGCGTGAGATGTGCCGTCTGAAGTAGGAAACCCCTCTGCCCCAGGTCAAGGCAGAGGGACTTAAGGTGGCCATCGGGGTCAGAGTTCCAGCAGGAAACAGAACCTACCCCCTGGGTGCCTCAGATGCAGAGCACCGAGTGAAGAGATGTTCACGGAGGGGTGAGTAGGACTGAGGGACCGGCCCGGGCTGGCGAAGCCTCCAGGCACCAGCGGCAGTGGGGACTGTCATCTCCCTCAGGCCAGGGGAGCTTCAAGGGAGGGGTGAGGCTGGAGGGGCTGTGGAGGAGGGCCCTAAGTGGACATGGCCCTGGACGGGGAGCAGGCAAGGAGCACCCCACCCCTCTCCTCCCTCTCCCTGCAGCCTCCCACCCAGGCCTCCCATTTGCTTCGCCTCGGTGGAAACTGTCGAATGCAGGAGCCCAGGTCAGATGGTGCATGGAGTCGGCTCCTAAAGCAGGGGGCCGGAGTGGGGGACCAGGGATTTCCAGCCCTGGCCATCCATGATGGCGGGAAGTGCTCCCAGGAGCAGGGCCTGCTCTTCTGTGGCATTCCCTTTGCCCAAGTCATGTGTCCTTAGAGTTCCGATCCGGATCTTCAGGCCTCTCCAGCAAGCCGGCTGGGGATTTGACCTGTGATCTCTCGAGTCTTAGTGGCATGGGTGACTATTGCCACCCCACAAAATCCCCAAGTCATGCACGTTGGGAGCAACTCCACACCCAAGACTCAGTGTATCGGGTCTCTTCCTGACCAAAAGGCCAAGTGTCCCTCTCGTGTGCGTGCTCAGGGGCTGCACTGTCAGAGCGGGCCGTGCTCCTGTCCCCACCGTCGTCCTGGTCTATAGAGTACAGGGCTTTGAGGGAGCGTGGCAGGACATCTAAGCCAACCTAACCACCCACACAGCCTGGAGGCGTGTCCACGGTGTCCCTGTGAATATTTACTGAGCGTGCTCTGGCTCAGTCCGGGCACCAGGCCAAGCCCATCAGGGTGGAGCACCGTCCCCCAGGGGTTCAAGGTTGAGTCTGGGAGACTGGCACTCAACAGGCGTTATAGGGCTGGGAGCAGGTGCTGCAATGGAGGCCGGGTGTTCAGGGCGCAGGGAGGGCACTTGGCTGCTCCCTGTGGGACAGAGAGAGGGACAGAGCCTTCCCTGGGCACTAGCAAGCTGTCTGTGAGCGCAGCCCTCAAGGCTAGGACGTGAGGTGCAGGGGCCCAGAGATGGAACATACAGAGGACGAGGGGAAAAGGAAGCAGTTGACCTGCATTCGAACCTCGGCCAGTGCCTCAGTTTTCCCTTCATTGAAATGGGAGAATAATATCTTTTCTGGGAGGAGATTGAAGTCATGTGCTTGGAGTTCCGTGGAACTCAGAGATCCGTATCTATGCTAAGAAGGCCTTTGACTCCAAGGAAGGAGAAACAGCAGAAGCAGGATTTGGAGAGGGGCAGAGGTCCGGGGCCATCCAACTCTCCCGAGACGTACACGGCCTCATAGGCTGTTTTGGCAAGGGAGCGCCCTGCCAGGAGCTACAGTTGAGAAAACTTCTCTCTGGGGAGAAGGTGGGGGTGGGTTTCAGTGTGGGAAGTGTAGACGCAGAGACCAGGAAGGAAGCTGCTGGTGGCCCTCAGACCACGGAGGCCTGCGGTTTCCCTCTGCAGTGGCCTGAACCTTTCGAGCACCTCAGGGTCTGCCCCTGGGTCCTGGGCTGCATCTTCCTCCTCCTTCACCGTCTCTTCTGCCTCCTGGGATGGCTCTCGTTACACTCTTTTCATGAGACACAATTACGCTGGATTATCCCAAGCCAATTTTAGCCTCGAATCTCTGTCCTCACGCTGCCTGCGACAGTTTGAGGCCACCACATTCCAGCCACCAGGGCAGTGGGTGCTCAGGAACACAACCTGATTGTGTATTAACCCGCAGGGACTAGAGCCAGGCAGGGGAATTCTGCTATTTTTGGACAACCACACATTGTACGGTGACTTCAAACATAAAAGAGCTTTGTATCCTGCCGCCCATTGTCCCTGCTCTGTAGTGTCGTAATGAAAGGTAGAGACATGCGTGATAATAACAATAACAGCCAACACCGAGTGAGACCTCTTACATGCAGGGGCCGAATCCTGCCCGTTCTTTGCTGCTGCTTCGCTTTTACACACGAGGAAGCTGAGGCTCAGAGAGGTTAACCAGCTTGCCAAGATCACACAGCTCCTAAGTGGTGGGGCAGGGATTTGAGCCACAGTAGTCCAGCAGCAGAGGCCCCTCTGCACAGCCATGCCACCCCACCTCACCTGTTAGCATGAAAAGCCCTTCCAAAGAGAGGCTGATAAAATGCCAGGGGATCGCAGAGGGAGGGGATGAGAATTTGTAAGACGTGATGTCAGAGAAGGAACTGGAGAGGGAATTTGTAGCTACCCCCACGAGGAATGGAGACCTGCCAAGCTTTCAGTGGCACAAGAATGGGGAACTGGTTTCCAAGGGAAAGAAAGAAGCACAGAAACCGGCGGTGGGAGTTTGAGAGGCAGGGCATGTGGCCCCTCGGCGGGAGTCTCTCATTCCCTTCTTCCGAGTCTGGGCCTGGCATCCACCAGATGCAGCCTCTGGGCCACCCCCACCCGCCGTGTCCCCAGGACTGCAGCTCCTCGGGGACCCTGGCGCCAGGATGGAATACCCGCCACGCCAGACTCCCCACGAGTTCCTCTCTCCCATCTTAAAACCCCGGCTCCCCCAATCATGCCGTCTCTCTGTGCCTCGCCAGCTGAGCACGCGTGTGTTTTAAAGCTCTGAATGGGCCATTTCGGATCGGAGTCCAGATGCATTTTTATATCCGCGTGGAAAAAAATGCAGAGGCTCTGCTGGCAGTCAGAGAGAGTTTTTTAAATTAAAGTTAAAAAAAACAGAGCAGAGGGGGAGAAAAAGTTTCCTGCACCTGGCCCTTGTCAGAACAGCACAGAAGAGAAAAAAGCATGCCTTTCATTTGGCCACATGTCTACTTTTAAAAAGATGCGTGTCCCGCCCCCTTCCCTCCTGTCCTTTCAGAGTCGTTGGCTTGTTGACTATTTGTCATGTGCCCCCTCGGTGCTGCATCACAGCCAAGGAGATCGAGGCTTGCCACGGGAGGTGAATGCCCAAGGTCGCCACGTTAGTTCCCCTGGGCTGCTGCAACAAGGCACCGCAGGCTGGGTGGCTTAGAACAACAGACATGTAGCGTCTCCCGGTTCTGGAGGCCGGAAGTCCAAAATCCAGGTGGCAGCAGGGCTGGTTCCTTCTGAGGGAAGCTCTGTTCCATGCCTCTCTCCTGGCTTCCGGTGCCAGCCAGATCCTTGGCGTTCCTGGTTGGCAGGTGCCTCGCTCCATTGCCTGCCTCCGTCCTCCCAGCACGTTCACCCCGTGTCTCTGTCTTTACGTGGCCATCTGAGGACACCAGTCATTGGATTAGGGCCCACCATACTCCAGTGTGACCTCATCTCAACTCATTCCCTTGGCAACTACCTATTTCCAAATGAGGTCACATCCAGAGGTCCTGAGGTCAGGACTCCACGCATCTTCTCATGGGGACACTGTCCAGCCGTAACAGTCATGCAGGGGTGAGGGGCAGAGTCAGATGGGCTCCAGCGCAGGCCCTGCTGGCTACGCAGTGCCTTGTGGCATCAAAGAAACAAGAAGGGCAAATGCCTCCACGCCTGGGACCCGTCGGTGCCGCCTGCAGCCCAGAGAGCAGGGGGAAGTGTCCTCTTGGCCACTGTCACTCTCCAGTGCGGGGCCTAGTCCTCTTTAGACCCCACACCAACCTGAGATTCTCTGCCGGGAGGAAGAAATTGCAAATACGACAGGTCTGCAGTAACAACACAACAGCAGCGAGAACTAACATCTCTAGGGCAATGCCCCACACTGCTCTAGACAACTCTTTTTTTTTTTGTCCTTAGTCTCCCATAGATTGGCATGTGTGAGCATTCCCATTTTTTAGATGAGAAAACTGAGGCCAGGAAGATTTCTTCAACTTGCTTGAGATCTTGAAGCAGGGTGACCCCAGAGTCCAAACTCTTGGCCACTAAGCTCCACAGCCTCTGTGTACCACGGGAATGCTGGGGGACAAGCCCATCAAGTCGGGGAGAGTGTCCCTGCGCAGTGCCATTGAACTTGAGACCTAGCGAGGGTTAAGAGGGCACTGCTCAATACTGTGTGGTTCCATTCGTATGAAATGTCCCCAGCAGGCAAATCTACAGGGACAGTAATCAGACTGGTGGTTGCCAGGGGCTGGGGGAATAGCGGCTTTAGGAGCAGTAGGTAAGAGGAGTGGAGCTTTCTTTGGGGGTGATAAAAATGTCTTGGTTGCACAGCTCTGTGAATATACTAAGAACCGTTGAATTGTACACTGCAGACGCGTGGCCTGGACAGCATGTGATTTATGTCCCAGTAAAGCCGTTAAAAATCAAAAAGCGGGACGTAGGCACATGGGCAGTCGGGAACAGCAGAGGGTGAGAGGGAACAGCATGTGCCAGGCGCAGGGCTGCTGGTCTGGGCGTGGACACCGGCAGCAGGGCCAGAGAAGCAGAGAAGGGGGGGATTCAGGAGCCATATGGGGGACAGAATCGCCAGGCAACAGAGGAGAGTGGCACCAAGTGACAACCAGGGGCCTGCCTGGTTGTCACCCAGCAGCTAGACAGGGCTCGGCTTTCTCACGCGGCGGCCGCTGCTGACAGCCGGGTGGGAGGCAAGCCCCGCTAATGGGGTCGCCCGCCGCAGATAGGATGTAACATGGCAAGTAAGACGACCGCCGCAGCCCAGGCACCAATTACGGCCCAGACGGCAGATATATCGACTGCTCAGTCACTTGCAGCTCTCTCCCTGGGAACATAACCCATTAATTAAACGGGTGCACCCAACGGCTCCCCGCACCCTCGCCGAGGCTCGGGAGTCGTGGGGCAGAGCCTGGGCCCTGGCATCTGAGACGCGGGCAGCAGAGGGAGGACGGGAGGGAGCGTGCAGGTTCCGTTTTAGCTGATGCGCTGCTGTGTTCCTTGTCCCCTTGCAGAGAGCCTTCAGCGCCCTGTGTCACAGCACCCACTTGTACGGCCGCAGGCTGGTGCTGGAGTGGGCCGACTCCGAGGTGACCCTGCAGGCCCTGCGGCGGAAGACGGCGGAGCACTTCCACGGTAGGCACGGGCCGGGGACCGTCTCGTGCACCGATTCTCATTCTCGGGCCCCAGGGGGAGGCAGGGGCTGGGTGGGGCTTCCACGAGAAGCGCCCTGGCCTTGGCGGGCCTGTGGGGCGTGAGGGGCCCGAGCTGAGCCCTCCCTGCTGGCCAGTGCTGGGCATCCCCCGCCAGCCCCACCAGCTCTGCTCGCCGCTCCTTGCGTTCTCCATGCCGGGCGCTGACCAGGGTGGCCATGACCGGGGCTCCCCTGTCTTCCTGCTTACCGTTGGGTTGGGTCCCTGGGGGCCCAGGTGGGAAAAGAGAGGTCAGGGTGTTTATCCCTCACTCCTTGCCAGGGTGCAAGGCCCCAGCCTGCGGCTACTGGCCGCCCACGCAGCCTCTCCGTCCAGGCCCCAGACTCGGCCCTGCAGGCCCCTCCCGGGACCACGCTCTCACCGATCCCCTTCTAGACATTCCCCCGTGACCCCATGGGAGGGCGTCCGCCTCCTGCCAGGGCCCTGCCACTCACAGGCTTCACTCAGCTCTTACACACCTTGGTGGCATCGTGAGGTCTTGACGACTGTTCATCGGTGACTAGGACACACAGAGCAACAGCTGTGTCCTCATTCTGGGGGTGCCGCAGTGACCACGCAGGGCCGTGGGCTCAGGTGGACGAGGCCGGGGCACGCCGTGCACCAGGCAGTCTAGAGAGCCCTCTCTTTGGAGGTGATGTTTGCACCCACGCGAGGGCAGCCGAAGCAGAGAGCCGCTGTGGGCGACAGAGGGTACCCCGAGGTTAGAGTGAGCTTGGTGTGCCTGAGAAATGGGGAGGCCAGCATGAGAGGGCAGCTGTTGGCTTCCTACCCACCTTAGATCCCACCAGCCTGGCGATGGGTCACCCAGCCGGCGAACTTCCCTTCCTCCTGCCTTCCCGGGAAAGCCAGGCTTTGTAACGGGGACAGTCCTGTCTGTGGCGCCTCCCACAGTGCTCTGAGTTCTCCTCACACTCCCTCATCATCCCTCAGATCCACGGTTCTTGGATGCTTTCCTAGATGGACCTGCCACCTGTCCCTTCCATCCCCATGGGGTGGCTGAGAGCCCAGGGTGTCACCTGGGGGCACACTGGGGGGTTGTTCGCTGCAATCCCCCCTCCACCCCACTTATCTGTGTAGCAAGGGAACCCGGAGCCAGGAGTGATTGTTCTTGTTCGGCTGCTGAAGCAGCAGTGACTTGGAGGGACTCATGGGACAGTTTCCTTTATGGAGATGTGAGTTTTCCAATTAGTCCGCTGTCCTTGCTTGGGGTCAAGTCCTCTGCTCCCCGCCTCTGTCCCCTACATTTCCTGTCATGTTGTAACATTTCTTCATGGTTCCATCCTCACCCGACCTGTTCCTCCCGACATAGATGCTGTGTCGCACTCATCTTTGTCAGCGATCAGTTCTCTGGGTGCCCCGTGCCTGGCACTGTGTCTGGCACGTGTGGCGCCCTTGATCTTGGGCTGGGGAACCTTCAAGTCCAGGAGATTGTGAAACCAGAGAGGTGAAAGCTGAATGCACAGTGGCAAGCTCACAGCTCAATAAGTCCCCAAATGTGACATGCAGAAAGAACCTGTCCTTATCGACATCCATTGACAGGCCCAAATGCACCCATCGGCAAATGTTTGTGTAAGGGACTCTCCCTGGAGCGCAGGCGGGGGCCGCCTCCGCCGTCCCCCCTTCCGCCCATCCCTGGGGCCAGCGAGGAGCGCAGGCTCAGCACTTCCGCCCTGCGCTGGACAGAAGCCCCCTTCGATAAATCGAGTTCCAGAGGCAGCACCGGTGCCTCAACCCCTGGAGAGACGAGGCCGGAAGTGTTTCTGCGGCTCTGGCCGTCCTCACGGCCACTTAGCAGCTGCAGGTCGAGGCCCAGACCGGACAGGTACAATAATAATAGTGATGAAGACAGTAGTTTATTTGCTTCCGTCTTCCCATTAATTTCCAAACAGCCTGTGAGAGGGGCACGACCAGCCCCGTTTCACAGCTGAGACAACTGAGGCCGGGGAGGCGTTGCAGTGACCCGCGACAGCCAGCGTTTATTAAGTGAGTCTGTCCTCGCAGCCTTGGGCATTGCCGCGTCCACTAAGCTGGAAACTGGCGGAGTTCAGATTTGAACTCCAGACCAGCTCTAGAGCAGCCCAGCCCACCCACCCACCTCCCCGTACTCGTACTGCGTTATTCAAGCAAACGCCACTTAAGGAAACAGAAGTCTTGGACCTTCAGTACATCTGGGACGTGGGAGTGTTTACTGCATGGTGTCCGCCATCCTGATTCACCCAGACCAGGAACCCGGATCTGCAGGGGCCCTTCCAGAAAGGGAGGGAGTGAACAACAAATCATAATGAAAAACGCCGTGTAGCCCCTTAGAACGGACACAGCATGTGTTCTTAGAAGGCCCATGGTGCGCGTGTTCCCTTGTCCCCATTTTACAGATGAGGAAAGTGAGGCACAGAGGCGAGGTAAGGCCCCGGGGGGCGGTGTTGAGTGTCAGGACTCAGCCATGTATTGCCACCCCTCTTGAGTCCCTCTGAAAGGGCACTGCCCTGCCAGGTTGAGGGGCACGTCAGGTCTGGGTTCCTGAGTGTGTCCGAGTTGAGCACTAACAGACACTCCCTGAGTGCCAAGGGTAAGTGGTCTGGGATCTTGGCAGAGAGCAGAATTCTCCCTGGAGGTGTGGGGGGGGATGATGGAGACACAGAAGGCTCTAGAGCCGCAGCGCGGAGCCGGGGGGCAGGTACAAGTGGGCACTTTAGGGACACAGCTACTGCCGGAGAACGGCAGCAAAGCAGGGACCTTGCTGGGGGAGAAATAGCCACAGCTCCGTCCCCTGCAGCCCCTCTGCTCCTGCCGCAGCCCACCATGGGTCAGCCAGAGGCCTGGCTGCCCTGTGATGCTGTCCTCCCCTGGGAACAGGAGGGAGCTGGGGGGACCAGACAGAAAACGTCCAGCATTCGTGGTGACCCACAAATGTCAGGCACATGGCGGGGCCTGCAGGAGACCGAGCTTCCCTCCTGAGCGCAACGCTGGCCTGGACCTGTCCTCGCTGCTCCCTGCCAACACACCGGTGTCAGTGTGATCTCTTCGGGAACCAGGAGGTGCCCTGGCTTTCAGAATCGGGCTGCTGGCTGCCTGCCCTCGTGCCCAGGTCCCCTCCCCGCCCCGTGCCCTTCCCCTGTGGCGAAAAAGACCCAGCGCACTTGTGTCTAAATCTGCATTGTTCGGCACTTCCAGGGCCCTGGCAGACTCTGAGGGCAGGTGGTGGCCGTGCCCAGTTCCCTCCCCCAGCTCAGGCCTCGGCCGAACTCTGCCAGGAAGGCACTCAGGCCTCAGGTGGAGGCCCAGCGCCACGGCCACTACAAAGGGCTCCCCGTGGAATGCGGGGCACGGATGAAAGGCAGGCGTCTTTACCATTGGGCAGGGCCTGGCAGGAAGCTCTCTGGTGACGCCACTGTGGCCTAGAAGCCGCACTCGGGGACAGTGGGAGGCAGCCGGAGCAGATTGAGTGAGATTTGGCACCAGCCAAAGCCCTAATCGTGGACTGTGCCCCCAGCATGGCTGCCCGGTGTGCCTTGCCTGCCCCTGAGGGCTCAGCTTCTCAAACACCCCAGCCCCCGCCCCGGGAGGGCCTGGGGAACAGATTGCTGGTGGGCCAGGCTTCCCAGCCTCCGAGACCAGCCCAGTGCCTCCCACCCCGGGTCCCTGAGGCACCTAGGTCAGGGTAGAGAGCTCAATTTGCAGTTCAAGCTTAATAATAGTAATTATTATTATTACTATAACAATCTTCATCTGTTACCCTTATGCGGGGGCCAGATACTGTCTCCGTATGGGCTTTCATAGGTATTAATCCTGCAGAATCTTGGGAGGTGATTATAGCAGGTCCTCGAATCATGTCGTTTCATTGTAATGTTGATGGGAAAAACAGCATTCATTCCCGCCTGGGACTGTGGACTTTCCGTGCTCTCCTCCTGTCTGCATGGGTTTTCTCTGAGTCCTTGGGTTTCTTCCCACATCCCAAAGATGTGTTGTTAGGTGAACGGGCCCTGTCTACATTGTCCCAGTGTAGGGGGGCAGGGTGAGAGTGCCAAGGCTGGCTCCCACCTCGTGGCCTGAGCTGCTGGGACAGGCTTCAGCCACTCACGCCCCTGAGCCAGAATAAGTGGGTAAATAATTACCTTACTTGTTTTTATTAATTTTTCTTAAATGTATATATAGTGCACGTTTATTTCAGTGTTTGGTATCAGAAGCATTTGGGTCTTTAGAAGTCTGATGATATCTTTGTGACCAGAAATATGCCATAGGAATTTTAAGTCTTATTTATATCAATTAGCCTAGGGTCAAATTGGTTTCATTATACGCTGTTTCACTTAAAGTCATGGTTTCTAAGAACCCGTGGACCCATCGATGTTAAGTAAGGGCTTACTGTGCTTTTGTCATTCTCTGTTTCAGAGATGAGGAAACCGAGGCACAGAGAGGGCAAGTAACTTGCCCAAGGGCACCACCCAGCTACCAAAGGCAGAGCCATGGTCCCAGCCTGTGCTTTTATCCGTCCTGCTGTGCTAAGTCTGTATCAGCTGGTCTGGGTAGCTGCCCCTACATTGTCCCCGAGTGTGTGTCCTCATACCTGTTCCGTGACCTTGGCCAGGTCGCTCAGCCTCAGCTGGTCAGCACAGCGGGACTAAGGTTTGCACCTGGTTAGGGGAATCGTGGGGCTCAGAGGAGAAGCTGCCTATAGGGAGATGGTGTTTATAAGCCTGGACAGTAGCGCATGCACGTGTGTGTGTATGTGCGTGCGTTTGAGAGAGAGTGAGAGAAGGCGGGAGGGAGGAATGAGGAGGAGGAGGAGCACGCCTGACACGTGTGAGCATGGCCCAGGACGGGCTGTTAACATCTGGCTGCAGATGCCGCCTGCTCTCCCGTGTCCCAAGAGCATAGCACGGAGCCTGGCACACAGGAGGAGCTGCTTAGTACCCCGGGAGCAAGAAGGAGGAGGGTTCCTTGCTGGTAGAACAGCAACCGTGATGTCTGCCCTTCCAAGGCTGTCGTGGGAACTCAGGTTGCCCAGCGCCAGGTCCAGAGCTCTCTGCTCATCCGAGTTCCTTGCTGGCAGCCAAAAGCGGCTCGTTTTAAACCCCTCAGCGCCGCCCCTCCAAGTGGAAGCCTTCACTTTATCCGATGCCCCTGCATAATGGCAGGGCATTATGTTTTCCCTTGCAAGTTGATGCTTGCAAAACACCTGTCAAATTGAACAGCAAAGGACAGGTCTTTGAAAGTCATTTGAAAACTTGGCCTGAGTAGGCAAAGACCTTGACACCAAACAGAGGCGCTTTCAAAAGGGAATAAAATGTCTGCGGACATGGTCCACAGACCCGCCCCTCCTCCCCTGTCCTCTTCCTGCCCCTGCCCTCTGCCTCCCTCCCTCCCTCTCTCCCTCCATTTCTCCCTCCTTCCCTCCATCCCTCCCTTCCCTCCTTCCTCCCTGGCCAAGAATCAGATTTCTCATCTCCAGCTCGGCAGCCCGTGGTAGGTGAAGTGCTATTCTCCAGCGCCTTGCATGTGGGAGTTTGAAAAGAGAGAGCAAGGAGGGAAGAAAGAGGAAAGTCCGCCACTGGCTGTGTCCTTTTCTTCCCAAGCGTGTTGCAAAGCAGCAGGGTCACGGCATCGAGAAGCTTTCAGGGCCTCGGCAGGCCACGGTACCTGCGAGCGCAGCCGAGAGAATATAATGGTAGGGAAGAAATCCGCCCGCAGAAGCCTCTGTTTTAGAGCACTCACAGCCGGGGAGGCCCGGGCAAACAGGCTTTTATTCGGCCGGGAGCACGGCTCTGCTTCCCCGTGTTGTCTTATTCCAGCTGGGGAGGACTGATGGGCTGTGGTTAGCGTTGGTACCTTTCACCTCCAGAGCTGGGAGCGCAGACATGACCGGCATGACAAGTGGCTGGCAGCAGCGCCTTCCCCGCCCGCGCGCCCGAGCCAGGCTGGGGTGGGAGGTCCACGAGCAGAGCGCCCAGAGACGCTTTCTCTGGGCACAGACGGGTGGCTGTCCCCATCGGTCTTTGGCCTCCAGCATAGAGCCGACCGCTGGAGCCTGACCCCAGCTCCCCCTTTCAGCCAGAGAGTCAGAAATTCGACTTTCCCCCCCGTCCTCCTGTCCTCTGGATTCCCTCTTCCTCCTCCTCCCCTCATCCTCCCCAAAGGGTCCTTCTCCCTGTGAGGCTTTACCTTCCTGTGGACAAGGACCTGCCCGCGTGGCCTGCATCCAGCACAGATGCGTGCTCAGTGACCGTCTGTGGGGTGAGAACATGGCATAAATAAGAAGCTAGCGATCAGAATGGCGATTAGGGCGTGAATCGAGCATCTAACACGTGCTGTGTACCGCGCGGGCGTCAGCTCGGTTCGTCTTCACGTTTGCCGCACGGGCGAGGAAGCCGGGGCTCTGAGATGCTGGGGAACGTTCTCCAGGCCCCGGGCGTGCAGCCAGCACCCTGCGTGGTGTGAAGCCAGATATTCCTCCCCAGGTGGCTCAAAGCACCACTGGCCTGAAAAGAGGCAATCATGTGACTTCTTATTAAAGATCAAGTCGGGAAAAGGAGAGAAAGGGGGAGAGAGTTTTGTCCAGGGCCTACTATGTGCAGAGAATAATACTAAGCGGTCATAGGTGACCTCATTTTAGCAGAATTCCCTGGAGAGAGGTGTTATTCGCATTTTACTGATGTGCAAACTGAGACCCAGAACAGTCTAGTGACTGGTCTGAGGACACACAGCCCTGGGCACTGCAGAACAGATAACCCTGTGTCACCGCACTCTCTCACTCCAGCACTTCCTGAAACCACGATTGCTCTCTTTACCTGGATTCCTAATCCTGGTAAGGCAGCAATTGCAAACTACTGCCTGTGGTCTGTGTTTATAAATAAAGTTTTATTGAAACACAGTCACACCCATCTGTTCAGATATTACCTATGACTACTTTCTTGCACCTCAGGGACAAAGTTGAGTGGTTGTGACAGGGACCCTGTGGCCCTCAAAGCCAGAAATATTTCCTACCTGGTCACTCACAGAATAAGTTTGTCAAATGGCTCTACTTACTTTATCTAGAAGCCAGGGGTGGCTAATTCCTCCCACTGTGACCCCACTTTTCTCAGAGAGCAGATAATTCTCGAGGTATCATAACCACACCCCTGGACCCCTCCGGCTTCCCCAGAAAGGCGGCCCCACTGCTTTGCTTCTCACTTGCTCCACTTGTTCATTCATTCATTCAACCAACAATTCTTCACTGATCACCTCATTATCAAGCCATGCCCTAGACACTGAGGGCAAAGCAATGAACAGAAGAGAGGGTCCCTCCCTCAGGGAGCTGATATTTGAGTGAGGAAGACAGATGATTACCAAAAGAACGTAAATAACAAGTTCTGAGGCTAGTAAGCGCCATGGAGGAAGTTAGAAAGGATAACAGAATGAGCTCTTCAGCAGTAAGGAGAGAGGAAGGAGAGATTTCAAATATGATGGTTGGAAAGTCTTTCTGGGGATCAGTATTTCTGTGCAGTTCGAAGGGACAGGCCAGCCAGAGATCCAGGGGGAACATTCCAGGTAGCAGGAGCCACAGGTGCAGGGCCCTGGGGCAGAGCTCGTTCAAAGCAGGCAGAGAGGCCCACAGGGGTCCCTCCTGGGTCCTTGTCAGGCCTGGCAGGGAGCCTGGCTTTGACACCCCTGGCAGATTTTGGCGGGTGGGGAGGTGCCAAGACCTGACCTACTCTGTCAGACCTCATCCTCTGCACTATAAAGGGACAAGGGTGGAGGTAGTTGTCCAGGCAAGAAGGACAGTGGGGGCGAGGCCGTGGCATAGACAGAAGCAAGTGGACTGAGCATTTTTGGTAAAGGTTAGAGCCAGCCGGACTTGCTTCAGGGGGGCAGGGACCAATCAAAGCCGGTCTGTAGGTGTTTGCTCCAAGTCACCTAGGACGGTGGCGAGACCACGAAGCTGTACAGAACAGGTGGGTGGGCGGGGGCGTTCCGAACGTGTCGGGTTTGAGACACCTATTAAGGACTCCCCTCGGGATGTCAGGCAGATAGATCTATGAGTTCGGAGCTCAGGGGCGAAGTCTGGGCTGAGATATAAATTTGGAAGTCATCAGCAGACAGATGATATTTAAAGCCTGCAACAGCCCCCCCGCCCCCCTTCCATAACTTAATCATTCGTAGGATGGCACATTTTCAAAAGACTGGAGACCGAGAGCGCCCGTTATCCCCACGTCAGCCCTTGCAAATAGGCCGCCTTGATCTTGCCCATGAAAACATAATCACTGGGCTTTAAAAATCACAGTCAGGAAAGTTCAAGCAAGTATGTGAAGTCACAGAATTTATTATTCAAAATATCCCTCTGTCGTGGTTCCTTCCATGGACCCGGAGAGAGAGGTTTTCTGTAAGCTCCGATTTTTATTCCTTGATCTAGGTCCTTCTTGTGCCGTCCCTGAGACTTGGCTGTGGCAGCCCTTCCTCCAGAGGTGTCAAAGGCCCTGGCGGGAGGTGGGCAGAGGGATCCTGTCCCCGTTGCCACGGAGGGGCTTGCCCGGCAAGGTTGAGGCTGTGGGTGGGGTACAGGGAGGTGCAGGAGGCATTTTATCCGTGCCCTCTCGGAAACCATCACTTTCTCTGTCCAGGGGGCTGTGTTTTGTCCTTTCGCCAGCTCCCGGTCACGTTGGCAGGTGGCACCAGGAGAGGTTGAGATTGGCTGGGAGACACGCTCTTTTTCACACCCTCCCGGCTGGGGCAGGCAGAATCCAGAGAGGGCAGATCGAGGAGCGGGAATTGTTTTGGTCAAGGCAGCTCCTAGGTGACAGCTGCTGCTCGCAGGGTGCGATTGGCGGGCCGTGCGGGAGCCGGGAGCCGCGTTCGTGGAGCCGGATGCTTCTCCCGGCAGAGGGGCTGGGGAGGCAGGGGGCCTGGAGAGAAGCCGGAGCAGGTGTTGCCGGGTCACCCCCTCCTCTCGGCCCCCACGCCCCAAGCCTCACCGGGTGGTGTTTTGGAAATATTTCCGAGCACTCCGACAATATCCTGCACACTCTCTCCCCCTTCCCCCGGGGAGCGGCTGTCCGTGCGGGGAAGGTACTTGCTCCCAATCCAGCTAAATTGTTATTGACTTGTGTTCTCTGCGTTTCGCAAACATTTCACTCAGCCGTCGCCAGCGAGGCCAGGAATCCCTGCTAGGGCTAACGGGGGAGCCAGCTGTGCCGGGCCATTTCTCCTGCTCTTCCTCATCGATCACGGAATTAAACTGACAGAAGGAGAATTTCAGAGCGACTTGGGAGGGGCAGGGGCCGGGCCTGGATTGGATGAGGGTTTGGGGGCCTGGGGACCAGAGTGCTGGAAATGGGGGCAGGAGGAAGGTGGGCTTCCCCCAGGGTTGGGGCTGGTGGCAGGGGGTGGCCAGGTTTGCTTGCCCAGAGAAACGCAAGGAAAACACACAAACAAGGTTTTATCACTGTTTCCTGACCACGAGTGAAACTAGTATGCTTTTGTAGACAGGAGAGAGAATGGATCAGAGGCCCACTGGTTAGTGCCGGCTGAGATCAGCCACAGATCTGCATTTTGCCTACAAGATGTGGGAAAAATGATTTTTAATTAATCACCACTATTTTGCTATTAGAAGATTTGACCTGAAAATCAAGATTCTGATCTCTCTTGAAAACCCAGGTCCAGACACCCTGGTCCCACATTCCTCTGGGGTAGCTGGGGCTGAGCAGTGGCTGCCCATCTACGTGGAGGGTGGGCTTCCTTTTGCCACAGTCTGAGGCCCTCCCTATAGTCACCCTCACACCCCCGGACTGTTTAACCCCATCATACTCCTACCTGGCCCCTCAGCCTTGGTGCTTACAGATCCTGGTGCAGACGTCGTTGTGCCTCGGCCCCGTAAGGAGATGTTGCCAACTCCTCCCCTTCAGCCTCTGCTTCCACCCCAGGGCCTTTGCCAAGAGAAGAGAGATAGGGAGCTCACGTGGACCAACCCCGAAACATTGAAAGAACGCCCAGGCCTGACGCAGGGGAGTGGGGGGGCGCCTTCCCACCTTTTCTGGTTCTTTTTCCCTATGTAGTGAGCCACCTTCACCCAGACACTCCCCGTGCCCGCGGCCTGCACAGCTTCCCAGCGTCTGTAACCCACGCAAACACGTGCAGGACCCGGCCGGAAAGGCCCAGGCTCGGCCGCGTCTCAGGCCCTGTCCGTGGGGTGTGGGTGGCCAGTCCCAGAACTGCTGCACACACAACACCCGGGACTCCCAGAGCATACAGTGAGGTCAACCCACCGGCCACCCCACCTGCCGCGTCCAGCCACTCAGGGAGCCACCGCCGTCCTTAGCACTGTGATTTACAGTAGTTGTGCTGTTAAGGGCCCGCCCTGGGCCGTTTGCATCAGAACTCTGGCGGTGGGATGCAGCCATCAGGGTTTTCTAGCTGATTCTATGGGGCAGCTGGGGTGAGAACCACCAGCCTTTAAGGAAACTGCTGATGCAGGTACCTGGGTGCTGCGACGGGGCTTGGTCTGTTCACGCCTTTCCTGTGGAGTCCCTCCTTCCTGGAGAGGCCTGGGCTGACGCCTGCCACTGCAGGGCCGGCAGCTGAGCCACGCGACCTTAGGCTTTGCTGTGGTGTGACGGGAAGGCCCTGGAGCCGGCCCATTCTGAGCTCAGTGCCCCACTTGGAGAGTCTGTGGTCATGTGACTTCCCAAAACCCTAGAGTGGCTGCTTCCCCATCTGAAAAATGGGACAGCGATGTCACCCCGCTGGTGGGATTTCTGTAAGAAAGTCCATACCCAACCTGCTGCCTCCTCCCTGCTGCTGACCCCTCAGCCTTAACCTGGGCTCCTGGAGGCTCCATTTGCTGGGCACTGCCAGTCCTCCGGGGTGGCCTCATGGGACCTTTTGGTACTTTGAGCATTCGCTTGGCTTCTCCGAACGCCAGGCCCGGGCTAGGTGCTTCCGTGCCTTATCTGAGCCATGCTCTGTGGGCGCGTCACTGTGTCCTGTCTGTCTGTAGAAGAGTAACTCGGGGACTCTGAAGGTGGGACCCCTGAGTGGCAGCGCTAAGGTCCCACCTCGTCCCACACCGAGCCCCAGCACGGCCCCCACAGCAGGCGGCCTGGTTTATCCTTTGCGGTCGTGTCCGCTGCTGCGTCCTCAGCCCCATGCCTGGCACGTGCTGTATGTGCAGAAATACTTGCTGTGAATGACGGAGAGCAGGAGCCCTAGGGCCCCGTGACATAAGGGCAAGCATTGTCCCCATTTAACAGACAGGAGCACTGAGGTGTGGGGTTTGGCACCTCCTGGGAGTCCCCAAGGTGGCAGGGGCAGGTCTGGGGCCTGGTCTCCCTGCCTGCCAGGTCTGAGCAAGGACTCAGCTCACGCCTAGCTCTTAGGACAGGCCGTGTTTTGAAAAGACACATCCCCTGCAACAGCCCCTTGTGTCAATAAGGAGCCACCAGCTTGGTCTCCTGAGCCAGGCTGCTCCTCTCTGAAGATGCCCTCCATTCCGTGAGCATCTAGTGTGCGCCTGCTGTAAACAGCCCCAAGACGCAGGCCCATCGTGGTATCTGAGGGCCCTGCCCGTGGGGGCTGCAAGATCTGAAGCTGGGGGGGGGCGGGGCAGGGAGGGAGAGACCCCAGGCAGAGGCACCAGCAGCTTGGGGTGCCCGGCACCCTCAGGGCTCAGCCCATGTGTCACTCCCAACAGCACAGGACGGCAGGCCACTGAGTCTGAAGCTGCAGGTGCCTCGATCTGCCTGGAATCCCACCCTCCACACTCTGCCCCGACCCCCAGCCCCTGGAGTCCGTTCCGGCACCGGTTTAGCAGAGGGAAACCTTTACTCAAGGAGAGTAGCAAACTCAGGGGCGTCTGCCCCGTCCCTGGGGCAACAAGTGCACGCTCAGTCACCCTTGGGTGGGAAGGGGACAGGCCCCGTGGGGCCAGGTCTGCCACACTCAACACAGGTTTCAAGAGAAACTAGAGATGCCAATTCTCATGTCACATCTCCCTGTGTGTAAACCTCGGTAACTGAGGGTTTTTTCATGATACGTCAGCAAATTCAGATGCTCTGCGGTGGCCCACGATGGAACGCTCCATCCCGTTTGGTCACCTCTTGACGCTGGTGTCTTAGTTCCCCAGGAAGCAGCCCCTGAGATGTGGATTCGGGCACCCAGCAGTTACCTGGGCGGTGGCCAGGGAGTGTGGGAGGAAGGCAGGGAGCCCGTCCAGGGGCCGGAGTGAGCAGATCCGCCGTGGCACGCACGTGGAATTGTCCCCCACCCCGGCAGAGGCAAAGAACCTGGGACGCGTATCCACCAGCTCCCCGTTCACCCCGCTAGTGGAGGGCTCCTGGGGGCCTAACTCCCTGGCACGTCCAGCCTGCCCCACGCCAGAGCCACGAGAAATCCTTGGTGCTGGAGGCGGGGCGCTGATGGCAGCTGGCGTCACCGTCCCTGTGCTGCAGAGGAGGGAAGCGGCCTGCCCTCGCGCTCTGTGACAGATCCCGTTAATAGCGGTAAGAAAGGCTAACCTATATCGAGTGCCTGCTGTGTGCCAGCTGCTGTGGTGAGGGCCTTGCACACCGTCACTCTTCTAGTACTCTTAAGCACCCTAGGCAGTGGGCATTGTAAATTCCATCGCCATTCCGCAGCTACAGAAACTGAGCCCAGAGAGGTGAAGCGACCTACCTGAGGTGGCCCAGCCAGGAGCCGCAGGGTTTGGTCCCAGCAGCCAGTCTCTACCCTGCGCCACACGCCTCTCCACCCGGAGCCCAGCCTGGGCTTGCCAGCCCGGCTCTCTTCCCCTCCCGGCCCTTCTTCCCCATCAGCCACGTGCATCTCCCGGCTTGCCTGGAACAAAACCCCGTGCAGCGCTTTCCCTTGTCCTCCCGTCAGCGCCCGCCCCCGCCCGCGCCTTTCTCTCTGCCTGTGCCTTCCACGCGGGCCGCCAGCGCCAGGGAAGGGAGAGACGCAGGCTGGCATTCTGTCAAGGAATTAATTGAAAAATAAAATCATTAGGTGGGAACTCCAGAAATGCAAAAATGGTGGTTGGAGGTTGGGGGGGAGTGGGGCAGGACTGGGGGGTTGTTGGGGGACGGCTGAGCTTTTTGTCAAGTTAATTTCTCGGGTATTGATGTTTGGTGACATTCACTTGTTGTTTATCTTCGGGTGCAGCTGTAATACTGAAAGAAAATGCACAGCTTGTTTCGTTTATTTATTTTACACCTTTCTCCGGTTCTGCATTATGTTTGTTTGGTGAAAACCCACTGAGGCTTTTGATGTCGGGGAAGTGGGATTTCAGCAGCTGTTCCCTGCAAGCTGGGTGCTCTGCATGGAAGCAGGGCCGGCGGGGGGGGGGGGGTGTCATGTGATGGGAAGTCGGGCCTGACGCATCCTCAGGGGGAGCAGTGGGGGGCCCAGCCTGAACCTGGCAGTGGACGTCAGCCAGGGCGCCGGGCCGGGAGCGAGGTCCTGGGTCCTGAGTCTCGGGCCCACAGGTGTGCCGGGCTCTGTCCCTGCGCTCGTTAATCTTCACAGCCGCCCCCCTGAGATGGCCCCTGTTTTTTTAACTGTACAGACAGGAAACTGTGACGCCCAGAGAGCTGAGGTGACTTGCCCAAGGTCACACGGCCACAGGGTTAGCCACCACCAGCAAGCCTTCTGCGTCCCTGGCCCCACAGCGAGTCAGTGGGTGTCCCTGTGAAGTGAGGAGGCCGGTGAGCACGCCTCCTTGGCCTTGAGGAACCAAATGGTTTCACTGTTTCCCTGAGGGCTCTTTATTGATCGCCTGTCGCGTACCAGCCTTCCTATGTACGAGAGCCCCTCCCTGCTGGCGCTCACCGCCCTGTTGGCAAAGAGCCGTGAAATCACGCCTTGCGTGTCAGTGGTAGGGACACAAATGCTGGTCCCAGCACCATCAGCTGAGCCCTCGCCAGGGCCAGGGGTTGCTCTTTCCACTCGTGGCAGCCTCAGCACAACCCCTTATATCCCCGTTTTACAGAGAAGGAAACTGAGGCACAGCCATCTGTTATCTTTTCCATTTCCCATGCTGGACCAGCACGCTCTGGATGGAGCAGAGCCAGTCTTGGTCCCCACGGTATCTAGCCCAGAGCTCCACACGTCTCTGTCATATGCAGGAACGGGGACACACGTGAAGGCCATGAGGGATGCTTTGGGCCCTTCTCAGCTTCTGTTGGTCCTTCAGCAGTTTGCAACACTAGACCCTCAGTTTCCCGTCGTTCATTCAGTCAGTCACTGCACACGTGTGCCAGGTGCTGTTCTGGGCGTGGGGAGTAGCAGTAGGTGACACAGACCAGAACCCGCCCTCCTAGAGCTGGCATTGCAGGGAGGGAGGCAGTAAAGTGAACACGTGAAACAGGGCCGGGCGCGTGCTCACGCCTGCAGTCCCAGCACTCCGGGAGACTGAGGCGGGAGGATCGCCTGAGGCCAGGAGTTAGGGACCAGCCTGGGCAAAGGCCCTGAGGTGTGCACAGTGGGAACCAGGAGCGGGGACAGGGAGGGAGACTTGGAGAGGCGACCAGGCCTCAGCTTTTCCCCAGGTGAGATGGCGCCAGCGGAGGGTCTGGGCACAGGAGCCGCACGTTCTGACGGAGGTGTTCACAAGATCCCTCCGACTGCCACTCGAGAGCCCCTCTGGTGGGGAGGACAAGGAAGCCAGAGAGGGTGGCCCAGGGCACAGCAGCAGGGGAAAAAGTGCTCTCGAGTCGGATCTGCTTTAAAGGTTGAGCTGACACGAGGGGTGGAGATCAGACTCGCCCCTGCCAGCGTCTCAGAGCTGTGTTCACGCTGCCAGGCCAGCCCTGCCCGGGAGAGCAGGGACCCCACCCCAGGAGCGACTGCCCCGCTCCCCCCCATGTGAGCAGATGGGAGGGGGCGTCGGTGACAAGCCCACAGGCCCTATTTTGTTGCACTTCTATTTCCCAGCTCCTATTACCTGCCCACGAATTCAATTTCCAGAGGCCATTGTGTACCTCTAGAGCCTGGCGATTATAAGAAAACCAGAGCATCGAGGAGGGAGGGAGTGAGGAGGGAAAGGAAGCCGGTGTCTGAGCCTGGGGCTGCCAGCCCCCCCAGCCCACCCTGTCCCCCTCTCCCTTTTCATGATTAACAATGACGGGTACAGCTGCCAGGCCTTGAGCCTCCCAGGCGGGCGGGCGGGTGCCTCCCCACCCCCATCAGTTCCGTTCGCCCATCCCCCGTTGGGTGCATTTCCCGAGCACCCTCTAGGTGCCAGGCAGTGTGCTAAGGCCAGGGACACAGCAGTGAGCGGGACAACGTCCCAGACAAAGAAATGCCGGCTGCGGCATCAGCGTTGAGAAGCGCTGTGACGCATAGCAGGGTGGGGGCTCCAGAGCTGGGGGACGAAGGGGGATCTGGGCACTGCAGGTGCGAGAGTCTTGGGGGGCGTTGGGCCAGCTCCAGTGATGCCTCCAGGGCACTTGGGAGCGGTGGGACCTGACGCACACGCTTGGCAGGAGTCCCCAGGGGGCAGGGGTCCGTTGAGGAGGTGAGAGGAGCTTGCATCAGGGCACAGCCGTGGAGATGAGAAGGGGTGGGTGTGCGGACTGATCTGGGAGGGATGGGATGAAGAAACAGGCCCCGGGAGGTAAAATCACTTGCCCAAGACCACCCAGAAGGGCCCAGAGAGTTTTCATCTCTGGGCCAGGCACTTTGCAGGCTCTGGGGCAAAGATGCAGCGGCTGCAGGGAGCTCCCAGCCCGGGGGGAGATGGGGCCCCAGGGCCGGGGGGTGGCTTGTTCCACCCGGAGGGCTTCATGCAGGAGGAGGTGTTTGAGCCATGGAAGGGGGAACATTTGGCCAGCTGCTTTCTGCCGTCGCTGGACAAGTCAAGCCCTACCTGTGAGGGGCTGCGTGTTGCTGAGTGGCTGGACTAGCCCCATGCCCTTCCCCAAGGGCCCGGGGACCGGCACATCTTCCCCTGGCACCCTCTGGTCGGCACCAGGCACTTCCATGAAAAGTGGAAAGACTGTGGGCTCAGGCGTGACTTGGGTTTGAATTCTGGCTCCACCACTTCCTAGCTGGGTGACCTTAGACCTACCTGTCTGTGACTCAGTTCCCCCAACTCTAGGAGGCAATGCAGTACCTCCCTGTGAGGTTGTCGAGAGGTAGAGCTGTATGTAGCACACAGTAGGCATCCAGTCAATATGTGCAGCCCACAACACATATACGTTGCTGAGCCCACCATGCCCTCTCATACTTCCATGCTTTTCTTCATGCCATGAGTCTGAATCCCCTCTCCTCACAGAAAACTCCTCTGCATTCTTCAAAGCCCAAGTCAAATAGCCCCTCCTCTCCAAACCCACCTCTAATTGCTCTTCCTTCTGTACCTCCCCTGGAATCCTTGAGCTTTTCATCTGTCCTAGTCACCAGCCACCATTTATTGAGCACCTTGTGCATGCCAGCCACTTACTACACCATGAGAGTCTGTAACCTCCAAGCTAGCAGGACCAGCTCCCAGTTGTTTCCCCAGCTATTGCCCCATGCATGGCTCAGCTCCCCCCAGGCCAAACTCTGACCTGCTAGGAGCAGGCAGCTTAGACGGGAACCCCCTTTTCCTAAGGGAATCCTTCCCTCTGGGGGGAGGAGGGCAGGGAGCACGGCCGGGCGAGCAGAGGAGTTTCTGGGGCTGCAAGAGAGGCAGCGCCCCATGGAGAAGCTGGAGACTAACCCCAGTATTCTTCTCTCTCCTCCTCCTCCTCTCCTCTCTTCTCGCTGCTCCTGTCCCTTCTCTGTCCCCCTCCCGCCACGTCCCTCCCTTCCGTCCTCATTTCCCTCTGTCCCTGCACCCCCGTTCTCTCATCCCTTCCCTCCCCCCCCCTTGTCATTCCCCTCTCCTGCCTCCCAACCCTCTCTGCTGTTCTTTTCTCCTCTCGTGCCATCTGGGCTCCCACAGAGCCCCCAAAGAAGAAGCGGTCTGTGGTGTTGGACGAGATCCTGGAGCAGCTGGAAGACAGCGAAAACGACAGCGAGGAGCAAACCCTTCAGCTGTGAGCTGGCACCGAGAGGGTACGTGGCTCCGGGGCCCTGGGGACCGGGGCAGCTGCTCCGGCTTCTGCGCTCTCCACCACGCGGGCCGGGACGAGGTGGGAGCAGCAGGCAGCCCTGCCCTCCATGGGTCCAAGGTCAGAGGGACAATGGTGCCTGGACACCCTGGGCTCCAGACACCTGCCCAGGGGCCATCCCTGCAGACACTGAGTGCCCTCCTGAGCCGTGCCCGGTGTAGGAGGGCGAGAGGGAGCAGGCAGGTTGCAG
This sequence comes from Microcebus murinus, assembly GCF_040939455.1. Lineage (NCBI taxonomy): Eukaryota > Metazoa > Chordata > Mammalia > Primates > Cheirogaleidae > Microcebus > Microcebus murinus. The sequence goes on along the minus strand of NC_134125.1, from coordinate 9,434,914 downwards.
CCACGGTGGGACATCGTCGGGGCAGTGAGGACCGGCCCACCGCAAGCCCGCCGTGTGTCCCACCTGCATGAGTTTCCCCTACGTGCCCCTCTTCCCAGCAGCCCTGAGAGCTGCGCAGGGCCACCACCTGCTTATAGGTGGGTTGGGGGGACAGACTCGAGGACCGTTGCTCCCCCCGCCCCACCCTAGGGCAGCGTGGCATCAGCTGGCTCTCTGGAGGTGGCTGTCCGGGCGTGAAGCCCGCTCCACGCAGCTCACGCTAGGAGACCCGGCCCGGTTACCCAACCTCGCTGGGCCCAGCCTCCTCCTCAATGACTGGCTCCTACGCCATAAGGTTTCAGTGAGAAATGAACACGGTAATCCATGGAAAGCGCCGGGCGCGGTGCTGAGCATAGACGCCTCGTTCCTGCTGTCCCCGCAGAGCTGCGGAGCTGCATTCCCACCCACATCTGCCCCGGGACCAGTCACAGCTGGGACTCGATCTCGTCCTGCCCCGTCCTCGCCCCTCGGATCCTGGAGCCCTGGTTTAGCCACCCAGGGACGCCTCCAACAGCCACAAAGAAGCCTCGAGCACCAAGCTCGCCGGTGGAGCTGAGCCGGGTCCCTGTGGCCGGGGCCTGAGACACATCGAGGGCCTCAGCCCTGGCACACAGCGTCCCCAGTGCAGCCTCCGCCACCGAGGGCAGCGCCAGCACCAGCCCAAGGGCAAGGTGCGGAGGGGAAAGAGCGTCTGACCTCGATCTGAATCTGCGAGTGGCTGCTTCCAGCTGTGCGGCCCCTCGGAGCCCCAGTTTTCCTTTCTGTGAAATGGGGGTGGTGACCATGCCTACCTCACATAGATGGTGCCGGCCTTGAGTGCGTCGGCCCAAGTAAAGCTCAGAAGAGCCTCACCAGCTCTTTTGTTTACTCCGTGCGGGATCGCCGGGTGGGACCTCGAGCGAGAGCCCAGGGTCTCCTGACATCGTGCCCGAGCCCTGGCGTGGGCACTTTTCCAGGCACAAGGTTCCCATCTTCATCCAGTTTTCGAAGTGGCCTGGAACCCACGCAGGGCTCCGTGTGCTCCCGGCGTCCTGTAGGGCGACCTCCCCATCCCCACCCCAGCACCTCTGGCTGTGGATTCATGGAAACGGGAGACAAAACCCAGGGTGGCTCGTTCCCCTAGTGGGGTGTCCCACAGACGTGACACTGACCACAGCCTTCTGGGGGTGGGGCTGTATGCCAAGTCAGTGTGAAACCACGCCCGCCAGGCCTTCAGGTGGCCAGGCTCCCAAGTCACTGAGTGTCTTAGGGAATGACAGGTCCCGGGACCCACCTCCTCCTTCCCCCTGCTCATCCTGTTTAGGGGCACGTGGCTCCTTCTGGTTGAACCTCTGGTCTAGACAGTGCACCCCCATTGCCACACCACCAGGGCTGGGGGGGTGGCCTGGTAGTCACCAAAAATAAGCTGTGGACCTGGTACAGAAGGCAAGCGTCATTGGCACCAACTTAACTGATCAGGATGATGCCACTAGAGTCTCCCCCAGAGCAGGATTTGGCGGCATCTGTGGCGTGGTGTCAGAGCACTTGGGCAGGTGACTTGACCTTCTGAGTCCTCAGACTCCTTGTTTTAAAACGGGATGACACAGAGAGCAGAAGTGTCATGAGGCCCAGAGAGCTCCAGGCGCCTGCTCAGGGTCACACAGCAGGAGGGATGTGAGTCACATCCATCTGCCCCTGGAGACCTGGTCTTACCCTTCATGCTTCCCTGCCCCCATGTGTCCAGAAGGAAGAGGAGGGGCCTTCCAGCCATTCCCCAGGCCCCGAGTCTGCCGTGTCCCTTCCTCCATCCCTCCCTCCCTGCCCTGGGCGCTCACTGACTACAAGGGCCGACTTGTGCACGGACAGGAGTACTTGACTCCACCCCACAGGTCACCCACCTCCATGCCGCGCCCACCGCAGACTGCACTCTGGTCCCCTATCTTCCCCGCCCACCCCTTCTCCACGTGCAGCCAGCGTGACCTGGCTGGACCCATGGACCGGATCGTGTCAGTGCGCAGTTCCAAACCCTTCCGGACCTCCCGTCTGGTCCCCGCACTCACCTCCTGCACTGCTCTGAGCAGGCCCCACCCCAGGGCCTTTGCACTCACTCTTCCCCTGCCTGGGATGCCCATCACGCCTACGTCTCCTGTTTAGCTCCCTCTTTTCCTTAGTTTAAATTCACTTCCTCGCTGACCCATTCATCTGCAGCAGCCTCACTCAGCCGCGCTCCCACGCCCGGCCCCGGCCCCCTGTGCCCTGCCAGTCACAGCACTTAGTACGGGGGACACCATGGAGTTGGAGCAAAGGTCACAGGGACCCAGAGCCCTTCACCCCTTGAAACTGATCGCTTTAAACAGGAACTACGAAAGCTATGTAAATGTTGTTGTAATTATCGTGATTATTCTGGAACGCAGGAGAGGCCAGCGAGGCAATAATGAAGAGAGCAGGGAAGGCAGGGAGCCCGGCCTGGAGGCTTCATGTCTTCCTCGCTGAGAGGAGGGGCGGGTGACGGCACTGCTTGAGGACCACCTCCGTCCAGTGCGAGCAGCGTGAACCGGGCGTGCGCCTATGAACCGAGGCAGCAGGGGATGCATAGTCGCTGTTGTCACCAGGAGTGGGGCACAGAGGAGCTTTCCGGAAGGGGCTTTGGTTGAGTTTGAAGGGGCGATGGGGCTTCAGTGGCCCCAGATGATCTAGGAGAGAGGCGGCAGGACGAACCTGGGAGGAGGCAGGGCCACTCCTGCGCCCGGCCAGGAGCCTGCCGACCTGTGCAGGGACTGGGCCGGGGGCACGAGACAGGGCCTTAAGCTGGATCGGGGCTGAGCGACAGCGAGGGGAGGAGGGCAGAAGGCACAGGCCCCGAATCCGAAGGCCTAGGTCGGATCTCTAGGGTCTGAACATCTCTGAGCCTCGTGTTCCAGGTCTCTCGTTTGGGCACCGTGGATTTGTTAAAGAATAAATAGAAGATTGCAGATAGAAAGCGTGTAGCAGGCTGTGTCCTGCCTAGTGAATGCTGAGGAAGTGGTGGTTGTCTTCACTGTAGCGAATATCACTGTTCAACAAGAAGGCAAGTCCGTGGGGCTGCGCCGCGGGCATGTGTCAGGCCCGCTGGCTTGCCAGGGCGGGTCGTGTTGGAGACCCACGTGTGCAAGAAGGAGCCTAAAGCAGGTGCCTCTGCCCAGCAGCCCCAGCGTGGCAGAGCAGGCACCTGGTCGTTCCTTGCACGGAGCCAAAGCGCAACCCCACATGGGCCGGTGGTTGGGAAACAAGTGAGCCCTCTCCAGGGAGTGGCCTTCCTGGCAAAGCTGTCTGTTCCTAACCCTTGCTACTCTGGTCCCACGTGGGTGGGGACTCCGTGGCCACAGTAGCAAAACTGTCTCTTGAGAAAGTTAGGCTCAGGGGCCCCTGGCTCAGTGCCTCTAGGTTAGTCCACAGTTTAAAGAAAGGGCCAGAGGGCGCAGGGTGATCCCAGGCTGCCAGTCGGGTCCCAGGCTGGGCCCGGAGGTCTGTCTTCGCCCTGGAAGCTGGGGCTGGCGTCTCCAGCTGGGTTGCACCCTGGGGCGGGGCCGGAGGGCCACAAGACCAGCGAGCTCAGGTCCCAACATTAGCAGCTGGACTCTGCGGGGGTGCAAGGCACCGTGTCACTTCTCAGGAAGGTACAGGGGCGAGGAAAATAGTCACTGCCACTCTGCAGAGAGGAGGAAAGGGGGCAGGCCAGAAACAGGCTGGCAGGGCAAGTCCTCACCCCCAGTCACAGGTTCATCAGACACTTGCCGGGCAGCCCCCTGTGCCAGCCACTGTGCTGGGCGCCCCGGGCGTGAGCACAGAAACCCGGGCGGCTCCACGTGGGCACTCCTTGCTGGGTGGACACGGGCTCTGTCTCCTGGGCTTTAAGACCCACGCGTCAGGCAGAAGACGGTTTCCAGCAGCCTTCATCGCCTGTTTTTCCCCCTCTCCCTTTACCGCCTCCTTGGTCTTTTTTGTCTTTTGTGGCGGGCCGTCCCTCGCAGCGCCCGTCTGTGCTGCGCAGCGCCCGGGAAAGGATTAGTGGGAGCGGAGCACGCAGGCTTTGGTGAACACAGCCGAGCTTGGTTTCAACATCTAATTCAATTTGTTCTGCCGAGATTGAAATATGAAATGGTTGCCAGTCAAACGTTCAAAGGATGGGGAAGGGAGAGTGAGCGCCTGCTGAAATTTAAATTTTAATGAAAACGACTTTAACCCTTTGGTACACCCCGCCGAAATGGAACGTCCTCCCGTCCTGCGACAAAAGCCTCGTGGGTTGCATCTTCCCCTCACTTCTCTCTTGCTGAGCCGCACTAATAATATGTAATCATTTTTTCCAGCAGTATTAATAGTAAAAGATTAATAGAATACTTGCTTAGTAATGACGTATCCGCCCATGCCGCCTGGGCTGTGGAAATAGGCGCCTCCCGTAGACAACTCTCCCAAGCCCTGTCCCGGGCAATCCCAGGCGCCCCGTTCACTGCACTCATGCCACCGAACGCCCCTTAGCTCCGGGGAACAGTTGCCTGTGCTGCTAGTTCACGTCTGTCTGCTCTCTGGGCGTGCACACGGCGCCGTGGAGTAGGTGCTCAGTAAACACTGACAAAGGAATGAACGGCCCCACTTTCTCCTTCCAGCAGTTGGGGGAGGTAAGGTTATGGGATGTGCAGAAAGGGAGCCTCGGAGAGGTGGGCGGCATTCCCAGAGCAGCGGGGGCAGCTTCCGCGGGCAGGGCCATCATTGCGCACCCTGCGCGCTCGCCGCTGTGCCACGGGCCCCACGTCACAGCCCGGGAGGCAGGTGCAGGAGCGAAGGCCCGGCATGTGCCCGACTGGAGCTGTCATCTGGAGGTGGCCTGGATGAAGGACTCTCTCTTCTCACCCCCGTGAGGCTCTTCCTGTTCAGCTCCTGCTTGCCTGGGGCTCCCGATGTGCTTGTTTTGTTTCTGAACATTGCCAGGCACCATCAGTCCCGGGCCAATTGGGCGAGTGCGGCGGCTCAGTATGGCTGTGGGGGCGCCAGGCTAGAGAGTGCGAGGTGGTGGGGCGGCCCTGGGACTCACCTGGGGGCAGCTGGCGTCCAAGGTCTGAGTCCTTGGCCGCATCCCCAGGGAAGAGGTTTAAACCTGAAACCCCTGCCCACCATTCACGCAGGAGTGGGCACAGAGACAACACTCCTGGCCCCAAGGAGCTGACGGTCGGATGTGGGAGACCCGGGCACAAGTGGGCAGGCGACGTGCTCTCTGGGGAGTGTCTGGTGGGCTGAGGAAGGGCTCCCCGAGGGTGGCCTGTGAGCAGAGCTGGGAGGAAGAGGATGGAGCTCTCTGTGCTCAAGGGAGAGTTGAAGGCCAGTGCGGGCTGCAGAAAGAGCAAGGGGGGAGGCAGGGGCCACCAGACCAGCTCAGGTGTGGGCGCTGAGCCCGGGCACGCAGGGGAGCAGAGCAGGCCCAGTCTGGTGCTGTGTTGAGAATGGGGGACAGAAGGACAAGGACCAAAGCCAGGACAGGCATTTAGAGGCCGTTGCAGGACCCAGGAGAGGCGATGGTGACTCACACAGGGGAGGCAGCAGTAGAAGCGTAAGAGGTGGCCCAGACCTATAGACGGGTTGCAGGTGCAGCCAGTGGTGCATACTAAAGGTTTGGCTGTGAGTGTGGACAGCCAAGGCTGGTGCCCCGGCCTGGGCCTAAGCCGGGGGAAGAAGGACGCTAGCATTTGCCGAGACAGGCCATCGCAGGAGGTGGCCCGGAGGGAACCAGGAACTGGTTTTCCACTCAGCAGGCTGGAAACGACTGCTGGCGGCAGGCGGAGTGGAGAACTCGCCCAGGGATGCGTGTCTCGGGTTGAGCAGAGAGGGCTGGACCGAGACATGACAGGAAATTGTCAGGGAACTCACAGCAGACCTGGGAAATCCTCCCTCGCAGCTCAGAAGTTTCAAGTTCCTTTTGAAGCCACTTCTACATGGTTCCAAACTCTTTTGGTTGAACAACCCCTTTTCCAAACAAAAGTCTCATGCAGAACCCCAACACAGAAAGCAAGGTGCAGAGCCTGGTCCCCACACACTCATACTCCCCCCTCAACTCCTCTGCAGTTTAAAAAACACTGAACTAAAAATGTCTCCCAAAGCACAGAGCAACCTGTGATTCAGACGTTTTTAGGTAGGCCACAGACTTCTTTTTAATTTTTAATTTGTGAGTTTATTTTCACGTGCATGTCACAAATACAGATCTATAACTAGCTTATGAAATCTACAGTTTTGCCAGTCTCTAGAGAATACTAGTGAACTGGTATAAAGAAAACTATTATGAACATGAATATGGGCATAATGGCTCACACCCATGATCCCAGCGGTTTTTGGGTGGCCAAGGTGGGAGGATCACTTGAGCCCAGGAGTTCAAGACCAGCCTGGGCAACATAGTAAGACCCCCATCTCTACAATAAAAAATTATAAAAATTAGCTGGGTGTGGGGACACACACCTGTAGTCCCAGCTATTTGGAGGTTGAGGCAGGAGGATCTCGTAAGCATGGGGAATTCAAGGTTACAGTGAGCTGTGATGGGGCCACTGCACTTCAGGCCAGGTGACAGAGCAAGACCCTGTCTGTAAAATACATAAATAACATAATAAAGCAAAAGTAGTCAAGAAGGGACATGAATGTTTGAAATCAGGGGTCAGCAAACTATGGCCTTTTTTTTTTTTTTTTTTTTTTTTGCTGCTACTGTGGCCTGGTTTTGTAGATAAAGGTTTATCGGAACACAGCCACACCCACTGCTTTACAGACCCCCAGAGAGGGCGAGTGGCTTCTGTTAGCAGCAACGACTGGAGCCAGACTCCCTGGATTTGAATCTCAGCGCTGCCACTTACCCAGAGCGTGACCTTGAGCAAGCTCTGTGACCTCTCTGTGCCTCAGTGTTCCCACCTGGGAACCAAGATCAGCAACAAGACAGACTGGTTGGGGATGGGAGGATTCAGTGAGTGCTGAGAACGGTGCCTGCCTCGCTACTCGCTAAAGCTTCAGCTGTGGTTACCCCATCCCTCAACGGAAAGGCAGTGTCCCCGCACCCCAGGAGGCTGGAGTATTCCAGCAAAAGCCCCAGGCCAGGGCCTTCCGGGCCAGCAGGGGAATGGAAAGGGCCCTGCAGTCTCATTACAGCATTGCCAGAAGCCAGGGCACACTCCCCCCAGCCTCCTTAATAAACCCCGCTTGCCCTTAATTGCAGCTTTCATGAAAATGCTCTGCTGGGGCCACAGCGCCCCATCCTTGGGCTTAGGCCAATGGCAAACATTTGTTACCGTGCAGACTTCCGGTGGCAGCCGCTCCTGCCTTCCCTGGAAGCCGTCGGAGCCCTCCTGTTCTCTCCCTGCATGACTTTGAAGCCGTCGTTGTGGCAGGCTGCCCTGTAGCCCTGAGCGAGGGACAGGTGCCGCTCCAGGGGGCCTGGAGAGAGTGGGGATGGGGGATAGGCAGGCCTGGGGTCAGGGCGAGACCACCTCCGACAGCGCCGGGCCTTGCAGCAGCACAGCACAAAACACGTAGGCTGAGCCACAGCATATGTGCCTGACGGTGAGCTTACATATCAGTGTATAACATCTAGAAACACGCCTGATTTGCCGAAGAACTGCCTACGTGGGCGGGCACTGAGCCCCGTCGCAACCGTAAATGCAGTTAGATTGCACGAGACAGAGGTCGTTACTTATTTGCCTTTCTTTCAGTGAGAGGCCTGGAAGCTCGTTCCAGCGGGAGGCCAAGGCCATCCCAGCGGCAGTGGCCACCGTCACTGAGCCTTACTCTAGGCCAGGCGCTCTAAACGGGGGAGTCCTCGCTGCAGCCGGAAGAGACAGGCCGCTGTCCCCATTTGACAAATGCAGCTGAGGCTCAGAGAGATGGCACGCCTTGCCCAAGGTTGCAGGATATTAGAGGAAGGAATCAGGGGACTTGAACGTCGCTTTGTCTGCCCACAGTAAAGCAAAGAAACAAAGAACAGTGTTATTCAAAAAACAGTGACTATATAGGAATCTGGCTATAGTAGGGGGCTTGTTAAAATTCAGATAACCAGGCCCTCCTACCAAGTGAATTAGTATTAATGGGATTGAGGTTTAACACTCTGCATTAAACCAGACACCTTCTTCCCTGCCCCAACCCCTGCAATTTGCAGCCTGGTTTTGGATGCACTGTTATGAAGTATATATGTATATCTTCTGCCTTAGGGTATCAGATTCTTTGCTGTGAACAGAATATACCTCCTCTCAAACAGTCAGGGGAACATTTATAAAAGAGGACCATATATAAGGCTACCAAAGAAAACCTCAATGAATTCTGAAAACAGGAAATAATATTGATCACATCTTATGATTACATGTGATAAAAGTAGAAATTTGTATCAAAAAGTAGGAGAAAGAAAAGCTCTTATAAATTAAAATATTTTTCTCAAAGAATTTCAGTCAAAAAACAAACACCAAGGCCGGGCATGGTGGTGCACACCTGTAATCTCAGCACTTTGGGAGGCTGAGACAAGAGGATCACTTTAGGCCAAGAGTTTGAGACCAGCCTGGGTAATATAGCAAGACCCCATCTCTACAAAAAAATTATAAATTAGCTGGGTGTGGTGTGCGAGCCCGTAGTGCTAGCTACTTGGATGGCTGAGGCAGGAGGATTGTTTTAACTCAGGAGTTCAAGACTGCAGTGAGCTATGATTACATCACTACATTGCAGCCTGGGTGACAAAGCAAGACCTTGTCTCTAAGAATAGTTAATTAAAATAAGCATTGAAATTGCAGAATATCTTTTTTAAAAAATAAAAACACCCATGGTTCTGATAACAGCTAAAGCTATGCCTAGAGGAAAAGTCATAGCCTTAAATACCTACTACATAAGCACTAAGCTCTGCCAGTTCCATCTTGTATTAGTATCTCTTGCCACAATAACACTGCTTAATGAACAATCACAATACTCAGTGGCTTAAAACATTTAGGTGCTTATTTACCTCAGGAGTGTATAGGTGGGTTGAGCAGTCCTTGTCTCAGCTTGGTCGTTCATGCCTCTGCTTTCAGCTGCAGGTTAAGTCGGTGGCTTTGCAGACCTTGGCTGGGCTCTCCCGCGTCTCAGCACTGTCTCGTCCCCCAGCTGGCCAGCCCAGGCATCTTCTCGTGGGTAAGGCATAGGAGCAGGAAAGGAAGAGTTTGTTCCAAGCCTTTCGTGCCGAGTTTGCTGCTGCCCCACTGGCCAAAGCAAGTCACATGGTAGAGCCCAAAGTCAGCAAGGAGGGGCTCTCAGAAGGCATGGATATGGGGGTAGCAAAGGGCGAAAAGTGGGGCTGTGAACGCAGCCAGTCTCCCACATACCTCTGAAACACACCTTGCGCCCATCCCCCTCCTTGGGCACCTTCTTAGTGCCAGCCCCCGTCTGTCGCCTGGGTTATGGGGACAGCCTGCCTCTGCCCTTTCCTCTCTGCTTTCCCCCAGGTACCACTTGCTCTTCCTTCAGGTCTAGACACCACTCGCTCTGGGCAGTGTCCACTGGCCACCCACGACTCATGCCCTCCCCCGGGCCTCTGTAGGATGTGTCCCTCAGTGCACAGTAGAGTCACCCAGGTGTGGCTCTTTGAGGACAGGCCGTGTCGTGCCCACGACAGCATCCACGAGCAGGAGGCCCCACTACGTATTTGCTGCCACCCAGGGAGCCCCTAGGCTGGCCCCTTGAGAAACAGGACATTCAGAGACTTTCATTGCCCAAACCAGGAACATTCTGGCAGGAGGTGAGCTCAGCCTCCCCTGTGCTTGTCTTCCGACCTCAGGAGTATTCGAGCTGCCGAGGGACCCAGGTGGCACTCCTCAAGCCCCAGGGGCGAGTGGGCCCCCGAGTTAATTCCCTCCTGCCGGAAGGGTCTGCTCTCTGTCTTTCCTCCTCAGTGTGGTCCGTCCTGCTTGGTTGTCACAGCCAGGTGGGCGCCACAACCACCCAGAGGTGACCGGCAGGTTCCCTGTGGCTGGACAGCCTGCAGTCTCTGCCCTCTGCTAGGAAGGTGGGCCAGCCCTGCCCTCCCCGCCAGGGCCCGGCACCCTCAGGCTCCTGCTCAGACTGGGCTCGGATTGAAGGCGGTGCTCATCCCAGTCTCACGGTGCCCCCAGGGTCCTTCAGCGGCCGGAGCCAGTTCATTCCGGCTCCCCAGACTCGGTCATTTGAAACCCCGTGTTCCCTGGGAAACCTTTGAATTTAGAAATCTGAATTTTGGATTTAGCCTTATTTCTCTGCATTCTGGTTCCCGTCCAATTCCCTGCGCTTCCCGCCCTGGCTCCGCAGGCCCAAACCAGGAACGAGCAGCTCTACCCCGCCTCCCCTCCCAGCTGGCGCCGCCTCATTTCTTGGGGGACATGGAGGAGCCAACCCCTCTTTGTTCCTGCTCAGAGAAGCCCCGATTTTAACTTCCTCCAGTCTGAAAAGCAGGAAGTCTTCAGTGTGTCTCCTGTGCAGTTAGGCAGGTGATCTGCTTAGGACAGTGTCCACAGGCCGGTGCCCTCGCCCTCCACCCACTGCGAGCAGTTAAGCAGTTTTCAGAAGGACAGGGGTCGGCTGTATTTGCTTTTATTGCATCTTGCCTGAGAGTCTCGGCTTCTGGAGAAAAAGCCCTGGGACCCCCACGACGGGATCAGGGCGCATCCAAGAAGTCCAAGCCCTCGGGGGCTAGATCAGCTCCCCCCTTTAACCCGGAAGCACAGGCTTAAAAATCCCCTCCGCCTAGATTCTGCTTCCCAGGTCCGGAGCATGAGCCTGCCCCCTAGGGAGGATATGAGGGCTCCAGCCAAGGTCCTGGCTGGTGGGAGATGCCTATGCCGTTCATTCCACCGAGTTCTGCTAAATGCTGCGCTGGGTGGGGAGCCAAGGGTACAGGTCCAGGCCCCCAGGGGAGTCACCCCCAAACACCCAGAACCGGAATGGCAAAGGGCGTGCGTGAGAGCGTGAGGCTGGAGGCCCCGCACAGAGGGGGCAGCTGAGCAAAGAGAAGAGGAGGCTTAGGAGGGAGGAACGGCCTGGGTAGAGATGCAGTGGTGGGAACTGGTAGCCGAGTCCCTGGCTGCGCCCCCCCCTCCCCGCACGCTCAGCCCCCAGCCCCTCCTCTGGGTCACCTGCCCTGGCTGCAAAGCCCCGCCAGCCCCTCCAGGGTCCAGGATGGAACGCTGTCAGCCAGGGGCCCCTCCCAGGACGCTGTGCTGTCCCCATCTGGGGGCCGACACCGCAGCACAGGCTGCCCAGGTCCCCTGTCCCCGGCCCAGCCTCCTCCCCAGGCAGGGAGTCACGTGGCAGCTGACTGAGGTTTCAGATGTGTCCACTCATGAATATCAATCAGGCCTGGTAATTCACAGTAAGTGGGATCCAGATTGGCTAATAAGCAAGGCTTTCACCCCAAACTGGGTCTGGGGAAGGAGAGTGGCATCGGCGTGCAGCGGGCAGGTGTGGGCACGATGTGACCAGAATTGGAAACCCGATAGCAGAGCTGCAGACGGCAAGGGCCCTCGGGGCTCTCTCTCCCTGCCACGGAGCATGCGCAGCCCAGGGGGTGCTGGGAGCCGGGCAAGGGCTGGGGTCTTCCTCAGGGCAGGAGGAGGCAGGGCTGGGGAAAGGAGTGTGGCCTTGCAGGGGTATCCAGTGCCCACCCTGGCGTCTGGCTGGGGACCCTGCATGTTCCTCTCCATCCCAGCGGGAGCCGGGACTGCTCTCTGGTTGTGGGGTCCAATCCATGATCCAGGGGGGATGAGTTGGACCCCGAGAGCAGAGGGTGGCGCCCAGCCCTGCTCTCAGGAAATCCGAGGGCCAGGAATCTGAATTATGGACCATTTTGTTAAAATCCCAGCTCTACTGTTGTACAAGCCTGTGACCTCAGGAAAATTACCTGCGTGTTCTGTGCCTCAGTTTCCTCTTCTGTAAAATGGTGATGACAGGAACACCCCACCCCCACTCTGTTATACCATCATAACCGCCAGTGAGGAAGCGGGAGCCCAGAGAGGGCAGGTGACTCACCCAACACCACACAGCCCATGGTGGAGCCAGGGATGGAAACAGGCGACCAGACTCCCGGTTCTGTGCTCCCTGCCTGCGTGCTGTAGCCCTCAGCCTGCTGGGTCGGCCTCTACCTGTCGTCTCAAATACCCCCGTGCTGTCCTGCCCATCAGAGAAAGCAATTGCAAGCCTCCGGGAACTGGAATTTCCCTCTGGCCCCCAGCCGCAGGCTGCTCACACGCTGGGAAGAGCATTTGGATTTTTAACAGGATTTGCAGAGAAGAAATCAAGCCGAATCCTGTGCCTTCCCGGTGCAGTGCCGTCTTGGTGCCACCGTCCCCAGTTGCTAGGACAAGACCAGCCCCTGGCCTCACGTGGGGCAGGAACAGCAGCAGCAGCCTGACTCCAGGGGAGAGTGGGTATTCTGCCTCCAGCCACAAAGCCCTCCCCTCGGGGACAGTGGCTGACCCAGAGTAGGGACTGGAGATATTTGGGCCCCCGCTAGAAGACCCTGCAGCCCTCCAGGCACATCTTTGGCAGATTTGGCAGATTCTCGGGGCTGGGGTCTGAGTCCTTGGGACAGAATCCCTCTTTCTTTGCCACCTGAGTTTGAGGTCCCAAGGATTCAATGATCCATTAAGTCAGGTGATCAATTATCAAATCCTCACCACAGCCCCCTGGGTACTGCTATTTCCCCCATTTTACAGTTGAGGAAACTGAGGCTCAGGGCTGTGCCGGGGACTTCCCAGAGTCACACAGTCAGAAGAGGCTGGCGTGGCGTTCCTGCCGAGTCCCTGTGCCTTCCAACCCCACCGCTGGGCCCCAGCTGACGGCCTGCGAGAGAGAGCTAGTGCATTTGTTCTTTCGGCAGAACAGACACCTGCTAGCACCTTCCGTGGGCCGGGCTGGGCCTTGGCATCCACGGGGAAGAGAGTAGACACGGCCCGTCCCACGGAGCCCTCAATCCAGCGATTGCGGCAGACTGAGGACGCTGAGGTCAGGGTGCGCCTGGGCGTGAGTGTGTCTGTGTGTGCACACGCGTGTGGAAGGGACGGGAAGCTGCGGACATGGGTCTGCGGCTGTCCCGAGCTCCGCCTTGGCCTTCAGAAGACACAAGCCACCACCTTGGCGAGTCCAGGCGGCAGCCGGGGCACTCCCCCGCCACATTGGCTGTTTTTCTGACATGGGGCAACATAAAAAGCAGTTTAATAAACCGCAGCCTTCGTGACCCAGGGAGGCAAGGAGGTCGTCTGCCTTCATCACTGACAGGCCGCGTCGGTGCTGAGATGCCCCAGCCGGGACATCTTGAACGTGACCAAGAGTCCTGTGCAAAGGGGCTGCTGGGGACAAGGCCTCAGGGCTCCCCACGGCGACAGCTGACAGCGCTGGGTGTTACGCCAGGGCTGGGCTGGGAAGCGAGGCGGCAGCGTTTGGACTTGGGTGAGGCAGGGCTGTGGGCACGTGGTCAGGCTGGGTTCAGCTCAGGGTGGCTCAGCCTCAGTTTCCCTTAACATGCAAGCAGCATTTCCCCCGCCTGGCCCAAACACCTGGGCGGGCCGTGTTCTGTTCCATTGTGGCACAGGTGAGGGGCCAGTCCTGGACGGCTTCGAGAGCGCCCGCCCTGCCCTACCGCTCTGCGTGAATGCATTCATCCCGCCGTGGCCACCACCCTTTGAGGCACCTCCTCCCCTTTTCCAGACAAGGAACAGGGGACACAGAGAAGTGTCACGATGTGCCCAAGACCGCACAGCTCCAAGGTCGGAACCCAGGGAGTCTAGTTCCAGAGCCGCACCCTCGGTCATGGCGCAGCGTGACTCTGGGGTGGCCCGTCACACGCCGCCTGCACCGCTCGGCCAGGGAAGTCGGAGCCCAGCGAAGGTGAGCTCCCAGCTCTGAGCACCTTCTCTGAGTTGGAGCAGACGGTGGCCAGGCCCAAGCTGTGGCAGGTGAGAGTCGACGAGGGGAAAGGCTTGATTCATGAGGAAGTAGGGCACGGCTCGGTGTCCTCGCTCCTGATCAAACGTTAGACGCTAAAGGGCGCATCCAGGGGTCGCTGGACCCCAGGCCAAGGCCCTGCCCTGCGGCTGAGATCCAGCCCTGCCACCTGCCTCTGGGATCCTTGTCCCCTCGCTTTCATTCTGCAAAGCGGCCATCCATTTATTTGGTAAAGACGTATGGAGAGCCACCGAATGCCAGTCCCTGGTGCAGGTGCTGGCTGAGGACTCAGCAGGGACTAGAACAGGTGCAAAGCCCCAGCCCTCCTGACGCTCTCAGCAGGTCACAATGTAGCGTAACGTCGGGCACAGAGAGGGCTGGAAGTCAGCAAGGTGAGGGCACCAAGGTGGTAGGGGAGCACCGTCACACAGGGCCCAGGGATCAGCCGGAAGAAAGGGTGTCGGGAGCCCCCGCCCAGGGCCCACGCATAGTAAGTGCTCAATGAACAGCAGCCCCTGTGGTGGAGCTGACCGTCGTTGCTATCTGCATTCCTATTCCCATCGATTCTTAAGCGGATGCCGGGTCAGCTCCAAATTTCCCAGCCTTAACTGCAAAGACGGGCGATATTCACGGGCCGTGGGGAATACAGGGGCCAGCTTGCCGCTGCTGCTAATTTTTATTTGCATCTCAAGTGGGCCTGGTTGCCTCTGCAGTGTGGGGAAGTGCAGTGCGGACCCGGTGGGTGCGGCGGGCACCTGCCCCCTAGTCAGGGCGTCCAGCGCCTGTGAGTCCGTGGCCGGCGGCTGGTGAGGGTTTGCCATCGGAGCTCGGAGGCCCAGCCGCTGCTGCCTCCCATGAAACACTGGGTGGTTTCTCATTTTCCCCTTGAGTGGTTTCACAGCCCAGCTGAACCTGCAGCGCAGGCTGGCGGGTCGGAGACCCAGGCCCAGGCAGGGAGGCCGGCGAGGGGAATCAAATACCCCCCACTCTGTGCCCTGCCCCCACCAAAAGAAAAAAAAAAACATTAATCAGGAAGAGTTCAAGGGAGAAAGTGATTTACAAATACTAGCCCTGCCTCTTCCCCCGGGGCCAAGATGAGTATTCACCAAATACAAAGATATACACAGCATAGAGATTCCCACTTTTGGAAATTTATTTTGCAAAGGGAGCAGCAGATTGCACAAAGACACCCTGTTCCAGCTCCTTATCTTTCAAAGCAGAGATTTACCCCCTAGTTCATTTCCCTAAAGTGTGGTTCGGCTGCAGAATGCTTTTGGTGATTGGGATCCTCTGGGGCCACCAGCCGGATCGGGATCAGCTTTCGGCACAGGGGTGGCATGAAAGCTGGAAGTGCTACTGTTGGAACTGCCCCGGCACAAGGTGCTTATTAACAATGCCTGTCTGTAGCCATGGGAGGGAGGCTACTACGCCCGTTTTCCAGATGCAGGAACTGAGGCTCAGAGAGGTCTGGTGACTTACCCAGGGTCACACAGCTCAGAAACAGCAGGATCAGGCTTCAGGGCCCCGGGTCTGTCTTACCCTAAAGTCAGCGCTCTTTCCGGAGGGTACCCGGATGGGCAGGAGCAGTGAGAGGGAGAACGAGCCCATCATCTTGCAGACAGTTTCTGGCCCAGGGTCCAGGCAGTCCCTGTCCACTGCAGTATGGACGGCATCGGTTCACCGTGGGGCTCACAGGTCCTCTTTGCAGCTTTTGATCGCTCGGCCCAGGCCCCCGGCGGGGCGGGCGGCATGTGCGGGCATCTCCACGTGCCTTCTCTTCCCTCCTGGGGCTCGAACAGGTGTGACCGGGGCCGTCCAGGCTGGGCTGCACCAAGGCCAGCTTCTCGGAGTGTGCCAAAGTGCCAGAGGCTTCTGGGGGCCAGGCACCCGCCACACCCTGCCAGCTTTGTCCACTGCCAGCCACCTTGCTGTCCCTGCCAGCGGCTCCCGGCCCCTGGTTTTCGCCAGGCCTCTGCTCGGCGGTGGCCTTATCGGGAGGCTGTCCCTTCCACCTGCGTACGTAGTGTCCCGTGACACGCTCTACCCGCCGACCGACTGCATTTTCCTCCTAGCACTTACCACCCACCGACGTACTTTATATTTGTTTGTTTATTGCCCGCTCCTCCTGCCTCCCCAAACTAGAATGTTCCATCAGGGCAGGGCATGTTATCTTGGTCACTGCTGAGTCCCCAGTGCCCAGAACGGCGCCTGGGGCAAAGGCACGCAGATGTGGAGCGAACGAGACTGATCGGTAGGCAGAGAGCACCACGTGCTCCCTCCTCGGGCGCCAACAACCCTTCCTATCCCCACTTCACAGATCAGAAGACTGAGGCCCTGGGACACAGTGTCTCACAGGTGGAAAACCAAGACTCCTTGACACTGCAGTGGCCACTCTGCACAAATGCAGAGGGCCCCCGTGTCACCCTTCAGGGGCGACAGCATGACATGCCCTCCACAAAGGAGACAAGTTTGATGCTTGGCAAGCCGTTGCTTTCTAAATAAATAAATAGGAATAAAATCAAATAAGAAGTTGGAGACTTGGGTTGGCCGGCATGGCTCCCGGTCCCCGGCGAGGCCGCAGCGGCTGTCTGTGCGGGGTCCGGGGCCTGCTGGCAGCGGGCCGGAAGGCGCGCCCGCCTTCGTTAGAATGCAGCCGTTGGATCGCTCCCTTCTCTCTGATGGCTGCGAGTGATTGACACTTACAAATTACCCAGCCGAAAGTGTCGAGTCTTTGACCCCTGAGTAACATCTTTGGCAAGCCTGAGATTTGCCAGCATTTTGTCATCTAATTACTACAAATCCCTTGAAAATTCACTGGCTGGTGAATTTTTAATGCGGGGCAATTTCAATGTGATGCATGGTCCAGATGGGTTCTTGCGTTTCTCACCTCTCTCTCTCCCCCTCTTTCTCCCCTTCTCTCCCTTTCTCCTGTCTCCATCCCTCTTTGCTTAACTTTTTTTCTTTTTTTTCTTTAAATCTCACAAACTTTTGAATGAGCTCTTAGCAGGAGCCCTACCTGCCCCGAGAGTTTGGGTGGAGCCGCTGCAGGTCGTGCTGTCCTCACATCTGGTCCCTTCCACACTGTTGTCTGGCAGTGTGCTCGCAGAGGGCTCCCCGGGAAAGTGCCTCCCTCCTGCCTCCCAGGAGCGCGGCTTTGCCCCCACCCTGGCCTTCCCCAGCTAGCATGAGAAGCCAGCCTCTGCCCCAGCTCAGCCTGTGCGCGGTCGCCTTCCCCAGGCACGTGGGCAGGTGACTCTCCGCAAGGTTGGTTCGACTCTTGGGCAAAGCAAGTGTGTCACCGCGAGAGTGTCTCACCACCATTTTTTTTTAACCTCGTCCTTTAGGTCCTCAGAAGGTGAGGTCCATCGAGGCAGAGCAGAGACTGGATCTCCCGCCCTGTGTGCTTGGACATTTCACTCTGAGATGCCACCCGGCTCGGGGAGCTGGACTTTCTCCGGCCAAGCGTCGCCCGGACCTGTGCCGTGGCCTGAACTTGAACCTTCAACGCAGGGGAAGCCAGACCTGCCAGCGCTCAGGGCTTCTTCCCCACCTGAGCAGAATCGCTTTCAAACCACAAATGAGAAGACGCCCGTGAACGAGATACACGGGTCCCATTCTCTGAAGAGTCGCCCTCCCCGTTCCTACGTGGTTTTTAAATATTTCTGATTCTTTTATTTTTTCACCTATGAAATGTGCATTGGATTCTTATTTCTAAATACAAAACCAGATTTTTTTTTAAACTTTGTACCCGAACAGCCCTCTGTGTGGACGCTCCCCTCCTGGACAAGAGGGAGGGTACAGATCAGTCACTGTGTTTCCTCCTTGTTGACCTCGCAGAGATAAGTCCCTTCCGCCACCCCCGCCAGCCGCCCCGCCCCCTCCCGCCCCTCCCGCTCTCCCCCTGCTCAGGGAAGGGAGGTTTTGCCCTTCAGTCCCGTTTCTGGTTACATATGTACACGGCTGATAAAATATTCCACTTCACCCCTTCTCCCCCGTGGGACCCGCCGTCTTACGGGAAAAGGGTTTGTATGACAGCGACCGCAACAGACGACGTGTCGCCTAGAAACCGAGGTGGGGGGGCAACTCTCCCCCCCCCCCCCCCCCCCCCCCCGCTCCTCTTCATTCCGATTCCCTCTCCTGGTTCTGACAACGGCCTCATCGCTGGAGAGGAAAGGCTCGGGCTTCTTCCGTGGGCTCTGGCCGAGGTCCAGGTGGTCCCTCCTGTCCTTGAGAGAGGGAGGGTGCTACCAAGGTCCCGGCCATTTGCTTTCTGGCAACGGCCACCTCCCCAGTACTTTGCCCGGGGCCACCCGGGCCTGCGAAGGGGTCGGTTCTGCCCTAAGCAGGCAGAGTGTCTGTCACCCAGTGGCTCGCTGAGTCCACGCTGGGCTCGCCCTCCCTGCCTGCCCTCCACAGCTGGGGCCGGAGCAGAATTGGGGTGGTGGGGGGCGTTCCAAAAAGAGCAAGCGTGGCCGAATGGATGGGATCCAGCCACTAGAAAAGGAGGGCCTGGGCACTGTGCACGGAGGGGAGGGCTGAGATCGTCCATGAAGGAGCAAAATAAAGAAAGGTCTTGGGGTTTCGCCCAGAGGGCTCAGGGGTGACTCCAGGTGGTGCCTTTGAGGATACTGATTCCTGCCTCTCTCTCCTCCCACTGGATTCTCTCATTCTCTCTCTTACACAGCCTCCCTTCTTGCGTTCTCCAAATCCAGAATATTCTAGAACCAGAAGATGGGGCAAAGGAAGGTTTTTGGGGGCAGAGGGACGTCGTTCCCCAAGCTTTGCTATAAGTTCCTTTACCAAAAAGCAACATCTCGCTTTGTTCAGAGTTCACAGAAGCAGGGACTTTGCATTCCAAAAGCGAGGCCGGCCCTGGAATCGGCGTTGGGAGCGCTCTGTGAGGGGCCGGGCACCGGGCTCGGCGCGAGAGGCGCAGACCCTGTGCTGAAAAGAGCTTAAAATAGGACTCAGGGTTAAGAAGACGGAATGAATGAACTCCAGAAAGGTCAGAACAAGGTGGGGTTCAGATATGAATGCAGCAAGCACTTAATACGCACCCAC
This sequence comes from Microcebus murinus, assembly GCF_040939455.1. Classification (NCBI taxonomy): domain Eukaryota; kingdom Metazoa; phylum Chordata; class Mammalia; order Primates; family Cheirogaleidae; genus Microcebus; species Microcebus murinus. The sequence goes on along the minus strand of NC_134125.1, from coordinate 9,415,903 downwards.
TAGGTGCCAGGCACTGGGGTGGCAGAGATGAGACAGTCCCTGGCCTTGGAGGGCTGAAGGTCAGTGGCAATGACCTTTGCATGCAGATGACCTCTTAGAAAGGGGGCATCAGAGTGGGCTGTTGCCAGGGTAACAAAAGGGTCGGGCACCGTGGCCGTCACAGGTGCACGAGACCCTGCGGCCGGGCGGGGCTGTTTCAAACAAATCGCGCATGTGCGTTGCGCGCAAACTAGACCCCAGTCCCTCCATGCTGTGGCCGAGATTAGCACAGGCTAGGGACTCGGGGCCTGTGTTGAAAGAAATGCATCTGGGCCTCAAAATAACACTGCAAAAGATTAATTCCGTTATCTGTCCGAGGATGCCGCCTGTCGTAGTCCCCAAGACAGAGGAGTGAAGCAAAAGGCTGGCGGCAAGATGTGAGGAGTGTCTTTTTTTTTTTTTTTTCATGCCTCAATATTCCTCTGCTTTTTTCTTCTTGTTTTATTGTTTTGTTTTGGAATGTGTGTGTGTCTGTGTGTGTGTGTGTGTGTCTGTGTGTGTTTGTGTGTGTGTGTATGTCTGTGTGTGTGTTTGTGTGTGTGTATGTCTCTCTGTGTGTGTCTGTGTGTGTTTGTGTGTGTGTGTGTATGTCTCTGTGTGTGTGTATGTCTCTCTGTGTGTGTCTGTGTGTGTTTGTGTGTGTGTATGTCTCTCTGTGTGTGTCTGTGTGTGTTTGTGTGTGTGTGTATGTCTCTCTGTGTGTGTCTGTGTGTGTTTGTGTGTGTGTATGTCTCTGTGTGTATGTCTCTCTGTGTGTGTCTGTGTGTGTCTGTGTGTGTGTCTGTGTGTGTGTATGTCTCTGTGTGTATGTCTCTCTGTGTGTGTCTGTGTGTGTCTGTGTGTGTGTCTGTGTTTGTGTATATGTCTGTGTGTGTCTGTGTGTGTTTGTGTATATGTCTGTGTGTGTCTGTGTGTGTCTGTGTGTGTGTATGTCTGTGTGTGTGTATATGTCTGTGTGTCTGTGTGTGTTTGTGTGTGTATGTCTCTCTGTGTGTCTGTGTGTGTTTGTGTGTGTGTTTGTGTGTGTGTGTCTGTGTGTTTGTGTGTGTGTGTCTGTGTGTTTGTGTGTATGTGTTTGTGTGTGTTTGTGTGTGTGTGTTTGTGTGTGTGTGTGTGTGTGTTTGCACACACATTTTACTCCTAACAGAATGCTATGATGACCGTTTAAGGTTCTGAGCCATGGGCCCCACTTGACGAATCTGCCAACAGTGCTGAGACTGTTGGCATTTTCTCTTCCTCCCTTTCACTTATTCACTCATTCATTCAGCACTTTTTTTTTTTTAAGACAGGGTCTCTGTTGCCCAGGCTGGAGTACGGTGGCATCATCATAGCTCACTGCAGCCTCAAACTCCTGGGTTCCAACGATCCTCCTGCCTCAGCCTCCTGAATAGCTGGGGCTACAGGTGTGCCATGACTCTCAGCTAATTTTTTCTATTTTTAGTAGAGACAAGGTCTCGCTCTTGCTCAGGCTGCTCTCAAACTCCTGAGCTCAAGCGATCCTCCCGCCTCGGCCTCCCAGAGTGCTAGGGTTACAAGCGTGAGCCACCGCGCCCGGCCTCAACACATATTTGTTGATATCCTGACACTGCACCTTGGACAGGGACACAAAGCTCTTACCTCCCGAGGTCTCACGGGGAAACAGACAATAACCAGGAACAAATAAATGTGGCATTCAGATAGAGATGAGGCTAGAGAGAGGACCGATTTTGGTTGGGCTGGCCCAGGAAGGTCACCCTGAGGAAGGGACATTTAAGCCAAGACGTGAAGGCTAAAAGGACACCACCCACGCGTGCTAAGAATGGGGCTGGGCCCAGCAGCACCTCGGCCAGAGCGACAAGCGAGTCCACAGGTCCGGAGGCAGGGAGACATCGAGTTTGAGGTTTTAAAGTCAGCCTGGGGTCCTGGAACACGATGGCTGTCCTGGGTGCACAGGAGGGACATGTAGCCAGGTAGAGGCAGGTGCACCGCCGCTCGTGGAAACAGCAAAGATGAATGATGCGAGTGTGCAGTGGGGGAGACCGGCTCAAAGCAGGATGCAGCAGGCACCGTGGGATAAGTGGCTGTGTCCCGGCCGCTGGCCTGTGCTGCCTTCCACTTGCTTCGCGGCCCCTCTGGCAGCTAGGGGTGGCTGAGACAGTTTCAGCCACTCAGACACAAACCACTAGCAGCTTTCCAAAGAGATCGTGCCCAAAGTTGCTCAGCTCGCAAGTGGGGGAGCTTCACTGGGCATCAGAGCTGCACATCGTCTCTGTGCCTGTTCGGTCCACTCTCCACGACTCCCCACTTTGCTCTGTGCCCGGGAGGGGCTGACGCGGCGGACCCCGGCACAGACTCGCTTTCAGGCTCCCAGCGGTGTTTGGCCAGTAGGAGGCGCTGGCGGAAGATGGGAGGGCAGGAGGAGAAGGTCGGGTATTAATGCACCTGCCACCCCTGCTCTGGGGCCACCATGAATGGACCACTTCCTTCACCAGAGGCCATGGCTCGAGACCACGGTTCTCTCCAACACCACACCAACGTTTCTCTCTCTTGTTTTAATCCTCTCCCTAAGGAGACTTAGACATTTTTACATTTTTTTTTCCTAATCACTTTCCTGTCCGTGAAATTATAATACTGCATATATACTGCATGCCTTTTATGTGCTGTACATATATTTGTGCTTCATACATAACAAGAGCAAGATTTGTTTTACCTCCCAAGAGCCGATTTTTGCCCGTTAGGGGGGTTGATTTAAGAATGCATGTGCTGAGGACATTGGTATTTTAAGACAGGAGTCTGCCAGCCTCCTCATTTGCCAGCAAAGTAATAAACTACTCTTTCCTTCTCCTAAAAAAATAAAAAAGAAAGCATGTGCTCTCTGGGTGCCAGGAACCTCCCCTTGCCTCCTCCAGGCAGAAGCTGTAAGAGCCCCTCACTGTTGCTAAGTCAAAGGTGCTTCACTCCACTTTTTGATGTCTCAAATTCACCCACATGTTTGTTTCTTTACTAAACCCTCAATTACCATTTCTTTCCTGCCGGCATCCTAACTGATGGAGATTCAGTGACTAAGCCCAGACCACACCAGAGGAATGTTCTAGAATGTTCTGGAAGTAAACTCTGAGAGTTGGGGGGTCATCCACAGGTCCCCCTAATCACCACATCTCTGCCTCCCCCACTGGCAGAGCCGGGCATGGCTTGGCCCTTCTCCTACCCTGGAGCTTCCCTGTGAAGGACATACCTCTGGCCTCACAGCTGCGTGTTAGAACCCTGTTGTTCCTCAAGGGCATCCGGAATGTTCTCAGGTGAACAGAAGGCACACTCTTTCTCACAGAAAACTAGGGCTGGAGGGGAAGAGGAAGCATTTTAACGTTTTTAACAAGACAGATGCTTATCAACCCCCAACCTGCACAGACAGCTGTGTCTCGCATGACTCGAGTTGGGTTTGAATGTTTTGGATGTGTTCCTTGGGGGAAAGTGTTCCTGTATTAAAGGGTCCATGCGGGCTGGCCAGGAAACCTCCTGTCCTATGCCCAGCTTCCCTCCAGGGCCGACTTGGGATTTTCACCTTCCTCGTGGCCCTTGAGATATTTCCAGCAAGCATTTTTCCTAAAGGGAGAGATAGTGTTTTCCACTTTGGACCCGGAGTCTTCCAAAGGGAGCCACAAACTCACTCCGACGGACAAACGTGCCCTTCCCTTCTCAGGAGCCCTCATTTACCTCTTTTCTGATCCCACCTGCTTCTCCATTTGCTCTCTCTCTCTTTGCAGTCAGCCCAAATTTTCTGCGCAGCATAGTATAGCTAATAATTTGGTGCCATTTCCAACAACAACAAAAAAACCACTAAAGGTATATATCTGCTCAGCGTTGTTTCAAAGAGCAGCAGAGAGTTTCTGGGGGGCGATGGCGGGAAAGAGCGCCCTCTGGTGGCAAAGCTCAGCCTCGCCTCTATGAACTGCAGCAATTCTGCTCTGGCCCCAAACTTGCATATCAGCATCAGCAAAGAATGGTCTTGCAGGTAGTTGCTAGGCACACAGTCCTAGCAAGGAAGTCTAGCGATTATCACTGTTACTTGAGGAAACCCGTTGGGGACTCTCACTCCCTACCCCAGCGACAGCCTTATACAAGACTCTCCTGAGACGAGTTCTACAAAATGCTATTTTCTTCATATTATTACACGTCCATTGTTGATTTTATAACCCTGAAGGGTGGCTGTTTCTTGCCATTGTCCAGCCAGCCTGATCCTTAATTCACCTCTTTTTCCTGCCACAAGCCTAGGATGTCCCATAGCCAAAGCCCCCTCCATACCGGGGTTAGAGCTGGATGCCTCTCAGCCCCTCCCATAGCAACCAGGTAGGTTTCCAGAGAACAACGGTTCTCGAACTTTTTGGGTCTTGGGACACCTTTAAACTCTTGAAATACCGAGGGTCTCAAAGAGCTCTTGTGTATGTGGGTCATGTCCATCCACATTTACTGTTCTAGAAATTTAAACCGAGACATTTAAAAATACTTAATTCACTTAAATTAACAATAACAAATGCATTACATATTAACATAACATCGTATCAAAAGCTAATAATATTTTCTAAAAGTGAAATTAAAAATTTAGTGAGAAGAGCAGCATCGTCTTACATTTTTGCAAACATCTGGCTTAATAGGAAATACTTGGATTCCTAAACCTGCTTCTGCATTCACTCTGATGCGATGTGTTGTTTTAGGCGAGAAATACGAAGAAAATCTGGTTGCACAAAAATATGAGATGGAAAGCGGAGAGCCCTCTGGACCCCCTGGAAGGGTCTCTGGGAGCACCGAGCGTCCTCAGATCACTGCCTTAGAGGATTCAAGCCCCGGCTTCCCCCTGGCAGAAAAGCAGGTGTTTGCAGGAAGCGGAGAGCTTGTGTTAAGCCTCAGGGGTTCTTAAGTCTTTTGGATTAATGACCACTTTGAGTATCTGATGAAAGCTAAGGATGTTTGCCTGGAAAGCAAGCCATTTTTAGTGGATGCAAAACAGGTAGGTGTGCACGGGCATAACTTCAGGGGTTTCGGCAACCCTAGGAGGCCCAGCTCTGACCCCCAAGTGACAGTGGATTTGGGGTGTGGGGGGTCTGGCGGGGGGAGGGGAGGGCACAGAGCACTTGCTTTGCCTGAAACATCCCACAGCTGCTTCCGGGCCCAGAACAAGAGCACAGCCCCTCTAATCCACTCAACGCAAAGTCACGTCCAGAGCTAAGTAACAGCAGCAACAGCCACTGTTTGGGGACAGGCTGTCTGGCGTGCAGACACAGTGCTGTGCTGTACGCACTGTACCCAGGTTGCCCCTCACAAGAGCCCGCAATGCTGTGGTTATTCCCATTTTATAGATGATGAAACTGGGACCCAGAGAGGGAAGGTTACCCTTCTAAAGTCACACAGCAGGACTAGATCAGCTTACTCTGGTACAAGAGCCTTGCTCAGTCCCCAGTGCTAGTGGCTTCACAACTGAGAAGAGCATGTGTGTATTGTGTACTGTTCTAAGCAGGAGAACCTATTTTCCCAAACAACTCACAGTACGTAAAACAAAAGGGAGGCCAGTCTGGGGGTGGGGGAAGAGCATATTCCAACCCGCTCCCTCCTCCGCCTGAGATACCTCAATAGAGTTCCTGGGCTCCACGGTACCTAACTTGGAAACTCCAAAATAATAGCTCATGTTTATTGAACACTTCCTAAATGCACAGCACTGCTCTAAGTACATTACATTCATTAATTCATTCACTTTTCCCTACAGTCTACTATCTATGACTGTGCCTGTTTTACAGATGGGGGAATAGCTTCAGAGAGGTTAAGTAACTTGCCTAAAGCCACACAGCAATTGGCAGCATTGGATGAGGAGCTCAGGGAGTTCGGTGTGTACGTGCATTTGTACGATCGTGGAGAGTTAGTGGAAAAATCTGACAAGATGGACACCAACCCATTAGCCGGGGTTGGGAACCACTTACAGGGTTGGGAAAATAGACCTTACTTGATACACTTTTCATTGCAATGCTTGAAATTTTAAATCAGTGAAACAAAATAGAGATTTTAAAAAAAGAAATCAGTAACGATTTGCTCGCCGACCTGTAGAGTAGATCGTGAGCATGTGGTCTAGTGTGTGGGCATGCGTGTGCGTGTGTATGTGCGTGGTGGGGAGGGGGAAAGAAACTTCCAGAAGGCCACGGGCTGGGGGAAAGGTTGCCGGGTCCTAAGCATAGGAGGCTGGAGGCTAGGTGAGGCTGGGGAATGACAGGTGCCTCACGACCGTGCCGCCTTCCCCCTGAAGCCCTCCAGGGGTGCCCCCGCATGTGGCGGGCACTGGGGTGCCTGAAGCCACTGGAATCTGCTGTGGCCGTGGGCCTGGCCCCCCGGGGGGCTCACATCATCCCCCGGGTGTGAACACCCCTGCCAAGCCTCCTCCTTCCCCAAGTTCACGAGACAGGAGAGTCTCATTTTCACCCGGGAGACAGCCTGTCTGTTGGATGGCTGGGAGCCGCCTTCTATTTTTTTTTTTTTTTTTGAATGATAATTTCCCCCCCCTCTTTTTTTTTTTTTTTTTTTTGTAGCTAAAAATCACCCAGGCTTGTCCAGACGAGAGGGCAGAAAATTATGCGGTGAAAGAGAAGGGAAGATAATTTCTCCGGGTCACAGACATTCTCACTTGTCATCCGTCTGCAGGAGGAGAAGCGGAGAGGGAGGGAGCCGAGCGCGAGGTGCGGGACGGAGAATGAAAATGAAGGCTGGCCCAAATCCATCACTGTCCTCCCCGCGCTCCCTGGGGGAGGGGGAGGGGCCCCGGACGGGAGAGGAGGGCATTTGGCCGCGATCAAGGGGCCGGAGCGGGGACGGAGCCGCCTGTGAGCCCGGCCCTCCCGTCCCAGCTGCGCAGGTCCACTTCCCCCCTCCGGGCCTCAGTTTCCCCATTGAGAAAGCAAGGATAATAACTCCCTCCTCCCTCACCACCTACCACCTGCAGCACCTCCCACCCCACATCCACCCAGGAGATAACAGGTGGGAACATTCTGGAGAATCCAGACCACGAACACAAATGTATGGGAAGGAATAGGATGGATGTGCGGAAAAGGCGGAGGGGGCCTGCAGGCAGGGGGTTCGGGACAAGCCGGGCTCAAATCCCAGGGCTGTCCCTAGGAGGGCTTGGGCAAACTGCAACTCCCACCTGGGCCTCAGTTTCCCCATTTGTGAGCAGGGGACCCTAACATGACCTATGTTATAGAGTTACTCTGAGGGCAAAGTGAGAATGCGACATAGAGTGTCTGGCGTGTTGGGATCACTCGGCAGTGACAATAGCGGAAAATGACAAAGGAAGGACCCGCAGTCACCCCTATTCTCACCACCCCCAAATCGACAGCAGGTAATGCCTCAGAGCCTGGCTTTCTCGTGTGCACAAAGAAAAAGGGGCCCCAGGCTTTTGAAGAGAGAGGTTATAGGAAAGCAGAATTTATAACCAAACCAGTCTGGTTTGAGGCCTCAGTCTAGCCACCCATCGTGTGACCCTGGGCCAAGTCACTTCATTTCCAGAGGCCTCAGTTTCCCCATCTGCAAACAGTGGGCTGTGACACCTCACAGGTTGCCGGGGGGATCAGAAATGCCGTGTGTGACCTGCCTGGTATACGAGTGACCGCAGGTTCTCCAGACCCTTCCAGCTGAAGGGCTCGACAGTGACTGTTCTCAGTTTCGCAGGCCAGATGGTCTTTGCTGCAACCACTCAACTCTGCTCTCGTAGCAGGCTGAGGAAAGCAGCCACACGCAACATGTAACGAATGGCCTGACTGCGTTCCAATCACGCTGATCTCCAAAAGCAAGCCGCAGGCCAGATTTGGCCCGTGGGTCACAGTTTGTTGACCCCTGCTCTCATGGAACGAAACTGTAGCACGGGACACCCAGCTCAGCACTCGGTCACGCTAAAGCCACCCAGTTGTGTGTGACAGCATCAGGACCGGGGCCTGGGCAATTCGGAAAGCCGGAGCGGTCCCGCAACCCGTCTTCTTAAGCCAGCACTGGGTGTCCTCCCTGCCCTGCCCCTGCCCTGCCCGCCCAAGCACGTGCCAGCTGCCACTGCCTGCTGCCCCCACCTCCTCGCGGGGCCCTGTGGCCCTCCAAAACTCGCGTTCCTGCAGGTCGTCCCTGGTAGGAATGCTCTTACTCTTCCCCTGGCTGCTCAGTGTGGAGTCGACCTTCCAGAGCTGGCTCAAATACTGAGTTGAGATTTTCGAAGAACCACCGCAGCACTACCGAAAGCAAAACTGCAAACACACACGGAGCACACGTCACTTCACGCAAGCTCTTTTCCAGTACCAAGGCAGACATTACTAATCAATCAAGACAATTCTTCCTGCCTTAGGCAGCCGTTAAATCAAACAGAGGTGCTTTTTCCATAACAGCTAATTGCCATTCAGGCTCCATAAGAAGAAAGAGAATAACTGCTTTAGTGCCAGTTTCTTTTATGGCCAGGGAAGTCCTGAGATCTGAGATAAAAAGCGTTTGTAAAGTCCCCGAGCGCAATGCCAGGCACTTGCTAAGGGCTCCATGAATGGGAGCTCCCATGGTTACTGGCTCCAACTTGGGCTTCCTCGGCCTCGTTTGGAGGAATTTGAGCCCAGGTGGAAGAGGTTGGTTCTTGTAAATCCTGGGAGAAGCTTCAGGGGTGGTTAGCTAAAACCTAGGAGCTTCTGGTTTCTAGAAATTGAGGTCCCCTATGCGTCCAAGGCGGAAGAGTGGGAACATGCCAATGATATACCCCAAACTTCTTAGGGGTAGGGATATGAAAGGGAAGGAAGGGGGGACCAGCCCATGGGGCTTTAAAGCCCTGTTGTTGCTTTTAAAAAAATCAAAATCCCCTACTCTGACTTTTCTTCTTTACTTTGAGCTTGTCACTCTCCCTCCTATCTCAGGGCCTTTGCATTGGCTGTTCCCTTTGCCTGAAATGCTCTTCCTTACCCTCGTCACCTGATGTCAACTCGCCTTTCAGATCTCAGCTCAGACATTCTTTTCCCAGGGAAGCCTTACTCGACAGCCCGCACCTCCCACCGACTTCCTTCCTCAGACTCCTCTTCCTGCCCGGCAGAGTCTGTGACCTGGTCAAACCATCCCCTCCACGGGGTGGTAAACCCATCAAGAACAAGGAGGGACTGTGTCTGTTCATTGGGCGATTCATTCATTCACCCAACAAACATTCATTAAGGACCTGCCATGTGCCAGATTGGGTGGTTGGGGGCACCAGGAGGCAGGAAAAATGAAGATTCTGCAGGGAAATCAGTGCAAGAAGGCCACCACGACGAGCAAAGCCAGTGAGGGGCGAGAGTGGGGTGGGGGAGACTGGGGAGAGATGAGGGCCGGGGGGAGGGTGGACTCAACACGAAAGGCAAGGCGAGGCTGTACCAGTCAGCTAGTGCTACGATAATGCTGCGAGACAAATGAGCCCAAAACTCAGCGGCGTAAAACAATAAGCATTAACATTTCTTCATGAGTGTGGGTGCCGTAGTTCTCCTGGCTTTGTCTGGGCCGTCTCGTGCTTCTTCTCTCGCACTTATCCGAGGGTCAGCTGGCTGGCGGTGGGTCTGAGATGGGCTCTGCTCCACGTGGTCACTCACCCTCCAGCAAGGACTGGGCTCTGCTCCACGTGGTCACTCACCCTCCAGTAAAGACTGGGCTCTGCTCCACGTGGTCACTCACCCTCCAGCAGGGACTGGGCTCTGCTCCACGTGGTCACTCACCCTCCAGCAGGGACTGGGCTCTGCTCCACGTGGTCACTCACCCTCCAGCAGGGACTGGGCTCTGCTCCACGTGGTCGCTCACCCTCCAGTAAGGACTGGGCTCTGCTCCACGTGGTCACTCACCCTCCAGCAAGGACTGGGCTCTGCTCCACGTGGTCACTCACCCTCCAGCAGGGACTGGGCTCTGCTCCACGTGGTCACTCACCCTCCAGCAGGGACTGGGTTCTGCTCCACGTGGTCACTCACCCTCCAGTAAGGACTGGGCTCTGCTCCACGTGGTCACTCACCCTCCAGTAAGGACTGGGCTCTGCTCCACGTGGTCACTCACCCTCCAGCAGGGACTGGGCTCTGCTCCACGTGGTCACTCACCCTCCAGTAAGGACTGGGCTCTGCTCCACGTGGTCACTCACCCTCCAGCAAGGACTGGGCTCTGCTCCACGTGGTCACTCACCCTCCAGCAGGGACTGGGCTCTGCTCCACGTGGTCACTCACCCTCCAGTAAGGACTGGGCTCTGCTCCACGTGGTCACTCACCCTCCAGCAGGGACTGGGCTCTGCTCCACGTGGTCACTCACCCTCCAGTAAGGACTGGGCTCTGCTCCACGTGGTCACTCACCCTCCAGCAAGGACTGGGCTCTGCTCCACGTGGTCACTCACCCTCCAGCAGGGACTGGGCTCTGCTCCACGTGGTCACTCACCCTCCAGCAGGGACTGGGCTCTGCTCCACGTGGTCACTCACCCTCCAGCAAGGACTGGGCTCTGCTCCACGTGGTCACTCACCCTCCAGTAAGGACTGGGCTCTGCTCCACGTGGTCACTCACCCTCCAGCAGGGACTGGGCTCTGCTCCACGTGGTCACTCACCCTCCAGCAAGGACTGGGCTCTGCTCCACGTGGTCACTCACCCTCCAGTAAGGACTGGGCTCTGCTCCACGTGGTCACTCACCCTCCAGCAGGGACTGGGCTCTGCTCCACGTGGTCACTCACCCTCCAGCAGGGACTGGGCTCTGCTCCACGTGGTCACTCACCCTCCAGTAAGGACTGGGCTCTGCTCCACGTGGTCACTCACCCTCCAGCAGGGACTGGGCTCTGCTCCACGTGGTCACTCACCCTCCAGCAGGGACTGGGCTCTGCTCCACGTGGTCACTCACCCTCCAGCAAGGACTGGGCTCTGCTCCACGTGGTCACTCACCCTCCAGTAAGGACTGGGCTCTGCTCCACGTGGTCACTCACCCTCCAGCAGGGACTGGGCTCTGCTCCACGTGGTCACTCACCCTCCAGCAGGGACTGGGCTCTGCTCCACGTGGTCACTCACCCTCCAGTAAAGACTGGGCTCTGCTCCACGTGGTCACTCACCCTCCAGCAGGGACTGGGCTCTGCTCCACGTGGTCACTCACCCTCCAGCAGGGACTGGGCTCTGCTCCACGTGGTCACTCACCCTCCAGTAAGGACTGGGCTCTGCTCCACGTGGTCACTCACCCTCCAGTAAGGACTAGGCTCTGCTCTACGTGGTCACTCACCCTCCAGTAAGGACTGGGCTCTGCTCCACGTGGTCACTCACCCTCCAGCAGGCTGGCCCAGGCTCAGCTTCAGGGTGGAAGCAGGGCTGCTGGACAGCGCGTGGAAGTTGCCAGGTCTCGGACCTGGCGCAGCATCACTTCTACAACATTCTATTAACCAAACCAAGCCTCGAGACCAGCCCGGGTTCAAGGGGGGGCAGGGGAGACTCCACTTCTGACGGGAGGAGCTTCACACGCCAAGGGCAGGACATGAGGGAGATGAGAGTTGGAGCCACAGATGCCGTGGAAGGCTTGAAGCAGGGCGGTGACACCGTCCCCAGGCTGCTGTGTGGAGAGTGGGCTAGGGGGTGGCAAGGGGCGGGCACAGTGGGGAAGGGAAGCCATACCGGTCCACCACCGATCCGCCCCCGAGATAACTCACGCCAGACACAGGTGAGCGCGTCAGGGGCCTCACTGGATGGACGGGCAGGTAGAAGCATGTCGGATGGACGGATGGACGAGCCCAGCCGGTGGCTGAGCCAGCACAGACCGCAGGGGGCACAGCGCCTCCCCCTGGCCCGTTAGGAGCCGCGCTGAGAAGACAGCCTTCTTCCTCCCAAAGTTTAATTAAGTGATCTGCTTCCACGGGGTTAATCCTGTTATCACTGCCCGGCGCTGACCACGGGGGAGAGCAGGGGCGGTGGGAAATGTCAGCTGTCTGGAGGGCCTGGCGGGCCGCTGAAAGCCCCTGGAATTTGGGGAGAGGCAGGGGGTGGAACGGAAGCCGGAGCCCCATGGGGGCAGGACGTCCGCTCCCCAGACCCAACACAAAGGGGCTAAACTCGGTTTCAATCCCGTCCCAGGAGGAGACGAGGAGGAGGGAGTTGCCAAGAAGTTTCTGGCTTGCATGGACTTTGCCTGGGCTGCCACCTACCCGGGACGCCGCATTCCAGAGGAGAGGCCTCCAGCCAGCTGTGTCCCCTCCTCTTCAGAGAGTCGCTGGCCCCCAGGGGCAGGGGGAAGAGGTGGACACTCCCTGGTCCCAGGCACGTGCTTCTGGACCAGATGAGCTTGGGCTTGGATTCTATGTCAACCATTTTGCTGTGTGACTTCGGGCATATTACCTAACCTCTCTGAGCCTCTATTTCCTCATCTCCACAATGGGAGCAGCAATGCCATCTTCTAGGGTTACTGAGAAGATGCAATGAAATACCTAGAGCCGCACCCTGCACGCAGCGGGTGCTTTCACCTACGGCTACCACAGTCATCCCCCAGTATCTTCCAGGGCTTGGTTCCTGGGCCTCCCCTGTCCAAAATCCGGGGACGCTCAAGTCCCTGATATAAAATGACATAGTATTTGCATATAACCTATGAACTCCTCTCGTACACTTTAAATCACCTCTAGATTACTTATAATACCTAACACAACATAAAGGCTATGCAAATAGTTGTTACACCATATCTTTGTGTCATTTTTATTGTCGTGTTATTTTTCTGTTGTTCTTCCTGGCCGAATACTCCCTGTCCATGGCTGCTATCACGGTCAACCATTCACCCTCTTGCAACCTCAGTTTTCTCATCTGCCAAATGGGGATGACTCATTGTGCCTTCCTCCCAGGGCGGCTGGGAGGGTGGCAGGGCTGTGTCTGCTGTGCCCGGCGCAGGGACAGCAGAGGAAGGAGGCTCCCCGAGCACGTGGCTGGTGACCAGGCCCGAGTCCACGGGAGCCGCCACCGGAGACGTGCAAAGCGGCAGGTCCGCCTGCGGCCGCCGTGGTCTCCAGAAACGGCAACCCCAAAGCACTCCATAAAACCCCAGTGGTAGTTACGCCGGACTTATGAGTGAACGGGAGTAATTAGTGCACTTCCCACAGAGAGTAAAACCCAAATGTCAGGCAATGCCAGGGCCATTAAAGCCGTCCTCCGCTGCGGCTCCTGCCCACTCCTGGCTGGGTCTCCACCTCCCTCCTGACCTTTCTGAAGGCCGAGGACAGCGCAGCAGGGAGCTGCCCAGGCCTGGGGACAGGACTTGGGGACCGAGGATGGGCTTCCTGTTCTGCTCAGCTCTGGTACCCATATCGCCTCCAGCCTCCACTTTCTCATCTGTTAAATGGGTTGCACCCACCTCATAGGGTTGTAGGGAGAATCAGGTTTGGTCATGTATCCAGAATGTTAGGCACATAATAAATAGTTCTTCTCTGCGAAGCAGGTAAATACCACAAGGGCAAATAGTGCCAGGCACGTAGCAGGTGCAGTAGATGCTCCTGGAACCCGCCAGGTCCCTCTACCTGTGTGCCTATCCCCCACTGTTCTCTCCGGCTCTCGGCATCCTCCATCTCCAGAGAAGAAGCCAGAACTCTGCTAACAGGACCTGCCATTGAGTAGGAGGCTTCGCCAACCCACTCCCAAGGCAGCCGCAGCCAGTGCCTGGTAGGTACAGGGGTACACGCGGCCAGCCCCTGGCCTCAGGGCTGGGGACAACTCTGTGGGGCCAGCCTCACTCCCGAGCTCCCCGTGGCCAGGCTGAGGCTGCGGTCCAGTTGCAGTCACGTTTGCCCGGATCCTGCCGCTCTGCCCTGCTTCTCTAACTTCCCGTAGGCGCCTCCCACAATGCTGCCTCAATACAAGATTTCGTGTGAATCCTAAGGGTCTAAGGCTCTGCCTAGCACAGGGGTCTGATTTAAGATGCTAGGTGCTCAGCAAATCCTTGTCGAGCCAACATACTGCCTGTTATTCCAGAACACAGGGCTGGGACCAGGGGAGGCTGAGTGAGGCGTCTGAGGGGCAGAGTTTAAAGAAACATTCACTTGCAGAGCCGTGCAAATGTCCTGCCGAACAACCGGAAGCCAATGTAAGCACCCATCCATCGAGCCCTGGGGCACCCTGAGAGAGGGGGGAAGGTCGTGGCTAAGAAATGGATCCCTCAGTCGGTTGGAGATAGATCTGAGTTCCAGTCCTGGCTCTGCCACGTAATTGTGGCTTTGGGCAAGTCACCTGCGAGCCCCGTTTCCTCATCTCTAACATGTGCACGGGCAATCTCTCTCTCGTAGGGCTGTTGGAAGGTTTGATCAGGTTGTGCTAACGTACTTTGCACCAAGCAGGTGCTCAAGAAAAAGTAGCCACTGTGATAGCCTTTGAAAACAATTAGAATAATTTTCTGAAGGTACCAGAAGTGAGATGTCGCCTTCTGCCCTCTGCTTTGGGTTCCCACCCCGGTTACCTGCAGGACCCGATGGTTCCGATTCTCAGGTAGGCCACAGTAGAGTACGCGACTGATTTCTTATGATGGTTACATTCCCTCTGCTTGCCCACGGGTGGATGAACCCACGTCTAAGGGATCTTTTGGTAAGAATTGTGATAAAATGAGATGTGCGTAAATGCACCCCATTCCATCCATGAATTGGCCCAAGCGACTAAACGGAAGAGCCCAACGCATGACATAGAATTAACCCTCCAGAGGTGCCATGACGAAGCACAGGCTTTGAAGACCCACATCCGGCCACTGTCTGATTCCACCGCCCACTAGGGGGCCCAAAGCAAGCTGTGTTTTCTCTCTCAGCCTCAGGTTGTGTGCCTGCAAAATGGGCGTGACAAACATCGCCACCACTAACGCTGACATAGCACCAGTGTTATGTCCCTATTCACTGGGCTCAATCCATTTATTCAATGACCCCCAAAGTCCGCAAGGTTGCTATTACAATGAGCTCCGGGTTTCTAGAGGAGGTGCGGAAACCACCCAGAAGAAGGCAGCTTTCAGAGGTAGGAGGCATCTTAAATCCAAGCAGAAACTGGGATGAATCTGGGGTGCAGGAAAACACCGGAGGATTTGACCACAAACACCCGGGAGTGAAACGGTGCCATGGCCGTCTGTCCGTGACGCCTGCCAGACAGAGCCGCCATGAGGGCTCAGTGAGATGACCTTCATGGGCATCCCCTCTGCTCTGCAAAACCCAGTTTGCTTTTAAAGAATGAGGAAGGACTTTTTCATTGTGAGGTTTTTGGGGGTCCACCCACGGGATATTTGCCTTTCTGGCAGTCTTTGTTCTTCGCCATTTCCCCCCAACTCTGAGTCCACAGACCTCAGCGAGGCTGGTCCGCTCTAAGATACATGGTGATCACATGACCGGGAGCAGGCAAAGGAGGCCATCCCCTGGTCTCATTGATTGGTTCCAGGGTGGCACGTGACCCAGGTGTGGCCAATCAGAGCACTCCAGCCCTCTAACTGCACTGATTGGTTTCAGGATGGGCACATGACCGAGCCGGTCCAATGGGAGCTAGCCGAGGAATGTTTTTCCGCAGTGACTGGGAAAGAGGAGTCTCTCGTGATTCTGCGACCGCCAACAGAGGGGAGCTGGGGACTTCCAGGAGCCGCGTGGAGCCTGAGAACGAAGCCAGCACCCAGGCAGCAGGATCAGGGGAGGAGAGAGACGCACACCCGATGATATTGTTTGAGCCTCTGGATGCAGCTGAGCCTAAAGCCATCCATTCCTGGATTTTTGTTACATGGGACAATAAATTTCGTTTTTTGCTTGTCGGTGTGAGTTGGATTCCTACTGTAGCAACCTAAAAAGCTCTGTGTGGCACGGATATCAGGCCCACTTGAATTTTTCCCCCAAGGGAAGCTTTCCTTCCATTATGGTGTGCCGCCATCTTTAAGCACCAGTGTGGGAGAGCATCAGGTGTGGCCCCCAACTGCCCTGGGTTAGGGTCAAGGACCTGCTACTCCCCACCTGCCCACGGCCCTTGGGCGATGGCCTTCATCTCCCAAAGCCTCAGTTGCCTAATCTATAAAATGGGGTTATGAATATCCCCCTCACTGTGCAGATGAAACAGGAAAATGTATGTTGAGCCTTTGCACATGCTGTTCCTTCCACACAGGATGCCCTTCCTTTCCCTCTCTGCTGACTGAGCATGTATGCGTCACTCAGATTCTCAGCTCAAGGGTCCTTCTGTCAGACTGCCCTCCCCTAACCTCGTTGGCCAAGGCCGCCTACTCCGTGCAATTGTCCTCCCACCCCCCCTCTGGGGCTTTCGTCACAGATTCAAAGTGTCACTCTAAGCACGAGTGATTGGTTAATGCCCAGCGCCCCAGCTAGAATGTGAGTGCCGTGGGCAGGGAAGTGGCAGTTTCTGTTCACCACTGCGCCTCCAGTCCCCAGCACAGCCCAAGGAGGCCCTTGAGAAATGGCCATTGCATTCATGGCTGGTGAGCCAGTTTCCAATCAAAGGTTTGGGGCAAATGATGTTTTCTTGGGCTCAGCCTGCACAGAAGTGAGCGTTTGAAGTCGCTGGGGTGCTGTGATTCCAGTGAGTCTCCACGTGGGCTCATTTGACCCCGAATCGGGAGATGAGTGCTGGTCCCTATGAGATCCGTCTGAGCCATGTGGATAGATGCCTGGTCTGCTTCCATTAGCCAGTGAAAGGCCACTGTTCCCTTAGGTCCAGAAAGGCAGGAGCAGTGGCCTGCAGAAGCAGAAGGGGCCTTTGAAGGACCCGTGGAAGGGATGAGCTTACAAACAAGGAGATATTATTGCTATCGTGGGCCCTGGAGCTCAGCTGTGTGGCTTTGGACAGGCTCGATCCCTTCTCTGAGCCTCAAGTCCCTCATCAATAAAACGGAGGTGGCCATCCCCGTCCCCAGCACTGGGAGGAGAGACAGACTGGCTGGGTCCAAGTCTCCACTCTTCCATTTGAGCTGTGTGAACCTGGCCTAGTGATTTTGCATTTTGTGCCTCAGTTTCCTTGGCTGTAAGGATGAGATAGCAATGGAATCTAATTCTTAGGGAGGTTAGAAAGATGAGTCCATTTAATGAATGAAGTAGCAGCAACCAAGCCTGAATGTAAGAGGCACTCCATGGATGTGGCTACTGCAATTCTACTGCAATTCTACATTAGTATTATTAGCAGTGATATTAATATAATGAATGAGCTGGCTTGCGTCAGGCACCCAATGCTGCTTGGAGGATGATCGGTGCCTTTCTCTTTTCCTGATGTGTGTCCTGGCCGTGGCCACTGACTGACCCACCCCAATTAGGTGACTCTCGTGTTAATATTGACACACAAAGGAGCCAGCTGGCGACCTCTGAACTCGTCTCACTTGGGATCACAGGCCGATTTCGGCCCCCGCCCTCAGCCCTGAGAGCTGGACTCGTAATCTTCTTTGACACCAAAAGGAGCTGGCCTGGCCCTGACCTTTGCTCCCTGCCTCCCTGATTTCCGGTCTCTCCTGGGCTTGACGAGTTGCGTTGCCCTGGAGGGTGGGGGCGATGACGGGCGGCCGAACCTGGGTGCTGGCGAGAGGTGGAGCTGGCAGGAGAGAAACTGGGAGAGCGGAATGTGTGGGGCTTCCCCGTGGATGACCCTGAGGGGTGAAGGGAGGAGGTTCTCTGGGTGGTGTTGGGGGGGGGTCACTTCTCACGCGTGCTCCTCACGGGGCTTTGTCCCACGCTGCTCCGGTCTCCCAAGGAAGCAATGCAGACACCTTGCCTGTGCTCCCCACCAGCCCCCGCTGTGGCTTGGGTGGTCTGCATTCGAGACGGCCCTGTGCCTCTGCCCCCAAACCGGCTCCAGCCCCAGCCCTGCCTGCCCCCAGCAAGCAGACCCAGAGCCCAGTGATGCCCGGGAGGAGTAACCATGGCAACAGATGGGATGGGGAGTTTTCCTGACCCATCCCCGGCCCTCTGGCTGCCCCTACGGAGGGGTGCATGAACCGTATACGCTGTCCTTGCAGCTGGCCTCGGGAGACCTGGCTCTGGACAGCCCGCCCAAAGGAGAGGTTTGCCCGGGGACCAGTCGCCAGTCGCAGGAAGCCAGGGCAGCCCCTGCGGGAGCTCTCTGGCTCCTCCAGCTGTCTCCGCATGATGCCTTGGAGTACGGCCCTTTCTGGGAGACACTGTGCTTCCGCTTTCCCCTGGGGCTCCCCCCCTGTGCTGCTGCTGCTGGAAGATGAGGATTAAATGAGATGATACGGGATCATTCTTAGGACAGTGGCTGGCGGAGCGTAGGCGCTCTGTTCCATTGCCGCCTCCTTTCGTTAAAACCACCCATTCCTGGGACGAGAGGAGCACGTGGCCGGCCAGGGGGCCGTGAGAATCCCGAGGGCTAAGTACAAGTGGAAGAGAGCGAATGAATCAGAGTTGGGGGGTTTGGGAATTACAAAGAAAGGAACTTTCTTAATATAATCTGCACTGGATAGGAAGCTTCCCGGGGCGGGGGCAGGAAGCAAAGCAAATGTCTACCTGATTTACCCAGATCTTCCCAAAACCCAGCACAGGGCTGGGCAGGAACTCTTATTTCTGCAATCTAAAAATGCCATCCGTTGTAAGAAGCACCATCCATTTAGTTATAGTATTTCTAGCAAATAAAAGCGGTGTTATATGTGTAATATGTCCCAGTTTCAAAATGTTAAAAAAAAAAAAAAAGAGTTGATTTTTAAATTGAGGAAAGAGCAAGTCATCAATAAATGGTAATGGACTATGCGAGTGAACGAGCGAGTGAATGAACGGTTGCAGGAAACAGCACGGCTGAGTATCGTTGAGTTCTTGCTACGCCAGGCTGACGCTGGGAGAGCTAGGAAAGGGACGCACCGTTACCAGCAGAGTGCATCTGGGAGGGCTCCCTGGAGGAGGCAGCCTGTGGGTGGGACCCGCAAGAAATTATCTGACTTGGGAAGAGCAAGAGAAGGTAGCTCGGTGCAGGGGGTGGGGTCGTGATAAATCAAGAAGTCATGTGACCACCATCCTCCTCCTCCTCCTCTTCCCTTTCTTCCCCGCTCCTTGGGTAATATAGAGAATATCAGAATCATCCAGGCAGGTGACTTCTGCGCCAGCTCCCAGGACCAGACCGGACACAAGGCCCAGGGCGCCGGGCTGCTCCAGGCTGAGGGGGCACCGGGCTTAAGATTCAGGCTTAGAAGCAAAGCAGCCTAGCTTCCAATTCCAGCTCTGCTGCTGCTTGGCTGGGCAACGCCAGGCTGACTACTCGACGTCTCTGAGCACCAGGTCCCTTGCCCAGGACGTGCGCAGAGCAACAGGGCTCCGAGGCCACGCATGCACAGAATCTGGCATGCGGAAAGTTCATCATAAATATTAAATGTGTAACAGGATATGGTTTCCTTTTGCTTTTCTTTCTTTCTTTTTTTTAAATTTTGAAAGTTTCAAAGGCCACCCGCTTTGGAGCAGAGAAACACATTTCCCTACTAGCGATTTCTCCTCCCAGGCCTGGAATTGGAGAATTCCGGGCTCTTCCAATGAGTTACAAGCCACCAAGACTGTGGGCCCATGGGGCGGGGGGAGGGGTGCGGACAGGACCAGCTACATACTTTGCAGGGTCCGGTGCAAAACCAAGAAGCAGAGCCGGTTTGGATGCGGGAGTGCGCCCTCCGAGCGCCTCTGTGGCCTGGCAGGGGCCGCGCAGTCTGTCACCGGAGTCTGGCGAACACTCGGAAAAGAAACCAACACTCCCTAAGCCCTGTCGGGATCTAGGATGCACTTGTCCTAACACAGCCCTGTGAAGTAGCCACTGTTACTACCCTCATGTGACAGATGAGGAAACTGAGGCACGGAGGAACCGACCACCAGCTGGACCGCCAAAGGACAGACAGCTGGGTGGTGCGGCTTCTTAAAGGGAACCTACAGCCCTGGATCTGGAGGCGTCTCACCCCACCAGCCCGTCCCCGCAGGAGGAGGAGACAGACACTCTGCCAAGGGAGGCAGCTGCAGAGGCAGCTTGACCCAAGTGGCGAGGCCGCGGTGGCCGCAGCCCGGGGCGCCTCCTCCCGCCGCACCCCGCCTGCTCCAGCAGGGACCCCCCCCAGCAGGACGGGGGCCGGGCCCTGCCAATTTGCTCCCGGGGCTGGGGGCCAAGAGTTAACGTGGGAAGGGAGCTGGGAGAGTGTGAGAACGAAAGGACATGTCAAATCAATCATATTTAAACAAAAGCCTCTCCCGCCCAAGGGCCCTTTTAAAAGCTGCTTATTTAATTAAAAGTCCCATTTTCCATATTTATGGCCCTTATTCAGTTAAATATTAACCGCTGGGGCCAGGGCTAGTGTGTGCTTTGTGAGCAGTGTGCGGGGAGGTTCATTACCGCGGCCGGGATTTATCAGATGGTGGCGCGGGCGGCGGCGATCAATGCTGCTCGCCCTGGACAAACACGCGGTGGCGGGGCGGAGGCCGGGCGCGGCGGCCCAGGAGACTCCGTCTCTCTAGCGTCCACCTTCTGTCCCGGGGGCTCAGCCGTGCTCCTGGGCACAGAGACAGAGCGACAGCGAGAGACCCAGAGAGACAGGGAGGGACCCAGGGAGACACAGAGACAGTGAGAAAGCAGAGAGACAATGAGAGACTGGGAGGTTAGGGAATGGGCCCAGGGTCACTCAGCCAGTGACGGGCAGAGCTGGGATTGGACCTGGGCCATCCATCTGCCTCCGTACCACGACACAGAAATTGCCACCCCTGCCTTTTACGAGTTCATGCCCCTCCCAGAGCCTCAGTTTGCCCGTCTGCGAAATGGGGGAGGAAGGTTCTTGGGGACATTCTGAATCTTGTTTTGCGGTTGCTCCACCGGACACTGCTGCTCCTGGTCATTGCACTTGGCCCAGGAACTCTCCGCTCTCCTCCCTGTGGCGTGACCCTCCGCATGCTGGGGACAAAAGCAGACTGCATCTCCCCTTCCACTCCATGCTCAAGGGGCAGGGCTGGCTCTGCCCCCCACCGCAGGAAGCAGCAGTGGATGGAACAGCTGCACTGTAGCGCCACAGGGTCCTCGGTTTGAATCCCGCCTCTGCCATTCCCTGGCTCTGTAAACTTAGGCGGCCTCACATCGCCACTCTGAGCCTCAGTTTCCCCATCTGCAAAATGGGGACAATGACCAACCCTCCTCCCAGCTGTAAGGGTTCAATGCCATAACTCTTGCAGATGGCTTAGCAGTGGCCGCACTCAGTGGGCTTCACTGCCAGTCCTGCAAGCGCCTGCAGGGCTTGCGCCAGCGTGCCAGTCTGTGCTCCGGACGCCTCTCTGAGGGCTGTGGCTCCAGCTCCCGCCCTGAGACTCTTCCAGCCTCCTCAGTGGCCTGGCACCGGGAGACTTCAGCCGCAGTGCCGCCTCTGTCCCTCCTGTGACCTGGGACCTCAAGCTTGTCACTGCCCCTCCTGGGTCCTCAGTTTCCCCATCTGTGCAATAAGGCGATTACTGGGATTGGAAAATCTCTCTGGGCCATTTGCAGGACTAAAGCACCTCAGCAGCCTACCGGGTGAAGAATTTGACCTGAACGTGAAAATCTTGTCAGAATGTGCCCGTTTATATTCGGGAAGGGCTGTGTAAACGACGAGGGCAAATGTCCGGTCTCTTAGAGCTGTTGGAGGTACCAACAGCCAGGCTGGAGAAGGTGTCTTCTGCATCACAGACATGGGCTGCACACGCGTGGTCACAGGCACACATGCATGTACACAATGCATGCACAAACACACACACGCACACATGCATGTACACAATGCATGCACAAACACACATACACATGCACACACACATGTACACAATGTGTGCACAAACACACACATGCATAAACATACACACATGCACACATGCATGTACACAATGCACGTACGGACACACATACACATGCACACACGAGCACAGACACATGCACACACGTGCGTGTGAATACACACATACACGGACGCATGTGTACAGCCCACACAGACATGCATGCGTGCACCTGCATGTACACGTATGGATGCACACATGGGCACCGGCATACGTGTATATGAACACACATGCACACAGAGATGCATGCACACACGTGGACACGAACACACACACATGCACAAGGGCACCCCCCCGCCCCGCACCTTCTGCCCTGTGCTCTGCCTCTGCATTTGGATCCTGTTAAGAGCTTGGTTTCTCCCACCGCCACCCCCTCCCCTAAAAGAAAAAAAATCCTGAAAAGCCAGATTAGAACTTCACACACGCATCGCCGGGAAAAATCTATGTCTCATTTTCATATCTAGCAAAATAAAATGACACCAGAGCACTCCAGCAAACCCCTGGAGGGGGAGCGTGTCTGCCGAAGATGAAGGTGGAGGTGGGGGGAGACGCCTTTCCCGGCGGGGGGGGGGGGCCGGGGCCAGAGACACGGGGGGCCGGGCCTGGTGGGAGCCGGGGCGAAATCCATCAGGCCATTTTCTCCTGGGGCTGGGGGGAGACTGGGGGTCGGGGAGAGCCCGGGGGCGGGCTGGGGGGAGAGAGGCAGAGAGAGAGAGAGGAGGAATAAAATCCTGGGGCTGGTGGTGTGAGTGGGGGAGTGGGGGAGAGAGAGGGAGAGACACCAGGTTATCAGAGAAGTGTGAAGACAATAATACAATCTGACATTTCTGAAACAAGACCCCCCGGTTGCCATGGCAACGTCTCATGTGGGAGCAGCTCCCAGGAGACGGCTCCGAGATGTACTATAAATGATGTTTGATTAGAATTTAAATCATTTAGGCAGAGAGAAGATAGGCCTTTTGTCAGCAAGGGGACCTGAGGGTGGGCAGGGAGGGGGCCGGGGGTGGCGGCGGGGGAGGGGCGCAGCCGGAGCCGCCCGGCATGGGGGGCAGAGCGGAGGTCAGCCAGGGGGTTGATTACTTTTGCCCTCGGCTTCATTCCCGTTTACAGTAACCTTTCCGCGGTGGCCGCCGGGAATCAGAGGGCAGGCGAGGAGAGGCCTGGGGGGACGGGCCAGAGACACAGGGAGAGGAGAGATGGGGAGAGACAGGGAGGTACTGAAGGAGCAGAGAGGCAGGGGGAGCAGGGGAGAGGGAGAAGGAGGGACAGGGGAAGAGAGACAGGCACACGGAGGGGCAGAGATGATGAGAGAGACAGAGGAACAGAGACCCGGAAATTAATAGACTGAGAGACATAGAAGGCGCAGAGAGGAAGAGACCGAGAGAGACTGAGGCAGAGACCAGGAGTGAGAACGAGGCCCCCGACATCCACACACCCAGAATCATTTCCCAGCTTCTAAAAAGCGCAGCGGGAATGTGGGTGCCATGATGAGTTCTGCACTTAGACAAAGCTCTGCCTCCACCTCCCACTCCGTTCCCGCCCCTGGAGGCCCAGAGAAGAGGCTGCAAGTGCTTCCTAAGGGACATGGGCCAAGCCGAGCTTCCCCATAAAATCATCGGCAAACCACGTCTCTGCTCTGAGCCTCAGTTTCCCCATCTATAAAACCGGAAGTCTGAGTCACAGTCAGCCCATGGGCAGTAAGTTCTGTCTTCCCCATTCAGTTTTTCAGCTGCTTTAGTTGCTACATTTAAACATTGGAAGACTTCACAAAAATATTTAATTTCTGGGTTCTCTAAAAAAAAAAAAAAGGAAAATCTGTCCATGCTGGGTCTGTATTTCAGCATGACAGCCATCTGCTGGGAGTGAGTAGCGGTCACCCCTCTAGGCACAGCACGAGGTCTCCAGTCTACCACAGACCCCACCGCTCCCTATTGTCTCACGCTCAGCCACTTTGCGCTCATTCACGGCTCCTGCCTGTGGGCAATGTGGACTTTCAAACTCTGCAAATTCCCTCCGAGATCCTCAGGACTCCAGTGATCTACTGATGTGTGGCTTGTAGACCTCGCCCTTCTGTCACTGTGGCTTGGGCACCCAGGGTTCGTGGGCGATCGCAGAGTCAGAGCAAACTGTACAGCCATCCTCATACACACAGTAGGTGCTTAATACAGGAAGAAGAGCCAGAAGGGTTGGGGAGACTGAATCGGGAAGCATGATGGAGTGGCAGAAACAGGGTAGCTATTCGAGAAAATGGACTTGCCCCACTGAGCACTGGGGACAAAAGTGACCAGCGTGGGAGGGTCTAGGAGTTGGGTGGGAGGGAATTTGGAGGGAGGGAAACGGCTGCTTCCGAAGAGGCGATTCTGCAGTTTCCTACCTTGGCGCCTTCCTCCTGCCTGCCAGGGCACTCCTCGCCACCTGTGAGTTTGTTGTCTGCTCACCTGCCTACGTGCGTGGCTTCTCCTCCCCCGGGGACTGTGCACTCCGTGAGGGGGGACACACACTGTGTCTGGCACAGTCGGTGCTGTAGCGCCAGCCCCCAGCACACAGTAGGTGCTCAGAAAACTCCTGACGAATTAAAGAGGGAACGAGTCCTCTTTTCTCGCATGCTCCTCACTCCTCCCACTTTTGCTGTGGCTACATCGAGGCTCCGTGAGCCCAGTCCTCATACTCTATTATCAAACTCAAGCAGTTCGCTTCTATGTTTTGTTCATTTAAGGGAGTGCTTCCATTGTAAGGGGCGGCCATGATGTGATCCTGGGCAAGTAGGAGGCACTTCACGCCTCTGAAGTTCAATTTCATCACCTTCAAAGTAAGGGTAATACCTTCATCGTGGGCGTGTTCAGAAATGGGTCTACAACCGCACCTGGCACACAGTAGGCGCTCAATAAATGGAGGCAATTTTTATTACTGTGGACACAAGTCATCTGTTAGTATACAGTAGTAATATAAGTAACAAGAAGACCCAAGGGAAGAGGCAAATCTTGGGGTGATGGGGAGATAGGGAAGAATTTGGAGTCCCTTGAGCAACGTTTGCCTTCGACAGATCTGTGTTCCCAAGAGCATTTTCCATTTTCAATTTTAGAAGCATATGGTAGATTCATAGATGAAAAGTAACCAATAGTGGCCACGGAGCCACTTAACCCTTCCAAATCTAATTGCATCAGCAGTGCCTGCCTAGTGCACTGTGTTGAAAAAGACATTGCAGCCATGCCTGGACTCAGTGAGCAAGAATGCTACAATCGATTAGTGATGTCTGCCACGGGCAGGGACACATTCACTCAGTTGCCATCTCTGGCTGGGATAGTTCCAGGTCTAGAGGAAAGAATTACTTCCTTCCTTTTCTGTGTGTAACCGTCACGGGATATTTTTATTATTGGCAGGTTTGACTGTGACTAAATGAGGAATGGTTTCTGCAAAAGCTGAGTGGAGAGGCAGAGCGGGCAGGGTGAAGAGCGGAGAGGGCTCATTTGATCATCTGTGGGAGGCAGTGCAGCATTCAACACCGCTGTGCCAACGAGCTGCACACCAGAAAGGTCCCTAAGACTGGAGCCTCCATTAGAAGAGAGGCCCCTGGGGGTCTGGGGGATTTGCATAAGGAAATGACTTGGATGGGGTGTAAAGAAAATGTTGCATGTGACACACTTAGCACAGCTCCTAGCCCACGGGACTGCTTGTGGCAGCCACCTCTGGTTCTGGGCGTCACGGCCCCTTGGCTCACCTCTAATTCAGCCACAACTGCAGTGGGCAGTTTCGCGTAAGCAAGCCGAGAGTCACCGTGGCGACAGCACACTGCCTCAAGCTTGAGCTGGGTGTCTCCTCCTTGTGTCTCAGGCCCCGTCTGATGCCCGCTCAGCTGGACGCGGTGCAGCCTGGACATGGAGGGTTATGGCGTGCATAGCTTTCCCATAGCCGCGGTACTGAATTACACACACTTAGTGGCTCGAAACAACACCCACTCATTCCCTTACCATTCTGGAAGTCAGAAGTCCGACAAGGGTCTCACTGGGATAAAATCACGAGCTGCGTTCCTTAGAGGCTTAGGGGAGGGTCGTTTGCTTGCCTTTTCCAGCTTCTGGGAGCTGCCCACATTCCCTGGCTTTTGGCCCCTTCCTCTATCTTCAAAGCCAGTGACGCTGGGCTGAGTCCCTCTCCACTGACTTCTCTAGTCGTCCCTCTTTTGTCCCCTCCCTTTCACTTATGGAACTCTCGTGGTTACATTGGGTCCGCTGGATGGACCAGGTCCGCCTTCCTATTGGAAGGTCAGTTGGTTCACAACCTTAATTCCCCTTTGCCACGTAACCTAGCATTCCACACGTCCTGGGGATTAGGATGGGGGGGAGGGATTTGGGGGCCATTACTCTGCCTGCCACGTCTCCCCTGGAAGCCAGGGAATAATGCTACAGCCTCCTGGTCTTCGATAGACACTTCTGGAAAACATTCTTACCCTCCCCCGCAGGTTCCGGAGAAATCTGGTCTCCGTTGCCACTAGCGGCCACCTCAGTAACGCACCTGACATTGACGTTCCTCCTTCCCTGACTCATTCTCCCTCACCCCTCACTTCTGCGCCCAGAGATCACCTGTCACGTCAGTTATCTGTGCCCAAGTCCTTGTCTCAAGCTCTTCTTTCAGGGGAACCCAAACCAAGACAGTTCTCAATACGTGTTGGCCATCACATTGATTGAGCTGATGTGACACATGTCTGGTGCCAGGTGGCTCAAGCAAAAACAATTTATGGTCTCATGGACTGAAAAGCACATAGTTACATATAGGACTTCAGGCACAGCTGGATCCAGGTCCTGGAACAATGTCATCAAGCCTTTGTCTCTTTTTAGATCTCAGTTCTGCTTTCCTCTGTGTTGGCTTCATCCTCGGGCACCCTCCCACCATACAGTGGCAAAGATGGCTGCCAGCTGCTGCCAGCATCACCCCCAGCAAAAAAAAATAAAAAAAAAAATGAGAGTGACTTTCACCTGTTAGCACAGTGAAAGCCTAAGTAGGCATCCTTGTTCCTTTGCTCTGATTGGCTCATCTTGGGTCATGTGCCTGTGCCTGGACCAATCATGACGGGAGAGGGAATGCAGTACTCTCATTGGCCTGCCTTGGGTCACCTGCCTGTCCCAGGAGCTGGGGTTGGGGTGAGCTGCATCGAGGCCACCTGGCCTGAGAGGGGACAAGCTGTGGCTCCCCTAAAAAAACTGGGTGCTTCTGCCATCACAAGGGGCAAAGGAAAAAGCACAGACGTCCCCTACAAGCAGGATCATCATGTTCTGTTAATTTTAGGTAAATCTCTCCCAAGGATGGGAGACAAGATGCTGCCCAGCAGGTGGAGGCCTGGAGCCGGGAGGAAGGGAAGCCAGGCGTGGTGCCAGTCGGCGGTGCCAACCCGTCCTGGCTGGAGGGAATTCTCGGGATCAGAAATCTGCAGTCTGAGAACCTGTCTATATTTTTGCAATTTCTATTTTCTTCGCTACAAAGCAGAGAGAAAGCCAAAAGGAAATAAAGTTCCTCTCAAAACTGCCAGGCTGTCTGTGCCTGTATAAAATGGCACATGGAGAGTGAAAGAGCCTTTTGTTGAGGCTTGGGGAGAAAGGAAAGGGGGCTGGAAGCAAGGGAAATGCATGGGATCTGCCCCCAACCCACCGGGAAGGGGCAAACGGGGGTGGAAAGAGAGGAGGGGGCTCCTTCCGCGTGAGCTGAGCCCAGGGGAGGTTTGAGTGTCATTGGGTGTCAGGGATCGTACAGACCTGGGCGTGACTCCCAGCCCTGCCACTTTCTAGCAGTGTGGCCTTGGGCATGTTTTATAAGCTCTCCGAGCCTCAGTTCTCCCATCTGTGAAATGGGGATGATAATAGAACTTCCACGTATGCCTTAAGTGAAGATTCAATGAAATGACATATATGAAACCATTAGCCTGATGCGCCTGGCATATGGTAAGGGCTCAAGAATTAATAGCTATTATTATTAGGATTGCTATTTTTACTCCAGTTCCTTATACTTGTCAACCGACAGGGTCATCCCGTCTCAAGGCAAATGGATTCCTAGCTTGCTTTTGACCAGAGGGTGGGAAATGCCTCAGCACAGAGACCCAGTATGCTGTATTAGTCTCCCGTTGCTGCTGTAACAAATTCCCATAAACTTGGTGGCTTAAAATAACACACATTTATGCTCTCATAGTTCTGGAGGTCAGAAGTCTTCAAGCCAAGGTGTTGGCAGGGCTGGTTCCTTCTGGGGTCTCCAGGGGAGAACCTATTTCTTTGTTTCTTCCAGCTTCTAGAGGCCCCCTACATCCCTTGGCTTGGGTGCCCTTCCGCCATTCTCAAGACCAGCAGCACAGCACCTTCTAATCTCTCCCTCTGCTTCCGTCGTCACATCTCCTCCTCTGACTCTGTCTCCCTTTTGCGGGGACCCTTGAAATGACTGGACCATCTGCATAATCCAAGCTCACCACCCCAACTCAAGATCTGTAACCTAATCACATCTGCAAAGTCCCTTTTGCCATGGAAGGTCACATGTTCACAGGTTCCAAGGGTTAGGGATGTGGATATTTTTTTTTGGGGGGGCACTATTTCACCTACCCCATATGCTAAGCCCAGACTACAGGAAGATGCATAGCCTAAGAGGGGGTAAGAGTCAGTTAGTGTTGACTGCACACCAAACCACCTCCAAATTTAGGGCTCAGAACAGCCACCATTGATTTTGTCCATGACTCTGTGAGTTGGCTGGGTGAGTCTCCGGGTTGGGGCTGGCTCAGCTGGCCCTGGTGGGTCTTGCTCCTGTGTCTGCAGGCAGCCAGCAGGTTGGATGTTGCCCCCCCCCCACTTGCACGTCTGATGGTTGGCTGGCTGTCAGCAGGGCTGTAAGAGAGGCAGGGCTATGACACCAAGCTCAGTGCTCTCTCATTTCATCCTCATAACAAGCCTTTAAGATAAGCACCATTTGGGTCCCCAACCTGTAGATGAAAATAACGAAGCTCAGAGAGGTGCAGTCATTTGCCCAAAGTCACACAGCTAGTGAGTAGCAGAGCTGGGAATTAGCCCCTGTGTCATGAGCCACTACACCCCTGGGTTCATGCAGACTCTTCTAGCAAAAGACGTGCGCTGTGCGATGGCTTATCAGCTTTCGAAAGGATGGCTGAGGCTGCTGTCTAGAGGGATGCATGCTTGCACGTGGGTCTCACTTGATACAAGGAGGAAGGACAGCCAGCTGGGTGGAGGTGTCCAAGCCTGTCCCTTTCCCTGTGAGTCTGTCCTCTTTGCCTTACCACCCCTGTCCCTGCCCAGGTCCAAGCCCCGCCTGCTTATGGCATGGATGACGCAAGAGCATCCTCCCTGGTCTCCCTGCTTCCACTCTGGCCTTCCTGCCTCCAGCATTCCTTTCCCGCATGGTGGTCAGGGTGAGCCTTGGATAACCTCAGTCAGATCCTATCCCTCTTCCATGACTCCCATCTCACTCAGGCTAAAAGCCAAAGTCCCCACAAGATCCTGCCTGTGACCTCTCCAACCTCCCTCTCATAGAGCCCCTGAGCCTCTATCTGAGAATCCAGTGCTCCTGAGCCCCCCACACTGAGAGGCCACATGGAGGCGCTCTTGTCAGCAGGGCGGAGAGCTGGTCCAGCCCAGATGAGCCTTCAATTAAATGCAGCCCAACCAACAGGTGACTGCAGTCACATGAGAGACCTCCACGTGAGAACCACCCAGCTGAGCCCTTCCCAAATTCCTAGTCCACAAAAACCCAGAACAAAAACAGGTGTTTTAAGCCACTAAGGATCGGGATAATTTGTTACACAGCAATAGTAACCCGGACACATTCCCAAACCTAATTATGAAGACATTTCCTCTAAGAACTTGACAAAAATACTGATTTCTGGATTCACCCTAGACTTTCGTAAATCTTTTGTGCATAAGTTCTAAAAACCTGCAATAAAAAAAAAAAAAAGGCAACCTCTCCCACCCCAGGTGATTCAGATGCACAGCTAGGTTTGGAAATTTGAGAACTTGGAAGAGTCATGTCACTTCTCTGACATCTCAAGATGGGATCATCTCAGATTCAGGGTGGGCCTTGAATCCAATGATGAGTGTCCTAATAAGAGACAGAAGAGGAGAAGACACAACACGCAGGAAAGAAGACCACGTGAAGACCCACATGAAAACAGTGGCAGAAACTGGAGTGATGCTGCCACGAGCCAAGGAATGCCTGGTGCCAGCAGAAGCTGGAAGAGGCAGGGAGAATTCTCCCCTAGAGACGTCAGGGGGAACACAGCCCTGCCGACACCTTGATTTTACGCTTCTGCCCTCCAGAACTGTAGAGAGTACATTTCTGCTGTTTTGAGCCACCTGGTTTGCGGTGCTTTGTCCCGGCAGCCCTGGGAAGCTAACACACCAGTGTCCGGCAGGCACCACGCCGGGCACTAGAAAGACTAAGGTGAGGAAGATGCCCAGTGTCTCCCTAGAAGGGATGTCCTCAAAAGTAAGCTCTATCCTGTGACCCTTCACAGAAGGGACATCAACTCACAGTAATGCGCACAGGTGTCTGAGGCTTCCAGCAAACCTAGAGCCGCCTTCCCACGTGGGTACATCTCCCACCACCCGCTAATGAGAACCAGGAGCCTGAACGTTCAGTCCTGACTCAACGGCGGTGTCACAGCCTTGATGATGAGAGCAGCAGGAGAACCTCAGGAATCGAGACCAGAATCCAGGGACTCATCCACTCGCCAGATGTTTCCAGGGTGCCACCTCTGTGCCACCAACCACGCCGGGCACAAGGTCGCTGCCCTCACAAAGCCCAGAGCCTGGTAGAGGATGCAGACCAGCACAGTGACCATGACAAGGTGACGAGGGAGCTGTTGAAGAGGCAGGACAGTTCAGGGGTTAGCATGCTGGCCTCCAGAGCCTGCCTAAGGTGGGATTCTGGCTCTACCATTCTCTAACTGTGTGGCCTTGGCCAGGTCCCTTACCCCTTTCGTGCTTCTGTTCCTCCATGTCTAAATTGGGGACAATCATCACACCACCTTCAGAGGGTGGTGCTTGTGAGGATTCAGTGAGAAAAATGGGTAGGTCCCGAGCACAGTGCCTGGCACAGGTGAATACAGACGTTAGTGGTGAGGAAGAAGAACGTGGGTGGGGGTAGGGAGAGTGTTCCTGGCAGAGGCAACAGCAAGTGCAAAGGCCTGGAGGGAAGACAAGGATGGCATGTTTGGGCAGCAGATGGCTCCATCAGCCCAGGGCCCAGAGGACAGCAGGTCCTAACCTAGTCTGGGTCACCACCCAAACTGGGAAAGACAAACTCAGAAAAAAATGCATATAGTATACACCACATTTTATCCCTGATCTCAGGAGGGTCATGGACCGTGGTTTCTCAACTACAGCACTAGTGACATTTTTGGCAGATAATTCTTTGGGGCAGGACATGTCCCGTGCATTGTGGGGCATGTAGCAGCATGCCTGGCCTACACCCACGAGAGGCCAGTGGCACCTCCTGCCCCAGTTGTGACAACCAGCACATCTCCAGATGCTGCCAAATGTCTCCTGGGGGACACAGTTACCCTTGGTTGAGAACCAATGTCCTAAATCATCTCTTTCAGATCCCACATGACAGTGCAGCCTGGGCCACCTGACTCTTCCCACTGCTCCTCAAACATGGCTGCCCAATACAGAATGGATGCCCTTCTAAGGCATGAGGGCTGGGCAAGAAAGAGCACTGGAGGAGGAATCAAGAGCTTTCTACTCCTGATACATTTAGAGAACTTTCTAAAATACCAAATCCCAGGCCCCTCCATGGGCATGGACTCTAGTGGCACAGCAGCACAGAGATGTGCTACATGCCCTTCAATAAAAGCCTCCTTGCCCAGCTGCAAGAGTGGGGTCCACGGATGACTTCCGGTTCCTCCATGTTTGCTTCCTCTAAGGTCGTGCCCTTCTCGGGCTGGCCCCAGGCCAAGGGCTAAGCCAGGAGGTAGGGCACGCTCTCCTTAGAACAGCACCTGAGCGGTGACAAGGCAGAGGTACCAGGGCCGCATCCATTTCTGCCCAATTTAGGACTCTTCTTTGATCTGCATCCCCACTGGGCTGGCAGAAATTCATCATACCTGCACTGTGATCTGACACCAGCCCCCCTCGGTCCTGTTTCCTCCCTTTGTTGTGCCAAGGTGTTACTCCCCTGTGAGACCTTTGTGATCCCAATTCCCAGCTAACACAGGTGGTCAGGGTGGGGCCCAGAGATCTGAGTTTTTAAATTATTCCCCAAGTTCACTCTCAGCCAGGTCTGGGAGCCTCCAGGCTAAACGATCTCCCAGTTCCTTGCCAGCTCTGACATTCTAGGGTTTTATGATTTGGGAGAGACTTGATTTGGCCCCGGGTGTGTTTGCATGGGTGTCATAAACCATGCTGTCAGGGGTTTTATGGTTTCCTTCCCTGGGCACCGCTGGCCGTAAGCGTTAAAGGCTCCCCCCTGAAGAGAGAAAATAAACCCCAGCTCTTGTCCTGATTTGGGTTCCCATAGAGCAGGAGGGACATCTCTAGGTTCCATAACTTCCTCATTTGAAATAGCCAGGAGCCACCCCTGTCCCCATTTTTCAGATGAGAGAGAAAGTGTAAGCTAAAGGAAGGAACAAGGACCTTGGAGGCAGCAGATCTAGTTTGCTGTGGACTTTGAGCTAATCACTTAACCCTCGCTGAGCCTCAGTTTCCTCATATGCAAAATGGGTCAGCTACTGGTGAGTACTTACTGTGTCAGGCAAGTAAGATGGGACACGTGTCATGGCATTCACGTTCTACAGGGGAGATGGGCAACAGATGAATAATCTCAGATAGGATGAGTGCCCAGCAGACAAAGAAACGGGGGCATGTGGTATGATGGGAACCAGGGTGAGGGTAGGCAGGTACTGGGTATCGGGAGACAGCGACATTTAAACAGAGATCTTGGGGATGAGAAGCAATTAGCCACTGCAGGAGCCAGGGGAATGGCACTCCAGGCAGAGGGACCAGCAAATGCAAAAACCTAGAGTGGATTGGGAACTAGCTTGGTATGGTGGAGGAACCAGGAAACGAGGGCAGCGAGGCCTCAGGGGCGGGAGTACTGGAGTTTCTAGCAGAGGACAGCTGTGGCTTGGCTCACTTAGGTGATGAAAAGGAGCCCCCACTCTTAGGAGGAGGGATTTGCCCAAGGTCACAAGCCTGTCACCCCAGCTTTTCCTCCCAGTCATTCCCCACCCTCATCAAGGAGAGCAGACCAGCCAAGGGTGCTCAGAGGAAGAACAAGCTGGGACAGAAGTGGCGACGAATCAGCCCCACAGAGCAACGCACGGGCAGCGCGCTGAGATCCCGGACTACTTCCGCTAGTCTCGGCCACGTGACCCTGCAGTCACGTGACCGCATCTACTTGCCGCTCCCCAGGGGGCGGGGCCTGGGCTATTTCCGGAGACTGGGATTCTGGGTTAGGGGTTTGGGGCAGGGGACACAGAGGGGAAGTAGAGGCTGCAGTGTAGCCTTAAGTGGTTTTTCCCGCCTCCGAAGTCTCCCTCTTGTTCCCCAAGCCTTTGTAACCCACAAGCTTTGCTGTCTCCAGGGACCCGCCCGTGACCTCGAGGGAACCCTGGGAACTGGAGTTTCTTTCTTCTGTTATTTTATTTATTTTCCTAACTTTACTGAGGTATAATTGACGCATTAAAATTGCATATATCGAGGTGTACAACGTGATGATCTGATAGACGAATACAGTACAGAATGATTGCCACAACCCAGTTAATTATTTTGGTGGCCACGCTGGGCAAGGGAGGTACAGCTCCTGGTTTTTGCTGTTGTTTTGGTTTGTTTCGTTTTTATCCCGGTAAGCTGCACACTCCATGGTTGGCCACCTGCATTTCTTGGGGGGCTCCTGAGCACTGTAACCCCGGGCCCCACCACCACCCCCAACTTCAGGCTTTCCCAGGCTCAGCCGGGGACATTACAACAGCATCTTCACTCCTTTCCCAGGTGCCAGCCAGGCTTTCTCTCCACAAATCATCTGAGAGAGAGGCCAGGGGGGAGAAAGAAATGAAAGAGAGAAGGAAGCAGGGAGGGAGGACGGAAGGATGTATGGATTCCCCTCCTCCTCTGCCCGGCAAATGCTCACACACCCTTCAGTGCCCATCCAAATGCCACTGCCTCTCCTGTGCCATCTCCAGAGCCTCCCCCAAGCAGGTAGCTGTGTCCCACAGGACAACTGCCCCTCTGATGGCACAAGCACGTGGGGGAATGAAGACCAGCCCAGGTATCTGGGATGAATGTTCTGGTTCTTGCTTTGCTGCTGACTCACAGGGTGCCCTAGGGCAAGTCCCTTCACCTCCCAGGCCTCACGTTCTCTATTTATACCTGTAGGAAAGTGGACTTGGTGGCCTCGGGGAGCTTTTCCAGTCTCAATGTTTTTGCTCCCAGAAAAGAAACTCCTGGAGCTGAGTGCCCTTCGGCCACTCTCCATGGGACGATGCAGCACAAAGGCTCTCACCAGATGCCGGCGTGTTGATGTTGGACTTCCCAGCCCCCAGAACTGTGAGGAGCACATTTCTTTTCTTTGTAAATCTCCCAGTCTGTGGTATTCTGTTACAGCAGCAGAAAATGGACTAAGATAGCATTTAATATACACAAATTCTCTTTTAATCTCTAGCTAGTAGGTAGTCCCCCTTTCACAGGTAAAAACTCAAGCTCCCTGAGGAATTGCTGTATTGAGAAAAGTAAAACCGGTAGCTACCACGTACAGTAGTCCCTTATCTGCATTTGTCTTCCTGTGGTTTTTGGCTACCCAAGTACTGTATGGTACAGTAAGATATTTTGAGAGCAAGAGCAAGAGAGCACATAATCACATAACTTTCATCACAGCATATTGTTGTATTTGTTCTACTTTATTATTGTTGTTGTTAATTTCTTACTATGCCTGATTTATAAATTAAACTTCATAACAAGTATGTATGTATATATAGGAAAAACCTAGCACAGTTGCTCCTCAATTTATGATGAGATTATGTCCTGATAAACCCATCATAAATTGAAAATATCGAGTCAAAAATGCATTTAATACATCTAACCTACCAAACATCATAGCTTAAATGTGTTTGGAACACTTACACTGGCCTACAGTTGGGCAAAATCATCTTAATGCTGAGCCTATTGTATAATAAAGTGTTGAATATTTCTTATAATTTATTGAATACTGTACGGAAAGTGAAAAACTGAGTGGTTGTGGGGGTACTCAAAGTACGGTTTCTACTGGATGCATATAGCTCTCACACCATCGTCAAATTGAAAACTTGTAAGTCGAACCATGCTATGTTGGGGGCTGTCTGTATATTACTATCCATGCTGTCAGGCACCCACTCGTGAGTGGTCTTGGAACATGGCCCCTTGGACAAGGGGAGGCCACTGTTATGACAAAAACAGCTGGCCCTTCTGTCGCATTCAGGCATGCCAGACAGGCATCTAAGAGCTTTGCATGCATGTTAACTCATTTCGCCCTCGCGGTAGCCTAAGGAGGGGCTTCCTATGATTCCCCACGTTACAGATGAGGAAACAGAAGTGAAAAGATGTTAAGTGCTTGCTCAAGGCTGAGCTGGGATTCTCACCCAGGCAGCCCCACTCCTGCTGAACTGCCTCTCGTCCCTGTGCTGGCCAGTCTACGTGGTTCATCCAGCCACGCCGTGGGGAAGAGCAGAAATGGCTGTGACCATTTCCTACTGAATATTTGAAGAATAAGCAAGTGACAGTAGCATACAAAGGCACGCTTATGTTGGCACTTGCCTTTGTCATTTGGTTTGGGACACATCCCATGTGCCTTCCCCACCAGACTCCCTGAGGGCACAAAACACACCCAGTGGATCCTCAGATCGCAGGCATATAGCAGGGCTCCTGGTACATAGTAGCGTGCATGTTTCTTGCCCTGACCCCCCACCTACATACCTTCCTGCAGGAGACCCTGACTGTCGCAGCCTTGCTCAGCGTCCAAGGCCCTGGGCACCTGAGGACGGGAAGCTAGTGATGCTTTCTGGCTGAATGTATGCCTGCCCTCCCTCCCATGGAGGGGACAGGGTGAGGAGGAGGAGGAGGTGGCAGCAGGATCCACTCCAGTGACGCCGGGACGGAACCATATATCACCCCGTACAAATGGATCCACTCTGAGGAGTATTGAGCGGGTGCAGCAGACGGGTGAGCGGAGCTGGCCTGCTGTTCGTCAGAGCCACTGCTGCCGCCCGGGGTGAGGGCCACAGGGGGGCCCTGGCAGAGCCCCATCCCCTAGTCGCCCCCTCAGCAGATGGGCGGGGGCCGAGTGTCCCACAGGGAAAGGATCTTACTGTGTGAGTCCCCCCTTGTGGCCCTGACTGTCCTGGACTTGAGCAGCAGGGGTGGTGGACAGATAGAAGGTGACAGCGGGACATTTATAGGGGTGGCGGATGGGTCAGTGCAGTGGATGGGACTCACGGCCGATAGTATCTAGATGGGTCCAAGACAGACGACTGCAGAGACAAACAGCCCCCTCCACACGGGGTCCACGCTGGGGACAGGGGACAGCCTGGATGGCACCGTGCCTGGGGGCGGGGGCGGGGGGTGGGTGGAAGGTGTGCATTTTCAGGGCAGCATTGGGGAAGGTGGATAAATGGTGGCAGTGGGAACAGCTTGGGCAGCGATCAGGGGAGGGGACCAGAGACCCCTGGGCACGCACACTGTCTCTTTCACATTCTAGCTTGTCTCTGTTTCTGTCTCCTTATCTCTCGCTCTGGTTTTCCCTTTTCTTTCTTTCTTTC
Organism: Microcebus murinus; assembly: GCF_040939455.1. NCBI lineage: Eukaryota > Metazoa > Chordata > Mammalia > Primates > Cheirogaleidae > Microcebus > Microcebus murinus. The sequence goes on along the minus strand of NC_134125.1, from coordinate 9,379,345 downwards.
TCCAGTATCTGTTTCTGCCTGCCTGACTCTCTGGTCCTTCCTTCCTCCCCCTCTTCCCTTTTCCCTTCCCCACCCTTCCCTCCCTCTTTCTTCCTCTCCCTCCCTCCCTTCCTCCCTCCCTCTCTCCCTCTCTTTCTTTCTTTCTTTTTTTTTTTTTTTTTTTTTTTTTTTTTTTTGAGACAGAGTCTCGCTTGTTGCCCAGGCTAGAGTGAGTGCCGTGGCATCAGCCTAGCTCACAGCAACCTCAAACTCCTGGGCTCAAGCAATCCTGCTGCCTCAGCCTCCCGAGTAGCTGGGACTACAGGCATGCGCCACCCTGCCCGGCTAATTTTATATATATATTAGTTGGCCAATTAATTTCTTTCTATTTATAGTAGAGACGAGGTCTCGCTCTTGCTCAGGCTGGTTTTGAACTCCTGACCTCGAGCAATCCGCCCACCTCGGCCTCCCAGAGTGCTAGGATTACAGGCGTGAGCCACCGCGCCCGGCTTCCCTCTCTTTCTTATTCTCTGTTTTTATTCCCCCTGGGTGTGGATGTGTCTTTCTATCTTGCCTATGTTTCTTCCCTGCTCTGCCCTCCCCTCCCTGTCCCCCCGTCCTGTCTGTAGACACCCACTGCAGCCGGCATTTACGACGGGAGTGTCATACCCAGGACACGGTTCCAAGCTCTTCACAGTCATCGCTCCATCCTCACCCAGCCCCAGGGGGCAGATGCTGGCTCTGGGTCCTGGTCACCCTCTCTGGGAGCCTGTGTGCCTTTTCTGGAATCTAGGCATGTCGTGGCTGTTAAGATGATGATGATGATGATGATGATGATGATGAAGATAAAAATAATTTACTGGGTGTTTTCTCTGTGCTAAGTGTTCTGTGCGTGTCATCTCTGGAAATCCTCAGAGCATACCTGGGAAGTAGGTATCATTATCCTTACTTTACAGATGGGGAAACTGAGGCTCAGAGGGGTTAAATGACTTGGTCAAAGTCACACAGTTGGTAAGACAGGAAGCAGGGCTGGAGGCCAGGTCTTTCTGAACTTGGCCTCTCTGAGCCTCTGCAGGAGGGAGCCTGGGATGCCCAGGCAGGGCGGGGACGCTGGTCTACAGGACATTCCTCCCTGGGAACCGGCTGAGGGACCAACTGCATCACTGTCTTAGCCCCCGTGTCAGTGGGATACTGCTGTAATATTAATAAATAGCTAAACATGTGGAAGTGACTTTGGACTTGGATGACAGGTAGAGTCTGGAAGAATTTTGAGGTGCATTATAGAAAAGGGCTGGATTGCCCCAGACAGACTGTTTGTAAAAATGTGGATGTTAAAGGTGCTGCTAGTCAGGGCTCTGAAGGAAGTATGCAGCACGAATGAGAAAGGCTGTATTATCTTAAAGAGGACCTTGCTGGGCGCGGTGGCTCGTGCCTGTAATCCCAGCACTCTGGGAGGCCGAGGCAGGAGGATCACTTGAGGCCAGGAGTTCGAGGCCAGCCTGAGCGAGAGCAAGGCCCTGTCTCTACAAAAAAGTAGAAAAATTAGCCAGGCATGGTGGCGCATGCCTGTAGTCCCAGCTACTTGGGAGGCCGAGGCAGGAGGATCGCTTGAGCCCAGGAGTTTGAGGTTGCAGTGAGCTGTGATGATGTCATCACACTCCAGCCCAGGCAGCAGAGTGAGACCCTGTCTCAAAAAAAGAAAAGTTCCTAAGTCATAAATGGACTTTTGGTAAAAATAGGAACACTAAAGATGCTGCCGCTGAAGCCTCAGGAGGAAGCGAGGAACATGATTCTGGAAAGTAGAGGAAAGAGAGTCCGTGTTGCGGAGCTGTGTCCTGCAGTTACAGGGAAAGCAAAACCTGCAAGTGATGAACTCCTATCGTTTAGCTGAGCGGATTTCTAAGCAAAATGTCAAAAGTGTGGCCTGGTTTCTTCTTGCTATTTGGAGTAAAATGTGTGTGTGTGTGTGAGAGAGAGAGAGAGAGAGAGAGAGAGAGAGAGAGAGAGAGAGAGAGATTCAGAGAAGAGCTGTTGAGTAAAAAGGAACCAGGACTTGAAGATCTGAGAAAATTCTTAGCCTATTAAAATTGCAAATGATGCTAAAATTAGTAGATTCACTGTCAGCTGTAAAACATCTTGCTAGTGCCTCAAAAGGACAAAAAGTCACACCATTGAGTCACACGGAGGGCTGTTTGTTCCCTTACCCATCTCAGCAGAAACCAGGAGTAAAGACGAGATTATCCAGGCAAGATCTGTGGAAGAGCCTCTTGTGTAACGGAGCGAATCCCTGTGACATGCATGGGAAACCCACAAGGTTTTCCAGACTGTTATAGCAGCAAAAACACTGCCACCTTGGACTGAGGAAGACAGAAGACAAAAGGAAAGAAGGCTGCTGAGCTCTCAAAGTTCTGCAGGCGGGAAACAGGCTGATGCAACACGGCTTCGCTGGAAACATGTGGGTGCTTCATAGAAAAGGAAAGAGGGTGCAGAGGGCTGAGCGGAGGCCCAGTGGCGGCAGCCGTAGGACGCTAATAACACGCCTTCTCGACCCTTGCTTATGCTCTTAGCACCACATTCAACTGTCTGTGGCTGACCGAGGAGGTGTAAGCTCAGGCCACGGTAAAGCAAGTCTCAGGAGTGATAACTGGCGTGGAGGAGCCTGGGCGGGAGGAGGACGGACAGGCGGGGGCAGAGGAAGACAGAAGAGGCGCTCAGCGCGTGGGGCCTGCCAACCTCCCTTCCCTGCTGCAGGAGAGCGACCACCAGCTCCCCTGCCAGTTCCTGGGGTCGGCATGTACACGGCCCTTCTCAGTGCAGCCAGGATGTCTGCCTCCTCTCCTCCCACGGTTCTCTTCTTTTAGACTTTTCTGAGAAAAGGGTTTTGCAACAGGTCTTCCGTATCTGCTAATGCCGGCTGTGTATTCAGGTGATATCGGCTTCTGTCTGTCCATCCCGGGAAAGCCTAGGATTGCAAAGGGCTGTCATCCTCTGTAGGGCTGGCCCAGTGGAAAAAAAAGCATACTTCCCCTTCTACCAGCCCCCCTACCCTTACATTTCCACCAAGCCAATCACATCAGCCTGTCCAATGAAACAAAGTGCTGTGTGACCTTGGGCAAGATACTTAACCTCTCTGGGCCACAACTTCTTCGTTTACGAAAGGGGAGCTATAATAGTGCCTGTCTCGCAGGGTTGCTGGGAGGGTTAGTTAACAGCATATTGCGAACGTGCTTAGCACGGTACCTGGCACAGAGTAAGGGCTCAATAAATAATAGCTATAATAATAACAACCATATTAAATATTAGACCAAAGACTGTTTCACTCACAGCGGCTGTCTTCATTCACAGCTGCTGCTAGCCCACCAAAGCAGCTCTTTCAAAGTGCTGACAAAGGAATGCAATCATCTAATGTATGTTTCACCCCAAAAGCGCCTTAACAATTGAACACAGGAGAGTCGTGGGCTCATAGGGTAAGGCCAGGTGATGTTTGCGAAGTGGAGTCGGCTCTTTCCACCAGCCCAGAGTCTTCTCTTCCTTCAAATCAGGGGAGCTCATCTCCTTACCGATTAAAATCACCAGGAGTTTCGAACCACTACTAGTGAGATTTGAACCTGAACCTCTGAGGATGGTATTTTCTGAAGCTGCCTAGCCAGGGTTGCCAGGTGTAATTCAGGACACCCAGTTAAGTCTGAGTTTCAGGTGGACATGGAAATAAATTTTTTTAGTATACGTATTTCCCAAATTTTGCATGAGATATACCTCCCCAAATTATCCTTTGCCTATCCAAAATTCTAATTTAGCTGGCCATCTTGTGTTTTGGTTTGCTAAATCTAGCAGCCACAGGTCCAGAAAATCCTGATGCACGGTGAGGGTAGGGAAGGATTGGGGTAGAGGACGCCCTTCCCAATTAAGACAAAATTCGTGGCTGCCCTGCACGTCACGTTCCTCTCTTCAATATAAAGCCCTTCCGTGTGCCGTACGCACGACCCCTCTTGTCACACCTTGTGGGAGTTTTTAATTTACTTGCTTTTGCTCTAAGCTCTGCCAGGCCATGGGCACACCTGTCTCGTCCTCTGCTGTATCTTCATACAGCGCCCGGGACGTGAGAAACACTCCGTATGGGCAGAGCAAATAAAGTGACACAGCTCCAGGGTGGTGGCGGCTCAGTCTCCTGGCTTGCGTCTCTTCAGTGTATGAAGGCGAGCATTGTGGAGGGCAGGGACACCCCTCTAACCCTCGCTGGGGACAGGCAAAGATACAAAATGTAACCAAAATGTTTGTGCTCTCATATTTTCTTGAAATAATAATAATTAAAAAAAAGTCGCTGTGTCCCGTGCTGTTCCCCACGTGGTCCGTGGACCCCACCTGTCTGTGTCACCTGGGAGAAGGTGAGACGCAGGGTCCCAGGGCCCCGCCCCGACATCCAGTTCGCCTCTCACGACGACTGGGTAATTTCATTCCAAGTCTCCACGCCTCGGTTTCCTCAGCTGAAAAATAAAAGGTCATAAAGCCCTTTCGTGCCTCCTCCCAGCGCCGCTGCCCGGGTCAGGTGGGAGAACGGCCTGGAAGGCGCCACCCCGAATACGCCGTTTACAAGATGGCATCGTTGTCGCTACGAGCGGTCAGAGGCTTGTGAAACGGTGCCCTGTTCCCCCAACTCCCTTCCAGGCTAACCCTCGTCCTCTCTTTGTTTCTCTGCTCCCAAGCTCCCAGTCCCCAAATAAAACCCAGAGGCCCCCCTCCCCCAGCCCCTGCGTGCAGGTGCAGCCGTCCAGGTGCCCGTCCGTGTTCTCGGCTTGAAGCAAGCGTCATTTGCACGTGTCTGTCTGAAGGGGGTCGGGGTGGGGGGCGGCTGGGGGCTGAGTGGGACCAATTCAAACGGGCTCAAGTCCCCTGCGCTCGGTGTTGTCCAGTTGCAAATGTGTCATTTGATGCAGGCCTGATCAAACACGTCCCCGAGCTGGGAGGATGTGGGGACGGGGACAGGAATTAGCATTTTTCTCTCCGCGCCCGCCCGCGGCCGCCCCTCCTGCACGCGGCCTCATGGGGACAACATCCAATTATAGACGGACCTCAAAGTCCGGCGTCTGCCTCACATCCTGCGCCGGCTCCCGAGGTTTTCAAAGGACCGAGCTAACATCTATTAATGTTTTCGACGTCCTGGGCTGTGTGCTGGGTGCTTTACAAACATTTTTATGGGGTTACTGGGGGAATAAAATGAAACACAGGGTTAATGCATTTCCTGAAATCGAAAATTCCATCAACTGTAACTTTGCCCCCAGATTTAATGACAGCCACGTTAAATGTCTGAGTCGACTGCTTCGTGGCTACTCAAAGGGTGGTCCATGTACTAGCAGCATCCACGTCACCAGAGAACTTGGCAGAAATGCCAAATCTTGGTCCCCCACCCCAGACCTACCGAATTTTTAACAAGACCCCTAGGACATTTGCGTGCACGCTGAAGTCTGAAAGCATCGGACTGACGACCAGACCTTTCTTGATTTGGGCATCATTAAAGTAGAGGGGGAAGTGCATGTTTTGGAATCAACAACACAGGGAGGTTTCCATTTCAAATGAGGAAATTGGAGCCCAGAGAGGCCAAGTTGCTGGCCCGAGGTCACACAGCTTGCAGATGGCAGAGTCAGGATTCTAGCCCGAGCCACCAAGGGCCATGCTGTGTCAGACGCTTAAAAGGAAGGATTAGAAGCGGTGGTGGCATGAGAGGAAGAGATGAGGGAATTCAACCCTCTGATCTTCCCACGGCACGGTGCTCCAACCCTCAGATGGGGGATGTCACTGTCATCAGTGATAATCCGTACGTGGGTTCTGATGTCAGCTGAAGATAGTTACCAAAGACCCAGGTGTGGCTTCCCTGTCACCTTGAGAAGCTGACCTTGCCAGCCAGCCTGGGCCTGGCTGTGAGAATTTCCAGGTTGGAACAAAGAGGTTCTGCAGGGCTTTTATGTTAGCGGTGTCGGTGCGTGGAGGAGCTTCCGAGGGCCACGCGGGGCTCGCGTCTGTGTCTCCCCTCGGAGGGGCCCACCTGCCCCTGCGGCCTCAGTTAGGTCCCTGTCCTTTCCTAGCACGTCACGGTGTCTTCATTCTCAGCGTGGCACTTGTCACTAACGCGCGTGATGGTGCCTGTTTGTTGACTTGTCTGTCCCATCAGGGTGGGAATTTGACTCGCTTAGTTTACCCCAGATGCCCAGCGCCTAGAAAAGGCCTGGCACACAGTGAATGCTGCACGGGTGCTTGTTAAATCAGTGAATGAATAAATGCATCTGTGGGATGGATGGATGGATGGATGGATGGATGGAAAATTGACAGATGGATGAGTACACATGGATAGGTGGATGGATGAATAGCTGGATGGCTGGATTTTAGACAGCCAGAGGGCTTGGGAAGGGCTTGCTTTCCTATTCTAGACCTTGAACCTCCAAAGAAAAGTCTCCAGTGAAAAACCACTTTAAAACATCATTCTCACCAAAGCTGAAATGAGGCAAGTCTCATCATGAAAGAAGACAATTAAAAAAAAAAAAAAAAAAAAGCAGCATTTACCTGACCACAATGGCTTGTCTCTGATCTTCAAGCAAGATATTTAGAAAATCAAAACAAACCGGTGAACCTCCCCTCCCGATCTTGCTCTGTCTCTCCCCTGTGGGAGGTTGGGACTCCTCTACGATTCAGTGAGGCTGAAACTGAGCCTTCTCTCTCTAGACTCTCGCTAGCTTGAGGACAGCTCCAGGCTGTCAGTCGCCAGGTCCTCACTCCCTGGGAACCTGGATGGTCCTTAGCCCACATGGCACTAGAGAGAGGCGCCCCTTCTTCCGGGTGGGCGTGGCGATGGGCGTGGCAACAGGCTGGGCAGTGGGCGTGGCGATGGGCGGGGCAAGGGCTCGTGATGAGAAGGCCTCCAGGCATCTCCTCGCTCAGCACCAACCTCCCCATCTGGACGTGGCGGCCTCGACTGCCCGCAGGACTGGCGTGTTTCAGTCTGAGAGGCTCTGAGCGGCCTCGCCACGTCTCATGGGCCCCAATCTGATCTTCTTCGGTTGATCTTTGGTCATTTCTTGAACAGAAGCGGCGCAGCAGGCTGCCAGCAGAGGACCTGCAAAGGGCTCTCTCCGCCAGCCACCTCTCTCTCCGTCTCTCATTGTCCCTGTCTCTCCCAGTCTCTCTCCATCTATCTTTCTCCCTCTCTCGCCTCCTGCCCCTCCTTCTCCTCTGCAATTAATTGCTATAATATTTATTTATTTTGAGACAGAGTCTCGCTTCGTTGCCCAGGCTAGAGTGAATGCCGTGGCATCAGCCTAGCTCACTGCAACCTCAAACTCCTGGGCTCAAGCGATCCTCCTGCCTCAGCCTCTTGAGTAGCTGGGACTACAGGCATGCACCACCATGCCTGGCTAATTTTTTCTATATATATTAGTTGGCCAATTAATTTCTTTCTATTAATGGTAGAGACAGGGGTCTCGCTTTTGCTCAGGCTGGTTTCGAACTCCTGACCTCGAGCAATCCGCTCGCCTCGGCCTCCCAGAGAGCTAGGATTACAGGCGTGAGCCACCGCGCCCGGCCTAATTGCTATGATATTTAGCAATAACAGCATTCCCCCACACTCTCAGCGTCATGGGCTCCGCCAGGCGGCTGTCCGAATGATGAGATGCAGCCCCCTTCCCTCTGCTCCGGGGACGGGCGTGGATGGAGGGGCTGGCCCGGGTCTCTGCTCCCCTGAGCCTGGTTCTGAGGACCGTGGCCGGATGCAGGCTTCAAGGATGGGGCAGAGGCCGCAGCCCAGCCGTGAGGAGCACCAGCATAGGACTTAGAAAGACCTGGGTTCAGGTCGGCCACGTTGGCTCAGTAGACGTGAGTTCAGGCAAACTTGACCTCCCGGACCCTCTGTCTCCTCTGTGGAGCAGGAACAAAGATGCCCAGGGGTAGTGAGGATCAGACATGAATAGCTGGGGTTGCTACTCAAATGGGAATTTTTTGAGAAGTGGAGGGAGGGGTTAGCGGGAAGGATGTGTAGGCGACTGGCCTCATCTAGCGACAAGGACATGTTGCTACAAGTGCCAGGAGCCAGAGGCTGCCAGGAGAAGGGGAGGCAGGGGAGACGGACATACGGTCCTCCCCGGGCTGGGCATTTTCCCATCAGTGGGTGGCAGCCTTGGTCATCTGCGGTTGGAAGCCTGTGGGCCACGTCTTGTCCTCTGAGGTGTCCCCATCGGAAGGAGCTCGGACTCGGAGTAAGAGCACTTGGGTTCCCGTCTCGGCTAGCTTGCCGACTCAGTCTGCTCAGCTGCAAAGTGGGGATGAGAAGCCCCCCCTTCAGGAGTGGCCGTGCGGACGAAAGCACTCTGGAGAGCCCCTTGTACCCTGGGAAGTGCTCCGAAATGTGGGCAAGCACTGTGTAAACTGTAGAGTGCTTTACATGCTGAAAAGGATATTGTAAAATTAAAGCCTGTTCACTCTGGTCTCTGTCTGGCCCAAGTCACCGGGTAAACCTCCCCTTGGGTGATGGGGTGCTCGGTCGCCCCAGCTCTGTGGCTGGGACACAGAGGGGGCGAGAGCTGGGCAGTGGGAGACCAGATGGCGGGAAGGCCAGAGCAAGGCGCCAGGGCTCCTACCCTGCCCGGGGGGCAACTCTGCTGTGTCCCTGTCCTGTGTTCCCTTCTGTCCTGGTCCGAATCTACCTCTCCCTCCAAACTGGTGTTTCTCAGGGTCTTTCCAGGGAGGACCCCTTGCCCCAGAATCACCTGCGGCTGTCAGGGTGGGGGGCTCTCGTGCAGATTCCTGGCCCTCCCTCTGCTCGCTGCATCACCGCCATCTGCATTTTAAGGGGCTCCCGGGGGGATCCTGATGCACAGTGATGTCTAAGAAACGCTGGGCGAGCCCCTGAGCCCCTGTCCTCAGTGTTTCCCAATACAGTGCCCGGCACATGGCAGGTGCCCGGCCTACATGCTGGTCGAATGGACGCCTAAGTGAGCACAACCTTTGCAGGCCTCAGTTTTCTCATCTGTGAAATGGGAGGGATGGGAATTGCTGCCTTGCCAACTATCCTTTGAGGACATTTAGCAAACAACAGTCCTTCTGAGGATAAAGGGAAGCAGGCATGAGAACTCTCAGCATCAAATGACACTAGAAATGGAAGGTACAGAGGAGAGAGAGAGAGAGAGAGAGAGAGAGAAGGAGGGAGCAAGCCTCTGTGCTAATAAGCACCAAGGAAAGCAAGCGGTGGCCTAAAAAGCTCAGTGATGCTCTCTGCCCTGAACCCCCAAAAGGCTGACCTCTTGCCCACAAACTCTGCCTTAGTGCGGGTCGCCCCAAAGCAGGCCCTGCGACAAGGACCCGGGTGCAGGTCATTTATTTAGGAGGAGGAAGAAAGTGAGAAAAGTGGGGCAGAGAAGGGGGACAAAAGCCAACGAAGCTCATGTGCAAGGGCAGGTCACTGCTGGGGGAAGCCGGGCTCAGGCCCCGGGGACCCTCTGAGGAGCCTCAGCATTGTCCCCCGAGGGACGCGGAAGCTGGGGCATTTCTCCCCCAACTCCTGTTGCCTCTGGAGACATGGATTTCCCAGCATTTCCCGCTGCCCCGTGCACCTTGGAGAACGTCTTCTAGAAAAGCCGGGGCCGCGGGGACGTGGCAGGGGCGAGAGCAGCTCGCAGGTGAACTCCGAGCTCCCCCGCCTCGATCTCCAATGACATAACGGGCCCCTGGCCACTCCCGCCAGTCCCAGCCAGACCCGCCCCTCAAACCAGCCCCAGCCTGAAAGCCTTCTCCGCCCACTCCCACCTCCGCCGTCTTCCTTAAAAAAGTGGCAGTGATCGGAATCATTTTAATGGCTTTAGGTCATGTGTGCTGAACAAAACTGCAGGGAAGAGCCAGGTGCCGTGGCTCACGCCTGTAATTTGGGAGGCCGAGGCAGGAGGATCGCTTGAGGCTAAGAATTTGAGACCAGCCTGAGCAATATAGTGAGACCTTGTCTCTACAAAAAATGCTAAAAATGATTAGCCGGGGGCGGTGGTGCGCACCTGTAGTTCCATCTACCTGGGAGGCTGAGGCAGGAGGATCACTGGAGCCCAGGAGTTCAAGGCTGCACCACTGCACTTCAGCCTAGGTGACAGAGCAAGACCCTGTCTCTAAAAATAATAATTAAAAAAAAAAAATCATAGGGAGGGAAGGAAGCCAGGAAGGAAGGATATTAAGTACCTCCTGTGTGCATGCCACTTTCATGTCCATTATCTCATTAAAACCATCACAAGGAGTCTGTGCAGTGGGTAACATCATCTCTGTTTTCTACAGTGAAGGAAACCGAGGCCCAGAGAGGTGAAGTCACTTGCCCAAAGTCACACAGCTAAGTATGTGGCCAAACCACCGGACTCCAAAATGTGTGCTCTTTCCTGCCTCTCCTGCTGCCTCTCCTCAACCTTTACTTACTTGCAGGGTCGCCGCGTCTCACCTGGATCGTGCCGCTCAGGCCTCATCTGCGGCACCTGCACCCCTCGGGGCTTCTTAGGAATGCAGAGTCCCGGGCCCCGGAGCTACTGAATCACGCAAGTAGCAAGTGCCGTGGAGCCCGGGGGGGGGGGGGGGCTGTCTGGTCAGCCACGTGCCCAACAAGCGTGTGTGCCTGGACACGGCAGTCAGGACCTTACGTGTGGACCTGGTCACGTTATCGGACCTCTATCGAGCACCGGCGCTGCGCAACGCATTGCACGGCGCAGAGATGTGTGAGCTCGCTGCGCAGTGACCCGAATTCAGAGCTGGGGAGAGTGTCGGGTGCACTGGGGAAGATCAATAAGCAATTATAATTATTATTACCATTAATAATAAATGCTACATGGTCCGGACACAAAAGCTGCAATGGGAGACGGGTGCCCGCCTTGGAGCCCGGGGCCAGCGCGTGTTGGCGACATGGCCCAGCGTTGGCTTCACGTCCAGCCCTGGGCAGCTGGGGGCTCCCTGCGGCACGGGTGGGGGCGGGGTGGGGAGGGGGGTCTCACAGCCTCTGCCGCTGTGGCGTGTGTGTTCAGAGCCTCCCTGGGGGGCTGGCAGAGGGCAAAGGCCCCAGAGGGATTGGGTTGGGCGGAGGGCAGGGGGCAGCCTGGGGCTGGTGGTTTATGGGGCAACTCCAAAGATTCCCTGGCATGGTCCAGCTCGGCGGCCTCACTCCCCCCCTGGGCCGGCGGAGCTCAGCCGCCCACACAGAGGCCTTTGCACGCCCTCTGGCAGGGCACTGCTCCTCTCGGATGCCTGGGACGGCAAGGTGGCCGGGCTGCCCGTGGTGAGGCGCACATGCTCAGAAGCCAGAGCACTCAGGTTCCAATCTAGGATTCACCACCTATGAGCTGTGTGTCCTCAGACAAATCACATAACCTCTCTGGGCTTCAGTTTGCTCATTTGCAAAACAATCCTAACAATAGTGCCCATCTCGTGGGGCTTCTGGGAGGACTGAAACCATGAGTGTAGAGTGCCCCGTACACGGTGACTGTCCCAGGGTCCGCTGTCATTATTTACTTTCCTGTGTCTTGCCCATCACTGAAGCCCGGTGGCCGCCACGGGGAAGAGCTTGGCACGTGGGTTGAGTCATTGGCTCTGTGAGTAGCTGTGGCCAGCGTACAAACCGCTCACTCTGTGCTAAGCACTGGTCTAAGCATTTTCATCCATTCGTTCGTCTTTGCACCAACTTTGAAGGAAAGGACTATTATTGTTCCCATTTTACAGGTGGAAAAACCAAGGCAGAAAGGTGAACTAACTCACCCACTGTCACACAGTCAGTAAGGAGGGAGCCAGGATTTGAACCCAGACAGCCAGGATCCAGAGCCCCTGCTCCTAACCCCGTGCTAGACTTCTCCCGAATAAATGAGGGAAGGAAGGCGGGAGGGTTATCACGAAGGAGGAAAAGATGGTGAGAAGACGGTGCAGGCGTCGGGCCTGGCACGCAGTAAGCGCTCAGTGAACGTTAGCGCTGGGGTGAGAACCGTGACAACGGTGACAACGCATATGGACAGGCTGAACGGAGAGATACATGAACGACAGCGGACGGGGCCAGCGGGCTGGCGTTTGAGGGGTGACCAGCCAGATCTCTGGAAAAGCCGGGAAGGAGACGCACGGAGGCGTGGACTCCTCTCCCCATTCCACAGACGGGGTACGTCGAGGCACCAGGAGTGCAGGGACCGTGCAAAGCCCACACTCCTGCTCTTGGAGTCGGGATCTGATTCCAGGACAGCCTCCTGGGCTGGGCTGCTGTTGTCCCAGGTCCCTGAGCCGGCACCCCACCGTATCCGGACGAGGAGATTGTTTCAAAGGCTGAGGCAGAAGTAGAGGGGAAGACGCATGTTTTGCAGTTCAGCGAGCCTTTATTGAGCGCCTATAGTGTGCCTGGCCTTTTCTGACATGCCAACTGATTTCTACCTATCTTCCCTCTGGTTTCTGGCCCCTGGGGCCCGTCCGTGGGGCACAACCGCGGTGACTAGGCACGGCTGGAGCCAGAGCGGCGGCCTTTGGAGGAAAGGAGGTTTCGGGCTGTATCTGTCAGTGATGCTGCTGTAACAAGCAGCACCCAAATCTCAGTCCCTTTTTAAAAATTATTATTATTATTATTTTTTAGAGATAGGGTCTTGTTCTGTCACCCAGGCTGGAGTGCAGTGGCACGATCATGCCTCACTGCAGCCTCAAACTCCTGGCCTCAAGTGATCCCCCGGCCTCTGCCTCCAAAAGTGCTGGGACTAGAGGCGTGAGCCACCATGCTCGGCCTCAAATCTCAGTCCCTTAAAGCAACCCGACAAAGGCCGACGTCCTGCCCGTGCTGCACGGCCAGCGTGGGCTGGTGGGGGCCGTACCCCACATCATTCCCCTCAGCATGCCAGGCGGAGGGAGGAGCCAGCTTATGGGGCATCACCGGTTAGGTGGCAGGATGGGGGGCAGGAAATGGAGAATCACACACCGCCGCGTGAGGACTTCCACCCAGCAGCGCCATGCCTCGTTTCTGCTCACGTTTCACGGGCCAAAGCAAGTCACATGGCCATGCCTAATGCCGGGGGGCAGGGGAGGGCAAGGCGACCAGGAGGTCACCACACACGGCCACCATACAGACCTGCAGGGAGGAGGAGGGGCTGCTGGTGTACACAAGTGAGACTGAGAGGTGTCAGGCCAGGGTGAGCACTGTGGGCAGGAGGGACTTGGGTTAGGGCTCAGCCTAGGGTTGGGATCAGGGCTCAGCCTAGGGTTGGGATCAGGGCTCAGCCTAGGGTTGGGATCAGGGCTCAGCCTAGGTTTGGGATCAGGGCTCAGCCTAAGGTTAGGATCAGGGCTAAGTTGGTACCATGATCAAGGCTCAGTCTGGAACAATGGTCAGGCTTCAGTGTGTGACTGGGGTGAGGACTCCATCTCTGACCAGAATTGGGGCTTGGTGTGGGATTAGCTTCAGGGGTCAGCCTGGGACTAGGATCAGGGCTCAGTCGTGACCAGGGCTCAGAGTTCAGATTGTCACTGGGATAATTCGTGGTCTAGGCTGGGCTATAAGAAGGGTCAGAGCTCCGGTTGTGACTGGGATCGGGGCTCAGTCTGTGATGAGAGTCAGAGCTCTGGTTGTGACTATATCAGGACTCAGTCTGTGATTAGGACCAGGGCTAGGTCTGTAATTGAGATCAGGGCTCAGTCTGTGGCTGGGATCAGGGCTCAGTCTGTAACTGAGATCAGGGCTCAGTCTGTGGCTGGGATCAGGGCTCAGTCTGTAACTGAGATCAGGGCTCAGTCTGCGGCTGGGATCAGGGCTCAGTCTGCGGCTGGGATCAGGGCTCAGTCTGTCGTCACCAGAGTCAGGACTCGCTCTGAAGCAAGAGTCAGGACTTCCTGTGTGGCCAGGACGAGGGTCTAGCCCGTGACCAGGGTCAGAATCCCCCTGTGACCCATCGGTACCCGCTCACCAGCCTCACGCCCAGCCCCCTGCCCTGCCTGCAGGACTCCAGGGAGTGTCCCAGGGTGACACCCACGCCTCTTGCCCGGCAGCCCCGGGCCAGCCGAGTGGCCCAGCGTGGCTGCGGGCGCCGTCCCCGCCTGCCCTCCCCCTCCCTCCCTCTGCCACCAGCTGCCGGCGCCGTCTGCTCGCCCGGCTCCCTCCCCCTCCGCCTCCGAGACAGCTATAAGTCTCCCGTGAAATATATACAGTGTAAATATATAAAAAGCTTGTGCCTGCCTGCTGCTTATGTATTCATGAAATAGTAAATAAATTTTATGGGATAATTTGAAGGCTGCCAGGAAGCCGGGAGATGAAAACGAGGCCTAATGAGACGGAGTATCGGGGCGGCACACGCACAATCGATCTGCCGCCGCCGGCCGCGCGGGCGGGCCCATCCCCCGGCCGGGCCTCGGGGGCGACACACTTCCGAGGGGCCCCCGGAGGTCATAACCCACGGGTGGCCGCGGCCGGGGCAGGCCCAGGCTCTGGAAGCCACCATGGGGGTGCTGACAGCCACCTTCTGGGGGACCCAGCCGGGAGACGTGGGCTGCGTTGTTGTCCTAGCTCAGCCAGGGGCTTGCTGTACGACCTTGAACCAGTCCTGTTGCCTCTGTGTGCCTCGGTTTCCCCATGTGTGTGATGAGGGGGCTTGAGCAAGTAGGTCCCCAGGCTAGGGCATGTGGCCGGGACAGTCTCCTCACCGTGCCCGTCCTGTCCTCCCTGGTAGGTATGGCAAGGTGCAACGATAGTTGATTTTGTGCTAATTGCAGGAATGGCTGTCTCTCCACTAAACCTCCATTTGGGTAGGATTCTGCTCAGTGTTTAGTGCTCCTCAAGTCTGCCAGGGAGGAGGCTCTCAATAAATATTTGCAGGCTGAATGGCTAATGGAATGAATGAATGAGGGAGGGGGTGAAAAACCCACAAGAGATCCAATCCCGCCCACTCCCCTCCGCCTCCACGCTACCAGCATGGTCCGAGCCACCATCATCTCCCGCTTGGACCGTTGCAGTAGCCTCCTCTCTGGGCTCCCATCCCACTTGGAGAAACAGCCAATGACCTCCTCATGTCCTACGAGGCCCTGAATGGTCTGCAGCGGCCCCTCTGGCTGCTCCCACTCCTCCTGCCCAAGCGCCCCTCGCCCCCTCCGCACACTACAGGCCTGGCATATAGTAGGTGCTCAATTAACCGTAGCTGGAATCGTCATCATAGCATTACGGGCGATACCCTGTCTCTGCCCCTGTTCTCCCCATCTGTAGAATGCAGCGGAAGGTTCCATCTGTGGTTGCTAACCCAGTGTTAACCCAGTGTTGCTAACCACACGGTGGCCATGCGGTCCCTGAGAAGTGGGTTGCTTGATGTTAATGCAATCTCCTCTGTTCTTGCAGGGACGTGGGCACGTCACGCCCCATCTGTCCTTGCTGGAGGTGGGTCAGCTCTGGAAATTAAACATTTGCCACGGGAAGGCTTGCTCCTCCCCCTCCGCTCCCCTCCTCCCCGCCCCTCCAGCTGAAGCTGGCCTCCACATCTCTCCTGCTCCTCCTCCTAAGGGTGCTAGAGCCAGGGGTAGAGGCTACCAGGGAGGGGCTGGGGCCTCTCCCATCCCGGCTCTAACCTCCCACAGAAGGAACAAAAGAAGAGACCAGAGAGGGTGTTAAGAGCAAAGAACCAGGAGTCAAGGATGTCCTGGATCTGCCATCTGCTTGCTGTGTGACCTTAGGCAAGTGTCTGCACCTCTCTGAGCCTCAGTTACACCACCTGCAAAATGGGCATCCAATAGGCGCTACCTCATTGGGCAGCATCAGGATTACAATCATGGGAAGAGTGGAGCAGGTCTTAAGTGCTCAAAGTCCTTCCAGAAACTCCCGAGGCTCTGCATACACCTGCCCCGGGGTCCTCCCGCCTCCTCCCTCCCCGCCGTTTGTCAGCTGCTGCTGCTGGCCTCACAGCACTTGCACCCGCTGTCCCTCTGCCCGGACACCCCGTCACCGATTTGCTGGGTGGACTCCGGCTGTGTGCTGGGCCCGCCTCCTGGGAGCTCCCAGCCTTGGGCCGGGGGGTGGGCGCTCCGTCATCCCCCCGGGACCAGCTTTGTCACAGCGGCAGCAGCGACCGCACCTGTGCAGGGGGTTTGGGGGATCCCAGCGGTCCTCCCAGGGCAGGAGCGGGGCCCTCACGCAGGGTGCGTTCTGGGGCCGGCGCGGCCCTCAGAGCCCAGGCCCAGGCAGGGGAAAGGCCGGCAGGCGGGAGGGACCGAGGGGAGGGGTGAGGCTGGACGTCAGGACCTGCAGTGGGTTTTCATTCTCCCAGAACCTCCATCTTCATTTCAGAAAATCACCCTAACGGTTCTGCAAAAATAGCTCGCAAGGCAATCTCTCCCTCTGTCTCCCCCCACCCGCACCCCACCTGTTATTTTAGGTGGGACTCGATGGAGACGTAATAACTACTAACGCCCGGAGCAGAGCTGGGTGTTTCTTCCTCTCTCCATCCTCAACAACCCCCCCATGACGGTTCTACGCTCCAGTCTCCCCCCCACCCGTGGCTTTGTTTATTTGTTTATTTGTGCATAAAGACACAGGGGCTCGGGGCCTCTCCTGGCCCCCGTCAGAGTCAGCTTCCCACGTGCCCAGGGGACACACGACTTCGGAGAGGAGAAGGGACTTGCTGGAGGTTGCTTGGGCAGCAACGACAACCCAGACCTGGAAGCTACGTCCCGGGCCCCAGAGTAAAAACAGAAAGTGGGATTGGAGTAGCAGCATCGATGCCTGGTTTATCACGGACGGAGCTTGAGGAGATACAGCAACTTGCCCGAGGTCACCCGAGCTGGGATCAAACCCGGGCACGAGAGTGTGGAGCTGGCACTCTGACCGTGACACCCTCCGCCCCTGCCCAAAGGTGCCCGGGTCCCTGCAGCCTCGAGGCCCTGTCATGCGCTGATCCCTCTGCCTGGGACGCCCCAGGAATGCCTGTTTATTTATATCTATTTAGTTTTGAAACTGATCAGGTGTTGCTGCCTCTGGGAAGCCTTCTGGAACTCTCTAGAATCTTCTGGAAGATTCTGGAAACACGGGCCGCCTGTGCTCGCCCCATCGTGGCCGTTCACCTGTGACGGAACTCCCTGCTGCTTGCATAGCTACCCCACCAGGCTGGCCGTTTGGTGGGCGACACGCAGAGCCCAGTGGCTGCGGCGATAGCCTCTGGAGACAGCGCCTGGTTATCTCCTGCTGCGTGATGAATCATCCCCAAACCCGGAGCCTAAAAACACACAGCGATTTTCTTACCTTCCCTCTTGGTTCTGAGAGTCGACTGGGCTCAGCTGGGCGGTTTTGCTCGTGGTCTCTCATGTTGTCACAGGCAGATGGGGGCTGGAACAGGGGTCATCCCATAGCCCTCTCACTCGCAGGTCTGGTGGTTGGATCTGGCTGTCTGCTGGGGACCTCACCTGGGGCACCTGCGTGTGGCCTCTCCACAGGTTCCCCAGCGTGGGCTAAATTGGGCTTCCTGACAATATGGCGGCTAAAGCGAGCCAAGAGCATGCCTCCCAAGGAAACAGGGAAGAAACGGATCACTTTTTTTCTAGGGCTTAGCCTCCAGAGTCATGTAATGTCATTCCTACCGTACTCTGTCACTCAAGGCAGTCACAAAGGTCTGTCCAGGTTCAAAGGGAGGGGGCAAGGATCCTACCACTCCATGGGAGGACCGTCAACGTCCCATTATAAGATGGCGGCCATCCTTGAAAATACAATCTGCCACGGTCAGACTGACCTAGGGTGAAATCTTGCTGCCATCGTTCACTTGCCTTCTGCTTCTTCATCTGTAAGAGGAAAAGCTAGTAATAGTGCCTACACCATTGGATTCTTATAAAAATAAAGCGAGAAAGTGCATGTACAGCCCTTGGCCCCACCGCTGTACACACCAGCACTTAGCAAGTGACAAACATGATGACAGTCACTCCTGTGCTCCCACACCTAACATAGTCACAGGCACACTGTGGGTGCTCAGTGATTGCTTCTTGGATGTGTGAGGGCCACATTCCCTTGGCTTTACATCTCTCCAACACTGGATATTGTCAGCATTTTCATTTTTGCAAGTCTCATGGGGGAGAAATTGTGTCTCATTATTCGAATCTGCCTTTCCTGACTACTAAGGTGATTGAACATCTGTCCGTGTCACTGACCGTATGGGATTCTTTATGGAACTGCCTGCTCATATCCATTCATGTCTATTTCTCTATCGAGTTGTTTGGGTTTTTTTCTCCGATTGGCTTATAGTTCTTTATATACTGGATACTAATCCAGAAACAGTTGTTCATCTGCACTAAGTGCCTTTTCCTGTCTGGAGCTTGTCTTTTCACTTTGTTTGTGGTGTCTGTGGTTGCACAGTTTACATAAACTTTTACTTTACAGTTTGTGCTTATTGTGAATAGCTTAGAAAACCCATCCCTATGCTCTGAGATCAGAAAATTAATCTGTCTTTGTCTACTTGTGTGAAAGTCTTGCTTTATCACATGAAAGTTCTTTATCCGCCTGGAATTTCTGTGCATGTATGGGATGTGTGTGTGTATGGTGTGAAGTAGGGATTCATGCTTTCCCTGCCATTCAGGGAAGAGTCCACTGGATCCCATGATTTCTGATGTCTCCTCTGTCAATGTCAAGACCAGGCCTGTTCCTGGACTCTCTCTTCCATCCCAGTCCCTCCACTGGAAACTTCTTTTGCTTCTCCCCAGTGGTGACCAGTGACCCTGCCTCCCTTTCCCCAAGCTCTGATTTCTTCAAACTCCAAAATTCAAGACCTGAGTTTGATGCCCAGCTTTGCCTATAATCAGCCATATGACCTTGGACCCACGCCCTCCTCCCAGAGCCTCAGACTCTCCATCTGTGGATGGCAGAAGGTGGTCACCCAGGTCACCAAGCTTGTGGTCTTGGAGGTTGGTCCTCTCTCTCCAACTTTTCACTATCCAAAACACGCAGCTCCACCATTAGGGTGGCTGGCTGTTCTGGTTTGCCCAAGCCTGATGATTTCCTGGGATGTGAAACTTTCAGTGCTAAGACCAAAAGAGTCCCAGGAAAATCAGGACTAGTTGGTCACCCTATTAATTGGCTCCTGCCCTGCACCCACTAGATGGTGGGCTCCACATGGATGGCGTGAGTACTGCATATCACTGTCCCCAATGCCCAGAATGGTGCTGGCAAACGGTAGGCGCTCAATAAGTGACTTATGAATGAAAGAGTCTGGGGAGGAATGAATGACTGACTGTCCACAGCGTCCCCTGCCAGCACCCTGGTTGAAGCCACCATCACAACCGCCTCCTAAGCTGCGCCCCTGCCTTTGCTCTTGGCAGACTTGGTCTCTTCACCCAACTGCGTGGAAGCCACCATATAATTCCTCCACTCAGTGGCTTCCAGTGGCTTCCGGACCTCAGTCTCAATACTCACGACAGTCCCCCACACCTGCCACCTCTCTGACGTTGACGGAGATGGCGCACTGCCCATCGCTCCGACCACGCAGCTTCCTTGCGAGTCCTCAGCTCTCCTGGTGTCTTCCCGCCTCGGGGCCTACGCACTGGCTGTTCCACCTTCCCGACACACTCCTCCAGACAAGCATGTGACTTGCTCCGTCACCCAGTGTCACTATATAGTATTGCGATTCCACCCCCAACACCTCCTATCCCTTTCCTGGTCTGTTCTTCTCCTCGGCCATCAAACGCCCCACTCATCGGACTCATTCACCTGTCTGTGTCCCTCCCCGGAATGTCAGTCCCGGGAGGGGTGTTTGTCCGGCTTGTCCACCCCGGTCTCCCCAGCACCCAGACATTGGAGCGGGGGTGGGGGAGGGGGTGCTGGGGGTGGCTGTTGAGTAACCTGATGGCTTCCTGCCTACGATAAACACCTAACTCTGAGCAGAGAGAAGGTGGTCTGGGAGGCACTTTCCAGGCGTGGGGAGCTGACCGGCCGGTCGGCCCCACCTGCGCTTTCTGCAGCTGCTTCCTCAATGGAGTGGAACAGGCCTTTTCTTCTTTTCCTCTACTCCAAAACCAATCTTTATATTGATTTCTCCACCTCCAGCTGCAGTCGGGGGCGTTGAGATGCAGACAGAGCGTGTCCGTTTTGCTTAAAAGCCCCCAGTCTCAGCGGGGCCCGCGCAGTCACCAGCCGCTGCACGTCAGGCTACGGGGACCTGGCTGCCTGGCACCAGCCCCCCCCCCTTATCTCCTAGCACCCCTCGGGGGCAGGCTGGGCCCTCATGCCTTCAGCATTGTGTGGGCGCCTCGTGTATGCCAGGTCCCATTCTAGAGTTGAATCACTGGGTGACTCATTCAAGTGACATTTAATGAGCACCTACTATGTGACAGGCACTGTTCTAGGTAGGAACAGCTGTGAACAGCAGAGATGAAAACCCCCTGCCCTTGCGAGTGGGAGACGGGGGTGGGGAATCAGTAAACTCTACGCAGCACGTGTCATGTGGGATAGATGGTAAGGGGAAAAATAATGGAGGATGAGGAGGGTAGTGAGTGTCGCGGTGAGGTGGGGCGGCTACGAAGTGGGGTGCTGGGGTGACATTTGAGCAAAGGCCTGGAGCAGGTGAGAGAGCCGGCCGTTGGCAGTCTGGAAGAAAATCATTTAGGCCAGGAAGCAGCAGGTGCCAAGGCTCTGAGTTCTAGAAAAAGCAAGGGGCCCAGCGTTCCCGGGGCGGAGTGAGGGAGGGGGCAGAGAAAGTGGGTGATAAGGTCGCAGAGGCAAAAGGTAAGAACCTGTGGGGACTTGCATGCCCTGGCGAGGACCTTGGCTCTCACTCTGCACGGAGAACCTCCACCGGAGGCTTCTGAGCAGGAAGCAACGTGGTCTGACAAATGATGGCAGGGGCATTCTGGCTGCTGCGCAGAGAACAGACCGCAGGAAGGAAAGCGGGCAAGGCTACATTTCGTTCACAGCCCTCCCTTGCTGGCAGACATTCCGCCTTCATGTCTAGCCATCGGAGCTGTCCTGGAGAGAGAGTGAGTTCCCTGCCATAGGAGGCATACAAGAGGAGCCAGATGTCCTGCCAGGGATGAACTAGAGGACATTCTGCGAGCAGGCAAGTGTTGGAACCAACCAGATGACCCCAAAGGGACCTCTAGACTCCCTCCCAACCGTGAGATTTTACAAACAGAGTTTAGATTTTCTGACTTTCTTATGCCCCCCTCCCACCCCCACGCTGCCACCACCGAGACTGATAGACCAGAATTCTTTTAGTTGCAAGTGACAGGAACCCACATCAGATTGGTTTAAGCATATAAGGGGAATCGACTGGATCGCAAAATTGAAAAGTTCAGGCTTCAGGCACAGCTGGATCCAGGAGCCCAACTGCTCTCACTTGGAATCTGTTTCTTTCCACCTTTTGGCTCTGCTTTTTGCAGTGTTTGCCTTGAAGTCTCTCTTCACATGGTGGCGAGAATAGCCACCAACAGCTGCAAGCTGACATCCTTCCAACTCACCAACCAAGAGAAAGAGATCAATTATTTGCCAGCAAGAGTACCAGCATGGTCTCATGGGCCCAGGCGGGTCACACACACCTTCTGGAATCAATCATCACAGGCAGAGGTGTGACGTGCTTTGATGATCATGTTCCCGGAGCTGAGGGTCAGGGGGTGGCTCAGCCTCAGCCACGGGGCTGAGAGAGGAGGGAGGCGGTTCCTCCAAAGGAAGATGGGCAGAAACCATGGACAGGAGGGCGTGGTGGGTCCCAGGGCACGCCTGGCCAGCACAGGGGCTGCAGGGACAGCTTGAGCCACCCCACGTAGCTTTTGCAATCACTGATTTTTTTCTAGTGAGAGCCTGAGAGGGCACAAAACCTGGTCAAGGGCAAAACACACTTGGGCAGCATGGTTGTAGTTGTTTGCAAACAAAGTCTGGACCATAAACATAAAGCTTTGGAAAGTCTGTGCTCAGCCGCCAGCCCCAAGGCCATCTGGACCCCTGCCAAGTCTGAACCCAGTGGAAACAACATAAAAGCAACAGCAAGGGATTGCTTAGCAGGGGAAGGCTGCTCTGAATCCCACAAGCTGCAAAAGCCAACGACGTCTGACAGAATACCACACCTGCCCTGCCAAGAGGGGCTGCAGGGGTCATTGGAGCCACCCCCCTGCCTCCAAGTGAGGCTGAAAACCAATCCCCAGATCGTAAGAACCAGTCGTGGGGGGCATGCAGCTCAGAAACATCAGGTAGAGTTGACTTCGACAAATTGGGATTTTGAAAATGAAACCCACTTTTTCATTTGTTGTAAAAATGCCAGGGAGAATAATTAGCGGCTTCCTAAAATGCAAGCTTTCTGCTCCTTGCAAAATTCCTTCCTCTTTTTCAATAACACATTTCTTTTGGCGGTTTGGTGTTCCAGCTGCCGGGCAGCTCAGTGGCTCAGGAGAGCACAGGAAAGCTGCCCTATGACCAGAGATCATGGGAATTCACTGAGAGATTAATATAGCACGGCTTTGTAGTTTCAAGCTATAGTTTTAAAGACACCCCAAGAGAAGTGGGTGTCTTAGTCCATTGGGGCTGCTATAACAAAATGCCGTAAACTGGGTTGGCTTATGCACTACAGAATTTATATCCCATAGTTCTGGAGGTTGGGACGTCCAAGATCAAGCCGCTGGCAGATTTGGTGTCTGGTGAAGACTTGCTTTCTGGATCATGGATAGGTCAGAATTTATTTTTTAGTTGGAAGTGACGGGAATCCATATCAGATTGGTCTAAGCACATACGGGGAATTGATTGGATCACAAAATTGAAAAGTTCAAGCTTCAGGTACAGCTAGATCCAGGAGCCCAATTCTAGCTGTGTTTTCACATTGTGGAAAGGGCATGGGGTCTCTCTGGGGCCTCTTTAATAAGGGCACTAATCCCATTCGCAAGGGCCCCACCCCCATGGCCTAATCACCTCCCGTAGGCCCCACCTCCTAAAACCATCACACTGGTAGTTAGGTCTCAACATATGAATCTGGGGGGACACAAACATTCAGACCACAGCAGTGGATTTGAATACTAACTCTTCAATCTGTGCATCCTTGAGCAAATTACTTAACCTCTCTGAGCCTCCATTTTCTGGTCTTTACAATGGAGCCACTCAATATTGTTAGTCATCAGGGAAAATGCAAACTAAAACTGCAATGAGATACATGCAGTTGCAAGCCCACTAGAATGACTAAAGTCAAAGACTGGCACCACCAAATGTTGGTAAGATGTAGAGCAATCTGAACAATTCCCCATTTAGTGAATGCCGCATTTGATGCACACTGATTTGTAATTTTTCTGCCACCTATTAAATGGAAATGTAAAGTGGCACTACCACTTTGGAAATATGTGTAGCAACTTCTTATAAAACCAATCCTGCACTTACACTGTGATCCAACAATTCCACTCCTAGGTATTTATCCAAAGTAAATAAAAA
Source organism: Microcebus murinus (assembly GCF_040939455.1). NCBI lineage: Eukaryota > Metazoa > Chordata > Mammalia > Primates > Cheirogaleidae > Microcebus > Microcebus murinus. Next base: position 9,355,992 of record NC_134125.1, on the reverse strand, counting down.
CATAGGTCTGCAAAAATATGCGCATAAAATGCTGATGGTAGTTTCATTCATAATAAGCCCAAACTGGAAACAGCCCAAATGTCCACCAACAGGTGAATGAATAAACAAATTTCAGTGTGCCTATACAATGGGATGTTTCTCAGCAATAAAAAGGAACAAACTTCTTTTTTATTTTTGCATTGATACAAATATTTGCACATATTTATGGGGTACATGTGATATTTCGTTGCATGCATAGAATGTGGAATGATCAAGTCAGAGTATGTGGGGCGTCTGTCACTTCGACTGTTTATCATTTCTATGTTTTAGGAACATTTCAAGTCCTCTTATCTAGCTATTTTGAAACACACGATACATTGTTGTTAACTATAGTCACGCTACTCAACTATTGAATATTAGACATTATTCCTTCTGTCTAAGTGTATGTTTGTTCCCATTAGCCAACCTCTCCACTGCCTCACCCCACCCCCACACCCTTCGCAGCCTCTGGTATCTACCATTCTATTCTCACCTCCATTAGGTCAAGTTTTCTACCTCCCACTTATAAGTGAGAACGTGCGATATTTGTCTTTCTGTGCCTTGCTAATTTCACTCAACATAATGGCCTCCAGTTCCATCCATGTTGCTGCAAATGACAGAATTTTATTCTTTTTTAAGGCTGAAGAGTATTACATTTTGTATATAGGCCATATTTTCTTTCTCCATCCATCCATTGATGAACACTTGGGTTGATTTCATATCTTGGCTATTGTGAATAGTTCTGCAATAAACACGGGGGTGCTAGTATGTCTTTGATATACTGATTTTTTTTTTCCCTTTGGATAAAAAGCCAGTAGTGGGATTGCTGGATCATACGGTAGTTCTATTTTTAGTGTCTTGAGAAATCTCCATACTGTTTTTCATGGTGGCTGTAGTAATTTTCATTCCCATCCACAGTGTATAAGAGTTCCCTTTTATCCACATCCATACCAGCACCTGCCGTTTTTTCCTCTTTTTAATTATAGCCATTCTAACTGGGGTAAGATAATATCTCATTGTGGTTTTGATTTGGATTCCCTGAGGATTAGTGATGTTGAGCATTTTTTCATATACCTGTTGGCCATTTGTATGTCTTTTTTTGAGAAATGTCTATTCAAGTCTTTGCCCACTTTTTAATGGGGTTATTTGTTTTTCTATTGTTGAGTTTTTTGGGCTAACAGGAACAGCTACTGTTATACACAACACCTGGATGAATCTCCAAGATTTATGCTGAGTGAAACCCTCACAAAAAAGGATAAATTTGTACAATTCCATTTATATGAAGTTTTATAATAACCAGATTTATCTGTGGTAGAAAAAAATGGAAGAATTATTGCCTCTAGGGGCTTGGGGATTGATTGAGAATATAAATAATTGTGTGTGTGTCTATGTATATATATATTATATATTATGTATGTATTTGTCATAACAGCATGCTATACACTCTTCTAACCTTTTTTTACTTAATAAATATCCTGGTGAATCTTCCATATCCATACATAAGATCTGCCCTTGTTCTTTTACATGCCTGCATAGTATTCCACGGGGTGAGTAGGCGATAGTATATTTGCTCAATCCCCTACTGGCGGACATGAGGGTCATTCCCATTGCTTGTCAAACCATTTGAATGCTACCATTGTTTTAAAGATTTGGAAACCAAACCCGGCAATTGTCAATGAATGCGTCAAAGAATAGGGGCTCCTCTGGTCAAAACCCATAGCGCATCATTAAGTCATTGGGCTTCCTCACTCCGGCTTTTATTAAATTATCCCAATTTGTCCTTTCAAATAGATGTCTTTTCTTAAGTAGTGATTTACCACAATTAAGCCCCCCAAAATTAAATTAAATGAATTACGTCTCTGAGGTTGGGTGTCTGCAGGAACCAAGGTTGGGCGCAGTAATGGTCCAGATGCTATTAAAAGCAAAGGCAGGAGAATGTGCGCTGGGTTAGAAGGGAAAATTCATAGCTCCACTGATACGCCATGATAAATAATTATGAGTTATTAATTTTAAATTACATCTTTAATGCGTTGCATGATTTTAATTCCCCCTACAGTATTAATATCGGACTGGCTTTGATTAATTTAAAGCAGAACAGAAAGGTGCCAATTAAGGGAGCTAGCTGGGAACTTTGAGGTGTTTATATCTGTCTCTTGATAGCCCCCGTGGTGGGGGCAAGGTCATTCCTCAAGGGACGCTGGTGATTATCCACAGGAACCCAGGGTGGGATGTGTCAGGAAGAGTGGGAGATGGATGTTAACCCTTCGTGCGCCTTCGAGAGCTAGAGGGGACAGATCTGAGGCTGGAAACGCAGAGGGGCTGAGCCCAGCCCCGGGGCCCTTAAGAAGCCAGGAGAGACGGGGCAGAATCGGGGTGGCATTCCGTGGCCTCCAGACGGATTCAGGGACCACCACTCCTGGGTTCTGGGGTTTGCTCTGTCACCCAGGACAAGGGCTCTGACCCCTCGATGACTTTATGGGACCTCACGACTTGGAGAAAGGAATAACCCTTGGTATGGCCGGGCGCGGTGGCTCACGCCTGTAATCCTAGCACTCTGGGAGGCTGAGGCGGGTGGATTGCTCGAGGTCAGGAGTTCGAAACCATCCTGAGCAAGAGCGAGACCCTGTCTCTACTATAAATAGAAAGAAATTAATTGGCCATCTAATATACATAGAAAAAATTAGCCAGGCATGGTGGCGCATGCCTGTAGTCCCAGCTACTTGGGAGGCTGAGGCAGCAGGATTGCTTGAGCCCAGGAGTTTGAGGTTGCTGTGAGCTAGGCTGACGCCACGGCACTCACTCTAGCCTGGGCAACAAAGCGAGACTCTGTCTCAAAATAAATAAATAAATAAATAAATAAATAAATAAATAAATAATCCTTGGTAAATATGGAACAACGAATCCAAGAGTCTCCCAACTAGCCGAATGGTAACAGGATAATGCTTGGAACCGCCGGCCACCATAGGAATGTCGTACACATGGAGACATGTTTGGTGACACCCATTTTATTTTATGGACTAGCTGAGTGTTTCCTTCCTTGTGTGCTAGAAAGAAATATATAAGCAGCTCCTCGAAGCCATGATCTGGTAGATAGGATGGCTCGGGTCGAGGCTGAGTTTAAGTCGGAAAAAACGAAAGTGACTCAAAACAAAAGGTTGAGCAAAGCACAGTTGTACGTGGCAGGTGGCCACGGCAAAGGGAATGACAGTGAGTGTTATGATGGGGACGGGCAAGTCACTGAGGGTGGTGACTTTCAAATTAATGTCATTCTAGCCACAGATGACGGACACCCCCAGGCTTGGCAAAAGGAGCTAGCATTTTATAAATACGAAGCAACGACTCGAGGAGGTTTCCAGTTAGTTGGATGGCAAGAGGGTATTGCCGGGAGTGGCAGCTCATGGTTAGAATATGGCACGAAGGGAGATAATCTGGAATAATCCGGGAACTTCTAGAATTGCGTTGAGTCGCTAAGTGTTTGATGAGTGCCAGCACACCAAGACTTTTGGTTTCATGGGTGGTATGGTTCAGGTTAAAATTGAATTTAAGTTTTTTTTTTTTTTTAAGTGATTCAAAACAAAATATTAAATACAGCTAGCTGTACGCGGTGTGGGGCCATAGCAAATATCAGTCACTGTGATGGGACACACAAGTAACCGAGGCCGGTGAATACCAAATTAATGTCACTGCAGGCCACATGGGCTAGAAATCCTAGTCGAGGCTCTAAATTAATGACCCTAGATGAGACAGAGCATAAAAAGAAGTCGCCACAAGCCACGGTGTGAATTTATCACCTCTTCTCTTCCATGACAGATTAGCCTTGATCTTGCCAAAGCGCTTCCCCATTAGGTGCATTTGCTTCTTAGAACAACCCTGAAGATGTGGGCAGTGCCTAGAAAGGTGCCTCACTGGTGGCAGGCGTGTGATTCGTGACTGTGGAGCAAGGGAAGGAGGTGGGCGGGGGAGGAACAGGGAAGAGAAGAAGGAGAAAAGGAGGAATAAAAGGAAGTGGAGGAAATCGCAGCTGTTCAATCTGCACTAACACGGTGATTCTGTGCCGAGTGTCGCTTCAAGCATTTAGCACGGGCCAGCTCATCCAATCCTCACGACAGCTCTATGAAGTGGGCATTCTCACCGATTCCCGACTCAAAAGGAGGAAACTGAGGCTCAGAGAGGTAGAGCAACTTGCCTGAGGTCATCCAGCCAGTAGGCAACATAGCAAGGTTTTATTGCTTTCCATGTTTTATAGTTTCAGAGTCTCAGAGGCACAGAGAGGTTAAGCAACTGGCCCAAGGTCACACAGACATTAAATAGACTGAAAGCCAGGGGACCTGGATCCAGAGCTGCAGCTCTTTAAACACCAAATTACACCGCCTTGTGAAAAGGATACACATCGTGCGGTTGTGAACAAGTGAGACTTAGGGCGTGTTGGTCCTAAGGGCACTGACTCAGTGCAAGATTGAACTGAGGCACGGGGCCTCCCTGCACCACCACAGGTGACTGTGTCTACCTGACCGCCAGCAACACCGAGGAAGGGTCTCTTCACGGGCCGGGCGGAAGAGGGCGCCTTGCCGCGTGCAGAGCAGGTGCGCAGTTGCACGGTGTCCTGCACCCTGGCCGTGCTCCTCCCAGGCGAGGCCCCCTGGCCTCGGCCTCCCATGAGCGCCTTGTTGTGCCTCCCTCCGGCCCCCGAGCCTCGGGAAGCCCAGCCAGAAACCCCGAGCTCAGCTGCCCAGCAGGGTCACAGGAGCGAGACAATCGTGTTAGGCGCCCGGGCAGATTGGGCAGCCCGGTCATGCCTCTGAAAGGCGAGGATTCGCTCGCTGTCTGGACCGCAGCGGCGGTGGGAGCTGGTTCCTGTTCAAAGCTCCTTCCTCTAGAGGCATTAAAGGTGGATTATAATTCAGAGGGTTAGAGAAGGGTGAGTGAAGCCCCCTCCCCTCGCAGATGAGACGGTGGTGCGGGTGGCGGCTGGGCACTCCCCGGTCAGGGGCAGCTGGGACGACGGCAGCAGTGGTGGAGATACCCCTGTCACCAGTGCCCGCTGCGTGCCCGGCTCCGTGCCAAACACACGCCACAGACCAGCACCTCGTCTTAACTCTCACAACAAGCCTGAAAGATAAGCACTAACCCCCCAGAGAGGAAACCGAGACCCAGGGAGATGGGGTGGCAAGCGGGGGTCAGCCCCACTGGTGGAAAGGCGGCACTGCGTCCCGGCCCAGGGCTGCCGCCTCTCCCGCCAGGCACTAGCATAGCCGGCAACCTGCAAAGACTCGATTCTTCTTCCCACGACTTAGTTAAGGCCCCGCCTGCCCTGCTGCTTCTGAGCTCAAGGCCACGGTCCACGTCATTCCCTTTGTGCCTCCGCAGTCAAGCCAGGTGCACGATGCATGTCTGCAAACTTTGGAAGGAGGGAAGACGGAAGGAGGGAAGGAAGTATGGAAGGAAGGAAGGAAAACAAAGGAAGGAAAGAAGGAAGGCAGAAAGAGAGAGGAAGGAAGGGCGGAAGAAGAAAGAAGGAAAGGAAAGAGAGAGGGAGGGGGCGCATATAATGAGGAGGGAAGATTGTGAGCAAGGCACAGAGGCCGGGAGTGTGGGACACATAAGGACCTTCACACCGCATGGGGGGTGTGACTGATAAGTCCTGCACGAGAGGGACAAAAGAGTTCCCGCCTCCACCCTGGGACCAGCCATGTGACCTTAGGCAAGTCCTTTTCTTTCTCAAAGGTGGTCTCCAGTTTTCCCCATTTCCCTGCCTCGTGGGGCCGTTCTGAGGATGGGATGGGGAAATGCACTGCTCACCCTCAAGCCAATCCAAAAAAAAAAAAAAACGAGAGTGTTAGGCTCCCGGCTGTCCCAGCAGATAGAATAAAAGGACAGTTTCCTGCAGCCTGGAGCGGGGGAAGCCACAGCTGGGCAGCTGCGTGTTTGCATCTTCATTCTGGACTTTGCTTGCTGTGCGGCCTTGAGCAACTGACTCACTGTCTCTGGGTCTCAGGCCCCCGCAGTCTGCAACTTGCGGGTAACAGTGGGAGCGCCCCCTTCCCGGGGCACGGTGGTGGCAGGACGCCCGGCGCTGCTTGGCAGAGCACCCAGAGCAGTGCCGGGCACGGGCTGGGCACCAACCGAGCAGGAGCGGCTCCTTGCGATGATCTCACATGTCGGCGAAGCCAGCCTGGCAGCCACGCGGGGGCTGTGGGGCCGGAGGGATTGCTGGAGAAATGAGTGAGTGGATTTGATTCAGAAGAAATGGCTTTCATGGAAGCCCCAAAGTCAGAACGGAAAAGACATTTGTGGGGAGCAGGGAAGCCTCTAGACTTTAGGATCTACCTTCCGAACTTAAAGTTGGATGCTTTGCAGCTTGGAAGGGGTACTGCTTACCTACAGCCACAGTAACGCCGCGTAACAAGCAATCCCAAAACGTCCTGGTGGAGGTCAGCAGGCCAGGTGGCTCTTGACTTGGCCCGCTCTTGTGTCTGGGTCAGCTGGCTCTTGGCTGATCCCGGACAGCCTCTACTGGGACGAGGAGGGTGGCTCGGCTCTGCTCCACGAGTCCTCCAGCAGGGTGACTGGAGACGGCATTTCCCCATGAGAGGGCAACAGCAGAGCAAGACTGACGTACAGGCCATTTTCAGCCTTGTGTCACATTTGCTAACATCCCATTGGCCAAAGCCAGTCAACGTCACCAAGCCCAGAGCCGGAGTGCGGGAGGACTGCAACGTCCCCAGCAAAGGGTGTGAATGTGGGCGCAGGTGCACAGCGGGGACCGGTATTATAATCTAGCACGCTAGAGTTTAGTACTCAAAGAACATAAAAAGTTTATAGTAAAAAAATCTCCCTTATACCTCTAACTCATGCCAGCTACTATTATCGGTCTCTTCTGTTTCCGCCCAGAGATACTCTATGATTTTACAACTTTTTTTATAATTTTTATGCCTCGGTTGTGTCCAACTCCTTCCTGACTATCCTCTTAAATCCAGCGCCAGCCAATCATGTGGAGACTTTGATGCCCTGCCCCTTGGGCTCAAGGCCCACCCACTGGCAGTGTGACCTTGGGCACATCATTTCCGCCCACGGATGCTTGGCTCCCTCATCTGTGACGTGGGAATGACACTGTGCACCTCACAGGGGTCACTGGGGCTTAAATAACGCCATGCATGCAGAGTGCCTGGATTTGGTAAGTGCTAAATAAATGCTTTGCCATTTTCATTATTATTACTGTTGTTATCGCTGTTGTTAAGTCACAAAGATATGATTTCCCCCCACTGGTTTCAAAGCTTCTGGGATTCCCAGTAGGAAAGGGCTTTCCCTTCCCTCGTCTGGGCCCTGGGAGCCAGCTGACCATCTGCCAGAAGGGATTTCTTTTTAACAAGCTCTTGTAATCTTTGCTGTGATCACGACTTCCTCCCTCCCGGGTCTGCGCTGTCCTCTGGGGCCCGCGGCCTCTTAGCCTAAGCCTCTGACAGAGCCATGAATATCTGAGCACCTGACCCCGCATTTCAATGTGCCCAGGCTGGGCCCGGAGCCTGTGTGCGACCGGCAGAGCTGCCCCCGAAGCCTGTTTCACTCTCTCTCTCTTTCCAGAAACCCCCTCCTCCCCAGCCCCAGAAATGTTTACTCGTTCGGGTCTTTCACTGCACAAATATTTGCTGAACCCCTTACTAGAAGCCAGGCCCTGTGCTAGACCTAACAGCAACTGTCGGTAGCATCTGACGGCTGCCTCTCCACCTCCGAGACATTGTTCAGGGCTTCTTGACATTGAAGTGCTTGGTCAAAACAGGGTCATCAGCCCCAATTTACGGCTAAAGGGTCAGGCCCCTTTCCAGCGGTTTATCTCAAGTCCTCGTCTTAGGGAACCGTAGGCAATTTCCTGGAAGCAGAGCCTGGGAAGTGGATTTCTAAGCAAGTGATCTAGGGAGAGAAGGGTCTCAGGAAAACAGGCTACCACGGCAGGGGTGACCCCACCATGGCGCCCTTAGGTGACAAGGGCGCTTTCCAGCACCGTGTCTTGTGTCCCTTCGTCCTCGTGGTAGACACTGTCGGGGTTCCCTGACCCCCGCCGCTGCCAGCGCCGCCCTCTTCTCGGAGACGTGTCCTCAGCTGGGGTGAGCTGCCCCTGGGTGTCCACGCCCCGCTTCTCGCTGGGGGCCGCCAGCGGCACACTCGCGCCTGGCCCCCTTGCTGAGGGGGCACGCCCTGCTCAGCTGACACTCCAGAGCCACCCCCACCCCGTGGGGTCGGGCCACGCCCCCCCTCGGCCCCTCCCCCGTCCGGGGCCGCCCCGCCGCTGTGAGGGTTCGGGGCGCACCCACTCCTCGCAGGCCACGCGCCTCGCCACCCTGTCCCAGGCTTCGCTCTGGGGCCTGACCTAGGACGACCTTCAAAACCCCTCTACAACGCTGGGACTGTGGCGAGCCCCTGTGACAGCTGAGCGGCGCGGTCACTTGCCCAGCGTCACCCAAGGGACAGGTGGACCCAGGTCTGTCTCCGAAAACGCCCGGGCGTGGCGCGGGGGACGAGCCCGGGTGACAAAGCCCTTCGCCAGCCAGCGAGGACGTGAACGCACGACCTGCCCTTTGGGCTGAGGCCTCCGGGGACACACGGTGGTGGCCGGGGAGCGGCAGGCAAGGAGAGACGGGAAGAAGGGAGGCCGCGGACGTCAGCACCGCCGCGCTGGCCCCGTCCGCCCGCCGGGGTCTCAGGTGGCCGGGCCGCCAGCCAGGGCCAGCCCCGCCCTCCACTTCAGGGGACTCGGCATTCCAGCGACAATAGGGGACATGGAGACCTGTTCTCCCCTGGCTCCGGGCAGCTGCCACTGAGACGCGGGGCTGCGCCAAGGACGTCTGCGAGCGCCAACGGCCCAGATGCGCCCGGGCCCTGCAGGCTCATCCGGACGCCGCCGGCCACCTTGTCCTCACAGCCCGCCTCTCCGTAGGCCCCTGCACTGGGGGCGGGGCGGGGGACTTGGAGCTTACACTGTCCCTTCAGCCCTCCGCACTCCCAGGCGGATAGTCCCGGCCCGCCTGCGCGTGGACACGCCACCCCGCCCCTCTCCGCGCCTGTGTCCCGGCCTGGAAACGCGGGAGCCCGTGTCCCCTCCCCATCGCGCCCTGCGCGTCAGGGAGATGTCCAGTCATTCGCTGGGCGCAAACAGGCGAAGCGCCTACTGTGCGCCAGCCCCGTGGGACACAGCAACGCACACGACGACGGTCCCGGAGCTTAACCGAGGGTGGAGGGTGACGGGCCACAAACGATCAACACACAGCTGATGGTGTCCAGCAGCTAATAATGGGATTAACCCTGCGGAGGCGGAGCACTTAATTAACCTCTGGGACAAGACGGGGAAGGGGCGATGAGGTTCTTAAAGGGACAGGCCAAAGGATGTCACCCATGATCAGTCGGGACTCTGCAGAGGATGTAAAATCGCTTGTTCCATAAATATTGACTGAGTGCTTCGTATGTGCCCAGGGCCGTGCGAGACGCCGGGGATATGGAAATGGGCAAAGCAGACAAAATCCCGGCCCTCCTGGAGCTGACACCCTTTTGGCGGAGATGGACCAATGCCACATGGGCACATACATGAGTGCGTGTCATTCATAATGGCTCCTGATACGCGTTGAGGTACAGTCTGTGCCAGGAAATGTTGGGTACAGGGCCGCAACGGGACGTACAACAGCAACTAAATGGTCACATTCTGTGCGTCGGGTAAGATCAGGACCTAGGGCTGGAGGCCAGAGAAGCGGCCACCCACCCACTTTGTCCCTCGTGCCTCCCCACTGCCCTCCCAATAAACCCATGCTGGAGACTGCAAGGCCCCACCTGGATCTCGAATCTCCCGTCAGATGCACTTTCCACAAGCCCTATCTGACCTCTAGCCTGTCCTCTTGTTCCCACCGCAGGGGACACTTTCCATAACCCCATCCCCTCCCCAGTGTCTTCCTCTCCCACTTGCCTGTGGAGTACCAGCTTCGACATCACCTCCTCCAGGAAGCCCTCCCTGCCCACAACATGGCATAGAGTGTCCTGTGCTTGTTGCCCAGTTACTCCCCATCGGTTTGTTAGCAAACCGCAGGGGCTGAAACAAGGTCTGTCTTGTCCGCAGGTTTCTCTCTGTCACTAGCACACAGCCAGGCACATGGCGTGCAATGAACGACTTAATGATCAAATAAAGGAAGTTATCTCCCACTCACCTATCGACTCTGGTGCCTAAAACCCCACCATTAACCACTCTTGTGGGTAAAGACAAGAGTCGGCAAACTCTTAAATGCAACCCATAAGCAGACATTGGTTCATTGATTTCTATGGCTGCCGTGTCGCCAAGACTACAGAGGGGAGTATTTGCGACAAAGACCCGTTCTGTGGCCACAAAGCTTGAAATATTTACTATGCGTCCCTTCAGAAAAAAAGGGTGCCTGCACCCATTGTTAAGAAACTGAAGGACCCTGCCCAGAAATAGACTCAGGTCTGTCGTCTGCACAATGAGGATAACAGTAGTGCCTACCTCTTAGGGCTGCTGGGAGAATTAAATGAGCTAGTCGTACAAAGTGCCTAGGGCAGTGCCTCGCACTTACGAGATTCCTGAATGTTCTTTGTTGTCATGGTTATTATTTCCGGGGTCCACTCAGTCTATCAGATCAGCTGGATGAACTCCTCTCCGAGAGACTGGGACCCAGGCGGGGGGACAGAGAGAGGTCGTGACGCTGAGTGGCCCGGGAAGGAGAGGCAGCAGTTTTGTTCACCTCCTCAAACCAAGTTCAGCTGCCCTCAGTTCTCCTCTTCTGTCCTGTTTCGGCTCACAGGGAGGAAGAATGGTGGATACGTTCTTCTAGCAGGGTGGAGAAAGATGCTGGTCGTCCAAGGACTCTGCCCCTTTCCCATTCCTGGTGTCCCCACACCCACAGATACTTCCCATCACCTGCTGCTTTCACGTTAAGATGGTCAGAGAGTCTCGTCCCCATAGCAGTCCCAACTAAGATTTCAGACTTGACCTGTCTCCAAGCCCTTCTTGCCGAGATATCAATACCTATAAGTCCTTCTCGGACATCTATTAGGTCCCTAGTGCTGAGACTCTTTTGGGCTTGCAAGTGGCACAAACACAACTCAAACTCTCTTAAGTAGGAAAAGAAACCCACCAAGCAAACAAAGTAGGGGGGTAAATTGTATAACTGAAAAAGCCAGATGAAGCCGGATGATCCAGAAGGCTGGATCCAGGGCTCAGCTGTCATCAGGGACGTGTCCCCTTCCATGTCCCCTCAGCTCTCTCCTGCTCAGGAGGCTCCATGCTCAGGCACACTCAGCCCCCAGGGCTGACCAGCACCTCCTGGTTTACATTCTCTTCAAGTCTAGTCCAAAGCTCCTAGCAAGTCCAACTAAGTTCAGGGGCCGCCTCTCATTGGCCTGGCTCGTGTCATGTGGTTGCCCCCTAACCAATCAAAGATCTGGGGATGGGATGTTCTGATTGGCCAGACCTGGATCACATAACCAATCACAGAGCCCAAGAGGGTGAGCCCTATTCAAGACACATGGCCTGAGCTTGCAGAGGGGGAGAGTTCCAAGAGGGAACCTTAAGATGCTTCTGACCAGAGTCAAGCAGGTGGGGGTGACCACACTCTGTGCTACGGTGGGTGGAAGGGGTGAACGGATACAGGCCTACCTGCCAAAGAATTTATCCTCCAGTCAGAATCAAAAACGCCCAGGAAACAATACAGATGCAGGAGGGGAAAAAAATAGAAAAGAAAAACAAGAACAAGAAGGGCTTTGCTCAAGTCTGTACATCTGAAGCGAGTTCATCAATCGCATGCAGAGATTAATGCTGTCCGGTAGAAATATGGGAGCCACGTATGTAATTTTAAATTTTCTACTGGCCATATTAAAAAGAAAAAGTAAAAAGAAAGAGGTGAAATTCATTCTTTAAAGATATTTTCCTTCAACCCACTCTATCTAAAAATATTGTTTCCACGTGTAATCAATTTTAAAAAGATATTAAAGACATTTTTTACATTCTTTCTTTTTTTTTTTTTTTGGTACCAAGTCTTCAAAATCCAGTGTGTCATGTGGTTTATGGCCATCGTCCCAGACAGCCCACCTCCACGCCGGAGCTCCTCAAAGTGTATTCTGCAGAGCTTGGAAGATCCTCAGAAATGTAGACTCTTGGGCTGCAGTCCCAATCTCCCCAACCCGAATCTGCATTTAACTCGATTTCCAGGTGATTCCTGTGCATGTTAGGTTTGAGACACGCTGGCCTAAACCAGCGCTGTCCAACATGGTAGCCTGTGGCTTCACTTTATCTCACTTTCATTTAAATAGCCACAGTGACTACCTATTGGCTAGCACAGACCTAAATCAATGTCAGTGCTACAAATCGTTAGCTATTATTGTCATTATTATTATTAGCCTGCAAATCATTAGCTATTATTGTCATTATTATTATTAGCCTGCTACTTCTCCAAGGTGGGGAGGGAATACAATGAAAGTGTATGCAGCCACATGGGTCCATGCGACTTGTTACCAACCTCCGGGGCGGGTGTGTAATTACCTTCATTGACAAGATTTGGAAAGTGAGGTTTGGGTCACTTGTGCAAAACCACGTAGTAAAAATAACAGCCAACCCAACGGACATCATTGACCAAGCCCACCTCCGTGCCGGGAACTGTGTATGCTTGTCTTTTAATCCCCATAGCTACCCAGTGAGAAGATATTATTGCACTGGCCATCTCACAACTAGGGAGGTTTGGGAGGCTCAGAGAAGTGAAGTGAGCTGTCGGGGGTCACACAGCATCCAAGTGGCAGAGTAGGGGTGTGGGCCCCGACTGTCATCTCCCTAGCCAGGGTCTCTCCCAAGGTTGTACCACGATGTCCCCAAGTAGGGGCAGGGCCAAGCCACGCTGGAGGGTCTATGCAAGCATGAGGCAGGTAGTGGACAGTCCTCAGCCTGCAAATGCCCCGAGGAAGTGGGGGCCACCATGCTGACCTCTGGGGGTCCCTCACTGTCCTCGGCCGGGCAGTGGCAGAGGCCAGGCAAACACTGCAGCCCGCACAAACCTCCAGTCGCTCTCTGAAGCAGGCTGGGGCCGCCGGGCTGCAGGCGGCAGGCACCGGGGAACGTGAGCTGCTTCCTGAGTAGCTGCCGTGGGTGGCTGTGGCCGGCCAGGTCCGAGGAAGCCGGGGGAAGCTGGCCTTCCGCCTCGGCCTCCGCTGTTTGCTTGTACTTAACGCCTCGCTCCATTTCCAAGCGAGCGTGGGTGCTGCATGTTTTTGTTTGTCTAGCGACAGAAGGCAGCCTCCCAGGGAAAGGCGCCCCCTCCCGTCCCCGGCCCCCCTCTATGCCCACACACCCGGCCTAATGCTGCGTGGCGGGAACAGGCGGGTGATTAGCAGGCAGGCTGAGGGAATCCGGAAATGCAGATCTTCCCGCCTGAACCCTTCCCCAAAGGCTCGTCCCCGGGCCACGAGAGCCAGCCCAAACCCGAAATGTTACAGACAGGGGCGTTCCGCCCCCAGTTGCTGCAGGCGCAAGCTGGGAAGTTGAGATTATAAAGTCCGACCCCCCCATAGGTGGAGAAATAATAATGATAGCAACAACGAAAATAATAGCTGCCATTAGTGGACACTTACTGTATACCAAACACTTACACGTCTAATTTAGTCCACACAGCAGCCTACAAAGCAGATTCTGCTATGATTCCACTTTGTCAAAGCAGCAACCGAATCTCAGAGAGTTCATTCGGCCAAGGTCGAACAGCAAGAGCATGGCAGAGCCAGGCTCTGAATTCGGGTCTGCGGGGCAGACGGAAGGCAAATTAGAATGTGGCGGGGAAAAGCTGGGCTTGGGAGCCTGACCTCTGGTTCTGCAGTGTTCTCATTGCGCGTGACCTTGGGGATGTAAGTGGCTTGGCCCTTGGGGCCTTGGGGCCCTCCTCCCAGAGTGGGGACGGGAAGGCCACACGTGTGCACAAACAAAGTGAGAATTAAATGAGATGAGTCAGCTGGTGTTCAGGAAGGAATCAGCGGATAAAGCAATGTATGTCACAAATGGAGCAGAGAGCCGGTATGCAGTAGGTGCTCAATAAATGGTGTGAATCCATACCATGGAAGGAATAGTCCCTTCCCTCTTAAACCTCTGAGAGCAACAAAGTCCTGTTCCCAAAGAGAGCTAAGCATCTACATACAATATCTCAATGAATCCTTACCACACTCCCCTGGACGTGATTAGCCCATTGTATAGACGTGAAAACTGAGGCTCTGGAAAGTGTGATGGTCTGCCGAGGGCCTGGCAGCTGCTAAGCATTTGGGCTGGGAAGGTGGTCGGGCTCTGGCTGAGTCACGGTGCGAACTAAACCAAACGCCCTGTGGCGGACTAGAGCCCGGAGCTCCAACCAGGGCTGTCTCTGGGACAAGCACCCGGGGCGGTGACTTTGGGTGGCTGAGATGTCTGTCCCTCACAGATGGAGAGCCAGAGGGGGGCTGGGAGCTGCTAAGGACAGCCTTTCTCTCACACACTCACACACAGCTGCTGCTGCTGCCGCTGCAACGTCCTTGCCCAACTGCTGGGGACAACCATCACCATGGCAACCGCCAAAGGCCAGCTGGCCTCAGGTGCAAGGAGAGGCTGTGGCCACCTTGAGCCCTGGCCTTAAGCCCTCGGTGACCACTCTCGATGGTGTGTCCAGCCTGGCAGCCTCCAGAAGTCACCAACCCCGGCAGCTGGGTGGTGGCAGAGCCCCCCAAAGCAGAGCCCAATGGCTAAGCCACAGCGCCTGCACCCAGGCTCGGCCTCCTGCCCCAAGGGTGTGCTGCCCTTAGGGTCTGGGGCCCCCCTGGCCAGACTCGGAGGGCTAGAGGCCCCAGTTCCGTGGGTGGGAGCAGCTTAGCAGTCACGGCTCTATGCTGCAAATATTAATTATCTCCTAACGACTCTCCGGGCAGTCATTACAGCTCAGCTGCTGGCAGCTGTTCCTGAAAACCCACCCAAGGCTGCTCCGGGCAGAAGGAGCCCGCCCCAGTGGCTAGAGGGGTGAAACAGGCCCTGCAGTGTGTGGGGACAGGCAGGGGGCTGAGGGACTCTCAGGAGGGAAGGGGGCCCCAGTGCCCTTGCCTGCCAGGCCGAGGAAGAGAATTAAGGGAACCAGGGGTGAGGGAGGGGCTGGGCAAGAGAAGGGAACTCTGGAAAGACAGAAATTTCAGTCTTTGCTGAAAAATCCCTTCATGTATTGAGCACTTGCAATGCACTAAGCGCTTTCATGCCTTGCTACGTGCAATGTGGCGCACAGACCCGAGACCCCAGCATCCTCTAGGCGCTGGTTAGAAGTGCAGGCCCTTGCGCCCACCCAGGGTCCATTGAATCAGAAGCTGCATTAAAAAAAAAAAATGATGCATGCACAGATTGAAGTTTGAGACATGCAACTTTAAGGCATGATCACGCAAAGCGATGGGGGAGGTAGCGTTTATCTCCGCTGAGGCTCCTTGGGTGAGGGGTCTTTTCCAGGGT
This sequence comes from Microcebus murinus, assembly GCF_040939455.1. Classification (NCBI taxonomy): domain Eukaryota; kingdom Metazoa; phylum Chordata; class Mammalia; order Primates; family Cheirogaleidae; genus Microcebus; species Microcebus murinus. The sequence goes on along the minus strand of NC_134125.1, from coordinate 9,340,490 downwards.
CACAGAGCTAGCGAGGAGCGAGCCCCAACCCGTGCCTCTCTGCAGCAACCCGCCTCTGACCAGCGTCCGCACCCCGGGTTCCGCGCCGGGGCCGGAGCCAGATCTGTCTTAATGCCGAGTCCCAGGCCCTTTCCAACTTTCTCCTGCTGCAGCTAAAACAGCGTCACCTTTGACCTCCACACCCAGCCCCCGAGAAAGCTGCCACAGTCATCCTCATTCTCCAGATCGGGAAACTGAGGAAGGGGAGGCGATTCTCTAAGACCAAAGGGCTTGTCTGGCACGTGGAGGGTTTTCAGGCAGAGGACAAGACTCTGCTTCCTCTGACACTAAGCCCGGGGCCCGGGCTCCTTCCCGTGTCCCCGAGATTGAGGACCTCAGGTACAGGCCACAGGAGGTCATTTCCAACGTGACATAAGGCCCCGCTCGGGCCGAGGACCCCAGACCCTCCGGGCGGCAGCACCCTTGGGTGGGAGGAGGGAATGGGTGTGGCCGGGGCGGGTAGGAGGGATGTCCCTCCACTGAGCTGTCAGGGTTGGTGACCCCAGGGACCACCAGGCTGGTCACGTCATCAAGAGTGGCCACAGAAGCTACCAGGGCCAAGGCTCATGGGGCAAACACTCAGTGACCAATTATGCAACAAATCTCCTGGAATGGTAGTGAGCTTCCTTGCCCAGAGGAGTATTCAAGGAGCCTGGATGACACCCTAGCACGGGGTGGAGGGGGGTTCATGTGAGGTGCCCAAGCTCCAGAGGAGGAAAAAGAGTGACAATGGTATTCAGGGCTCCAGGCAGCTCAAATCCCAGCTCTGCCACTCAGCAACTGGAAGGCTTGCACGAGTTCTCCAACCTCTCTGAGCCTCAATTCCCGCATCTGCAAAATGGGGATGATCGAAGGTGTCCGTTCCCAATGAAATGACAGTCGGCCCGGGGCCCAGGCTGCTTCCTGTGTGACTATTTATCGAGTGAAAGGCAGGGACTCTCCCCTGTAGCACTCGAGGTCATTTTAGGGGGTACAGAGAGAGAGCACTGGCTAATACTAAGCAATAAAGTGAGAAAGTTATTCCTTTTCAATTGTCCTTGATGCTTCTGGAACCATCACTGAGAAAGGCTCACCTTGGTGCTAGTCCCTCTCTAACACCTTCTCATTTTCTTCCTTTTTTGAAAAATTGACATACAACTGAAATATGCTAAAGTGCATAAATCTTAAATGCGTAGCTCGATACCTTTTTACTTGTCCACCCCCCTCTTCGAGATCTAGAACCTTGCCGGCCCCAAGAGGGCCCCCACCCGCCCCCCAGCCAACACCCCCAACAAGCATCCCCACGACTTTGACTTCTACTCCCTGAAGATTAGTTTTGCCTATTCCTGAACTTCCGTCAAATGGAATGATTTCGTGTGTGCTCTTTTCTTAAACAGCTTTATTGAGATATAAGGGGAGTGTTAGTTCTGTTCTCCCGTTGCACTTTCGCTACTGTTTTTCTTTTTGTAAAGATGAAAGTGATGTAAATCTTACATCCATGCCTCTAACAAAAGCAAGAAACGAACAAACAAAAACGCCCGGCCAAGAGGCTGGCTGATCGTCTTTGCACGTGCTCCTCTTAGGTACCCTTCATCACCCGGCTGCCCCTCCTGGCCTGTGCGATTTATAAAGTCCCGCTCAGGTTGGAGAGTCTGAACGGGGCGATGGGCTTGTGCGCGGGACTCTCGGGATAAATCCTGACGGCTGCACACTGTTAGACGGGAAACAGCTACGCACGCCAGGATCTGGTGTTCAGTGCCAGGTCACGGACGCAGCCCCGGCTTTGGCACGGAAGACCTGGGCCCGATCCCAGGCATGTCGATCACTGGCCGTGTGAACTTGACCAAGTCACTTCTGGTCCCCGAGCCTCGCCCTCCTCACGTGCACGATGAGGTCCTCACACGAACTCGTGCGAGCTTCACTTCTAATCCCCCAGTGGGTCCTCAGCGTGCAAGGCACGCAGCAGGCCTCCCGCGCGGGCCGGCGGTGCCTGCGGTCATGGCACCCCCTGGCCAGCCCTCCGCCCAGTCGCCCCCGCCGGCCACCCGGGCCTCCGCGTCTCCCGCCAGAGGGCAGCTGGGAGGACGTGCCAATAAGTAGCTAGTTAACTAAATAAATGAATGAGGCAGGTCTATGCCGACATAAATCTCTGGAAGAGAACATTTAGACACTCCATATTCGAGCTGGGTATCATTTAAATCACCAGGCTGCCTCCTCGGCCCGCATTCCCTTCTTGCCGTGTTTTTAAGGCTCAGGGCTTAATTGCACGTCGCCACAGCCTCTGCCCACGGAAATCAGAGGCGCCTGCCGGCCCGCGCACCGGCAGCCCGTCCCTCCCTGGCTGGCGAGCCGGGGATCGGGCACTGGGCACTGGAGGGGGTGCCTGTGGGGACCGCGGGCGCCCGGTGCCCGGGCCGGGAGTGGGCTGGGAAGGGGCACCTCGACTGCCTCCCTGCCTCCAGGCCGGCCCCTGCTGGGCCATTTTCCATAGAGCAGCCAGGACGAGCCTGAAGTAGAAATCACATGATGTCATCCACGCCGGCTCTGACTCGTCACCGAAGCCCTGCTCACTCAGGTTAAAAGCCAAACAGCCCACCCCGGGCCCACGAAGCCCTGCGGGATCTGAATCCCCGCAACCTCTGACCTCTGCTCCTGTCACCCCCTGCCCTGCCTTGCTGACTGGGTCTCAGCCACCCCAGCCTCTTTGCTACATCTCCGGCAAGTCCCTCCTACCTCAGGACCTTTGCACGTGCCGTTTGCTCTGTCCGGCTTACTCTTACCCTGGTATTTTTATGGTGGGCTCCTCCACCTGCTTCAAGACTCTGCTCTCTCACCTAAAACATGTCCCCTCTCCCCCCACTGTGTGTTCTTTCTGCTTCATTTTTCTTCTTCACAAAATTTATCACTGCATATATCATACTTTGCAGATATTTGTGTATTTTTTTTCCCCCGTTGACACTCTCTCCTGCTAGAATGTCACTGCATGAGGGCAATGGCTTTGGAGAAAAAAATGATGAACAGAACAAGGCCTTGCTGGAGGTCTCGACGGGAGGTATCCAGGCAGTGGCTGTTGAAGGAATACATGAGTACGTTATTGCTGCATCTGTCCCTAGGTCACGTTCACCACTTCAAACTCCTAAGTTCCCCCATCCTGTTCTGCAGAAGTGACAGGTGGGAGGAGGTTGAGAAATTGAGGCTCAGAGATGTGATGTGACTTCCTGGGTCACATAGTGAGTTGGGGGACACATGCCAACCCCCACTCCCTGCCAGCAATGCGCCACGCATTTTCTACCACAGGGCCTTTGCACAGGCTGCCCCCTGCCTGGGATGCCCTTCGCCCCACCCGCTTGTAAACTCTCACTCTTCAGGCCTCCTTTCAACGTCACCTCCTTGGAAGGGCCACCTCCAGCCAGAGACAGGGAGCGTCTGCCTTTTAGAAGTTCTCAGCACACCTCGTATCGCTCCGGAGTGCTGGGGGGATTTAGGAGGCTCTGTGGGGAGGCCGCGTTCTCGCCAAGTGAGACGGGCGGGGAAGGCAAGGAAACCGAGGCAGGGCGCATATGTTAGAGGCGACTGTGGGCGGCAGGGGCTCGGACCCACTGGGGGCGCCTGGGGGACTGTGAAGAACACAGCCCTGAGGGCGAGGAAGCTGGGACGTTTGCCCCCCGCCACCACTGATTGAAGGTCGCTCCCGAGGCGGCATTACCTTCCCGGCACTTGCGACCTGCTCCAGTGGGGACGGAGCTCGCACCTGCGCCCGAGAGAAGCAGCGAGAGGCACCTGTCGGAGGCAGGACGCCATCCACGTCTTTGAGAACTGTCCACGGATACACGCGGCAGCCGATAGCGTCTGCTACGGCTTCCTGCTATGGCTGCCACTTGCACCCGTAGAGAGCAGTCGATCTACGAACGCCGCTCGCTGCCCGTGACCATGTCTCCAGCCCCGAGCTCCGGGGGTTGCAGAGGAGCCCGAGACCTCAGCCCTGCCCTCCTGGAGCAAAAGGCCTAGCAAAGGAGCCCAAGCCCCAGCACCCGGAACAGCTTGATGAAGCAGGTGCATTCCACAGATGAGATGCAAAAGCACAGAGAGGCGAAGTGATTTATCTAAGGTCACACAGCTAGTAAATGGCGGTGCTGGGACTTGAACCCAGGGCCCACACGCTTAACCCCCTTGTCTGCAAATCCCTGGCCCCCTGTGTCGTTAGTGGCAGCCGTTAATTTTATTCCTGCCCGTTCGTTTGAATATAGCCTCTATACCTACCCTAATCATCCCCATTTTACAGGTGAGAAAATTGAGGCCCAGCGGGTGCACGATCACAGGACACGTGCTCCCTTAGCCCTTTGGAGGCTGGAAAGCAGAAGACATAAATAATGCCCACAGCCGTTTATTGAGCAGTACTGTTTGCCAGAGCCTTTTGCAGAAACGACATCTCACCCTTGAAGCCACCTTCCCTATGAGGATTAACTGCACCCACTTTACAGCCAAGGAAACTGAGGTAAGCAGGCTTCCCCAGGCGAGTGGCAGAGCCGGGACTCCAATGCAGGTCAGTCTGACTCCAGAATCGAATGCACCTTCACCCTCGAGGCAGGAATGCCTCTTAGGATGTCTGAGCTTGATTGCCTCCAGCCAACGGGGGGCTCCTCACCTCACAAAGCCCGACGGTCCACTGCTGGGCAGCCCCAGCTGCGTCCTCCCTGCTCCCGCGGGAGTGCTCCAAGCTCAGGCCTGGGTCCAAGCTCAGCTGAGAGTCCTGGGAGCCCAGCACCCGGCCCGGCCTTCACGGGCAGGGTCATTTTGAGCTATGGTCTCTCCTCTTGTAATTCCACACCTCAGTCTTGGTGTGTCCTCTGAAGCAATGAAAACTCAACCTAATCTTTCAGGGGACAGGCAGAAAGACAGGAAAATAAGCTGAAATCACGTAAAATAGCATATGCAAAGTACAGATCACGGTGCCCAGCGCACGCCACACGCTCCGCAGAGGGAAGTGGATATTATTACCACTGTGATTTTTAGTATTATTATCTGCGGTAGCAACCGCAGGACAGTTGGGAGAACTCCAGGGACCCTAAGCGTGCTCGCATTTGAAAGCCCCCCGCCCCCGGCATATCCGACACGCTAAAATGCACCCACGCCCTGCATTAAAGACAATTTCCTGCGAAAGATAATTTGGAAGGAATTTGGTAGTTTTGCTTCGGACATTACTCTCAATTTTGATTCCTGAAGTTCTTTTTTGTATATTAGAGCTTATCATTTTTTTCCCTCCCTCTTTGGATGTCAAGTGCTCCTATTCAAAGAAGCCAGATGGGGAAACTGAGGCCCGGGGAGGCTAAGTGTCTTGCCCGGTAAGACACGCTTGGTGGCAGCGGCTGTGTTCAAATCCCGCCAGTGCAACTTGAGACCTGTGCAACCTCTCGGTGGGGAAATGGAAGTGGGTGGCGAGGAAGGGACGACTTGGGTGGAAGTGGCAGAGGGGACCGCATCGACTTGGGGAACGGCGGGCGGGGGCCTGGGTCCCCGCCAGCCCGCCTGCAGCCCCTCGCCCCCGTCTGCTTAATTGCTCTTGCCAGCGGTTCAGGGCCAAAGCGCCCAAGCAGCCTTATCTCCGTCTTCACCATTTTTCTTTCTGGGCAATGAAGTTAAAAATCCCTTCCCGGCGCTCTGATGGGGTTTTTTTTTCTAAACGTAGCCTCCATATCACTATTTAACATGCACTGCTAAAAACTCGATAAACAGCGACCATCATTTGCAGATTAGCTCCTCACATGACGAAATGATTTATTTAGAAGATTTCCCCCCCTCCCTCCCTCCCCCTCATTCCTTGGTTAAGAACATATTAATCAGAAATTAAGGCTGGGGGAGGCCGGAGGTGAGAGGTGGGGAGCAGCGAGAGACGGGGGTGAGGAGGGAGGCGAGGGGGGGGGCGAGAGTGTGACAAGTCGCCCAGGACAGGTGGCAGCGGGAGCCCGAGGGGCCAGGGTGCTCCGGAAGGTGGGGTGGAGGGTGGGCAGAGGGGGCGCGGAGGGGAGGAGAGGAAACAGAGCAGGGAAGAGAGAAGGCGAGAGAGGCTGGGAGGCCAGGGTGCAGGCAGGGAGAAAGATGGAGGGACAGAAAGAGAAGAGACGCAGAGAGGGGCTGAGACAGAGGCAGGGGGCACCTCGGGGCCAGGTGGGGGTGGGTCCCCGGAGTAGGGGGACGGCGGCACGGCCACTTGGGTGCTGCTCCCCAGCCCCCCCACAGACCAGGCCAGCCCACCCCCAGTGCCCGTGTCCAGCAGGCAGAGGGACGACGACAGCCCCTTCTCTAGCTGTCCCCGGCCAGGCAGAGGGGCCGGCAGCTGCAGCCGGCTGCCTCCTCGCTCGAGAGACACAGAAAAGCGCTCAGGCTCCTGCCTGGCGACCCCTTTTGTTATTTTCCGAATGCCCGTATATTTCTGTAACTGTATATGCGACATAAATATATATGTATAAATCAATCTCTCTCTCTCTCTCTCTCTCTCTCTCTCTCTCTCTCTCTCTCTCTCTCTCCCTCTCTTTTGCAAGCCCGAGAGATAACCAGGCCTGAAGCAGAGGCTACAACGATAAGGAGATTAGAAAGGATTGGTTCATTTGTTGTAAGATACTCCAGGAGGGATATTTTGCTCTCAGAAGACCAACCGGAAGGTTATCTAAATAGGCTAGGTCTGAACTCACCCAGAGCTGCACCCCACTGGGACATTAATGGCACAAAGAGGGAAAGGCAGGAGGGGCGAAGATGAGTTATAATGATTATTTGATTATCTTGGGCTTTAACAAACCCAGCCAGTTCGTCTGGGTGTGAAAAATTAGCTGTTCTCGCAGCGGCAAATTTCACAGCGTTCGGCGTTATATATCTTTCTCTCCAGAGAGGAGGCGGGCGCGGCACGCGGGCTCGGGGGTGACAAGGGCGCCCCAGTTTCTCTCGCATGTGGCCCCGCTGCCGGGTCCTCCAGACAAGCACCCCAAAACTCGGGGTCACTTCAAAGAACGCCCTGGATCGACAGCTTAAAATATATGGAGACACAGATGGATGGGCTATAGAATGGAGTAGAGCACTCGCTTTCTTTTAAAAATAAAACCTAAATTTTGAAAACATCACTTGGTTTATGGCCCGGTGAAATAAAAACCATCTTCATCTGAACCGCCCTGCCCAACCTGGTAGGCGCTCAGCACACACGGCGACTTAGTGGGATTTTTTTTTTTTTAATGTAAAATATTCCATTAAAGGTATTTCTATATCGATGACAGATGGAAAAGAAAAATATTTTAGATATGCCGGGTTAAATACGGCGTATTATTAAAATTAATTTCATCAATTTCTTTTTACTTTATTTATTTATTTGTGTATTTATTTATGTTGTGGAGACAGGGGCTGGCTCTGTCTCCCAGGCTCCAGTGCAGTGGCGTCAGCCTAGCTCACAGCAACCTCCAACTCCTGGGCTCAAGCGATCCTCCTGCCTCAGCCTCCCTAGTAGCTGGGACTACAGGCATGCGCCACCGTGCCCGGCTAATTTTTTGTATATATGTATTTTAGTTGGTCAATTAATTTCTTTCTATTTTTGGTGGAGACGGGGTCTCACTCTTGCTCGGGCTTGTCACGAACTCCTGGCCTCAAGTGATCCTCCCGCCTCGGCCTCCCAGAGAGCTAGGATTACAGGCGTGAGCAACCGTGCCTGGCCTCTTTTTCTCTTCAAACATGGATATGAACACATTTTAAATGGTACATGTGACTTCCATGGTAGTTCTACTAGATGCCCCAGCTGTAGAGCCTGGGTCTTGTACACAGTAGGTACTTATATAGTCATGGAATCCAATTATTTGATTAGGAGTGGAGCAAATTAGTGGAATTTGTTCCAGCTTTTAAGTGCTGGCTTGATCAGAAGGTTAGCAAAATGCCAATACGGCGAGGCCCGGATCTCTTCCGTGTAGACCCGCGTGCTGCAGCCAGGCTGCAAAGCACCTACTATGCGCCAGGCTTCGCCCTGAGCACATCGTTAGGGGCCTTGTTTGGCCGCTCGATGCCCCGAGAGGTGGGGTCGTCAGCTTTGTCCCCACTTTGCAGCGGAGAAAGGAGGGCTCGGAGAGGAGGCGTTCACTGAGCACGTACTATGTGCCGACTCTGTGCTGCCCCCACACGTGTCCTGTCTCAGCCTCGCCGTTGGGGCAGGCGCGACCACGACCCCCAACCGACAGGGGAGGAGGCCGAGGCTCCGCAAGGCGAGGCCCTGTGCCTGAGGCCGCTCACTCTGCCGCAGGGGCTGTGCCTGGGGAGCCCGGCTCTGGGCTGCAGTGGGGACGGGAAGCCACGGCGTGGCCCGAAGCCACGACATAGCAGGGACTCAGTCCCAGCTCTGCAGACCCGGCGCCGTGCGGCCGGGCTGGGCATGGGGACACAGAGGGACACGAGGCACAATCCCCTCCATCCAGGCCCCAGGCATTCGTGAGTGGGGACGGGGACAACGATTATCCACTCGGCCCCAACGATGGGGGCGTTTTGCGCTGACGATACCAAGAGCTCGCGGCATGTTGTCACCGTGATGATTACCGCCACCGCTATCATCGCTGGTATTGGACAAAGCCACCTCCGTCCCACGGCCCCGGGCCCCAGTCTCTCCCGGAAGCATCTCTTTCTCCCTTTTATGTTTCCTGCCCCCCCCTCCCCGCCCCCTTCCCCCGCTGCTGTCTCCTCGCCCCTCTCTCCTTCCTCCTTGTTTTATCTCAACTTGCCACAAATCTGTCCCCCTACAAAGCAGCTGCCATCTCTGTTCCGGGCCATTATCTGTGCAGCCCGGCCGAGCGGGCCGCCGGGCAGACAATCGCCGAGTAATGGAGTGTCTGCGAGCTATTGTGGAGTGTGTCCGAGCAGATCCATCACCCGCCGCCTGACACTGCGCGGGCGGCAGCCGGAAGGCCCGCCGGGCCACCGTCCCCTCTCGAGACGCGGCATGGGGACCCAGGACAGGGGATCCCGGGCTGCGGCGTGGGCTCATCCTGGCTCTTCCCACGTGCTAAGGGTCTCCTGGCTCTTGCTCATTTAATCCGCACTCCAGCACTAGCCCAGGGAGGGTGGCTTATTCTACCCCACTGTACAGATGTGAAGCTGAGGCTCAGAGAGGGCAGGCCACTTGCCCAAGGTCACACAGCAGAGTGGAGGCATAACTGGGACTTGGAACCCAAGTTTATCTGCCCTAGAGCCTGTGGTCTTAAAACACCACCCATGCTGCTCCCTGGCACCTACTTTTGCAGGGTGGCAAAGTGCTTTGCAGGTTCAGGGCACAGGATGGTAGTCCGATATTTGCAGGACTGTGTTCTAGACACTGAGCAGGGAGCATTGTTCTAACCTGCCTGGTGGTAGGCGAGACAGCTCCCTGGCAGGTGTATAAGAGCAGGGGCTCTGGAGCCAATGCCAAGTTTGCCCAACGTTCTGCTACTCCAGCTGAGTGACTTTCATCAAGAGAGGCTTCACCTCTCTGTGCCTCGGTTTCCTCATCTGTGCCAATGCTAGCAATCCTCCCTTGGTGGGATTGCTAGGAGGATTGGATGTATAATAGAAGGGCCTGGCATTCAGGGCTCATCATAAAAATATCAGATATTTCTATTCATTCCAGTCTTACTTAGAGCTGGTGTGTTTTTTTGCATAATATCACTTACCCTCCACAGCAAACCCTGGCAAGGTAGGTGCCATTATTATCCCCATTCTACAGATGCAGAAATTATAGCTCAGAACCTTGCCCAAGATCAACCAGCTAGCAAACAATGTATTCTTCCTCATTTAATCTTTAGGCATTCGTTGAGCCCCTATTATGTGCTAGGTTTTGTCCTGAGGTCTGTAAGCACAGCCTTGTAGCAGCAAAGAGCTTTGCTGGGAGCCCTCTTTCTGCTAAGCATTTACCTGCATGTGCTGAGTTAATCCCCAGCAATCCTCAGAGGGAGGTGCCATTATTCCCATTTTACAGACAGGAACATCGAGACACCGAGAAGGTCGGAGTCCACACATAGGTTGTCCAGGTCTGTGCCCTGGCACTCTCAGTCCAGAAACAGAAAGCCACAAACTGCCTTGTTTGAGAGCTCTCTTGCTCAGCCCGAACTTGCTGCCTAGCAAGGGGAGGCCAGCTGTGGAGGCCCCTAACTAGGGTATGGAGAAGAACTCGCACCATCCAAATGGAAAGGCCACCCCAGCGGACTCTGACGTCACAGGAGAACTCAAGCACGTGGGGCTGAGGGTATCAGGGAAGGCTTCCCGGAGGAGGCAGAAGAGGAGGGGCTGAATGGGGACCCCTGGAGATGATGTCAAAGTCAGGCAGGGGACTCTGCGGCACCTCGTTTGGCTGGACGGGACTTGGGGAAGAGAGAACCGAGACATTCTGGCGGTTAATCTGAGCTCAGAACAGGGGCCCTGTGGGAGGTGGTTCAGAGAGCTTGAAATGGTCCCCAGGGGTCGGCTGGCCATGTAGATAGCTTTTAGTTGAACAGCTACCGTGTGCCAGACCCCTGCGGCGTACCCCTTGCCCTTATATTGCTTATACTCCAGCAGAGGATGGTTTTGACGCAGAGTGACGCGTGCTTGACGAGAAGGCACAGGGAGCTGCAGGGGCGTCCAAGACCCAGCTTGAGAGCCGGGAAGGCTTCCGGGGAAGGAGGGTGGGGATCTGGCACCGCAGCGGGACACAGAGGATGAGACCCAGCAAACCAGAGAGAGAAGAGGGGGACTGGTGCAGCAGGCAGAGGCACCAGCATGTGCCCAGGCTGAGATCGGGGAGAGGAGATGCCGAGGGTGCCAGCTGGGGACAGGAAAGACGTGAGGTCCCTGAGGTCCCTGCGGTGGACGGGGTTTGCAGAGCAGCTTCACAACGAGGCTCGTGCCTAGGAGAGAAAAGTTCCCGCTCTTCACAATTAAGTCAGCACGGAAATGCTCGCATGGGATATTCTCGGGGCAGGTGGAGGCAGGAAGGGACAGCCTGTCAAGGTCAAAGTTACGATATCCACCGTTCCTCGAACACTTGCGGGGCCCAGACCCTGTGCTTCACGCTTTGCACGCAACACCTCTGTCAGTGTCTTTCCATCAACCTTGTACGAAAGGTCCTGTTATCCCCATTTCACAGGTGAGGAAACTGAGGCTCAGAGAGGTAACGTCATTCACTAAGTGCCTGACTTCAGAGCCCGAGCTCTCAGCCACTGCAAAGAGCAGAGGCCCTTCTTGCCTAGATGTCTTCCCCGGTGGCCTGGGGCACAATCTCCCCTCCCCAGCCCCGGTGGAAGCCCCCTCAACCCCCGTCCAGGCGACCTCACCCTGTTCCGTCCTCCCAGCCCCACACATCGGCGAGGCTTCCCGCCTCCCCTGGCCCCGAAGCTCCTACTCACTCTGCAGGGCCCCGCTGAGATGTGCCCCCCCCCCGGAAGCTCTCCCAGCCAAACCGCCCCCTATCCTGACTCATTCTCCCTGCGCTAGCGCATCCCGTACGGGGCCATTTTCCTGGCTATCTTGATCAGGATATTAGCTACCACTTGCGAAGCGCCTATGGTAGTCCAGGCTTCGAAACCTAGCGGGAGTGGCACTAGTGGTGGAAGCGTGAGACTAGGGTGAGTAACTGTGACAGTGGCAGCCGCAGTGGGGACCGTCCCCAATGCTGAAGCACCCGCTGCAGGGCGGCATTGCGGTGGCCTTGACCCCGTCTGCCACTTGCTGAGCAGTCACGCTGTGCCCAACTCTGCAGCCCAGGCACCCCCGTCAGCTGCCTCCTGGACCCTGCGGGCAGCCCCCCAGGCGGTCTCGTCCTTGGCCCACTTCTCGGAGGAGGCAAGCGGTGGTCAGATGAGTGCAGAGAGCCGGGAGCTTCCCTGCAGCCTCTGGATCCCAGTCCCCACGTGTCCCCACGTGTCCCCCGGGTGCTCCCAAACCACCCACCCGAGGGGGAATGAATGGAGGACAATGATGCCGGAGCTTCCTCCCGGTGACGGTGACGGCCAACCCCAACCACCTAAAAGGCCACCCGAGCTCTCCCATCTTCTCCCGTTCCGACTTCTCGCTCTCTGTCTGGGCCTCTCCCAACTTCCTGGGAGCTTTTCCCAGTGGTTTGTCTGGGCTATTTATTTCTTTAAACCTCTTCCCTTTTCTCTGCTGTTGCCCCCAAAGACAACCTGCCCCTGTCTTCCCTCCCCTGCCTGGGCGTGCGCCCCTGTGGGGGCCTGAGCTTGGCAGTGGGTAGGCGAGATGCAGCCGTGCACGGAGACCCCAGGGAAGGCAGGGGCGTCTGGGCTTGCTGGGGGGTCCGAGCGCTGCTTGGGGGTGATTGGGGGGGCATCCAGGAGAGGCCTGGAGTCTGAGGAGGTGGAGGGGCCCACGGAGGTGCAGGGAACCCTGGGGGGGCTGCAAGGCTAACCCGAGGGCGATGGGGGCCGGCAGAGGGGAGGAGCCCACCCTGACTTGGGGAGAGGCCTGGGGCCGCAGGGAAGGTGGGGACCCCAGTTTAACTGCCTAGGAGGGGTTGAGGGAGGGGCAGACTGTGGGGGGGATGGGCGGACTGCAGGTGTGCAAGGGAGACAGATACGGAAGCCCCCAGGGCCCCTCCTGCCCAATTTCAAGACACACAAATGCATGAGCCTTATTGCCTCAATGCTGCTTACAAGCAAACACAAACTATATATATATATATATATTTTTTTTTTTTAATGTATTTTTTCTCCCTCGAAATCAAGAGTTGCACAGCACACTCGGGGGAAGCGGCGCCCGCGAGCCGGGGCCGGACGCGGTAATTAACAAAGGGGCCTCGGTTTCCCCGCCGCGGTATTTACTGATCTGGGCATGCACACACAAGGTGAGATAGGATGAATGGCTCATTTCCCAGCGGCTTTTGCTCCTGCTTGCTGCAAAGTTGTGAACAAAATGACTGGCCATGCATTGAACTGGCTTACACAGCTCTCCATATGGAAATTAAGATAATCCAGGCCCCAGCTTTGTGTCGCGGCTGGGCGGGGGGAGCCGGGCGGGCAGGGGAGGGGGCCGGGGGGGCTCCAAAGAGCCCCGGCGAGGCTCCCCGGCCTTTCACAAGAACAGTTTGCCGCTCGGGCTGCGGAATTGAGCTCGATTTTGTTGGTCAAACACTTAGGAGGACGCATTCTTCCACGGCCCTCCCTCCCCGGGCCTGCTCCCTGCCACCCCTTTCTTCTGCCCGGACCTCGCCGGGGATGCAAGGCCCGGCCGGGTAGGAAGGGTTTAGGCAGCAGCACAAAAGAGGAGGGATTATGGGTAAGGTCAGAGGGCGCCGGGGATTAGAGATATGATGTATTAAGAGGGCAAGGCTGCCAGGAATACTTTCCGTTTCTATGAAGCCTGCGTTAATTGATGGGAAAAATCTCTCCCCTCCGGCTCCCCCACACCCCCGCCCTCCCTCCGCGCTGCCCACCGGCCTCTCTTCCCTCCGGTCCTGGCTCACTCCTCCCTTGTTCTCCTCTGCCTTTCTGTATTACCCCTAATCTCTTCCTGACCATGTTGGCTTTTTCTTTGCTCATGTGTCAGGGAGACAGGTGAACGCAGAATGTTCTAGGCGAGGTGAGACTGGCACAAGGTTTGGATGCTGTGTCTGCAGCACGCACATCCGCACACGCTAGGTATGTGTGTGGTTAGGGGTTCCTCAACCTCTCTGAACCTCAAGTTTCTTTTTTTTCTTTTTGAAGCAGGGTCTCATTCTGTTCCCCTGGCTAGAGTGCAGTGATGTCATCAAGGCTCACTGCAGCCTCCAACGCCTGGCCTCCAGTGATCCTCCCGCCTCAGCCTCCCAAAGTGCTAGAATTATAGATGCGAGCCGCCGTGCCCGGCCTGAATCTCAATTTTCCAATCTGTGAAATGGAAATAAGAAAAGCACCGTCTACTTCATGTTGAGGCTTGTTTGCTTTTGCTTTGTTGCCTGCGCCGGAGCGCACTCTGGGTGCTAGGGGCCAGAGGCAGCAGCATGTGAGCAGGAATCAGGGAGATGAGTCACTGAACGAGGTGGTGGCCGACCGGGGCACTGCAGTACGGGACACAAACAGGGCACGGTGGCCGAGGCCGCTGAAGGGCGAAGGCTGGGAAGGGGGGAGGCAGGGCGGGCGTCCCTGAGGAGGTGTCCCCGACCCGTGGCCCAAAGGCCCGAGAGGCCGAGGGGCCCGCGCAGGGCAGAGACCCACAGGGGAGGGGCGCGGGGTGTGCCAGGAGGAGCAGGACGGGGTGAGGCTGGGAGGCCCGGCTGAGGGGCAGGGTGGGAGCTGTGAGAGGGGCTTCACCACACGGGGAGTCTGGGCGTCGCGCTGGAAGGTTTGACGCAGGCAAGTGGCATAAACGGGACCCCACTTGCGTTTTTACAGGACACTCAGGTGCCGGGTGGAGAACAGGTCAGCAAGAGGCCGCTGCAGAGGAGAGAAGTGACCCTGTGGCTGGCAGGGCGCCGGGAGCACAGACTCCTGGGCCAGATGGCCTGGCCTGGCAGACCTGACTTCCCCAGCCCCCCCAGTCACATGACCTCGGGCAAGTTACCCGGCCACTCGGAGCCTCGGTCTCTTCTTCACCTAGAAAGCGGGCATGATGACAATCATACCCACCCCCTAGGGTTGTTATGAGGCTTAAAATAATCCACGTATAGAAGCAACTGGGACAATACCCCGCAGGTGTGTTCCGTGCTGTGGCGTCATTGGCTATTGGCCTGAGTCACTAGAACGATGCCAAGAGCGAACCCTGGGGGGTGGCTATGATTGTCATCTCGCCCACTTTTTAGATGAAGAAGAGACTGAGGGTCTGAGTGGCCGGGTAACCCTCTCTTCTAATCCAGAACCCAACTTTTAAAGCTCGGTTTTCTTCCCAGGAGGTTTCCCATCTACCTCCCGCTGAGACCAAAAAGCTCCCGGGGTTTTCCTTGCCGTCTTTAAGCTAAATCTATTAATACTAAAGCGAAATGTAAGAAAAATAAATGCAAGGTCTTTTCCTTGGGGCCCATGAAACCAATGTGTCCCAAGGAAAGAAAAGAAAGAAAACCAAACCAAGCCAACCTCCTCCCAGGTCCAAATGGGACAGATAGGGTGCTAAGTGGCAGCCCATGGGCAAACCCCAAAGGCACAGGTTTTGGTTTTCACGTTTGAGTGTCAGAGCTTGGGCTCCATGAAATCCTCCATTACGATGTCCAGGTTGGGCCTGTAGGACTTTTCTGGGAAGTTTCTGGGCTGTTCCAGCATCTTCTCCCCAGACAGGCCTCACAGTCTGGTGATGGAAAGGTGGGAAGACACCGTCTTAGCTAAGGGCAGCGTGGAGCCCTTGGTTGGACCCTGGAACAGAAAAAAAGACATTTTGTTCAAGAGTCAAAAAAGACTTGGTTCCAAAGAGTTTAGTTAATAGTGCTGCACTGATGTTAATTCCTTAAGTTGCAATAAATATGCCATGGTTGTTCAGGATCTTAACACCAGGGGAGATCTTGGCGAAGGGTTTATGGGAATTCTTGGTACTAGCTTTGCAACTTTTCTGTAAATCTGAAGTTATTCCAAAATAAAAAAAGTTTACTAAGAAAACAACATTGGCTTAGGAAGAAGTTTGGCCATTGGAGTACCACCACCCTAATCCATTTCATATCTCTACGCCATATGTTCGCTTTCCCACTGACTTCATATTTTTAAGTGAATTCAGTTTTTTCTACTTTTAAAAGTTCATTTTAAAATGAAACTCTATATCACTGCCATAAATGAGAAATCAGTTTCTCTTGCCACAAACTGGTGGTGACCACATAAATAAATGCAAGTAAAAACAACAAAATGATGCTATTAAATGTAAACTCAACGCATCTACCTGTGGAAGGTTCCAGGCCTGCCTCTGCTGTGTTTGTTGAAAAGGGAGGTAAGAGATCCTAGATCTTAGAAAGGTGTTAAAGACCTGCCGGTAGCCATGGTGACTTTCTCCTGGCTGCAATCCCAAGATTGGAGGAAGAAACAGAAAAAGGAAATTATTTATTACCGTGTGACTCAAGGTTATTTTAAACCGTTGTCTGTGGACGCCTTAAAGATGCATCCTGGTCTTTAGGAAATGCTTCCTGAAGCTGCATCATCCAATGGGGTAGCCATAGCCACGTGCGGCTATTTATATTTAAGTTCATTTAAATTGAATAACCTGGCAAATTCAGTTCTTCAATCTCACTAGCCACATTGCAAGTGCTCAGTAGCCAGGCATGGCCAGAGGCTGCCCTCACGGACAGACCCTCTCGGACAGTGCAGAACAATTCTGCTTTTGCAGAAAGTTCTATTGAACAACGCTGCTCCGAAGTGTATCCTTCTGATTTGGAGTTTTGGGGGGGGCTTATGACCCAAGCATGTCTCAAAACTCCTTCTTCTAAGTGCTGCCGAAAGGGGTCAGGTCAGCGGCCCCTGGAGACAGCAGGAAAGCAGATGGGCTGAGGCCTCAGTGAGGCAGATGGGCCGTCACCTCTGTCTTGTTAAGCTCACTAAGAAGCCCCCTCCTGCCTCTGGCCCCTGCTGCTGGGCCCCTGCGGTTGGCATCATTTCAAGGCTCCTTCCCCCCTACCACCACCACACCGCACCCCTCTTCTGCTCATCCATGGCTGTCTCAGAGACAGATCAACGGACATCTGGGGGAAGGGAAGGAGGCAAATGACTTGGAAATCACAGATTTTGCCCAAAGTGATCACTGAGTCTACTTGATCATCCAAATCGGAAATTGTCCTGCTAACTTAAGTGGCTCATTTCACATAATTGACCTTATCGGTCATTTTTCATTTTTTCACCCCTCCTTAAGAATAAACTATGGCCAGAGTTGGAAGCATGGCTGCTTACTGCTGCGTGACGTTGGGCAAGTCACTTAACCTCTCTGAGCCTCAGTTGCTCTGTCTGTAAAATAGGGATTCATGGTAATAAAGTCCTCATAGGAGTGAGACAATGTATGTAAAGTGCTTGGTCCATGGTTAATGGTTAAAAATAAATGGCAGTTCTTATTATTATTGAAAGGATTATGCAAGATGTTTGTTGTTGTTTATATTCTATGCTTTGTAGAGTATAAAGAGGTACAAAAACAATAAGAATGGTGATGGGAATACTGCTGCTAATAACTGATAAATTTCATATCGGAGGCGTGGTCATTCTTGGGCACCCAATTTCCCAGACCCCGAAAATCTCTTATTCCATGTGACAGACATCATTAATGTTCCTCAACATCCAGGTCTTTATTTCCAGGTTCAAGGGAGTTCCAAGTCACCTTTCCCTTGAAATTAGGTGTAGTGATGTGACCGGTTTTAGCTAAATTAAACGTGAGCAAAAGTAATCGCAGTGCTTCCTGGCCAAACATTTAACTGATGGTGCTCAACTCTCCAGCCCTCTCTTCCTCTGCTGCATGGATTGTAAAAACGTATGTTGAGAAGGCAATGTCCTATAAAGGTGACTGCTCCTTCAGCTGAGAACTTGAGGGACTACTTCAATGAACGGAGGCGCCCCTGCTGTTTTTCACTGAACAAGTGAGATGAACAAGAAATTAACCTTTGTTTTAAACCGTGAGATCCTGGGACTGTTTGTTACACAGCATGACCCAGCCTATACTGACTAATACAATCCAGTTACTCCTTTCCCAAAGATTGTATATTAGAAGAAGAATTTAGACTTGCAACTAAATTGATGCCTGCGCCTCACACCACTGCTGGCTGATCAGCTCTGGAGCCACCAAGGCTAATTAATCTTCCTCTGCTCCTAGAACCTCAATTCATACCCAAAATGTGATTGACCGCATTGTTCAGACACAGGCCACAGTTGGGAAACTGAGACTCAGACCTCCCAGGCTGTTATCAAAACTAACAGAAATAATTCCTGCCATTCACCAAACTTCCTCCTCCCTGCCTGCCCCAAATACCTGCCAAACATTACATGATCTGGCTCAAGTCCAGAAACATACCAGTGGTGACACTTAAAAAAAAAAAAAACATATCAACACACACATGACACTGCAGAAAATTCACTGCCCTCTTTCCAAATAAAAGGGATGTGTTGCTCTTGCAAAGAGCCACATTGCTAATTATGCAAAGACTTTCTCAGTTAGTAACAGCAATAAGATCCTTGAAATACTGTTCGCATTTCTTGATTTAAAGAAAACTAAGAAAATAATTACGCCATTCTAAATTATCTGCTAAATGAAATTGTTCTTCAGTAGACTGTTGAGTTTCTTTTTCTTATGTCAGCTGTTGTTCGGGGGATAAAATGATATTTTGTACTAATTGTGTAATTTATATGACATTTATTATTCCTTTATTTGAAAAAAAAAAAAGAGCAACAATAACAACAAAAAACTTATAGGAAAATGCCCTGGTCATTGGACTTCCCAGGATGCTCTTGGATCTATGGGGAAATTGAGTGTTGATTTCTGGATCCCTAGAACAGAGAATTTGAGAGGCTGGGGTGAGAATCTAGCCTTTGAGAGGGACAGACAGAGCACCAGGAAGATTCCAGAAAGGTAAGCTTTGCCACCTGCCCTTGACATCATCGTGGGAGGAATTATCAGTCCTGGTCCTACCCAAGACCAGCCTTATTCTCTCCTCTTCTGAGCTCTGTGTATTGTTTTTATGAATAATACTTCTGTGGGTTTTCTTTTGAAAACAAATATATACAGAGGTTAATTTTTTAAAAAATCCACGATTCCTCTACTCAGCTCTTGCCATTGTTTGGTAAAGATCTGTTTAAAATAGTAAAGCATTCATTCAAGTAACATTAACTAAGCACCTACTACATGCCAAGTCCCGTACTGTCACAGGAATGCAGAGGCAGTATGTGTAGAGGGTTAGAGCCAGGACTTTGGGGTTGGACTGCGTGACTTTAAACCGTCACTCCACCACTAAATTGTTCCATGACCTTAGACAAATTACTTAATATCTCTGAAACTTTCCTCATCCATAAGACTGGTAGGTTGACTGTTGTATCAGTTAGCTATTGCTGTGTAACAAACCGTCCCCTTCCCAAAAAATTCAATGGCTTAAAACAGTAACTATTCCTGATGGCCCACAAAGCTATGGTCAGTTGGGAAGTTCTGCAGTCAACCAACTGGTGGCTTGGCTGGGGGCTGACTCAGCTGGAATGACTGTTCTGTCCACGTGATCACTCATCCTCTAGAACAGCAGTCCCTAGCCATTTTGGCACCAGGAACAAGTGGTCCATGGCCCAGGGGTTGGGGACCACAGCTCTAGGAGGCCAGCTCAGGCTTGTTCTCATGGCAGAGACATGGCTATAAGAGGGAGCAGAAGTTCAGATGGTCCCTCGAGGTCTAAGCTCAGAACCAGCACATCCTCATTTCTGTTGCGTTCTATCGGTCAAAGCAAGTCCCCAGGCCACCTCAGCCTCCTGGGATGAGAACCCAACTTCTCACCTTGAGGGGAGGAGGCACAAAGTCACATCGCAAAGTACGTGGTTACAGGGAATGGGGCCACTGGGGCAGTCTCTCCACCACAGCTGTTCCGAGGATTAGACCATGAAAATGCTTAGTGACTGGGACCCCTGCTCAATAAATGTTTGCCATTAACATGCAAATCAAAATCTCCACCTTAAGGAGCTCACAGCCTGGTAGGAAAGAAAGGCAATTATGATTAATTAATTAGAAGGACATCAACAGAGATCCACGGTGATAATAGTACACTTAAGCAATTATTTAATCTTTTTTTAAATTTAATATATCATAGGCACATCCCTGTCATTAACTCTCCATGCACCTCACTTTACTGGCTGCATCTGATGGATGGGCCATGCTTTACTTAGCCAATACCCCCCTTACCATTGGAGATTAGGTTGTTTTCTGGTTTTTTGCTCATGTAAATAATGCTGCCATGACTAACCACACTGTGATTAATTGCAGGGGTTGGAAGCAACTTGATTTTTGTCTCAACCTTTGTGAAGACTCTGCCCTGGACTAGGGGTAGGCAGGACACCCCCTTTCTCTCCATCTACCCCCGTAGACACTCATCGTAGGGGGCTGGGAGGGGTGGGTCAGAGATGTAAGACAATACCTGGTATTGGCACCTGGACTCCAAATGGCGACTCCACTCCCATTACGGCCCCTGCAGCACCCCTTTTGTGTGGCCCCTGGGGTCTCAGAGACCACCCACACATTTGGTGATTTGCTAGGACTCGCAGAGGCCGTTGTACTCACAACTATAGTTCATTACGGTGACAGGATACACAACAGGATCAGCAAGAGAAAAAGACACACCAGGCAGTATCTGGAGGACTCCACACTCAAGCTTCGATGCTCCACACACACACACCCAGGAGGAGACACACCGTGTGTCCTTTCTCCAGCAACAAGATACAGCAACACGTGTGTGCTGTTTCTGCCCAGAGACATCCATCTGAGACTCGAAGCCCAGGTTTTTGTTGGAGGCTCATCATGTAGACAGCCACAGTTACCAAAATTCCAGATTCTCAGAAAGAAAGCTGGCATGAGTGTTGGGCAAAACAACCTTATCAGCATAGGGACCAACCCAACAGCCAAGTTCCCAAATGCCAGCCAACGACCAGTCCTGTAATCAGTTAACACAGCACGTTAACTCTTTCCTACCCGGTCCCCCGTGAGCCATGCCTCCTGCTAGCCGTGCACTTGTGCAGTCCCCTCCTATGTGGAATCTGAGCTGGCCCCACGACACACTCTGACCAACAAAATGTGCTGCAGGTGATGCTGTGTTACTTCCAAGGCTAGGTCTTAAGAGGTTGGCGGCTTCCTTCTCTTGTACTTGCAATGTTCCTCCTTGGAGCTGCTTTGCCTAAGGTCTGGCCACATTGCTGGAGGGACGGCATGGAAAGGTTATGTGAGGAATGAAGGGAGGTCCATCTCCACTCCAGCGATGAGAGCAGTGCTCTGGGCATGCGCCCACAGACAGCTTCTGTAACCTGCTTGAGGTCACCCAGCCAGGAAGTGGTAGAACCTGGATTTGAACCTCGGCCGGCTGCCTCCAGTGTCTGCACCTTAAGGCGCTGCATCCTATTGCCTCTGAAATTGTCAATTGCCAGTGAATTTTATCCCCGCATTTAAAAATGCAAGACCTTAGAATTTTATGTGAGGGAAATGGATTTTTATTGACTGGAGGATATTTAGTTTTCAGACCTGCTATTCATTGAAACTCCTCTTTGCTCCCTCCGTCCCCCCCCCAAACTAGCAAGGAGTGATTGTTTTTCTACAAGGTATTTGCAACGGGATTCACCCGTTGGTTGTTCTGACGAAATGAGCTCTGAAGGGTTCCTGTCATTCCTTTCAGATACTCCCACTTGGCTTAATTTTTGCTCCTTATAATTTAGTTTCAAGGTCACGAGTATATCTAGCTTTTTCTTTGTATGTCTTGGATGGGCCAATGGCCCACAGAAATTTTATTCTCAATATTCCTCGTGCTATGAGCCCCGGGCAGGTTGTGGGATATTCAGAATTTCTGCCCCGTGGGCCTAAAATCCCCGGAAATCTCAAATCCACACACGGCTTAGTCCCAAGGATTGAAGAGTTTTGATCCTCTGTCCCGCTTGGGGCGAAGAGGCTTTGATTGGCAGGGCCAGAGGTAGGCGAGTTGAAGGAAGTTCTTAAATCAGGCTCTTGGTGCCAGAGCGTGTGAATACATAATCTCCCGCGTGTGCCAGGAAACACAATACATCATCATCCATAACCGTAATATGGCGGCATATATCACCTGCTCATAATAAATAGCATATCATCTGCTCATAATATTTTATCATATAATATCATGACATCTGCTCACAACACCATATATTATGTGATCGACACTCCGCGTTTCCTCCTAGAAGGGGCATCATCAGATATATTTGTTTAACAAAATATATATGTGCTGCTGACTTTGGTTAGAAGGTTGAGTTTTTCACAGGTTCTGCGGGTTGATTTGAAGGAAGGTAGGAAGGTACGGACACAGCGTGGCCTGTAGCTGCGCACCCATGACACGTGGATGGGGCCAAAGGAATAGTAAAAGCTTTCGGCCGCGTGCACTAAACTGGTTGGAAATGCAGAATCCCAGGCCCCACCCCAGCACTTTGGTAAGATTTCCAGGGGATCCATGAGCACACTTCAGTGTAAGAAATGCTGTCCAGTGAGACAATCCAATTTAGCTGCCTCTAAGTAGAAGGCGGGGGAGGGGGTGTCCCCCCCATCCGTGTGCAAGCCCTACGATGGCACTCGTGTGCCTGACCCCTGGCTCATCCACGTGGGCGGGGCACAGCCTCACACACACATCCAAGAGACTCCCTGACCCTCCAGAACTGGTTCCCAGGAAGCACTGTGCACCCCTACTCAGTTGCCTGCTACTCGCCAGGTGCCTACAGGCCATGAGAATTTCAACCCGCCCAGTATTTTTTATCCTATCTTTAAAAATATAGATGTACAGGCCGGGCGCGGTGGCGCACGCCTGTAATCCTAGCACTCTGGGAGGCAGAGGCGGGCAGATTGCTCAAGGTCAGGAGTTCGAAACCAGCCTGAGCAAGAGCGAGACCCCGTCTCTACTATAAATAGAAAGAAATTAATTGGCCAACTAAGATATATATAGAAAAAATCAGCCAAGCATGGTGGCACATGCCTGTAGTCCCAGCTACTCAGGAGGCTGAGGCAGGAGGATTGTTTGAACCCAGGAGTTTGAGGTTGCTGTGAGCTAGGCTGATGCCATGGCACTCACTCTAGCCTGGGCAACAAAGCGAGACTCTGTCTCAAAAAAAATAAATAAATAAAAATAAAAATTTAGATGTACAAACCCACAAATACTTCCCCGCCACTACCGCTGGAAAATTAGACACGTATATTTTCAGAGAAACACTTTAAAAATAAAATTAAAAATAGCTCTATTCCAATATTGCTCAACCTCAACACTTTTGACATGTGAGCTGGATAATTCTTTGTGAAGGGCTGTCCCGCACATTGCAGGGTGTTTAGCGGCCTTCCTGGCCTCGACCCAACTAGATGCCAGTAGCAGCTCCGCGTCCCAAACAAAAACGGCTCCAGATATTGTCACATGTCGCCTGGGAGTCAAAATCCCCCCTGGTTGAGAAGCACTGTTCTATCCTAAAAATCAAGCAGGGGTAACTCCTTCATACAGAGGACCCCTTTCCCAAGATGTTTTGAGCCGGGGACGAGGGGGAAGCCATCAACCGGGGCCTGTGTGTGCCCCAGTGTGAACTGTGTGTGTGCAAGGCGTGCACGTGCGTTATTCCAGTAATTCTTTTATCTTCCGCTCACACCCTGGGCATTATGAACATTCATCACAATAACTGACGCGGATGAAATTAGCACTTCCTGCTATGTCGGGCAGATAAACTTCGCTGAATATTGATTTCACACAAAGAAAATGACATGTGCTTAGGCCTAACCCTTTATCTGGCCGGACCAGGGAAATGCGGCAGGAGGGGGACGGGGCTGGCCGTCGCCGGTGGAGAAGCGGCCATAAGAATTACTTTTATCTCTTCCTCCACAAGAAGACAAGGGACGATAAGGAGGCGGAGGGGGAGAAAGCCAGCCCCGGGCATTGGGGATATCCGCAGAAGGCACGGGACAGGGCAGTTCTCCGGGGACCAAGGGGACTGGAGTGATAAATTCAGAAGAGGAAGGAAGAGCGGATTCGAATGAGCAGGACGGTGCTGAGGGACAAGGAGCCCCGGGATTGGCCTGTCTGGGCTCAAATCCCAGCCCTGTCCCTAAAAATAGGGTGGCCACCCATCCTGGTTTGCCAGGGATGGAAGGACTTCCTAGGATGGTGGAACTTCAGTGCTAAAACCAGACGGCCCCAGGCAAGCCAAGCCCAGGTCACCCTGCATTTTAGCTGCATGACTTTGGACAACTAGTCCTCAGTTTCCTCATCTGTAGAACTGAGAAAGATGAGACCTTAGAGTGATGAGACCCTCTGGCCTTAGAGAGGGAGGTGAAAACCCTCGGAGGTGTGCAATGTGGAGCCCTCAACCATAACCAGGAAAATTCTGGATCAAAGCCACCTCCTCCCAGCAGCCCTCCCTGACTACAGTAGCCCACAGAGACCTCTGCATGCCATCAAGGCGTTTGGCTCTTCCTTCTAGAACCCAGTGATATATAAACTCCTAAACAAGGTTAAGACATGCTATGAAATCAGGAGTTTCCTATCCCGGCCACCAGCTGGGGCTGGGCAAGTCTCTGAGATGCCAGGGAAGTGATTTATTTCCCTGAGAATCCCAAGTTCACTTTACTGAGGGCCTACTGTGTGCCAGGCGCTGTGCCAGAAGCCAGCAGGGTGACAGCTGACAGGCAATAGCCACCTTTTCCTCTATTCCTCCTCCTCCTCCTCTTCACTGGAGAATCCCTGAGCAGCCGCAGGACCCTGGGTCCCCTTAGCTACATGCCTGGCCACATCTTAACCCCATAAAGGAAGCAGGCTGGCTTTCAGATCAGACTCCAGGATGGGGCCACTGCCACTCCTGCGTCACTACCTAAGATTCTCATGGTACGTGGGACCTTGGGCAAAGCCCTTCAGGTTGTCACCTGGGAACCCAGATTGACATCCTTGTCCTACCTGCTTTATTCATGGAGAGACAGAGTACAGCAAGTGACCAGTAGGGGACAGAAAAGTACAGGGAGCAGGCAGGGTAGTGTAGTGGTTAGCATGGCTTGAGAACCAGCTAGCCGTGAGTTGAGTCTCAGCAATATCTTTCACTGTGTGACCAGGAAGAAGGAAGGTACAAAAGCTATCTTTGCATTATTTTCCTTCTCAATAATCTTTCAAGGTAGGCCCCTATTATAATTCCTGCTTTTCAACGAGAAGGAAAATAATGCAAATGAGCTAATGATATCTGTAAGGTGCTTACAGCAGTGCCTGGCGTATAGCAAGTGTTTAACCACCTTTACCAACATCAGAGCTGTTGAGTTGCATGACATCAGACACAATGTGAAAGGCACCTTCTGGGCTTGTGCAATGTGCATCCGCCAACCATAGCAGGGGTGACAATGGGACGAGGTCACCTCCCCTCGGGAGCCCCTGCTGACTACCCCGGTGTACAGAGACCTCTGGGTGCTATGGAAGCCTGCAGCTCCAACCGCCCGGCTCACTCCAGCAGCGCGAGGGAGCATCTGCATGCAGCCAGGACCGTGTCTAGGTCGTCTCCACCCCCACCAACGCCTGCTCGGGGCAGAGGGGACGGACTGTGTGGGGAAGGCTTCGCCTGCAGGCTAGAAGCCCACCCGCTGGGACCACAGGATCCTTCTCCACTTTCTTCTCTCCTCTCCAATTAAGCTCGATCGGGATGCAGTAATAATAGCAATAATGATGCTATCATTTAATGAGCACTTCCTGCTGCCATAATACTTTATGTCCTCATTGAATCCTGCAAACGCCGCCACGACATGGGCAGTGTTATTCTCCCTTTTCAGATGAAGAGAGTGAGGCCCTGGCAGCAGAGTGACCTGAGCAAGGTAACACGACCACAAAGCGGCAGGGCCGGGACTCGCACCGGGTGTGTCTGGCTCCAGGGCCCTGATGACCACCCTGTCCCGTCTCCTTTAGAGCAGGTAGCCGCAATGCTGGAGAGTCCAGCCGGCCTGGGTCCAGGTCCTCCTCCTGCCACATGCTGGGTGACCTGGCCAGAACCAAGTCATTGCATTTCTCTGAGCAACACTTCCCTTCCCTGCAAAACGGGAGGCATCGCCCCGCTTCCCTGGGTGTGTGTATGGCAGGGGGATTGTGATCAGAGCAGCAGTCCCCAGCACAGCGCTGGGGACACAGGGGCACAGTGACTGCACCGAGATGCCCCGGTGGGTCCCCGCAGAGGTGGGGAGTGCAATGGCCCGAGCACTGAACTGGGGGCTCAGATCTGGTATCCCCTCTGGGTTCGACGATTTCCAGCGCCCCACTGGCCCGGCTAAGCCCTGGCCTTGGCAGTCTGGGGACCGAGTGTCCCTGCTCCAGCCCCCACCGGGCTCCGCCCTGCGCCTGCCGGGGGGAGAAGCGGTGGTCTGAGATGCTGGGTCCACCACCCGCCGCTGCCGGCGGTGCCGCCCCCTGGCCGTCGCCACGCGGTGCCCAAGCCTCCGGTCCCACCGGGGGGCCGCGGGGCTGCGGCTAATTGCAAATCATTTCTCAGGGCTCCCCGCTGTTCGGCTAAATTCACTGGAACTAATGTGTCCCGAAACAAATTTCACAGAAGAGCCAGGGCAATTCTATGATATTTAGTTCTCCTCCCCACATCCCCCCTACCCCGGGGCTCCGGGCCAGGGCAGAGAGGGCTGGGTGGAGCGGGGCGGGGAAGCAGGGATGCAGGACCCCCCCCCAGAATGTTCTTCCTTCTCACCCCTGCACCCCGACTTCATCCATCCCTCCTCACTGCGCCTTCTGCTCCTAAATCTCCTCCCTTCTCTCCCAGCCCCGGTGGCGCCCGCCTCCCTCCCAACACCTCCAACCCTGAATCCTGAACCGGGCAGACTGACTCTGTGTCTCTGGCAACCACTGGCTCTGAAAGCAGACAGACCCGGGTTCAAATCCCAGCGTCTGCACTCATCAGCTAGCTGTGTGTCCTGAGAAACCGCACAACCTCTCTGAGCGAGCCCCTCTTTCCTAGTCCCTGAAATGAGGAGACCACCGCCTGGCTGGCATCGGCTGCCGGGAAGAGTAGATAAAATGACACAGCGGAAATGTTTTATGTGGGGCCAGCACACAGTAGGCTCTCAATAAACATGGATCTCCCTCCAGCAGCCACTTCATCGTGAGCACCTAAGGGGCCCAGGTGGACCATGTTTTGGGTCTCAGAGACAATTCCGAGCAAGAGGAATCAGAAAGCAGAGATGCCGGGCACGGTGGCTCACACCTGTAATCCTAGCACTCTGGGAGGCCGAGGCGGGTGGATTGCTCAAGGTCAGGAGTTCGAAACCAGCCTGAGCAAGAGCGAGACCCCGTCTCTACTATAAATAGAAAGAAATTAATTGGCCAACTGAGATACATAGAAAAAATTAGCCGGGCATGGTGGCGCATGCCTGTAGTCCCAGCTACTCGGGAGGCTGAGGCAGTAGGATCGCCTGAGCCCAGGAGATTGAGGTTGCTGTGAGCTAGGCTGACGCCATGGCACTCACTCTAGCCTGGGCAACAAAGCGAGACTCTGTCTCAAAAAAAAAAAAAAAGAAAGAAAGAAAGCAGAGACCCAAGACCCCCCACCCCACCCCCAAGCAATCCCTCCACCTGCCGCCTACCGCTCAGCCTCACTCCAGCCTCACCCTTCCAGATCTTTCCCATCGGAACAATCCTCCCCTCCCTCCACGTCCCCTCGGCATTTCTTCCCATGCACCTGTCCGAGCGTCTTCATTTCCTTTTGCAGCTCTGCTTTCTTTAGAGACCCAAACCACGTGGCCGAGACAGCTTGTGAGAACTGCTGGGGCCAGTCGCCGGTGACCGTGTCCCCATCACGGCATCCACAGCAAGCAAGTCCCGATCCTGGCGCTGTTCGCACCGGAGGGTGACGTGCCACCACTCTCTTTGCCTTCTGCACCAGCCAGCACGCCAGCCTGCAAGCACATGGGGCCAGGAGACCGTCCTACACGACTAGAGTCACACCACGTTTTATTTTTCAAAAGTCAGGGAGCCAATCACTCACTCACTCACAAGTAGCTTCAAACACACCTGAAACAAGTCTGTTGGAACATCGAGGGCCAGTGATTACTTTGCCAAATATTAACGGAGCCCCCGCCGGGCACCAGCCTCTGGATAAGGTGCTGAGAAGCCAACAGACAAGACGGCCCCAGACCCTGGCCTTGACTGACACTCCGGTGGGAGGGCAGACATCAGACAAGCAGAGACACAAGACACTATCAGACAGTGCCAAGAACAATTAAGATAATAAAGATAAAACAAAGATGATCCAGTGAGTACTGGATGTCTATTAGACAGGGTGATCCTGAGATGGTGACATTTCAACTAGAATCTTAATGGCAAGAAAGAACCAGAGTGGATCTTGGGCAAAGCGTTCCGGGAAGGACCAGCAAGTGCAAAGGCCCTGGGGCAGGAATGCTCCAGAGTGGCTGGAGGGGAGCGGGGTGGGCGGGGGAGCAAATGGGATGAGCTAGCTCAGGTCACGTAGAGCCTCAAAGGCGGGGAGGTGGGGTTCTAAGGGCAAGGGGAAGCCATTGGAGGGCTTTAAGTAGGGGAAACTGATTTAGGTTTGTGGAATATCCCTGCAGCTGCGATATGGACAAGGGGCATGGGGGAGAGAGGAAGCAGAGAGGGCAGGGGAGAGAGAAGCTGTTGTTCAGGGGAGCACCCATGGGGGCTTGGCCTAGGGTAAGGACAGAGCACTGCGGAGATGTGATCCAGTCCAATTATCAGGTGGGGAAACTGAGGCTCACAGAGAGGCAGCCGCCTGCCCCGGGCTGCCCAGCCAGTCCGTGATGAAGGGTGTTACTGTCTCGGCCCGGTCTCTGTTTCATTTCGCCACCATTAGCAGCGCCGTGGGGGAGCCGGGGCAGAGAGCTCCAGCCACTCACCACTTACAGAATCCCGTAGCGCATCCTTTTGTGACGAGAATAATCACCCCTAATTCATCTGCTTCATCAGTTCAGGATCACTTTTCTTCTGAGCGCTGCGAACATGTCTGCATTCCTGTCCAGAAATAAGACGCTATTTCGAAAGCATAACTTGAGGTTGCTTACCAGGGCCACCCTTTCATGTCAGGGAGCACCTCTGCGGGCAGGGGCCGCATGAGCCAGCTCTGTGCCCCACCGGCACACGTGGCAGGCGCAATGACAGGTGGCAATGCTTCCACCTCGACTATGCGCCCAGCAATGTGCCAGGCACCTTCGTCGATTTCTCCCTTTAACTCTCATAATTCAGAATGAAGTGGGCTTTACTAATGTCCCCATTTTACAGAAAGGGAAAGGCTCAGAGAGGTAAAGCCACTTGCCCAGTGTCACACAGCCTACTAAAGCAAGCCCTCAAACCAAGTGACAACTAAACCTACGTTCTGAAACTCCAGGCGTATTGTTTGAGGAAGGACTAAGGGAAAGAAGAGAGGGAGGGAGGTGAGGGAGGAAAGAATTTTTACAGATAAAACTCAGTCCCTTGAGCCAGGTGCTGAGATTTGGTCCCAGCTACTTGGAAGGCTGAGGTGGGAGGATCACTTGAGCCCAGGAGTTCGAGTCCAGCCTGGGCGACACAGCGAGACCCCATTCTTAATAAAAAAAAAAAAAAAAAAAAAAGGACGAAAAAGAAAAAAAGCTTTAAAACTCAGTTCCTTTGCTGTTCAGCACCTCTTTAGACCTTAAATAATTCTCCTGCTCAAAGAGATTCAGCCATGGCTACCTCAGAACTGGCCTCTGCCATTACAGGGTTTCTGGCACCCAAAATCTGTCTTCTGCCTTGAACTGGTTGTCACTGTGTCCCCAACCTCTCCTCCAGCCAGTTTCCTTATTTTCTCTTCCCTGCTGGGTTGGGGCGTGGGGGGTGCTCCCTTATCGGCGGGGAATATACACACTGTGAGTACCTTGTCCCCTGCGACCCCCCCTGCCCTTGGCTAAGTGAATGCAGTGTCAGCCCAGATAATCCCAAAGCCATAAAGACGATATAAAAAAGTGGGGAGCTGGTGCCGGACGGGGTGGCGGTGAAAGAGGAGATTACAAAAAAGAGGATGAGCCACGTGGCCGCGTTCCTTATCTGACCGAGGCAGGCCTGGCCGGGGGCTCTCTCCCTGGGGTGGGGGGAGGCTGTGCCCGCCCCTCGCCCCCCACCCCCTCCTGCAGGAGGCTCCAGCAAGGACCCATCCCAGCTGGGTGCACCCTGGGTGGGGGGACCAGAGCCAAGAGAAGGGGGAGGACAGCCGGGATGGGGGGACCTACAGCTGAGCAGAGGGTGGTGAGTTGGGGTCCAGCAGAACTGTCCCCAAGACTGGGGGTTGGAGGGGCTGGGGACCTGCCTGCTCAGGAGACCCAGGACACTAGCCCAGCCAGGAAGGGAGAATGAATATCCCAGGCTGCTGGCAGTCGCACCTGGACGACTTGGTTATTTTTATGAATACTGACTCAGGGAGATGGGTGGGAGGAAGTTGGGGGGCACATGGGTGCACAATATTAGGAAGGAACAAGTAGATGAGGAACAGGACAGGGATGGACGGTGTGAGCAGGCGAGAACCAGCCCCAAGTACTTTCTGGGAGAGCCTGCCTCCTCCAAGGTAAGCAGAGACATCATCCCCATTTTACAGACCGGTAAACTGACTCTTTAGGATTCATCTAGCAACTTCCCTTTATGACACTGACATTCACAGGAACAGAGGGCAGAGAACAGAGAAGCCCTCTGTCAGGGACAGAGACAGAGAGCAAAGAGATAAACAGGGAGAGACAGAGAATCAGAGAGGCAGAGAGACAATAAGAAACAGAGATAGGTACAGCCAGAGACAGAGAGAAACAGAGACAGAGAGACAAATAATCAGAGGCAGGGAGAGATGCAGGGAGGGATGACCCAGAGGCCAAGAGAAAGAGACACAGAGACAGAGATAGCAGGAGGGAGACCGAGAGATACCCAATAAAGGAGGAAGAGGCAGGGAGGCTGAGCCACAGAGGTAGAGGAGGACACATAAAGGGGGCTAATCAGAGGCCAGAGGCAGAAGGGAGGACAGGAAGCCGGTCCACGCAGAGCCCCGTCTCAACGCCAAGCCCCCCACCCACTACGGGCCAGCCAGCACCCCCATCCCCACCCCCCTCCCCCTTGCTGTCCTTGGTGGGGACCCCCCCATCCCGGTACAGCCCACCTCCACCCTGGACACGCCCCCTTCTTCCCTGCGCCCCCCACTCCGGGCCTGCGCCCCTCTTCCCTGCGACCCCTCCTCCCTGCGACCCTTCCTCCCTGGGACCCCTCCTCCCTGCGACCCTTCCTCCCTTCGACCCTTCCTCCCTGCGACCCCTCCTCCCTGCGACCCCCCTGCGATTCCCCTCCCTGCGACCCCCACTCCGGGCCTGCGCCCCCTCTTCCCTGCGCCCCCTCTTCCCTGCGACCCCTCCTCCCTGCGACCCCTCCTCCCTGCGACCCTTCCTCCCTGCGACCCCCCTCCCTCCCTGCGACCCCCCTCTGTGCCCCCTCGTCCCAGCGCCCCCTCCTCCCTGCGCCCCCCACTCCGGCCCTGCGCCCCCTCCTCCCTGCGCCCCCGCTCCGGCCCTGCGCCCCCTCCTCCCTGCACCCCCCCACCCAGCGCCCCCCCTCCCAGCGCCCCCCCCAGCGCCCCCCCAGCGCCCCCTCCTCCCTGCGCCCCCTCCTCCCTGCGCCCCCCTCCCTGCGCCCCCTCCTCCCTGCGCGCCCCCCACCCAGCGCCCCCTCCTCCCTGCGCCCCTCCTCCCTGCGCCCCCTCCTCCCTGCGTCGCCCCTTCCTCCCCGCGCCCCCCCTCCCCGCGCCCCCTCCTCCCCGCGCCCCCTCCACCCCGCCCGCGTCCGCCCCGCCCCCGCCCGCTCCCCCCGCACCTCCAAGCGCGGCGGGGCTTTCTGGCGCCTTTGTGGCCGGCCCCGAAGTGCGCGGCGACAATGGCGGGGTGACGGGGTTAATTCGCGCGCGGAGGTGGGGCGCGCGGGCGCCCGGCGAACAATGCCCGCGGCGCGCCTTTGAGCGCGGCCATTGTGCGCGTGTGAAACGCGAAATCTGTTCCCGCGCCCAGATGCGGCGCCGCGGGGGCCGGGGCGGGGCGGCTGCGGGCGTCGGGCTTAACCCTCCCGGCCTCCCCGCGGCCTTGAACCCGAGCTGCGGACCCGCGGGAGAGCCGGAGGAGCTGCAGGCTCTCCTCCCGCCTGCCCTGCCCGACGCGCTGTGCGACCTGGGGCCAGTCCCTGGCCTCTCTGAGCCTCCCCTCCGCGCCTGAAAACTGCGGGGCGGACTCCGGGCTCGCCGGTTCCAGGAGACCTAGAAGGGGTCGCAAGGTCGCACGATGCCAGCCCCACGGGTTCCGGCTCAGGCCCGCAGCCTGTCCTTTCACGCCGGTCAGCTCCGCCAGTAATAGCAGTGCGACCTCAGAGGGGTCACCCGCCTCTGGGGTCCCTCCCTGTGCGGTGGGGAGCATCAGACTATGACCTCCTCGCACGCCACTGCGAGCACAGGTGAGGGACAGACCCCTGGTGGGGCCTGTGTCTACCTGTGTACATCACGAGTAATAATAACATTTACCCAGGCCTCACTAATGTGCCAGGGACGATTCCCATCTTCCACTATATATTTTATGATATGTAAACATTTCCTGAATGTTTATGATATATCAAACTTCTGTTCAACTCCAGTATTTACTAGCTTTACCACTTACTCTCCTAGTGCCTCTCTTTGCACATCTGTAAAATGGGGACAGGGGTTCCTGGCCCACAGGGTATCATGAATTCCCTTCCTGCCCTTCCACGGAGCCTCCGTGCTGTGGCAGGCGTGGGCCCCTTTTCTCTCCTTCCATCCCCCCTTGGCCCGGGGAGTCCCTGGCAGGGTGGTTTCTGTGAAGGCCCCTGTGATGTTAATACATTCCATTTCCTTGGAGAAAGAATTTCCCTGGGTGACAAGGAGTCCTCTCCCCTCTCTCAGCTCCTGCAGACCAAACCCCTGAGGACTGAGGAGTGGGGTATGTAGGTTCTGGGGGAAGAGGGGGAGATTGAGGAAAGGCTGGGAGGACCCCTGTGGGGGCTCCCATGCTTGCTTTAGAGAGCACACATGCATTGCCTCACATCTGCCCATGGTGTGAAAGACTAAGGAGATTCTTCCAGAATCTTCTAGAATCACGGACAAGGAAATTGAAGCTCAGGGAAGCTAATTTGAAGATGCTTAACCTCTTCCTGGGTCATGCACTTCTTTCAGATTCCATGGAAGCTCCAGATCCTGTCCCCCAGAGAAAGGCTCGTTTGTGTCCCACAGAACATTTTACTTGCAGTCCTGGGGGTCTCCCACAGTCACCCCAGCACCCCCAAAGCCCAGGGTAGAGCCTTGTGGGTGGCAGAAAAAATCCAAAGCTGGGATGCAGGCTTGGCTTCACCGTGGGCTCTCTGTGTGGACCAAATCCGTGGTTCTCCTTTACAGCAAGCTTGTACATCGGGCTCTTAAAACTCCCATGGCTTTGTGCATCGGGGTATTAAAAGCCATAAATAAACCCGGCCCCCACCCCAGAGTCTGCGGTCAGGTCGCTGTGAACTCTGTGTGGGTCACACATTGGTGTGTTTAACGTGGGAGCAGGCGTGACGGTGATGCGGGTGGCCTGTGGGGCGTGTTTCGGGGAACCCTGGCTCAGGATGCCCCCACCTGGATGCTGGCTTATGGTCCATCATCCTCACTTCCCGCCTCTGTTTCTCCCCCTGTCTTGACACGCCCACCTTCAATCCCTCGTCTAGTTTAAGTCCTCTGAAAACCCCCTTCCCAAAAGGTTTTGTTGTTGTTGTTGTTTGGTTTGGTTTTTTTGCCAAGAAGAAAGGCAAAGCCAAGTCTCTGGGGTCCCCTTTCCACGCAGTGGGTGGTCAGAGCCCACGAGCAAGGGCGCAGGGAGACCGGCAGGTGCCTGTAGGGCCCCGCGTGCCGGGCGGGCACAGATGGAGTGGCTCTGGGCTGGGGGGCGAGGGGCAGATGCAGCCACCCCTGGAGCCTCAGCTGCTTTGTTATCTCTGCATTGTCCCCTGTCCCCCCAGCCCACCCCCCCCCCAGCCGCCCTTCTGTCATCTGCGCTTGGTCCCCTCGGCCAGCAGCCCTGCCCAGGACTGCGGAGGGAGCTGCAGAGAGGGTCCCGGCAGGCCTGCCCGCTCTGGGGGCTGAGCGGAGGGGTGGGGGCTGCGGGCTGGGTGGAGAGGCCGGGGTGGGGGGTGTCAGAGTCTATAAATCACGCCCCACTGTGCTCCTGTTTAACACACACTTCTCCAACGAGTTGTCAGCGAAACCGTTAATTAATTAGCTAATCCCGCAATGAAGTGGATTCTAAATGGTTCTCCCCCTCCCAGCCTCCCATTTAGGTAATTGCTGCCCAGGGATCTGCTGTGAAAGTCATTTTTTCCAGCGGGGATGGCCCTGGAACACTGAGGGAGATAGCTTCAAAGAAGGGGTCAGCGTGCCGTCCCCGGGGCTCCCGTGCGGGGAGACCCTGCTCTCAGCCCGGGAAATAGCTGGAAAAGGAGTGTGGTTGTTGGGATGCGGGGTGGGGAGGGGGTACTGAGCCTTCGTGTTTGCTGGTTTGTCGTTGACCATCATGGAGCTTTGCAACTCTCTGGAAGCCTTCCCACATAGGGTGTTTTTTTATTGGCATCTGCCCCTTTCCCAGAAGGGACACTGAGGCCATTAAAAAGGGGCATGGCCAGCTTGAAATCACCCATGGCAAGTATAGAAGATTCGATGAATGAATAAATGAATGAATAGAACCCAAATCTTGTGACTTATGACTCAAGATCCAATCACCTGACTGAGCCTCTATTGATACTGATTGGGTATCACGAGGAAAACACAGGCACATCCCAGAGTGGAAGCTGGTGGCTTTTACCTTCCCAGGAGCCCTTCCCCTGTGGTGCCTGGCCCTGGCCTGCTCCCACTTCACACGGCTTCCGTGGGGCTCGCCCTCCCCAGAAGCTGCAAAGCAGGGACACTACCCAGCCCAGGCCGATCAGTGTATTTTCCACCACAAGGGCTGTCCCCAGGCACAATGGATTATCCAGGAATGGACATGTGACCCGAGACAAGGCAATGAGACTCAAGTCTAGGCTTTTTGCCAAAACTATCAGGAAAAGAGTGTTCTCTATTATCGAGATTGCTAAACTAATAAATGTCAGCTTACAGTTTCTGGGAGCCATTTCTTAGCACCAGGAGTGGAGCCACATAGAGTACTCACAATATCCTGCAATGCTGAGCCCCTGGATCCAGCTGTACCTGAAGCCTGCATACACCTAGATATTTTTGTCAATTACTTATGCTTTAATTGCTATGGTAAATGCTGCTGGCCACCTATCAGCATCCGTTTTCCTTTTCTTCCTTATGAACAGGATTCCTGACTTTGTTTGAGACAGTAATGCAGCCAGCTGAAATACTTGTCTGGCCTTTCTTGTAGCTCTAAGTGACCATGTGACCCAGTTCTGGGTAGTGAGTCCTTGGGGGAAATGTCATTCCCAAATAAAAAGGCAAGATCTTATGAGAAAGCTCTTTGCCCTTTGCCCTTCTACCTTTTTCCTATCTGGATTACAAATGCAATGCTTATATTTGGACTTCTTATTACCTATGAAAAGTAAACCCCTTGCTGATTCAAGCTATGGTGCTTGCATTTCTGCTACGTGCAAACACGATCCTAATTGACAGAGTGGGGTTCCTGTGTTTGCTACTGAAAACCCCCCTGCCTAATCCGCCTTCTCCAAGAGATGTAAGGAATGTAAGAAGAGGAGCTTGGTAGGATTGGGAGAAATGGCTTTGACTTCTCTATTTGCTCCAAGATGATCACCCATCTTGTTCTCTCATCTCTATTACCTAGTGAAGACAGTAATCTGGAAGGACCATAAATTGTAAGTAGATGGGGAAGAAAATTGGCCTTTAGCAAGGACTGGCTCCAGGCAATATTTCAAAATAGGAACAGTGGAAAAGGTGTAGAAGAAACATGTCATAGCTCCGTCTATACTAGGGGCAAGAGCCTGCCAACTAAGCAACCTCCAGCACAACTTACCAGTCCGGTGTCCTGTTCTCTCAATGACCCGCCATCTATAAGACGTTGGCCTCTTCATTAAACTGGCCAGTGCCTGCATGCTAGTCAGAGCTCACGGGTCCAGGGGTGCCGGGTCTCAGTGCATGTAAGGAGACTCTGATGTTCCGGCATAAGGACAGTGGAGAAGTGGGCCTGTGAAGGAGCCAGGTGGGGCTGCCCAACTTCAGGTACTATTCCAGAGCCAGGTGTGGAGCCAGAACTGGACTAGTCAGTCCCCAGGAAATCTGGGACAGAGCTGGTTGCACTGGGACTCAGTGCTAGGAAGGTAGATGAGTTGGCTTTTGTCGCCTCAAGAGATCCTGCAAGAGACCTAACCTCAAATCTTAGCCTCTTGGAGGAAGACAATTTTAGAATACTAGCTCAAGGGACATTTAGAACCGTGTTATTTTAGAAGACTCAACAGTAACATCTTAGAGTTATAGAATTCTATACTATTAGACTAAGAGATGCTAAAATTCTAGACTTATAGAGGCCTTAGAACCACAGAATTTTAGAACCGGAGAAATCTTTAAAAATTGAACCCCTCAAGTATAATAGCCCTCAAGTTATAGAATCTAAGAGTCAAAATGTTAGAAAATGTAATGAGTAAAACCTTGGAATTAAAAAATTCTGGAATATTAAGCTGATTAATTTTGTAAATACCAGATATAGGGTGCCTCATGTCCTTGAAGTTTTAGGATTGTATTAAGAGCACTACAACTATGCTGGTACTGAACAGGTGTTCAATAGATATAAGCAAATGTAAAAAAAAAATTTAAGTGGAATCCTTAAAAGAAAAAAACAGTGTATAACTTCCAAAACAGTGAAGGGAAATTAATGATCTCAATCAAGCCAACAGAAAACAGAGAAGCAAAGGAAAGATAAAGAGAAAAGAAAAAGCATAGTAATCAAAAGCACACACATTATAATATAGTAATCAGAAAATAAGAAATAAAATGACAGAACTAATTACAACTATACATTACAATAAATGTAAATAGTTTAAATTTAAGTATTAAAAGATCAAGGTTCTCAAGTCAGGTAAAATACAAAATTGGCTACATGTCTTTTACAAGAAATAACACAGAAAGTTTAAAAGTGAATGGGTAAAAAATGAAGTAAAATGCAAACCCTAACAGAAATAAAGCTGTTGTAGCCATGTTGATAACATACACAAAAGAACTTAAGGAGAAAGACATTAAAACAGAGTAGGTGCCCAGTGGATATTTGTTTCTTTCTTTTTTTTTTTTTTCTTTTTATAAATTAATGGCAGAAAACCCAGTGGATGTTTGATGAATGAATGCTTGTTGCCATCCAGGGATGGGAGCTCAGTACAAACTCAGGGCAGCCCATTGTGTTACTGTGAAAAACCGAATAATGCCCTTGTCCCCACCCCCCAAGGATGCCCCTATCCTATTCCCTGAAACCTGTAAATTCATACTGTGTTACATGGCAAAAGGGAGTTTGCAGATGTAGTTAAAGTTGTATCCTTAAGATAGGGAGAGGATTTGGGTTTATCCAGGTGGGGGATCCAATCTAAGCACATGACAAATTAAGAGCAGAGAACGTTCTCTAGCCGGAGTCAGGGAGATGTGGCAGAGAGAGAAATCAGGCTTGGCTCCACCTGCCTGAGCATGGTGACCCGTGAGAAGTTCTCCACCTTCCTCTGTAGGGGGGCTTGGGGGGGAACAAACATGGAAAAGGAGAGAAGAAATAGGAGCAACTCTAGAAGCAAAGAGGAACCCCTCCGTGGGACGTCAGCTAGGAAGTGGACCTCCCTCCTGTGATCATAATTTTCTCGCTATTTCCTCTGCTTCCCTTGGAGAGGCACTAAATCAGCTAGAATGTACTGGGAGTCAGGAGCCACGGATTCCGGCCAGGTGATACTGGAAAAGTCCTTCTTGTCTAAGAGCCTGTTTCCACATCCACAAAATGAGCAGAAATCTCACTAGCCGTGGTTCCAAAAGCAAGCTCAGCACGGCCATGGGAACGTAGCTGATGTGTCGTCTCTCTGCCACACTTTGAGCTGTTGCTACGTGCTGGGCATCAGCCCCGGGTCCTACATGGCAGGTGTTACTGGTGGCACCATTGAGTAGACGAGGGGTAAGAGCCTTGCCCAAGATCATGCAGGTGGTATAAACGGCCAAGCCAGGACTCCGCCAAGCCTATTGACACTGAAGCCTCATCTTTTTCTGCCACCTAAACCCCAACAGTGCTGCTTTTGCTTCTTGAAGAGGCCGTGCAGAGTAATGGGTAGCAGGATGAATAAGGGACCCAGAGAAGCCAAGTGCGAATCCTGCTTCCCCTTGACTTAGCTGCATGACCTTGGGACAGTCACTTGACCTCGTAGGGTCTCCGCTTCTTCTCTGTAAAATGAGTACAGGCACACTAGCACCCCCAGGGGGTCGTTGGGAATATTAAATGAACTGATACATACAAAATCTTAAAACAGGCCGGGCGCTGTGGCTCACGCCTGTAATCCTAGCTCTTGGGAGGCCGAGGCGGGCGGATTGCTCAAGGTCAGGAGTTCAAAACCAGCCTGAGCAAGAGCGAGACCCCGTCTCTACTATAAATAGAAATAAATTAATTGGCCAACTAATATATATACAAAAAATTAGCCGGGCATGGTGGCGCATGCCTGTAGTCCCAGCTACCCGGGAGGCTGAGGCAGAAGGATCACTCGAGCCCAGGAGTTTGAGGTTGCTGTGAGCTAGGCTGATGCCATGGCACTCACTCTAGCCTGGGCAACAAAGCGAGACTCTGTCTCAAAAAAAAAAAAAAAAAAAAATCTTAAAACAGAAGCTGGCTCATCATTCGCACTCTCGGTTCCACCCCTGCCTGCAGCCCACCACGTCCCTGTCTCACTTCCGCCTTCCTAGGTGCCGACCTGACAACAATCAATGCGGGCTTGGCTGTTCTGTCCTGAAACCTCGTGGAGGTCAGCCTCGGTGGCTCGCACCTGTAATCCTAGCACTCTGGGAGGCCGAGGTGGGAGGATCACTTGAGGCCAGGAATTTGAGACCAGCCTGAGCAAGAGCGAGATCCCGTCTCTACAAAAAATAGCAAAATTAGCGGGGCATGGTGGCGCATGCCTGTAGTCCCAGCTACTCTGGAGGCTGAGGCAGGAGGATCGCTTGAGCCCAGGAGTTGGAGGTTGCAGTGAGGTATGATGATGCCACTGCACTCTAGCCAGGGCAACTGAGCAAGGCTCTGTCTCAAGAAACCCATAAAAATAAAAATAAAAAAATGAAACTTCACAGAAACCGAATCATACAGTGTGGACTCTTCCCTCTCCGGCTCCTTTAGCTCAGCATCCTTATTTTGAGATGCATCTATGTGATCTGCATCCGTAGTTTGTTTGTTTTTTGTTTTTTAAGAGACAGGGTCTCTCTATGTTATGTCTCCTTACCGATCAGAGGAATCGATAAACAAACTGTGGTATATCCATGCCACGGAGTACTACTCCTCCATAAAAAGGAACGAGCTGTTGATGACCTCTTGTTGGAATGAGCAGTGTTAAACATCAATGAGTCTCGGAAGCGTGATGGTGAGTGAAAGAGGGACCAAAAAAAAAAAGAGTGTGATTCCATTTACATAAAACTTTAGAAAATGCACAAACTCGTCCATAGTGACAGAAGGCAGATTGGTGGCCGCCTGGGGAAGGGAGGGAGGAATTACAAAGGGGAAACCTTTGCAGGTGATGGGTACGTTCGTTATCTTAATTGTGTCGACGATTTACTGTCAACGTGTGCAACTCACTGTATGTCAGTTGCACCTCCATGAGGCTGTTTTCCAAAGTGAGTGTGCATAAAGAGAGACACATTAAGGGAATGGTGATATTTATGGCCTGAGTCTACGGGGGACAGTCAAGGTGGCCCCCGACGTGGGAGGCCAGGGACCAGCCCTCCCTCCCTCCGTCCCCGAGATTGACTCCCTGCTCACCGTACCTTCGGCGGTTAATGCCTCTTCCCCGGGGGAGTCCCTGGGAATCTAGGCCTCATTAGCTGAGAGCCCATCCTCATGGAACTTCACGTTTGTTAAAGATTAATGGGGTGTCTCCGGTGGGAGAGCGGAGGGGTCTCCTGGCCTCGTTTCTTCCAAATCAGCCCCCTGCCATGACTCATCGCCAGTCTCGGGGGGTCTGGGGGGGGCCAGGGGAGGGAGCCGGGAGAACTAATGGGGCTCTTCCAGCTCCCCTGCAGGCCTGGAGATTTCCTCTGCACACC
The DNA here is from genome assembly GCF_040939455.1 of Microcebus murinus. Classification (NCBI taxonomy): domain Eukaryota; kingdom Metazoa; phylum Chordata; class Mammalia; order Primates; family Cheirogaleidae; genus Microcebus; species Microcebus murinus. The sequence continues at coordinate 9,300,609 of NC_134125.1, read as the reverse complement.
AGAGAGGGAGAGGGGGGCTGACGGACTGAGAGCTCTCTTTTACGCAGCCCAGAACTCAATGGCCCGCGGGGGGCTGTCCCCTCTTCAAGGCAGTTGTCTTGGGGAGGCCACGGGTTTAGCCTAAGGATGCTGCCATGGTGCAGGACGTTGGGGATGCCTCTTCCATGGACGGCATCATCGGAGAGAGCAGATTTTTCTTTGGCACATTCCCCCTGCTATGTCTTGGGTCTTCCTCGGACCCATGGATTCCATTTCTGGAAACAGACACAGGTTAATAGGAACCCAAATGCTGCACCTTGGTGTTCGCACCTGCGAATGTCTGTCAATTCTCTGGTGCCCGTGAGCTCCAGGAAGGCTGGGACCTCGTCTGGCTCTGTAGCTGGGACTACAGGCATACGCCACCATGTCTGGCTAATTTTTCTATTTTTTGTAGAGATGGGGTCTCGCTCTTGCTCAGGCTGGTCTCAAATTCCTGGCCTCAAGTGATCCTCCCACTATATTCCCAGCATCTAGCACTGCCTGGCATACACACAGTAGGTGCTCAATAATTGCTTGCCGAAGGAGTAATTGAATGGATCAACTTACTATGTGTTCAGCATCTATCTGGAGGCTGACAATTCTCTCTACGTCCATTGCCTTCGCCTCCACCCTGGCGTGGCCCTTCCCTCGCATCGTGTCTCATCCGACACCTGGGACAGCCCTCACGAGACACCCGTGTCCCCTGTGTGTCCACGCCTACACCTGGCAGCCAGCAACCTTTGAAAACTGAAACTACATTGTGCAAATTCACCAACTCAAAAACCAAGCAGTGGCTTCCATTACACTCCGAATAGCATGCACACCCCTCACCTGGCTTGTAGGGCCCACCTGGTCCAGCCACTTCCCACCCTGCCCCACATCCCTGGTCCTGCCTGGTCTCAAGGTCCCCCTCCTGGCTCGCTCTGCTCTAGCCGATCTGGGCCTCTCCCTGCTCCTCGAACCACGCCCCAAGCATGCTCCTGCCTCGCCTTGGGGTGTTTGCCCAGGCTGTTCCGCGCCCTGGAGCCCCCTCCCCGGTGACATCTCACTTCGAGCTCATTCCTATCTCAGGGTCCTGACATGCCCCCCCTTTCCCTCTGAAACCCTCTGCCACAGATAAATACAAGCTTGGTGTGATATTTCTTAAAAATTGTAACTGATACAAAACTATTACGATGACCCGACTGTCCATCTGCAGATGAATGCGTAAGCAAAACACGATCCGTCCGCGCAAAGGAATATTACTCAGCCATGAACAGGGGTGAAGGGCTGACACACACCACGGCACGGATGAACTTGAAGACATGGCACTGAGTGACAGACGCTGGACAAGAGCAGACCACAGATTGAATTTATATAGAATAGGCAAGTCCAGAGACAGAAAGCAGATTAGCTGTTGGGGGACCGAGGGGGGCAGGCCTGGGGAGTGACTGCTTCATGGGTGGGAGGTATTTTTTTGGATGATAAGTTCTGGAATGAGTGGTGGTGTTCACACGATGACATCGTAAACGTACTAAATGCGGCTGAAGGGTTTGCTTTGAAATGGTCAGCATGAATTTCATGGCATATGAATTTTATTTACATTTTAAAAAGTGACAATGAACGAGACAGCAACATTGTCAATAACGGCAGGATCTGTAATAATCCACCCTCTTCTAGCGTCAGCTCTGGTACCTCTCTCTTTCTTGGCTGCCCTTGCTAGCCGCACCCCTCTACCACCCTGTTTTGTTCTCGTCACTTTCTCAGATGGCCGTGCCAATGTATTTGCTACCTGCCTTATTCTGTCAGCTTCAGGGGGGCAAGAGGTTGGTCACATGCACGGCCCCAGCTCCCAGCCGGCCGGCACGCAGTGGACACGCAAAGAACAGCTGAATGGATGGGCGCATGCATGACAGCTGGAACAAACTGGCTTCCTGGATCTTGGCGGGTGGGTGGAACAGAGTCCGGAAGCCAGGAGAACGCCCCAAACTCACACTGGGTCAAAAAACAGAGTTGAGGCCCCTCCCCTTCTGAGATCCCAGAATCTCAGTGCGCAAGGAATTCTGGTTAAAGATGTTGTGCCCAACCCAGAGAAACTGTCTGTGTCATCACAGATCTCCCTGGGGCTTGGTGTTGGGAGGAGGTCCCAGCTCCTCCGATCCCCGGGGCCTCGTTGGTGGCTGTGAGTGCAGGGAGCCGTCCACGACGCTGATGAACAGCAGGCTTTGCTCTGGGGGCTCCGGCACAGCCCGAGCGACTGGGGAATTAGTGATGTTTGCTGAGCAAACACTGCCGGGCGGGGAGAAGCACACACCGCGTGTTTGCTGCCAATGCCCCAGCGCCTTCCAGCGAGCGCAGAGGATTGGGGAGCTCGGGGCAGGCTGTAGGGGTTCCCAGAAGAGAGAGCTTCCTGCAGGGGCAAAGGGGCCGGGGGAAAGAGGGGGCTCCACAATGGTGTGCCTGGCTGGGAGGACATCCGGTTGCCCCCAACTCACCCACCATAAACGACGCTGCTAGGAACATCCTTAGACACAGCCCCTTCTGGACCTGTGTGGGGACTCACCTGGCATCTAGGCCACCAGAGGAATTATGGGGTCATGGAGTATTCGATAGCTGATTTGGCTAAGTCATGCCGGAATGTGCCATGCCGACGGGTGGGTTCCTGCGTCCCTACCACCTCATCGACATTTTGTACTTCTCAGCTTTCCAGCGTGTGCCCATCCCGTGGGCGGCAAAGAGCAGCTCTGCAGTTAGGTTGCAGGAGGCTTTTTATACTTAACTCTATCCGCTAATTTAGGAGCACCGTGGGGAGCAAAGAGGAGAAAAACTGTTAGAAGATGGACTATGCAAGAGGGGAGCCCAGCCCCCCAAAAGGGAGGCTTTCTGGAGAACCCTGGTCCGTAGGGAAGTACAGGGAGCCACCGAGGCTGAAGCTGCTGCCTCCTTGTCCCCATCTGCTCCTGGGTTGGTGATTCTCTGCAGAGGGACAAATGCCTATAATTGGGCTGGAACGACGTCCCTCTCCCAAGAGGCTGGCACATATTAGGCATTCATAGTTTGCTATTAAATGAACACATGGGCACGTAATGAGGCCACAATCTTGTGATCTAAAATTCAAGCTCCGGGCAGAGAAATGCAGAGAAGTCCACTTTCCTGACCTGAAAACAACCATCTCTTGGGGTTCCCTGGAAGGCTGTTTTTCAGGGAGAAGAGTAGAAACTGCGTATTGATTTTCCCTTATCACAGAGTGATAAATTTGCTGATTGACATCATGGAGCACTGGCAAGCACACAGGAGTGGGTGGGCTCTGAGCAAACGGAGGGAATATCCCACGAGCAGCGGTGTGCCACAGCTGGCTCAGACTGGCTCCCAAGGGCGGACTATCACATTTACAGGAATTTGGCAAGCCGGGCGTTCAACCACCCATTAAAAAATAAATAAACCTACAATGAAATAAATCATATTAAAACAAAGGTAATAAATACTCAAAACTCACCACTTCCTGATTATTTGACTGTATTTTACTATTATCTCTGCTGTTGAAGGTATTGATATCTGTCGTATCTGTGCGGTGGGACCACTATATGACAGTATGCTACTGCATACCTTTTCCCAACTCTATTTGGTGACAGCAGGTGGGAGTGTTTACACCAAGGAAATTGACAAACTACAAATCGGGGGATTTTTTTTTTCCGAGAGCTGGTTGTTAAACATTTACCAACACGCCACTGCCTAAAACCCTCGTGGTGGCTGCAGACCCATTGTCCTTTTCATCTGCATAGCTGGGAGTAGGAAGGGACAAAAAGATCCCTTGATTGAGAATGCGGAGAATGACATGCCTTGCTCGGGTCCCCCACCAACCAAGAGGAAGAAGCAATCTGTACTGGCTCCCAAACCATCCATCTACCCTCTTCCTCCCCGCAGCCCAGCCTTTGGGCTAGGAGGGGCCAGACATTATCCCTGCTGAATTTCCACCGTCTCCTCCTAACCACTCTATAACTGCCCTGCGTCTCCCCGACACTTTGCCGCCGGAGAATGAGACAGCGTTTTTCCATCCTGAGAATGACTCCCGATAATTGGGGCTCCTACTTGCTATTTCTCTGCCTTCTATTTTGCCCGGAAAATGCCTGGCGGTAATTGCCTGTCCTCTGGCACAGAGAGAGAGAGAGCCAGCCCTTCCGCAGTTCATACTCCCAATTGGGCTATTACCGCCCGGGCCCACTTTCTCTTAAATGGCCCTGCGTCGATTTCTCGACATTTTGAAGAAGAGAAACTCATCTTTCTCAGTCTCAGACAGAAAGAAGATAGGAGAGCTGGCTTTATCCCTCTAGCATGGGAGGCAGTGAGATCGCTTCTCTCTTGTGCTCTTGTTATTTTTTCAGAGAAACGCCAAGCCAATTTGTTGTTCCCATTTCATAGATGCGGAAACCAAGGCTGGGAACCGACTGGACCACTCAGTGCTACCACGGAAGTGGGATTGGAGGCAGAACCATTCTCAGACATTAGCACATCACCTAGAGCTGGTTTTTGCTGCGAAAACTTTGGAAAGGACATTACATATTTTCCTTTCGCAATTTGGTTATAAGGAACTTGTCGAACCGATGGTTTGCTGGGCTGGCTGGGTCATCCCAGGCAATGCTTGGCGAACGTCTGGCAAAGTGAGAAAATCTGAACCAAAACAAAAGGGGATTTTATTTAGGAATAAAGATATGGGATACAAATTACTTTTGAACGAGAAAGACAAAAACTAGGAAGAATGGTCACCCCGGGCAGAGAGGGAGAGCATCAGCACAAGAGGAGTGCTCAGAGTGAGGGAAGGTCGAGCGCTGGCATGGGCGGTAGATCGCAGGTATTCATTATACTATTGGGAAGGACAGAAGCCATTAGGGAGAGAGGAAGGGAGGGACAGAGGGAGGGAGGCTTGTCACCAAGAAAAAGAAAACCCTGCCCCACGATTTGTTTTTATGTGCCATGAAAACTTTATGGACGTCAAATTGAACAATTAGTGCAGCTGACATAAAATAGGGTGCGTAGAACTTGGAATTTTGAAAATGTGTTGTGTCGACCTGAAATCCAGCATTTGCTAATTTTGAGTTGGGGGCCTTCTCCTCCCATTTAGGAGCCAGCCGTTCTCCTCCAGGTCCGCAGCGAGGTCCTGGGAGCGACCAGCGCGCGCCAGCGAGGCCCGGGCCCAGCGCCCTAGGTCCAGCCCAAGGCTGAAGGCCCGAGTCCCTCTCCCGGCTGGGACTTTTCTCCGGGACCCCTCGGCTCCTTTCAGGAATGCTGGCAAAGCCCGCCCGGGCCTCGGTGTCTCTGGCGACGTCTCTATCACTCCTGTCACCGTGGCGGCCGCACCTCCCAGGACTCTATCCTCCGGCTCCGGCCGCCCCGCCTTTCCGCTCGGAGCCAGGCCCCGCGGGGACCCAAGGGGGTGCAGTCTGAAGCCGTGGGTCCCCCCAAGGCCTGGCTGGGGGGGCAGGGGGCGGGGTCTGGTCCCCAAGAAGCCCCCTTCCCTCTCCCCTCCCCCGCTCTTCCCCTCCCCCCTCCCCCCGGGTTCCCCGTGGCCTCCCCCAAATCCGTGAAAGAAATACTTTGCGAGGATGTTGAGTCTTTGTTGGGGCGCCGGGGGACGCGGCATAAAGGGTCTGAGAAAGTGAAATGGGGTGTGTGGGGTGGAGAGAGGGCGGGGGCAGCGAGGGGAAGAGACGATTCTCCGTATCTAAAAGGGAATTAAAGTGCTTTTACTGGAGTGAAGAAATCAGTTGAAGAATGGCCAGAGAACAAAAGCAGAAAGTCTGCGGACAAGCCCGGCTGAATAGGGCCCGATCCCCTTAAGTTTGTAAGCCCCCTCCCCCGCGCCCTAAGCCTTCCTTACTCACTTCTGCAGAGAACAAACGCCGGGGAGGGAAACAGCCGGGGGAGGGGGAGAGGGGATGGCAGAACTAGGGGGAGAAACCTGAAATAAAAGGTAATCCCTGCGGCACTTTGCCCTCCCAGAGCCTACCAGGGATCTGATTAAGGGTCCCAGATGAAGCCATTCCGCTATTCACATGCAAGAAGCAGGATTTACAAGAAAAGAGAGAGGGAAGAATAGGCGGAGGGGAGAAAAGGGGAATTATTTGTGTCCCTTAATGCTTGTTAAGCACTCCTCTTTGCTGCACACCCGACAGGACAAGGCTCAGAACTCGGAGGAATCTCGTGCAACCCACCCGCCTGCCCCTTCAGCCTCCCCCCAGCCGGAGGCCAAACTGCCCTACACACACACACACACACACACACACACGCACACACACACACACTCACACACACGTGTACACACACATACACACATATGCACACACGCACACACAGCAGAGCTTCGGGGCCAAGTCCGACTCACAAAGAGAATAGCAATTAACCTTCCGTCCCTGGCTGACAGTGATCTAATCAAACCAGCACTCCCCGACTCTCCCCCTGCCCCGAGCAGGGTGGCCTGGGCTGCATACATTGGGAATGGGGCTTGGAAAGAAAGAGAGGAGGGGAATCCTAAGGGACAGTTGTGGCTTCCTACAGATACTCAAGAAGCTGATCAAGCTTTCCGTCCATCCCTCCTGCTCAGTGAAACCGGCCTTCCAGGCTCCAAGTTGCTCAAAGACGCCCTGCTGTGTCCTGCCCCAGGACCTTTGCTCAAGCCAGGGCTAGGCCTGGGGTGTCCTGCTCCACCCTCTTGGCAGAGTTAAGGTGCAGCCCAGACTGGGGAAGGCTTCTCTAACTACACTCCTTCTGCCCCAGACCACCCCACCCTTGGTTGTTCTTGGCTCTCAAAAGACCTTGAAACTCCATGATTTACAATGAATGTGTGAAACATTATAATTTATAATTCATAAGATATAAATACATTTATAAATAAATGTGTAAACACATTATGTGTGAATAAATTACACATTTACTTCTGGTTGCACTCGCTCGCTGTTGATCTCCCCTGCTGGCATAGCCAAGACACACGGGCAGGCGCAGTGGTTACTTCTGCACCATGGCCTCCCCAGGGCCTGGTGCTGGGCTTGGCCTTGAGACACTGCTCTGGAAATTCTTGCTGAACGAATGAATGAATGAATGAATGAACGAACAGGGAACTGGATCAGAAAGGGCCAACTTATCCATTAGGCACAGTAAGCATTTGGGGACCACAATAGGGCCCATGGAAACCTTTCAGTGTTAATTTCTCTTAAAATCAAAAGGCAACACGGATATAATAATAACGTGTATATATTAATGAATGTAGCCAGGATTATATTCGTGTTTATACCAACACAGTCATACAATATAAGTTTTTTTAATTTTTGTTTTCTTTTTATGGAAGAAGTGGCCCCTTGAAAGTCGTCATGTGACCCTGGGCTAGACAGGCGAATTGGCCAAAGGCCGAGGGAATGGAGTCCAGGCTCCTCTTTCCGCCATGGCGCGAGTGAGTGATCCGAGATCACGTGGCTTCTTCCATTCATTTATTGATTCAATCCAAAGAAACATTAGGTGAGTGTGTCACGGGGACAGGCACTTTCCTGGGCCCTGGGGCCACAGCAGGGAACAAAACCAACCCCAATCCCTGCCCTCCTGGAGCTAGCAGCCAGATGAAAAAGGCAGATATTGGACAAAGACACGGACCGATAAAGACGTGATCACAAACTGGGGTGCGTGCTCTGAAGGTCCCCTGTCCTCTGACGCCTCAAACAGGGAGGTGAGACGTGAAAACTGAGACCCAGAGGAGCTGCAGGGAGCTGCCAAAGGACAAGAAGGAGGGTTGCAGAGATGGGGCTGGAGCCACCGGAGAGAGAGGGTGAGGAGGGTCTCAGGCAGGGGCCAGAGCAAGATGTGGGGCCGCAGGAAGTCTAGCCCAGTCACCTTCAGCACACATGAAGGACCCGGCTGTCAGCCAGTGTAGACAGGAGCAGACACCCCTTCTCGAAGATGGTCTCGCCCAGGCTAGGAGGGTCAACTGCACGATCACATCCTTGGAAAGAAGTTGGCATCTTTGAAAGAAATATTCCAAAGCGACAGCAACGCATTGTAGTCGTTCCTGGAATGTGTGTGTTGTTGTCGTAGTTGTTGTTGACAGTTCTTTGTGAAATGGGGTGTGTGTGCCTGTGTTGTTAGTCACTCTATCCCTCCGTGTTAAAAGAATATGGTTCCTAGTAACGACGTTTTTTCGGGGAGGATGGCACCATTTTTTCCGGGACAGAGCCACTAAAACTTAGGACTCCATTTTAGACCCATTCAGTTTCTGAGACCGACAAGTTTATATGGTGATAAAATAGACGAGAAGAAAGAAGACTCCGGTAGAGTGGAGATGGAAGAGGCATTTTACAATTTATCAAGATATTGGTGCTAGCACCAGTTTTTAAAGTGTTGTATTTCTTATAAAACTAATACATGCTCATTGTAGAAAATGGGGAAATTCCAGGAAAACAAAGGAAGTTTCTAAATCACACTACACTGAGAACACAGCTATTGGTGTTTTATCAATAGTATATAGTTCCTTCCAGTCTTTTTTTCCATGCAGACATATATGCAAGTTGTACATTATTCTATATAAAATCTTGTACCTTGCTTTTCTTTACTTGGCATAAAAAAAAGTCTTTATGTAAAACTTACCTTATTTTAAAACCCTTCTCAATCATTTAAAATGTATACTGATATTTTTTACTGATTCCAAGAGAATATATTCTCATTGCAGAAAATTTAGAAAGTGCCAAAAAGCACAGAAAACAAAAGTTATTTCTAAGCCCATTCACTTGAGTAGATCATTAGAAATATTTAATGCATTGCACACCTATCTTTTGCCTGTGTGCATATATGTATATATTTTTTACAAATCTGTATCCATATGTAAAGTTCTGAATCTTTTATTCTTTTACTTCCAATGGCTACAGAGCATTTCCATCCTAATGAGTCCTTTGTTGGAAATTATTTAGATCATTCCTGATGTTTCAATATCATGAATAATAAAATGAAATCTTTCTGTATATGGTGTGGTTTGCGTTTCAGATTCTTCCCTTGGGGTAGATTCCAAAACAGTAACAAAGCAACCCACACCAAACGAGTCCAGCCGGTTGCTAAGTGCATTGTAATGGGAGAGCTGTTGTATGTGTCAGAGAGGGTTAGGTTACGCTACAGTAACAAACATCCCCAGCAGTGTGTTTCTCACCCAGACTCATTGCATTGTGGGTTAGCAAGGAGGCCTTGACCCTTGGGGGTCACTTGAGTTCCCAGGTTGTTGAAGGCATCATCCAGACCCACTTTCCATCATTGCAAAGGTACGTGCTCAGAAAGACTCAGCCTACGTGTGATCAATTTGACCAGAAAATAATCAAGGGGAGAGTATTGACAGCATTGAGTGTGGTATTGGTCAAAGCAAGTCACACGGCTGCAGCTGCCCTCAAATGCTCATAGACACATATTCCTGCCACATGCATGGAAGGCAGAGAACCAAACATTCAGGGACACCCCAGTGATCTTCCCAGATTACTCCAAACCTACATTAGTGCATTGACATAAAAACTTCCTGAATTTGGAAGTGGCCGTGTGCCAGGCACCGTTTTAGGTACCGGGGAGACAGCAACAAGCAAGAAAAACAAGAGTCCCTGCCCTTGTGACGCTCACAGCTTCTCCGTATTCAGGAAGAAACTGAGCTTAGCAATTACCAATGTACTTATTTTAGGTCACTACTCCCACCCCCAGCCCAATCACAAAACGCACCTCAGCACAGTACACAGTAGGTTGATTTTTGAAATAAAAATTTGGGGAACAGTGGGATGGGGAGAGGGGTCTATTGCCCAAGCCCCCTCAACTCTCCCACCATTCAAGGTCTTTTGCAAAGAGGAAGAAAAAAGGAAACTGGAGTTTGAAAGAGATGACTGCGTGAGTCTGATGGAGGTGGCTGCCTTCCCCACAAAACAAGGAAACCCACTTGCGCGCACACACCTCAATTATACCTTGAGAAGCAGAGCTAATGGGAGCTAGATTAATTCAAAGATAACAATTAGGGAACAATTTTAATCCCTGCTGTGATTGAGACACACAGTTTATTTTTAATTTGTATCCATAATAAAAAATAATAATTAAAAGGGCTGGCAAATTGCGGCTTTTGCTGAGAAATTAGATTTCCACTGCCCACCTTCACCCCATCAAGAATGTGATCTTCTCTCCCGCCTTCCGCCTCTTCTGCCCGCACAGCCTCGTCACGACTCGCTCCCCCGCCAAAGCCACAGACCCCATGTTAAATATAGAGGTTCACTAATTAAAGGAGATGGGAAGTGAACTTTTTTTTTTTAGCATCTACTATGTGCTGGGCATGATGCTAAATACATTCACATCGATTATTTCATTTAACCCTCGTGACAACCCCACAAAGAGAGAATCCCAGTTTGCCCTTGTGTTACAGAGCTGGGAAGAGATGCACAGCTATTCTACTTGCTGGCGTTTCCCCAGCCAGCCCAGGACAGGACTGGGTCTGTGCCAACATCTTGTTGGCCAGTTTTATTCCTCAACTTGCCTTTCCTGGGGCTGGGTTTGGAGCTTTGTCCTCTTTGACAAAGGTTGTGCCTCACCCACAACGGAATTTGCCCCAATTTCCATTCGACTTGCATTTCCACTCCCAGCCTGCAATTTGAAACAATGGTGGGAGGAAGGTTTACTAGGCTTTGTATTCTGAGCCTTGGGTTGGTTCCTTAATATGGTGAGTCAATTGGTTATTATGAGATGATGGGGAGGAGGGCAGGTGGAGGAGGAAGAAGAAGGGGAGGAGGAGGAAGAGGAAAGGAGTGATGCAGGGAGAGACAGAAGGGGAAGAAAAGAGGAGAAAAAGGAGGAGGAAGAAGAGAAGAGTAAGAACGGAGAGAAGAAAGAAGGAGGAAGAGGAAGGCAAGATGGAGAGGATGACAGAGAAAGCAAGGAAGAGGAGGAGGGAAGAGGCCCAGTGTGTGCTGCGTGGTTTCCAATGTCTCTTCATTGGCATGAAGTCGCAGTCTGACATATCTTTTCATGCTTGGTTCAGAGACTCCCTCCTCCACGAATACCTCCATAAAGTTATCCCCTAGCTGAACACACCTCTCTTCCCTGAATTCCCATAGCCCTTGCTATCTTACCTATGGACGTTTACACCTGGTGCTATGGTTACTTATGTACCTGTCTACCTCCCCTCCTTGCCTTGGAGCTCCCCAAAATCTGCGACCTGCCTTCACATTCTCTAAGGTTGCCCAGCACTGTGCTACATGCCTTTCCCTGGGGGCCCTTCCTTCCCTCGTGGCACCTTCCTCCTTAAGCCATCTACCTTTTAATCAAACTCTGCTTTTCTTGAAAGAGGTGGGGAAAGGGAGAAAACTAATTGATAATGGTGTTAGATAAACAACACAGGTACTGGTGGTGGTGATGATAATGATGATGATGATGATGATGATTATTTCCAGTTGTTGAATGCTTGTAGCTAAATTATTGAGGCCATTGGCATAATAGCATAAGAGTGAGCTCCGCACCCACCTGGGTTCAAATCCCAGGGGATTGGACAAAATGGCCCCAGGAGATCCCTTAAAACCCTAGGATTATGTGTGGCTCATTTTAGAAGGTCCCCAGTCCTGGCTGGGCTTTGGCCTCTGTCCTTGGTGCTGAAAAAGCCAGCACCCATTCCAGACCCTCAGAACCAGTTCTCGATGGGGCCAGAGGGCTCTCGGCATCTCTTAGGAGGCAATGACTTTATTCATAGGTCCGGACAACTAATTAATTTGGAACCAACATGCTGTTTTTAGGAATTTGTCAAGACACCATAAATCCAATCCCTACCCCAGCCTCCACCAACCACAACTTCTACCCTGAATTCAGTCCGCCTTAACAATGTTCACCAGGTAACTGGTAACTTCACAATCCCTTTATACATAGAGAGACTCAGACATTGTGTATTCCCCTGGAAGCTCAGTGCAGACATGACACCAGATCCCTCCTGGACAAGGCAAAAGTCTCCCTGTTCAAACCAGGGTGAAGAAGTCCCCACGTGTAGACAAAGTAGCCATCTGCCTCCTTGGTCTGGTTGTAGGGGAAGTAGAGTCTCAGGACTTCAGGATCTAAAAATACCTCCCTTCCAGCTCAAAAAAGCTTAATGTTCCCTTACCAGGAAACCAAGGTCAAGTTTAGGAGGCAAAAGATCAAGCTGGTCTTGCGTCTAGACTAAGGTGTGAGTGACTGGTAGCAATTCATTTCTGGGCAGCGTGGAACATAAGGAAGTGTAAGTGTTGGGAAGTCGGAGAGATCCAAGAGTGGGACCACTTACCAGCTTGAGCATGTGCACAGAAAGGGCCTGGCCTATGCTTGGTGTGTGTTGAGTGATAAGTAAGTTGGTGCCTCTCCATATACCCCTCAGTCTGACCCCTCTTCTCCTCTCCTGATGCTCCTAACACTCTTCCTGCTCACTCAGTCACCTAAAAACCAATGGCCTCTCATCCCTCCTGATCACTGATTACCATCCTGGAGGAGAGATTCATCTGAAGCATTAAACTGCCATTTTTGTAGGTCAAACCCAGTCAAATTCAGGCAAATTCATATTGCAACAAAAGCAACAAATGCCCTGAGACTTCTCACTCAGCCTTTGCAGAAACAGCTGTAGATTCATATCTTTGGAAAGGCCACCTTAGCCAATCATTTGCCGATGACAAAACCAAGACACACACCCCCACCCCAAACATCCATGTTCTCCAAGACAGAGGCTGGCAATTCAGCCATTTTTTGAAAGACAAGAAAAATATTCTTCTCACACTTGGCAACAAATTGGCTTAAATAATCTGCGTCACCGTCTCTTGTCTCCTAAGCTAATCATGTTGGTAAATGGTTGGCATTTTCTTCCCCCGTGGCTGCTGCCCAGGAGGAGGGAGATGGAAGCAGGGTGGGGGATGGGAAGGAGGAAAATGTTTTATGATAGATGACTGATTCAAAAATGCCTTTGATATTCTTGGTTAACTTCCTCACAGACACAGAGGACTGGATTGGTCAGACAGCTCCCCCTGTGTGGCACAAACAAGAAACATTAATTAAAAATAATTGCCACCCCCTCCCCAGAATTAAGAGTGTGATGTTCAGATTCGTTTTAAGAAAGGTAATTTGATGCCAATAAATTACAATTATAAAAACTTCATTACAGTCAAGAGCAATCTATCCACCATTGTCCTAATTACACATTGTAGGAATAATGAATGCTAATGATTTAATGTACAATAATTGCCAGGATTGAAAAATAAAATATAATAATCGTCATTGTTATTGTTATCAATAACACAGATATTTTGCCATGGCTAATCTCCACTTGAGGCTGAGATAAAATTTCAGGGTTTTGTTTTCTCTGTGTGTGTCCCCAATTAGAAGCACTCCCTTCTCTTCCCCTCCCCCTCCCAACTGCATCTTTACTAAGACAAGGAATCTGCAGCACAGAGTGGAAATGTCTTGCTTCTCCCAGAGGGTCAGAGTTGAAAGGTTAAATCCAAATCTCCTATCCCCTGGCCAATAGATCACCTTTGGTTTCTTCCTATATTTGGGGGTAGGAAGGAAAGAGAAACCAACAATTCTGACATAGAGACAGGACTGTGTCTCGGCTCACTTCACTCTCTGGTTCTGTTATGAAACCATTCGTGGCTTGTTATTGCAAAGAGACAATATTCACGTGTTTTAGCCTGACCTTCACAATGCAGGGCTGTTGGGGCCCCAGATGCAGGGCGAAGAGTTGGGGCTCGGTTCCACCACCTACTGGCTGTGGGGACTGTGACCAAATCAGTTCATATTTCTATGCCTTGGTTTGCTGTCTATAAAATGGACTTGAGCAGTGCCTACCTCAGGGTTTCACAAATGTAAGTGTGTTAATACGCGTAAAGTGCTCGGAACAGTGTTGGCACATAACAACTGCTCCAAAACTATAACTAAGACCTTTCGTGAGCTCACCTGCCTCCCTCTACCTTTCCTGCCCTTTTCCCCCACCACCCTCCATCATGCCCACACACACACTCCTACCAAGCCTCAACAGTCTTCTCTCAAGACAGCCTGCACATTCTCAACTGCACACCTTGGCGCACGCGATGGCTTCCACCAGGAGGCCCACTCACCTCCCAGCCACGCCTGATCCCTCAGCGATCGCTCAGCAAGCCTTCCCACTGCTCCCATTACACCGACACTTGCTTCTCTGGAATTTCCACAGCACCTTTGCCGTACTCTTCATCACTCTGCAGATCTAATCTCCTGTCCTTTCCATTTGGTGTTAGAACTCTTTGTTTCTATGTTTTACAACTGTATATTCCCGGGCCAGTCATAAACACTTTGAAAGCAAGCATCACACGTCTCCCCCATCTTTGTACTCCTCCTGTGCCCCTAACACTACGATATGCATGTGTTGAATTTCAGGAATGCAAAGGACAGTCTTCCTTGCAATGGTTTGATTCTGACTCTACAAGTAACGCATCCTCATTACTTGCAGAATCAGAACAGGCACCCTCATTACTTGTAGAAACCGAATAATTCAAAAACAAGGAAGAAAATTAATATGAACTGCACCCCCATAGGCTAAAGATGACCGCTACAAATATGCTTGTTATTTCTGCCTTGTCTTTTACCTAGAATTTTAAACACAACTGTCCTACTATATATAGACTCTGGTAATAGCAACTAATCTTAGCTAGCATTTATCGTGTGTGTCATGTGCCAGATGTTAAGAATTTTACTGGTGTTATTTTATTTTAATCCTAACTACAACCGGTGTGATAGGTGTTATTGGCATTTCCATTTTACAGATGAGAAAATTAAGACCCAAAGAGGCTTAAGCACCTTCCCAACACCACGCAGCTGGTGTGTGGCAGACCCAGGTATCTGGTCTCCGGAGACCACAGCTCATTTTTTGTCCTTTCAGTAGGCATTTTATCACAAATATTTTCCCAGATCATTAAATTATCTTTATAATTTGCCCAACAGTTCAGCCTAGGTACATACCATCATCTATTTCATCTTGCCTCTACAATTAGACATTTTGTTTGTATACAATTCTTTACCATAATGAACAATTCTTTTTGGGTCAGGCACAGTGGCTCACGCCTGTAATCCTAGCACTCTGGGAGGCCGAGGCTGGCGGATTGCTCGAGATCAGGAGTTCGAAACCAGCCTGAGCGAGACCCCGTCTCTACTAACAATAGAAATTAATTGACCAACTAAAAATATATATACAAAAAATTAGCCGGGCACAGTGGCACATGCCTGTAGTCCCAGCTACTTGGGAGGCTGAGGCAGGAGGATCGCTTGAGCCCAGGAGCTTGAGGTTGCTGTGAGCTAGGCTGACGCCACAGCACTCACTCTAGCCTGGGCAACAAAGTGAGACTCTGTCTCAAAAAAAAAAAATAAAAAAAATAAAAAAAAACAATTCTTTGAAGGCCATCCTTGCTCATAAATTTTTGTCCACATTCTGAATATTTCCTTAGGGTACCTTCTGAGAAGCAGAGTTGTAGAGCCAGAGAGTATGAGCGTTTTTAATAATCTCCTTTATTGAGGTATAGTTTACATATAATAAAATTAACCAATTCTAAGCATGTAAGTCAATGAGTTTTGAAAAATTATACACCACCA